>NC_057865.1:225818710-227018710 GCF_019393635.1 Dromiciops gliroides
ATAAAGTCTCTCTTTTCTTATTTTTAAATTTCTTTTTTTATTGAGCATTTTATTTTTCCCCAGTTACATGTAAAAACAATTTTTATCATCCATTTAAAAAACTTTCTGTCCCAAATTCTCTTCCTTCTTCCTTCCCCACCCCACTTTAAGAAGGCAAACAATTCAATATAAGTTATATATGTGTAGTCATGTAAAATATTTCCACATTAGTCATGTTGTAAAAGAAACATAGACCAAAAAAAAAAAAGAAAAAACTCAAGAAAAATAAAGTAAAAAAAATAATGCATCAAATCTGTATTCAGACATCATCAGTTCTTTTTCTGGAGATGGATAGCATTTTTCATCATAAGTCCTTCAGGGTTCTCCTGGATCGTTGTATTGCTGTGAATAACTAAGCCATTCATAGCTGATCATCTTAACAATATTGCTGTTACCTTGTACACAGTACATTTTGCTTTGCATCAGCTCATGTAAGTCTTTCCATTTTTTTCTGAGAGCATTGTTCTGATCATTTCTTATAGCACAATGGTATTCCATAATAATCACATACCACAATTTGTTCAGCCATACCCCAATTGATGAATATCCCCTCAATTTTGAATTTTTTGTTGCTAGAAAAGAGCTGCTATAAATATTTTTTGTATGTATAGGTCCTTTAACTTTTTGTTTTTTAATCTCTTTTTGGATACCGACCTATAGTGCTATTGCTAGGTCAAAGAGTATGTATGTATGATTTTATAGCCCTTTGGCCAGAGTTCCAAATTGCTCTACAGAATGTTTGAATCAATTTACAACTCCACCAACATTGCATTAATGTTTCATTTTTCTCATATCCCCTACAATATTTGTCATTTTCCTCTGCTGTCGTATTATCCAATCCCATAGGTATGAGGTAGTAGTACCCCAGAATTGTTTTGACTTACATCTTTCTAAGTAATAGTGAGTTAGAGCATTTTTTCCATGTGGCTATGGATGGCTTTGATTATTTCATCTGAAAACTGTTCATATCTTTTTTTTTGTAGTGCAATGAGGGTTAAATGACTTGCCCAGAGCCACACAGCTAGTAAGTGTCAAGTGTCTGAGGCCGGATTTGAACTCAGGTCTTCCTGAATCCAGGGCCGGTGCTTTGTCCACTGTGCCACCTAGCTGCCCCCTCATATCTTTTGATCATTTATCATTTGGGGAATGGCTTTTATTTTAATAAATTTGACTCAGATCTCTATATGTTTGGGAAATGAGGCCTTTATCAGACAAACTATTTTCCGTTTTTTTTCACAGTTACTATAGCTAACTATATTTTCCTCCATCCTATTCCCTTCCCACACCATTTACTCTATTCTCCATCTCCTTTCCCCCTCCCCCTCCTCAAAAGTGTTTTGCTTCTGACTACCCCTCCCCCTATCTTCCCTCCTTTTTATCACCCTTTCCCTCCCCTTATTTCCTTCCCTTCCTACTTTCCTGCAGGATAAGATAAATTTCTATACCCAATTGAGTGCGCATGTTATTCCCTCTTTGAGCCAATTCTGATGAAAGTAAGGGTCACTCGCTCCCCCATATCTATCTTCCCCTTCACTATGTAAGATTTTTCTTACATTTTTAAATGTGAGATAATTTACCCCATTCCACCTCTCCCTTTCCCTTTCTCCCAGTGCATTCCTCTCACCCTTTCATTTTGTTTTTTAAATATATCATCCCTTCATATTAAACTCACACCTGTGCTCTCTGTCTAAATATACTCCATCCAGCTACCCCAATAAATTTTCTATTCAGCTCAGGTCTTTTCATCAAGAATGTCTGAAAGTTCTCTCTTTCATTGAATACCCATTTTCCCCCCTGAAGGATTATACTCAGTTTTGCTGGGTAGGTGATTCTTGGTTGTAATCCCAGTTCCTTTGCCCTCTGGAATATTTTATTCCAAGCCCTCCAATCCTTTAACATAGAGGCTGTTAAATCTTGTGTTAACCTGACCATGGCTCCACAATACTTGAGTTGTTTCTTTCTGGCTGCTTGCAATATTTTTTCCTTGACCTGGGAGCTCTGGAATTTGGCTATAATATTCCTGGGAGTTTTCATTTTAGGATCTCTTTCAGGAGGTATGATTGGTGGATTCTTTCAATTTCTATTTCACCTTCTGGTACTAGAATATCTGGGCAGTTTTCCCTGACAATTCCTTGGAAGATGATGTCTAGGCTCTTTTGTTGATCATGGTTTTCAGGTAAACCAATAATTTTCAAATTACCTCTCCTGTATCTATTTTCCAGGTCAGTGGTTTTTCCAATGAGATTTTTCACATTGTCTTCTATTTTTTCATTCTTTTGGTTTTGTTTTATTGTTTCTGGATTTCTCATAAAGTCACTAGCTTCCATTTGCTCAATCCTGATTTTTAAGGAATTATTTTCTTCAGAGAGCTTTTGTACCTCCTTTTCCATTTGGACAATTGGGCTTTTCAAGGAATTCTTTTTCTCATTTGGCTTTTTGTCCCTCTTTTACCATTTGGCCTCATCTGTTTGTTTTTTGAGGGTTTTTTTGGTGGGGCAATTGGGGTTAAGTGACTTGCCCAGGGTCACACAGCTAGTAAGTGTCAAGTGTCTGAGGCTGGATTTGAACTCAGGTCCTCCTGCATCCAAGACCAGTGCATTATCCACTGTGCCGCCTAGCTGCTCCCATGATTTTCATGAATCACTCTCATTTCTCTTTCCATTTTCTCCCTTTACCTCTTTTACTTTATTTTCAAAGTCCTTTTTGAGCCCTTCTATGGCCTGAGACCAATTCATATTTTTCTTGGAAGTTTTGGATGTAGGAACTTTGACTTTGTTATCTTCTTCTGAGAGTGTATTTTGATCTTCCTTGTCACCACAGTAACTTTTATGGTCAGAATTTTTTTCTGTTGTTTGCTCACATCCCCAACCTTCTTGTCTTTAACTCTTTGCTAAAGTGTGGCACTGCTTCCAGAGTGAAGGGCACACTGTCCCAAGTTTCAGGGATTTTTTTTCAGAGATACTTCTAGGGATTTGTAAGTTTTCAGTTCTTCCAAGGTCATATGATTTAAGGAGAGGTATGTTTACTACTCTATTGGCCTGTGCTCTGGTTTGCAAGCTACCACAAGCTTGCTTTTCTTCCCTGGAACTATGAGGAGAGTCCCGCTCCACTATGGCCACAAGTTCTGGTATGCTAGTACTCCTGCCTACCTGGGAATGCCATTCAAAACTGTGACCTAGATGCAAGTATGAGCAAAACAAAAGAGTCCTGCTTCAGTGTTAGCAAAAAGACTCCTTTAATCTCCTGGCCAATTGTTTAACCCCCATACCCTCTGTGGGCTAAGTTTCAGAAGCAGTTGCTGCTGCTGCTCCTGCTGCTCCTGCTGCTGCTGATTCAGCAGCTCCAAAGGCTTGCTCCAGGTTTGCTGAGGCTGGGTCTGCACTGGTGCAGCTTGCACTGGACTGTGCTCCACTCTCACCCTGGCGCTACAGACCTCTCCTGTTGAGACTTCCTTCTAAGTTGTCTTTGTCTGGAAAATTATTTCACCCTGTCCTTTTGAGGGTTCTGCTGCTCTAGGAATTGCCTAAAGGCATTATTTAAACATTTGTGGAGGGTACTTGGGGAGAGCTCAAGTGAGTCACTGCCTTTCCTCACCATCTTGGCTCTGCCCCTAAAACCTTTCTTTTTAAATGCAATGCAGTGATCTCCAGATAGATGACCAGATCCAAAGAGTTTACCCCATTCTGTCGTTATTTTCATTTATTTCTTTTTGTGGATTATTTGTATCAGATCCTGGACTGATTGGCTCCCAGCAAGCTCCTATTCCTATCACCACCCAGGAAGTTTCTGAGCCATCTCCCCATTGCTCTCAGTCATCATATACCAAGAAATACAAATCTATTTTCATGGAACCCCCCCTCCCCCGCCAACAAAGTTAGAATGGCAACTACAAATTTAAGACAGTATTGTAGTAAAGCCAAACTTATCTAACCTGTTATAACAAGTGTGTGTGGAGTCATTCTCCATTAAGATAAGACATAGTGTTAGGAAAATAGGAGGCAATGGTAATCCCATTGTAACTGGCCCTAGGCAGACCTCCTCTGATGCAGTTCTATAGGGTTCTGTGTCCAATTCTATTTTAGAAAGGATTTTGGCCAGCTCATGAGAAGCTATAGGAGAGCAACCAGAAGGACGAGACTTTGCCTTCTTGAGATTTGGTTAAAGGAATTGGGTTATTCATCTTACGGGAAAGGTAAACATGCAAGAGGATGGGGAGGAAAGGGTTGACATGATATTTATCTTCTAAGTATTTGTTCTGTTCTGTTCTGTTATTCCTCAGAAGAACCAGGAGCATATACTTGCTCAGCACATGCCATTAGGATGTGAGCCAGGGGGATTTTTTTTTTCAGGTGAATTTTTTTTTTTTTGGGTGAGGCAATTGGGGTTAAGTGACTTGCCTAGGGTCACACAGCTAGTGTTAAATGTCTGAGGCTGGATTTGAACTCAGGTCCTCCTGACTCCAGGGCCCGTGCTCTATCCAATGTCCCACCTAGCTGCCCCAGGTGAATATTTAAAAAAAAAATAATAAAGGAATTTCAACCCATCAAAACAAACTTATTTAACAATTTTTTAAAATTAACAGCTAAACTTTACTTTAAAAACCTCAGATTTTTCAAAGAGTTCCTTTTCATTTAGGGGTTCTTAACTTGGGCTCCACACAGAGTGTCCATGGACTTGGATGGGAAAAAAATACATTGCTATTTTCACTAACCTCTAACTAAAACTTATTATCTGTTATTTTAAAATATTGTTCTGAGGAATCCATGGGTTTTCTACAAATAAGGGTCAAAGTGGTATGACTCCCCAAAAGGTTAAGAACCCTTGTTTTATGCAATCAAATCTTTTCCCATACCCCAAAATAGAAAACACGTTTAGTCTCATCTTCCTGGATTCAAAAGGAAAAAAAAAAGTATCTTTCTAGCTGGACCTTGCTTTCCTTTGCCCTGTATTTATCCATATCAAACTGGTAGTAGAGTTTAACTTCCTTTTGGTCTTCCTATCCTGAGTCCAAGGCCACATGCAACAGAAAATATACTGAGTTGAGGAATCACAGGAAAGCAAAAGGGTTTAGTTGATTGATTTTTCCCTGATGTGGCTGAAGCAGAAAGGGGGAGCACCCTAGCTGGAGCAGAGGAAGTTGGGGAAAGAAAAGAGGAGGACTCTCTCCACTGGACTTCAGCAATCGCGGTAACTACAGATCTGGAAGAGGGGTTTAAGGGGGTGGGCACTCTATGGAGAATATTGCTACTCAGTCAGCCTCATTTCTCTCTTATCAGCCCTTACTGGAAGCTGTAGGGGTGGGGAATCAGTGTAAAGCCATGGGAGGAAGCTTGTGTGTGTGGCCGCAATCCCATGGATCTGCAGAGACTGGGAAAACTACTCCTGGTGGGCTCTAGATATAGGGCAACTCACCGGGGAGAGGGCTGATGGCACAGTAGGATGGGCCCCCTGCTATTGTCCCTGGCAAGTCCAATATGGACATGTGCTTATCTGGGAACAAGGTATAGAAATTGAAGGGAGGTAGATTGAGTTCTGATTAAGAAAAAAAATGCCTGCTAACTAGAGCTATCCAAAAGTACAATGGACCCTCTCAGGAGGTCATCAGCTCCCCCTCACTAAAGATTTTCAGGTTATTCTTTTTTTTTTTTTTTTAAGTGAGGCAATTGGGGTTAAGTGACTTGCCCAGGGTCACACAGCTAGTAAGTGTCAAGTGTCTGAGGCCGGATTTGAACTCGGGTCCTCCTGACTCCAGGGCCGGTGCTCTATCCACTGCCATCTAGCTGCCCCTCAGGTTATTCTTAGAAGACCATTTGCTATTGTGTAGAGTCAACTAGTTGGCTTTCATTATTTGATAGAGGGATTTGGATTAGATGGCTGCAGAGATCCTTTCCAGCCCTGAAATTTGGTCCTGAAAGCATTTATAGGGCAGTTAGGTTAAGAAGAGCTGAGTTTGAATCCTGCCTCAGGCACTGCCTCTGTGACCCAGGTAATCTCTCTCTACTTTGGTTTCCTCATCCATAAAATGGGATCGATAACAGGATTTACCTCACCAGATGGATGTGAGAAGATTTTTGCCACCCTTAAATGTGAGCAACAAGAAGGTCCCTTCTTGCTGGAACATTCTAATTCGTTGATTTTTATTAATTCTGTATGTCTCAGCATTGACCCTCCCAGACTTGAAGGCAGTGACTTTAAATGTTTATTAATAGGGGCAGCTAGGTGGCGCAGTGGATAGAGCACTGGCCCTGGATTCAGGTGTACCTGAGTTCAAATCCGGCCTCAGACACTTGACACTTACTAGCTGTGTGACCCTGGGCAAGTCACTTAACCCCCATTGTCCCGCAAAAAAAAAAAAAAAAGAAAGTTTATTAAGAGGCACAGCATCCCTCTACTGAATAAAAAAAAAACACTGGTGAACTTTAGGGAAATCATTTCAAGGTTTTTACTTGGATAAGAATCTTGCATTCCATGATTGTGGTGTTATCTCACAACTTCCAATTTGGAGGGTTAGAGGATGAGTTTTTCCTTATATTCAAAGACCAAAAACAGAAAATAGACATTAAAAAACTATATTCTATTGTTAATGACTCCCCACAACTTCCTCATCATTCCTTAGTTTGGATAATTAGGAGCTAATTATATTTATTGGACAAATATTTGGAAGGAACTCCTTGTCCACTTGTTGACTTTGGCATTGCATGTCAGCAAAAAACCAATAGGACTGAGTTGCTGGCTATCCTGAGGATGCAGTTGCAACTAGGTGTAATGGAAAAACCACTAGTTGTAAAATCTGAAGACCTAGGTTTGGATCCTAGCTCTGTTACTCACTAGATGCACAACTTTGGACAAATCACTTCAAGTTTCTGAATCTCAGTTTGTTTATCTGTAAAATGGAGAGAATAATACTTTACCACTTGCCTCACAAGGGGTTATGGTGCTGAAAGTGCTTTGTAAACCAAGAAAATCATATGTAAATGTAGGTTATTATTCTTATACTCTTGTGGTTTTCCAGAATCAAGGTGGGGTTTCTGAACCTGGGAACACTACCCTGGGTTTGTATTAAGCAGTGGCTTGGTGAGAGAAGCTCATTGTGAAGGGCACGAAAAATCCTGGGGAGGGAAGTTTCGGATGAAGAAAATGGCTCCTCACACTCAGCTCCACTGAGACGCCCATGCACCTTACCAGACCCCATACCCCTTCTTAGTGTCTCATAGGGCACTGTCTGCCGGCTTTGGGAGGTAGCGACTCAGAATGAAGTCCGTCAGTGGTGTAGGGAAGGTGGCCAGTGGAATGTAGAGGAGTTTAGCATCCAGGCCAGGATTATAGCGGACCCGAGGACTTCGAGAAGTAAGGGCATGCTCTATACAGTCTGTGACTTCACTGATTTTCGGTTCTGCCAGTCTAGTCAAATTTTTTAAGTTTTTGGTATCTGTGGGAGAGGACAAAGAAAATCAAAAGGTCAGTGATTTTGCATTAAAAAATCGTCTTCATCTCCTAACATATCTTCTGATTCTTCTATGAGATTCTAAGACTGTCAAGTATTGCTCCATGTCTCATTATTATTTCATCCATTCATTCAATTAACATGAATTGCGCCCCAGGTATATGCAGAGATACTGAGAGGAATACAAAGGAAATTAAAAAAAAACAAACAAAAAAACCCCAAAACCCTGCTCCTGTCCTTAGAAGATTCCAATCGATTGGAGGAAATAGAGACAAATAGATCTGAAATCAGATGGCCTAGGAAGGTTCACTGTTTCAGGAGCACTTAATCAATGTAGCTTATAAATTTCTCCTCTGTTACTTACTCCCTGAATGACTTTGGGAAGGTCACTTGATCTCTCTCAACCTCTATTTCTTCATCTGTAATTCGAGACCCTTGCCTGATATTTTACAGAAAGAAAACTGACGCCATTTGCTATGAGCTCCCTCTTTTCCCCTCTTCCTCATCTCCTATCACTCACATATCCTCTTCTACTATCTCCTTTTTCCTAGCCTAATTCCTTACCAAGGTTAAACCCTGTATCTGTTCAAGAAATCCCATTCCATCCCATCTCCTCTAACAGATTGGCTCCCTGTCATCCCCGCTCTTTCATTTCTTTTTTTCCCCTTTTATTCTTTTTTTGTGGGACAATGAAGGTTAAGTGACTTGCACAGGGTCACACAGCTAGTAAGTGTCAAATGTTTGAGGTCAGATTTGAATTCAAGTCCTCCTGAATCCAGGGCTTGTGCTTTATCCACTATACCATTTACCTGCCCCCTCTTTCATTTATTTTCATTCTCTCCCTATCCATTGGCTCATTCTCTGCTGCCTACAAACATGCCCTTGTCTCCTCCATCCTGAAAATAAAACAACCCTCATTTTAATTTATTTATTGATTGATCCTTCCATCCCCACTAACTATCCTTCTATATCTCTTCAGTTCTTTAGAGGTAAACTCCTCAAAAAGACCTCCTTTCTTAATTATTTCCTACTCGTCCTGTATATAGCGTGTTTGTGCATATTTGTTTGCTTGTTGTCTCACCCCATTAGTTATTTAATTTCTCAGTACCCCTAGAAAACTAGATGGTAGTTACAGAGGAGTTGCAGATATCTTCACCAAAGAAATCACAGGTCCAGACCAATACCCAACAATTTCAACTTTTTTCTTTTTAAGAAAAAGACTTTAAAATTATGAATGCATTCAAGCCAAATAGTAAATAACTTTTCCATTATTGTTCTAGAATGAATACTAGTGAAAATCATCCCACCAAGAAGCCTTGCTCTTCCTGCTAGGAATCTAAATGTTGTTGTTGTTGGTCCTTCATTCTTTTTTTTTTTTTTTTAGTGAGGCAATTGGGGTTAAGTGACTTGCCCAGGGTCACACAGCTAGTAAGTGTTAAGTGTCTAAGGCTGGATTTGAACTCAGGTACTCCTGACTCCAGGGCCGGTGCTCTGTCCACTGTGCCACCTAGCTGCCCCGGTCCTTCATTTTTAAAGAGGACCATGATATTAGGGCAATGTCATGATTTACAGTGAATTGGATTTAAGTGAGGGAGGGCTGTACAAAGTCACCAGCCTCACTCTCTTCTCCAGAGCCATCTGGGTCCAGTGTCAAGATATATATCAGGACAACTGGAGATGGCTCCAGATGTTTAAAGCAATTGGGGTTGTGACTTGCCCAGGGCCACACAGCTAGCATCTGAGGTGAGATTTGAACTCAGGTCTTCCTGATTCCAGAGCCAATGCTCCTAGTGCACCTAGCTGCCCCTCCAAATGTATAAGGCAGAGTAAAAGGTCATGTGAGGGCAGCTAGGTGGCGCAGTGGATAAAACACTGGCCCTGGATTCAGGAGTACCTGAGTTCAAATCTGGCCTCGGACACTTGACACTTACTAGCTGTGTGACCCTGGGCAAGTCACTTAACCCTCATTGCCCAGAAAAAAAAAAAAAGGTCATGTGGAAGGCTCCCCAAATAGAAGTTTGCCAGGTTTAGTTAGGGGAGTCTTGGAGAAGCTGACTTAGCTCATAGCAATGGGTAGGGGCTCATAAGAGACAGCTGTGAAGACTTGTTTGTGCTTACGGGACAGTGATGGACTGTGGACCATTTTGAATGATTCTATATCACGTATCAGTTAACCAATGAGGATTTATTGTGTGTATTATGTGCCAAGCACTATGCCAAACTATAAATATTTGGAGTGAAACAATCCCTCCTCTCAAGAAGACTTATTTATTTGTTCATTTGATCGATATATTGATATATATGTATATGTATACATAGCTGTATGGCTATACATACATATACATATATGCACACATACATACATACACATGCACATATATAAATATATACACATAGAACAAAGTAGTTTGAGAAAGAAGGCCCTAGTAGATGAGGGGATCAGGAAAGACTTCAATAAGAAGAGAATGCTTGAGCTCCATATTTAAGAAATGGAGAGATTCTATGAGGTGAAAGTGAGAAGACAGTGCATTATAGCCATGGGGGATGGCTAATATGGAGGTCTGGAGTTAGGAGACACAGTGTAGTGTGTGCAAAACAGAGAGAAGGCTAGTTTGGCTAGATCACAAAACATGGAAGAGGGATTATTGTACAATGAGGCTGCAAAGATGGGTTAGGGGAAGGTTTAAAAGCTAAACAGAGAAGTTTACATTTTATCCTAAAGGCAATAGAATTCATTGAGTAGGGGAGTGACATGGTGAGATCTACGCTCAAGGAAAAGCATTTTACCTACAGTGAGTAGAGATCAATTAGAGGCTACTTTAATAATCTAGGCAAGAGGGGGTGAGATCCTGAACGAACCCGATAGTTGTGTAAGTAGCTGTCTCAGAACAACAATGCCAAATATTTTTATGGTTCTTTATAATTTATTTGCAAAAGCTTTCACATACACTATCTAACCCATTTTGGCTTCAGTTTCCTCACCGGAAAAACAAGGAGAAAAGTCTATATGGCCTCTGAGCCCCTTTCCAGCTCCAAGTATTTGGTTGTTTGATACCATTATTGATATTATTCTACAGATTAAGAAACTGATGGATGAACATAGAGAGTCCTGGATGGTCCTATTAACATCGTATCAGGAGTGCTAAACCTCAGAATGGGCTGAGGTGGACTAGATAATCTGAACTCAATAAAGAGTTATTTTTTAGGCTCTATGGAGAGAAAGAGAAGGAACAAGAAGGAATAGGACTGTTGCTTGAAGTGAATGGGACCATAATAGCTGCGATAGAGTGAGTAGTCCAATTCTTTTTTTTTTTTTTTTTGGTGAGGCAATGGGGGTTAAGTGACTTGCCCAGGGTCACACAGCTAGTAAGTGTCAAGGGTCTGAGGCTGGATTTGAATTCAGGTCCTTCTCAACCCAGGGCCAGTGGCTCTATCCACTGTGCCACCTAGCTGCCCCCAGTCCAATTATTTTTTTAAAAAATTCTTGTTTCCTCTGCCAAAGAGACTTTTATATTGGAAATGACAAGACAAAAATAGCTAACAGGGAGTTAAAAAGTGAAGAGATAATAATAGAGCATGTGAATTGCCCTTCATGAATTCAAGTCACTTGGCTCAGATGAACTCCATCTTTGAGTATTGAAAGAACTCATAGATGTGATGGGCGAACCACTGTCAGTGATATCTGAAGAAAGTTTGTAGAAAATGGAGGAGGCATCAGAAAAAGGAAGAAGAACAAATATTGTCTCAAACTTTGGAAGAGGGAAGATCAGCAAATGATAAACTGATGAGCTCAACTTAATTTCCTTTGAAAATTCAAAATCAGATTATTAAAGAGTTGCTTAAGGAACATCTAGTAAGGAGAGGTAGGGCAGCTAGGCAGCGCCATAGTGCACACAATGCCAGGCTTGGAATCAGGAAGACATCTTTGTGAGTTCAAATCTGGCCTCAGACACTTACTAGCTATGTGACTCTGGACAAGTCACTTAACCTTGATTGCCTCAGTTTCCTCATCTGTAAAATGAGCTGGAGAAGTAAAAATGGCAGACAGGAAAACTTTGCCAAGAAAACTGTAGAGAGGTCATAAAGTTAGACATGGCTGAACAACAAGCAAGGAGAGGTCATGCAAGACTAATATTTACTCAAAAAAACCCAATGGTGCTAAACTGGTAGATCAGTGGTTCACTGTGACTAATTTACCTAAATTTTAACATTTGATAATATATGTCATCATGCTAATTATGTGGGGGAAAAGATAAAGTAAATTAGATGATAAAGTAAATTAGATGGATTCCAAACAAGTTGAATGGCCAGACTCAAAGAATAGTTGTTAAAATCAGTTTGATAGGAGGTTTCCGAACGAGTGCCTCATGGTTGGTGGTTGGCATTCTGCTGTTTAATACTTTTATTAGTGACTTGGGTAAATATAAGAAAGCCGTGCTCATCAGATTTGCAGATAAGATAAGAAAAAACCCAGGGTGAGTTGGGATTGATGATAGCTAGGACACAGCAGGATCCAAGAAGACCTTGACAGGCTAGAGTTTTGGGTCAAATCCAACAAAGAAAACAATATGGAGAGAGCCAAAGATGGCTTAGAAGGTTGGCAGGAGTGGAGCCAGCCCCCAAGGTCATGCTGACACAGATCCAGTCCCAGGCAGGCCAAGCCAGGGAAAGAGACCCCTGGAGCCTCTGAATCAGCTACAGTGCTGGTGTCTTCTGGAACTAAGCTCGCAGTCTGGTGAGAGGGCTGAGCGGCTGGCTGGGGGGAGATTACAGGGGTCACTGCTGGTGCTGAGGCAAAACTTGGGTGTTTCACCCCTGCTGGGAACCAGGAAGTAGGCTTGAGTGGCAGTGGCCCACGTAGGGGAGGAGTGCAGGCTTGTTGGAACTAACAACCACAGTGCACAAAGTTTTGCTGTCTGTTTAATAAGTAAATAGGCCTTGGGTTATCTATGGACCAGAAAACAGGCCAAGTGAGTGAAGAATCTTCCCCTCCTTAAATCGTAACACCTGGGACCCCCTGAAGCTTGGGACAATGAAGCCTGGAAACGGTGCCCCACTATAAGAAGGAGTTAAAAGTCAAGTAAAAGACAGGCAAGATGAGCAGACAGAGAAAGATGAGTACTATAGAAAGTTTCTTTAGTGACAAGGAAGATCAAGGTGCACCCTCAGAAGAGGATAGCAATGTCAGGGCTCCTACATCCAAAGCTTCCAAGAAAAATATGAACTGGTCTCAGGCCATAGAGGCACTCAAAAAGGATTGAAGATAAAGTAAGAGAAGTAGAGGAAAAAATGGAAAGAGAAATGAGAGTGATGCAGGAGGGTCATGAAAAACCAGTCAACAGTTTGAAAAGACAAATTGGCCAAATGGAAAAGGAGGTACAAAAGTTCTCTGAAGAAAATCATTGCTTGCCTCTTCAAGCTCTGGGCCTGCGATTGGCAACGTGGCTAAATGCACCAAGAAGGTTGGAATTGTTGGAAATATGGAATACAATATGGTGCATCCCTCAGAAAAATGGTGAAGAAAATTGAAATTAGCCAGCATGCCAAGTATACCTGCTCCTTCTGTGGCAAGACCAAAATGAAGAGATGGACTGTGGGTATCTGGAATGGTGGATCCTGTATGAAAACAGTAGCTGGTGGTGCATGGACCTACAGAGGTGTTATACCTCTGCAGTTACAGTCAAATCTGCCATCAGAAGACTGAAGGAATTGAAAGACCAGTAAAATCTTCTCCCCATTAAATATCTGTAGCCCATAGTCCAACAATAAATGGGTTAATTTATGGAATAAAAAAGAAAAAGAAAATCATTGCTTAAAAATTAGGATTGAGCAAATAGAAGCTAATGACTTTATGAGAAATCAAGACATAATAAAACAAATCCAACTGAATAAAAAATAGAGGGCAATGTGAAATATCTCCTTGGAAAAACAGCTGACCTAGAAAATAGATCCAGGAGAGATCATTTGAAAACAATATGGAAAAATGAAGAATCAACTTCACAAGACCAGGGAAGGCACAGACAGATGTCAGACTGTCTGGAAAAGTTCTAGAGGGTTTTTGTGGCAGTTAAAGTGAATATAACCTTGGACAACATTGAAAGACATATATTTCAGGGAAGAGGAGGTGATAATAATCCCTCTATATTCTGCCCTGGTCGGATTTCATCTGGAGTATTGTCCTCAGTTCTGGGCCTTGTGTTTTAAGGAGGACATTGATAAGCTAGAGAGTAGGCAGAGGACAACTGGGAGGGTAGAGAGACTGAAGGAGCAGGCCAAAAGAAGAGAAGATTGAGGGGAGTGGTATCAGGGTGGGGAATATTGAAGCTGACTCAGTATTTGAAGAGCTCTTGTGTAGAAGAGTTGGCCCCAGGGGGCAGAACCTGAAACCATGGGAGTAACTACAGGTTCAGTGTCAAGGAAAAAAAATTTCCTAATCATTTTAAGCATCAAAAAAGGGAATAGGTTGAGGCAGCTAGGTGGCACAGTGGATAGAGCATCAGCCCTGAAGTTAGAAAGACCCAAGTTCAAACCTGGCCTCAGACACTTGACACTTACTAGCTCTGTGACCCTGGGCAAGTCACTTAATCCTGATTGCCTCCAAAATAAATCAAAATAAAAAGGGAATAAGCTATCTTAGTAAGACTGTAAGAACATTTGTTAAGGAGAAGGGTGGATTGAGTGGACAGAGCTCTAGACTCGGAGTCAGGAAAAAGAGTTAAAATTTCACTTCAGATGCTTACTAGCTGTGTGGCCCTGGGCAAATCATTTCACCTCTGCCTGCCTCAGTTTGCACATCTGTAAAATGGAGGTAATAATCACACTTACTTCCCAGGGCAAGAACGACATAATATTTGTAAAGTGCTTTGCAAAACTTAAAGCCCTTACCCAGTTAAAAACAAAAAAACCAAAAAAAACCTTAAAGCCCTATATAAATGCTTTTATTGTTGTTGTTGTTGTTGTTGTTAAATATTCCATTGTTTAACTAGTTGGACTAGTAGCTGAAGTTCCTTCCTACTGAAATTCTATGATTCAGTGATTTCTGATAGCTAAATTATCAGACATAGTACTTTGACCAGAGACACAGTTATACAAGAAGAGTCCCTGCTTTAGAATATTGCCTATGAGTAGATGGGAAAGGCTTAGAGGTGAAGCACTCCCTCCTTCATTCATTCACTTTACTTATGCCTGATGCCCCTGTAAATCTATTAGGTCATGATCTCCTTTGTAAACTTAGAGCAACCATATATTGTGCTCCAGATGGGGCTGTCTCCCTTCAATTGCCAGAGGATACCGTTTATTTATTACCAATTTTGATTGTAGATGCTCAAGGAATAGTAAGGGATACATCCAAAATCCCCTCTGACATTCCTGAGACCCTATGGGCCTCATCCTCTTCTTTTTTTTTTTTTTTTTTGGTGGGGCAATGGGGGTTAAGTGAATTGCCCAGGGTCACACAGCTAGTAAGTGTCAAGTGTCTGAGGCCGGATTTGAACTCAGGTACTCCTGAATCCAGGGCTGGTGCTTTATCCACTGCGCCACCTAGCTGCCCCTTCCTCATCCTCTTCTAATGAGGAAAAAATAAAAATGGGGAGGCTAGGTGGCGCAGTGGATAAAGCACTGGCCCTGGATTCAGAAGGACCTGAGTTCAAATCTGGCCTCAGACACTTGACACTTACTAGTTGTATGACCCTGGGCAAGTCACTTAACCCTCATTGCCCTGCAAAACATTTTTTAAAAAATTAAAAAAAGAAAAAGAAAGTTAAAGGGGGGCTACCTCCATCCATTCCACAGTATTCATTGTCTAAAGAAGCCATAGAAGGGATCACCGCTACAATTGAGGCTTTGAAAAGCCAGGGTATTATTGTTCCATGCCATCATTCTCCATGTAATACTCCCATTTTGCCAGTTAAAAAAACCCAAGCCTAGGCCAGATGGCAGACCTGTTTATCATTTTGTACAGGATCTTAGAGCAATTAATTCTTATGTTATACAAATGGGGAAACTGAGGCAAAGAGTCAAAGTGACTTGCCCAGGGTCATATAGCTACTAAGTGTCTGAGGCTGGATTTGAACTCAGGTCTTCCTGATTGTAAGCTTGGCTCTCCATCCACTGAATCACCTCGCTGGAAGATTCCACGTCTTAACTCTGGCAACTCTTGTGACTCCTGTTGGGCTGATAAGCTGGGGGCTGGGGAGTGGGGACTGACTTCTCCCTCCACTTTTCCCCTGCTATAGTCTATGATCCTGAGATGGGGCCCTGGACAGGATCCCCTTCCTGGATCCCTTTTGGGCTGTGTATATTTCAAGGATCTCCTTCCTCCCCATACACACTTCAAGAGCAGAAGCAGGAAATGTATTGAAAGCAAGGGATGCCCATAGGCAGATAGCTCCACAAAGGAGTACTTGCCCTATTTCCTACTACACTATTTTAAATATCTGAGCCGTGTGTGTGTGTGTGTGTGTGTGTGTGTAGGGTGGGGGTGTATGGCATGCCCAGAGAAAACAGAATAGGAGTGTGTAACGTTGCAGCATAGTCAGGAGTAGTTACTACGGCCACTGGTTTTTGCTTTTGCTTGCATCTCCAAGGCTCTGTCCTGGCCTTTCCTCTCTTTTCCTTCTATACTAATCTCACTTCATCTCATCAGCTCTCCTGCGTTTGATCATCACCTCTATGCAAACGATTCCCTGATCTCTATAGCCAATCCTAGCCTCTCTCCTGAGCTATATCACCATCTTGCATTGGAAGTCCCATGGGCACATCAAACTCAAAAAGTCCAAAACAGAACTCGTTATCTCTCCCTGCCCCCAACTCCCCAAGCCCTACCCTCTTCCCAACCTTCCTATTACTCTCAGTCACTCAAATGGCCACCTCAGTGTCATCTTCAATGCCTGTCGTTAACCCCACATAGCAAATCTATTGTCAGATATGGGCATTTCTACTTTCATAACATCTTTCATATAGATCCTTTGCTCTTCATTCTTATAGCCATCTCCCTGGTATAGATCCTCCATCATCTTTCATCTGGACCAAGGGAAAGGTCTGCTCCATGGGATCCCTGCCTGATTCCAATCTATTCTTCGCTCAGCTGCCAAAATGATTTCTCTAAAGCTCCGGTCTGATCCCATCCTCCTCCTATTCAATCAATTCGGGTGGCTCCCTATTACCTACCGGATCAAATACAAAATCCTCCATTTGGCATTTACAATCCTTCACCACCTTTCTAGTCACTCCCCTCCATGCACACTGGCCTAGGCACAAGCAACACTCTGTCTCAGCTCCAAGACTTTGACCTCGTTGTTCCATATTGTCAGAATGCTCTCCCTTCTCACCTCTGTCCCCAGCTTCCCTGGATTCTTTTATTTCTACTCAATTTCACCTTCTGCAAGAAGCCTTTCTCAGTGCCTTATCTCTTAAATCACTGGTTTTTTTGGAGGGGCAATTGGGGTTAAGTGACTTGCCCAGGGTCACACAGCTAGTAAGTGTCAAGTGTCTAAGGCAGGATTTGAACTCAGGTCCTCCTGAATCCAGGGCTGGTGCTTTATCCACTGCACCACCTAACTGCCCCTCTGAAATCACTTTCTATCTATTCCTGTATGTACCTTGTATGTCCATAACTATCTACTTGTCTTCCCTGTTAGATTGTAAGCAACTTGAGGGCAGGGGCTGTTTTTTGCCCTACTTTCTATCCTCAGGGCATAGCATAGTGCCTGGCACTTAGTAGGTGCTTTATAAATGTTTGTTGACTTGACTCTGCTTGAAGAAGTCCACAGTAAGTGGATCCCACCCACTTTTGGACAACACTAGTCATTAGTAAGTTTGATGTGGGATAGAATTTGGCTTCATTTGCCTTTTTGCAACTTCTTCCCTTCAGGGTAGAATCCTTCTTCCATATGACATCCTCCATCAGTGATTTTGCCTGGACTGCCTGGTCAGTCAATAAGCATTTATTAGATACCTACTATGTGCCAGGCACTGTGCTAAGCTCTGGGACACTGTACTATTTCCTAGGGTTCTCCTTATGGCCTCTGTCTTCATTGGATAACCTAGACCTCCCAGGAGAGGGGAGGTGAGGAGGGAAGATGGTTAATTAAAATGACTACCTCATGCTTTCCCTATTTGGAGTACAAGGGACTCCCCTGACTGATAAAGACAACAAACAAACCCAAGGCCCAAGGCTACTAAAATTACCCATGCACACCACAGGCTGCCCATTTATGATTTCCTTTCCTCTTTAAGGCTGTCCCCAAATTCTTTCCATCCCTCTCCCCTACACTTGTTTAAAAATAGGAGAAGCAAGAGGCCCCTGCGTGATTTGTGCTGTCCAGAGGACTCCGCTCACCTTGAACTCATTCCCAGGTGTGCTGCTACTCCCCATCACTGTCCCTCCTCCTTATCCCACCCCCTTCTCCCACCCCTGCCACAATGGGTGAGGACACTTACAGAGGTAGAAGTATTGCTCTCCATAGCTATCTCTTGTCTCCTGGGGCAGCCGCTCCCACAGCTGTCGCATGCGTTGTTCTATGTCCTCTGTGCCCAAAATGGCAGTCCTGTAGTTTCCAGGCTCAATGATGCAGACCTTCACCCCAAAATAATAGAGCTCCCTCCTAGGAAGAAAGTTATGAACTTAGCTCAATGGGTCCCCAGTTCCACAGACTTTCTGGACTTCAGCAGGGACAATTGTGTGTGGGAGGGTGGTGTTAGCTCATCTTTTTTTTTTTTTTTTTTGCAGGGCAATGAGGGTTAAGTGACTTGCCCAGGGTCACACAGCTAGTTAGGTGTCAGGTGTCTGAGGCTGGATTTGAACTCAGGGAGTCCTGAATCCAGGGCCGGTGCTTTATCCACTGAGCCCCCTAGCTGCCCCCTAGCTCATCTTCTTGATATTCATATTCTCCAACCAGCTGGAATTTGTACCTGGGGAACTTCACACACACACACACACACACACACACACACACATGCACACCCGCACAAGCTCTCCAGCGCTGAAATTCATGCAAATGACCTTTTCTTTCAGTGCTTAACCATTACTGGCAATTAGAATGGGCAGGGCCCCCTCAAGAATAAGAAGTAGCTACTATATCCCAGCCACCCACTCTTAACCTCCTACACCCAACTTCCTTCCAGTTTGAGGGTTTAGAAATAGATGACTAGGAAAAGAAATAGAATTGTGGGAGTCTAGTTTCTGCCTTGAGTATATAGGTCCTTCAGGGTAATAAGATCTTCACCTTCCAAAACATAGATTGAAGAGTGAGGCAATCCTTATCTCCCCCACCCCACCCCTTTATCTGGCTATCACCAGACTCCCTTCTAGCCATCTGCCAGGATGCCAGGGCTTAGCCAGCACAGGCATCTTGGTATCTGCCCTTCAGCTTCATGCCATGGTGCCCCTGTCCCCACTCTCCAGCTCTTTATCTCTCTTTTTTTTTTTTTTGAATGAGGCAATTGGAGTTAAGTGACTTGCCCAGGGTCACACAGCTAGTAAGTGTTAAGTGTCTGAGGTTGGATTTGAACTCAGGTCCTCCTGAATCCAGGGCACCACTATCCACTGCGACACCTAGCTGCCCCTCTTTATCTCTTTCTCAGTGAACAATAACCAAATTAATATTGGCATTGCTACTGGAAAGTACATGAAAAATCACTGCCACTGGCAATCCCTGTGACTTGCCAAAGGCACCTTTCCCTAGGCACCATCCTCAAAAGTCTTATATTGTCCTTAAAGGCAAGGATTGTTTCGTTTTTTGTTTGTTTGTTTAGTAAATGCTCCTTAATTTAAAGTTTTGAGTTTCAAATTTTATTCCTCCTTCCCTCCCTTTCCTCCCCACTCCCTGAGACGGTAAGCAATCAGATGTGGGTTATACATGTGCAGACAGTTACATTTTTATCTTTGCATCATCAGTGCCTTGTATTAAGTAGTCACTAAATCAGTATCTGGGAATTAACTGAAGCTTGATCTTTTCAATATGGTGGCTGAGCCTTCTACTAGATGGAGTTCTTTCCTATACTGGAACATCTAAGGGGAAGAAGATAGTCCATCTCTCCTCAACTTCACCCTCCCATCCTTGTTCCTGTCTGAACAATGAAAGATCCCTCACTGAGGAAGGGATACAGGGTGAAATCTAGGTGATTAAAAAACAAAACAGGGGGCAGCTAGGTGGCACAGTGGATAGAGCACCAGCCCTGGATTCAGGAGGACCTGAGTTCAAATCTAGCCTCAGACACTTGACACTTACTAGCTGTGTGACCCTGGGCAAGTCACTTAACCCCAATTGCCTCACAAAACAAAACAAAGAAGAGATATCAATAAAAATATACTTTTGAACAAGAAAGGTCCTTCACTAAGAGTCAAGTGTTCCCCTTCTGACTTGGTGCTGCATAAGGAGAAAACAATGAGCCATACTCCTCCAGAGATGCCCCTTTCACAGCTTTCCAGTATGGAACTGAATTCCCCTTTCAGTTTGGGGCTGATGACCCTGAGGGGAGCCTTCTTTCCCCCATTGAATGAAGGACAGAGTAGGGGATAAAGTGGGTTGTGTGAAAGAAATGGGGTCACCTCACCTGATGCTGTCAGAGAAGGCCTCTACACCAAACTTGGAGACGCAGTAACCACCGCCAATGACTGCCACTCGGCCCCCGCTGCTGGACATGTTGATGACTCTGCCACGAGCCTTCTTGACCATTGGCAGCATGTTCAGGGTCACCTCAATCAATCCCACCAGGTTCACATTTATCACTTTTACAAAGTCCTCCTTGGTCAGCCACTCATTGGGGCCACTGGGAAGGCCAACTCCAGCATTATTCACTAGGCCCCAGAGCCCTGAGGGAAGGGAGTAGTAAAAAGGGAAGAAAAATGTTTGTGAGATATGCCAGTGGATCAAGGATTTCATCAGTATAAGGAAATTCTTAGCAATCTATGCAATTACTTAATAGATAAATCTTAGGGAGGTACCTGTAATGCATAAAGGTTAAATGATTTGCCTAGAGTCATACAATGAATGTAAGAGGGAGGATTTGAACTCAGGTTTTCCTGATTCCAAGCCCAAGACTCTATCTACCTATGAAGTAATATTACTCCTTAAATGCAACATAGAATTATACTCTAGAGCGGAAAGGTAACTCTAAGGTCACTTTGTGCAACCTCAACATTTTACAAAATGAGAAAATTGAGACCTGGGAATTTAAACCCAGATCCCAACACCAGAGGCACTACTCTTTCTAGTAGATATGAATTTGTATGATAATAAGTTAATATCCTGAGCCACCCTAATCTTATAGCATCCTGATGCCACTCCACAAAACCTCACATCTTTATTACTTAAGGGTTACAAAAGACTCCCTCAAACATTATCTTATTTGTTCTTTGCCCCAATTCTATGGGATGAATTGTCTGACTCTTTGTGATTCCTTTTGGGCTTTTGTGGCAAAGATGCTGGGGTAGTTTGCCATTTCCTTCTCCAGCTCATTTTACAGATGAGGAAACTGAGGCAAGTAGGGTTAAGTGACTTGCCTAGGGTTACATAGCTAGTAATTGTCTGAGGTCAGATTCGAACTCAGGAAGATGAGTGTTCCTGATTCGTAGCCCAGGGCTCTATCCACTGCTCCACCTAAGTGCCTGGAGAGGAATACTACATAAGTATGGGCATCCCACTATAAGTGGTTGTCCAACAGGTGGGCAATGGATGGATGAATAAATTCTGGCATATGAATATAATGAAATACTATTTCATTGTAAGAAATTATGAAAGGTGGCAGTTTTAGAGAAACCTGAGAAGATTTGAAAGAACTAATACAGAATGAATTGCGGGAAGCCAGGTGAGCAATTTATACAGTAATAACAAAATCACAGTGGATACAGCCTCAGACACTTACTACTTATGTGACCTTGATTACCTTTTAAAAACCAAACCAAAACAAACAAAAAACCTCTGAATAACAACAACACTGTTAAAACTCAATTTGAGGGGCAGCTAGATGGTGCAGTGGATAGACACCGGCCCTGGAGTCAGGAGTACCTGAGTTCAAATCCAGCCTCAGACACTTAACACTTACTAGCTGTGTGGCCCTGGGCAAGTCACTTAACCCCAACTGCCTCACTAAAAAAGAAAACCAAAAACAAACAAAAAAAACCTCAATTTGAGTTAGAACTCAAAATCAGTTCAATGAATCATCATGATTCTAGAGGACTGATTCTACCCACCTCCTAATAAAGAAGTGAAGAATTCAGGGTGTGGAATGAGACACCTACTTTTTGGACATGACCAATGTGGAGATTTGGTTTTTTGGGGATTTTTTGCAGGGCAGTGAGGGTTAAGTGACTTGCCCAAGGTCACACTGCCAGTTAAGTGTCAAAGGTCTGAGACCCGATCTGAACTCAGGTACTCTTGAATCCAGGGCTGGTGCTTTATCCACCACACCACCTAGCTGCCCCTTGTGGAGATTTGTTTTGCTTGACTATGCATATATGCTATAAGGATTTTATTTTTTGTTGTTTTTAATGGAAGGGGAAAGGAAATAAATTTTTAAAATCTAAAGATAAATTTGAAAAATCTAAAGCAACAGAGACTAAGCAAGCTTTACAGTATAGTGGAAAGAGGGCTCAACCTAGCGTTGAAAGATGTGGGCTTTAATCTTGACTTTCCCATGTCCAGACTGTCTGATCATGGGCAAGTCACCTAACCTCTCAATAAAATGAAAATAAATTTTTATCTATCTCATGATACAAATTTATATTATCTAATTGGTTATTATAAGGAAAGTTCCTTGTAAGTACTCCAAAAGTGTGAATTATAGGAGACACCAGGACTTTGGGACAGGCCTTTATACCAAGCTAAATGTCATGGTTTGGTTGCAGGGTAGAAGGCCATGGACTAATGATCTCCAGCCCTTTTTGTTCCTTTCCACCAGGCTCCACTCCTCTTATTGGCATCAAACCCAATGGGACATAGTGGGACACTGAAAGTCAAATGCTGATTTCACCATATCATCAATTAACGAATTAATTAGTTAATTAATCAATTAATTAATTTATTTATTTATCTATTCATCTATCAACTTATTTATTATTCTATTTACTTATTCATTTATCTTTTTTTTCTTTTTTTTTAGTGAGGCAATTGGGGTTAAGTGACTTGCCCAGGGTCACACAACTAGTAAGTGTCAAGTGTCTGAGGCCAGGTTTGAACTCAGGTCCTCCTGAATCCAGGGCACCACCTAGCTGCCCCCTCGCCACATTATTTATTTGATTTCCTAGCTATTCTTGGATAGTTGGGTTCTTGAGGCTTATCAATCAATCAACAAGTACGAATTATTAACTAGCACATTAAGGTTTATAAAAGTATTTTTTAAATATATAGTATGATGAAATTGTGGATTCTTAGTGGATGATAGTCAGATTCATAGACTATTTTAAGGAACCTGAGGCCTTGAGAGAGAAGTGACTTGTTCAGGATCACACTTGGCAGAACCAAGATTCTCTTATTGTTGTTCAGTCATTTCAGTCATGTCTGACTCTCTATGACCCTGTTTGGGGTTTTCTTGGCAAAAAAAATGGAGTAGTTTGTCATTTCCTTCTCCAGCTCATTTTACAGATTAGGAAACCGAGGCAAACAGGGTTCAAGTGACTTGCCCAAGATCATAAGTATCTGAGGCTGGATTTGAACTTGGGTCTTCCTGACTTCCTGGTCCAGCACTCTACGCACTGTGGTGCCACCTGGTTGATGTTAGGTCTCTATGAATTCTCAGTTAGTTTCTCACACACTGCCAGTATGAGTTGAAACTTAAACCTTGCTCTCCTGACTGGAGTCTACCATTCTTTTCCAGTACAAAGAACACTTACTCTGTAGTCGGAGGACATAAACTTGGAGATCCAAGCTCTACAGCTTACTATATGACTTTGCCTAAATCACTTAGCCTCTCTGGGCCTCAGTTTCCTTATCTGTAAAATGAGAGAGTGGCCTTGAAGATCCCTTTCAGCTCTAAGCCTAGGGTGTTCTGATCCTCTTTCATCTCAGAGTCTATGATAGTCTAAGCTTGGAGGGTGTAGTATAGTGGGTGTATCCACCTAGAATGATTTCTACTGTCTCAACTGGTTAGGCAGAGAGGTGGCTAGGCCTCCTCCTAGGTCCCTTTAAGGATGCAGACATCATTATCATTGGTTTGTTTGTGCTGGGTTTTTTTTGTGGGGCAATGGGGGTTAAGTGACTTGCCCAGGGTCACACAGCTAGTAAGTGTCAAGTGTCTGAGGCCGGATTTGAACTCAGGTACTCCTGAATCCAGGGCCAGTGCTTTACCCACTGCGCCACGTAGCTGCCCCCATTATCATTGTTAATGTTGTTGATAATAATAGTCTTGTTGATCAGAGATTATGGCAGAGTGAATAGACAAGAAGACTCTGGCCCATACTGACTCTCTGACCCAGTGTGGGTCACTTATCTCTCAGGTCCCAAATAGTTTTCTAAGACTGTTCAAGTTACAGAGTAGGTGCAGGCCTGCTTTGAGAGAAGATCATTCCTCACTGGAAATCCTTTGCATCACTAGAATCATAAGTGAAAAACACAAAACCCAACCAAAATAATTTATACTAAAAAACCCTTTTTTGTTGCTATTTAATTGTGTCTTCATTTTACCATACTGTCCATGGGGTTTTCTTGACAAAGATACTGAAGTGGATTCCATTTCTTTTCCGGTGGATTAAGGCAAACAGAGGTTAAATGGCTGCCCAGAGTCACATAGCTAGTAGATATCTGAGGCTGGATTTGAACTCAGGTCTTCTTAACTCCAAACCCAATGCTCTATCCAATGAGCCACCTGTGCTGCTTTCTAAGAATCCATTTTAGGTAATTAGTTAATTTTGCAAAATGCTTTTCTCACAACTCTATGAGGTCAATAGCACAAGGATTATGAGTCTTATTTTACAGGGCAGGAAACTGGAGCTTTGAGAGGTAAATTATCTCACCTGTGATCATCTAGTTAATGGAGTTGATGCCTGTTTCCACACTAACTTCCTCCCACCCTACCGGACTCATAATGCTTTCTAAGGACCCAAAAGAGTCTCTCAAGGGGCAGGGTCCTGGGAAGACCAGACTGGTAGTGTTGACTACATTTCTTTTGTCTGGTTTGTTTCAGACCATAGGAATATAGGCACAGGATGTCTGTCATCACTCAGTGACCCCCCTCCTAATCCCTGTGGCTGGGGATTTTGCTAGCCTGTCACCAGCAAGACTTTCTTCTCCCCACATTGATAAGGAGAAAGCATAGTGAGAATTGAGGTACATAATACTACTCAGACTTGCCAAAGTTAATCATCACCCCGTGTGCCAGGAGGCAGGGCGGAGAGCAGGCTGATGTGACCTTATGCAACTTGGGGGAGACCGGGGAGGAAAAAAGAGGCTTGTCCAGGAGTGAGTCACAAGCAGAGGTAGGAGAAGCACCCAGAAACTGAGGCTTTTAAGTCCTGTCGATTGGTCATTTGACCCCAGTGCCAACCACCAGCAGAGATTCGTGGGTACGAGTCAATGTCAGCACCTTGGAGGAGGAAGGATGAGGTCATGACACATGGCCAACTTCCCCCTTAGCCTCTTGACTTTTGAGACATGGACACTTGTCATCCTTCTCCCTGCCTCCACACAGGATGACTCCTTCTTGGGCAACTCAGACATGGAGCTAACCTCTCTTGTTACAACCTCCTTGTTATAAGCCTAGGACAGGAAGGGAGGGAAGAAAGAAATAAGCCTTTATTAAGTGCCTATAATAATAAGCACTATGTTTAAATACTTTACAAAAGTTATCTAATTTGATCCTCACGACAACTCTGGTAGATGCTACTCTGACCTCCATTTTATGGTTGAGGAAACTGAGGCAGATAAAAGTTAAGTAACTTGTCCAGGGTCACCCAGCTTGTAAGTGTCTTGAACTCAGATCTTCCTAACTCAGACCCAGAGCTCTATCCACTGCCCTCAATACTGAGCCTGGCCAAGTATCTGTTTCTTTTGACCTACATACAAAACAAGGCTTTCCCTTCCCTCTTCTGCATAGATAGGAAGAAAGGACACCCCTCTACCTCTCACTCAGCCCTTTCAGCTGAGGCACATAGAACTTACCTCGCTAGCTGCTGCTCAGCCCCACCAAAAACAGAATTACGTTTTCGACTGTAGGGAAAAAGACTGGGCCTAGCCACCAGGAAGGATTTCATGATCAAGGCTGTCAGAGTCTCAGAGGGCACCAGCTTCGTGTGATGTAATGGAAAGAACACCTGCTCTGAAACTTACAAGCCACGGGATTTAGATAACACCCTTCAGCCCTTTGGGCTTCAATGTCCTCATTTGTAAAGCAATCTCTCAGGTTCCTTCCAGCTCTGAAATGCTATTGCCATACACAGCACACCTCTCTCACCTCCGGCCAGCACCAATGAACCAGAGCCCAGCCCGAAAGCACAAGGAGGGGTGATTTGTCCTCTCCAGGTCCCCCTCTGCTTCTGCTACCAAGAATTTGAAACCATATACCTTTAAAAAACCAGCCCCTTTGATAGCTCTAGAAATATTTCCATCACAACCAAAGTTTGAACATCCATACCGATTCTGCCCTTCATTGGATGACCCTCCCTTTTCCAACAGAGCTGCTAAAAAGGATTCCTGGGGCAGCTAGGTGGCGCAGTGGATAGAGCACTGGCCCTGGAGTCAGGAGTACCTGAGTTCAAATCCGGCCTCAGACACTTAACACTAGCTGTGTGACCTTGGGCAAGTCACTTAACCCCAATTGCCTCACTAAAAAAAAAAAAAAAAAAAGGATTCCTGATGTGATGAGGTGAGGTTCAGGAGGAGAGGAGAGAGGAGGGAAAAAGAAGAATGAAGGAAAGAACAAATCAGAGAAGGCAGATTTCTCCAGACCTCGATCTCCCACTTGGGCATTCACCCACTGGGCGGCTGCTTTGATGCTCTCTGTCTTGGTGACGTCCAAAAAGGTGATCTGAAGCCGGTGGGAGGTTGTACTTCGGAGTTCCTGGGCTCCTTCCTCAGTGAAGCAGGTAGCCAGCACCCGCATCCCTCGCTTGTCCAGTTTCCGGGCCAGGAGTCTCCCAAAGCCAGAGTCACAGCCAGTGATGAATACATATTTGTCAGAAAGGTTTGGGACCAGGTTAAAGTTCTTAAACCATCGGTACATGAAAGAGATATCCAAGATGCCTCCCATGGTGCCAGGGTTTAGGGGAGAGGGGACCCCAGGGTCTGGAGACAACTAGAAGCTCTGGCCAGGGAGGTCTACCCCAGGCTCTCTGGAACACTCTGAGGAAGCAGAAAACCAGCCTCCCTTTCAACTCCTTGCAACAGATCCAACTGGGCAGGCCCCAAACATGGGTTTTTTTTAATAGGCGGGTACCATTGGCAATTAACTCTGATGCAAGAAATTCAAGTCTTACCTGAAGCCCTGTCACCTTTAATGGCAGCTCCCTCCTTATCTCCCCATTCCTGATGCTGGTGGCTGCTGGTTTTGAGTATAGTACTCCTCACTGGGACATTAGTGGTGACAGACAACTTGGGTGAGGCCATGAGTATGTGGGCTCTCTACCCTTGTGGAGTGACTAGGGCAAAAGTGTACATCAAATTCAGACTGTCTGCCATGTCCGGTTGGGCTGCACTACTTGGTGTGAGCTTGGTGGCATCATTATGAGCAAGTAATTATGAAGGCAAATCTACCGGTGAAAAGAAGCTTAAAATTATACATCCCATGGTCCAGTCGAAAGTATTTTTTGAGTCGTCTACGCTGGGATTATCTGTGCTTTAGGTCTCCTCCATTATCAAATAATGGAAGAGTGATTGTGTTTATACCCTTCTGGCTCACTCTTCTGGTCTGGTTGGAAATAGAAGGTGTGGGGCTGAGGCGTAGGGTTCATCCTGATTGAAGGAAATTGACTTTGTTCCTGTTAAAAGGAAAAGAACTAAAGATAAGATATAGGGTCTTATTGGGCCTGTATTAGGTCCCTGAAGCCACACTCCATTTTTGCCTTGCCCTAATTGCTAGGAAGCTTTTCTTTACATCAAGTCCAAAGTAATTCATCCACAAGCATTTATTAGGCACTGTATGGGGTGTTCAGGCAGGACCAGCACCTCTGGTGTGAGGGCTTGCTGAGCCCTTTTCAGTGCTGCTCATCCACCTTTGGTGTCCACTTCTCACTCAACTCTCACCTGTGGCTCCAAGAAGCTGTGGTATGGGCAGCTGCCACACTTTGGGAAAACCATCATGACAGATGAGCTCAGCTAGGTCGAGAGTAACCAACAGGCCTGAAACCCACTGGTGAGTTAGGGGATGTCTACCCCAAGCATGTGAAGAATGGGTGGCCATTTGTTCCAACAGCCATGAAGGCTCTGTGGAGTGCTGAGAGCTTGGTCAGACATCAAAGACATCCGGGTCTGCATGCCAGGCCATGGCCAATCTCTTGACTTTTGTCCTGCCATTGGACTTTGATGACTCTGGGGGATCTGATGACACTAGGGGATTGGCCCTAATTCATACCCACACCAGAATGCCTGCCCTTCAGGAGGTTATTCTAGGGGGGAAAATGACAACACATGAAAACTCAGTTATATACAACATATGTACAACTAACTAGTCAGGTAACATTGGAGTAATCTCCCCTCCCCATATACCTACCTCTTGTCCTTAAGTTTCCTTGTGGCTGTGACAGGTACCTTTCTAAGAGTTAGGACAGTGACTGATAATTAAGAATCCTGACTCCCCCCTTTTTATTTTGAGTGGCACAGAATGAGTTACACAGGATAAACAGGTATGGATGGGTCACAATCTTTATGACAGATCGCATTACATTATTTTTCCTCCCAAGCTCATCACTCTTCCAAATTTCCCTATTACTGTGAAGGACACCACCATGCTTCCAGTAATAGGGGTTCACAAGATCAGTTTTATCTTTCACTCCTCTCTACTCTCACCCCGCATAGCCAAGCCAAGTTGTCAAGTCTTGTCTGTCCTTACACTACATCTCTCATGTGTATCTCCTTCTCTCTACTTACAAAGCTGCTACCCTAGTTCAGGGCCTTATCACATCTTATGACAATTATTTAAATAGCTTCCTAATTGGTCTCCCTGCCTCAAATTTCTCCCTTCTTCAATCCATCCTCCATAGTGATCCTTCCTTCCTTCCTTTCTTTTACTTATCATAAGAGTATTTTATTATTTTCCAGTTACATGTAAAATAGTTTTTCAATATTTGTTTTCATAGGATTTTTTTTTTTGGTGAGGCAATTGGGGTTAAGTGACTTGCCCAGGGTCACACAGCCAGTAAGTGTTAAGTGTCTGAGGCCGGATTTGAACTCAGGTCCTCCTGACTCCATGGCCAGTGCTCTATCCACTGAGCCATCTAGCTGCCCTTCATATGATTTTTAGTTCCAAATTTTTCTTCCTCCCACACTTCCCTCCCCCTTCCCCAAGACAAAAAGCAATCTGAAATTGGTTATATATGTACAATCACATTAAATATATTTCTTTGTTAGTCATATTTTGAAAAAAGAATCAGAACAAAAGGGAAAAACTTCAAAAAAGAAAAAAACAACAACAAAAATTAGAAACAGTATGGTTCAAACTGCATTCAGAATCCATAGTTCTTTTTTTCTGGATATAGAGAACATTTTCTATCATGAGTCCTTTGGAATTGTTTTGGATCATTGCACTGCTGAGAAGAGCCAAGTCTATCACAGTTGATCATCACACAATGTTGCTGTTAGTGTACAATATTCTCCTGGTTCTGCTCCATAGTGATTTTTCTAAAGTAAAAGTCTGACCATGTCACTTGCCCATTCTCTTTTTTTTTTTGCAGGGCAATTGGGGTTAAGTGACTTGCCCAGGGTCACACAGCTAATAAGTGTCTGACGCTGGATTTGAACTCAGGTACTCCTGAATCCAGGGCTGGTGCTCTATCCACTGAGCCATCTAGCTGCCCCTTGCCCATTCTCAATAAACTCCAAAGTCTTCCAATTGATTCTAGGATCAGATATTACTTTATCTATAACTCACCCCTTTAAGCTAGGTGAGGAAGTGGATAGAGCACCTGCCCTGGAGTCAGGAGGACATGAATTCAAATCCAGTCTCAGACACTTAATAGCTGTGTGACCCTGGGCAAGTCACTTAATCTTGTTTGCCTCAACTCTTTTGAAAATGAGCTGGAGAAGGAAATGGCAAACCACTCCAGTATCTTTGTGAAGAATACCGCAAATAAGGTCATGAAGAGTCAGACACAACTGAAATAACTCAACAACATCCTTTTAAAAATGGTGATTTTTTTAGTGGGGGGCCATCTAGGCGGTACAGTGGATAAAGCACCATCCCTGGATTCAGGGGGACCTGAGTTCAAATATGACCTCAGACCCTTGGCACTTCCTAGCTGTGTGACCCTGGGCAAGTCACTTAACCCTCACTGGCCTGCCCTCCCACACCAAAAGAACAATTTTTGGTAAGTTTTCTTTCTTTTTTTTTTTGTGAGGCAATTGGGGTTAAGTGACTTGCCTAGGGTCACACAGCTAGTAATTGTTAAGTGTCTGAGGCCGGCTTTGAACTCAGGTCCTCCTGACTCCAGGGCTGGTGCTCTATCCACTGTGCCACCTAGCTGCCCCTTTTGGTAGGTTTTCTAATGTATGTAATCATTAGTACAGAAGTACCTGTATACAACTTATAAATCATTATATAAACATAAGAATACCGTGTGTGGGAGGAGATGTTATAGTCTCAAAAACTTTTTTTACTGGTAGAAGTAAATAAAAGTCTGGAGACCAGTGCCAATATGATGCTTAATGGCCATGCACATCCAAGTCATTTAAATTTTCTAACCCTAAGTTCCCCTTTCCACAAAATGGGGAATATAAAACATACAGTACCTCCCCCAGAGGGTTATTTTGAGGCTCGAATGAGAAAACATTTAAAATGCTTTGCAAATTTAAATTGTTCTATGAATCAAAACCACACACGGCTGCTGCTGGGCCCAGTTGGAGCACTCTTCCTCTCTACTAAGTGATCCCTCTTGGTGCTGGGCTAACACAATGGAAGAACAGGTTCACCCTTGGGGAAATCCGTCACTCCAGAGATTGAGGTCAACAATCTTTCTCTCTGGCTATTTATACCCTAACCCTGGAGCCCTAAGGAAAATCACTTAAAGCTCAGGTTTCGTTCATGAGCGTCTCTCCAAATAAGGAATGTACAAAGGGACTCGTCGTATAGTTATCCCTTCCAAATCACGATTTCAATATATTGTGGGTCAGCATAAGAAATTAATTGGGAATTTGGGGTACTTTTTCCAAAGCCACAGATGACAGACAAAGGTTAGCAAATGATAGAAAAATTTTATTAACTCAGAAATGCATAAAATATATGTATAGGACTATATAATGTCAACATATTTTAATGTTTTAATACCATAATAATTCAGATTTCTTCTCTGGTATGAAGGGAGAGCCAAAAAAAATTTTTTTTTGGTGGGGCAATGAGGGTTAAGTGACTTCCCCAGGGTCACACAGCTAGTTATGTGTCAAGTGTCTGAGGCTGGATTTGAACTCAGGTCCTCCTGAATCCAGGGTCGGTGCTCTATCCACTGTGCCAACCTAGCTGCCCCTAGAGCCAAAACATTTTACACAGATTTTCCAGATTGCAGGGTCACCAGGCCCCTAACCCCCAAGATGTGGAAGGGATAACTATACTATGGAAATAAGGTTTCTGGCAGCTACATTTTTGCTCACTAAAGATATGCTTAAATAAAAGATTCAGAAGCATGTGAATCACAACTAAAGACTTCAACAAACACAAGTAATAATTACTGTTATACTGTTTGAGGAGAGTGATACTTAAAACATCAAAACATGAAGCATTTTATAGGACTACTGAGTGAATCATCATTTCACCTTCACCTAGTCTTGGTACCGTCCACGTTCAAATCTTCTAGCTTACCAGACCGGGGATGGGAGCTCTTTTTTTTTTTTTGAATGGAGAAATTCTTCCTGTTGCCAGGCAAGGAAGCCAGGATTTCTTGACCTCTCTGACTCAAGAGTATGGAAATTTATTTTGATTTGGGGACCCTACCTTTAGGCTGAGATTAGAAAGCCTTAGGCCCTCAGGGTCTCTTCCCCACCTCCTCAGCTTCCGCTGAGTGGAAAAAGCCCCGTGGGCTATACTAGACACCAGGTCAGACAGCTGGGGGAAAAAAAGCCCCAGCTCCCTCTGACCTGAGCGGAGCTATCCAAAAGATTCTGGATAGCCTATGCTGAGGCACATGAAGTGGGAGTGCAAACCCCCCCACCCCCAACCAGCCGCAGCCCTGGCTAGCGGATTAGCTTGGTCTGTGGAGGCGAAGGAAGCCCCCAGATTTGAGTGGAGAGAAGAAAAGGTATATATAGACATGGGAGTTAGACAGGAGGAGGATGGACAGACGTGACTAGATAGACAAGATTAGGAGGGGAGGGGCTGACTAGAGGGGAGCACGGACAAAGACGGAGGAGAGTTCGGTTAGGAAAGGGAGAGAGGGGGCTGACAAGGTTACAGGCCTTAATACAAACCAGGGAAAGTGTAATGTGCCCCGAGGCCGGAAGCGGCTAAGGCCCTTATTGTATTCGAGAAGTTCTAAGCCGCAGCAGGTGGGAAAGAGAAGCAGTGGAAAGAGACCACAGGAAAGCAGTCAGGTTGTACATTTTATTTTCCTGTATTCTTAATTTTCAACAGTATCTCATAAATAAACTCTGCTTGGATTATTTAGTTAAGAGGCTTCTTAATCCTGTGCTTATCAATTTGGGAGTGGAGCAGTGTGGTGGAACTTTATAAATGGCCCATATTAAATTAAACGCAGTCAGATAGCCAAATAGTCAAAAGTCCCCAGTTTAGTCATCCATAGTTTAGCCCCCCCCAAATTAGCCCTAGTTAATAAAATATTTCCACAGGAGGTTGCCTTGAAAGTCCGGAAATGTCCATCTCAGGATGCCTGTTCAGTTACCTGTTAGATTCAGAAACATAAATTATAAAAGGCAGTCATGAGTCCAAGGCCCAGGCAAAACCAAATCATATGCTGTAGCAACATCTAAATGTGCTCACAGTGTGACATTTCTATTGGTGGGGGAAGGTTCCAGGCCTTTCCTCATCTCTACAGGAAGAGATTTGAAGAACCTTGACAACTTTACAAGAATGGGAAGAGAGAGCTAATGATTCACTCCAGCTTTCACAAGATCTTCCTCTGGTCAAGGAGAATGGCAAGGACCAAGGTCGTGTCTGGTTTTCTTATACAAAACTCACAGGATATAATCAAGTCCCTCAAATCAGTCTTAACAGATGAAAGTCTCTAGTTCCTACAATGGCCTTCAAAGATTTCTAAATCGATGGAATCTAAAGTCAGAGAGTTCTTGATACAAAAGAGAAATGTACAGGCCTTGTTTACAACTGGTTTATACATCTGATGGATGTGTTCTTACCAGATAAAGATATCAGTGCAAAGTGAGATGGGGTAATTGATGGACTGATTGACCCACATCCTTACATATAAGTACCAGTTATAATGACTGGATGACTCTGAGGTCCCTTTCAACTCTGGGAGTCCATGATTTTAGGTGACCACTGAAACTAGGAATATGGATGAGATCTTTGAGGAAGAGAATATAGAGACAGAAGAGTGGGGGGCCAACTACTGAGCTACAAATAAAAAGAAAAAAAAGAACTAGTAAAGAGGACAAAGAAAGAGCGGTCAGAAAGTTATGAGGGGGGTCAGGATGACATGGAAAACATTCTCAAGTTAATTGGGCAGAAGCATTTTGTGGAATTGTTGGTTTAGTCCTCAAAATTTATATATCCAAAAGAGCAGGGACTTCTGGGGTAGCAATATACTTTTAACAATTAAAAAAAATTATGAAATGTAAACATCTCATAAAAAAAAAAAAAGAACAGAGGCAACTAGGTGGCACAGTGGATAGAGCACCAGCCCTGGAGTCAGGAGTACCTGAGTTCAAATTCAGCCTCAGACACTTAACACTTACTAGCTGTGTGACCCTGGGTAAGTCACTTAACCCCAATTGCCTCAAAAAAAAAAAAAGGAACAGAAAAAGATTGCATAGGACACCACAAATCTCTAGTACATTCAGCTTTTTCAAAGAGGAAATGTTAAATTTAACACAGTATTTCTGCCACTTCCATGCTTCTCTGTGTACCCTTCTGACTCTCCTTCCTGTGAATTTTAAAATGTTTCACTGATATTCTTTTCTTTCTTTTTTTTTGGTATCACAATCATCATCCACCCCAGACAGTCTCTCCCATAAGACTTCCTCATCCCCTACAAATAAAATAAATTAGAACCTTTGTTCTTAATAAATTGGGTCAACCAAAACAAATCCACATGTTGACTGTGTCTGAAGATGTATCTTAGAAAAGCAAGAAGGGGCAGCTAGGTGGCACAGTGGATAGAGCACCAGCCCTGGAGTCAGGAGTACCTGGGTTCAAATCTGGCCTCAGACACTTAATACTTACTAGCTGTGTGACCCTGGGCAAGTCACTTAACCCCAATTGCTTCACTAAAAAACAAACAAACAAACAAAAAAAAAGAGTACCTGAGTTCAAATCTGTCCTCAGACACTTAATACTTGCTAGCTGTGTGACCCTGGGCAAGTCACTTAATCCCAATTGCCTCACAAAAAAAAAAAAGAAAAAGAAAAGCAAGAATCCTCATCAGTCTTCTGGAGTCATAATTGATCATTGCATTGATCGGATTGCTTAAGTCTTTCATAATTGTTTTCCTTTACAATGCCGTAGATATTATTAAATAAATCGTCCTTCTTGTTCTCTTCACTTTCATCTGCACCAGTTGATATGAGTCCTCCCAGTTTTCTCTGAATCCATCCTTTTCATCATGTCTTACAACACAATAATTTTCCATTATATTCATGTCCCATAATTTCCTCATTCACCAATTGATGAGCTTCTACTTCATTTCTTCTTCTTTGCTGCAATAAAAGGCATTACTATAAAAATGTCTGTATGTATGGGTCCTTTTCTTTTTGATCCTATTGGGGTAGCTGCCTAAAATTATCATTGCTGAGTCAAAGGGTATGTAAAGTTCAGTCACTTTGGGGGTATGGTTCCAAATTGCTTTCTACCAAGATTGCATTAATGTGCCTTAGTTCCCACAGCCCCTCCAACATTAGTCATTTTCCTATTTTGTCATTTTTCCAGTCTGATAGATATGATGTAGAACCTCAAAGTTGTTGATGTTTGAATTTTTATTATCCTGATTATAATTGGATTGGATCAAATTTCATGTGATAGTTGATACTTTATCTTTTGAGAAATAGCTATTCATGTCCTTTGAACATTTGTGTATTAGAAAAAGTTCTTGTGTGTTTATGTCAATTCCCAATATATCTTGGAATCAGACTTTTATCAGGTAATTTACATTAATCCTCCCCTCCCCCCACTCCTCCCCCAGTTAACAGCTGGCTAGTTCAGATATCTGAACTAGTTGTGAACAAGGCTTGTATGTTTCTCTTTTGAATCAATCAGCCTCTGGCTTTAGAAAATCCTCCATAAGTTTAAAAGTCCTTGAAGGTCATTGTATGAACCAGAGTGATATAATAGGGGCAGCTAGGTGGCTCAGTGGATAAAGCACCAACCTTGGATTCAGGAGGACTTGAGTTCAAATTCTATCTCAGACACTTGACACTTGCTAGCTGTGTGACCCTGGGCAAGTCACTTAACCCCCATTGCCTTGCCAAAAACAAAAACAACCCCCCCCCAACCCAGAGTGATATAATAGAAAGTCTCTTGAGACTGGTTGGTTATGCCCTCTGGGTTTTGTATAATAAAACCATTTATCTATCAGAAAATGGCTATTCAGAACCAAGAGAATGTTGTTCACAGAGAGCAGTATTGTTTGATGAAGAACTGTGAATGACTTAACTATGCTCAGCAATACAATGATCCAAGACAATCCCTAAGGACTATGGATGAAGCATACCATCCACCTCTAGAGAAAGAACTGATATTGATGGAACACAGACTGAAGCATGCTGTTTTTCACTTTCTTTCATTTTTTTCTTTTATTCAAGTTTTTTTATGCAAAATGACTAATATGGAAACGTTTTACATAACTGCACATGTATAACCTATATCTGATTGCTTACTCAGAGAGTGGGGAGGGAAGGAAAGGAAGGAGGGATAAAATTTGGAACTCAAAACTATAAATAAAACTGTTTATTATTTAAAAAAAGAAAATGGCTATAGTTCTTGTACATTTACATCAATTCTGATATATCTTAGAATAAGACCTTATCAGGTAATTAATTTATAGCCATTTATCCCCCAATTAACAGTTTCACCTCTTTCGTTTGTGAAAAAAAATTTGATTTTATATAATCAAAATTGTCTGTTTTATCTCCCAAGATTTTCCTTGTTTGGCCAAGTTCTCTTTTCTACCTTCGATCTTCTTCCTTGTTCCTAGTTAGTTTATGATATAACCTTTGATATCCAGGTCCTACATCTATTTAAAGTTTTTGGTGGTATATTGTATGAAATGTTGGCTTAACCCAATTTCTGCCAGATTTTTTTCCAGCTTGCCAGAAGGTTTTGTCAAATAATGATTGTTTATCCCATGAGTTTTGTTTTTGTTTTTGGGTGAGGCAATTGGGGTTAAGTAACTTGCCCAGGGACACACAGCTAGTAAGTGTCAAGTGTCTGAGGTCAAATTTGAACTCAGGTCCTCCTGAATCCAGGGCTGGTGCTTTATCCACTGTGCCACCTAGCTGCCCCTATCCCCTGAGTTTTAATAAAGGTTTGTTGAATGAATGACTGACCAGTTGGAATCTCTGTTTTCAATCAAACACTATTACTGCTGTGTTTGACTCTGGGCCTTGTGTAACTAATCTCTTCCACTGATCTCTTCCATTAATTTTTTTTTTTTTACCAGCACCAGAGAGTTTTGATGATTGCTACTTTGTAGTAAAGTCTGAGGCTGCTAGGCCAGGCTTCCTTCCCACTTTGTTTTCCAGTAGTTCCCTTGTTATCTTTGACTTTTTGTTCAGGGCTACAGAAAAGATGGAGGCAGCTAGGTGGCTCAATGGATAGAGCTCTGGACTTGGAGTCAGGAAGACCTGAGTTCAAATCCAGCCTCAGATACTTACTAGCTAAGTGACTCTGGGCAACTCTGCCTCAGTTTCCTCATCTATAAAATAAGGATAATAATAGAACCTAATTCCCAGGATTGCTGTGAGGATCAAATGGGATAATGTTTATAAAGTGCTAAGCACATGCCCAGCAAACAATAAGCACTTAATAAATGCTTATTCCCTTTCTAGGGTCTGAGCTCTTCTGCCCCATGCTGCCTCACGCTTGGGTAACACAGTGCTATCCAAGGCCTGAGCTGCACTGCCATTGCTGAGACCTGACTCTACCTGTATGGGAGGCTTGACTCTGCACTGCCACCCTTCTTACACGCCTGTGCAGAGGTTAGTGTAGGGCCTGTGTTGCTATTGCCCTCCTGTGCCCAGGTAGAGTACTGCAGGTGCTACTAGGACTGCTCTTCTGGGCTGGGGTCGGCTACTCTAGGACAGAGGACCCATACTCCTGGCCGGTTCGCCACAGTTGATCAGGTCAGGAACCACCAAGTAGGATGGCTCAGGAATCCAAAGGATTCTTGGGTTCTCTTCTGTAAGTGGTCATCCTTTCCAACACAGTAAATTCCTCCTGCTGCCAGTCAGTGCCCACTGAGGAACCTAGGAACTCCCCACATCTCAAACTCACAGGGCTACCACCAAGATTAGGAGCCCCCAGATTAGGATTGCCCACCTATGCTCAAAGCAAAGCAACATGAACTCCAGCCAAACCAGAGACCCCTCTAGGCTGGTGCATGTGGTCTATTTGCCATGTACAAGCAGTGGACACTTCTGGCCCTTTGGAGCAGGGAACCTGGGGCTTGAGTTCCCAGGTGTGCACAGCAGCCTCCCTGGAAGCTTCAGACAGACAGACAGACAGACAGAGAGACAGACAGACAGAAAAAGAGAAAAAGACAGAGAAAGAGAGAGACAGAGATAGAGAGACACACAGAGAGACAGGGAGGGAGAGAGACAGAGATGGAGAGACAGAGGAGGAAGAGAGAGAGAGACAGAGAGAGAGAAACAGAGACAGACAGACAGACACACAGACAGACACACAGACAGACACACAGAGAGAGAGAACATTTTAAACTGGTGCAGCATCCCTGCTTGTCCTCAGCTAACTAAATGCAGGTGCAATTGGCATGTTTGTCCATATCCCCAATTCCAGGAATGTCTCTGTGGAGCTGGCGCAGAATTCAGCATTATTCTTTCAAATGCTTACTCCAATGACTTGTACCAAATAATTACAATAAAATCTATCTGGCAAAATTATGGTTGGCCTCTCAAATGCCAAATTCAAACAAATAAACAATGCTCCAAAGCTTTCTTCAGCCAAGATGTTAGACAATCCTAAAATTCCAGGGGTCTGCCTTGGGTTGCCTTCTTTCTCTGTTGGGATCTCTCATACAAGATCTCCAGGCCTGGTTTTGTTCAGCCCAATCATAGGCCTTGGGACAGCTTGATCATGCCATCTCCCACAGATATACGACTTCCATGTTTGTGAACTCTGAAATTCCCTTTTCTGATCACAGTTATCATTTCATCTTCCCCTCTGCTTTGCAATACCTGACCCCTATTGTTCATCCTTATCACGACTTCCATTCCATCTGTCCTTTAATTCTTTCCCAGATCATCATTCCTGTACCAGTTACACTCTCCTCCCTTGCCCATTTTAACCCGTTGATGAACCATCCATCTCTACACCACTCTATCATCTCCTCTTGAGTCCCCTGCTCCCTTATCACATTGCTGATCTTGCCCTTTGTGTCATTTGAAATATATTGGGTCTACCTGTCCCTGCTCTAAGTTATTGGGGAACTTACCTGGGGTTTCTAATACATGGCTACTTTTAAATTAGAGGCTACTGCACCAGTTTTGGGCATTAAGCATTTATTATGTATTTGACTGCGTGTACGCACAGCATGGACTCCTAGGAAGAGGGTCTGGGTAGAGAGCCTCCAGGGAAGGTAAGTCAGTATCAGGGAGAGGTGCAGCAAGGAGAGAAGAGAGCGACTGCCCTCTCCCCAAGGATGTTAATCCTCTCTCAGGTAGAGGCGGGTCACTGTACATTGATTATTCCAATGATTACAATAAAATCTAAATCAAGCCAATTGGCCAGTAACATTCAAGTCCATTGATTGATGTGATTTGGGGGATCGCCAAGGGAAGTTAACTTCCTTTAGGTAGTCAGGAAGGTCAATCTACATTTCTTTTGAATTTCTACTGACTCTGGGCTGGCTCTGGGAAACCAAGCAGAGTTCCTGTGTGTGTGGGTGGGTGGGTGGGGGAGGGTCTCTGGATCCCCCCAAAACCCATTATTAATAATTATTTTCTCACACCTGCCAAGCCTGAGCCCTGGGTTACTCACCCCATCTCCTGATTCTCTCCTACTCTTGTACTTTTGTATGAAGTATAAGAGAAAAATCACAAAATCAAGGTAATTGGGTTCTCTACACATTTATATTACATACCTCAACTGGGCCCTCACTGCAATAAGACAATCCTATTAAATCTCCCTAAATGACTCACTATCCCACTCACCATAGATGTTTTTCCAAACTTTTTCATCTCTCCTCAAACCTCTCACATCTCCCCCCACCCCATAACTAAGAACCTTGGCTCATATTTCAATTTTTAAAAATGAGGCCATTCACTAAGAGCTCCGTCTTCTCCCTTTCTCCTTCTCTCACGTCCACCCAGATGCCTTCTGCCACCGTCTGTACCTTCACCCTCAGCTCATAAAAAGAGCTGACTGTACTCTTTCTATGCAGAAATGACTCACTTTCACTCCATCTTCTCCAGCATATTACTCCCTCTATCATCTCCATCGATTGGCTTCAGCTGGTGTGAGAAATAATTCATTTGCACCCCCTACTCAGCTCCACTCAGTATTAATCGGTTTGATACTTTACATAGATCCTGTAGGGATAATTAGATAGGTTCTTATAGTGAGCCTCAAACTTTAATGTAATGTTCACTACTTGTTTACCATGTTATGAGGCTCACTTGCGCAACCACAAGAATGCTGACAGACATATCTCCATCCTGTTTTGCTCAAATTCCATGTCCAAATTCAGCATGGGTAGGATGCCTTAATGCTTTGGAAAGTCCCCCCAACTTACCTTTGTATCTCCAGACCATTCTCTCTTGTCCAACACAAGCAGGGAACCATCTAATGACCATTTAGTCAGTGGAGATGACCCATGCTTCACCCAACTGGAGTTTCCCACCCCTGCCAAAGACCCAAGTTAAAATCTGGTCTCAGACACTTACTAGCTATGTGACCCTGGACAAGTAAATTAACCTATGATTGTCCCAACTTCCTCATATGTAAAATGGATATAATAATAGCACCAGGGTTCCTCTGAACATAAATAATTGTAAAGTGCCTGGCACATAGTAGGCACTATATAAATGTTGGCTATTATTATCATTACAAGCATGCTCACATCTCCCTCATCCTCAAATAACCCTGACTCGATTCATGCATCCCCACTAGCTATCATCCCATATCTCTCCTTAATTTTGTGGTGAAACTTCTTGAGAAGGCCATTTATGATCCTTCATTTCCTTTCCTCTCATTCTTTTCTTAATTCTGTATAGCCTGGCTTTGGATCTCATCATTCAACTGAAACTTCTCTCCAAAGTTACCAGGGATCTCTTAGTTGCCTAATCTAATGCTTTTTTTTTTTTTTTTGTGGGGCAATTGGGGTTAAGTGACTTGCCCAGGGTCACACAGCTAGCAAGTGTCAAGTGTTTGAGGCCGGATTTGAACTCAGGTACTCCTGACTCCAGGGCCGGTGCTTTATCCACTGCGCCACCTAGCTGCCCCCTAATGCTTTTTTTTTTTTTTTAAGTGAGGCAATTGGGGTTAAGTGACTTGCCCAGGGTCACACAGCTAGTAAGTGTTAAGTGTCTGAGGCCGGATTTGAACCCAGGTACTCCTGACTCCAGGGCCGGTGCTCTATCCACTGTGCCACCTAGCTGCCCCTCCTAATGCTTTAAAAAAAAAATCTTCAACCTTCTTGACATCTTTGAAGGCTTTAACATTGTAAATTCTTCTCTTCTCCTTAATGCTCACTTCTATACATTTTTCAGACATTACTCTAAATTAATTCCTTTTTTTGTGTGAGGCAATTGGGGTTAAGTGACTTGCCCAGGGTCACACAGCTAGTAAATGTCAAGTGTCTGAGGTCAGATTTGAACTCAGGTCCTCCTGAATCCAGGGCCAGTGCTCCATCCACTGCACCACCTAGCTCCCTATAATAATTCTCCTGCTTTTCTGATTGCTCCTTCCCTGGATTTCATTCACATCATGCCCTCTAAAGGTCATTTGCCCAGGCTCCCAACCTAGAAGACACTGTTGGAGAAATACTCAAGCAAGAGGGCATAAAGTCTTGCTGAAGAGAAATTTCTCCCACCTTTGTCCTGGAACTCACCATTTGTTGTTCATGTTCAGTTGTGTCTGACTCTCTCTGTGACCCCTGTGGACCATAGTAAGCCCTTCTGTCCTCCAGTATCTCTTGATGTCTGTTCAAGTTCATGTTGGTTGTTTCCATGACACTATGTACCCATCTGATCCTCTGCTGTTCCTTTTTTTCCTTTTTTCCTTTTTTCCTTCAATCTTCCCAATATCAGGGCTGCAAATCTGAGATTGCTGATATTTCTCCCAGCAACCTTGATTCTGGCTTTTGATTCATCCAGTCTCACGTTTCACATGATGTATTCTGTAAGTTAAATAAATAAAGTAACAATATACAGCCTTCTTGTACTCCTTTTCCATTCTTAAACCAACCAGTTGTTTGGCATTTGGTTCTAACTGTTGCTTTTTGGCCCGTGTATAAGTTCCTTGGGAGACAAGTAAGATGATCTGGTATTCCTAGCTCTTTGAGGACTTTTTGTTGTGATCCACACAGTCAAAGGCTTTATGTAGTCAATGAAACAGAAGTAGATGTTTTTCTTAAGTTGAAGAAAGTAGGGAAAACCATCAGGCAATATCTGAATAACATTCCTTATGAATATGAAATAGGGAATTCCATTTGACTGGAGGTCAATAAATCAAGAGACAAGGCTAGAAGATGAAAAGTTTAATTAGCATTAATTGATGGGTAGAGAACAACTCAAAGAAAAAAGATATAGATTTATGGTTTATATAGGTTTATTATATATTACACATATTATGTATAGCACATGATACAATAGATGTTATATATATATATAACTGTAAGGGGCTAAAATTCTAGTTAGTCTGTCTAAAATATCTAATGAGGGGTCGCCAATAAATTATAAGTTGTTAGACTTTTAAGCATTTATTAAGGAGAATAAGAATTTGGTGAAGAGAAAGAGAAAGGCCTAGATTTATCTATCTATTAAAGGGAGAGTGCATTTCTAGCTCCCTTCTCCACCCAAGTCCTAAGGAAAGAGAGAGCGAGAGCACCAGCCTCACGCCCTCTTCCTCCCACAAGCAAATGTCACTTCCTGACGCCAAAGAGCCAGATGTCATGTCTTGCCCTCAGACTCCTTTTCCTCATGGTGGAGCATTGCTACAGTAAGTCTCCAGCAGGTGGCATCATTCCAATCATTCCATAACATTAAATATTATATAGGGTTTTATGTAGAGAATATTAAATGTGTGTATATTAAATATATAACTTTACATATATAGTGTTAATATGTATACTATTAGATGTATACAACATTATGTATATAATATTAAATATGCTTTTAACATTACAGGCAATAAAGGGAGCCTAGATGAGGGTACTTAACCACTTTCCTTTGGGGGAAGATTGAATGTTAGAGACAAGATATCAAGTGATTTTTGGCAGAGCGTGTTAGGGACTCAGAAGAAGCCAAGGACTGGGTTTGCTCCAGTGTGGGATGTTTTCTCTGTAGTTAATCTTATCAGATATCTAGGCAGGAAATCTCTAAGACTCCTTCAAATCTGAAATCAGTAGGCTCATCCTATCCTTGCTAGCCTGAGGCTCTGTCTCTATACCCCCGTATTTCTTGGTCTTTGATTTCTTTTTTCTTTTCTTTTTTTCTTTTTTTTGGTGAGGTAATTGGGGTTAAGTGACTTGTCCAGGGTCACACAGCTAGTAAGTGTCAAGGGTCTGAGGCTGAATTTGAACTCAGGTCCTCCTGAATCCAGGGCCAGTGCTCTATCCACTGTGCCACCTAGCTGCCCTGTCTTTGATTTCTGAGGTTGCCTCTTCTCTGGGGAGATGCTTCCCCCAAACTCAGAAGTCTACACCATTCTGGACTCCTAACTTTCTCTCACCCCACATCTTTTCCAATCTGTTACCAAGTCCTATAGATGTTTACCTTTATAACATCTCTTGAATAGGCCTCTTTCTCCCTTCTGACCCTGCCACCATTCTGGCACAGGCCCTCATGATCTCTTTTTTGGACTACCATAATAGCCTGCTGTGGGTCTGCCTATCTCAAGTCTTCTCATCCCAGTCCACCCTCCATTCAGCCGCCTAAGCCATCTTCCTCAAGTCTAAGTCTGACTGTATCACCTCCTACTCAGTAAACTCCAGTAGTTCCCTATCACCTCCAAGATCAAATAGAAAATCTTATTCGGCATTCCAAGTCTTTCATAATTTGCCCCACCCCCTTGCCCTTCCAGTCTCCTTACACCTTACACCCAGTACTTTGCAATCCAGCGACATTCTTGCTGTTTCTCAAACAAGACATTTCAGGTTCAGACTTTGGATATTTTCTGTTTGTTTGTTTGTTTTTTCAGGGCAATGGGGGTTAAGCGACTTGTCCAGGGTCACATAGCTAGTAAGTGTCAAGTGTCTGAGGCTGGATTTGAACTCAGGTCCTCCTGACTCCAGGGCTGGCACTGTGCCACCTAGCTGTCCCAGACTTTGGGCATTTTCACTGGCTGTCCCCCATCCCTGGAATGTTCTCCCTCCTCAGCTCAGCCTTCTGGCTTCCCTGGCTTCCTTCATGACCCAGCTAAAAGTTCACCTTCCTAATCCCTGTTAATGCCAGTGTCTTCTCTTGGTTGATTGTCTCTAATTTATCTTGTCTATACTTTGTTTGTATATAGTTATTTGCATGTTGTCTCCCCCATTAGACCAAAAGAGCAACTGTCTCCTTGAGAGCAGGGATTGTCTTTTGCCTTTCTTTGTATCCCCAAGGCTTGGTACAGTAGGAGCCTAATAAATGTTTATTGACTGGCACTTGGACAATTCAAAAGTATCCATTCTTAGCAAAGACAGCATAAAACCAGTTTTTCTAAATTTGTCCTTTTCTTTTTTTGAGGGGGGGCAGGTCAATAAGGGTTAAGTGACTTGCCCAGGGTCACACAGCTAGTAAATGTCAAGTGTCTGAGGCCAGATTTGAACTCAGGTGCTCCTGAATTCAGGGCTGGTGCTCTATCCACTGCACCACCTAGCTGCCCCGAAGCAAACTTTTTAAAACTTTCTTTTTCATTTCTTTTCTTTCTTTTTTTTTGTTCTGTGTTTTCTTTCACAATATGACTAATAGGGAAATGAGTTTTGCATGACTGCACATGTATAACCCATATCAAATTGCTTGCTTTCTCAATGGTGAGGGGAAGGGAAGGAGAGGATTTAAAACTCAAATTATTTTTTAAAAAACTTAAAAATAGGGCAGTTAGGTGGTACAGAGCATTGGGTCTAGAGTTAGGAAGACCTGAACTAAAATCCAGCCTTGGATACTTACTAGCTGTGTCACCCTGGGAAATTAATTCAATCCTGTTTGTCTCCACTTCCACATCTATAAAATGAGCTGGAGAAGAGAATGGCAAACCACTCCAATATTTTTGCCATGAAAACCCCAAACAAGGCCATGAAGAGTCAGACACGACTGAAATGAATTCATGGTTTTTACAGGTAATTGGAAAAAAATAAAATATATTTTAAAGAAGTTGAAAAAAAAACAAATGGCAAATTTGGCCTTTTCTAATTAGGGAAAGAAAAATATTAATCTCAAATTAATCCCTCTGAACCACTTTGGTTTTGTTTGTTTTTGTTGTTTGTTTCTTTCGGGGCAATGGGATTAAGTGACTTGCCCAGGGTCACACAGCTATTAAGTATCAAGTGTTTGAGGTCAGATCTGAACTCAGGTCCTCTTGAATCCAGGGCTGGTGCTTTATCCACTGCGCCCCTAGCTCTCCTGCTCTGAGCCACTTTGAAGGCAACATGAATTCTGATGAAATCTGCTCCAAAACATAGGCATATCCATTTCTCCTTGCTAGATGGCTATAGGTAGTTTATTCTAGTAGTGAGGGAGTGTGTAAAGGGTGGGACTGATGCCAGTACCCTGGGAGCTAAGGTTTGATGTTAGAAAGAAATGAGATATTCATATGTCATTGAGCAATTACAGAAAGGATATACAACAAGGACACAGTGGGATTTCTTTAGTTTCTTTGGATTTGTCCATTCTCCTTGTCCCTCGTCTCTATGTGAAAATGTGTCTGGTCAGTAAGGGAGGGTATGGTAATGCTTAAAGGCCTTCAGAAATTCACCAAGTCACAGGAGCCCCTGATTTCACATGGGTGAGACTTTTTATACCTTTAGGTGACCAGGAAGCTCTGGAAGGGAGGTAGGAGTCAATCTGGTCCCAGGGACAGCTTTGTCACCTTTTAGAGAAAACTAATCCTTTTGAGGGGTTGGTCCTGTCACATGAATAAGCCACCACCATCACCAAAGCACCACCTGAAGTATGAAAGCCAATCCAGGCTCATCTTCTCCTAAACACTCCACTTCAGCAGGTTTATTATATTATAATCCTAAAAGACTACACTAACTGGTAAGGGAAGACCTCACTGGGGCCAGTTCCTTGGTAGTTTGATATTGGAATAAAATGAAACTCTTAAGTCATTCAACAGTTGGCAAAAGATTTACTTAAACCAGAGCAGGAGAAGGATATTCAACAAGAATAGTTATTGAGGACACCTTGAGTTGTTTCAGCTGAGTGAAGCTAGCTTGCCTGAGCTGCCTATGGTGGTGCCAAGCATCAGAGTGGGGACCCATTGCTACTCCTGGTTTTTTTGTATTCAAGAGGTAAGAAAGTGATAACAACACCCTGATGCAACCAAGTCTTGAGGATGATCTTAATACCTTTTAATAGCCTAGCTTTTGTGGGGGCAAAGGTTAGGATATCACTCCTACTATGATTTATTAATTAATTTAGAGAGTAATTATTATTTTATTATATTGGCTTGACTCAACAATGAACAATTAATATTTTTCTAATTATTTGTCTATTTTTGTACAGAGTGTTTGTAGTTGTATTGATGTAATTCCTATATGTAATGTGGCAAAAGGACTTGTAGATATTTGAAACATTCTATAATTTGGGTTTTTTTGTGTTTTGGTTTTTTTTTTTTGCAGGCAATGGGGGTTAAGTGACTTGCCCAGGGTCACACAGCTAGTAAGTGTCAAGTGTCTGAGGCCACATTTGAACTCAGGTACTCCTGAATTCAGGGCCGATGCTTTAACCACTGTGCCATCTAGCTGCCCCCTATAATTTGTTTTTAAGTAATTCATTTTTTAAAGAAATCTGTTCCTTCTGAGCTTTGTTGGTAAAATATAGAAAGGCTGATGATTTTGTGAGCTTATCTTGTATCCAGTTACTTTCTGGAAATTATTCGTTGTTTCAATTAATTTTAATTGGATGATTAAGGTTCTTTAGATAAACTATTACATCATCTGCAAAAAATCTACAGTTTGGGGGCAGCTAGGTGGCACAGTGGATAGAGTACCAGTCCTGGAGTCAGGAGTACCTGAGTTCAAATCCGGCCTTAGACACTTAACACTTACTAGCTGTGTGACCTTGGGCAAGTCACTTAACCCCAATTGCCTCACCAAAAAAAAAAAGAAAAAAGAAAAGAAATCTATAATTTGTTTTCTGTTTGTCTATCCCTAATTTGCCCAATTTCTTTTTGCAATATCCAGCATTTCTAGAACTGTATCAAATAATAGTGGTAATAATGGACATTTCTAATAATTCTTGCATTTTTTTTAAAGACTGGACCTCCTCATCTTGCCTTAGCTGGAAGTTCAGGGGCAAGTGGTCCCACTGCTGATTGGAACTTTAACCTTTTCTCAACTATGACATTTTGCCCCTCCTTAGGCAGTAAAACTTGTTTTGTATATTTTGAAGAACTTTCATTGTTTAATTTGAACATTTTTGGACAATGCTATGCTAAAGATTAATGAAAATCCAGCAGTTCCAGAGACAACCAGAATCCAGACCAGAGTCCAGTTCCCCTGATGACATCTCAACCCTCCTTCAAAGACAAGATTTTAAGGACTTTAAATGGACATTTTTGTTTTTCCTTCTGTTACTATATATATCATCTGTAATATGTATTTTCCCTTTCCTATATTGCCATTAGTATATTGTTTGTTAGCATTGGTTAAGATATTCTGTTATTTAAAAAAATTTATTTATTGTTTATTGTTTATTATTTATTGTTCCATCAAGGAAACACCCCGTGTTCCTTGATGAAACAAAGGGGGGAATGTAAAGAATTAATTATTATTTGTGGTTTTTATGCCTTGGTGCGCACTGGCCTGGGGCTCTGCAAATCGCACAGTGCTCCACCCACTGGTTGTAGCCGTTGCCAGGGCTCTGGCACCTCATGTCATTACCACTCGCCGACGCCTACATGGGCCTGGCAAAATTATAATGATTGGAAGCCTAGTGAGGGCAGTCATGTGACTGTCAGAGTGGCCATCCCATTGGCTGGGGCTGTATGGGGTGTTTCTAGGTTTGGGGGAGGAGAATTGGGCATTCTAGGTGGAAGCTGGAGAGCAACAGGTGTTCTGCTACGTATTTTCAGGTGATTCCTGGGCGGTGGTATTTTTTCAGGTATTATAATTTTCCTTTCCCCATTTTATTTCCTTTCCCTTGATCCTACTGATCCTGTTTGTGTTTTTTTTTTTTTAAGTTCGTTCTTGTTAAAATAAATCTTGTTCTGTTTTGAGGGAGGCTGCTGGTCTCCTTCCTTGCCCCAATATTGTGGTGAGCCACTTAGCTAGCACTCCCCAATTAAAAATTGGTCCCCACAGCAGCCTGGTTCCCCCCACATATATACACATACATTTCTGGAAGGCTCCTCCTCTAGGGTCCAAATTTATTGTGGGCACAGACTGGCTTAGCCCACTGCAGCTCAGAACCCCTGCACTCAAGAGATCTACAAAGCCTCAAGCCTCCTCCATAACTGGGATTACAGGTATGAGCCTCCGCACCTGAGTGAAACTGCATTTTCTAGCTGGTACTGTTAGTGGACACGTTTAGCATGTAAATATCCCATCATGTGTGGACACTGAAGTTGTAGGCAAGTTTGTTTATACACATATATAAACAATTGTGTGCGCATGCCTATATACATATAGGCATGCTTATGTTATATCATATAACGTACATATGCATATACACATTATATAAACACATGTGCATATGTATATGTATACAGGCATGTATTTGCATGTTAAATGTTACACATCTGAAATGTGTGTTTTGTGTATACATATGTGTTTGTATAGTATGTGTGTGCACATGTGTGTATATTAGATGGATGGATGGATGGATGGATGGATGGATGGATGGATGGATGGATGGATGGATGGATGGATGGATACACGCCTGCAATCCCAGCTATGGAGGAGGCTTGAGGCTGGTGGATCTCTTGAACTCAGGGGTTCTGAGGAACAGTGGGCTAAGTCAGGTAAATAATACAAGTATTATGTTTGTACACACACACACACACACACACACACACACACACCAGGAAGGCCTAGAAGTGGGTGACCTGGACACAAGTTGGCTCAGGCCCTGGGGCAAAGATGGAATTGCCACTTTTTGGGTGGGGAAGATTAACCCCCATGACTAAATCCAATCTGTGTGAGCCCCTGAACTATGAGCTAAAATGATATGTATGGGGGGCAGCTAGGTGGCGCAGTGGATAAATCACTGGCCCTGGATTCAGGAGGACCTGAGTACAAATCTGGCCTCAAACACTTGACACTTACTAGCTGTGTGACCCTGGGCAAGTCACTTAACCCTCATTGCCCCACAAAACCAAAACCAAAATGATATGTATGTCATGTTTTGCAAACCTTAAAGGGCAATATAAATGCTGACATTTATGTCCTATTATTATTTCTCTCAAGGCCGGGGTAGGAGAGGAGGAGGCAGGGAAGAAGGAAAGGGGAAGGGAAAAAGAAGGCCAAGAAGACTCCCATTCTACAAACCTAACGCAGTTTGTCTCCCTCAGGAGGAGAGAGCAGATGCCAAGGCTTAGGAGACCATGATGCTATCCTAGATGGGTGAGGTTGTTGCCATGGCAGCCAGTTCTCCCAACAATTAGGAAGGAGAGTGATGGGAAGCCAGGCAGGGTAATCTTAGCTAGGAAGAGGAGTGACTTAGCCTAACCAATCTCTCCTCTGACCCTGCTTTTCAGAGTTGTTCTGCACAGGGACACCACTTCCCTTTGCCTCATGCCCCGGATGCTGGCACACATCCAAACCCAGACTCAGCTGTCACATTCTTGAGGGATAGGGGTGAGACTCAGGGAATGGTTCTGAAGCTGGGTTCTGCCCTCTCTCCTCCCACTCCTTTCTTGCTCAGCTCTTTTAAAAAGTCGTGAAGCTTGGGTGGATGGAGTACAAGGTGGCAAAAGAAAATAAGGTCATTTCCAGTTGTTCCCACCCTAAGCCAGCTGGAGGACAGATGGGGAGAAAGTAGACAGATTCTCCTTCCATTTTGGCACTTTAGGTTATAGAGACTCCAAGAATTCTCTACCACTCCTAAAGAGTGTTTCCTAACCCTTCCAAAGAAGAAAGATATTCCTGAGGCTTATTCTCCTACTTTTCTGCTGCCATTCCTTAGATTCTTTCCCTCTGTATACCATACACTACTTGGTAACATTTCAGAAAGGTGTGGCCACCTTATAGCATACCCTGCCCCCTCAAATGACAAAGCAGCTTTTTGGGGATGTGTGATGGAGGGATCTTCTTCCAACACAGCCTCTTCCCCCCTGTACCCCCCCCTCCACCTTCAGAGCAGGCTTTCTGCATGAGGATACTTTTAATTGCCATCTGAGCTGGAATGCTGTGGATATACCAAATGAGTAATCCCTGCCCCTCAGCCTTCTCCTTCCTGTTGGCTTTGAGGGATGTTGAGGGCTGTTAAGAGGTCCCCTGAACTTTTTGAATTGCCATATTTTCCAGAAACACTGGATTCACATGACATCCAGAGCTGAGAGAGTCAACTTTGTACCTCAAGGTCAACAAAAAAGAGAGGACAACAGAGTTTTGACTTAGCAGTCAATTAGAAATGTCCTCATGGAAGACATGGAGTAGTTGCTGGATATCTGTGCTTATTCTGAAGAGGGAGGTGGGAGAACGGGGAAGGGAAGGACCCTTCCATCATACATCCACAAAGGGCTATTATACAATGCTTTTAAGTGACATGACCCCCACCCCAATCTCATAAAAGTGCAATCGGTTTTGAGGGCCATGCTACTTCCCCTTTCAAAGTCTCTCTTTTTCCTTCTGGCAACCTCCCTCCCATGGGAATACCTCCATCCTTCAGACCCCTCAATCTTCAGTCCCATTCTGTTTAAGGGCAGCCTAGTATACTAGAAAGAATGTTGGACTTGGAGTCAGATGAGATCTGCCTCCAATACTTTACTAACTGGGTGATCCTAAGCAAATATTTAGTGTCCCTGAGTGCAATTCCCTCATTCACAAATAGGAATAATAATACTAGCAATATTCACTGGGAAGAGATATATGTGAATAGGCACAGTGAAGCCCTGAATTGCAGAAGGTAGCTGGGTTTTGAAGGAAGCTGGCAAAAGCCAGGAGGTAGAGTTGAGTAGAGAGAATATTCCATGCATGGAGGGCAGCTAGTGAAAATGCCCAGAGTCTCTTGCACAAGACCTGTGTCACTGGATTAAAGAGTAAATGTAATTGTGTAATGATCAACTGTGATGGCCTTGGCTTTTCTCAGCAGTGCAATGTTCCAAGATAATTCCAAGAACTCATGATAGAAAATGTTCTCCACATCTAGAAAAAAAAGAACTGTGGATTCTGAATGCAGATTGAACCATACTGTTTCTACTTTTTGGCTGATTTTTTTTTCTTTTTTGAGGTTTTTCCCTTGTGCTCTGATTCTTCTTTCACAACATGACATGCAGAAGTAGGTTTAATGTGATTTTACATATATAACCTATGTCAGATTGCTTTCTGTCTTTGAGGAGGGAAGAGGGGGGAGGGAAGGGAGGGAGGGAGAAAAATTTGGAACGAAAAATCTTATAAAAACAAATGTTGAAAACTATCTTTACATGTAAATGGAAAATAATAAAATACTTTTATGGTTAAAAAAAGAGAATAAAAAAATAGGGTATATGTAAGAAGATTGGAAAGGTAAGGAACTGAGCAGGATGTTATGGAGGGCTTTGAACACTAAACAGAAAGCATTTGATTTTTGATCTTAGAGATTATAGAATGAAGTTGATTGAAGAGGAAGATGACATGGTTAAGAATGAGAACATGGTTAAGGAGATGGAAGTAGAGAGAGAGAGATCACTATCATAAAGGGGAATCCTTTGAATTGCGTCCTATCTTGCCATGATATTGTCATTCTTGCTTATCTCCCAGGCCCAACTATAATAAACTAGAGAGCTGACTGGTAGTCCAATGAGGCTTAGACCCTCCTACTGACATCAGGTGTGACGTTAATTTCTCAATGATACCACCCAGAACTTGAGATCTGCCTTTCATGTAAATGCAGGGCCCCCAAGAGACTCCACTAGCCCAAGCATTAGGATGAAACAAATGTAGCAAGTGCCAATATACCTATCCCTGTCCTCATAGTTTAAGAATAGTTCTATTATAGTTATAGTATAGTTATTATATATACACACATGTATATGTTATATATGTGTGTGTGTGTGTGTGTGTATATATATATAGTACAGCTAGAGACTTGTAGCCCTATTTACTGAACTGCTGAGAGTCAGAATGGGAATTGTTGGAAGAAGAGACTTGAGAAGTAATTGTGATTATATATCATGCGTTTCACCTTATTTGATATATTTTGGGTATCAGAGTGCTCTCTATTACGAGTAAATTGAGGGCAGCTATGTGGCGCAGTGAATAAAGCACTGGTCTTGGATTCAGGAGGACCTGAGTTCAAATCCAGCCTCAGACATTTGACACTTACTAGCTGTGTGACCCTAGGAAAGTCACTTAACCCTCACTGCCCTGCAAAAACAAACAAAAACAAAACAAACAAAAAAAAAGTAAATTGGCTTTATTTTCACTATAATATGAGGTCATGGGATAAATTTTGACTAATCTAAAAGGGGAAGTTCACACAGATAAGCAGGATAGTTTTGGAAGTTACAAGTTGAATTTATTATATATTTTAAAAAGAAGGAGACAACCCACATGTACAAAAATATTTATAGCTGCTTTTTATGTGGTGGCAAGGAATTGGAAGTTGAGGGGATGCCCATCAATTGGGGAGTGGCTGGACAAGTTGTGGTATATGAATGTAATGGAATACTATTGTGCTGTAAGAAACGATGAGCAGGAGGAGTTCAGAGAAACCTGGAGGGTCTTGTGTGGGCTGATGTTGAGTGAGATGAGCAGAACCAGAACAACATTGTACACAGTATCATCAACATTGTATGTTGATCTACTGTGATGGACTATATTCTTCTCACCAATGCAATGGTACAGAAGAGTTCCAGGGAACTCATGATGGAAGAGGATCTCCAAATCCAGGAAAAAAAAAAAAAGAACTGTGGAGTATAGATGCTGAATGAACTATACTATTTCTTTTGGTTTTGGTGCTGTTGTTTTTCTATTTTGAGGTTTTTCCTCATTACTCTGCCTTTTCTCTTATAACATGACTAATGCAAAAATAGGTTTAATGTTATTGTGTGTGTGTGTGTGTATAAAACCTATATCAGATTACCTGCTGTCTAGGGGAGGGGGAGGGAGGGAGAAAAATCTGAAATTGGAAAGCTTGTATAAACAAAAGTTGAGAACTATCTTTACATGTAACGGGAAAAAAATTAAATACATTATTAAAAAAAAAAGAAAAAAAAAAGAAGGGGGCAGCTAAGTGACACAGTGGATAAAGCACCTGCCCTGGATTCAGGAGGACCTGAGTTCAAATCCAGCCTCAAACACTTGACACTTACTAGCTGTGTGACCCTGGGCAAGTCACTTAACCCTCATTGCCCCACCAAAAAAAAAAAAAAGAAAAAAAAGCAAGCTTTGCAAAAGAGATTCACGGGTACTATCTTCTATATTTCACTATGTATATGGAAATATCCATTTGGTTTGGTGTTGTAATAGCAGCCTGGTAGGCCTGTGTCCAGTTAGGGATGCTCTGGCCCTGAGGGGGACTATGGTTGCTCAGCTTCCTGGGGTCAGTTAGAGATGACTCTTTCCTTGTAGAAGCAAAGTAGTTGATTAACCAGGTAGTGGTTGGTCAAACAGATAATAAAGCAGCCATGTCAGGGACCCCCAGAAAGCTGGGTGCCTTGAATTTACAGCACGAGCTTAGTTGGGAGCCAGTCGTGTTTGCTACATGATTAGGACCAGGTAGTGACAATAATCTCAAGTTAGAAATGTGGAATTTTTATTATTCATATATCTAAATAGCTAACATCATCATTTTCAAACTGCTGCAACTTTTCAGTCTTAGGTCTCTCCCCCCACCCCCTTCTTGCCTCTATAAAATTGTCACCTTCTCTTTTGTTTGAGGAGTTGAAGTTAGACTTCTTCTCACGGCCATATCTCTGTGTGCCAAATAATAAAAACTTTTACTTAAATTCTGATTGGAATGTGTGGCCGAGTAATTCTTTGAAAGAGGAATATTTTCAAGAACCAGTCTAGCAGTAACAGTGTTTAAGTTGAAAAATTTTTAAATTCTAAAAAGAAAATGTAGGAAAATATTCAGTGGGTGGGAATGAGTTTGGAGCATTGTTGTTAGTAGTTTGGATTCTCAAACTGGCAAGATTCCAAAGGTGGCTGTTTCGGACCCTATGCTAACCTTAAGTCTTCAAAATGCCAGTTATTTATAAAAGCCTGTTATCATGATCCCTCTTTAATCACTGTCACAGAGAATAACACAGGCTATAATATTTTTTTTGAAAGGTGTCTTGATGCAATGCAGTTTTGAGTTAATTTGATTAAAAGCTGCATATCATTTTGTCATAACAAATTTTTTAAATTATGGTTTATGGTATTAGCATTGTGGTGTAGCAAATAGAATGAATGAAAGACATGGAGTCAGAAAGATCATCTTTAAAAATAGCTATGTGGTCATGGACAAGTCACTTAACTTCTCTGAACCTCATTTCCTTAAATGAGAATAATTAAACCCCACTGGATCTTTGTGAGTTTCTTCAATCAACTTGATGAGATTATAGGAAATGGCTCCCTTTCTGTGGAAGTATCTGAGGAGCATAACTCCTCCCACCTCTCATGGTAGGTACATGCACTGGATCTTTGCCAAAAGGACACAAGGCCCCTCTGATTGGTCCCTAGTGACCAGGGCTTACATCAAGATAATTGGTGATTGAGGAGAAAGATAATAAGTTCTATTTTAGACATGGTGAATTTGAGATGGATACAGGATATCCAACCTGAGACATCCAAAAAGCAGTTGGAGGGGGCAGCTAGATGGTGCAGTGGATAGAGCACCAGCCCTGGAGTCAGGAGGACCCGAGTTCAAATCCGGCCTCAGACAATTGACACTAACTAGCTGTGTGACTCTGGGCAAGTCACTTAACCCTCATTGCCCCCCCACACACACACACAAAATAAATAAATAAAAATAAAATTTTAAAAAGCAGTTGGAGCTTTGAGAGAAAGATTAGGGCTGGACATATAGATTTTAGAATCATTAATATGAAGATGATAATTAACCCATTGGGAACTAATGAGATCATCAAGGAAGAAAATCTACAGGGAAAAGAGAAGAGGGCCTAGGAAGGAGACTTGGGGGACACCCATGGTTACTGAGTGTGGTTTAGATGAAGATCCAGCAGAGGAAACTGAGGAGGAATCAGCCAAGTGGGAGAAGCAGAAGGGAGCAGCATCACAACAATCTAGAAGAAAGCTCACCCAGAAAGAAAAAGTAATTAACAGTGCTGAAAGCTGCAAAGAGATTAGGAAAGATGAGGCTGGAGAGAAAGAACATTGGACTGAGTAATCAAGAGACCTTTGGCCACTTTGGAAAGAGCAGTTTTAGATGAATGATCAGATCCTACAGATTTGGACTCCAGGGAGAAGACACAAGAATAATAGGATGATAGCTAGCAGGGATGGTAGGAGCAAGTGAGATTTTTTTAAAGGGTGGGGAAGACCTGCACAAGTTCATAGGCACCAAGGAAGAAGCCAGGGAGAAAGGAGAAGTGCTTAGTGTAAATGGTTTTCTCAAAGAGTTTAGCTGACAAGGGAAGAAGAGATATATCAGATGATTAGTCTGATCGAGGACTTTTTAAGGATGGAGAAGAGATAGGCATATTTTTAGGCAGCAGGGAAGGAACCAGGGAGAAATTGAAGCTTAGAGAAATGAGGGATGATAGTAGGAGCAATCCGCTGGAGAAGACAGGATTGCTGTTTGTCCTTCTCTCAAAGAGGCCCATGACATGGGGAGGTGATGTCATGACTTGCAGTGAATTGGGTTTAAGTGAGGGAGAGCGGTGCAAAGTCACCAGCCTCACTCTCTCCTCCAGAGCCATCTGGGTCCAGTGGCAAGACACATTACCCGGAAGTCTGGAGATAGCCCCCAGATGCAGAGGGAGATTGGCCTTTTAAGCTAAGGCCTTTCACAGGTCTCAGTTTGCCTGAGGCAACACCCATTCAGCAATTAAGGCAAAGAAAAGCAAAAAAATAAACAGATAAAGGTGTTTGGGTGGGGGGAGGGGGAAGACCCTCAGTGTTTCTGTCCAAAAGAGTTCTATTTAGGCCACTCAGAGTCTTGGCCCCATCAAGCAGTAGTCATGCCTAATAGGCTTATCTCGCTTACTTTTTAGGTGTGTGGTCCCTTAGCTTCTCAGGGAGAGTTACCCCAGATCCATATCAGAAAACTTCTTTCCAGTAAACCCCCAAGAAACCCTGTGAGGTTTCTGTAGACAAATTTGTATTCCTTTGTGTAGAATGCCCACAGGTGAGGTATGATTCCCTATTTGGAAAGAAGGAAAGGGGAAAGAGAAGTGGAGGGGAGGGCAGGGGCTGCATTGCCCAGATGAAGCAGGCCAGTTGGGTCCCCCGTGGGACAGCTGTTACTTACAGGATGTTCATTGTTGTTTGTCCTTTGTTCTCATAGAAGACAGAAAAAAAAATTTGATTAAGGGCACATGCAAAACAAGTTGACTTTGTTAAGAAGGGCTATATCTTTATCAGAGCCTAACTAGATTAAAGATGACCAAGAATGTCACAGGGAAGTTGGATGGGGGAGAAGGGGGAAAAGGAGAGATCTTGGTGATGGTTCAGTTTCATTTTTCTTTTTGTTGTTGTTGAAGTATGAAGCAAAATCCTCAGATGAGTGGGTTGTGTTATGGGCCCAGAGCACCCCAGAAGTTCTCTGGGGTACATCAAAGAACCTTCTCCTTGAGAAACTAATCTAAAGGACAGACACACTTAAAGAGATAAATGGAATGGATCACAGACCCCCACCCTTCATTCCAGTCTCCCCCACCCCTGGGGAGATAAGATTAGGTGTGGCTGAGGAGCAGAGAGATGGCTTGAGAGATCGGTAGCCACCCCTCACTCAATTCCTTCAGCCACCACCAGTGGGGGATGGTCCTCCCTCAATAAGGGAACTTTCCACAGTCAGACAATCACTTCCATCAGTGCTCTATAAAAATATCTGCCTATTTCCTGCTCAAGGAGATTGGTATCTCGGAGCCACGCTCTGTGCCATGCCTTTCTCCCCATGAGAAGAAGTCCAAGGATTTCTCTCTTGGTTTCCCTTCCCCAGCCCCTAAATAAACTAGTATCTTATTCTATTGGTTTTGTGTGCAAGAGGGTGTAATTCTTTAAAGAGGAATTCCTAAGGACCCCAAACTGCTACCCCATCCCAAACCCCCTACCCTATTTTTCCCACAACAAAAGGAATTGTTATGTTGCGGGGTGGTGAGAAGAAAAGATGTTTAAAATAGCCTTTTTAGGAGACTGTGGGAGTTGGATGTTGTGTGGATGTGTGGGAGGAGAGGGGGAAACAAAATAGAGGAGGAGTGGGAATAAGAAAGTGGGCAGTTGGAGATGATTTAGAATCACTGGACTGGAGTTATGTGAACCACTGAGAATGAGTTCAGACAGAGTGTTGTAGTTGGAGAGAGATCCATTAAGGGAGGCAGATGATTAGAGCGTTCAAGGTTTGTCTTTGAAGCCTGGATCTGGTTGGGTGCTAGTGCTCTTTGCCAGCACTTAGGAAGGCTCAGAAGTCCTGAAGGTGGTTGGACTGAATATGAATGAGCTTTTGAGTGCTGGGGAAGGCCCTGGGGTGAAAATGGAATCACCATTTTTTTCTTGGTGCTGGTGGTGGAGGTGGCTTAACTCCCATGAATAAATCCAGTCTGAGTTCAAGGCTAACAGGGGCCCCTGAGCAATGGGCTAAATAAGAGATCGGAGGTAGTCACAGAGGTTTGTGAGTCAGCTGTATATAATAGGCACCCAATAAATGTTTATTGAATTTTATTCTCCCAGGACACCTTCTCTGTTTTATGTCCTCTATCTCAGGGCAGCTAGGTGGTGAAGTGGATAAAGCACTGACCCTGCATTCAGGAGGACCTGAGTTCAAATCCAGTCTCAGATACTTGACATTTAACTAGCTGTGTGATCCTGGGCAAATCACTTAACCCTCATTGCTCCACTGAAAAGAAAAAGAAATTAAAAAAAGAAAAGAAAAGAAAAGACATTTTATCTCCACTGCACTCCAAATTCCTTACTTAGATAAACTGCTTTTCCTCTTGCCTTATGATTGCTACTCCTTCCCTCTCTCCATGACAGGCTTGGGGAAACACCACCAAAAAACAGTATCTGCTAATCTAGTGGGCAAATAGGACATGGGAATAAAAAGCAGCTTGGCATCCCAGCCAGCTGAGTATCGGGTACGTGGATGACAAGAGGTCAAGGCATGCTCCATGCAGTTGGTAACCAAGGAGAGGTCTGTCTTACAGCAATGCTGTATACGTTCATTAGACTGGATAACTGTAAGTAGAGGAATGAAAGGGGGAAGGTTAACTCTGCATGGATGGTACCACCCTGCACCCAGACCCCCCCCCCCCCGCCCCACCCCCACCTCTGCTTTATCATGACCTTTGGAATAAGGTAGCAAAGTCCTAGTAGTTATTTGGATTGGCAGAGGCCACATCCAAGTTCATAACTTGCCATCCCCTCCCACAACCCAGACCATTTACCTACAAGACACATTCTAAGCATCTCACATCCAACTCTCTTCATGTGCTATCAAGAGAATGGGAAAGCAGCTCTGGAGCTGAAGGTTTGGTTTTGGTTTTTGTCTCTCTTTGTCAGTCAGTCAGTAAACATTTATTAAGCACTTAATGTGTACCTCACACTGCACTAAGCACTGGGGATACAAAGAACAGTAAAAGACAGTCCTTGCCCTCAAGAAATTTTAATCCTTGGCTGCACTGGAGGCAACTGGTAGCAGAGTGGATAAAGCCACAGGCCAATAGTCAAGATGTTCTGAGTTCAAATCTGATCTCAGACACTTACTAGCTGAGCAACTCTGGGCTAGTTACTTAATTTCTGTTTGCCTCAGTCTCCTCAACTGTGAAATGAAGATCATAGTAGCATTACCTCCCAGGGTTGTTGTGACGATCAAATGAGATAATAATGATAAAGTGCCTGGCACATGGTAAATTTTATACACAAACAGACACATTAACTATTACCTGGCAGGGCTGTTGTGAGGAGTAAACATTTGTTTTTAAAAACAAAAATCCTCTTAGTACAGGTCCATAGCTTAATAGGTCTATATATTTATTCCCTTCTCTGTTCCCCTTACCACAGTAGTTGGCACACAGTATGTGTTGAATAAATGCTTGTTGACTTATTGAGGCAGTTCAGTGTGGTATATGAGAGAGGTTAGGAGTCCTATATTCTGATCTGACTCTGTCTATAACTAGTGGTATTACCTTGGGTAAATCACCTAATCTCTTAGGGCCTCAATTTTCCAGAATTGATGGGGTTGGATTCCATGGTATCTAAGATGCCTCTGATTACTCCTAATTTAGGTTCCCCAGTCTTATTTCTTCTGGCTTCATCTGGCCCAGTTCCTTTAGACCCTGAATACAGGGTCTTGCTGGCAGGGAGAAGGGTAATCTCTGTTTCAGATCAGAGCACTCTTTCTCTTTCTTTCTCCCTCTCCTCCATCTAGACCAGGAGTGTAAGTAAGGCAGGGGATAACTCACAGTTATCAAAGAACTTTTGACCATAGCATTGCTTGACTTCAGGGTCCAGTCGATTCCACAACTCTTGGTAGCTCTGGAAAAAATGCTCCTTTCTGATGATGTCAGTCTTAAAGAAACCAGGCTCAATAATGGCAACCTTGACTCCAAAGTGGAAGAGTTCCCGCCTGTGGTGAAGACAGAAGTGAAGCATGATTTGAAAGGGCCTGGAAGAAGACGCTGAGAGTTGGACAATCAAAAGAAAGCCTTGGGATAGAATGGGAAGGGATGGGATGGAGCAGAATTGAAAGGGGAATGTAGGGGGGCAGCTAGGTGGTGCAGTGGATAAAGCACTGGCCCTGGATTCAGGAGTACCTGAGTTCAAATCCAGCCTCAGACACTTAACACTTACTCACTTAACACTTACTCACTTAACACTTACTAGCTGTGTGACCCTCGGCAAGTCACTTAACCTCCATTGCCCCACCAAAAAGAAAAAAACCAAAAAAAAAAGAAAGGGGAATGTAGACACAATCATGCCAAAAACCTCCAGATAATGCCATAAAACAATTCCTGGAGCAGCAGAACCCACAAAAGGATGGGGTGATATCATTTTCTGGCTTAGAAGGTCAGCAGGAAAGGTCTGCTGTACCAGGATTGGAGTGGAGCCCAGCACTGCTGCTGTGCAAACATAGATCCAGGCCCAGGCAAGCCTCACCAGAGAAAGAGACCTTGGAGCCTCTGAATTGGCTGCAGCAGTGGCTGCTTCTGGAATTCAGCTCACGGTCTAGTGAGAGAGTCAAACAGTTGGCTGCTGGGGGTGGGGGCAGGGAGATTACATGGGGTTCTGCTGGTACTGAGGTGGAACTCGGTTGTCTTTCCTGTGCTGGGAACCAGGAAACAGTCTCAAGTAGCAGTGGCCCAAGTAGGGGAGGGACACAGGCTTGCCCGGAGCTTGCAACCACAGTAAAACAGAATTTTATTTCTGGGTTAAAGTGCAAACAAGCCCGGGACTATTTATAGACCAGAGCACAGGACAGGCGAGTGGAGAACCTATCTCTCCTTAAATCATACTACCTGGGACCCCCAGAAGGTTGAAATAGTGTGTCCTGGAAGCAGTGCTCCACTTTAAGAAGGAATTAAAAGGGAGTTAAAATTCAAGACATAGGCTAGCAATAAGAACAGACAAAAAAAAAATGCAGACCATAGAAAGTTTCTTTGGTGACAAGAAAGATCCAAATACACCCTCAGATGAAGATAACAAAGTCAAAGCTCCTATATCCAAAGCTTCCCAGAAAAATAGGAACTGGTTTCAGGTCATAGAAGCGCTAAAAAAGGACTTTGAAGATAAAGTAAGAGAGGTAGAGGGAAAAATGAGAGTGATGCAGGAAAGTCATGAAAAAAAAGTCAACAGCTTGAAAAAACAAATGGAAAAGCTCTCTGAAGAAAATAATTGCTTAAGAATTAGGACTGAACAAATGGAAGCTAATGATTTTATGAGAAACCAAGACACAATAAAGCAAATCCAAATGAATGAAAAAATAGAAGGCAATGTGAAATATCTCCTTGGAAAAATAGCTGACCTGGAAAATAGATCCAGGAGAGATAATTTGAAAATTATTCTGAAAGGGGAATGTAACCATAGCAATGCCCTCATCTTCACTGTATAGCACATGTGTACTCTAAACCTTTTTTGAATATATGATCTTTCTAGGTTCCTCACCACAGTCCTTAGAGGTATTATAAGGAGTATGTGAGTCTGGCCAAGTTAAAACCTCTGAGAGACTCAGTTGCATCATCTATAAAACGGGGACAATACTTGTAATGCCTACCTTACAGGGCTGTTAGGAGAAAAGTACTTTGAAAATCTCAAAGAGGTATATGAATATGATTATTAACATTTTATTATTATTATTTTATTATTAACATTTTATTATTATTAATAATAATTATTACTTCTATGGAGACAGGCAGGAAAAAGTAGCAGTAAGATGAAAGAGATGCCAGAAGGGCTTGGGGTAGAACCGCAAAGGAGGAAGGGATAAAAAAGTGGTAACTATAGCCTCACCAGGCCCTCTGGCTCAGTCAACACTGGCCTGGGGGGTGGTGATATTCTTCATAAATGTTACAAGAGGGCGAGGGGGCCTGAGGTTGATCCTCTTACCTGAGACTGTCGGAGAAAGCTTCTATACCATATTTAGAAATGCAATAGCCACCACCAGTCAGACACAGCCGGCCCAAGACACTGGAGACATTGATAATCCTGCCACGGGCCTTCCTCACCAATGGTAGCAGACTCAGAGTCACCTCAATCACTCCAAGGAGGTTCACATTGAGCACTTTCAAGAAGTCTTCTTTGTTCAGCCATTCAGTGGGGGAAGAGGGCATGGCGGTGCCGGCATTATTCACGAGGCCCCAGAGCCCTGGGGAGAGTGGCAAACTGAGTAGGGCTCTACTGATGGTTTAGCAAGTCTGATCACAGTCTGGATTCAAATTCAGTTCAGTTCACATTTATTGGGTACTTCTCATTGGCATTTTTTCCAGGTTCTTAGCGGGGAGGCCCTTCTTACCTTCTAGGAGGTTACATTCAAGATGGGAAAGACAAGGCTGGAAATCATGAGCCTGGAGATCACAATATGTAACCTTCTCATTTTGCAGATAAGGAAATTGAGACCCAGAGAAGGATAAAGACTTGTCCATGATCACATCACTGGTTAATTGCCTCTCCTTAAGCGTGCTTCCACAGAAAATAGTTCTGAAGCATGTGTGGTAGTATGGAATGGGATCTACTCAGAAATACTATGGAAATTCAGAAGCAAGGATAATATCATGAGGGGGAGGAATTAACTAGGGGAGACTTCATTGAGGAGATGAGTCCATTGAGGTCCTGATTGATGGTCAGATTTCATTTGTCAGAGAAGCAGATAAGGACAGCATGAGTGACCAGAGAAACAAATGGAATGTGTTTGGGTTATTTATAGCAGCTCTCTTTGTGGTAGCAAAGAATTGGAAATTGAGGGGATGCCCATCAATTGGGGAATGGCTAAACAAGTTGTATTATATGAACGTAATGGAATACTATTGTGCTATAAGAAACGATGAGCAGGTGGATTTTAAAGAAACCTGGAAGGACTTATATGAACTGATGCTAAGTGAAATGAGCAGAACCAGGAGAATACTGTACACAGTCTCAACAACATTGTGTGATGATCAACTGTGATAGACTTAACTCTTCTTAGCAATACAATGGCCCAAGATAATTCCAAAGGACTCATGGTGGAAACTGCTCTCCACATCCAGAAAAAAGAACTGTGGAATCTAGATGCAGATTGAACCATACTGTTTCTACTTTTTTTGTTTTTGTTTTTTCTCTTTTGAGGTTTTTCTCTTTTTCCCTGTTTCTTCTTTTACAACATGACTAATGCAGAAATATGTTTAATGCGATTGTACGTATATAACCTATATCAGATTGCTTGTTGTCTTGCAGAGGGGGGAGGGAAAGGAGGGAGGGAGAAAAATTTGGAGCTAAAAATCTTATAAAAATGAATGTTGAAAACTATCTCTACATGCAACTAGAAAATAATAAAATACTTTTATGACTTTAAAAAAGAAAAACATGGAAAGACTTGCAAGAAATAATGAAGAATGAAATGAGCAGAACCAAGGAAACATTGTATATAGTAACAGCAATATTGTTTTAAGAAAAACTTTGAATGAGTAAGTTATTTTGACTATTATAAATATCCAAATTAACTCTAAAGGACATATGAAGGAAGACACTATCTGCATCCAGAGAAAGAACCAATAAATAGAAGTATCTATAGAACAATTTTACATATATGCCTATTTGTGTCTAATGGTAGCCATGGCAGGGGCGAGGAGTGGGGCAGAGGAAAAAAAAGGAAAAAATAAATTTACATGATAATTTTGTTATATATTTGAGAGGAATAGCAAGATGTGCATAGTAGATTTGCAGTTTCATGTGCAATCATCTTTTTTTAATTGTACTATGATATAAAAATGCTTGTTTTATTCCATAAATTAAAAATTAAATTAAATTTAAAAAATAAGGGAGGGTTCTGTAATGGGGGGTGCTATATTGAGAAATGACTGGTATAAAAAAGGTTTCAAAAAAACTTTTGTAGGGGGCAGCTAGGTGGTGCAGTGGATAAACCACTGGCCTTGGATTCAGGAGTAGCTGAGTTCAAATCCCGCCTCAGACACTTGACACTTACTAGCTGTGTGACCCTGGGCAAGTCACTTAACCCTCATTGCCCTGCAAAAAAAAAACAAAAACAAAAACAAAAAAAACTTTTGTAGAACAAATACATAATTATTTAATTAACAAAAATATGTTAAGTGGAGTCCTCTCTTCTATCCCACACAGACAGGCCCTTCTTAGTATGATATACGACAGAGTACAGAGATTGCTGACTCAGGAGGTAGATGACTTGGACTCCAATCTCATCTCTGACACTAGGTGTCTCTGACCTTGGGTAAATGATTTAACATCACTAGGTCTCTTTTTCCTCATCTGTAGGACTTCTCTCTCTAATTTTCAACCTCTCCAGACTTTTTTTAAAAAAAATTTTTATTATTATAAAATTATTTTATTACTTTCCAGTTACATGTAAAGATAGTTTTCAACATTGGTTTTGTTGTTGTTGTTGTTGTTGTTTGCAGGCAATGGGGGTTAAGTGACTTGCCCAGGGTCACATAGCTGGTAAGTGTCAAATGTCTGAGGTTGGATTTGAACTCAGGTACTCCTGAATCCAGGGCTGGGGCTTTAACCACTGCACCATCTAGCTGTCCCCCAACATTTGTTTTCATAAGATTTTTAGTTTCAAATTTTTCTCCCTTCCTTCCTTCCACCCGCCCCAAGACCAAAAGCAATCCAATATAGGTTATATATGTACAATCACATTAAACATATTTCTGCATTAGTCATGTTGTAAAAAAGAATCAAAACACAAGGGGAAAAACTCAGAAAAGAAAGAAGCAACCACCAAAAAATAGAAACAGTATGATTCAATCTGTATTCAGAATCCACAGTTCTTTTTTCTGGATGTGGAGAATATTTTCCATCAAGAATTCTTTGGAATTGTCTTGTATCTTTTCACTGCTGAGAAGAGCAAAGTCTATCAGAGTTGATCATCACACAATGTTGCTGTTATTGTGTACAAAGTTTTCCTGGTTCTGCTCATGTCACTCAGCATGAGTCCACTTAAGTCTTTCCAAGTTTTTCTGAAATCTGCCTGCTCATCATTTCTTACTGCACAATAGTATTCCATTACATTCGTATACCACAACTTGTTCAGCCATTCCCCAATTGATGGCATTCCCTCGATTTCCATTTTTTTGCCATCCAGACTACTTTCAAACATGTGCAAGTCTTCTCTATCCTTTAAAACACACATATGTGCGCGCGTGCGCGTGCATGCGCACGCGCACACACATACACACACACATCCCTTGACTAGACCCTGCCTCAGTCTATAACCTTGTAGTTCTCCTTTTCTCATTCAAACTCCTAGGAAAGGATGTCTATTGATACTACTTCCTCCCCACTCAATCACTACTCAACCCTTCATGATTTAGATTCATACCTTATCACTCAAAGCAAATTTCTCTCTCCAAAGTTACCAGCAATCTCTAACTGCCAAATTTGATGGTCTTTTCTCAGCCCTCATTTGGCTTGGTTTCTCTGCCTTGTTGGACACTATTGATGTAACACCACTGACTCTTCCTCCTTACTATAGAGTCTCTCCTCCTAGGGTTTAAGGAACACTGTTTTCTTCTAGTTTTTCTGTCTCCTTTGTTGTTTCATCATCCATATCACTCTCCCTGATTGTGATTGTATCCCAGGGCTCTGACTTGGGCTCTCCTATCCTCTTTTCCTTCTCTCTCTCTCCTCTCTTTTCTCCCTCATCTACTCCTCTTTCTCTCCTTTTAAAAAACTCAAATGAAAGTATTAAGAAATAAATATTTCTCCAGTCTAAACTCTTTTCCAGACTCACTTAAAGGAAGGCAACTTTATCAGTATGTAATCAAATTTCATCCTTTCTTATAGCACAATAGTATTCCATCACATTCATATGCCCTAACTTGTTCAGTCCTTCCCCATTTGGTGAGTATCTTTCAGATTGCAATTCTTTGCTGCCTCAAAAAGAGCTGCTATAAATATTTTTGTAAATTCTTAGTTTGTTTTGCTTAAGACTAATCCCTCTCTTAATCTAGTCTCCTTCCCTTCTCCCTTTTCCTTCTTATTTCCCTATAGAATAAAATATATTTCTGTATCCAACTCTGTGTATGTCTGTGTGTGTATCCTTCCCTTCTTTGACTAGTTCAGATGAATTGAGGTTACCCTAACCCTCCCTTCTTGACTTCCACTTATCTGTCCCATTTTATGAAATGTTTTTCTCTAAATGTCCTTTCTGTTTCCCCTCACCCAACAGTGCTCTGCCCCTAGCCATGTACTCCTCTTTGCCTCTCTTTGGATTCTTTTTAAGATCATTAAAACATAACAGAACCACTCTTAAGTCTTTGGTTTGCTGAGACTCCCTCTATGACTCCTAATAATTAACGATAGGGTCAAAAGTATTCTTTAAAAGTTAAATGACTATTAGCTGAAGTAGGATATTAAACTATATAACAATTTTTTCTTATCATTTTATCTTACTTATCTTATCATGAAATTGTCCTTGTTCAAGATACCTATAAATGTTATTTCAAAATATCTTGTGTTAGAGACATGTCCAAGGAAATGAGGGGAGACTGTCTTTCTTTATCTCTTTGTCTCATGCACACAGACAATGCTTAAATATAGAATAATGACAAATTAATAAAAAATTGTTTCTGGTGACCTTGTGCCTTAAAATCAGAGTATAGTATTGATATTTGACAAATTGGATGTCCCAGAGACATCTAAAATTCATTATGTCCAAAAATAGAACTCATTATCTTTTCTCCTAAATCGGCCCTTCTTTTGAACTTTCCCCTATTTCTTAATTTTTCTTTCTTTCTTTCTTCTTCTTTTTTTTTTTTTTTGCAGGGCAATGAGGGTTAAGTGACTTGCCCAGGGTCACACAGCTAGTAAGTGTCAAGTGTCTGAGGATGGATTTGAATTCAGGTCCTCCTGAATCCAGGGCCAGTGCTTTATCTACTGCACCACCTAGCTGCCCCCTACTTCCCACCCCACCCCCCCCCATTTCTGGCAAAGGCACTTTTAATGTTCCAGTTCCTGGAACTTCCTCATTATCTTGGACTCTTCATTCTCCCTTCATTCCACACCAACAACTAGTTACCAAATCTTGCCATTTCTGTCTCCTCAACATTTCTCACCTCCTTCTCTCCCTCTACTTATAGTCATCATCTTAGCCCAAGCCCTCATCTCACCCATAATATTGCAATGGCATCTTTGCCTTGTCTCTCTCCACTCGAATCCACACAATCAGGGTACAAAAGCAGAAGTCTATACAAACAAGGACAAATGTACTTGAATCTCCATATTTGAAATGGTCAAAGAAGGGAAGAATACACACATTCATAAAGTTGGGTATAGAAATACACTTCACTCAACAGGGAAATAAGAGGGAAATGGGAGAAGAAGAAAGGGGGGAATTAGAGGGAAGGTAGATGAAAGGACAGATTAGTCTTAAGCAAAACAAATTCTAAAGAATTTTTTAAAATATTTTTTAGCATCTCTGTTTCTAAGACAGAAAAGAACTGAATGAAGGGACACCCACCAACTGGGGAAGGAATAACAAGTTATGGATATATGTGATAGAATATTGTTTTGTAAGAAATGATGAAGGGAACATTTTCAGACACACTTCAAAAGACTTTTGTGAATTCATGCATTGTAAAGTCAACAGAACCAGGAGAACAAGTTTGTAAGTGACAACAATATTATAATGACAAACGGCTTTGAAAGACATAGGAACTCAGATCAGCTTAATGACCAAGCATGATTCCAGAGGGCTAATGATGAAACATACTATCTCCTGATAAAGAGAGGAAGGACTCAGAGTATAGAATGAGATGGATTTATGTGTGTGTGTGTTTTCTTTCATTTTCAATTAGGAGGTAGAGTAGGATGGGAGGGAGAGAGTAAATTTTTGCTGATTAAAAAAAAATTAATTAAAAAAAGGGAATTTAAATTCCTTGAAAGTAGGGATTGTTTCATCTGTATATATAGCCTCAAGTACCCATACATAATATGCACTTAATGAATGCTTGTTGATTGACTGATTGATGTTCCTGTGAAATCCTGGCTCTACAATTTATTAGGTAACTGTTATGGGGGTTGGGATACAAAATGGCTAGCTAAACTAAAGGACACAGGTCTGTGGTAACTATCCTTGAGAAGCTAAAGGGCAGATATACCTTGAGAAGTAAGGGAGATAAGCCCATTAGGTGTGGCTGCTGCCTGAGTGGCACCAAGGGGACAGAGATAACTCCAGAAATCAGAACACCTGCCCCTCAGCCAACTTCTCCCAACCCACCCCCAATAAGGGTTCAGGTGATCACCCCATCTACCATCTATAAAAGCTTTTGCCTTTCTGCTGTTCGAGGAGATAGGTATCTCAGAGAATCATGTCTGAACCATCTTCCTTTGAGTCCTTGGCTTCTCTCTTGGTCTCCTTTCTCTATCACCTAAATAAAAGATTATTTTATTCTAAATGGATTTGTGTACAAGAGGGCATAATTCTTTAAAGAGGAATACCTAAGGACACCACCCTCCCCCACACCATCAATCTCCCCAATAACAGTAACCTTGGGGAGTTCTTTAGACATAAGTTTTTTCATCTATAAACAAAAGGGTTAGGGGCAGCTAGATGGCGCAGTGGATAGAGCACCGGCCCTGGAGTCAGGAGTACCTGAGTTCAAATCCGACCTCAGACACTTAACACTTACTAGCTGTGTGACCCTGGGCAAGTCACTTAACCCCAATTGCCTCACTAAAAAAACAAAAAAACAAAACAAAACAAATAAATAAAAGGGTTGGACTGTCAGAGGTTCTTGATTTTGAAACCTGTACTGACCCCTTTTCAGAATGATGTTTTTATATGTGTAAGATAAATAAGAGCACACAGTCCAGGCTAAGAACCCCTGCTAAATGATCTCTAGGGTCCTTTCTGGCTCTAAATGTCCAGGGAAAATGTCCCGCTCACTCTTGAATTCCTCCTGGTCCCTTCATTCCCTAAGAATTGGAAAGTCCTTCCAGAGGTCTCATCAGCCATGCAATTGACCTCTCAAATGAAGATTTCTAAAGAAGAGGATACCTTAGCCCCTAATACCTAACTTTCCTCCCTCCTTTAGCAAACTCAGGCCTTTGCAAGGCCACCTCCTCAGACCTGGGAAAGGTGACTTCCTCTCAAAGACAGAATGATACTCCATGAAGTCTGGAGCATATACCCTCTTCCACCACTTGGTTTTCCCTTCTTCCCTTTTTTTCGTTTTTTAGTTCCAAATTCTATCCTTTCCCTCCCTACCCCACCCACAGTAAGCAATCAGATATAGTTTATGATGTGGGATGGAATTTGGGGTCAAATTGATCGTGTCGTCCCAAAAGAATTATAAGACTCAGTGACTCAGTTTCCCAAGTTTTATTGCAATACTGTGGGTGACCACAGGGAGAGAACCAGAATAGTGGAAAGGTATCTCTTGAATAAAGACAGTTATATTTATAGTATGGATAAATTGATTATCAGTCTCATTATAATAATCTCCATTTTAGGGAGGTACAGGGGAGGGCTTGTGCTAATTTAGAGTTCCTGGGGTCCTAACCAACCCCTGAGGCCGGTACCTTTTTCCATGGAGGTGTGTTTTGGGGGTTTACATATCATAAGGTGAATCTGGGCATGTCTCTTTCTGGTTCCCATGACTAGTTTCAAAATATCTTCCTTTTTCTTTTATTTCTAGTCTAAGTTTCTATAGCCTGTCATTTTATCACTGTTATAGTTTCAGGTCTTCATGGCCTCTCTCCCTCTGATCCGTTATAGGTACTGTTTACTGTGGGTAAGAGAACCTAGCAACCTGACTTGTAAGTTCTCCATTAACTGGGGTCTGAATCCTTTTTAGAGCTCATATCTGAATTAGAGCTTGGACCTTAGGTTTTTCTATTAACCCCTTTTTGCCTCTTACATCAGTTTATACATGTGCAATTATGCAAAACATTACCATAATAGTAATTTTGTATAATTAAATGCAAATTTTAAAAAAAATAAAAGAAAGTGAAAAATAGCATGCTTCAGTCTGTGTTCAATCTTCCTATCTAGTTTAGCCTTTAACCTTTTCGGTAATTCACTGCAAGCCAAGATAACACCTCCCAATGTCATTGCCCTTTTTGAGAATGAAGGACAAACAACAACCAATATTCTGTGAGTAAGAGCTGCCCCACAGGGGATCCAATCCATCCATCCATCCATCCATCCTTCCTTCCTTCCTTCTTCCTTCTCTCCCTCCCTCCCTTTCTTCTTTCCTTCTCTCCCTCCCTCCATTCATTCATTTATTTATTTGACTAGGTAAAGGAGGCCATTCTTTGCTTCATTTTTGACCTAGCCTTAATCACTGAATGGGCATTGCCTCAGGCAAACTGCATCCAGGGCCATCTCCATTTGTCCTGATCTATATCTTGTCACTGGACCCAGATGGCTCTGGAGGAGAGAGTGAAGCTGGTTGGTGACCTTGCATAGCCCTCCCTCGCTTTAATTCACTGCAAGTCATGATGTCACTAATGATGTCCTCTTCAAGATCAAACGACAAACAACAAGAAGTTAGCACCAGGGCCTGCTGGGTCCTGTGTACAAAACTCTGTCCTGAGGACTCTAGAGATATAGAAAAGAAAGAGAAGACAGTTCTGCCTTTAGGTGCAAGCAGAGGACAGAGAACAGAGACAAGAGATACAAGGGACTGAGGGAAAAGGAATGAGTGAGGCTGAGGGTGGGGCTGGTCTACTCTGAAAGAGTAGAGCTATTGTAAAGTTAGTCATGTCCTGTCTCTCTCTATAGGAATGTGTTTCCCTACTTCTGACCAAACTCTTCTTAAAGGCCTGGCACGTGACACTCTACTTACTCAGCCTTAGCTTCTACTACTTACTCCCTCAAACACTCTCCACTCTGGTCAACCCAGTTTCCTCACCATTTCTGAGACATGCCATTGCCCATTTCCATTGCCAAACCTTCATTTGGGCTCTTTCCTATCCCCAACAGCTCTGAGATATGATCATGTCATACAGACTCTGTCACCCACCTTACCTAACACAGCTCTGGACACATAGCAAAAGTAATCTTGGTGGAATGGAAAGGTCTTTATTGGAGTCAGAAAGACCTGGGTTCTACTTCCTAGCACCCATGTGACTTTGGGAAGGTCATCAAACTACTCTGGGTCTCAGTTTCTCCATCTATTAAACAGGAAAAATCACACTTGTAGTACCCAAGGGTGGTGAGGCCTTGTCAACCACAGAATAGGACCTTATGCATGAGATCATGCACCTGAAAGTCCATTGGAAACCACAGAGCCCTATACTGATGGACTTCACTGTTGTTGAGAGGCATTTAAAGGAATACTATTAGGAGACAGTAGTTGTGTTAATGATCCCCTCCCCCTTGCCTTACCTCATTCTGAGTTTGGCTGAAAGTGGAGAGGCTAGGGTACAGAAGGTCATTTCATTTATTCAATATTTGACAAAGAAATGATAGTTTGCATGGAGCAGGGGGAGGATTGGGGAAAGAAACTATTTAAGATCCAACCAGGAAGCAATCCTTGAGGGAAGTTTGTACATATTTGTTTGCTTTACATATCTGTACATCTTTGTTGTCCCTCCCATTAGGTTGTAAGCTCCTTAAGGGTGTGCTTGTTACAAAAGAACAATTTTCTGCAGGACTGTAGTATCAAAGAGGACAAACCATCAGTATAAATGCAAACTTCTAGGGGTGAGGTTCAAAAAAGAAATAGGCCCTTAAGGCAGCTAGGTGGCACAGTGGATAAAGCACCGGCCCTTGATTCAGGAGGACCTGAGTTCAAATCCAGTCTCAGACACTTGACACTTACTAGCTGTGTGACTCTGGCCAAGTCACTTAACCTTTGTTGCCCCATTAAAAAAAAAAAGTCAGGGGCAGCTAGATGGCGCAGTGGATAAAGCACTGGCCCTGGATTCAGGAGTACCTGAGTTCAAATCTGGCCTCAGACACTTGACACTTACTAGCTGTGTGACCCTGGGCAAGTCACTTAACCCCCATTGCCCCGCAAAACAAAACAAACAAACAAAAAGTCTCCCTTCAATCTTTCCCTCCCCAAAACAACAATCTAATTGTGTTACTCCTCTGTTTAAAAATCTTTAGTGGCTCCCCACTGCTTATAAAATAAATATAAACTGCTGATCAAGCTTCTACACAGTCCTGTCCCCTACACTTCTACCTTGGGTGCTCAACCTTCTAGCTCACCTTGACTACCGAGAGTCTCCATTCTGATGCTACTATTTCCATTCATTTGCTCAATTCATACCATTGCTTCCCCCATCCATACCTGAAATGAGCTCCCTCCTTCCCCATATGTGCCTGTGGAAATTTCTCCTCCTCAGTGAAGACTTACTTGACTCCCCTAGCTAAAAATGATTGCAACCTCTTAATAATTTCCCAGAGAGATTTGGATTCTCTCCTTTCAATTTATCTCCCCGTCCTTTGTCTTATAAATATTTTGAGTATACATCATCTCCATATGAGACTGTAAAAGCTTATTTAAAGAAAAAAAAAGGTCTTATTTTACCTATGACAGTACTTTGCTCATAATAGGTGCTTTACAAAGGTCAAACTGAATTTCTCTCTAGAAACAAATCAAATGAAGAAATCTGGATTATACCTTTATTTCCCACGTGCTCCTTCACCCACTGGGCAGCTGTGTTGATGCTCTCGGTCTTGGTTACATCCAGGATCACTGTCTTTACCCTGTCTGAAGTTCCATGCCTCAGTTGCTCGGCCCCTTTCTCTGTCAGACAGGCTGCTAGCACCCTCAGGCCTCGAAGGTCCAGCTGCTTGGCCAGCAGGTTCCCAAATCCAGAGTCACAGCCAGTGATGAAGACATATTTGTCTCCAAGGTTACTCACCACCTGCTTTTCCTGGTACCAGCGAAAGAGATAATAAAGGCCAACGAGGCAGGCCAGGTAGAGCCACATGTCTATAAGAGATAGAAAGCAGAACAGGATAGAATAGGGTCAGTGAAAGACTGACTTTTATCTGAGTGGCTTTGATTGTGTTCCTTGGCATGAGACACTAATGTTTCTACACATCAGGAAGTTGGCTTAGTTGGTAATACCATACCGATTTGTGACATGATTTTTTCTTCTTTGACTTGTTACCACTGCTCAAAGCCAAGCTTCCCAAGTGCCACCCAGAGAATGCTCTTATAGAAACTCCATCCTTTCCTCTGTACACACTAAAATCATTATTAAAATCATTATTGGAAAAGACTTGGCTTAGAACCACCTCTCTCTGAAAATTCATATCTATGAAATAACTTAACCTGAGCACTGCAAAGTTGCAGAATATAAAATAAACCCACATAAATCATCAGCATTTCTTTATATGACCAACAAAGCCTAGCAGCAAAAGATAGAAAGAGAGATTCTATTTAAAATAACTGTAGATAATATAAAATATTTGGGAGTCTACCTGCCAAGGCAAACCCAGGAACTATATGAACACAATTACAAAACACTTTTCACACAAATAAAATCAGAACTAAACAAATGGAAAACAACAATTGCTCATGGGTAGGCCAAACTAATATAATAAAAATGATACTTCTACCTAAATTAATTTACTTATTTAGTGCCATACCAATCAAACTACCAAAAAATAATTTCATAGAGCTAGAAAAAAATAATAACAAAATTCATCTGGAAAAACAAAAAGTCAAAATATCAAGGGAATTAATGAAAAAAAAAATGCAAAAGAAGGAGGCCTAGCTGTACCAGATCTAAAACTATATTACAAAATAGCAACCATCAAAACTATTTGGTAAGAAATAGAGAGGTGGATTAGTAGAATGGGTTAGGCACACAAAACATAGAAGTAAATGAATATAGCAATTTCCTCTTTGATAAACCCAAAGATTCCAAGTTCTGGGATAAAAACTCACTATTTGACAAAAACTGCTGGGAAAACTGAAGAATAGTATGGCAGAAACCAGGCATAGACCAACATCTTACACTGTATACCAAAGTAAAGTAAAAATGGGCATATGGTCGAGACATAAAGAGTGACACTATAGGCAAATTAGAAAAAGAAGGAATAGGGGAAGCTAGGTGGTGCAGTGGATAGAGCACCGGCCCTGGAGTCAGGAGTACCTGAGTTCAAATCCGGCCTCAGACACTTAACACTTACTAGCTGTATGACCTTGGGCAAGTCACTTAACCCCAATTGCCTTGCTAAAAAAAAAAAAAGAAAAAGAAAAAGAAGGAATAGTTTACTAGCCAGATCTATGGAAAGGGAAAGAATTTATGACCAAAGATGAGATAGAGAACAATGTGAAATGCAAAATGGATGATTTTGATTACATTTAATTAAAAAGGCTTTGCACAAACAAAAACGATGCAACCAAAATTAGAAGGAAAGCAGAAAGCTGGAAAATAATTTTTATAGCCAGTGTTTCTGATAAAGACTTAATTTCTATCTATCTATCTATCTGTATATATACATATATATATGTTTTTATTTATTTATTTAGAATTTTTATTTTCCCAAATTACATGTAAAAACAAATTTTGACATCAATTTTTAAAAAAACTTTGCATTCCAAATTCTATTCTTCCCTCCCTCCCCACTGTAATGACTGGAATGATACCACCTGCTGGAGACTTACTGTAGAAAAGCTCCACCATGAGGAGAAGGTCTCTGAGGGCAAGACCATGCGTCTTTTCTTTGGCATCAGGAAGTGGTGTTTGCTTGTGGGAGGAAGAAGGGGGAGGCTGGTGCTCTGACTCTCTCTCTTTCGTGTGGATTCTAGTGGAGAATGGAGCTAGGAATGCTCTCTCCCTTTAATAGATAGATGAATCTAGGCCTTTCTCTTTCTCTTCACCAAATTCTTATTCTCCTTAATAAATGCTTAAAAGTCTAACTCTTGCTAAAGCTTATAATTTATTGGTGACCACTCATTAGATTTTAGACAGACTAGCTAGAATTTTAGCCCCTTACACCACCCCCCCAAGAACTCAAGCAATTCAATATAAGTTATACATGAGTAATCATGAAAAACATTTCCACATTAGCCAGGTTGTTAAAGAAAACAAAAACAAAACTTCAGATAAGGGAACTAACAAAAAATTATGCTTCAATCTATATTCAGATACCATCTGTTCTTTCTCTGTAGATAGACTGCATTTTTCATAAGTCCTTCAGAGTTGTTTTGGATCATTGCACTGCTGAAAATAACCAAGTCATTCACAGAAGATCATCTTACAATATTGCTGTTGTTTTGTATACAGTACATTTCATTCTGCATCAGCTCATGTAGGTCTTTCCAGGTTTTTCTGATAGCATACTGCTCATCATTTTAAAAATAGTAAACTACATTTATATAGTACTGTAAAGAGAGATTTCCTTACAATAAACCCATGATATTGATTATTGCAACAACAGTAATAGATAACATATTTATAGTACGTTATACCTGACAGAATTTTCTTCACGATAGCCTAGCAAAGTAAGTACCACATGTTTTATCATCATCATCAATCCTCTTTCTCATCAATCAATCCTCATCTTCATCCAATCATCATCAATCCATCCATCAATTGTCATCATCGTCTTACACTGCTTTTGCCTCTGCTTCAAAATTTTTCAGTTACTATTGCTGTTTCCCTTCATCCTATTCCCTCCCCATGATATTTACTCTATTTTCTATATTCTTTCACCCTATCCCCCCTCAAAAGTGTTTGCTTCTGACTGCCCCTCCCCCAATCTGCCCTCTCTTCTTTCACCCCTCCCCTCTCATCCCCTCCCCCTCCTGCTTTCCTGCAGGGTTAGATAGATTACTCTACCCAAAAAGACCCAATTTCTAAAATTTACAAAGAATGGAATCCAATTTATAAGAATACAAGTCATTACCCAATTGAGAAATGGTCAAAGGATATGAACAGGTAGTTTTCAGATGAAGAAACTAAAACTATTTACAACCATATAAAAATATTCTCAATTACTACTGATTAGAGAAATGTAAATTAAAACTACTCTGAAGTATCTCCTCACAACTATCCAATTGGCTAATATGACAAAAAAGGAAAATGATAAATGTTGGAGAAGATGTGGGAAAATTGGAACACTAATGCATTTTTGGTGGAGTTGTGAACTGATCCAGTAATTCTCAAGAACAATTTGGAACCATGCCCCAATAGCTATAAAACTGTTAGTATCCTTTGACTCAGTTATTCCACTACAAGGTCTATATTCCAAAGAGATCATAAAAAAGGGAAAAGGACCCACATGTACAAAAATATTTATAGCTGCTCTTTTTGTGGTGACAAAGAATTGGAAATTGAGGGGATGCCCATCAGTTGGGGAATGGCTAAACAACTTGTGGTATATGAATGTAATAGAATACTATTGTGCTGTAAGAAATGATGAGCAGGCAGATTTCAGAAAAACCTGAAAAGACATGAATTGATGCTGAGTGAAGTGATTAGAACCAAGAGACCATTGTACACAATAACAACACTGTGTGATGATCAATTGTGCCAGACTTAGCTCTTTTCAGCAATACAATGACCCAAGACCATGCCAAAAGACTCATGATGGAAAATGCTTTCCACATACAGAAAGAGAACTATGGAGTCTGAATACAAATTGAAGCATACTATTTTCACTTTTGTTATTGTTTTGTTTGTTTCTTCTTTCTTGTGTTTTTTTTCCCTTTTGTTCTGATTCTTCTCTCACAACATGACTAATGTGGAAATATGTTTAACACGATTGTAATGTATAACCTATCTCAGATTCTGGCTTTAGGAAGGGAGAGGAAAGGGTGGGTAGAAGAAAAATTTGGAACTCAAAATTTTACAAAAGAAGTTGGGGAGCAGTGAGTGGATAGAGCACCAGCCCTGGATTCAGGAGGACCTGAGTTCAGATACAGTCTCAGACACTTGACACTTACTAGCTGTGTGACCCTGAGCAAGTCACTTAACCCTCATTGCCCTGCCCCCCCCCAAAAAAGACATAACAAAAATGAAGTTGGAAACTATGTTTACACGTAATTGGAAAAAATAAAATAAAATACCTATTTTTTAAAAAGGGGTGATAACCATAAGCAAATTAAGAGAACATGGAATAGTTTGTCAGATTTATGGACAGGGAAAGAATTTAGGGTCAAAGAAGGTATAGAGAGCATTACAAAATGTAAAATGGATAATTTCAATTATATAAATTTAAAAGCTTTTGCACAAACAAAACCAATGCAACAAAAATTATAAGGAAAACCGGAAACTGGGAACAAATTTTTGCAACAAGAATCTCTGATAAAGCCCTCATTTTTGAAACATAAAGAGAACTGAGTCAAATTTATAAAACTACAAGTCATTCCCCAATTGATAAATAGTCAAAAGATATGACCAGGCAGCTTTCAGACAAAGAAATCAAAACTATCTAGAGTCAAATGAAAAAATGCTCTAGATCACTATTGATCAGAGAAATGCACATTAAAACAACTCTGGGGTACCACTTCACACCTATCAGAGTGGTTAATATAACATAAAAGGAAAATGTTGTTGGAGGGGACGTGGTAAAACTGGGACACCATCCATTGTTGGTGGAATTGTGAACAGATCCAATCATTCTGGAGAGCAATCTGGAACTATGCCCAAAGGGCTATAAAACTGCATACTTTTTGATCCAGCAATACCACTGCTAGGTTTATATCCCACAGACATCCCCCAAAAGAGAAAATACCTATTTGTATAAAAGTATTAATAGCAGCTCTTTTTGTAGTGGCTAAGAATTGGAAATCAAAGGGATGCCCATCAATTAGGGAATGGCTAAACAAGCTGTGGAATGGAATATCATTGTGCTATAAGAAATGACAAACAAGATGATTTCAGAAAGGCCTGGAAAGACTTGTATGAACTGATGTATGGTGAAGTGAGCAGAAGCAAGAGAACTTTGTGCATAGAGACAGCAATATTATTTGATGAAGAACTGTGAATGACTTAACTATTCTCAACAATACAATGATTCAAGACAATCCCAAAGAACTAATGATGAAGCAGTCTATCCACCTCCACAGAAAGAACCAATACTGATTGAACACAGACTGAAGCATGCTATTTTTCATATTCATTCTTTCATTTTTTTAATTTGAGATTTCTTATACAAAATGACTAATAAGGAAATGTTTTACATAAATATACATGTTTACCAGCTCAGGGAGGGGGGAGGGGAGAGAGGCAAGGAGGGAGTGATAGAATTTGAAACTCAAAACTTTAAATAAAAAGGATTATTAAATAAATGAAAAGCTAGGATCCTACGATTTACCCCTTCCCAATAACTCAGTGCCCTTAAACTCTCCATAGCATCATTCCTCAACTTTCCATAGGGAGAATGATTTTTTTTCCGTGACCCCCCCCACATTCAATTACCCAACCCCAAAGATTCAGTTTGCTCTAGAGCCATAGTGTCTGAAAGACTGACAGCAAAGGCCTGAAAGGCCTTTTTGTTTCACGTCCCAGGCTCCTTCCTCCTCCGGCTGGAAGAAGACAAAAGTAGAGAAGGGGAGGGAGGGGGAGAATCAAGGATGGGAAGGCACAGGCTAATTAATTGCGGTGCTATCCGCAGAGAAGAAAACATTACCTGACTTAAGTGTCTTGGTCTGGATCTACTGTTATTTGAGCTTAGGCCCTCCCAGAAGAGCTGAGGCTCCTCCCTCCTTGGGACAATTTCCTGATCTCTCCACCTTGAACCAGGGCGTGGAGTAGCTGTTGGAAGATTGGAGAAGAGATTTCAGATTTTGTGGGGGTGAGGAAAGTGCGTTTTGCAGTGGAGAGACAATAACTCCAGCAGTTCCTCATTTTTAGTAGGCTGAAGGGGTGAAAATTTTTATATATTTTGTCTTGTAATAACCACCTTTTAAAAGATTATTATTTATTTTCACGTTCATTTCTTTTAAAATTTTCTTTCACATTCTTTCCTTCATTTCCATTCCCTCTCCCACCGAGAAAGCAAACAATATGATATCAATTATACATGTGAAATTATGCAAAACATATTTCTATATTAACCATACTGCCAAAAAACCAAAAAAAATGTACTTCAATTTGCACTCAGAATTCATCAGTTCTCTCTCTGGAGGTGGTTAGCATTTTTTCCCTCATAAGTCCTTTGGAATTGTGTTGGATCACTATATTGATCAGAGTAGCCAAGTCTTTCACAGTTGAGCATCATTACAACATTACTGTTACTGTGCAAAATGTTATCCTGGCTGTTCTCACTTCACTTTGCATAAGTTCATACAGGTCTTGCCATGTTTTTCTGAAAGGCATTCCTCTTATCATTTCCCAAAGCACAATATTACTTTATCACAATCATATGCCACAACTTGTACAGTTATTCCCCAGTTGATGGGTATCCTCTTGATTTCCAATTCTTTGCCACCACAAAAAGAGCTGCTCTAAATATTTTGTACATATAGGCCCTTTTCCTTTTCCTTTCATCTCTTTGGGATACAAACCTTGTAGTGATATTATTGGGTCAAAGGGTAAGCACAGTTTTATAATCCTTTGAGCCTAGTTCCAAATTGTTCCCTAGAAAGGTTGAACCAGTTCACTACTCCACCAACAATTCATTAGTGTACCTATTTTTCCCTCATCCCATCCAACATTTGTCATTTTGTTAGGTGTGAGGTGCTACCTCAAAGTTGTTTGAATTTGCATTTCTCTAATCAATAGTGATTTTATATAGTAATATATAACCTATATCAAATTGCTTGCTGGCCTCTGGAAGGGGGAAAGAAGGGAGGGTGGGAGAGAAAATGAAAAAGAGAGAGAAAGAGAGAAGAGACAGGATAAAAAGAGAGAAAAAGAGTAAAAAACAGAAGAAAATGGGATGAAAGAAAATACACAGTAATCATAACTGTGAATGTGAATGGGGTGAGCTCACCCATAATACAGAAGCAAACAACCAAATGGATTAGAAACCAGAATTCAACAATATGTTGTTTACAAGAGACTCAGCTGAAACAGAAAGACATACACACAACGTTAATGTGTATGAATGTAATGTGCTTCAGGAGAAGCACATGTAATGAGAAAAGGTAAAAATTTTAATTAAAAAAAAAAAGGATGGGGCAGCTAGGTGGCGTAGTGGATAGAGAACTGGCCCTGGATTCAGGAGGACCTGAGTTCAAATCCAGCCTCAGACACTTTACACACTTACTAGCTGTGTGACCCTGGGCAAGTCACTTAACCCCAATTGCCTCACCAAAAAAAAAAAAAAATTAAAAATTAAAAAAAAAAGGGATATTGATCATAGGAAGAAGTCTTGAGGGAAAGTGGTCCAAGAAGAAACTGAGTGGTGACTCTTCAGGAATGTTAGCCCCAAACTCCCTTTCCTTTCACTCCTTAACTCTACCACTCAACAGAAACTGCCCTCTGCAAAGCGACCAATGATTTCATAATTGCCAGATTTAATAACCTTCTTTCAGCCTTCATTCTCCTGGTCCTCTCTGCAGGTTTTTGCACTGTTGAGGTCCTCTTCTCTCTAGGTTTCAATGACACAAGTCTACTCTGTCCTGTCAAACTAATATGTCACTCTCCTGTCCTGAATCTTCATCCAGGTCATGCCATCTTCTGCTCATGTGTGTATCGGGGGCTTATACTGTGTGAGAAGAAAGAGTTCCCCAACTGGCTGTGATCCAGAACTGATAACGTTTGAGCTTCGGAGTCAGAATCCAGTGAATATACCCCCCAAAAAGCAACCTGCCCTTCTACTGCCCTCTTTTTCCTTTCAGCTTTGAGAGAGACAGGTCTATTCTGAGATACTTTCCAGAGCTGAGAGGGAAAAAGGCAGCTGCCCTGTCCCCCAACCCCCACCCCCATGCCATGGCAACTATGTGCATCTGGCCTTCTCTGGCTCTTTGTGCTTGTTACTGTCCAGGTGGCAATGTCACAAGGATCAAAAGCTCTTGTCTGTAGCTGTGGCAATGATGACAGGATCAAGCAGATTGATAGTGATCCGGCAGCAGCAAATATTTATAGAGAGCCCATTTTTTTATGTCCCAGGTACTGTGCTGAGCGCTTTGATTCTCACAACCCTGAGAGGTAGGTGCCATTATGACCCCCCCCATTTTACAGATGAGGAAACTGAGGCAAACAGGTGAAGTGATTTGCCCAGGGTTATTACACAGTGTTTGATGCTGGATTCAAACTCAGGTCTTTTTGACTTCAGGCCCAGAACTCTATCCACTTCGCCATCTGGTGGTCACCACGCTGCCACTACAGTGGAAGAGGCAGAGGCATGAGCTGAGAGATCCTGAGGACAGACAGATAGATGGTTTCAGGGAGAGTGATCTTTTGTGGTGAAGAATGGTGCCACTTGGCCACCTGGGGTAGGTGTAGGGACCTTCAGGTGCGTGACCACGGCCTCCTGTCTGGAGCCTAGCGGCGGCAGCTGAAAAAAAGCGGACTGTCAGAGTTTGGCAGTTGGGACTTCCTCCCCCGGCGACCTTTAGTGCATCTCCTGAGGTGGAAAATTTCTATGTGTTGGGCCACTATCCTTAACCAAAGATGCATCCAGACTTATCTCCACACCTACATACTGAGGAATGTAACATTTTAATTAACTTATTAAAAGAATGCCACCAAAAGCACAATGTCCTGAAATTTTTTGGTCACTGTAATGATCTTGATCGTGAGATGCGGAAATGCCTGAAAAAGGAGTATGGAGAAAGGAGGGCCAAGAGCAGGGAATTTGGAGAAGCTAAGCGACGGAAATTTTCCAGTATTTCAGAAGAGTCAGAAAACTGAGTTCTGCTTTCACCAGACATCTTGGCTAATAAAAGAATGAACATCTGGACATACAGCTAGTAGCTGGAAGAAAGTCACCGTGTTTGAACTCAATAGTTCTTAAACAATGAACCCTTTTATGAGCTGCAGAGAAATTTGGAAACTGATAGTATAAGACTCTAGTAGTTGCAAGACTAAAAGACCGAACTTCCTTGCCATCAACAAAACATCAACATTTGAATAATGACTATTTGTTTATTGCCCCCTATAAGAAAATCATTATTTTCCTTATGCCTACTAAGCTAAAGGAGTTAGAAGAGGTGAAGAAAGTATGTTGCTATCAGCCCTCCCTTCACAGCGACATAAAAATATCAATCAGTGTTCCATTCACAAGACCTCAGCCATCTTCCACACCTTTGTAAACAGTTTTCATGAGTTGTGGCTGATAAAATACTTTTTTAAAGAAGGTAGTGGAATAAATTGAAACATGGAGAGTCCAGGGAATATAGCCCAAAGTAAAAATATTTTGTTTTTGTCTTCTCATCTATACATGGAAAGCTGTTTTCTTCAGTGATTAAAAATTTGTAATACAAAAAAAAAAAAAAAGAATGGTGCCACTTAAGGACTCTCAAAGGGCATCAACCCTTGGGCACAGCAGAGTACTAAGGAGGGGGAGGCTTGCAAAAGAGCTCCTCAAAGGGAGAAAAGGACTTCCAAGGGCCAGGAATTGGGAGGTACCCCATTGCCACATGCAGTCTCCACCTATGTGCCTCACTACCATCTCTAAGTTTGTGAACACTCATCTATTCTGAGTGTTATTTGTGGGAGAGTGAGCCCTAGGACTTGGGGTCAGGGAACTCTCTCTCTCTCCATATATATATATATATATTTATATATTTGTATGTATATATGTTGGGGGGGGCAGGCAATGAGGGTTAAGTGACTTGCCCAGGGTCACACAGCTAGTAAGTATCAAGTGTCTGAGGTCGGATTTGAACTCAGGTCTTTGTGAATTCAGGGCCTATGTTTTATCCACTGAGCCACCAAACTGCCCCAAGGGGACTATTTTATAACTACTACTTAGCAGAGTGCCTGACATAGTACAGGCATAATAAATGTTTATTGATTGATTACTGGTCTTTTTGAGTGGCATGTTTACAACAAACAAAAAAAAACCACAAAATAAGGTCACTAGCGGATCATTTAATGGAGAACAAAGAGGTGGGGGACTCAAGAGTTAGTTTAGTTGACCACAGGGTAACTTCCTCCCAGCCCCAAACTGTGGTAGCAGTTGTCCCTCTCAGGGCCCAAACTGTCCCTGGGAGTTCAGGTTGGAAGAGTGAACCCAAAGAGGGAGTTCCACTGATATAAGATGACTCCCTGGGTGAGGTGTCCCAGAGACATAGGGCAGAGAATATTGTTAGTGAAGGGAGTGTGTGTGTTATCCATGTGAATCCACATTGGTCAGGGAAGCATGAATTGAGAGTTTCTTCTCCACCATCCCTCTTCAAGGGAGACTTTGATTCCTACCAGGAAGGGAGTAGGAGATTGGAGCTAAAAGGCTGGTCACTCTCTTCTCAGAGAGAGAAGGCACTGCGCTAGAATTGTACAGGTGTATAAATACCCTACTAAATATCGTTAGTCTGGAGGAAATCATTTCTAGGTTCAAATTGCTCTCTTAAGTGTTATCCCTTAATAGGGAAGGAAGGCCTGACTCCTTTCCCACCAAATGTTTAACTTTTACCATGTGTAGGGAGTAGGTACTCTGTGGGCTTCAGTGTGTGTATACAATCTTAAAAAAAAAAAAAAAAAAGAGGAGTTTGGGACAGGATTGAAGAGATGGTAAAGATCCACCCCCACGTCCCCAAACCATCTGAGATTAGGCATTTATTAAATTAGAAACAGAAACCTGAATTCTGTAAACTCATCCATTTCTATGCTTTCCTAGGGTTGCCTTCCTTATTTTTTTATGATAGGTTTTAATCATTTCAAGCTGATTATTGATGAAAAAGCCCATCTTTATAAAAATCACTTGTGTATTTCTAGAGGTGCCATATAGCTTCAAATCAAGGAATACCATGATCTCAGGAGAATCAAAACTTCAAGTGACCACAGGGCAATGGAGTGAGGTCAAGTGGAAATATGACTAATCATAATTTACGGGCACAAAGTAGCATAAAAGACATTTTAAAGAACATGTATGAATAGACAAAGAGAGGAAAACCTTAAAATGCTATAGAAATGTCAGTAGTCATTATAGTTGTTTTTGGTTTTTTGCGGGGCAATGGGGGTTGAGTGACTTGCCCAGGGTCACACAGCTAGTAAGTGTCAAGTGTCTGAGGCTGGATTTGAACTCAGGTACTCCTGAATCCAGGGCCAGTGCTCTATCCACTGCGCCACCTAGCTGCCCCCTGTTTTTATTGTTTCTCATTAAAAGTTTCTTTTGAAAATTTTGAAAACTCTGGTGGTGGTGAATGAAGCCAAAATAAAGGAGAATTAGGGAGAGTGAATTGGTGCATCTCCTAGTGGCCAGTCACAGTAGTGGCAGAGTATCAGAACACCGCTAAAGCTTGAAACCATGCAGGGGATTGGGGTAGATAAAGAGTAGGAAAATTCAGAAAGGACAGGTAGAACCAGCAGAAAAGTGTCGCCGCTTACTGCCTGAATCTATCTTTCACAAAGGAGCAGGGGGGAGAGAGGTTCAGAGTCTTTGAAGACACCTGGGGAGAGGGACACAGGGGATTTGGTTGTCACAGCTAGCTCTGTGAATGATCCAGAAGCTTGGTAAGACAATCCAGCCCCCTCCCTTCACTCTCCTACCTCCCACTGTTCTCGTGGCTCCTCCCTCTATGCTGTTAAGACGTTTTTCAGAATAGAGAAGTAGATGCCTCTAGTTTCTTTTATTTTATCCTGTTCCTGCCTTCCAAAGAGCTGGGGTAGATAGAGAGTACTGGGCCTGGAATCAGGAAAAGCTAGTTCAAATCCAGCCTCAGATACTTACTCCTGTGGGACTCTGGGAAAGTTACTTAACCTCTTCCTCAGTTTTCTCTACTGTAAAAAAGGATAATAATGGCACCTACTTCCCAGGATTGTGAGGATCAAATGAGAGTATTTGAAAAGTATTTAGCACACACTACCTGGCACATAGTAGGTGCTGAATAAATGCATATTCCCTTTCTCCCTTCCCCTTGAATAACTCCTCAGTGAGATACTACTCTTCCTACTACTACAATTTCTGGGAATCCACCCTCACAAGTACATAACATAACCATATAAGATGTCGAAGAAAGAAGAGGAGTTTGGCCATGAGGATTTTGACCTGAGAAGAGGATGAAGGAAAGAGAGGAAAGAACCCAGGGCTCAGAAGTCTATCTTTGGTGGGATGAGACCCAGAGTTTCTCATCACCATGGAAAGCTAGATGACTGGGGAGAGGATGAGGGGACGGAAGGTCGTGGGGCTGAGAGAGACCTGGGGAGATAGAATCTGGAGCATGTTCCTTATAGGCCGATGGAGAGACCCTTATTGTATGGCTTGGGGGTTCAGCCTGAGAGGGACAGAATGACCTGAAGCAGCATCTTTGGCGCTCACACATTTGGGCATCCTAATGTTGGCGCTGACCCAGATTCTCTAGCCAGTGGCCATCTGGATGAATCTGAGCTATTGGTGGGGGAGGGGTGTCAGCCACCACCGTCAGACTTCTGTGTCTGTCCCCATTTCCCCTCCCATTGGGTTAAGTCTCATATGTGATTGTGTGTATGTGGCTCGGGGTGTGTCTCCTTAGATAAGTCTTTTCTATCTCTTGGGATCCTCCAGAGCCCAAGAACAAGGATTTCCCATTCCCTTCCCCCACCCACTAAAACTGCCTGCCTTTATCTGTACCTCTCACTCCCTCCTCCCTGGTACCTTCCTTCCTTTCTAATTGTTGATCAGAATGTCTTGTCCAGTTTGACAAAAAGGGAAAAAAGATGGGAGAGTTCCAGGAATTGTTTTGCAGTCACTGCTTGGGGCAAAGTTGCTTGCCCCTTCTGGTTGGTGAGGAGCCGATCTGCTCTTCCTCCAACCCCTCCCCCCTCTTCCTACATTTCCCCTCATCCCTTCCACAAAGAAAAAAAAAGAAAGAGTAAAACTGCAGTGCCATCACTTATCTTCTGCTGATGGAGCAGCCTCTGTAGCTGGCTGTCTAAAGGAATCCATTGGGTACCTCTCTTGCTGTTATATCCAGGCAGGACTGGGGGTGTAGTGGCTTTCTAAGTAAGAAGGGAAGTATCCCCACAAGAGGTCAGACCCAGACCCAGAAGTTGTAAGCAACTAAAATGCACTGGGAGGGATGGAGGTTAGACCTAAAGATCTTCTCTCCACTGGGAAGGACGGGATGGGAAGGACCAAGGAAAGCCAGGGTTAAGTTTTCTTATGAAGAGTCTTGGGTGCAGAAGAGACTGCCATCTGTGTAGGATTGGGGCCATGGAGGAGGGTTAGGGAGATGTCCCATTCCCCACACACCCCAACAACATGGTGAGATAGGCACAAGGTTGCAGTGATTAGGTCAAAGGAGACGGTATCATCCTCTTTCATCACTAGCGGCTTATCGGGGGCTAGAGGGAGAGTGAGGAGGTTTAAGTGATCCCAGAATCAAAACTAGCAGCATTCAGCTGTGGGTTTTGTGTGTCACCACGTGCAAGGCAATGAGCCTCTGTGGTACTTAGTTTCTTCACCAACCTCTGCCCTCCCATCTCAGAGCTGTTAAAAGGATGAAGTGAGATTGTGGATACAAAAGTTAAAGAAATCACTCAGTTTCCTCCTCAGAAAAACAAGAAAGTTGGATTGGCAGATATTGAGGATGCATTCCACACCCAGTAGTTTATATTCCATGTTCCATAGTACAAGGGTGATGGAGGACTGCATGGTGAGGGCTCAGGCTTTGCAGCTCACGTGGTGTACTCAGCCTGCTGCCAACCCATGTGAGGGACTTGGTGAACCTGCCTTGGGAATTATAATAGCTCACATTTCTATAGTTTTAAGGTTTGCAAAGCACTTCACATGTTATCTCAAACTTGTGAGGGAGGTGCTATTGCCTTTTCCATTCTACATGTTTGATTTTAGATGAGGAAATTGAAATTCACAGAGATTAAGTGACTTGTCCTGGGCCACACAGCTAGTAAGTTTCTAGAGTAGGATTTGAACCTAGGTCTTCCTGATTAAGAGTCTAGCACTCTATCCACTGGGCCATTTGGTTGTGTAGATCTTGAAAGGCCAAGTCAATCCACTTGGGGGGATGGGTCAAGCTGGCTTGACCTCAGGATTGGCTCATTCTTGGGCTTTCCCACTGGATCTTTGGTGTTCCACTAAACTTTGGGGATCTCACAAGAAAAGAAAACATCACCATAAAGTGGCCCCATTCAAGATGCAGGCTTGTCTCTCAAGAGACCATGAACTCACACACTGGCCCTGTCTGGGGTAGGATAACCCTGCCCTCCCAACCTCCACTAACCATCTGGAGCACAGAGAATCATCCCTTGGTCAGCTGGAAGAAAAAGAGGGTAAACTTCTCCACTAGAACTTCTCTATGCTTTCTCAGTTCTGGCTCGGCAGTCAATTCTTCACCACATAGTGAGCAGACAGGAAACAGTCCCAGAGTACTTGTGTGTGATCTAGGGACAGCGCCCCTCTGTTACATGGAATCACACACTTCCACAAGTGAGCTCACCATGCCCCCACTTTGGTTGGCATCTGAGTGCATTGCACATCCTGGAAGGACTTGGTCCCCATTGGCCGGTCCCATTATAAAAGGATTACTGAAATAGCCTGGCATGGTGTGGCAAGAAAGTATATGAGTTTGAACCCGGGCTACACTATTCCTAGCTGTGTGACATTCAGCAAGCCACTTCCTCTTACTGGATCTCAGTTTTCTCATTTTTAAAATGGTGGAGGGTGGGGAGGGTGGACGAGAGAATCTCAGAATTAGAAAGGGCTTCACCTACCACCTAGCCCAATCCAAATCCAAGCAGGCATCCCTTCTAAAATATCTGGTAGGGTACAATGGAAAAAGGAGTTGGCTCTGAAATTAGACAGCTGGGTTCAAATCTTGTCTCTGCTGACACATTCTTGGGTAAATCACAACTTCCCTGAGTACCTGGGGCCTTGCCGACTTTAAACCTATCATCCCAGCCTTTGCTTGAAGTGTTCTAGGGAGGTTATGGAACTCATCACCAACCAGGCAGCCTATCCCACTTCTGGACTGCTATGTGAAACATTGTTCTACCCTTCACTAAGCTACCAGTCTTCCTAAAGCATAAGTCTGTGCAGGTGACGTCCCCCTGCCCCTTATTTAACATCCTCCAGTGGCTTTTTATTTCATCCAGGATCAAATGTAAAATTCTCTAACATTTAAAGCCCCATATGACTTGGCCCCTTCATCCCTTTCTAGACTTCTCACATCTTACTTCCCTGCACATACACTGAGATCCAGTGACACTGTGCTGTTCACTATCAGTCCTTCCTGCAGGAATGCCTTCCCTCCTCAATTCCACTGGCTTCCTTCAATTCTGAGTTAAAATCCCACCCTCTATAAGAAGGCTTTCCCAGTTTTCCTTAATGCCAGAGCCTTCCCTTTGAAATTAATTACTGCATCTTGCCTTCCCTATTAGAATGAATGCCTTGAGGACAGGGACTGGTTTTGCCTTTCCCTGGTGGTTAGCACAGTGCTTGACACATAGCAAACGCTTAATAAATGCTTACTGACTGTCCTTTAAGTCTATCTGGAGCAAATCTAACATCTCTTCCAGATGATAAGAGTTCAGATACTTGGAAGACAGCAGTTTTTTCACCCTCCTCCAGGGAAAACATCCTGCAGCTGATCTTCATATGGGCTGGTCTCCAGGCACCTCCCAGATCCTGTCAGCCTTCTCCAGAAATGCCCCAGCTTGTCAATGTCCACCCTAAAATGCAGGACCCAGACCACTGCACAGTCCTCCAGATGAAATCTGACTAGGGCAGAATAAAACATCGATACTACTTCCCTCATTCTGGGTACTTGGCCTCTCAGTGCAGTTTTTCTCACCACTGTGTCACCCAGTCAACTCACATTGAACTTGCAGTCCATTAAAACCACTCAGATCTCCTTCAAATGGATGTTTGCCTAGCCTTCACTTCTCCATTCCATGTTTGCAAAATTGATTTCTTAAACCCAAGGGTAGGACTTTACATTTAACCCTACTAACTGAATCAGTATTGTATCCTTAAGTCTCTCTTTAGGTTATTGTTAAGCAAACTTCTTTTTGTTAAGTATTAGATGTCCTATAAAGTGTCATCTTTCCAACATTGTACCTTACCCACCAGCCCAGCCTGGGTCAGGCCTGGTATGGAATGCTGCACATAATGCCAAAATTGGTTGAGGTATTGTTTAGTTAGGCAGAAGAAGAGAGAAATATATTAGGAAATAGAATTGATGTTAAAAAACAAAGATATCGGGGCAGCTAGGTGGCGCAGTGGATAGAGCACCAGCCCTGGAATCAGGAGAACCTGAGTTCAAATCCGACCTCAGACACTTAACACTTACTAGCTGTGTGACCCTGGGCAAGTCACTTAACCCCAATTGCCTCACTAAAAAAACAAACAAACAAACAAAAAACCAAAGATATCAATACTTTTTATTTTTATTTTTTTGGGGGGGTGAGGCAATGAGGGTTAAGGTGTGTGAGATTTAAAAATTGGATACTAGAGCATTCCTTTCTATCACTAACCGACTGTTAAAAACTTTTTACCACAGGTGACTTGCCCAGGGTCACACAGCTAGTAAGTGTCAAGTGTCTGAGGCCGGATTTGAACTCAGGTCCTCCTGAATCCAGGGCCGGTGCTCTATCCACTGCACCACCTATCTGCCACCCAGTACTTTTTAAAAAATATGTAAATAGTTTATTTTAAAATAGCAAAGGATCAAAGGGCTCTCCACTAGAACTCTCCCTACAAGAGTTGGGTCCAATCATTCATCTAGTTCTAAGTCTACTTAACTATATTACAATCTGGCCCACATCTCCCCACCTTGTCCACAAGAAGAGGATCAGAAATTTTTTCAAAAGCTTTGTTAACCGTTTATGGTGGCTACCCACTGCCTCTAGGAAAAAATAAAAACTCCTCAGCCTAATGTATATTCACCACCCCTTCCCCATCTGGCTCCAAATGACCTTCTTAGACTCATTTCATATTATTCTCCTTCATGAGTGCTATATTTCAGCCAAACTGTACTATTAGCTATCCCCTGACCTTGCTAGACAATCATTCTTTGTGGATTTTTAACAAGCTGTCTTCTCCTGTACTCCCTCATCCTCTCCCCTCAGAATCTTTACTTTTCTATGTAATACCCCTCTGGGGATTCTCCCTTGATCTTTACTTACTTTTAGAGTATGGACCCTCAGAGTATGGAGCCCCCAAAGGGACAGTTGCTACTTACTCCCCTTCAGGGCTCTAAGGCAACTTTGAGGGGCTGGGCTGCCAGGCAGGAGCTCCCACTGATGAACTACCCACAGATTGTCAATTAGTGGTCTCAGTAAGCTATTATAAAAGGTACTAGGTAGCTATAAAAAGACAGGTGCTACAAAACATCCCTCTGAAATCAGAGGACACTCCTGAACACACAAGTCACAGGGGAGAGGGGGCTGGAAACTAAAGCAGAAATGTAGTGAGGTGCACGTATAGAGAAAATGGGGCAAAGGGAGATCACAGCTATTGGTAACTAGGATACTTTTCTTCCTTCATAGAGTCCTTAGGATATTCTACTTAGGTATAGGTGCAGCTGGACTCCAAGGGGTGGTGTCCTCATGGAGTTCGGAGCTGACATTTTCCTGTGCCCTGAGGTATGACGTTCCCCAAATCTGACTTTTCTCAGTGTTTCTACTTTGTCTTTGTTGTGTGTCTTCCTGCCTTCTGCGCCCCCCCCACCCCAGCTAAATGGAAGAAGCTTAGGGTCGATAAAGGCACGTCATAGTTTACCTAATAGGATACATCTTGTTCTGTTCTTCTGAAATTCAGTTGATTTTCCATATGCAGTATACAACCAAGATAGGTGTGCTGATGGACCAGCTGTATATCCTGTCAATACAACTGCATATCAAAGTCTGGAAAACAGGCATTCTTCAACCGCTTACTTCTTCCTTGGGTAGATATTTAGGCCAAACTCTTGAGTAATTACGAATTTAGATCACTTGGCAACATTTAGGGGCTTGTTGCAATCAGCCATTACAGCGGCAAACTTCTTTGGCAAGCTAAATGCATCTCTTTATTATATGCCTTGCTTGATGCTTATAACCACAATATCACCAAAGTGATTCTTATCGTTGTGCTTTTCAAGCGATTTTTGTATGTGACCCATAAAATGAAAGCATGATAAATGTTTGTTGAATTGGATTTTGCCAAGGATTAAAGGGAAGGCTCACCAGACAGTAGTTTACAGACTCCCATCTCTTTTCTTTTTGAAAATTGTGAGGAACATTTGGCCTTTTCCAGGCCTATGTCACCTGAGGTTCCTCCCAGCTCTAAGTCCTATGATCCTAATGTAAACTAAAGCCCTCAGTCTACTCCTGTTATACAGATCACCTAAAGAGAAGTGCTGGAAAAGCAAACCATAGACATCTTGGCAGGCCTATCAAATAGCCTTCCTCCATACCATAATGCTAAGAGATCTCCAGGGGACAATGATATCCTGTGGCCACCCTTAAGTCTAAAGTCCCTCTTGCCCTGTTTCCTGCCACAACTGTGGCCCTTTCCTCATCCTCAGATGAGAGGATGAGTCTGTGCTTTAGTAGAGAGGGAGAGAAGAGCAGTGATCCCCATTCTTGAGGTTCTGGGAGACTCTGGAGGGTGAGTGCCAAGGGGAAAGCCAGAAACATTTAAAAGTGACTTTCCCACAATCCGATTCCTTTTAGGCCTCCAGGTTAGCAGGCAGTGAAGAATGGGGTCCCAGGCAAGCTTGTGAGGGTTAGGGAAGGGAAGGAAGCAATAGAAGGGCCAGATCCTTTTGCCATCTTTTGTCCATCTCTTCCCTGTCCTGTTGAATGGTGAATGCAGGAAAGCCCCTGGCCCCCTCCCACAGAATGTCAGCCAGTGAGGTCTGTTTCCTGAGTAAGGAGGGCGGCCCTGAGAAGAGAAGCAGAGCCGCTAATCCCACACCCCCACTGCCATAACCTCTCTGGCTCTGCTCCGGCTCTCAGGACAGGACACACCCTTGCAGCCCCAGATAAACAAGCAAAGGTTTAGGTAAGTGCCCGTCCCCCCCCCCCCGCCCCCAAATTAAGCCCTTCTTCTGGAGGACGAAGAAAGCAGAAAGAGCCCTGAACTGGGGGACGTAGGATAACCAGATTCTAGCTCATTTTTGGCAAGTCATTTGCCTGCTGCGGGCCTCAGTTGTTTTATCCCTAAAATGAGGGGGTTAAACCAGATGATCTTTAGACTGTAACATTCTGGTATTCTACTGGACCCGGGGTTTTTTAACTGGGGGTCCACAGATAGATTTCAGGAGGTCTATGAACTTTGACAGGAAAAAAAATCTGCCTTTTATTTTTACTAAGCTCTAACCGAAATTTAGCATTTCCTTCAATTATGATTTTTTTTTTTAAAAAAAACAACAACACATTATTCTGAGAAGGGTTCAGCGGACCACCAAATGGCCCAGCTCAAAAAAAGGTTAAGGACCCCTTTCCAGGCTCTTTAATGGTCCTGCTTTCATGCAATGATTCATGTTTGTCCTGAGATGGATTAGAGAGGGGGTGCTATGTATATTTCTATACCTATAAATCAGAGGTCTGAGAGGCCAGCAGCATTTAAGGGGTCCTTCAGATTGACAGCAGGAACCCAGGAGGCCAGAGGGGTGTTAAGTGGAGAGGACTATGGGAAGAGTACACTGGCTTATGGTAAGAAATTTTTTGGGACTCATGCAATACTTAGGAACTTCTAACACTATAGGCCTATTAATCAAAGCATCGTGGCTTCGGGGTCAAAATCAAAACATGATGATTGTTAAGCATTTGAAGGAATTGCCTGTAGTCTCTGATACTCCCCTTCTGGTTCCTCCTTCCCTTGTGCCCTCTTAGACTCTGAAGCCCTACCAACAATGGTCTTCTATGTCCCAGGCCCTTTCATTATCTGTATGACTTTATCCTCAAGGTCTTCTCCCTTCTCTCCGCTGCACTTCTTATAGGTACCTGCCACCCCATGTCAACCAGTCCCAATTTCATCATGGGGCCTGGCCCCTCTGAGGCCCCCTCCTCAATGCTCAGTGAGTTGGATGACTTCCATAACTGGACAGAACTGACACATTTCTTCAACCATACCTTTTCTGAGTGTGAAGTCAAGCTCAATGAAAACGCCAAGCGTGTGGTCCTCTTTGTACTCTACCTGGCCATCTTTGTGGTTGGGCTGGTGGAGAGCCTGCTAGTTATCTACGTCAACTGGCAAAGCCTGGGCCAGGGGAGACTGCTCAATCTCTATGTCTTCAACATGGCTGTGGCCGACCTGGGCATCATCCTGTCTCTGCCTGTGTGGATGCTGGAAGTCACCCTGGACTATACATGGCTGTGGGGCAGCTTCTTCTGCCGATTCACACACTACTTTTATTTTGCCAACATGCATAGCAGCATCTTCTTCCTAACGTGCCTCAGCATAGATCGCTATGTCACACTCACCAACTCCTCCCCCTTCTGGCAGCACCATCAACACCGGGTACGGAAAGGTATCTGTGCGGGCATTTGGGTCCTTTCTGCCCTCATCCCACTGCCAGAGGTAGCTCACATCCACTTGGTGGAAGCCACAGATCCAATGTGCCTTTTCTTGGCACCATTTGAGACGTACAGCACATGGGCGCTGGCTGTGACCCTCTGCACCATAATCTTGGGTTTCTTATTGCCCTTTCCGCTGATGGTAGTCTTTAATGCACTGACTGTTTACCATCTACACCAGGCGGGACGGCCAGAGGCTCGGCGCCACGGCCTATTGGTTTGTGCCTATGTGGCTGTCTTTGTGGTCTGCTGGGTGCCGTACCACGTGACATTGCTGCTGCTCACGCTACATGGAAACCATATCTTCCTCCACTGCTCCATGGTTCATGTTCTCTACTTCTTCTACGATGTCATCGACTGTTTCTCTATGCTGCACTGTGTTGCTAACCCCATTCTCTACAACTTTCTTAGTCCCAGCTTCCGTAGCCGGCTGGTGGGTGCTGTGGTTCATTATATCCCCAAGGACCAAGCCCGGAAAGGCAGGGGTTCCTCCTCCTCCTCCACCACCAAGCATTCGATTGTCATTACTAAGGAGGGAGCCCAAACCAACTAGAGGGAACCCTCTCCTCCTAGCCCCCACCTCCTCTCGCTATGTCTGAGCCTACACTTTCAGGAATGTGCCTCTTCCTTAATTCTAAACACCTCGTCTCTCCCCATCCCTCAGTCTGATATGCCCAACCCTGACCAATTCCTGTTTCAGACTGCTGCTGAGGAGTGACAACTTAAGTGTATTCACAAAGAGTTGGACACTATTGAAAGGACTGAACAACACTGACAAGAAGCAAGGGAGGAGAAAGAACCTAAAGGCAAGAGATGGGGTATTTAAGTACAGTGATTAGCACAGAGTGCTCATTCTAGTATATACTGAAATTGGGAACAGGTCCACAGAATTGTTATGACTATTTGTCCAATTCAATATATCTTTCTATGGGTTTGGAATCAGCAGCATCTGTAATATGGGCAGGGAGAAGGGAACAAAAGTGAGAATCGTGTGGACCCCTGACCCTGGAAAAACTGGCACTTCAAAGGGGCAGGGGAAGGAGGGAAGGACAGGGAGATGGAAAGAGACTTGACAAAGGAAGCTGGAAACACACCATAAATCACCATGACCAGGACAAACCTGGCAGTAGCCTCAGACCTTTCTTTTTGCGTACATATTGAACTCACTGAACTATCCTGTATCTGAGAACAGGATGCTAGAGGCCAAGGAGCTGGGAAGCCACAAGCAGGATATCCCCAAGGCCCCAGTGTTTTGAACTGAGTGTATATATCTTTAGTGTAAGGATAAGTAAGGCAGAGGTAGAGAAGACAAGAGAGAGGAAGCTGCCCAAATGTCTGGAGTTTGATGCAAGTACCATGAAACTGGATCAAGATTACACTTCTATCCCCCCAAGACTGCTGGGATAGCTCAGCTTGGTCTTCATCACTCCCCAGTCTTCCCCTGGCATGGGCTGGAAAAGTTCAGTATTGGGGCCTATGGGCCAGTTATAACATCCATTTCAATTCTGTTCTCCTTTTTGTATCTCTTTCAAGCCAAATGTACATGTTACTTTTCTGTGTAGATATGTCAACAACTTACCTACACACTTAGCCTGGTGAAAGGGCATGTTAATTTGAGGAACTGAATCAATATTAACAAGTTGTTTTTAGGTTAACCAGCACTAGAAGACGAAGTCTCTGCTGCCTTTGGCAAGTCCTGGGAAGAGTAAGGTATCGTCAACTTAATATCTGGTACACACTCTCTCTACCCCCTGATTAAAGCAATCAGTTAGGCACAGCATGTCTCTGCCAGAACAGGAGTTTGTAACCTGAAGTCCATGGACTTGTTTTCTAAAGTATTTTGATACATGTATTCCAATATAATTGATTTCCTTTGTAACCCTACATTTTATTTTGTGCATTTTAAAAACATTATTCTGAGAAGGGGTCCAGGGGTTTCACCAGATTGCCAAAGGGGTCCATGATACAAAAAAGGTTAAGAACCTGTGATTTAGAATAACTATCCTTGTACTTTGGATTTGTAGCCTTTACTCCTGGAAAGCTGAACCTGCTCACTAGATGTATTAAACATGTACCTCAATGTGATGAAATGTATCTAGTGTCTTCCCAGAAGGATGGTTGGTAATCTGTAGCCAGGACTTCCTAAGTCTCCTCAGTGCTCATTAAGTCCAGCCCTGAAATGATCTTGAGCTACAGGCCAAATGCTCAGGGTTGGTCATATTTCCAGGAAAAGACTTTTTAAAATGAAAATCTTGGAAAATGTCATTACTTCTCTAAGCTAGGGAGGGTCCTGCTGGCTGTCCCATTAAACATCTGATGTGACTGCTGGTCACATCTTAGTCTATCACACAGACCACTTCTCCCAAGATCTTGCTAATTTCACAGCACCAATAATGTGGCAACGAGCTATCATTCTGAAAGCATGATTCACTAAGGGAATCTTTCCATTTTATAGGATAACAGGAATGGACTCATTTTATCTAACTTTCTCCAGTACTGACCCTAAGTCCTCCGAGATGAACTTTCACTGGAAGGAAGTTCAAGTCTCCCTGTTCATGGGAATACTTTTCAATAACTCCATGGAAATTTACACCAAACCGCTACCGCTCCCTAAGCTGCTTTCAACATTTCTCTATGTTTAATCTCAATTTCCTTATACAACTTAGAAATCATAAGGAATTAAATGGTACTAGTTTCCTCCACGTCAATACTTGATCTGGTCTAACATGCCACTAACTTTCTAGATACAAATTCCACCTCTGGGCTGGTGAAAGATGTCATTAAGGATCCCTCCAGGGCAAAACTGGTTCATTAATTTCATTTCTCATTTGCTTAATATAACAAATTCATCCCAATTCTGAATAGGAAATCCTAGAGACTGGAAAAGGAAACATGTGACTTGAAAGCACCTTGGCTTTTCATCTGGGGAAGTATGGTGACTGCAGTGGTGAGATGCCCACAAAATCCAAGTTCAGAAACATGGGAATATTCTTAAACATTAAGGCAAGGAGTCAGGTACATCCCAAATTTCTTTTTTTTTTTATTCTAAATAAAAACCACACTTTGTGCTGAACAATGGAGTATAAAAGAATCAGATGTACAACGATTTTAGACATCTACTATTTGGGAAAAAAGTTTACAAAATATACAAAACTTTACAGCAATAGATAGTAAACACTTAAATATTAGGAGGTCAGTACCTACAATTAATTTAATGAAAGGGGTTAGATGTCAATGACAACTCTTCTCTGCTTTATGAAAGAGCCTTCAGAAATAGGAGCAAGGAAGGATGGGTTGGGAAGGGAAAGGATTTTAAGGAAACATCAAAATCAAAATTCAATTTCATTTTCATCCTGATGTTGACTTTAAAATGGGTCATCACATGGAAACTAACACTGAGTTGCTATTTCCTATCTGTGCTCCTCTCGGTACGAGATTTAGGGACAGAGCCAGAAGAGCTATGTGGGGGCTTCCATGTCATTCAAGATCCCTTGCCCCCATCTAGAAAATTCAGTGTGTCCATCTACATAAATAGCTTTAAATAACATTTTTCACTTCCAAAGCTGAGCAGCCCATGGAATAGGGAACCAGAGGCCAGATGAAATGGTTGGGGGAGAATTCATCAGTAGCAAAAAAGAAAAAAAAAAATCTGTTGAGAAGAAGGTACCTGGTACCACAAGCCTTTTCTCAAGAACAGGAGGATGCATTCACATTTCAGGAGAGGAAGTCAGGGAGAATGCTGACCCTCTTCCAAACCTTCCAGGGGCCTCTTTCTCCCAGAAAAGGGCCTGACTTGACCAGGCCTCTATTCCTAACCAGCTATGGGGACTGAGTAGACTTCTTAAATTCTGAACACAGACCCTGGGTTGGCAGGACAGGGATAAGGAAGAACAGAGGAAACTCAGCATCAAGAGACTAGACAGCACATGAGGGTAGAATACTGTTCCAAGAAGGGGGGATAAAAAAGCCAAATGAATCAGAAAGCTGTAAACCAGACACCAAATTAAAAAAAAAATACTCTACTGGAGTATCCCTTGCTACAAGATTACGGTGTTATAAAAGAACCAGTTCAAAACAAAATGGGCTGAAAGGCAGAGGAAACAGAAAGTCCCAAACGCAAAGAAGAGGTCCAAGAATGAATATGGGTGAGTACAGAGCACAGGGGTTTGGTCAAGAAGCCTCACTAGCTACTGGTGCTGCTACATGTCTGACTGGGACTGAGCACACAATCACCACCCTTTCAGTAGGGGACAAATGCTATGGGCATGGTTTTCCCTCCTAGCTTTGGGCCAGAAACGAGGGACTACAGTCTTCTGCTTAGTGTTTTAGGGGGAAAGCTTCTGGGGCATATTTTTATTTGGTTTACTAAAAGAAAACAAAAACTTCACAGTTTCAGTTAAAATTCACAGACCACTCAGCACCCAAGTTCTTAGATACAAAAAAGGGATTTCTCTAGCATGTCCCTTTGACTAGGCCCTAGTTAGTATTGCTTCTTCTAAATCCTGCCGTCTAAGAATCACCTACTTTCCAACTGCAGCTGGGAGTTGGGGATGGGGAGAGAGGTAGGGCACAAAAGGGAGAGAAACTTACTCAGGGTAGGCAAGTTTGGTGGATGCCTGATCATCTCTAACTTTTACATCAAGTCAATCTTTTATATTTATAATGATGAAGGCAAGGGGAAAAGGAAGGGCCTGTCCACCACAAAGGGGCACCATCACCTTCAGATGAGTACAACTTTCACAGTAAGAGCCTCTCAAGTAAGACTCTAACAGGTTAGTGGTAGAAAGTAGAAAGTGGACCTACAATGGTTCCTGTTCATGTCCCCTCACCACCATATCCCAACTGCCTGAACAGACGCTATAGAAAAAGAGTTGTTCTGAGTTAAGATACTGCTTTCATTGTTTCAGGGCTAGAAAAGGGGTTCCATTTATAAACAACAGCACCTTGAAGCAAAGAATCAGCAAGTCAGTCAATGGGGAACTTTGGCTTGCCCATCTTGCTATTTATTAAAAGGGAAATGACAATTTCCTAATTTAAAAGGGGTTCAAAGCTGTCCACCAAGAAATCACTGTCCTACCAAAGCAGGTCCCCTGCCTTCCTTAGAAACCTCTCTCAGGTAACTCCATCTGGGAATTTGGGAAGAGGAATGAAAGAAATAGGAAGTTCACAAATTTCCATCATTAGGGTGTTCTTTGTTCCCAAACGCCTAGAAGGTTAGGCCATTGTTGAAAGTGTGATCTAGGATTATTACCATAGGGAGGAATCTATTTGGGGAAAGGGAAATGATTCCCCCATTTGTGAGAGAAGGGCACCTCTCAGTACAGATTAGGATAGGATAGGACCTATTTGGCTTGTTCTCTGCTGGCTTGTGCCCCTGTCACCAAAATCCCTGGATTAGAACTTCTTCCTGGGATGTGACCACTCACCTCTGGGAACCTCATTTTTCCTGAAATCTGTCATACAAAGCAGATGCTGGATGATCTGTATACAAAAATAATAAATATTAAACTTTAAAAAGGCTTTGAGGGTTAATTAAAATCACTTGCTTGTGAAATGGCACTGGGTGTTGCCAAGTTCACACAGGTGGCAGTGTGTGGGGCTGTGGCTGTGAACTCCCAGTGCATTCGCTCTGGGTGAGGTAGTATGAGTTACTGAGGGCAACTCTGGATGAGGGTGCTACCTTGTGAACATGCAAGATCAAGTTCAGAGGGATCCCTCCCTCCCTCCTTCTTTGGGCATGACCCTTTCATAAACAAAATAAAATGAGGATCAGCCAGTTCCTGTGTGCAGACTGGTTAGGTCCATCCAACAGTACCCCCTAGGGGTGACACAAGGACAGATCGGGATGAATTCTAACAAGTAAAAGGTGGGCTACTAAAGCACTGCTTGCCTGTTAGTGCATGTAAAAAGAAACAAAACCAAAAAATTGTTACCTGATTAAAACAGACAGTAAAAACTTACACCCCACCAATAAAATGCCACTATTATTAACTGGTCCCATCAACTCTGAAGGACTCACAGAGGACTAACCACTCCATCACAACAGGTTTTTTTTCCCCATCTTAACTATGGGCCAATTCATACACTTTTGGGCAGGAGACTAGATGAAAATTAAGGCAAAGTTACTGCTAACAAATATGTTACAACCTCTCCTGCAGGGTGCCCAAGGTTCATCTTCTCATACCCATGGAAGGAGAGGACACCAGAATGGTAGATGTTTACATTAGGGTGGTTTGTTATCCCTGTCCCCTTGGGGAGGTCCTGAAAGCCTTGGCTGGCATGCCCTAAAACCATTCTTCTTTGGAAATGAGGAGGGAAGAAATTCACCTTACTGCCCACACCTACACCCAGGTTCAAATGGCTCTACAGGATTAACTCCTTCTGGGCTAGGCTTTACCATCTCTAAACTTTCTGCTTTTCTCCTTTTTCTAAATACAAAGCCCTTAACACTTATAGGGACTCTGGGTAAGTCTGTGTGGCAGGCTAGCACCAATACCTTAAAGGCTAGCACTCAGAATTCAAGGTGGGCTGCCCTGACTAGTTGGATTCTCTGAATGACCATATTTCTGGAATCATCCTTGGAACTGGTTAATCCTGCTGGAGACCACAGAGCTGTGGTAATGCCTACAGTGAAACTAAAAAGCAGTTTGAAGACTTCTTCTCACCTCCCCTTTTCATTGAGGCTGTGGGTTGGATTCTTAGCAGCATAAAACCTAACAGTGAACTAAAACTAGAGAGTGGGGAGTAAGGACCTAGTTGAAACCAATTCCTGTCTCTGTGACTAGATCGCAATCCCAGCTCCCCAAAGAACCAAAAACGTGGTCTCTGCCGGCCACGAGCAGGTGTGGAGGTAAACATGGTAGGGTCATTGCTTCTCAAAAATGATTTCTCAGTTTGTGTGCTATTTCTTTCCTTTCTTCCTTTAACACAACGTGAATTGGAATTCCTAGCAAGGCAAATTGTAACTTCAGTCAAGGGCCAACAGGCCATTGGAAAAGCAACATCCTGGCTACTTTTTGGGGACCAGGCCCTCAGGTCTAATGTGGCCCAATCAGCTGTCCAGGTTCTTCTCCGCCTCTTTGGAATGGATAATGTACATGAATGTCTGTTCAATGGTGAAGTCGGGTGGAAGGCTACCCTTATGCACAGTTATGTGCTTGCTCATGAGATTGAGGGTGGAGCTGTAGTGACCACAGACCGTACAGCGGTACATGAGGGCACCTGAGTGTGTTTTCAGGTGGCACTTAATGGTCGACCGGCCCCGGAAGAACTTATGGCACACCTTGCACTGGTAGGGCTTTTCTCCTGTGTGTATTCGCCGATGGTAGTTGAACTCACTTGTGTGGGCAAACCTTTTGCCACATACTTTGCAGCTATACTTGCTATTGCCAGATTGGCTCTGAAGGGCCAGCTCTTCACTCAGGAACTCATCCGAGGGCAGTTTCCGCTTCTGAAAAGCTGGGTGCTGTAATCGATCTCCAAAACCAGACCTGGAGTCAAGGCTGCTTCCTCCACTGCACTTGTGTTGGCTGACGTGGTAGCGGTATGCAGCCTCTGACTTGAAGCTCTGGCTGCAGTAGTGGCAGTGGAAGAGTGTATCTTCCAGGCTCTGGTGAACAGCCATGTGCTTCTCTAAGAGATGCCGGTCTACAAAGCTATTGGCACAGACAGAGCATGAGAAGACAGAAATGCCCAGGTGGGAAAGGGTGTGCCACATGAGGCTGCAGAGGCTGAGGTGGCGCTGGTCACAAACACTACAGGCTTGGCCCTTCAAGTTTAAGTGGTCTAGAATGTGGCCCCGGACCATGTGGAAATCTCTGACCAGTACCTTCCCACAAGCAGCACATTTTAGCTCTGGGCTAGTTCCCCCCACAAAAAGACCAAGCTTCCCAGGTAATGGATCACTAGGATGAACAATAATGTTGTTGTCAAATACTCCATCCCTTCGGTGAAGGGTCAGCTGCCACTGGGTGAAGAATTTGGTTTCACACATATCACAGGAGAAGAGAAAAATGCCAATGTGAGACAGGACATGGGTAACCCTTGAGTTTCGATCCTGGAAGTGGGTCTCACAGACCTTGCAGTTGCCTGTCAGCAGGTCCACATGGTCCCGAGCGTGCTGCCGGATCAGCTGAATGTTAGGCTCTAGCACTTTCTTACACACCTGGCAGGGCATGGCCTTATTTTCCCGGTTTTCATTTTCTCCAAACGTGAGCTCCTCCTCACTGTCATCACTCAACTCTATCACTTCATCTGTTGGAACTAGGTCTTCTCCAGGATCTTCAAACTGCAGATCGTCTTCCCCAAGCTCCTCCAGCTGCAGCTCATCCATTTGCCCAAACCCCTGATCTTTGGAGTGGTCACTGTTGCTTGGACAGGAGTTACTCCCTGTGGAGATATCCAGTGGGTTATCAGGGGCAAAGTAGCTATTTTTGCCAAAGTCCCCATTGCTCTGAACCTTGAAAGGTTGGAAGGAGCTCGAATTAGCTGGTGTGCCTATACTGAGGGTACCAAGGCCTGGCTGAGCAACCATGCTTGTAACTGAAGTAAATGGGACAGGGGCGTCATGCTCTTCTGTCTTAGATGGTGGTGGCTGGTGTAACAGAGGCAGACTGTGGTTGCTGTCAGTGGAAGGATTTCTCTCCTCTTTATAGCTTATCCCAACATCACTGTGCAAGATATAGTTCCTGTCAGGACCAAACTGGTCTCCAACACTTCGGAGTTCTCCAAGGGAATGAGCTGGTTCTGCTGAAGTGCTGCTTTGGGTGCTAGAACGGCCTTCACTGGAGCTGGTTGGGGGCTTAGTCACAACTGTGCTTTCCAGGTCAGGGAAAGTGGAGTGGCAAGCCTTGAGGAGATCTTCCATGCCCAAGCGCTCAGCTACCTCATAGATGACACCCACATTGATCAAGTCAGTGAAGAGTTCTGATGTGTAGACAAAGCTCAAGATTTTCTCAAAGTTGGCTGGGGTGATAAAGTCCACTACGTAGGTCCTGGCAGCATCTAGCCCTGCATTCAGGAAAAGGTTCTGGAAGTAACCTGCTGCACAGGCAAGCACAGCCTTGTGAGCTGGAAATGAGCGGCTTCCTACCACAATGGTAACATCACACATGGTCTCTGAGAGCCTGCACTTGTTGAGCTCCTTCAGTAGATTGTTGGGGTGATTGGTGCTGTGTAGTTTGATCCTCATGCCCATTTTAGCAGATCCTATAAAGTTTCGACCTTATCAGCACCATTAATCTGTGGACAGCATGAGAAGATAAATTTCCAACCGTCTGCAGGGCAATGGGCTCTGGAGAAGAAAATATCACAAATCAATCTCATCACTTCAAAGCCTCTGTCAGTGCATGTGCATATAGAGTGTTGGCAGGGTGATGGAAGGGACTGGCAGCATGCTATGGAGAAAGGGAGAGTAGAAATGACAAAAGACTGCTAGGTTGTCACTTACCATGACAAAAATCCAACACTTGTTGGCAAATATTGAGCAAGTATACCTTATAGAGTCGTTAAGGCAAGGCTATAGGGCTGGTCAAGTAAAGGCTAAGGCAAAAGGTTCTCTTGTTACTATCCCCCAAGAATCAGTGAAGAATATTCTTCTAATACAGTATTGAGTTTCACTCCCAGATCAGTAAGTTCAAATTTTCATTATTTCATCCCATATTCTCCTAAATAGGTTCTTTTGTCTCACTCAACTATTTTTTTTCCGAGCATTACCTACTACCTTCAAAATGCTGTGGCACAATTAGTTATTACTTAAGGAAAAAAAAACTACAGGCATTTCTTTCTATTGGATTTGTCTCATAGCTCCATCCCGTCAGCCCCTATTATCAGCTCCTACTACTTCCTGAAATCCTTTCACTCTCCCTACTCTTCTAAGTGTCTAAACAACTATTTAAACTTCTGTTTACCTGCAGCATCTGGACACCACACTCCTCTGCCTTCTGTGGATGTCGTTAAAAAAAACATGTAAAGATCCAACATTGGGTAAAAACCTACCAAACAAAACCCAGAATGGAGCAGGATTTCTGCACACACCCCCCCCCCTTTTTTTTGGTATAGAATAGCTGCTGCCTTATTCTTGTGGCGGCCTTAAGCTGATTCTGAGCTGCCCCAACACACATATAGGAGAGACAGTCTTGCAAAAACTTTTCCAGCATCCCTCCTTTTCTGCTCCGCGCATCCTGCCTGGCCCCGAAGGATGCGCTCAGTGGTTATTTGTTCTCGCTGGGTCTCACTTTGCCATCGACCTCCCAGAGCAGCCTGAGCCCTCCCAAAGACCCGCTCCCCACGAATGCTCCCCGTACCCGATGCTGGGGGGCTCCTAACTTTTCCTGGGGCCCAAGCATTGTGCTCTGGCCGGCTGCCCGAGCATCCTCCTTAGGGGGAGGGGGAGGGAGACGGTGATGGGCATGGGGGGGGGAATAAAAGGGGGGCGCTTCCTCTAAAGGACACCAACAGAATGAACCGCGGCTGAAAATTGGTCCTGAGCTTCCCGCAGAGCCACAAAGCAGCCGGGGGTCGGGGGAGGGCTGCTGGGGGGGCGGGGGCAAGGTCCCGGCTGAGAAGGGGGTCGGGGGCGGCCGTTCCCAGGATCTGGGGAGCTGGGCACGGGCGGGGGGCTCAGCGGGAGAGGAAAGGGAGGCCCTGGCTGGCCTGGGGGGCGGGGGTTGGGCCTTGGCCCGGACTCGCTTACCCGGCTCCGCGGGACCCAGAGCACCATCGCCGCCTCCGTCGCCGCCGCCTCCTCACACAAAGGCCTCGGCCCGCCGTCCCCAGCCCGACGAGGAGGCGGCACCGCCGGCCTCGGCCAGACTCTCCATCCGCCTCGCCGAGCTCGGTGCCGGCCCGGGCCACCCCCGCCGCCCGGCCCGCAGCGCCCCCCGCCGCCCCGGAGGAGGCAGCGCCCCCCCCCCTGCTCAGCCCCCGCGGCCGCGGCGACCACAGCAGCAGCAGCCGCCCGCCGCCAGGCCCGCAGCGCCCCCAGCAGTACGGGAGGAGGGAGCGCCTCCCCCTCCACCCCGAAGGCCTGGCCTGAGGCGTAGAGGGAGGGGGAGAGAGACGCTCCTACACCTCCCACCCCCTCCACCGCGCCCCTCCCCGGAAGCCCAATGACTGTGCGCCTCCGCTGCTCCCGCCCTCCAGGCCCGGCCCGAGGCGAAGGCCTTTACTGGAGCTTGCATCCTGTCTTCTCACGCATGCGCTGACTGAACCACCCTTGGGGCACTCTGTGCTGTGCCGAGCAGGCCCTCTTCAAAAACATTACGTCTATTTGCATGCTTTCTTGCTGCTATAAAATCATTATGACAATGGTCTATGCGTGCATTGAGGGTATCCTTGATGAAAATATGAGGAGGGATCAAGCAGCATTTTCCATAGCAAACCACAGCTTTGAGAGGTGGAGAGAATTTGAGCCAACCTTTCACTGTTGACCAATTTTATTTTGTTTTTATTTAATTGAATTTTAATTTACTTTCTGGCCTGCATTCTCCTCACCGATCACTCAGAAAGTGACACAAAAAAAACCTGTTACAAACATGTGTATGGTCAAGCAAAAAAATTCTCCCATTGGCTTTATATATGCATGTATACACACAAACACACATACACATATATACATATATATGAATGACATATGTGTGAATATCTCGATATAGATATGTACACATATATATGTAATGTGTGTGTATATCTGTATATGACTCAATCTGCACTCTGAGTGTATTTACAGATGTACATGTGCCTCATCTTGGGTCCTAAGTCTTTCAAAGTTTTTTTTGTGTTGATCGATTTTAAAACAGCATTTCATGCAGTAGGGAAAAAAAGTCCACTACATTTAAAAGTTTAAAATGATAGTTTTATAATAATTGATACAATTCTATTCGAACCAAAGAGGACACCTTATCACAATGTAAGCTCCTTCACCTCTCGGCACCATGCTTCAAGGTGGCTTTCAGTACCATCCAAAGCAGATTGGATTACAATTTGGAGCCAGATGTCTGGATGGAAAATGGGAGATTGAATTTTCAATGGACTTTGTTTTGTGGGGGAGTTTGGGGTGTGCTTCCTTGGTTTGATTTTAGCCAAGTCTGGCTAACTTTTTTTAAAGGAAAATTATGTATGTTACACCTTTTAAATGTAAATGTTTAAAAATAGGCATTTATGTGTTTCCATAACGGACATCCAATGCAGACCTCATTCTCTCCCCTTCCACCACCTTCCTCCTTTTCTCCCTCTTTTCATACTCTTGTATTGGTTCTAATAAATGGTTGCTTTTCAAAAAACAAAACAAACAAACAAAAAAACCAATGTAAGCTCCTTGAGAGCATGGACTGCTTTGTTTTTGTCTTTGTAACTCCTGAACCTAGTACAGTCTCTGACACATAAGCAAAGCATGTGTTTAATAGATGTTTGTTGAATGAGAATGGATGACTTACACATTAGAAGTGTCCTAAAAATATCATCATTAATACATATGCTCTGCACTTTGCAGATACAGAGATGCTCCGATCCCCAAACCTTCCTAAGCCTCAGTTTCATCAGCTGTAAAATAAAGGGGTGGGACTAAAGGGTCTCTGAAGTCCCTCTGAGCCCTACATCTATGATCCTATAAACTATGCATGTAATTATAGAAATAATTCATGTCTAGGCACCAAGACATATTGACATCAAAACTGGGGAAATTGCTTATCTAGAGTTTCTGTCAGTATCATGGAAGCTGCCTTGTTCAGAGTTTGTTTGTTTTTTAAAGGATTCCTTATTGATAGCAAGGTTCCTTAAATGTTCCCACTGACAGATGACATTTTACCAACTGGATTAGGTTTCTGGTAAAATACGTACCAATGTGAAAGAGATTGACTTCACCATCCACACTGAAAATTTTAAATGTATGAAAAACACATATTGCTGAGACTCTGGCACGCGGCCACAGTTAGTCTGTCAATATATCTGGCAGGATGAGTTAGACTAAAAATTGAGGAGAGCAGGCTGGATTGCACTGGGAGAATGCTTCAGTGATTTCAGTGATGCCAAACTGCTCATTACCACAAAAGTCCCAACCTCAAAGGATCATAGAGCTTGAAGGGACCTTAGAAGCCATCGTTATTTTATAGTTGAGGAGCCTGAGAAGCAAAAAGCTTAAACGATTTGCCCAAGGCAAGAGAAGTAGCAAGTAGCAGGGCTGAGATTCAAACCAAAATCTGGTATTCTCTCCGTAATTCTAAATGGCTGTGAATCATGGAACACCCTGGTCTCAGAAGCATTTAAATTTCAAATAACCCAAAGGACAATAGAAAGATTTGTGGTAGGTGTACCTTGTGACATATCATGGAAACGATTTGCATATGAGAAGCATTACAAATCACCCTTAAGAATCATTTTTAGAAATCCTCAAGAACATCCATGTCCAGGGGTAGCTAGGTGGCACAGTGGATAGAGCACCAGCCCTGGATTCAGGAAGACCTGAGTTCAAATCCAGCCTCAGACACTTGACACTTACTAGCTGTGTGACCCTGGGCAAGTCACTTAACCCTCATTGCCCCGCACAAAAAAAAAAAGAATACCTATGTCTCCTCAACACTTAGCACAGTACCTGACACAAGGTAGGAATCTAATAAATGCTTATTGATCAAATGAGTGATTGGGCTGGTCAAGAGGGAGTAATAACAGATGAAAATCTTATTGAGATTTCTTTAGATATCAAAAGAGATAGAGGGAGGCCTCCAGGCAAACCCAATGCTCTAAGGGAAGCTCTATGGATAAAAACCACATTGAGAAGGCATGGAGGCATTATAATGACATCCACCAAAGCAGTGCCTATACTGGTGAAATGACTTCTCCATCAAGTTACCACCTTTCCCTAAATGACAAAGTCATTTGTGGGGTCTATGGGGTGTTCAGTGATGTGATGTGAGGGCTTCCTGAGCTCTTTTCAGGATTGTACATCCACCTTTGGTGTCCACCTTCACCCAACTCTCAACCCGTGGCTCCAAGGAGCTCTGGCATAAGCAGCTGCCACATGCTGTTAAAACTATCTCAGCAGATGGGCTAAACAAGGTTGAGGATAATGACAGGCCTCAAACCCACTGGTGAGTTAGGGGAATATCTAGCCCAAGTATGTGAACACGTTCCCTGGTAGAATGGGAGGACAAGAACAATTTGTTCCAAGGGCCAGGAATCTGGCTGAAGCAGGTGCTGTTGCGCACTTAGAGTTTGATCAGGCATAGAAGATGCCAAGGTCAATCACTGCATCTGCCACTGGACTTCGATGACTCAGGATGAAAGACAACTTGGTGCAATTCTGCCTTACATAGATCCAATTCACAAGCAAGTCAAGACGTCACCCTGTGATGTCATTGGTCCTCTTCTGGAAAAGCAAGGACTTCATTTGTACTCCTCCCAACTTTGCACATTCACCCTGCCTTCATTATTCCCTTTTTCTTTTTTTCCCCACTCTTACTCACATTCAATTAATTCTGAATTTAATAAACAAACAATGCCCCCCCATCAGCATTTTCATAATATACAAAAAAAGATCACAGGAAGAGGATTAATTTTTTAAAATTTTGTTTAGAATTTTATTTTCCAAATTACATGTAAAAGCAAATTTTGACACGAATTTTTAAAAACTTTGTGTTCTACCTTCTCTTCCTCTTTCCCTTCTCACTCCTCACCCCAAGAACTCAAGCAATTCAATGTAAGTTATACATGAGTAGTCATGGAAAACATCTCTACATTAGCTAGGTTGTGAGAGAAAACAGATAAAAACAAGACTTTAGATTAAGTTGTCAAAAAAAAAGTGTTTCTGTCTGTTTTCAGATACCATCAGTTCTTTCTCTGTAGGTATACTACAATTTTCATAAGTCTTTCAGAGTTATATTGGATCATTGCCTTGCTGAAAATAACCATGTGGGGGCAGCTAGGTGGCACAGTGGATAGAGCACTGGCCCTGGATTCAGAAGGACTTGAGTTCAAATCCTGCCTCAGACAATAATTACTAGCTGTGTAACCCTGGGCAAGTCACTTATGCCCAATTGCCTCAAAAAAGAAAAGAAAAGAACCATGTGCTTCCCAGCAGATCATCTTACACTATTGCTGTTATTTTGTATACAGTACAGTTCTCTCTGTCTCAGTTCATGTGGGTCTTTCCAGATTTTTCTGATAGCATCCTGTTCATCATAACTTTTTTGGGGGAGGGGGGGCTGGGCAATGAGGGTTAAGTGACTTGCCCAAGGTCACACAGCTAGTAAGTGTCAAGTGTCTGAGACTGGATCTAAACTCAGGTCCTCCTGAATCCAGGGCCAGTGCTCTATCCACTGTGCCACCTAGCTGCCCCCCCCCCATAACTTTTATATAGTACCTTAAACTTGATAAGGAATTTTCTTCACAATAGCCCAGCAGAGTGGGTACTATACGTTTTGCCATTGTAGTCAATCATCATAACTACTTCCCTCCATCCTATTCCTTTCCAATGATATTTGCTCTATTTTCTATCTTATTTTGCCCTATTCCTCCTCAAAAGTGTTTTGCTACTGACTGGAAGAAGATTAATTTTACATGAATCTTTTAGATACCCTTCTCATACTCCTTATACCTCTCCCTTCTCTCCTCCAACTCCCTTCCCCAAATTCCTCTTTTCAAATAGCCTTCCCTGTCCTGTGCCATCTCTATACCCATCCCCACACCTGGGAAAGAAGGGGAAAATATAGAATGAGAAGATGTGAAATAATTCTGTTCCTGACCTTGCTGCAGATGTGGTCCCTTAATAGTCCTCCTTTAGGACAGACCCTGAGACTTCTCTGTCTCCCACTTACTTTCTTCCCCATGTGTCCGCCTTACAGTTTGACTATAAGTTTCATAAAGGACTGTTATCTTAGCTAAACTTTGTATCTCCCCCAGCACCAAAGAGCTAAAAAACCTGTTCGTGTTTTTTTTTAACTTATTGCTCAATTTGAAGACAACAGTTAACTGCAGAACTCCCATTGTGCCAGTAGCTAGCACAGTGCAATACACATAGGGTGGTCAAATGAATACTTTAAAAATGATTGGGGGGCAGATAGGTGGCACTGTGGATAAAGCACTGGCCCTGGATTCAGGAGTACCTGAGTTCAAATCCAGCCTCAGACACTTGACACTTACTAGCTGTGTGACCCTGGCCAAGTCACTTTGCCTCATTGCCCTGCAAAAAAAAAAAAAAAAAAAAAGATTGGATGGATTTCAATTTGTCCTCCAGGGAGAGAATACATCAAGAATTCAACCCAGAAACTACTGATTCCTGAGATCAGACCTGACTTGATTTCCTCAACTACTAAACATTTGAGGAAGGAAGAGGGTGACTGAGAAAATTGCAATATTAGAGGGGGGGATGGGAACTTTGTCCCAGGGCCCAGATTTAGAGGACAGACACTGACAACACCTGCAGTACTTCAACAGAATAGAAAGATCAGCAAGTTAGCATTTAGTGAGTAAGAATAATTTGTTTAAATAAGAAGTTATTTGATAGCTTATAGAATAAGTTCCTTCTTCCCTTATCCTGCTCTTCTACCATACACCTGAGGCTAGTTAAACCTAAGTCCTGGCATCAGTCCCCAACAGGATGAAGGCATTCTGTTCCCTTGCCCATCTCTCCCACCCCTAACTAACAGCCACCTTACTTTCTTCTTATACCAAGTGTAATTTGTAGTGGTTAGCCTAACTGAAAAAAAAATCCTAGTTATGGCTCTGATTGAAGTCCAGTCCTATTTCTTAGAGTTAAAAAAAACCCAACCATACAAGTATGGAATTTAGTTGTCATCATTGCTTCTGGAATTCCCAATGCTGCAATTTTTATGAGGCCCACCAGAGAGCAATCTTTCTGCATTTGTGTCATTCCCCTAATGGCCAAAGGTCTATTTTTCTTGGAAATGTTATGGCCCAAGAAATGATCCCTTAGCAGAGCAAAAACAATGCAGCTCCCTCATTTTCCTACCCCATGAATGAAACTCACACTTTCTGAAATGGTATGAAAAGTTTAATGAGGAGATTAGTGCTAAAGAAAGCATCTAGGGTAAAGAGATATTCCCTGACAGGAAAATAAACAGACTCAGTGATTTGGAGGCAAGATGTTTTTACTAAAGTCACGGAATCATCGTTAAGTTGTCGAGATACCTGTCAGTGGAAATTGTTTATCCTGTTTCAGAGGACAGAATTGGGACCAAGGATGGAATTGGATCGCTAGACTGTAAGCTCTATGTGGGTAAGAACCATGTATCTCACATAGCATAGTGTTCTACCTGTAGTAAATGGTTAATAAATGTTTATTGACTTGAAATGAAATTATAGGGAGTCATATTATGGATCTAGGTAAGGAAAAACTTCCTGACATTGACAATCTTCAAACAGAATAGACTACCCCAGAGAGTAATGAGATAGATGTTCAAACAGGGTATATGGCGTATTCAGGGAAGACCAGCACCTGTGGTGTGAGGGCTTGCTGAGCCCTTTTCAGGGCCATACATCCACCTTTGGTGTCCACTTGGCACCCGGCTCTCCCCTGTGGCTCCAAAGAAGCTATAGCACAGGCAACTGCCACATGCTAATAAAACCATCTTGGCAGATGTGCTAAATCAGATTGAGGGTAATCAACAGGCCTCAAATGCATCAGTGAGTTAGGGGGATGTCTACCCTAAGTATGTGAAGACTTCCCCCAGTAGAATGGGTGGATGAAAGCAATCTGTTCCAAGGGCCATGAAGCAGGCACTGTGGAGCACTTAGAGCTTGATCAAACATCAAAGACATCAAAGTCAGCCATGCATCCTAAGCCATCGCCCCTTCTCCTGACTTCTGTCTTGCCATTGAACTTTAATGACTGCAACAGAGGGTGGTGAGGCTATTAACTTTGTGTAACCCTGTGTCATTCAAATCCAATTCACAAACAAGTCAAGACATCACCCCGTGATGTCATTGGCCCTTTTTGAAATGAAGGACAAACAACAAATGTTCAGACAGAGGCTGGATGACCACTTTTCAATATCTAAAGAGAATTCACCTGGACCAGGAGGCCTCCAAGCCTCCTTCTGGCTCTATCATTTTATTACAGGACTGTTTAGAATGCTTGGGGAAAGATATATATGACCTCGAAAAGACTGGGACAAGAAGAAACAGTAAGGCTACTAGTATAGATCCAGTAGGACAATAATAGTTAACATTTATTTAGCTGCTTCCTATGTGGCAGGTGCTTTTTCAAGTATTATCTCAGTTGATTCTCACAACAACCCTGGAAGCTAAGTGTTATTATGATCCCATTTCACAGTGGAAGAAACAGAGGCTAAGTGCCTCACTTCACACAGCTAGTCTCTGAGGTTAAATTTGAACTCAGATCTTCCCGGGCCTTCCATTGTACCATCTAGCTGTCTCATATCCCAGCCCCACCTCCCCCCAGGACTAATGATGAACCATGCTACCTACCTCCTGACAGAAAGATGATGAATTAAGTCTGAGTAATGACACATTTTTGGATACAGCTGAAATGAGAATTTATTTTGCTTTACTCTGCATATTTGTTACAGTTTTTTTTTTAAAGTCATCTTTGATGTGTTGGGGAGGCTGGAAGGAGAGAAAATAAATGCTAAGTAACTGAAAATAATTTAATAAAAACAAGAACTTCCTCCAAAGAAAGTAAGGAGGACACTATTCACAAATGAACCTCAGATAAGTTTTCTTTCTTGTGTTTGTTTTTTGGTTTTTTTGTGAGGCAACTGGGGTTAAGTGACTTGCCCAGGGTCACACAGCTAGTAAGTGTCAAGTGTCTGAGGCCAGATTTGAACTCAGTTCTTCCTGAATCCAGGGCCAGTGCTTTATCCACTGCGCCACCTAACTGCCCCTCATTGGTCATTCTTAAAGAGGACCAATGACATCAGGAGGGTGATATCTTGACTTGCAAGTGAATTGGATTTAAGTGAAGCAGGGCTGTGCAGAGTCATCAGCCTCACTCTCCTCCAGAGTCATCAAAGTCCAGTGGCAAGACATGGGTCATTAGACTGGCGATGGCCTTGCCTTATAGATCTAAGACTTTGGCTTCAGAGCCGAGTATCCAGAAGAGGGAGCGATTTCCTCACAAAATTGTTTCTCTTCCATTTATGGCTCCTGCTTTTGCCTCACCTTGGAGAGGAAGGTGTTGAACACCTGGTCTAGGAGAAGCTGCCTCACCTTGAGGAGAAGGGTATTGGGTGCCTGGTCTAGGAGAAGCTCCCACTCCTAGTGGTAGGGCTTAGGCTGCTGGTAGGCAGCACTGCCAATTCTACGGTCTTTTATTTGGGTATGAAATTCCCCTCGGGATTAGTGAACTGTGATTTATGGCACATTGAATTAATAACAGACACCCTCCCTCTCCCTCAGCCCCCTGCTGCTAAACCAAAACTCAGTTCACATAATGGAAACTGTTAGACCAGAGCTGTAGGGGATGGTAACTGAGCGCTTCCCCAAGGATTCTGACATATTTTTAAACCAGCTGAGTTAACTCATACCTCACCCTGGTTTTCAGATTAAAATGGGGGGGGTATGGGGCAGCAATCTACTTTCCTCTTTTCCAGCATCACTGTGATGCTTGACACAGCAGCAATAAAAATTGGGCCTTTCTCCACTGATACACCTCTGCTCTTAACACCTGCCTCTTTAATGTAGGGGCTTAGAGAAGGGAATTAGAGTCTCAAGGCTGTTTCTTTTCGCCCCCACCTCCCCCCCCCCTTGTAGCTATGTCCACCCTGTCTTAGAAGCTCAGACAAGAATCTCTATTCATCTTTGTCAGAGGTAGGCCTCTGAAAGTCTTTGGGCTCCAGGCACTACCTTTCAAATTCATATATTTATTGAGCACCTATTACCTTGAGGAGAGTCCTAAGTGAGGTGCCCTGGAGTGGTGTGGATAAAAATCTGTTCCTCTAGGACCTTAAAGATAAGCTGGTAGTCAATGAAAAACCAAACAAGCCACCATTCTAGGTCATGTGTAAAAATCCTTTTATTGATGATGAGTATAGAGATTATATTTTGAATTTGTCACTAAAGAAAATTGCTTGGCATCTGCAGTCAGTGCCCATGGGATTGTTGTTACTCTCCAAGTGGTTTGTACCATGGTGGGAGGGAGGAATGGTCAAAGCAGGAGAATGATACAGCGATGGGTGAGGAAATAGAATTGAGGGTATTTTCTCCAGGGGTTGAGAGGAGGCAAGCAAAATGTCTTCAAAATGCAGTCCAGAGTCTCAGGAGGTGGACAGGATAGGAGATTCTGGCAAACAAGAAAAAAAGAAAGCACATTTTCTTTTGTTGCAAGACTTTTGGCTTCTATTCCAACAGCCAATTTGGAGAAATCTGCTGAGGGAAAAAAGGAGAGAAAGCCAAAGTCTTAACACTTTGCTTTTTCTGTAGGCTATAAGGAGAAGGGCTAATAAGAAGCTAGATTTCCCCTGGCGGCACAGTTCCCTTATCTTCTTGAGCATCACATTTAAGCGGTGGTTTCATTGCTCATAGTCACCCATGCAAACACACCCATACATATATGTGTATGTATATGTATATTAAATTTCCCCCCACAATTACAAGTAAAAACAATTTTTTAACATTCATTGGACTTTTTTTTTTTTTGCAAGGCAATGAGGGTTAAATGACTTGCCCAGGGTCACACAGCTAGTAAGTATCAAGTGTCTGAGGCCGGATTTGAACTCAGGTCCTCCTGAATCCAGGGCCAGGGCTCTAGCCACTGCGCCACCTAGCTGCCCCATTCATTGGACTTTTTAAAAAAAGTTTTGAATCCCAAATTCTAACCCTCCCTTCCTTCCCCGACCCCTCCCTGACATAATAAGCAATCTGATATAGGTTATACTTGTACATATATATATGTATATATATGTGTGTGTGTGTGTGTGAGACACACATACAAACACATACATATATATGTATGTCTATGTATATAGATAGATAGATAGATAGATAGATATAGATATAGATTGCCTAAGATACTGGCATCTCCATAAGCCAGTTGTCCACACTCTGAGGGGGCCCCATCACATATCCCTACCCACTGCACTTGTGCGAGTGTTTCTAGATCCTGTATATAATCAGGCCCTATTCCTTCCTCCTGGGAGTCTTTAGTAATAAAGAAGAGATTTGAAGGATGACAGTCTTTTTTTGGTTTTGGTTTTTGTGGGACAATTGGGGTTAAGTGACTTGCCCAGGGTCACACAGCTAGTAAGTGTTAAGTGTCTGAGGCCGGATTTGAACTCAGGTACTCCTGACTCCAGGGCTGGTGCTCTATCCACTGCGCCATCTAGCTGCCCCAGGATGACAGTCTTAAATAAAGGAAATAAGAGTACAACCTTCCCTTGGGCCAGCTGTTCTCAAAGTATGGGCCAGGGTCTGTGAGGTCAAAAGTATTTTCATAATAATACTAAGACATTTTAATTTCTAATACAATAAGTGTCGATATATATATATATATATATATATATATATATATATATATATATATATATATGCCAAATAAACCAGAAGTTCCACTCAGACTCGATAATTTTTTTTTTAAGTCAGGCAATTGGGGTTAAGTGACTTGCCCAGGGTCACACAGCTAGTAAGTGTTAAGTGTCTGAGGCCGGATTTGAACTCAGGTATTCCTGACTCCAGGGCCGGTGCTTACCCATTGTGCCACCTAGCTGCTCCCAGACTCAATAATTTTTAAGAGTATTAAGTGGTCCTGAGAATAAAAATGTTTGAGAGCCACTGCCCTAGCCTCCTCCCCCTCCATTAAAAGAAAACAATGCATTGATTCATTTCCAATCATCTCCTTCGAGTGGCACCTCCATCTTCTCCCTTCCCCTCCCCCCTTCCCCCAAACCTCATGACTTATTCTGCCTGATGCTTCACAGGTTGTGAATGATCCATTCACCCAATGATGATGGCATGGTGATGTTGATAAGGAGGGACATAATTATCTTCCTAGATCTTCTGAAAAGAGCTTGGATTCACCCACACGGATTAAAAGTAGGTTTCCACAAGGCTCTTATTTCTGCCATTTGTATAAAATACTATGGCCAAATTGCACTGTAATTATCTTTATGGGCTGGTGCATTACACTAGGGGAAAGTATGTCATCCCGATATAGCTGCCCGTATAATTACCCAGCCATTGGTAGGACTGAAATAACCGTCTAATGAGAGCAAAATGATACGGTAAGTACCATGTAATCAACGAGTTATGGCTATTAAGCCTCTTTGTGCCCTCTCACCCAGCATCAAATGGGGACCCAGACCTAGCCTCCCCCAACGACTGGGAATCATATATACACTGTACCCCTTCGAAGGTTGAGTCCATGGGTTGCTGGTCTGGCATCCTAAGGTCTATAAGCGTGGGTAATGGGGACTGTGAGGTTAGGAATGGGGTTCTCTCAAAGGTAATTTGTGTATTTCCACATTTTCTTCTTCCTTCTAATTTCCTACACCTTCCTAGCTGTAATGACCCCAATAGTTTCCCCACCCCACTAAACAAAGGAAGCCTTCCAGAAGCTTAAAAGCCTCAAGTCACCCTGTCAGAGTAACGGTATCTGCCCAAAGCCCCTTTCCCGGATGGTGGGGAATTTGAACAGTAACTCCCCAGGAGTCTTCCCTCCCTCCCCAACTAGTGTGACTCAGCAGCAGACACCAGGGACAAGCTCCTCACCCCCTCCTCCAATGCCTAGTCTGGCTCCAGACTTTACTGCTTGAGTGGGGTGCCTTATTCCACCAGGACCCCAGCAGGGCACTGTGTTCCACCCAGACTCTAGTGGACCTGACTTGTTTCCATCTTCCCAGACTGCCCTGCTTATTCGAAGTATGTCCTCTTAATAAAATTGGCTTGTTTTAAGTAATGTCTCATGTGCTATATATTTCCTTGGTATTTTGAATGTTCCTAAACTGGTATCAAGACACTGGCTCTCTCTGGAAATTAATGAAATAAAAGGACCAAGATGAGTCACTCTTGTGTGGGGGGAAAGATGGTGTTGGGGTGAGAAGCTCCATATTTTGACTAGACATATCCCCAAGGGGACCATCACACCCAGCTCACCAAGTGAGAAATCTGTCAGCCTATTCATGTAAGGGGGCCCAGTATGGACAGATTAGTCAGGCCCGCATCAGTCTCCCAGTCAGTCAGGGGGATCATCAGGGATGCTCCCACCTCCTCTCCCAAACCCCATGAGGCAATAGAACCCAGAATGTCCTTTTCAGCTGGGTCCCCTTAGATTTAGCGGCACTTTCTGTTCCTTACAAACTCATTCTTTGTGATAGAATAGCCACAGTGACCATTTATTCTGAATTTTAGGAAATAAAAGAATACTTTGAGCAAGGCTTTGAAAAAAGGGGGCATTTTTTTTTTTGGTGGACCAATGAGGGTTAAGTGACTTGCCCAGGATCACACAGCCAGTGTCAAGTGTCTGAGGCCAAATTTGAACTCAGGTCTTCCTGAATCCAGGGCCGGTGCTTTATCCACTGCACCCCCTAGCTGCCCCAAAAGGGGGTGTTCTTTGTCAGGACATGTGTCCCCATTTGGAAGTATGATAAGGTGGTCTCTGTAGAGTCTCAGTGGTCGTGGGAACTGGACTAGATGGCCACCCGTTTTCAGATATAGATAGACTTTTATGATTCTTATAGAACACTAAGGAAAAGCTAGTTGGGGGGGTAGTGAATTGCAAATGTTTTGTCCTATAAACTAGAGATGTTGCCTGTAATTTAAATAACAGTTTTACTTTATTTTACATGGATTATAAACTCTCTTTGCCCTAAAACCTGAGGGGTTCTGAATTTAAAGAGACTAAGAGAAATCTCAAGGAAAAGTATAGCCTCAGTGATGGACTGTCCCTGTCCACACCACCCAGGTTCCCAGCCACCCAGATTCCCTACTTTATGCTCCAGATCGAAACCTGGGCTCTGTCACAAACCACTTAGTCCAAGTCTACTTATTTCCTCCTTAAGCCCAGGACATAGACCAACCAGGATGTGGTAGATGAACCAGACTGTATGTCTAAGGTTCACAGTGCTCTATGAATAGGCTCTGTGTGTGTTCACATATGTTTATCTGTCTATTCTAAATATTGTGTTTAGGGATAATATCTTTTCTTGCATCATCGTGAGCAGCAATTGCTCAGATAATTATTTTTTTTTTATCAAGATGGACTTCTTGAGAAACAGCATGAAGGGGAAGGAGGTGCACAATTGACACATGCCTGTGTTTTGGTTCGTCTGTCATACTTGCCCAGGCCTTTCTAGACTTACCTCATTCTGAATCGGTGGAATACTTGGGGTTGCCAAAACCAGGGTAATTTTCTTGGTTCACCTCCATAGGTGGTTCTGAGGAAGGAACAAATGAGGAACTTAGGAGAGGGTTTCTCAGAATCTGGCCACCATGTGCTCTTACCATTGCCCCATCCTTACCAAATAAGTCCATCAGACAAGTCCTTATCAGATAAAGATGGGGCAATGGTATGGAAACTGAGGACTAGCTGAGAGGTTAGAATTAGAAAGCAGAAACAGAGAGAAGAAAGGGGTTCTTTTCTGAGAGGGGAGAAAGCAGAGATGGGACAAGGGTCCCCATTCTTCCTGTCTTATTCCACTACTACAGCCAAGATAGCTCTCACCAGGGTTTCTTCCCTTTATTCCAGAGATCTCAATACTGGCTGGGATCCAAATTGATTGAGAGAGGGAATGGGGAGTGAATGAGGTAGTATCTACCACCAAGGAAAATCTAGCCTTTTCTTCTGCTTCTTAATTTAGGGCATTTGAATTTTGCTCTATCCTATGTAGCACATTAGTCCCTAAGCCCTTCTTCCACCCCACACTTACCTGACTGTATATTCCTTTTCCCCATGAGCCCCACAAAGAAGTCATGCATGTCACCTGCAGAAAGAGGGACAGAAACACCATGTGATAGTGAAAGAGAACAGGAGGCAAATCCCAGCATTCAAAACACCTCTCCTTGCCAGATGGGGTCAGCAGAGATGGCTTCTGTCTTCTCTGCCTGAATCTTCATCTTTCCTCCCTTATCTCAAATGGGTGTGGATTCTGGTCTTTTAGTTCCCCACAGACCTCCACCTCCCTTCCTCTACCTCTTTTAATTACTTCCTGAAATCTCCTCCCTCATACTATTCCCATACATCTTCCTCTCCTTGCCCACTTGGCTTAGGAACCTTTACACAGGCCAATCCCACTGCCTGCTGAGCAACATTCAACTGCAGATGGATAATCTTTCCATGGAGCCAACTACACCCCTCCAATTCAGGAGGGAACTGGCTGAGGTAGTGCTGCTGGCTCAGTTAGGCCATTGGTTTATTCTTGCCAAATAGCTTACCAGGGCCTGCAAGTCATGGGGGCGTTGAGCAGGTGGTCAGCAGGAAGGAAGTGGGGGGATGGAAGGGAGTAATGTAAATGGTTACTTACGTTTCTGGAAATCCATGGACTCCTTAGGGTCTATGAAATCAAGAAAATAAATGCATGTAAGGAAAAGGTTGGGCTAGCATGGGAGGGAGTCCTGGGGAAATGATACTGAGAGGGAAGGCCAAATAGAACAAATCAAGATCCATCATCCAGTGCCCCCACCAAGCTGCCTCTCAGTTCCTTCTCACCTTAATTTCCCTGAGGGTGGCTTAGATGGACCCACCCCCTGGGGTGGCTCTCCAGTTGTTCCCCACACCCCCAAGATCTTGCTTCTCATGTCTTCTCTCTAACCCTGCACTAGGAAATTGGGGTCTTACCCACAGTGGTCTTGCTCAGCAACCTCAGCAGCCCATCCAGAGAGAGAGAACGACTGTTATACAACCTCCGGAGCAGGGATGGGTGGAGTTGATAGAGATCTGAGACCTTCTGGTAGAGAAAGATACAGAAAACCAGGGTGGTGGTGATGACAGCATAGAGTAGACCCCCCCCCAAGATCCCATCCAGCCTTGGAGAGTTATGCCCCAGTCCCTAGGCTTGCTTTCTCCATGAGAGCACAACCCCATTTTGAACCCATCACAGAAATGCACAGCTCTCCTTAACCCAGTTAGGCTTCCTTGCCAGGGACTACTTGACATACCCAAAGACTATCTCATTTATTTCACAATTCCCTCTGATATACATTCTTCCTTCAGATGCTGAATATTATTGGGAAGAGAAAAGCATAAAGAACTCAAGAACCAGCCTGGAGATTGAAACCATTCAGCCCTTCCCAATCACTGTCTATGATGAGATGTTTGTGTCTGGGGATACAGGAGGGAGAAGAGAGAACCCAGACTGGCGATGTTGGATATGATCACCTAGCTAGCAACAATACCCTCCCATGTCCCAGACTCAATAGGAGCTTCACTGAAGTTCCAGGTGAGCTTGAGGATTGATGATGGGGGAGATAAAAAGAGGTATGCTGGACTTGGAGTCAGGAGGGACTTGAATTTGAATCCTGCCTTAGATGTTTATTGGTTATGTGACTCTGGGCAAGTCACTTAACCTCTCAGTCTTAGTTTCCCCATCTGTAAAATGGAGATAATAATACCACCTAGCCCACAGGATTGTTGTGAGAATCAAACGAGAAAACATATTTAAAGTGCTTTGCAAACTTTCAAGTATTATATAAATGCCAATTATCACTATTATTAATTCTTATCATTAAAGGACTTTCTTTTGTACTTTAAGTGGCATGTCATCTTAAAGTCCTCTCTTTGCTTGTTGTTCATTCTGTCACTCCACATGTTAGATGCAAAGTGCCTGGGGTCACCTTTACTCTGGCGAATATGACTAGTGATTCCCCATGGATTTTGGAAAGTGTGGGTAGGGAGAAGGAGTAGAGATTAGGAGCCCTGGACTTCCTCTTCCCTGTTCCCTTCCCCATTCACAGAAAAGGTGGAAAGAGCAATGAATTTAGGTTCAAAAGATGATATGCCACCTGTCTAACTTTGGGCAAGAGATTTAACCCTTCTTGACTTCAGTTCTTTCATCTCTCAAATGAGAAGGTAGGATTACAATCCTAAAGGTCTGGGGCAATAGATCTGATATCATCCAGATTGCTCTCCCCCCATGAATTGGTCAGATCATGAGTTGGGAGAAAATGGGGCTTTACTGTTGGGTACAAATTCAGGCAAAGTATTGGGATATACAAGCTCTTCTGTGATTTCCCTCTATTCCCCTGAAACAAGGAGAAACCTCTAGATACACCCACTTTCTTTTACCATCTCTGTCCCCACCCCAATCTTTTCATTTCCATCTTCTTGGCTTTCTCTGCCTCTGTATCTCTCTCCATTTATCTTTATCTCTGATTCTTTCTTTTCCATTCCATTCGGTTTTATTTGTTATGGGTGTTGCTGAGTTTAAAGACCTCTTCCCTTATGAGACAACTCTTGGAGCTGTCAAATGGGAGCTCCTAATGCTTCTGATGATGGGTCTTTTTTATTTCTTTTTTTGGTACCTTCAGGAGCTGCAGGGAGGTACACACATATGGAGCACCCCCAACTAGTTGCAGCTGCTGGTGTCTGACAAAGAGACAATCATCATCAAAATAGGAAAGAATTCCATCTCGCATCTCACTAGAACCTTGGATTGCTAAAGTCCAATCATTCCCTACAGCACACACACACACACACACACACACACACACACACACACACACTCACACATACACACACTCACATACAAACACACACAAACGGATATAGATTTAGATATACATAGGTACCCCAGATGCCCTGTGGAAGTAAGAATAGATTGGAAAGCTTTACCATCCTGCTGCTGTCCAAGAGAGGAAAACTGAGAGATGGAGAGCCTATAGGCTGCTCTAGGTCACACAGAAAAAAAAAGACAGAAACCCTAACCATATCAGACTAAAGCTCTGCTTCTGATGTCATGTACATGGGAAAGGCAACCCTACCCTCCTGACCCCAGTGTCATAGATGGCTGTCTACTCATAATCTGGTACCTAGAATTATCAATTCTCTTTTTATGCCTGGTTCACAGCTCCTAAGGAGGCCACTTTTCCCAAATTGCTCAAATAGTCTTCCCACCCTCTGTAATGAGATGCTAAGCAGACTTGGGCTAGAGAAACAGCTAGATTTCTCACACATACAGAATTTGTAATAAGTCCCACCTGTAATCATCTTAAAAGCATTTGTGCCGATGTAATTGCTGTCATTTCATAACTCTGAAAAGACTCATCCTCTCCTTCCTCCTCTCCTCCTCAACCAGTTCCCACTCTCTTCCCAGGAGGAACTTTGGAAACCAGAGCCCAACCTGTTGTTTTTCTGTGCTGGGGCAACCCAGTCTGACAAATACTGAGTGAGAGGGATGGGGAGGAATCACTGGGAGAAGAGGAGAAAGGGTTGAGTTCCTAAGGGGGTGGGGGGGTGGGGGAAATGGAGCAATCAGTGAAGAATACCAGGGTAGGGGAATAAGAGGGAAGGATAGTAAAAAAATTTCTTTGCATTTCAATAATTAAATGATTGTAACATTTATGTGCATTTAAGTAGCACGCAAGTGGTCATTGATTATTTTGGGAATAAGAGTTCTGGTGTCTTACTGGGGCTCTGATCATCTGACCAGGGACCAAGCCATGGGAAAGAACAAATAGGGAGTTTCTTCTGACCCCTAGCTCACTCCAACCCCCCCCCACAACAGCACCATTCAATCAATATTAATCAATCAACAAGTACTTTTGAACAATTGTTATTAAATTCTTGTTACTAAACAAAATATAGATATGGTAGTAGAGACAGAGATGCACTTTCTTGCACATGCACACCTACACAAATATGCAGAGAGCTACACATATGTCCAATTCATACACACACATTCCCTCCCTTCTTGCCCCTGAAACTGAAGGGATGTTATAACTAAGGGAAAATCTGGCTCTGTAAGGGTAAAGGGGGGGTGGTGTCTTACCTTGCTGTGGCCTCCTCCAAATGCCCCTTGTTCCTGTGATTCCTCACAGACAGCTTGGCAGCTCCTTCCGACACCCAGAACCAGAATAGCCATGAGGAGAAGTGTACTTTTCATGGTGCCTAGGAGGGCAAAGGTGGTAAACCTTGGGCATGGGGTAAGGAAGAGGACCCTTCCATAATCCACAGCCCAAGCACATCCTAAGTCCACATATGACAGATGCCAAGTACAGAAGCAACATGGGTGATCATGTGTCATGAATTGACATGTGCTAAAGAGCATGTGTAAGCCTGTTCCCCACCACAGCCCAAGATTCCATGGGAAGGAAGGTGACCTCAGTGAAGATGTTGAAGCTCTTTGCTTCAACTTGCCTGCCCACCAAAGGGTATGATCCTTCACCTCCTCAAAATCTGGGTCTGATCAGGACAAACCATTGGGGCTAAGAACAAATCCTCCCTTCCTAGGAAGAGGAGGCAGCTGTAGATGAAGGAGGGACCTATGCCCCTTTCTTATACCCATGGAAGGGTCCTAAATGGCCAATTGTTCTCCAACAGAAAAACTTTCCAGTTAGAGAAAAAAGATGATGAACCTTTAGTCTCCTGACATTGACCTACAACAGAACCCTCCCTCCAACACACACACACACACACACACACACACACACACACACACACACACACACATACATGCGTGCGCGCCCATTTGCCCAGTACCTTGCCTTTAGTATCAACTTCCATCTCCCAGAATCCCTTCCTCTTGACTCTGGACCTCATCAGTAAAACCTGTCCCTTAATCTCAGTGCTCCTTTCACCCATACATATATTCACATACCCTTTTTTCCTCTGACCTATTTTACCTCCTTTCCCCATCATACCTACCTGGAGTTGACTCCTGGTAAGATATGGAGGCTCTGGATCTTTGGCTCTTGGTGTCCGGCTTCCCAAATTCCACAAGGATGCTTCGGTGGCTGCTGCTGAAGAGAGAGGGGATCTTGGATCTGGCAGAGACTCAGTCCCTGCTCCCTGATAAGGGCTTTGGGAGGGTCTGGGGGGGGTGGAGGGGCTGAGGGGAGGGGCTGAGAGCCACCAATCCTGGGGTGGATAGAAGAGAGGGGGGGAGATTGGGGCGTTTGGGAGGGGGGAGGCAGGGAGGAAAATGTTGCTGCCAGAAACCCTGAGAACACAGAAGAACCTACCAGACACCCAGCCCAATGCTAATGCCACCTTCCCAATAGTGCCTGAACAAGGCACTTAGAAAATAAGTATTTATTTATTTGTCAGTGGTTTGAAGTAGAATATACTTATGATATGCCAATAGGTGCAAATGTAGTCAGTCCCTTCATCTTTGCCCTTAACCCCACAGAATCTCTTAAGAGGATCTCCTCTCCATCATTTCCAAGCATCTTCTCTGCTCTCCTCAAGAACGCCTGCCCTCGCCCCTTTATCCATTAGCTGGGCTGCCCAGTCTGAAAAACTCCTATTCCGGTTCCCCTGAAACATCTCTGTGCAATACACAGTGAGAACCTACTCTGCCCCTTGCACAGATAGCCTGTATGTTACACTGGGACATATTTGACTGAAGATGTTGTTATTCTTAGGGCTCTGGGACTGACCCCACCCCAGCTTTTGAGCTGGGATCCAGGATCAGATCGGTAGTGTAAAGATAGGGAGCCTCCAGGACCAGCTAAAGGGATGGATTTGGTGGGTTTCCTCCCTCCCTTTCTGAAAATAGCTCCCCATGCAAATACCTATGCTCTAAGCCAGCTGTATCAGTCTTGTAAGTAAATCTAAATCAATACCTCTGGCCTGAGTTCCCTTGCCTGTAAAATGAAGGAGTTGATCTAGAAGATCTCTGACGTCCCTTACAGCTCTAAAGGTATCATCTTATGATTAATCCATCTCTGTGTCTGCTTCCAAATCCAGAAATCCCTTCCCCATGCCCCATCTCATTACTCAAGGGTCTTTCGGGGACAGGGAGATCTCCTGGGCTTGCTATCTCTTACCCTGCCCCATGTCAGGGTAACTGACTATAGAAAAGTTCTTGCTGTAGTCTAACCTTTATCCCTCCTGCTGCAGTCTCACTAAAGCTAGAGAAAAGAACATGACTCTGAGTCTGTCCCTACCACCCCCGCCATGCCTCAGGATTGATCTCTTAATTGCTCTACTTTTTTTTTTTCTTGTTTCAGGTTTTTTTCCCCCTGTCTAATCTGCTTCCCTGAAGTTCTGTCATCTTCTCCTGCGACCTTTTAACCACTATGTTCTGTACCCCTACTGTTAGGGAGAGCTTATTCTGCTTCATTTACCCCTCTAGAAGCCCCAGGAGAGGAGAGGTGGGCAGGGCAGAGAGAAAGAGAGAAAAAGAGAGACTGAGAGAGACAGAGAAAGAGAGACAGAGAAAGAGAGGAGAGACATAGAGAGAGAAAGATACAAAGATTGAGGAGGGAGAGAGGAGAGAGAAAGAGATACTTAGAGACAGAGACACTGAGAGAGACAGAAGAGAGAAAAGAGACAGAGAAAGAAAAGAGAGACACACAGAGAGGAAGATACAGAGATTGAGGAGAGAGGAGATAAAGAGATACTAGAGACAGAGACACTAGGAGAGACAGAGACAGGCAGAGAGGGAGAAGGGGAGATAGAGAAACAAGAGAGAGACAGAGAGATAAACAGAGAATAGAATGGAGATAAGGATAAATACACACAGAAGATAGATCTTAGTAACTTCCAAGGTTCAGCCAGATGCTTGAGAGTAAGCCAACTGGGGAAACCACCTACTGTGCCCTTGTCCTGTGGGACTGGAAGAAAGCAGTAGAGGAAGCCTGAGTCCCTCCCACTCTGGTCTTATCCTTGGCTCCATCTCATCCTGAGCCCATCTTTTCGATCCAAGTTCTTCCTCATCCTTTTGTCTTTTGTCCCCTTTCTTTTGGAGCTGGTAGCTCAGATTTAATAGAGAGAAGCTGAATCTACTTAAAGCAGAGGTCCTTAACCTGGGGTCTAAGGATGCCCAAGGGGTCCACAGATAGATTACAGAGGGTCTATGGAGATATATCTTTATTTTCACTAAAATCTAACTCAAATGTAGCATTTACTTCAATTATATATATATATATATGTATGTATATATATATATATATTTTTTTTTTAAACCAACATTTTTTTTTTGAGAAGGAATCTGTAGGCTTCACAAGACTGCGACAAGAGTCCATGACACCAAAAGGGTTAAGAACCCCTGGACCAGAGTGTGGGCAGCAGCTGGTTCCCCAGACCCCTTAATTATGCACAAACCTAATGAGGTCCCTTTAAAAGCTCAGCTAATTACTGGACTGAGTGCACCCTGAAGGAAAAGGAACAGGGCTGGTGAGAAAAGCATGAAGGGAGAGGCGTAAAGATCCTTGGGTACTTAGAAACAGGAGCCGGGAGGAAGAAGGTAGGTACTGAGAGAAGGACAGTGTAGGTTGTTCATACAAATGAAATGCCAAATAGCAGACCAACGGATTATTGATTCACTTCAAAGTGAAAAGCTACGGCAATGTTTTAAAATCCATGTTCTATTTGTTAAAAGATTTCCCCCACCTCTCAGTGAAGAGTGGTGTGGATAGGCAATAAGATAAATGCTTGGTGATTTAAAAAAATAAAATTTGATTTAAAAAATTAAAACCATTTGGTACTAGATGAGAAACAGAATGGTGGATCAATGGAACAGAGTAGGTATACAATACATAGTAGTAAATGATTATAGTAAACTTGTGCTTAATAAACATAAAGATTTAAGTTTGGGGGATAAAAACACACTATTTGGTAAAAAAAAATGCTGGGAAAACTAAAAAGCAATCTTGTGGAAACTAGGTATAGACCAATATCTTACACAATTTCCCCACATAAGGCCAAAATAGATACACAACCTAGACATAAAGGGAGATATTATAAGTAAATCAGAAGAAAATGGAACATAATACCTATCAGATTTATGGGTAGAAAAATTTATGAATAAACAAGAAATGTAGAGCATTATGGGATGTAAAATGGATAATTTAAATTGTATTAAATTTTAAAGGGTTTGTACAAGTAATACCAGTACAGCCAAGATGAGAAGGAAAGCAGAAAATTAGGGAAGAAATTTTATAGGCAGTTTCTCAGAGAAAGGCCTCATATTTCAACTATATAGAGAACTGAGTCAAATTTATAAGAATCTGAGTCATTCCCCAATGATAAATGATCAAAGGATATGAATGGGTAATTTTGGGAAGAAGAAATCAAAGCTATATAGAATTATATGAAAAACGCTCTAAATCATTATTGATTAGAGAAATACAAATTAAAACCACTTTGAGATATCGTCTCATACTTATCAGATTGGCTAAAATGGCAGAAGGGGAAAATGAGAAATGCTGGAGCCATGTGGAGAAACTAGGACACTAATACACTGTTGGTGGAACTGTGAACTGATCTAACCATTTTGGAGAGCAATCTGGAATTATGCCCAAAGAGTTATAAAATTGGGTGACACCCTTTGACCCAGCAATATTAAGTCTGTTTCCCAAGGTGATTGGGAAAAAGGAAAAGAACCTGCATATTAGAAAATACATATAGAAGCTCTTTGTGGTGGCCAAAAAAAAAATGGAAATGGAATTTGGAATTTGAATGGAAATTGAATCTGCCCATTAATTGGGGAATGGCTGAATAAGTTGCAGTATATGATTGTGACAGAATACTACTGTGCTGTAAGAAATGATGAGCTGGTTGATTTTAGAAAATCTTGGGAAGACTTACATGAAATAATGAAAAGTGTGGGGCAGTTAGGTGGCGCAGTGGATAGAACACTGGCCCTGGAGTCAGGAATACCTGAGTTCAAATCCGGTCTCAGACACTTAATGCTTACTAGCTGTGTGACCCTGGGCAAGTCACTTAACCCCAATTGTCTCACTAAAAAAAGAAAAAAAGAAATAATGAAAAGTGAAATGAGCAGAATCAAGTGAATGCTGCATGCAATACTAGCAATATTGTTCAAAGAGTAACTGTGAATGATTAAATTATTGTGAGTAATATGAATATTCAAATAATCTATGAAGAGCTTATAAAGAAAATGCTATCACCTCCAGAGAGAGAACTGATATATGGAAGTATGTATTGTATGGTTCCGTATATGTTACATTTACATATACATTTACATTTACATATACATATACATATATATATACATATACATTTAAAATATCTGTCTTCTCTAATGCAAGGTTGGGAGGGAGCAAGACAACTTGGAACTCAAAATGTAACCCAAAACAGGAAGGAAATATTTTTTAAAATTTAATTGATGCTTCCTGTTTGGTAATTAGCTCTAATTTTGATAGCACTTTGGGAGCAAGGGACCTTGAGATGGGTAGAGGCAGTTCAGGTTTGATAGCAAAGACCTCTTAGCTCCTGCTTGTGGCTCTCTCTTCCTTCCTTCCTCTCTTCCTTCTTCCTCTCCCTGTCAGAGAGGAAAGGTCTGATATGAATAATGTCCTTTGATAAGGCTCCCTATGCTCCTGGGAGTGGGGGGCCCAGAGGGGGGTAAGCAAGGAGATGGCAGGGGGAACTAGTAGCCCCTTGATCTTCAGGATTCTCAAGGACTTGAAAGAATTGATGCTGAGCTAAGCCAGAGAAGAAGGAAAGAAGAGCTGGCCATGGGGGGTGAAGGTGTGCTCTGAGAGTAGAAGGACAGGGGCAGCGTCTGGGGGATAAAGGCAGGGGTTTAGGTGTGCATTTTGCCTGGAAAGGAACTACATTCAGATGAGGCCTGTTTGTTTCTAAGTCCACAGCACAGCCCCTATTGTAACATAGCCTGCATTGCAGGTAGACTAGAATACCAGGGTCCCTAGTGGGTCTCCTGCTCCAACATGCAACCTCTTTTCCTCACCCTCCGTTTCTTTGGGATGTTGGGGTGCAGTGAGGGGATTGAAAGGGCTGCCAGCAGCAACTCTGGCTGAGATCAGAAAGGGTGACTTAATTACTCCCCAGGAGTCTGGAGTTGGGGCAGGGGGGAAATAGAGGGGGTGAAGAAGGCAGGACTTACCCCTGTGCATAAGTCTGTGCCTGGTGATGTGGCCTTATCACATATGTGTACACCCACATCTGCTCCCTGCATATTTCCTCCTCCATTCAAGATGATGGTTCTGTCCTTGAGGGAGCAGCTGGGGAGACTGACTTTGCAGGATTGCAATGTCCACTCCAAGCCAAGTCATGAAGCTGGGAGCGGAAGCCGTGGCCCTGGTTCTGAAAGGCCAAGAGGGAGGTAGCAGGCAGGGCAGAGTGCGTGGGGAGCAGATGGAAATGTCATCCAGGCAAGGCTAAAACCTCCCAGCCAAGGGAAATCATGGAAAAGTAATGGAGAAACGTGGCCTTGTCAAGGACCTAGGCAGCCCAAGATGTCCCCAGCTGCTGCCTCTTGTATTTCTTGGAGCCCCAGATCCAATAGACTAGAAGAGAGTCACTTCCAGGAATTTAAGAAGAAAAGGGCTGAGATCATACAGCATGAAGGACTGAGCCTAGGGGGTGATTTTTTAAAATGAGTTTTTATTGGTCTTTTCTAACATCCCTAAAATTTACCCCAGTACTCTCTATCCCACTCTCACAGAGCTATCCCATATAATAAATAGTTTTTAAAGACAAAATAAAAGAGAAAAAAATCAGCAAAATTGATTAATATATTTTTTAAATGAAAATATGTGCAATGTAACATACTCAAAAATCTCCCATCTCTTCAAAAGGTGAGTATATTTTCATATCTCTTCTTTTGAGTCATATTTGATCTTTGCAATTTTGCAGCATTAATTTTGTATTTTTTGTGTGTGATTGTTCTTTTTCTTTATATTGTTGTAAGCATTTTATATATCATTTTCTTGGTTCTACTTACTTTACTCTGCTGTGATTCATGAATCTCTTTCCATACTTCTTTTTATTTATCATTTTTTACAGCACAGCGATATTCATTGTACTCATATCTCATAGTTTTTTTAGCCATTCCCTAATTAGTGGGAGTCTACTTCCAACTCTTTGCTATTACAAAAAAAAAGTGTTGCTATAAGAATTTTGATATATATATATATATATGGGGACTTTCTTCTTACCAATGACCTCTTTGGGGTATAGACCTAGTAATGGAATCTTCCAGTCAAAAAAATATGGGCTATTTTAGTCACTTTATTTGCATAATTCCCACTTGTTTTCCAAAATACTTTTATTTACTGCCTCACAGCTCCACCAACAATGCACCAGTGTGCTTATCTTCCTACAACCCTACCAACATTGGTTATTCCCATCTTTTCTCACATTTTCCAATTTGTAGAGTATAAGGTAAAACTTCAAGGTTGTTTTGATTTGTATTTCTCTAATTAGTAGTAATTTGGAACATTCTTTCATATGGTTGTTAATCTTTTGAGAATTCTGTTCATATCCATTGACCACTTATTTATTGGGGAATGGCTTTTGGTGATGTATACACACACATATGTTTGTATGTATTTGTGTGTGTATATATTATCCAAGGTATATAAATAATTAGCATATACATACATACACACAGATACATATGTAGACATATAGGTAGAGATAAACTGTTTATGTACTTTGGATATCAAACAGTATATGTGGGGGGCAGCTAGGTGGCGCAGTGGTAAAGCACCGGCCCTGGACTCAGGAGTACCTGAGTTCAAATCCAGCCTCAGACACTTGACACTTACTAGCTGTGTGACCCTGGGCAAGTCACTTAACCCCCATTGCCCCACAAAAAAAAAACAAAACAGTATATGTGTGTGTGTTTTATATATCTTGAATACTAGACCCTTATCTGAAAATTTTGATACAAAGATCCCCTCTCCCCCCCATTCAACTACTTCCTGGGGGGTTGTTTATACAAGTTGGGAGACACTGTAAAATGTAGCGTGGTGATAACATTCTGGACTTGATATCAGGAGAGACCTAGGCTTAAATCCTTGCTTGTTTGTGTAACCTTGGGCAAGTCACTTAACTAACATTCCTGAGCCTCAGTTTCTCATCTGCAAAATGGGGATTATAAACTCATAGATTTAAAACTGGAAGAGATTTTAAAAGTCATTTACTCCCCTTCCCTCATTTCACAGATGAGGAAACTGAGATCCAGTGAAGTTCAATAACTTGTTCAAGGTAGTAAGTGGCAGAGTCCAGGGTTTGAACTCAGGTCTTATGACTCCACATGTTTTTGTACTGTTATAATCTTTTTTTTTTTTTTTTAGTGAGGCAATTGGGGTTAAGTGACTTGCCCAGGGTCACACAGCTAGTAAGTATTAAGTGTCTGAGGCTGGATTTGAACCCAGGTACTCCTGACTCCAGAGCCGGTGCTCTATCCACTGCGCCACCTAGCTGCCCCCTTGTTATAATCATTTTAAGGCCTACTTTTCAAAATTATTACAAGGAAAGCACTTTATAGGCCTTAAAGTATTATATAAATATGAGTTACCATTTTTAGTAAATTTCTCAAGGAGAGACTGAAATAATCTGAGTTTGAAAATAGTTTCTTTGATCAGTTCTTGAATGACTGAGGAGAGAAAATGTGTCTCTGGACTAGAAATTGAGAGCTAGTAGCTCAAAAGGGATTCCTATAAAGCAAACAGGTTCTGAGGAGTATAGTCTTTAGGCAGGGGGCAAATTGAACTACATTCTATTCTTCCAGGGGGACCCCAGCTTTTAGAGATGCCTCTTAGTCGAGTAAGTGTGGAAGAAGAAGGAGATCGAGGTTGACCAAGAAATCAATAAGCATTTATTAAGAACCTACCTAATACGTACCAGGCACTGTGCACTAAAAAGCAGCAGTCCCTGCCCTCAGAGAGCTTATAGTCTGTCAAGGGAATCCACACTAACACATTAAAGCAACTACAATATGGGAGGGGTGGTGATGGTCACATTAGCCAATGTGGGGAGGGGCTGTGGATCAGGAAGAAACTTACAAAGGTAGTGGCATCAGAGCTGAGCTTTGAAAGAAGTTAGAGATTCTGAGGTAAGGAAGTGAGGATGGAGTGTATTCCAGGGCAGGGGAGAGATCTCAAATCTGGAGCAATGAAGCTGTGGTGAGCATGAAAGTGGGAGGATTTCTTTGGACCAAGGGCTCCAGGACCCTCCTACAGATTTTCTCCCCTCCCTGCAGAGAGGCAGATTTCAATTTGATATATAAGGGGGGAATTTTCAAACTATTCACTGTTCAGAAGTAGAATGGTCTCAGGAAATTCCCCATTGCTGGAGATTGACAAGCAGAGGCCAGATGTTGTAGAAAAGAATTCCATTTGGGGGGCAGCTAGGTGGTGCAGTAGATAGAGCACCAGCCCTGGATTCAGGAGGACCTGAGTTCAAATCCGACCTCAGACACTTAACACTTACTAGCTGTGTGACCCTGGGCAAGTCACTTAAACCCAATTGCCTCACCAAAAAAAAAAAAAAAAGAAAGAAAGAAAAGAAAAGAAAAGGAAAAAAAGAAACCCAAGGATTCTGTTCAAGTAAAGACTGAACTACATGACCTCTAAGGTCCCTTCCAACTTTCAGATTCTGTGAAATCTTGGATAGAGGATGGGGAGAAAGTATGGTACCAATCTCTGCGGCAGGGATCCTTAACCCTTTTTGTCTAGTGGAACCCTCTGGCAGTCTGATGAAACCCTTCTTAGAATAATTTTTTTCAGTGCAACTAGGTATGGGGGCAGCTAGGTGGTACAGTGGATAAAGCACCGACCCTGGATTCAGGAGGACCTGGGTTCAAATCTGACCTCAGACACTTGACACTTACTAGCTGTTTGACCCTGGGCAAGTCACTTAACTTCTTTTACACTCCATTTCCTCATCTGGAAAATGAAGGATAATAACAATCTCTACCTCTATCTAGGGTTGTTGTGAAAATAAAATGAGATAATATTGGTAAAGCATTTTGCAGACTCTATGTAAATGCTGGCTATTATTATTGTGCATAAAACAAACTACATAGGATTGCAAAAACAAAACAAAATCTATTGAAATAAAGATGCATTTTCCCCCTATCTAAGTTCCTGGGCTCCCTGAAATCTATCCACAGATCCTATGAGGGACCATGGTTCCCAATTAAGGGTCCCTGCTCTGTGGCTACCTGAGAAGTAATGAGTAAAGGGAAGGCAGTGAGGATTTTAGGGGTGATTCAGGAATTCATTTCTCTCTACCCCACAGAGGAGGTTCAATCCCTCCATGCAAGAAAGAGGAGTAAAGGGGGCAGCTAGGTGGTACAGTGGATTGAGCACTGGCCCTGGAGTCAGGAGGACCTGAGTTCAAATCTGGTCTCAGATGCTTGACACTTACTAGCTGTGTGACATTGGGCAAGTCACTTAACCCTCATTGCCCAACCGAAAAAAGAAAGAAAGAAAGAAAAAGGAGGAAAAGGGCAAAGAGAGAGGGACTGGAGCAGGGGAAATGACCATCTGCTTTCTACTTTCTCATATTCATTAATTCTCAGATTTGGGGCTCACTGTGGCTGGAGTAAGAAGATACCAGGGATGGTGATCAAGGACCCACAGCTCCTCCAGGCTCCCTTCTCTCTCCCCACCCTGTGCCTGCAACAAGGGTGATGGGAGAGAAGGAGTGGAAGAGGGAGCAGCCGTTATATGCTCTCCTGAAATTGCTTCTGAAAATGACCAGACACTTCACCAGAAAATGATGACAATTTGGGCCCTGGGCACAGGAAGAGACAGACGATGCTGATTATAAGAGGAATGACAGGGACAGCCAACCCCACAGTCATGCATCCTCTCTTTTCTCTTTAGGGCCTTCATGGTCTCTGTCAGAGGCATGGGGTAAGTCTGTCCTCTGCCTCTGGGAACAAACAGCCCTTGGGTCAAGCCAAAAGATGAAGTGAAAACTCTCTGCCCTCTCTAAAAGATGGGGAAAATCTAGTCCTCTCTGTCTTGACTCAGCTCATCCCTTCAAGGGGTACCGTGCAGGGAGAGTTAGATTAATTTGCAGGCTAAGTGAAAAGTTAATCATTTCCTCTCCAACCTGATTATGTGGGGCTGTGAGCTGACTGCTGATGGACCTATGAAAAGGAGAGACCCCCGTCCTCAAGGTACAATGGGCATACAGATAGGGTTGGAAAGAAAGGAGTGAGAGAAGGGAGGAATGAGGAAAAGAAGATACCATGATGGAGGGGAAGCTAAAAGAAGAAGAGATACTGAAAGACAGAAACCATAACAAAAACAGAGGAAAAAACAGCAGAGATGGAGGCATGCAGTGTGCACCTGAATAAATATTTGGTTGGCTGAGGCAGAGAGAGAGGGACTGAGATGAGAAGAAACAGAGCAAGTGAGATAATGCATAGGAAAAGACTGTAATGTAAAATATAACACAAAGTACTAGACATTACCGTTAAAGACAGAGAAGGAGACAGTGATAGAGACACAGACTGATGCAGAGAGACTGAAAAAAAAAAAAGAAGTGAGACGATGAGAAGGAATAACGGGGGAGAGAGGAGCAAAATGAATGGGGGTTGTGGTGGAGAGTGAGAGTCTCAATGCCCCTCCCTCTGAGTACCACCAGCTGCAGGCCCCAGCTGTGGGGCATCGATTGACAATATAATTGTCTGGCATCAGTGTGGCATCCAGGGTGTGTGTGGGAGGGTGAGGTCGGAGATAAGAGGCAATGAAAGGGCCAGGGAGGCAGGTGTGGTCCAGCCAGCCCAATGCCAAGGAGAGGGGGCACCTGGCTGCCTGAGGCTCCCATTTGCCTCAACCCATCTCTGTCCTTTCTCCTCCGACCCCCCTCACAGATGAAATCTCTATGAGATCCAGCATTTCCCTGGGACCAGGATTCCCAGCTCACCAGGGACATATTTAATATGTTGGTCCATGGGCCACCTGCAAACTGACTCTTGTCTCCTTCCTTTTATTCTCCCGCACAGCCTCTTCAAACCCCACCTAAGCTCAGCAAGTTAGTGGGCCAAGAAGTAAGTTTCCTTCTAACCCGGCCTCATTATCTATATTACTGAATCCAGGGAATCTCATGAGTTTGAGAGGGGTATGAAGGGGGGAGACGGGTGGTCCAGGGGCACCTAGAAGAGGAGTATGGGAAGAGCTGGCTGGTCCTGGAGACGCCCCCACTCAAAATAACCAGACTTTTCACTACTGACATGTTTTATTAGGAAATAAAAAGAGGCAGGAGGTGGACCTTGGGGAGAATATAGGGAGGTTGGAAAGAGCCTCTTCTCCTTCCCCTCTCTTCTTCTTCTCCAACTTCTGGCTGTGACGTTGCTCTTGAAAGGGGGTGGGAGGCTCAAAATCTGGTGTCATTCCAGGAGACAGGACCCAATGGCTCTCCAGTACCCTCACTATGCCAACACCTCCAACTGGTTGCTTCCTTTCTTCTTGCAGCTTATTTTGTTCCCCTGGCCTCCCTTTTGGCTCTGAATGACCTTCACAGTCATGTTGCCATCTTTGAACTTCACAGTGAACCTTGGGATGAGATTAGAGGTGGGGATAAAGGCTCAGCCCCTACCAGCTCAATGATGGCTTCTTTCCCCCCTGGACCGGGCACCCTCCCATCCACAGGGAATCAATCCCTGATGCCAGATGTCTCAGAAGGCAGTCTGAAGCAACGGAGAGCTGTGCTTAGCACATGGGAAATGCTTTGAATGCTTGTTGAATGAATAAGTGAATTGCAAGAGAGGAAGGACCTAGGGAGAGCTTTCAAAGCATTGTTTACCCACAAGGTAGAGTTCTGCCCAGCATTCTTTGTCCCTTAATGACTCCCCAGGTCATGGTGACCCACTGCTTCCTGGTCATGACCTCCCCAGCCTTTCCCCTATTGGTAATCCTTACTCTTCGGTCACAGTAATTGGCAGCTGCTTCTTCATTTTATCCAGCATAGCCTGGTATAGCTTGGTCAACAACTCAATCACATGATCACTGACAAGTAAGAAGTCTCCTTTGGCGCCCACTGAAGAGATCTTGGGGAGTGGGATGAGAAGAGAAAGGAAACAAAAGGGAGTCACAACAACAATGGGGAAACTGAGGCCTGGATTGCTAGGCCCAGCTCCCACCCCCTTTTCTCCCTCCCCTGCCCCTTTTCCTGGCCTCTGAAGTCATGCACATCCTCTGGGTACCTCAGTGAGATGTAAGCCAAAAAGTCCATTTTGAAGGCTGCTGACCGACACCTCAGCCACATTCTCCAGCCCGATGACAGTCTTGACTTTGGAACCATTGGCATCGACAAGGATCACATGACTCTTGGTCAGGAGGAGAATCCTTGGGGTCATCTGGGGGGAAAAGAGTAGGGTAAATAGGGATAACATTAACAGTTTACATTTCTCTAGTGTTTTAAGGATTTACAAAGTCTTTCCTCCTATGCTCTACTTGTAAATATATTTGGGATAATATAACAGATGAGGAAATTGAGGCTCAGAGACATGGCAACTTGCTTAGGATCATACCATTAGTCAGTGGCCAGGCTGGGACCTCACTGGATTTATTCCACTAGAGCATCCCTCAATGGGAAGAACCTGGTATCTACCTTACCTTACCCACTGCCAGAATCCACATGGTTGCCATGTGGTATGTGTGTGGGGGCAGTTCCAAGGGATGGAGGTTGGGGTTCAAACCTTGCCGTTGGCTCGGTTGACTTTATTCACAGTCTCAGCCATCAGCACAGGACCCTCAGCCACTGTCTGCAACTTGGGTTTCTCATGAAGCTTCACATAGTCACCCCGGAAAGGCACAGGGACACTGGGGGCACAGACAAGGCAAGAGAAAGCAAGTCTGAGGGGGCAGCTAGGTGGCACAGTGGATAAAGCACCAGCCCTGGATTCAGGAGGACCTGAGTTCAAATCCAGCCTCAGACACTTGACACCTACTAGCTGTGTGACCCAGGGCAAGTCACTTAATCCTCATTGCCCCAGGGGGGGGGGGGAAAGCAAGTTCCTTCTGGCTTCCCTTGGCTCCTACCTCTACCTCCCCAGTTCCCCTTTTCCCCAAGTGTCCCCTCACAGCCATCTTCACCTATCCCTGTCTGGACCAGACAGGGCTGGCCCCACCCCACAGGGCTTGCAAATCTTCTGTTTGTTGCTAATGTACCCCACACTGTCCAGTGTCTTTACCTTCCGGGATATGAAGCCTTTTTGCCTTTAAACAATTCACTGGCACAGAGTTTCTCCTTCAGGGCCTCTTTCTTCTGTGGGGAAAGCTGATCCCAATATTTTTTACACTGGACAGAGAGAAAGAAGGACCCCAAAATGCTGATGGAGAGGGTCAGAAGCAGAGATTGGATATGCTAGGGCTGGAGCGGGGCACTTATGTACAGGAGAAATTGGCTGGAAAGAGGCTGTCCCACCCCCTCCAACAGTTTTCTTACCCTGCAGTGGTGGAAAATTCTCTTCAGCTCCTGATTTGCCAGGTTAAAGGCTTTGTAAGGAGGGGATGGCCACCTGTTGTCAGTGATCTGAGATGGCAGGTTGTCCTTGAGGCTCAACAGGAATTTCCGAGCCTGGGGATGGGAGGCAGGAGAAAAAAGTGAGAAAGGAAGCAACCTTGAGTCCAGACATTGAACTTGCAGCAGGACTGAGGCTTCATCATGGTCAGGGAAGTCCAGGGGTGACTGTGGCGGTAGGAGGTGAACAAAGAGGGGAAAGGGTCTTTTTCTTTTTCACCCAAAGATCTGTCAGCTTGAGGATATGGGCCACAGAAATGGGACAGCAGAAGAATGCAAGATGCAATTTGTATGGGGCATGTGCTGGAGTGGAGGAGTGATGAAGAGAATTCCAAATTCCTTATTGACTTTTTCTAGCTTTGAAGGTGGGGATTTGTTGCTCCTAACAATGTAGGGCCAACCCCACCATCTCCTCTTGCATAAAGGTGTGGGAAACTGCTCTCCCAGATAAATGTGTGGGAAACTCCTTGACCGCAGGCACTCCCAAGATGCTGAAGGTTTTTGTTTTGTTTGTTTTGTTTTGTTTTTAAGCAAACAAAGAAAGACAGTACAGCCAGAGTGAATGGAGAGCTGGACTTAAAACCAGGAAGACCTGGGTCAAGTTCTACCTCTGACATCTACTGGCTGAATGACCTTGGGAAATCTCTCAGTGCTAGCATTCTACCCATAACCTCATACAGGACACTATTCCTGCCCACCCATTGACATTGACGCCACCCCTCATCCCTTAGCATCTCTTGTGCAAAAAGAGAGAATACAGTTACTCTCTCTATTCTGTTTTCCCCCTGCTCCCAGCCCTATGTTCCCCATCTGACCCACTCACCATACACCTATAGATGAAGTTCGACAAATGCAAGGCTGCCCCTGACCGGAAATACTTTCGATATTCCTTTCGGGCCTGGTGGGAATGATCATGGAAAGGAAAAAAGTAGAGCAAATCTTAATCTAATTTAATTCCCCAACAATGTACTGGCCTCTTGCTCTATACCAAGGACTTGACTATGTGCTGGGAGATACAGAGGTAAGAGACAATCCCTGCCCTCAAGGTTCTTTTGGCTTCAATCCCAAATCATCAACGGCTTCTTGGATATTTCAATCTGCATATCCCAAAGAAATCTTAAACTCAACATATCTAAACTCATTATATTTCCCTCTGGCAACTCATTCTCTTTTCTGTCTAATCTGCTAGGCAGTGTCTCAAGCGGTCCACCTGTAATCAAGAAGACCTGTCTTCAAATACGACCTCAGACACTAGTTAGTTGTAGGGCCCTGAACAAGTCACTTAACTTCTGCCTGCCTCAGTTTCTTCGACTATAAAATAGGAAAAATAACAGTTCCTACCTCACAGGATTATGAGAATTAAGTGAGAAAATATATGTAAAGTGCTTATCACAGGGCCCAGCACATAGTGTTGTTGCTGTTCAATCATTTTTCTCTGTGATTTCTTGGCAAAGATACTAGAGTAGTTTGCCATTTTGTGCTCCAGCTCCAGCTCTCTTCCTCCACCTCAAGTCTCCATGCCTTTGCAATGGTTGTTGTCCTCCCCCCACACTGCCCCCCTGCCAATGACTATTTTTTTTTTTTTGTGAGGCAATTGGAGTTAAATGACTTGCCCAGGGTCACACAACTAGTAAGTGTTAAGTGTCTGAGGCCGAATTTGAACTCAGGTCCTCCTGACTCCAGGGCTGGTGCTCACTGTACCCCCTAGCTGCCAGCCCTATAACTATTTTTTTAAATTATTTATTTAAAAAATTTTAAATTAAATTAAATTTTTAAAAATTAAAAAAAAAATTGCAAGGCAATAAGGGTTAAATGACTTGCCCAAAGTCACACAGCTAATAAATGGCAAGTGTCTGAGGCCAGATTTGAACTCAGATCCTCCTGACTCCAGGAGGATATAACTGCCCCTACTCCCTCTTTTCTTTTTTTTTTTTTAATTATTTTCAGTTGCAAATTCTCTCACTTCCTCCCCCGTCCCCCCGCAAATGAAAGCAAGAAATATAATACCCATTATTCATATGAAGTGAATCAATGTACTCCCTTCTCATCCTACCTTAGAGTCCCAGTTTGCACAAAGTCTTTCCTGGTCCCAACTCTTAGTTTCACACATACCCACTCTGCCCCCCCCCAAAAAAAACAACAACCAATAAACACAACTCTCCTTGTATTTAATTACTTTGTGTGTATGTATGAACGTTTGTATTAATTTTCAACTTCTATATGCACTTTTCTATATGCTTATTGTCTCATTAGTATGTAAGTTCATTTCCAGTAGGCCTTGTTTCATTCTTTGTGCTTATATTCCCAGCACCTAGCATAGAGCCTGGTCCATAGTAGGTACCTAATAAATATTTATTGATTAATTGATTCTCTGTTCCTTCAACCCCTTTGAGGGCAGAGTAAGAGAGGAGGGGCTGAAATGATAGATTACTCTATCACAAGGAAGCAGAGATTAGATGATGTCTTTGGGTCTTTCTTATTCTAGCCTTCCTTATCTATGATCATGAAGGCCTGTGGACAATGTCTTCTCTCCCCTCCCCCCCCACCTCCCATCAATATCTTCTCTCTGTTAAGTGACTAGCATAATCTGGTCTTGACTGGAATGGGGGACAGAGTAGGGCCTGGGGGAGCCCCCAGTATCCCCAGGCTCCCTTTTTAAATTTACCTTCCATCCTCTCACAAAGGCCTGGATCAGTAAAGTTGATGCTTTTATCTTCCCATAGCGTTTTTTTTGCTGCAGAAAATATTGGTGGATAAGGAAGGGTGCCCAAGGAATCTCCTTCCTCTCCCGCCCCCCCACAACCTTTCCCTCAACTGCTCCCTCCCATGTAGCCTCAGTGGAATAGACAGCAGGATATCCATGTAGTTGTGTTGGGAGAGGGGGATGATAGGAGCCCTGGGGTGCTTCCTACCGCGTTACCCCGAAACCAGGCCGAAATGAGGATCTGGCTTTTGCGCATGAGCTGGTAATGGGTACGGCACCGCCAGCCCCGGTATATCTTCTGGATGAGAGCAGCTAGCTGATGTATTCGAATTCTCCTTTGCTCCTCCAGATAGAAAAGCTAAAGCGGGCGAGGGGGGTGGGGGGGGATGTAGAGGTGGGAGTGGGGGAGGGAAAGCAGAATGGAATGGAGGAGAGATGGAAGAGGGGACCAGCCTCTCCCCCTTCCCCATCTTGCCCCTATCAGCACCAAGGGTCTTCACAGTCTCTCCACAGAACCAGCACATAGGCAGGGGTACACCTCTGCATGCAGAAACCCTCTTGGCTCTATGAGGTGTATTGTCCATTTAGGCTCTGCCCTCCTTTGTTGCTCCATCTCCCTTTTCTAATCCCTACTCACCGAATTGGGGCTACGGATGAAGATCTTGGTCCGCCCAAAGGCCAGCTCCTTAGAGTCCAAGGTGAGTTCTTCCAGAAGCTTCTCTACCCCCTCCCTATACAAGAGAAACAGATGGGGAGATGGGCCAGGGAGGTGTGTCCCATTGAGAGGTACCCTTCCACCCCAAGTGAGAGCTCAGGCACAGGGCAGTCACTCTATGCTCAAGGGAATTGATTTGAACTGAACGCCTCCACCACCACCATATTTAGAAGTTTAGAGTTGGGAGGGGGGTCTGAGAACAGGGTCCTTGTTTCTTCTTTTGGTTCTGCCCTTGGCTCTTTTCCCTCAGCCTGTAAGACCCTGACTTTCTGAGATCCCCTGAACCCTACCCTCAGTCCTTGCAGTGATCTCCCCTTTTACTGCCCTCTCCACTTTCTCCCCATTACCGGCTTTGGCCATGCCAGTGGGGCCAGGTAGATCGGCTCAGCATCCGGTATCTGTGTAGGAAAGCACTGTAAACCTGTCGGTAGGCATAGCCAGCCCTTCGAACTCGAACATTCTCTAGCAGTCCTAGGTACCGGGCCTGGATACCCACTAGGTCAGACGAGAACACACCTCGTTGCTGATGCTCGTTTGGTTTGATGCACCTGAGGGAAAGGTAAGGTTCATGGACAGGTACTTTTATGGGCAAGGCCCCACTGAGATTTTCATTCCCATCCCTCTGACTCTGTTTCCCTCTGCCAACAGAGACCAGGCCCTTCCTATATTCCCCCATGCCTCTGCCCACACCTAGGACCAAGAGATTTCAGGGGAACAGAACATCTACAATTCTGGTATTAATCCCACCTTGATGTAGGAGGCAAAAAAGGGTTAATAGAAAAACCTAAGACCCAAGCTCTAATACAGATCTTAGCTCTAAAAGGGAGTCAGATCCCAGTTAATGGATAACTTATGCTAGATTCTCATATCCATAGTGATCAACATCCATAACGGACCAGAACGGGTCAAGTCAAAATAACAATAAAGGAAAAAGACAACCTATAGAAATTCTAATGAAAAATGATTCTATTTTGAAACTAGCCATGGGAATCAGACAGAGACATGCGCAGAAAAGGCCAAATTTGTCCCCAGATTCACCTTATGACATGTAAACCCCCAAAACACACCTCCACTGAAAAAGGTACCCGCCTCGGGGGTTGGCTTAGGACCCCCAGGAACTCCAAATTAGGATAAGCCCTCCCTTGTAACACCCCTAGGTGGAGAATATTATAATGAGTAGAACAGGCCCTCCCCTGTACCTCCCCAAGGTGGAGGTTATTATAAGGAGACTGATAATCAATTTATCTATACTATAAATATAACTGTCTTTTCTTTCACTATTGGAAAGATACCTTTCCACTTTTCTGGTACTCTCCCTGTGATCACTCACAGCATTGCAATAAAACTTAGGAAACTGAGTCACTGAGTCTTGTAATTCTTTTGGGACGACTCACAATCAATTGGACCCCAAATTCCAGCCCACATCAACCTGGTCATGGTGTATTATTCTGGTGATTAATTGCTATAATCTCCTTGCTAATATTTTATTTAAATTTTTTGCATCAATATTCATTAGGGAAATTGGTCTATAATTTTCTTTCTATGCTTTGGCTCAAAAGAAAGAATTTTTTTTTAGCGGCTTGCTATTTCCTTCTCCAGCTCATTTTTTTTTTTTTACAGATGAGGAAACTGAGGCAAACAGGGTGAAGTGACTTGCCCAGGGTCACACAGCTAGTAAGTGTGGGAGACTACATTTGAACTCAGGTCCTCCTAATTCCATGCCCAGTGCTCTAAACATTGCACCACCTAGCTGCCCCCTAGCTCTAAATATACAATATAATTTTACAATCTTATATCATGTCTATAGTATATCTATATTATAAGCAAGGCATGTCACCTAATATAGTTAGGATTCTTGGAATATAGGTTCTTCATGAGTGTGGCTATAGAGTTCTTAAACTGGGTCCCAGCTGTGGGGGGTCGCTTAAGGGAGGCTTGTTTGGGATCCCCCTCAGGGAACATTGTCCGAAGCAAGGGGTGCTTGGAACTCCACAGAGCCTGTGACAGATCTCGGAATAGCAGGTCATTGTTCTTGTCCAAGAAACCATTCACATCGTACATCACCTGGTGGGAGGGGTGGAGCACATGTGGGAAGTAGGTTAACTAGAACCCCATTGTCTAAGCCTTTTAGCACCCTACTCCCCAGGTTTCCCCAATAACCAGCTTTAGTCCCTATGCCACAATCTCTGGATTTTATCTTCTTTAACTTCAGAACTCCTGTGGACCTCAGCCCTTATATTGTATTCCTAAAATTTCCCCCCCTTCATCTACTCTTCTCTATTCCCCAATCCCCATCTCTTGCTCTTGGCTTATTCCTACTCCTTGGCTTCTCTACTCCATTCATGGCCCATCCCTCCCTGAATTCCCTTCTACCCTTTGCCCACGACCCATCATTCCAGTCACCTTGCCCGCATAGTGTTGGATACGGAAACAGTTAAGCCCCAGGGTGGGGTCATGCTGATGCTGGGCATTTTGGGTGACCCGACTCTCATAGTAATTATGTTTGGAGAACATCTGATTCAGCTTTGCCAGGAAGGTAGAATCAGTGACCATACCAGGCCGAAGACACTCCTCATCCAACATGGCCAGGATACCCTGCTGATTCTGGTAGGTTGGTTGTAAGGAACAAAAGAGATCATTTTTGTAAAGCACTTAGCACAATGCTTGGCACATGGTATGCATTTAATACATGTTTATTCCTTCCCTTCCAGGGAGGGGGAAAAGGATCATCTATCTCAACTCTATCCCCCCGCCAAAAAAAACCCAACACCCAACTATAATCTGGACCTACAAAACATAGAAGTTCCAACCCTTGGACTCTACTTCCAAAGCCCCCATCCCCTTCTTCCTTTCCTTCTTCCCTTTAGTTCCTGACTGATTGAGGATGAGAACAGGTGGCTTAGGATGCAACCTTTATTCACTGGGGATTAAAATATGGGAGAAGAAGAAATAGTGGCTCACATGCTCGATGAGGTTGCAGATGATGCTGTTATCAAAATAGTCAATCTTATCCCAAGCTATACCCTAGGACAGAAAGGTTCAAGGTAAGTCAGAGGAATGGCTCAATGAATGCCAGCTGATACCTAAAGCCCAGAAATGAAGAGTAGCACCTCTCCGAGCTGAAGAAGTGCTCAGTAGGACCGCTTCTCCCTCCACAATTGGCAATGGGTTGAGAAAATTTGAATGGCGGTATGGTGACATGGGAGCACGGGGAAAAGGAAAGGGAGCTGAAAGAAGAACCGGGGTCATGAGAAGGAAGACTATGTCTTGGATAGGAAGCTGGACTATGAATTGTGAGGTAGAAGAATTCTGGGAAGGAGGGGAGAAGGGGAAGGGTAGAAAGTTGAGAAATGCAGAGGGCGTGTACTCTCTGTGTGGAGGATCTGGGATCAAGCATTGATTCCCTAGAATTGTTGACAGTTACATGTAATATAACATGCACAACAGTGTTGTACAAAATACAAAGTACAAAATAGTGTTGTACAAAATACAAATCACACACCGACACAAATTAATCCAACACATGTTAAATAGATTGCCTTTTCCCCTCCCCCTCCTCTCCACTCCCCCCATCCCCAACTATCCTTTGGAATAAACTGAGTGGTGATATTTAAGAGAGGGATCTCAGGGGCAGCTAGGTGGTGCAGTGGATAGAGCACCGGCCCTGGATTCAGGAGTACCTGAGTTCAAATCCACCCTCAGACACTTAAAACTTACTAGCGGTGTGACCCTGGGCAAGTCACTTAACCCCAATTGCCTCGCTTAAAAAAAAAATATTAGCAAAGAGAGGGATCTCTGTCCTCTTTCCCCACAAGAAAAGAACAATAAAAAAACCACTTCTTAACTGTCTGAAATATCACTAATGAGAAATTTATTGGGGTTAACCAAATACTCGGTTATTAGAATACCTGGAATGTGAAACCCTTTGGGGCAAGGTTGCCCTGGATTGGTCATGCAACCTGGACAGTTAGCAGGCAGCAGGAAGGCAAGCAGCTCTCAGGGAGTAAGAAAGCACTTCTAGAAGGTGAGACTGGGCAGAAGAGGGATGAAGAAAGGCCAAGAGAGACCAAAGCAGTCCAGCTCTGTTTCTAAATTTTCCTTAGGGCCTGCCCTTACTCCACGCTCCTGGAGGTCAAACTGAGCAATCATTTGACAGTTGTTCAGTCCCACTTCATACTCCTGCTGGGGGTATGCCTGGGCAGTAGGGAGGAAAGATAAGCGAGCAGGGGCAGCTAGGTGGCACAGTGGATAGAGCACCGGCCCTGGATTCAGGAGGACCTGAGTTCAAATCCGACCTCAGACACTTAACACTTACTAGCTGTGTGACCCTGGGCAAGTCACTTAATCCCAATTGCCTCACCAAAAAAAAAAAAAAGAAAAGAAAGATAAGTGAGCACCTCAAGGGAAGGGGCTATCTTTTGTATCCCCAGCATTTAGCATAGTTCCTCACACATAGTAGGTGCTTACTAAATGCTAATTGGTTGACTGACAACATGGGGACTGGGTGCCCTATATGCCCTGGATGAAAGCTGGGTGGGATCCTGATCAGAGATGAGTGGCTAGGATATGGTGGGGAAGAATGTGGGAAGAAGGTTATTAGTATATTTGGAGGAAGGATATTTACCTCTTTCGTGTATTCTTCCTGTTCTTCTTTCATTGTCCTCTCTATGAACACCTGCTGCAGCTTCTCATTACAATAATTAATCACGAACTGCTCAAAGCTGTTATTCTGCGTGGAGAGATTAAAAGGCATGGGTTAGAGAAGAATGAGCCCAGCATTCCCGGTGACTAGCCCTCCCCTCCAATCCAACAAGCATATATTCAGTTCTTACTATGGGCAAGGTACTGTGTTGGGTACAAGGTGCTTTGACAAAGACAAAACAGCAACCACCATCCCTGCCTTCAAGGAACTTACATTAGACTTTGTGGGATGCTACCTTGGATCTTAGATTTAGAGTTATAAGGAAGTTCAGAGGTCATCTAGTCCAATCCCTCTATTTTTTTTGTTTTTGTTTTGTGTTTTTTTTTGGGGGGGGGGTTTGCAGGCAATGGGGGTTAAGTGACTTGCCCAAGGTCACACAGCTAGTAAGTGTCAAATGTCTGAGGTCAGATTTGAACTCAGGTACACCTGAATCCAGGGCCGGTGCTTTAACCACTGCGCCATCTAGCTGCCCCCCCCCAATCCCTTCATTTTCACAGATGAGGGAACTGAGGCCCAGGCAAATTAAGTGATTTGCCCAAAGTCAGACATCTAGGTAGCAAGTGCCAGAGGCAGGATGTGAATCCAGTAAAACAAATGAGTACATACACAGTGATCTGAGGAGGGGAAAAGGGCTAACAACAAGGGTATAGGAAGAAACTTCCAGTAGGGAAATGGACCATGAGCTGAACCTTGAGTGAACAGAGATTCAAGGGGTGGAGGTGAGGAGGGAGTGCATTCCAAGGATGGGGGTGGGGATAGCCTGTGCAAAGAATCAGAGGCTAATAATGGAATGCCAAGTTTGGTAAACAGCAGAATCAATAAGAATTTATTAAGCAACTATTATGAGTTAGGAACCATGCTAAGTTGGAGATACAAGGAGAAGCATAAGGCAATCCCTGCCCTCAAGAAGCTCACAGTCTTATGGGGGAGACAACATGTAAGAAGCTAATGAAGGAGTCTGTCTGAAATACAGAGTATGTGAAAGGGAGTAATGTTGAAAAAAGCAGATTGGGAAAGGCTATAAATTCCAGGCTGAGGAGTTTATTATCCCTTAGGATTCTTGAGCAGGAAAGTAACATAGTCAGACTTGAGCTTTAGGAAGATTATTTTGGAATCTATTTGGAAAATTGATTTGGAGAGAGGAAAAACTAGAGGTGGGGACACCAGTTAGGGGGTTATTCTGATAGTTTAGTTGAGATATAATGAAGGCCTGGACTAGGGTGGTAGCTATGGGAGTAGGGAGTAAAGAGGACAGAGGACAGAGATGTTGTGAAGGAAGAATAGACAAGATCTGTCAAGTGGTTAGACAGATATGGGTGGTGGTGGGGAAGTTAGAAAGAGGGAAGGGTCAAGAGTGATTCTGTCTTAGACATGTTGTATATGGTGGGAAGCTCTAGCCATAGAACTGAAGGTCAGTAGAGAGAGAAAGTTTGGATGTAGAGATCTAGAAATCATTGGCATAGATGGCCACAGGGAATGAGACAGAGAGAGACACACAGAGACAGAGACACAGAGACACAGAGAGACAGAAACACAGAGACACAGACACAGAAACACACACACAGAGTGACAGAGACAGAGAGAGACACAGAGACACAGAGACACAGAAACACACACACACAGAAACACACACACACACACACACACACAGAATGGATTCTGAATCTTTTGTATGTCCTGACCCCCTGTGGCAGTGTTTGGTGAAGAAGAACCAGGAGACAGTAGTGTCCCTTGGTCACTCCAGCTCTGATTAGACCTCATGCTTCCCATAGGAAAAGCTCATCTCCAGAAATCTCATCATCATGAAGATTGCTTGCGTCAGCTCTGGCACCCAACACCTCATCAGTACCCTCAGTTGCCTTTCCCCCTATGATTGGAAAGCTGGACAGCAAAGAAAAATCTCCTCCCAAAGCCTCCCTTTACACAGAGGTAGAGTTTCTATTAGAATTAGAATTTCCAGTCAACTTTTCATTTCTCACCAGCTGTGGTTTCAACTCCACAAAGTATAAGCTCCTTGAAGGCAAGGATGATGTTTCTCTTTCTTATTTGTATCCCTAGCACTTAGCAGAGTGCCTGCAATATAGCAAGCACTCAAGGGATGTTTGTTGACTATTGATTATGCCCTGGAAGTCATGAGTCAGTCAGTCATCCATCTGTCAGTCAATAAACATTAATTGAAGTTTAGAAAGGGAAGAAACTTGGGGCAGCCAGGTGGCACAGTGGATAGAGAACCAGCCCTGGATTCAGGAGGACCTGAGTTCAAATCCAGCCTCAGACACTTAACACTTCCTAGCTGTGTGATCCTGGGCAAGTCACTTAACCCCAATTGCTTCACAAAAAAAAAAGAAAGAAAGAAAGGGAAGAAACTCACCTTTAGTATCTCAAAGCCATAGATATCCAGCACACCCATGACCTTCTTTTTAGCTGAATTGCTCACCTAAAGGGAGAATGGGAGATAGATTTGTAAGCCAGCCCCACACAAGTACAAGAGCCAAAGGCTCAGTGGGGAGGAGATGGAATTGTGTAGGTAAAAGCACTCTGGGCTTGTGGCGAACAAGAAAGAAACTTGAAAGGTCCTTGTTCTTTTGTCTCTTCACTCTAGAGGACAGGTCTGGGGGAGAGGGAGGGCTGAGGACAGTTAAGTCCTGAGCAATGAGGTCTTTGTCACCTTGATTTTCTCATTGATCCGATTCACTATCCAATTGAAGAGACGGCTATAGATGTTTTTGGCCAGGGCATCTCGGGCATAGCATGCCTGTGAAGGTTCCAAGGGCAGGTGAGTCTCAGGTGGGGATTCTCAGGCTTCGAAGCATCTCAGAAGAACCCAGACTTATCCCCGCCTTCTCACCTGAATTTTGTTCAATGTGGTAACCACTTTCTCTGTCTTTGTTTCCATGGTCCGGGAGCACAGGGCTCTCTCCAGTACCTCTGACTGCAGCCCCATGAGGTCTGAAATATCCTTGATAACTGAGAATAAGACTTGGTGTCAAGAGGCTCTTCCTCCGGAAGAGGAGGAATCAGAAAGTGAGTGACAAGGAAATATTCCATCGAACTTATTTATTTTTAGTATTTAATGTAATATTTGTAAACACAGAAGATTTCATGCAGAAAAACTCAATGAAAGGCCATTAGCACAAGCAGATAAATCAACAAAACTGGAAGGAAAGATGAGCAGCTGGTGGATCGGATGACAGTCTAGACAGATAGGAAACCTCAGTTTCAAATCAAAACTTGTTAGTTATGGGACTTAATCTCCCTCAGCCCCAGTTTCCTCAGCTGTAAAATGAGGATAATAATGGTATATACCACACAGGGTCGTCATGATGATCAAATAAGATAGTAAATGTTTGGCAAACCATAACAAAATATTTAGAGAGATATAACATGTATAAGCTAGTATGATTATTAGCAAAGAGATGACAGAGTTCTCTCTCTCTCTCTCTCTCTCTCTCTCTCTCTCTCTCTCTCTCTCTCTCTCTCTCTCTCTCTCTCTGGGGGCAATGAGGGTTAAGTGACTTGCCCAGGATCACACAGCTAGTGTCAAGTGTCTGAGGCCAGACTTAAATCCAGGTCCTCCTGAATCCAGGGCCAGTGCTTTATCTACTGTGCCGCCTAGCTGCCCCCCCCCCCCCCGAGTTCTTTTAACAAATAGCATAAGACAAAGAAAAATTAAGCTTTATGAAGTATAGACTTCCCAAAAGGCATAGAAAGACAATTTTAAAATTCCAGAATAACTCAAAATAAAAATGAAATCTACAAAAGAAGAAATTAGGAATGAATATAGATCATAATTTAGTGCTCTCAATGCAGAATTTTAAAACTAATCAATTAGAAAAAGATGAGTCTATAACACAGTTTCTCTAAAGAAGTGAGAGATTTACAGATTTATAGTACAAAATTCTGAAGTAATAGAAAATCTGTCAGAAAATAAAGCAAAAGGCAACAATGTTAAGAACAAAAAAATTTCTAAAGAAGCTTAAAGTGATTGACCCTGAAGACAGGATTGAAAAGACAACAAGTCTCGCATAAGAACACGACAAATTAAAATAAAACTCTAAAGATTATAGTATAGGGGAAAATGCAAGAAAACTACCCAGAACTTTTGAAGGTATAAAACAAAGCACAAATAAAGAATAGTCATACATTTTTTCTAGGGGAACAAATAAACATGTGCCTCAAAGTCCAAGACATATAGGGGTTATATTTAACCATTTCAATGACAAACAATAAATTCTACAAGCAGCGAAGAGCAAGATCTTAAAAATTGAATAACCCAAGATTATTTCATATTCATGAAAAACTGCAAAAGAGGATGAAATAATATTCCTAAGGAGAAAGGCACTCAAGCTGCAACCCAAAATGATATACCCTGCAAACCTAAATCCGAATCATTTTTATAAAAGGGTGATAAGGGAACATCATGGTCTCAATGTGAACATGAGAATCAAAGGGGTTTTTCCCCAGTGAAGGTTCTGGGACTAATTAGGGATAACTGATAAGAAATTGGGATAAAGAAAAGTGTCCCCAGGACTCTGATGTATGTCTGTGTGCGTGCACACGTGAGCTCACTTGTGCTTATGAGTTTAGGTTAGAGTATAGCCAGAGGTGGAGGAGAAAGAATATAGTCCAAAGGAGGAAGGTGTAAGGGTTTGTAGAGTGGATTCCAGCTAGGGCAATATTACCTTTTCCATCATTAATACTGCTCCCTGCCACCCCATTGGCCTGGAACTCATCCCCCAGCTCCACGTTTCCCAATTTCAGCACCATGGCTACCACCTCAAGAATATGCTGGAACTCTTCAGTGGAGAATCCAATAATGTCCATGGCATTCTTAGGGAGAAAACAGATAATAGACCCTGGCTTAGACAATGGCCCCTACCCAATTATCCCACCTCATGTTCCCATACTCTGATGCCCACAGATTCTTAAGAAGATTGATATCAGACTCTGACTTAGAAAATGGCCTCTACTCAATTATCCCACCCTGTGTCCCCACCATCCCCTTCTTGGTACCTTGCACAGGGGATCCTCCCTCCTCCCCCCTTCTCAGGTGAAAGACTTGGACTTGAGGAGACAATCTTGGGGACATAAGGTTGCCCAGTGGCACCTGTAGACCATCCCATATCCCCACCTTCATTGCTCTGAAGTTAGCGGCATCATCCATCCCATCTACCCTGGAAGCCTCGCAGTTCAAATATGAGTAGCAGCTCCCATCCTGTTCCAGCTTCAATGCCTCTGGAAAGAGGCATTGGGGAAGAAGGGATATCTTACTCCCCACCTGAAATGCCCATCCTTAATTCCTTTCCCCCCATGAGCCTAATATCTTCCCCTCAAACTCCTGGAGAGGATAAGGACAGAAATGGTGAGAACCTGGGGAAAGGTTGGAATATGTCATTGTCTTCAACTGAGGCTGCAAATATTTACCTAGTACTAAGAGGCAGGACTACAAGGACTACTCTGATCTCAAGAGGTGACTATGTAGTTGGGGAGAAGTATAGAAAATGACCAAAAACCTCAATGTAGCATATGCAAAGTACTAAATGTACTTATGATACAAACAATAGGTATTATGGGAAACAGGTTCATGAGTGATCATGTTGGGCTAGGATAGCTACAAAAGAGGAAAAAGGTCCGGGGTGTGTGGCTGGGAAGACCTGGGTTGTTCAATAAAGTGTCTTTCCCAAGGGTTTCTAGAAACTCATGGAGAAGGATGAAGGGGTAAGTCAGATGTAGGTACATACTCAGCAACTGGGCATCTGCCCCGGCCAGCAGCTGGTAGAAGATATGGAAGTTCCTTTCTCCTTTGACATGCTTTACTACCCGGGATTTTTCCAGCAGATCTGGGAGGGAGTAGATAATGATGTCCTGGGAAGAATCCCATCCATATTGGAAAATATCTTGGCCCCTCTTCATGATCCCCACCTCCCCCCCCCGCCCATCCCTGGGTCTCTGTGGAGTTTGGGAAACTACCTCTCTTCCTACTTCTGCAGGGGCAGATAAGGGAAGAGGAAACACAGTAAGATGAGAGGATGAATGGAAATAGCAAAGTACTTACAATTTGTGATGACACCACCAAGGGGGGAGCCCTTAAAGTCAAATTCAATGTCCATGTATTTGCCCTAGGAGTGAGGGAAACAGATACAGAGACCCGAGAGAGGAAAAAAAGTATTTTCTACCCATGACTAGCAAAGGATTCGTGGATCTGGATAATGAATTAGGAGACTACTAACATCTCCCTCTACCTCTAAGGCCCTGTTTTAACAACCCAGGTGTTTGATCCCACCCCATTCTCCTGAATATCCAGAACATTTCCCTCAAGTCCATCCAAGGTTCCACTCACAAATCTGGAGGAGTTGTTGTTTCGGATCGTCTTGGCATTGCCAAAAGCTGCAGAGATGTGGGGAGAGTATAGATAATGCAGGTAAGACAGGGGAACTGGGAGAAAGCAAGGAAGAGGGGAAAGGCAAAGAGGGACAGTAGTCCTAATGAGGGCAAGCACACTTCAGATTTGGTTATGGATGGACCACAACAGTGGTTGGAGGAACACTGTGGGGGAAAGAAAGCATAGACTGAGGTGGAAAGGGAATGGCATCTTACCCTCCAGCACAGGGTTCGATTGCAATAGCTGCTCCTTCACTGAGTTCACCTCCTCTCCCTTCTCACACACAGCCGCCACATATGACATCACCAACTTACTGGCCTCTGTTCCGAAGAAAAAAACCTCCCATGATTCCCCACTCAAAGTCAACCATCTTCCTCACCCGCCACATTCTGCACCACCCCCCCAACTTTTAGGATCACATTGCACTCTCCACTGAGTGCTTCCCAACATCTATCTCAAATCTTTCTTGCTACAGTTTGTACCTTGGAAACCTGAGGTGGACATGGTTTAGAGGATAATATAGGGTGGACATGAATGCACTACTACATTGGGAAGGGGTATTTAGGGGTTCCTCTGGCCAGTGTCCTCACCAGTTTTCCCAGATCCACTCTCTCCCGTGATGATGATGCACTGGTCTTTGTCATGATCCCTCAGTGATTGATAGGCTTCATTTGCCAACGCATAACTAGGAATGGAGGGCAGGATGATGGTTAAGATGAAGTCTGCAGGGGGCAGCTAGGTGGAGCAGTGGATAAAGCACCAGCCCTAGATTCAGGAGGACCTGGGTTCAAGTCTGGCCTCAGACACTTGACACTTACTAGCTGTGTGACCCTGGGCAAGTCACTTAACCCCCATTGCCCCACCCCCCCAAAAAAGATGAAGTCTGCAGCCAAGGGAACCACCTCTCATTTCCCATCATTAAACTCAGTCACCACTCTCCTCATGGATTGGGTGGAGGTAAAAGGTAGGTGATAAGATCAGAGTCATCAACTCCATGGGACCAAGGGGAATACTCAGGAATCAAGGATAGAGATGGAAGAAACAAGGTAGCCAAAGGAGAACAATGGATGATGAAAGTTGAGAAGCTGGAATTGTTTTGGAGTAGAGAATCTGGGGTTCTCCAGAGAAGGTGGTTTCTTTGGACCTCTCCCCGCACAGGAATTCTCACATGTGTGGCTTCAGCTCATAGAAGTTGTACTCCTTGTACTTATCAATGAATTCTGGGCCAAAGATGGGCAGCTTTTGGTAGGGATTCACGGAGATCACCACATTCCCTATGTAGGTCTGGAATATGGAGAAAGGAGAGCAGAGTGAACCGGTGTTCTAACTAGCTCTTTCCCTGAAAATCCAACTCCACTCTCCATACTCCATACTCTTCTCCAGAACTTAGGGCTTATCTCAAAGCCTGACTGTTCATCTCTAACCCTGCCATGGTGGGAGTAGAAGGGTGAGGTGGGAAGGGCAGGTTCTTATACTTACATAAATCTCGTTGTGCTGAAATCGCTTGTCAAGGTTCTTGAGCAAAGATTCTTCATTCAGGGGATCCAGAAGGACCATGTCCCCCACCCCCACTGAAGTCTCTAGTAACGACATCTCTCTAGGCAGAGGTGTAGAACCTGAGGGAGGGTGGGAAAGGGTGGAGAAGAGTAAGACAGTTTGGTGAGAATTTCTCAGCTCTAAGGAATGATTGGTGTTTTTAATGGAATAGAGTGTCGAAGAATCCAAGGTAGAGCCTTTCCCCCATGAACAAACTTCCATTGAAGTCTTTGGGGAGTTCCCAAAAGAGTTCTCAAGCTTAGGAGGGGTTTCTAAACTAGGTCAGAGTTAGAATAAAAATGCCCAAGGACTCTGCTGGAAGCAGAAACACCCTCTGTCCTGACTCTCCTGTCATGGGAGAGGCAAAGATGGTGAGGAGAACCTTTCCCTTGGGCCATCAGGAGAAAGAACTGGGTGGTGGTGGAGACTAATGGGTCAGAAGAGGATGAAGGGGTGTGTCCTGTTAAGTCCAAGGGTATGTAGGGCTACAGGGCTCCTTGCCTCCTCCACTGAGATTCTGGCCAGAATTCAAACCCACGGATCACTCAGGGGAGGATCCCTTTAACCTAGTACACTCATCTACCTCTTTGAATAGTTTTCTCCTATAACCTCATCCCTTCTTGTTACTATTTGCATGTGATGGGGCAGGTTGAGGAATAGAATTGCCCAAGATGCAATTGGTATCTCTCCCCCAAAGACACAAGAAAGGGCAATACTGTTTTCCAATGCCCAAAGAAACATTGTCAAAACCCCTGGGTCTGTGGATGGTCCTGAACACGCACCTCTTTTTAAACCTGTGGGTTCTATATAGTTTTCTTTTTTTTTTCTTTTTTTTTTAGTGAGGCAATTGGGGTTAAGTGACTTGCCTAGGGTCACACAGCTAGTAAGTGTTAAGTGTCTGAGGCCACATTTGAACTCAGGTACTCTTGACTCCAGGGCCGGTGCTCTATCCACTGTGCCATCTAGCTGCCCCTATAGTTTTTATTCATCCCTACAACCTTCCGGCTTGGACTCTGCCCCAGAGGACACACCCAGCTTTTTAGTAGTGGGAGTGCAGGAGGTGTATATGTGTGGTGGTGGCGGTTGGGGGGAGGAGGAAAGGGGAGAAGGTGCATAGGGTGACAGGGTCAGGGGAAGGGATCTCTAAGGAGTTCTATTGGGAGGTGTTGTTTTTTTTTTTTCCAAAAGCAATTGTGTTTGATCACCCTCCTCGAAGTTGGCACATGGCAGAACTCCCTAAAGTGACATGAGGAGAAATATCCTCTGTGGGACAGGGGTGGGGAGCCAGGTCATGGGAGATTAGGACTAGCACTATAGTCAATGCCTTTCCTGCAGCCTCTATGCCCCCTCCCCACCCCCACCCTTCCATCAAAAGAGCAACACAGGGGGAAGCTAGGTGGCACAGTGGATAAAGCACTGGCCCTGGATTCAGGAGGACCTGAGTTCAAATCTGGCCTCAGACACTTGGCAATTACTAGCTGTGTGACCCTGGGCAAGTCACTTAACCCTCATTGCCCTGCAAAAAAAAAAAAGTGACATTATTTTGCTCTCTTGGCTTTTCCTCTGAAGCTCTTATCGGGGAAGTGGAACAGGAAGGAGGATTCCTGTCAGGAGGTGTAGAAAACCACACTTCTTTCCTTGTCTTTCACCTCCAGAGGTCCCAGAGAAGGGAAGCACTTTTGTTGCCACATCCTTTGGGAAAACAGCTGAAGGAGTTGCTGCAAGTTGGGGTGGTTGGTAGGAAAGAAAGGGGGAGGGGAGGAAAAGACATTCCTCTGGGAAATTTTAGGAGAGCTTTGTCGAGAATCACTGTCCAGAGTTCTCCACGGCTCCATCAAACTCAAGGGAATGAGAGGGAGGAGGGATGTGGGAGAGAGAGAAAAGAGCGAAGAGTCAGGATAGACTCAGCCGATTGGGAAATGGGGAGTGAAAACAGGAGGAGAACAGAACTCACCTGATGTTGGAACAAGAATATAGCAGCAGTAGCAACAGCAATCCTTTGGAAGGCAGTAAGAAACCGAAAACCAGCCAAGACTGGGATAGAAGGCTTAAAGGGAACCTGAAAGCAAAGAAGTAACTCCTTCAGAGGGAGCTGTCCATGGTGGGGAGCTGTGGGGTTGGGTGGGAAGCCCACTGGATGACCAGGACTGAGAGGCGGCTCTCTTCTCCTCCACTCTCCTTTCTTTCCCTGTATGCCTTCAGCTAGGGTCCTCTGTTCTGTTCAAGCAAGAAGAGAGCCAGGCACAAAGTCCAGGGCAACTCCTGTGTAGGGCGTGGTTCAATTAACCCATCAGAGCTCATACGTCCTTAGTGAGAGAGGGCTCAGTTTCTTCCAAGTCTCAGCTGGAAAGAGAAGGTGATTTGATTGGCCCTGGTTCTGGCCTTGGCCTTGGCCCTTAGAGAGGAGGGGGTGTGGGGAATGGATGGGAAGTGAACTTTCTAATAAAAAGGGGGTATGTTCTCTGCTGTTTGGGAACAGCAGCAAGACAAAGGCACTTGGAAGCAGGAGTGTCTCCATCCCAAAGAAATGAATCCCTTAATTCTATTCCCTTCCTACCTGCCTAGGTTTGGGGAGAGTCTATCTAGGCAGTGGGTAAGATGATTTTGCCAAGCTGATGGGTCTACCATTCAAATCTGGAGGACAAAATGCTACCGGCTCGTTTACCAGAGTGAGCTCTGAGGCCAAACAGAGGGAACTCAGGGGGACAAGCTTCTAATACTTTCAGTCCCTCCCATAGTGAACCACACCCCTTCCTGATGTCTCCAACCTTAACCCTTTCTGCTTGGTGTGGGACACCAAAGACCTTGGAATACAACATCTCCAAGAGAATGGTCTAGTCTCTGTGTTTTGGAACAAGGCGCCTGCTTTGCTGTTGGCCAAGAGGAACCTAAAATCTTCTTGCTCTACCCTACTCCTATACAGACCAGGTAACCTGTCTTTAAGGTAAGAGAGTAAAGGGGGCAGTACTGGACTCTTTCTTTATTCCTCCAACCAGACTTCTTGACTCTCTATTCCAAGGAGTGAGGTAAGCTCCCAGGCAGTCGATTGGTTGCCTTTCCTACGCCAAGCCTGAGTGACTTTGGTATAAGGCCCATGTTTATTGGCCTCACAAGAAGCAAATTGCAGAGGTCAGGCATGTCAACATTGGCATTACCCATCTGCTCCTCTGAGTGTTCATCCACACACATCTACACACTCAAACACAAACACAAGAAGGAAGTAACTCAAGATGGAAAATTGAGAGGAAGAGTGCAACCCTGGGTAGAGGCTTATGATGATAAACAAAGGTCAACAGTCTGACAAAAAGAACATTTGGAATAATTCTCACACTGCAGGTTAAACACAAGGAAGCAGCATTTATAAACTTTCTTTAGTCTAAGAATCCAGGCAGGGGACCCAAATCATTCTCCCTTTCTCCCAAAATCTTTGTAGTCAGGGCCAGGGGTAATTGAATGGTGGCTGCTAAGTATACTAAAGACATACTAATTTTTATCTTAACAAATGCTGGCTCCAGGGGAGCTAGATCAGATGGCCACCAACATGAGCTGAAGTAGGGGGAATGCTTTGCAGTTAGGGAAAGGGGGAGAGTGTTAGTGAACAAGAATTTATTAAGTACCTACTATGTGCCAGCCACTGTTCTAAGTGCTTTGTAAATATTAGAACAGAGGAGAGAGATGGAAAAAGAGGAGAATGTAAAGGAAGGGTTCCTTAAAGAAGGAGCAGCTTTACCCTTATATAGAAGCTACTATAAATCCTTGTTCATACAGTAGCAGAAAAGTACTGGAAATAAAGTGAAAATGACATGATGGAAAGAGAACTGGTTTCTAAGGTAGAGGATTTGGGTTCCAATTCTACCTCTGAAACTACCTGTGCAATGTTGTCACATTGCACAGTTGTCACTCAACCTCTCTGGGCCTGTTTCTTCATCTGCAAAACAAGAGAACTGGACTAAAATGATTTCAAGGTCTCTTCTAACTCTAAATCTATGATCGTATGGATTTTCTATAAGAAAGTGACCTTTAGGAAGAGAGTCTGGGTAAATTACACCTCATTCCAGGAAATAATAAACATGCCGAATTTCCAACTTGCAATGAAAAGAAAAAGTAAAACCACCCTCCTATCTTAGTTTCTCGGTGGTAGTGACAAAGTAAATGATATACTTGGGGAATCATGTCATTTCTTTCAGACTCTATCAGTGTGAATTGTATCTCTAGTGCCATTTGAGTGCCCCAAAAGTTATCCTTGTCACTTGAAATTCCCCAACAAGTCCAAGAGTTGCTGATGAGTGATTTTGGCAAAGGAGGAGAGTCCATTTTCTTTTACAAAACTTTCATATTGAGTTTGTATGAATCGTTAGGAAAAGAAATGCTATGTTCATATGTAATAGTGCAATTCTGTAGCAGAATCACCATGAATAAGCAAGAAAACATTTTATATTTATATATGATTGATCATTTGTCAAGAAAAACATCAATTACAGTTCTTAAATTATCAGGTAGGGGGCAGCTAGGTGGTGCAGTGGATAAAGCACCAGCCCTGGATTCAGGAGGACCTGGGTTCAAATCCAGCCTCAGACACTTGACACTTACTAGCAGTGTGATCCTCTGCAAGTCACTTAACCCTCACTGCCCCCAAAAAAACAAACAAAAAAAGATTATAGGTTTTTGTTTTTTCAAAGGGGGCCAGTCCCACCCCAAACCTTTGTATCAAACATTTCTGATAGAAGTTTAGCATCCAAAATGTATAAGTAATTGACATATTTACAAAACAAACAATTCTCCAATAGATAAAGTGATTCAGGATTACAGTATAAAGAAGCAATTCTTGAAAGAAGAAACATGTTTTCAACATTTATATTTAAAAAGTTCAAAATCTTTAATAATCATGAAAAGAACTCTGAGATTCTACCTTGTGTCCATAAATTTGTTGTTGTCTTTTGTTCTCCAAGAGGACCATGACATTGGGGTGATGTCATGACTTGCAGTAAATTGAATTTAAGTGAGGGAGGACTTTACAAGATCACCAATCTCACTCTCTCCTCCAGAGCCATCTGGGTCCAGTGGCAAGATATATAGCAGGATGACTAAAGATGGTCCAAGATGTTTTAAGGCAATTGGGGCCTAGGGTCACACAGCTAGTGTCTGAGGTGAGTAATCTATCCACTGTGCCACCTAGCTGCCCTGTCTTGCACATAGCAGGTGCTTAAAAACTTCCATCAATTCCCCAATTGAGAAATGGTCAAAGGATATGAACAGGCAGTTTTCTGATGAAGAAACCAAAGCTATCTATTCCCATATGAAAAAATGCTCTAAATCTCTAATGATTAGAGAGATGCAAATTAAAACAACTCTGAGGTACCACCTGACACCTATCAGATTGGCTAAAATGACAAAAAAGGAAGATAATAAATGTTGGAGAGGCTGTGGGAAAATTGGAACACTAATTCATTGTTGGTGGAGCTGTGAGCTGATCCAACCATTCTGGAGAGCAATTTGGAATTATGCCCAAAGGGCGATAAAGCTGTGCATACCCTTTGACCCAGCAATCCCACTTTTAGGTCTTTTGCCCAAAGAAATCATGGAAGGGGGAAAGGGACCCACATGTACAAAAATATTTATAGCTGCTCTTTACGTGGTAGCAAGGAATTGGAAGTTGAGAGGGTGCCCATCAATTGGGGAATGGCTGGACAAGTTGTGGTATATGAATACAATGGAATACTATTGTGCTGTAAGAAACGATGAGCAGGAAGAGTTCAGAGAAACCTGGAGGGTCTTACATGAGCTGATGATGAGTGAGATGAGCAGAACCAGAAGAACATTGTACACAGTATCATCAACATTGAGTGTTGACCTACTGTGATGGACTATATTCTTCTCACCAATGCAATGGTACAGAAGAGTTCCAGGGAACTCATGATAGAAGAGGATCTCCAAATCCAAGAAAAAAAAAGAAAGAAAGAACTGTGGAGTATAGATGCTGATTGAACCATATTATTTCTTTTGTTTTGGGTGCTGTTTTTTTTTTTTTCTATTTTGAGGTTTTGCATCACTGCTCTGATTCTTTCTCTTGTAACAGGATTAATGCAGAAATAGGATTAATGTTATTATGTGTATATATATATGTGTGTGTGTATATATCTATATCTATATCTATATGTATAGAGATATATAGATATAACCTATATCAGATTACCTGCTGTCTAGGGGAGGGGGGGAGGGAGGGGAGGGAGGGAGAAAAATCTGAAATTGTAAAGCATGTATAAACAAAAGTTGAGAACTATATTTACATGTAACGGAAAAAATAAAATACCTCATACATCAAAAAAAAAAAAACTTCCATCAGAGATTTTGGGGTATAAATTTAACAAAAATAACTAAAGACAAGTTCCATGCTGGTTTGGCTGTGGCAAAAGAGGTGTGCTATGTATGTTGGTGAAATTGTGAATTAAGTCTGACTTTTTTGGAAAACAGTATGGAATTATGAGTTATAAAAATGTACATATCCTTTGGTGTAGGAGTCCTACTATTTGGACTATCTTTCAGGGAAGCTACTGAAAGGTAACTGAGGCTGTGGCACCTGCAGGACCAGTTGCAAAGCTGCATCTCCCCAGAGATGGCTTCCCAAGATGATGGTTACGGGTAGGTACTGTGCTGGAAGCATTGCAATCCTAAAGCTCTTGTCTCCATTTGGGTGTGAGGGAAGATTTTGGTGGTCAAGCTGGTAGTGGTTTGACATGCCTGTCTCTTGCTACCTCCTGTCTCTTCCTCAGGGTGCCCTGATACTGCAGCTGGACTGGATTACCTATCCTGTGGGTGATGGTTTGTTGGGATGGCTAGTCCCATTTCTATAAGAATCCCTTCTATAGATGGCAGCTATGATGGCTGGGCAGGAAGTAGGGCCAGTGGTCTTGGGGATGCTGCCATTCCCACTGATCCTTATCTGCCTTTTGTTGGCAATTAACCAGCAGCTGTTGCTTATGGTAGAGGAATTTCCCCCTTAATGATTACTGTGAGGGTTTGGAAGCAGGTTTGGTGAGGACTGCTATTTCCAAGGCTCTTGTCAAATGAAGGATGACCATACATAAAGAGGGGCTTGTAAAGGGAAGGACTGTAGAGAGGGTTCCCTGCTGGGGCTAAGGTGAAGAATGGTATCAAGAATGGAATTGAGCATCGCTGCTGCCCTTCCCAAAAGAGTTCTAAGTAGTCAGTCTCCAATCAGGAATTTGGAGCCCCAGGGCAGATGTTTCTTCAGGAAATTAATTTACTGCAAGAAAGTAATTTTGTTCAGTCATTTTCAGTCATGGCCAACTCTTCATGACTGCATTTGGGGGTTTCTTGGCAGAGATACTGGAATGGTTTGCTATTTCCTTCTTCAGTCCTCATTTTACAGATGAGGAAACTGAGGCAAACAGGGGTAAGTGACTTGCCCAGTGGCACACTGAGTATCTGAGATCAGATTCGAATTCAGGAAGATGTTGTCCTAGATGCAGGCCCAGCACTTTATCCACCGCACCATGTGGCTGCCCCTTTCAAGAAAGCAATACATGTATTAATTTAACTGGGGAGAGGAGGTGGCCAAAGTGGGATGACCAGTGCTAGGCAAAATTAAATGTCTGATGATCACCTGTCCCAGTACCAGCCCGTCCCTCTGCACTGGACCCCCTCAGCATCCTACTAAATTACCTCTCCTACTCTCAGCCCGATTAAAATACCCATCTAGTCATTGTAACGTATCTCTGCTAATAGCTCATTTATATACCCTGTTCATAGCATTTTCTTCTTAAGTCTGTATATCATTTTATTATTTTACAGGCAAGGAAACTGACTTCTCCAAGTTAGGACACTGCTAAAAAGCTTGTGCCTGGATTTTTTTTCCCTAAGTTCAGTGTTGGGAGGAAAGATATTTGATTAATTTCATCCGCATGTGTGCCCTCAGAAGGGCACTTGCTTCTAAAGTCAAATATATTAGGAAGAGGAGTCTCCTTAAATCCCACAATGCCAACATGAATTAACCTGAGCTGTTTATCTGCTTTTCAAACCTTCCACTTCCAAACATATAGGTTCTCTGAAAGCTACACATCCCGATACCCCATCCCCCACCACTACCCCCACACAAAAACTCTATCCTCAACTCATGCCACCAAGTTGTCATATCCTCTTTTCTGGGACAAAAACCAAGCATAAATAATATCTGAGCCATATCGGGGCAGCTAGGTGGCACAGTGGATAAAGCACTGGCCCTGGATTCAGGAGGACCTGAGTTCAAATCTGGCCTGACACTTGACACTTACTAGCTGTGTGACCCTGGGCAAGTCACTTAACGCTCACTGTCCCGGGAAAAAAAATCTGAGCCAGATTTAGAAATTATGCTTTTGCTTCCCCTGTCCCTGTCCAAAGAAATCTGGAGAGGGAAGAGTTATCTTGAGCAAACCTTGAAGACTGAATAATGAAGACTGGTGAGCCACTTCTCCCAGGGCCTCCAAGAGCCCAGCTCAAATTTATTTTGCTTTAGGAAGGGAGGGGGTGGAGATGTCAGCCCCACCAGTATTTAGTCATTTACATAAACTTGCATAGAGACTGAACCTTTTTTTCTTCCGTCCTCCCACTCTGTCTTTAAAAATGGCCAATTTATTTCCATGGAGTCTAAAAAGCTGGAAAGAATGGATAGACATAATCTATGCAAATACTTGAAAGATAATGCAGTGAAAGGATCCCGGAGCTAAGAAAATCGTCAATAAATATAGTGGAAATGAGAGTTCTCAGACTGCTACTTCAGACAGCAGGTCTGGAAAGAAATTGGGCCTTTTACTTGGTGGTGTCTCATGCTTGTGGCGACCCTGTTTGCCCCTTCACAAAGTTGTCCTCAGGTACTTCGTGGCTAAACATGTGACCCACCTATAGGCTTCTTTCTGTAGACAAACGAGTGCAGCACAAATAAACACTAAGCCAGAAAAATATGAGGCGCAAAGCCGGAGGGACTCCGAGGGGCAGCCAGGGTTAACCTCCATTACACTTTACCAGAAAAGGGTCTGGCAATGACTTGACAATCTAGGAAATTGAGCCTAATAATCAGTCATTCTGAGAATCTACCTACTACCCCGGTGTAGGCACATCTAATTCTGACCCAAGAACTGAAAGATGGAAGTTGTAGAAAGGGAAATGAATGAGTCACTAAAAAAGAGAAACCTGTCAACTAGAAAGATGAGAATGGAAATCAATCCTGCGGATATGAAAACTGGGAAGTAAAATTTAAAAACCACACACACACACACACAAGAAAACCACACACAATGTATATAAAATAACTTTATTAAAACTATTTACAAGCTATAAAACCAAGTCTAGATCAAGCAAACAAAATTATGTTTTTGAAATGGGGAGAGGGATAAAGATAGACTTTTAAATGTATAATAGAAAGGCTTCCCCCTCCCTTTCAGGCAAGCATGGAGGCATTGCCCACTGGCTGACACTACTTCCTCACCCTCATCCCCCCTCCACTACAAAGGCACATGGCAGACAAACTTTACTCTAAGACCATAGCGTAGATCTAATGCCTCTCATTGGTATGGTTGGCTTGACCTAAAATGGAGTTTAAACACAGAAAACATTTCTTGGGCATGACTCAAGACAGTGTCACCATCTCCAAAGCTGTTACGGGCTACTGGGAGCTTAGAAGAAAAGAGGCACTAGGTGAGGGAGGCCAAACACCCTGTATTTAGGGAAGCTGCCTATCCAAGAGTCTGCTGAAGAAACAGTGGTCTTGGTAGGAAGTTGCCTCATGTTAGCTCACAGAATGCTCCAGTTTTCATCCTTAAGACATTCAACTCCAAGAGGACAAGGAGGGTGGCTTACTCAAACTTTCTAACACTTTCAGCACCTAACACAGCAGTCTCTAAGTGCTTAATAAATGTTTGTTGAATGACTGAACATTTGGGATACTTAGCAACCCTTATATAACCTAAGGACCATGCTTCCCCAGTTATGGACCAGAACCCATTTCTCAAGATTTCATCAACTAAGGAGCCACGTGAATCAAAACCCATATTAAGAAGACTCTTACAGGGCTAAGATTTTACAGGAACCCAAGCTCCATTTTTGCATGGTTAGTTCACTTCTGCTCCTGCTATGGTTAAGTCCATAGAAGCAAGAAGCTAAGTGCATTTACTGTGTGCAGTCTACTTTACAGGTTTATTACTTGGTTTCAATGCTAGCAGAACATGTGGGCACAATAAATCTGTCAAACTACCTTCCTTAGTGGTTCTGATCAGATAAAACTCTTGGCATTTTCATGGGGGGCATTATCCAGCAAATCTGACCTGAGTCCACAGGAATACTTAAAAGAATATCTCATTTCCTCTCCTCCTCTTACTCTTCATTTCAAAGAAAAACAGCACACAGCCTGGAGACATTTTTATGTCAGCTTCGGTGGGACTACCATTTTGCTGGGTAACAATTGTTCAATCCACTTTCAAGTCTTACAAGGTTATCAAAGTTTGGATGAGACTAAGAGTATCTCCAGTTCCTTCACATATCTGAATTTAATCATTCATTCACATACGTACATATGTATTGTGTGTGTGTGTGTGTGTGTGTGTGTGTACACACATTCTCTCTCACTCTAATTTGCTTTTGGGAAAGATGGGTAGCTTGCAAGTCAATGAAGAAAAGGTATGTGATTACTAACACAAAATGTAACTTTGAGATCCAAAGGGTCATCACTGGCAAAGCACATTTGTACTAGTAATCCATGAGTCAAGGGTCTGGATAAAGAACAATCTCAGTTTTTGGTGGGATTAAAAGTGGCTGTGGGGTTTTCCAATGAGGTGTGGAAAGGTGTCCAACAATGCTCGAATTGAAGATAGCACAATACAAGTTCCAGGTCAAGGCAGACAGGGTTTCCTCCAATGTTGATGAAAGAGTGCCCTTGGGCCAATTTATGGCCTGGTATTTGCCACACAGAGACTGATGTAGTGGCCGCTAACAGGGCTCCAACATTCAGCTCACTCTATAGTTATCTCCTTGATGAAATCAGTCTGGGAACCCAGTGACAAGGCAGAGCTGAAATTGCAGGAGCTATAACTGCCAAAGAAAATTAAAAGGGGGTTTCAAGTAGTGACTGAGGCAGGAGGCTAAACAGCAGAGGGGGAGCCAAGCAATCTCTGTAACAGCCCTGAAGCACCTGGGGCAGAGTAACAGAAGGATGGAGGAGGAACAGGGTCAGGGCTGCACACAAAAGACACCCGTCCCTGACTTTCAAGGACTGTCTGAGGCCTCATTGAGTCTCTGGGAGACAACTGTCATCCGTCCTGACAATAACCCCTTACTTCCAAAGAGATGTCAAATGTGAACCTACTACACTCCCAACTCTGCACACAAGACACTTTCCAGAGGGAGGGATTAAATACCCAGCTCTGCCCTGCCCCCCCCCCACTCCTCCCTCAGTCAGGCAGGTGAATTCACTTAATCCATCTACACTACTGAATACTAACCCCAAGGGAGAGCTTATGAGCCAGAAAATAGGCCAGGTCCCAACCAAACACTACAAATAAAGACAAGTCCCCGAAAATAGGTGTCGAACCATTTCCATAAGGTTCCAAATAAGCAACATGCTCAACTCGGGGCATCCGGGACTGGACGCAGCTGCCACGAAGCTCCTTTTGCACCCACATCCCTTTCTTAGCCCTCAAGCTCTGGGCTCTTCAGATTCCATTGTGGGACTTCTCCCCTTTCCAAGGAATGAATTTCCAGTCTGTGATGATCCATGATGCCTCAGGGTTATTCAGAGCTTTGGGAAGCAGTGTCAGCAGTAACTCATTCCTCTTCTGTCTATTCTTTTCTCCCACTGCCACAACATCCCACTGGCCACACAGAACAGGGAATCTCAGAACTGAAAGTCAGCAGCTGAGCTCAAGGCATCTGAGAATCTCTGTCAGAAAGACAGCTCTGCAAAGAGTCACTGTTGCTTTCACAAACTTACTTGCCTTTTTCACATTGACAGTGGGACAGATGAATGTGAAGCCTCCCCTGCTCATGCTGTTCTGATGGATTTCCACTCTCTAAACTGATTTACTTTTCCAAGAGGTCTGCATTCTATGGGGTTTGGGGTTGGAATCATAGTTAAAGTCAAACAAGAAAAAGGCACTTGGCAACTCAGGAGGGAAGGCTTTTCTAATAACCCACTGGGGGTGGCTGCAGGTCAGGTCCCAATCCATCCGCCTTTTTTATGGTGAGAGAATCTGAAATGAGAGGTTAATGTCCCTCTGTCCCATGATAAAAAGCCACACACAAAGCCATGAGCAAAGATCACTGCACTGCTTATCTATCCACAACTTCAAGGGCACTGAGAGGACATCCTGAGGTCTAAGTTGCTGGTCCTTTGAATAGTGGCAGCTGAATAGCTGAGGATTTTTTTTTTCAATCATGAAGCTCTTACTGGTAGCACCCTCAAGCCCCCATTCCAAAGGCACATGGCAGAAAAATTCTACTCTGAGAAGACCAGAGTCTAGATAATGCCTCTCCCCCTGCTTCCCATAGATTTGCATGGGGTGAGAAGGAGGGGAGATGAACTAGACAGAAAAAGAGGAAGAGGGGGTAGTGTCCCACTTGACTTCTCGGGTGACTCAAAGACACGTGGCCCCTGAGGGGAGAAATGGGAAACTAGTGGGAAAAAGTATGTAAGTTTTCAGAACAACATTACACACTGCCCATACCACCCCAACCAGCCCAGACAAAGCTAAGTGGCTTTTCTGGGAAAACAGCAACAAAACTGCAGGTGAAAAAATGAACTATAACCACTTTGAGGCTAAAGCAGCAGACAATTCCTGGAGGGAGGAACACTGACAATATCAGATGGAAGATAAAGTTCCAAAAACAACCCTTGAAAAGTCTCTAATAACCAGAGGGAATTAATCAAAAGTTGAATCATTATAATTTACGAGGCTTAAAATGGCTGATAAGTATGACAGTGTGATCCAATGATTCTTGCCACTCTGAAGTATGAGCTTTTAAAATTTCAATGTAAGTTCAGTCAAATCCAAGAGAAAGAAGTGCACCTTCTCCTCAAAATGGCCAAATAAAAATCTCATCCTGAAACTACTTGCACCTAAGCAGGGATACAGGAAGTTCCCAGAGACCTGTGGATTTTCCTATAAAGAAGCAGAGACTGAGAAATTTTCCCCACCCGCTACCTGAACACATTTCTGCACTTATAATGATTGGTGGTCTTCAGTGCCAACCATACACAAGAGCACTGGAATGGGCCAAACTGCACAATACCCTTGTACAGAGAAGATACCAACCAGATGCCGGGGCTATAAAAGCATCGGCATGAACACCTTGGGCAAGATAGCCTGCAGTGGGAGAGAAGAGGGTGAGGGAACCGCTCATTGATCTAGAAGGAAGTGCCCATATTCTTTGGTTATTTAACTCAATCCCTAGCTTCTCATAAGCTCCTTATGCAGATCACCAGCCAGGGTTCAGAAGGGATGCCCATCAGGCCTCTAAAATGGCAGCTCTGTAACATCTCATGCCAGTTTCAGATGGCCAGGAAACATCTGTATACACACACAGAGAGTGTTAAAGCTCTGGCCACCTTGAAATTGATTCAGTCCATGTGAAAATACCAAGATGTGGGGGCAGCTAGGTGGAGCAGTGGATAAAGCATCAGCCTTGGATCAGGAGGACCCCAGTTCAAATTCGGCCTTAGACAGTTGACATTTACTAACTGTGTGACCCTGGGCAAGTCATTTAACCCTCACTGCCCCACTCCCCCAAAAGAAAAGAAAATACCAAGATGCCACCTAAGACACTAAATGGTTCTGTATGACTGAGGGACATATAAGGTTCTCCTCATCCTCTTCCTCAAATGACATGTCCTCAAAGAGTTCATCCTCTGCAAAATTGCTCCCTAGTCCATATTCTTGCTCATGGACAGAAACTTCACTTGCTGTGACATGAGAAGATCCTTCCACAAAGTCAGCAAACCTGAAACACAGGGACAATAGTCAGCCATTAGGAAACTGTCTTTTGCCTTCTCCAGTCACCTCTGAGCCTAAACACAAAGCAACATGACACGAGGGGAGCTCCTAAGCATGCTGAATCTATCCAGGATGCTTCTGCTCGGTATGCAGAGAGGGAGACAAAGAGAGAGGTAGGATACTCCACCTACACCCTCTCACGCCTCTGCCATGCTTCACAAGGAATAAGTCTGCCCTCCTTAGTCATGGCAGCTCTACATTTCCTTTAGTCATCAATAATCCTGATAAGAGGAGATTAAGGAACATTACACATTTACAGGTGTTTACTGTTTTATGGACCTATAAACTATAAACTTTATGCTGGCAGGACAGCGAGTGTTCATTGGTACACTTGCTCCTGAGCTGAGGGGGAAAAAAACCAGCTCTGAGAGAGCATGGCAAGAATGTGAGTTAGGAAACAATTTAATTTAATAGGCCTCTCATCTCAATGGTCCAGAAAGTCAGAATCAACAGGTACAAGCAGTCTATTGTGTTCAGTTGTGTGAGGAGGCTGGCTCCTGCTGACCTGATGAAGATTTACCTAACTTTCCCTTGACCTTGGGGTCAGGATGGGTGGGTAGACTAAAGAGACGCACGTTATTATCTGGATAAGAAAGATCAGTCTCAGAAGTCAAGATCACCTCATGACCCAACCCCTCTGATAACAGCTGGTATTTTACCTCTTGGGAGACTGGATGCGAGCTATGGTCTTCCATGCAGGAAACTCTGGGCTGCTACAGTAGCCTCGGAGCTGCTCCAGGGCCTTTCGGGTCTCCACCTCCCCTTGGATTCGGTATTCTTCTTCTGTCAGGAGGCGAGGGGGTATCGGCTTTTTTGTTGCCTTAGACACCATTCTGTGCTCACCAAAATAACACCGTGAATGATTAATCACATTCGTCTGGATCTCCAGCCTTATTTTCTATCTCCCTTCATAGTGCCAATGGCCACTTGCGTCCCGAGGGGTCGGCCCTATTTTAACCCCTTTCCAAAATCTCCCTTGGTGATCCTTGGTCACAATGACTTCTTTCCATTTGGGACAGGAGAGGCAGCCACAGACATCAGTGCTGCTCTCTGGCCACAACAGGAAAAGGGGAGATGGTGACACAGATCAGCAGGATGATGGCTTATCAAGTCCATTTCTCATTCAAAAAGATAATCGATGCCAGAATGAATGACTGCAGATAACATCGCCATATTAAAATAACTATGGGCAAGACAGTGTCATGAGAGGGGTTACTTTCAGTTTCATCTACATACTGAGATAAGAATATTGCCAAGTACCCCATGAAGCAATAGGAAGTAGTCTGAAAACCAGGAGTCCATGATATGGTGTGTAAGTGATGCATCTTGCACCATCTAGTGGCTACAGGAACAAATGACACTATACAAGAAAATTTTATTTTATAAAAACAACTAGTGGGAATTCCAAATATCAGAGATGTTAGACTCATAAACGAAAGTAAAGCATAGCCCAGTAACAGTTACTTGCAAACAAGGCCTTACTCTGTCTCTTGACAAGCCCAGGGCTGCTGCCTTAGCTGACTGCATATGCTGATGTACAAATGAAACACAGTTATTGCTTTCTAGTCACCTGTAAGCGGTTTTAATCCACTGAGCGGGGTATTCCACGTGTTTAGAGCATAACGCAGCGATGACAAGGATAAAGGCAAACTGCCGGATCTGGATACCAAAATACATGAGCAACAGGCCTGTCAGCTGCAGAGACCAGGTCAGCAGGTTGATGCTGCGTTCATTTTCCATGGGTCCATACTTGTAACACACAGCAAAGCTCACGAATCCAACTATGAAGACATAACCTATGGGAGTAGCCATTGGTGAACATATATGAACCATCTGTCCTATGCATTGTCGAAAGGCTAGTACAGGAAGTGGTGGTGGTGTTGGCAGTGGCAGTGGTGAATATTTTATGCACTGAACTGGGAAGCAATAAAAAGCCAGTAATAGCTAATGAACCAACCACATGCTTCTCTTTCCCAAGTAAGATAAACCTACCTTGATACCACTCCATTCTTTATCCTCCCCCAAAGTTTCTGGTGTGTTAAGAGTTAACAAGAGTTACCTGCTTTAAGAAAACCCAATAGGGGGCAGCTAGGTGATACAGTGGATAAAGCACTGGCCCTGGATTAAGAGGACCTGCGTTCAAATCTAGCCTCTGACACTTGACACTTACTAGTTGTGTGACCCTGGGAAAGCTACTTAACCCTCATTGTCCCGAAAAAAAAACAACAAAAACCACACCAATATACATAAAAACACCAGAAAGCATAGGAATAAATGGAATTTTCTTTGAAATGATAAATAGCATCTATCTAAGACCCTCAGCAAGCATTACATGTAATGGGGATAAGTTAGAAGCATTCCCAAGAAGATCGGGGTAAAACAAGGATGCCCATTATCACCACTATTATTCAGTATTGTACTAGAAATGTTAGCTTTAGCAAGAGGAGAAAAAAAAGAAATTGAAGGAGTTAGAAGAGGCAATGAGGAAACAAAACTATCACTTTTTTTTTGGTGGGGCAATGAGGGTTAAGTGACTTGCCCAGGGTCACACAGCTAGTAAGTGTCAAGCATCTGAGGTCGGATTTGAACTCAGGTCCTCCTGAACCAAGGGCTGCTGCTTTATTCACTGCACCACCTAGCTGCCCCAAATCTATCACTCTTTGCAGATGGTATACTTAGAGAATGAATAAACTAAAAAACTACTTGAAATAAAGAAAACTCAGTATATGGAAATCCAAATTACTTTCCCCAAATGATATATTAAAGGGTGATTATGTGCCCAACCAAAGGATTCTTTTATTTAAAAATTAATTCATCACAGGGTTCTTCAAATACTTTGCTTCCCTAGTATACTTAAAATGATCAAATTTATCAAAATTAAACTTACAACTCCAAAAATACGTCTATATTATATAAATGAAAAAACTCAAGCTCTATCCCTAGAAACACTTTGATTGAAGCATAATGGTAGGTAATTATATAGGGAGCATAAATACATGAGGACCCACCAGCTAAGACATCAACAATAACACAATAACAACACAAGGCCAAAGTAAACTTTAAGAATCTTAGGTCTGCATGAAATAGAGCAGCAGGAAGACTAAGCACTTACTTAAAAGATAATGCCAGTAAAACCTGCAGATTTCTTGTAAGTTTTTTAAAACCAGCTGTATCAGGTACAGAGAAAAGGACCAGCCTCCAACCAGGATGATGTAGACGGGGCTTTTCTAGGACAGAAGAGGAGGCATGGAAGCCAAAAGTGACCACAACAGCCTTTCTATAGGTAAGAGAAGCTGTGATTTTAAAACATGAAATGATGAAATGCCAGCCCACTAAAAAGTTTCACAAGAAACTGTTACTCTTAAAGGAGTCAAGATAAGATGCTAAATCCTTTAAGAGCATGGCTACATAATTAACAAATGAGGAAACTTCTGGACCTACTGTGCTCAAGATTAAATATGAAAAAAAAAATCTGATAGCCAGTTTCTCCAATCACATATATAATAAATACCTTTCTGGATAAGGTTATTACCCAAGAATCAATTAACCCCCAATTCCCATTTTCTAAGACAATCCTTGAAATAAACACTAATGTAAGAGTCATTAAGCTACCTGTATACTGCAACGCACCACCCCCCATCCCCAATAAATGCACATAGAAACAGCTCTACCTACCTTGGGCATGAACTTGGACATGAAGAAAATTAAAATGAGCAGAGAGGCCAAAATCCCCAGGCTCATCCCAGTGGAGTAGTAGAAAACCTGACTTCTGCAAAGAGAAGGTTTGTTTTATGCATAAAGGATCAACAAATCTCTGTAGGTATTAAGTGTTGTTACTGGTATGCAATCATCCCCTAGAGAATATGAAAACATCATGGGAAATGTCCTTATTTTTTCAATATTAGGCCTCAAAATGCCTACAGCTAGTCACATGACAGGAAGTTTGCCTATTCTCTCAAAATTACTTTGTATCTTGCATTTATTTAACCGTGCAGATCTTATATCCATCCAGCAGAACGCAAGCCCCTCAAGAGCAGGGCCTGTCTCGTTTTTGTCTCTCTATCCACATATCCACTATATGGTCAATGTGTCTTTTCCTTTTTTTTTTTTATTTTTTTTTTTATTTTTTTTAGTGAGGCAATTGGGGTTAAGTGACTTGCCCAGGGTCACACAGCTAGTAAGTGTTAAGTGTCTGAGGCCGGATTTGAACTCAGGTACTCCTGACTCCAGGGCCGGTGCTCTATCCACTGCGCCACCTAGCTGCCCCGGTCAATGTGTCTTGAACTAAATTCTTGCAATAAGATGAATCAAAAGATAATAAGAGACAAGATGACAAAGCCAAGGAGGAGCGAGTAGGGCTCTCAGGCCAGAGTGTGGGTACTGGATCTAACTGGCGATATCTAGTGTTGGCGATCAATGCCTTTTAGAGAGCCACTGCTTCTGGGCTCCCATCATCCTCACTTGAATTTTACAGTGATCTTGCTTATGAGCAGCAGGCAGGCAAACCATCCACTTTCAGAGGAGACAAGAGGGTCCCTCAACAATAAATGGCCTTGCCAAGGGATAGAGCCAGGACCAGGACACAGGTCTCCTCTATTTCTCTTTCAGAACTTTCTGCTCAATAGAGTTGTCCGTCACTACAAGTATCCAGAGACTGGCAGGGATATTATAGAAGGGATTCCAACATGGAGAGGGAGGTAAACCCTCATTAAAGCATCTACCAAGAAATAAAGGGGATTTGTAATATGCATTGGTAGAAATAACATATTTATGAAAACATGGATCCCTACAGTATAAATTATTAATATTTACCTTCGTCTTTGTTCACTGTTTATTATTTAATCATCTTTAAATCTTTATGTTTATATGCAGGAAGTGCTATCAAGTTACATTCCTGGGAGTCTATCCAAACGGCCTAACTCAGAACATCAGCATAAACAAAAGATTTGTTTATTTTACAAATGATTATTGTTGAGGGCCAGCCTGTCTTAAAACTGAATATAATCTTCTGGCTGTAGATACATAGCATAATGGCCAATCTATCAAGAAGTTCCACTACTGTCAATCTCATTGACCATAATACAAATAAAAACATCACTTACAGAAAATGGATGACTTCTCCATCCCAGGCAGAGGCTAGCCAAATAAATTCTAGGATTAGGAATGAAAGTGTTTATGGCTTTTATGGAAATAGCAAAGCAATTTAATTCTGAGCCCAGCAGAGCTGCATACCCTGAAGAGCAAACCTACCTGCTTAATAAGTCTCCACAAAAAAAAAGCAAAAGTCCAAGGAAGAAAATTAGGATGAGTTTGGGGTCAAATCCTGGAGGGGAAAAAATTAAACATATATTTTAAAAAAAGATTGAACATCCATGGGAATACATAATACAATACAAAGTCATTTTTAGCCATACAACACTATGAAAATACAAAATACATCTAAATCAAAGCTCTTAAACTGTGGGTCATAAATCCATATGGGGTCATGTAACATGTGGGGTTTGTGAAAAATCTGGCAACAGTAAAAGGTTACGTATACCATTTTATAAACCTATATATCCAGGGTATGTAAAAATTTCTCAAGCAAAAAGGGTTGCGTGTGGAAAAAGTTTAAGAAGCCCTGATCCCAAACAGTAATGTAAACACCAGGGAAGGAAAAGAACAAATACTTCATTGATCCTCACAACTTCCCCCCAAAGTAGGTGCTGTTATTATCCCCATTTTATAGTTGAGGAAAAGAAGGCCAACAGAGGTTAAGTGACTTGCCCAGGGTCACGCAGTACTGTCTAACACAACACTGAACTTAGGTTTTCCTGACTCCACACCCTAGGATAGAGTAGCCTCTATCTGCTGCACCTCCTAGCTGCTTCTGCCTCATAAGAGCCAGGGGACGTTTCCAGAGATACAGAATAATTAGATCTCTGCCTAGCCTGTACTTTCTTGTAGATATATATTTTTTTTTAAATCTTGATTAATCCTAAATTAAATCCTAAAAAAATGGAGAGTCTTGCTAGGTGGAATTGGGTAAAATGCCATCGGCTCTTCTCTTGACTGACCACAAGGGGTCTCCACTACTCTAGTTCTCAAGCTCTGAGTCATCCTCAGGCTGGCTTCAGCAGCTTTGCCTTAGGGTTTAGGTCCCCATGTTAAGATCTCCCACTGGTCCCTGTCTTGGCACCTTTCTCTACCCAACAACACTTCTCACTAACAGGAGAGCTGCACCAGAAGAGGTCCCAGGGAATCCTATCCCACTATCATTGAGCTTGGGCAGAGGCCACTAGACACCAACAGATCCAACATCTAAAGACAACCCCAAGCATCCCAGGCTGGCAGGGCACCATAAGCAGGGGCGGAGGTGGCATCCCAACTCAAGTGTCTTCTGAAGAAAGCACAAGGATCACCCCTGAGGAGCAAGACCTCAGTCACCTTGCCTCTGGCCAGATCTTGATGACTCCACCACCAGGGGACGGCAGCATGAAAACATTCTCTTTTCTTAGGTACAAGGTTCATCGCGAATCTTACCTTTGTTTTTTGTTTAAATATCTATTTTTTCTTCTAGATGTTTAAACATTTCACTGTAAATACTTCAGAGAGGACAGAAATCATGCCAATCTTTCTGATGTGCTCTCAACAGCAGAGAACAAACACATCAGCAAATAGATGCGAACAGTCAGGAGTATAAATCTTCACAGGCTTGGCCAAGGAGGGAATCCTAGATAACTCTAATAATCCTCTTTGCTATGAGAAGGTGCCTCCCCCTCTCCCCAGCTTCTCTGTAGAAGCAGGGGCCCACAGGTATACAACACTGCATATGATGTTAGACTTTTTGATTTGTTGGTTAACTCAGCTAAACTGGTTTGTTCCCCACTTTTTTATTTGTTGTTATAAAGGATTATTCTCTACAAGGAGGAGGATGACAACAGGGAATACAGGTGATATAAAATCAACAACAGACTGCAACAAAAAGTTACTTTAAAGATTGTTAAAGAGTACTCTCTAAGCTAAGAAAATGACCTAACAGGTAGTGGACAAGCCACCATGAGATTTTCACTGTCTTCAGTCAAAGATTTAACTTAATGAGCAGCAGGTAGTGTGCTAATGGGGATGGAGGAGTCTTCTGACAAACTAATCAGAATCGCTGAAGCTCAGAACTTCTTACAGCCCAGGGAAGCCATTTCTTCCTCACTCCTCTTAATTATTAAGATCTGACCTTTGATACCTAGGTTATGTATCCATCTGGACCTTATCTTGGTAGATGGTTTGTGAGGTGTTGGTCTGAACCTAATTTCTGCCACACCCCTGTCCAGTTTTCTCAAGTGTTGGTCTAGTAGTAAGTCTTATCTCCATTGGCTGAGGTCTTCCACTTGGTTCTTATATTCCTTTCTTTTTTTTTTTTTTGGATGAGGCAATTGGGGTTAAGTGACTTGCCCAAGGTCACACAGCTAGTGTCTGAGGCCTAATTTGAACTCAGGTCCTTCTGACTCCAGGGCTGGTGCTCTATTCACTGTGCCACCTAGCTGCCCCCAGTTCTTATATTCCTGTTACACAGTCTATACTCAGTTGGTTCCCTTGATGGGTCTATTTTTTAACTAAACCATTCTAGTAATTACTGCTTCCTGGGATAGTGTGAGACTTGGTGCTGCTAGGCCATCTTCCTCCTCACTTGTTTAGTGACCTCGGGAGTTCCCTAAGGTGCAAAAGAAGCCACTAATGGAGAGGCGGCTTACTGCGGGACAGACTGACGCTGTACTCCGTGTCCTTCTCGAGGACCTCGACTTTGAGGCAGACCTTGGTGCTATATAGGTCCACGTTGACATAGGTGTCGTTCAGCTTCTCCTTCAGGAAGGACGAGAACAGGTTCCAGAGACTGAACTGCTCCAGCTCTTTCAGTTTCTCCTCATTATCCACTTGTGTAACTCTCACCACTCTGGAGCTGTTTACCCGAATCTATAAGTCAGATGGGTTGGGCGGAAGAGAAAGGAAGGGAAGATGAATTTCAAATGTCAACACATACATAGGCACAATGTTAAACCCTTAACACCACTGGGGGTTTTTCCCACAAAACTAATCAAAAGTGTTGAAAGTTGTTGTAACTACTAAAAAAAAAAAACACTGGACAAAGAATGATTTTTATATGCAACGACATGGAACAGAGAGGCATGTGTGAGACCAACTTGTTATTACAGTGTCTCAGAACCACCATTAGTTAAAGAGGGGAAAAAAAGTTTTTTCAAATTGAAGGGGTCATCAATATAGCTATTTTACAGACAATTTTTACAAAACCTGGGGCAAGAGCATTAAGCAAATTGGCAGGTTACAGCCAGGCCCAGAAAGATTGAAGATGATTCCCATCATGGTGTTGAAGAGATTCTCCTCATTGTCTGCCACAAATCACTGGTTCTGGGGACATACTGGTCACACATGCTCTGCGAGCACTAGCATTTTCACATCAGACAATAAAATAAAGAAAAACAGATTTTAAAAAACCAACCACCAAATCACCTTAATCATCCTAACATGACTCATAAGCTGCTACACTTAGCAGCAGGGAGGGTGCCCCTAAGTGGAAGAACAGGCACCAGCTTCCAAAAGGACTCATTTTGTTCAATCACTATTAGATACAGACACATTGAGCTGCCAGCTGACTTGATAGCGTTATGGAATAAATGGCCAAAATAATTCTTCTGTGGGGACATACTGGACTCTGTGTGTTTATGAAAATTACACTCATGTAAAATCGAAACAGAATTAGGAGCAGCAAGTCAAAGGTAGTTATATCGGCATGGACACACAATAGTTTCCAGCTCAACAATTAGAGGGGGGATGGCTAGAAGGGTAGGGGCCTCCCGGAGATGGAGGAAATATGCCACAAGGACACAAATAAGGAATACAGACTACTGTATGCTCCTCGAGAGGGAAGACCATCTGTTATTATTTCTTTTAGATCCCCCACAGAGTAATTATAATTGTAACAACTCATAGCACCCTGGTAGTGATGAGCCAGGTGAGGCAAGCCACTAAGTACTCATTAATGGTGGGTTCTAAAATAATGCTAAAGAGGTTATTAGAAATCAATTCTGGGGGCATCTAGTGGCACAGTGGATAAAGCACTGCCCTGGATTCAGAAGGACCTGAGTTCAAATCTGGCCTCAGACACTTGACATTTACTAGCTGTGTGACCCTGGACAAGTCACTTAACCCTCATTGCCCGCCAAAAAAAAAGAAAGAAAAAGAAAAGAAAGAAATCAATTCCTTATCCTAGGGGTCTAAACAAATACACAATCTCAAAAATTTGCATGGCAATTCCACCCTCCAACCATCTTCAGGTATCTTACCATCACTCGAGTCCATATTTCATGCACCCTGGAGCAAGAGAGTTCTTTAACAGAACTGCTGACTACTAGGTTTCACGATAAAATTGGGATTCTTTCAGCGTCACACTTGCACTTCAATTCAGCTTTATACGGAAAGGGAGGAAAAGAAATGTTTAAGCATAGCAAACATAAACATTCTGTGAAAAAAGAACACAACGGTCATTTTCTTGAGTCTACATTTTAACTTTGAAATAGGGATGGCAGGGGGCAGCTAGGTGGTACGGGAGATAAAGTACCGCCCTGGATTCAGGAGGACCTGAATGCAAATGCAGCCTTAGACACCTAACACTTAACTAGCTGTGTGACCCTGGACAAAGTCACTTAACTCTCATTACTCAGCCCAGGGGAAAAAGAAAAAGAAAAAGAAATTAGGGATAGCAAATACTAAAGGACAGAAAGATTCCATAAGGTAAAAAGTCTGGCTTTGCAAACATCACAATTTCTGACAAATACCATTAACTCAGGCTTTTAAATAATCCCTCATCCAGAGCAGGTAGAAAAAAAATGTGTATTTTCTCCAACAATTTCCTGGCAGGGTTAGGAAATAGCAAAAATGTCTTTACTTACAACAAGGCAGTATGTAATTGATTTTAATGCAGTTCAGTTTTTTTGGCCTTTTGCTTCCAATCCAAAGAGCTCAGGAGAAAGCTAATTGTTATATCAGATCCCATTATCCTTCACTCACGGTCCTTTGGGAATTGTCTTGAACCCCAGTCAATCTGGTGTTTAAGGATTGCCATTCTGCTCACCTGCCCTGCCCCCCCCAACCCTGCCCTACCCGGCCTCCCTCCCTCCCCTGCCCAAGCAACAGGGCCTTGTTCAGAACCTGGCTTGTGAAATAGTCCTGTGAAAGGAAGCATTTAGCAAGCATTCTGGCAAAAATGACTTTCTGAGGATGCAAGTGAATGGATTTTAAAACACAACAAGAAAAAGAAAATCTCAGCCAAAACCCCAAATCACACAGATAAAAAGCTGACCTGGGACATCAGCCCATGAGGTCAGGAATAGTTTGGGGATGAAGCCAGGATTACTCCTGTGCCTATAGCAGTCTTTGTCTCCCTAATCAGAAGAACAAAAAAGAATCTGAAAAGAAAGGGAAGGGAGAAGAGAAAGAGAAGCAGCTGTTTGGAGCTAAATCTATATGATGTCCATCGGTATTGGGGGATTGGCAGAGGGTTTTAGAAAGATCATTTTTTGGCACCTACTTTAAAACTATCCCAGCTGGGATTATGCCAACAATTCAATGCTAGTGCCTGGCTCTCAGGGAGTTTTGCTAATAACCTCCTTAAACCCCAGCAACTGGACTAAATCTAGACTTCAAAGGAAAAATGGCTGGTAAGCTGTTATTTTCTCCAAGCTCTTATTTCAGAAGACACAATTCTCACAAAACCTTATGTCCATTCTGTTTGCTAATGCTAAGTCATGAAACTACTGAGGAACACAGCCCACAATATGAATCAGTTGTTGAGTGATTTGAAAAGTGAATTCGAAGCTCACCAGGACAACTCGAAACCATTTACAATGTCCCGAGCTCTGCAACGATAACTGCCAAGAGAGCTGTTAGGTAACCATTAAAAAAGAAAAGGTCATGTCATGCACAAGTCCAATAGCTATTATGTTTTACCTCAAATCATTTTCAGTCAATTTATTAAAGCCCTGAGCAACGAGCACACCTGTTAACTAAAGCTCCTCCAACATTCATAATTAATTCACCCCCTTTCTCTCCTCTAGCACCAGGAAATGTCAGAATTACACACTTTAAAATCCACTGATATTCTCAAGAGAGCGGTAAGATACAAATAACATATGGTAATAACATCAGGCCTTTTGAAAAGCGTCAGGTCAAGAGAAGTCCTATTTGTTTCTAAACTAGCTCAAAAAACCTTCAGATGGCATTTCTCTAAGGAAGATTTATGCCTACGACACCAATAAAAGAAATCACAGAATTAAACCATCCTCTGAAATCCAGTCTCCATTTGCTATAACTGGATGCCCATGCCCAAACTCAGGGTTGGGGGTGGGGGGTGGGAGAGGGGATAAGGAAGACTCCCTCATCACAGCCTCCTACAGAGATCACCATTTGTCTGTTTCTGCAGGGTCAGGAGCAAAGAGTGCCAAGACCGCCTGAAGGAGCAATACTTGGAAACTCTTAACCAACAGGTTATGGCCCAAAACTGTGGCAACCCAGGCTGTGACGTTAAATCGAAAAGGTGGCAAGATGCCCAACACTGGCACTGCATGTGCCTCGTTTTTTTTTTTTTTTTTTTTGGTTTGGTTTGGTTTGGGTTTTTTGCAGGGCAATGAGGGTTAAGTGACTTGCCCAGGGTCAGACACGTATTAAGTGTCTGAGGCAGATTTGAACTCAGGTCCTCCTGAATCCAGGGCCAGTGTGCTTTATCCACTGTGCAACCTAGCTGCCCCCTGCATGCGCCCCATTTTAAAGAGCCAAATGACAAACAAATGCTTTCCCCCTTCTCCCTCACCCAAGTAACTGTTTTGCCTTCTCCAAAGAGCCTGGTCTAAGTGTTAGGAAGCAACCTACATGTCCAGGCCCAGCTTCGCTCTCACTGTAGATACGAAGCTGGCTCCTTGGCAAGATACCTCTCTTGGATGTCAGTGACTCACTGTACTAAACTTATGTGCAAAACTCATTAAAATATAAGTGACCCCAAAAGGTCTGATGTAACCATACCCGTTCTACCCCAGAGATTTTCTCTCCTTCTCTCTCCATCTTATAACTTATAGGTCACCAGCTCAGAGAGTGGTCACTTTCTTTTCAGTCAACAAATACCAAGGCCCGACAATGCACAAGGCACCAATCAGTACGGGTTTGTATCTCTTAGTCCAACCTGAAAATTAAAAGTTACAGTGGAAGATGGTGGAGAGAAAGCAGGAAGTTGCCTGAGCTCTCCCATGTTTCTCTCAAAAAGAACATTAAATCAAGCCTCTAAATGGATTCTGAAACTAGAGAAGCTACAAAAAGACAGACACAATCTTCTTACTTGAGATAATTTAGAAGACTTCAGGAAAAGTCTGTCTCACTTAGGCGAAAGGGGAGGGCTGCTCAGTACAGCTTGACATAGGGGAAGCTCGGCACTGCTGAGAGTGGCACTGCTGAGAGTGCTTATAACAGTGACCCCTGTGCCCCAGGAGCAGACTTCAACTTTATAAGTTGAAAAATAGGATACAATATGAATAAAAACCAAAAAAAAAGGACCCTTACCATTGACAGCTTCTATGGTGAAAGGGAAGACTCAGATGGATTTTTCAAAATTCCTTACAAGTGAAGACTCAAGTGGGAAGATGATCTTGTCTCAAGACCGAAAAGCCTTCTTTATGAAGAATTATTGGCCTACCTGAAAGCCATGTTCAAGAAAAGTCTAGACACCATGTTCCAGGAAATTATCAAGAACTGCCCTGATATTTTAGAATCAGAGAATAAAATCATCACTGAAAGAATCCATCGATCACCTCCTGAAAAAGACCCCAAAAGGAAAACTCCAAAGAATATTGTAGCCAAATTCCAGAATTATCAGGTGAAGGAGAAAATACTCCAAGCAGGTAAAAAAGAAACACTTAAATATCAAGGAACCACAGGTCAGGATGACCTGGGACATGGCAGCTTCCACATTAAAGGATGGCAAGGCTTGGAATATGGTATTTCGGAAGGCAAAAGAGCTTGGATTACAACCAAGAATCAATAACCCAGCAAACTTGAGCATTATCTTTCAGGAGAATGATGGACATTCAGTGAAATAGAGAACTTCCAAGGATTCCTGAAGAAAAGACCAGAACTAAACAGAAATATGATCTCCAAATATAAGAACTCAAGAGAAGTCTAAAGAGGTAAACAGGGGTGAAAAAAGATTGTTCAATGAGGTTAAACGGTTTAAATCCCTATGAGGGAGGATAATACTTTTAACTCTTGGGATCTGTATCTCTATTAAGGTATTGTTATTAAATTGACCTGGATGTGATGATATAAAGAAACTTAAGGGGCAGAATAAAAGGAGACTAGGGTGGAATGGGGTTAATTACATCATATGAAGAGGCACAAAAAAACCCTATTAAAATAGAGGACAGGGGACATCTTTTTTAAAAATTATATATTTTCATATATATGTATACATACATACAAGGGGCAGCTAGGGTGGCGCAGTGGATTGAGCACCGGCCCTGGAGTCAGGAGTACCTCAGTTCAAATCCGGCCTCAGACACTTAACACTTACTAGCTGTGTGACCCTGGGCAAGTCACTTAACCCCAATTGCCTCACTAAAAAAAAAATAGAGGGAAAGAAGAGAGGTGTGAACATTATTTCAACCTCACTCTCATTAGATTTGGTTCAGGGAGGGAATAACATATACACCCATTTGTATAAAGAAACTAGCAAAAAACCAAAAAATTAAAATAAATAAATGAATGAATGAAAGAAAGAACATTTTTAAAAAACAAAAAAGAAACTTAGCTTACTCTTTAAGTCCAACCTGAGGTCTCATGGTCTAGGGGAAAAAGTAGTATATTTGTAGTAAAAAACAAAACCACTGGGCAGCTAGATGGTGCAGTGGATAGAGCACCGAACTTGGAGTTGGGAGTACCTGAGTTCAAATCAGGCCTCAGACACTTAATACTTACTAGCTGTGTGACCCTGGGCAAGTCACTTAACCCCAATTGCCTCACTAAAAAAAAACAACAAAAAAACAAAAAAACAAAAACAAAGCCTGCCTCTCCTACTTAGTAGTGCCGTGACATCCCCTAACCTCTAGGACCCTGTTTCCTCATCTGTAAAATATGAATAATAATTCCTATTTGGCCTCACTTAGAAGGTGGTTTTGAAAGTACCATACAAATAAAAAGATCCTTCTCCACCAATCCTGTTCCTCGCTCTGATATACCCATCTCTTTCAATGGCATCACCCATGCTTATGACCACAGGGTCATTTTTAATGCTCCCTCCCTTTCCTGCTTCCACATATCCTTTCACTTCCCCAGTCCTCTTGAGTCCATATTTCACAATCACCAGATTCCAATCCACCCACCACTAAGCCCCTATAATGTGCAAATCTCTGGAGAGGCAAAGACCACCAAAAAAAAGAGGGGCTGACAGCCGCTGTACCAGAGGCACAGAATGTGTAAACAGAGAAGTGAACACATGACAGTCTGGGGAAGGGCAGAGCTGAACCTTGGGAAACCAGGAAGAGGAGGGCTCTGAGAGTGGAAGGCCACCACCAGGCATGGGGCAGTCTACATCTCTGACCTTCTGGATGTCACAAAAATGTTCCAGTATACAAAGAACAGAAAAGTGTGGCATAGAAAACTGTGTTAAAGCACACACTCAATTTAACATAACAAAACTGCCTTGCTTGTCTCCCCTTCCAAACTTCCTTCTTGTGTATTGTTTGAAATGTTATATTGATTCTCTTTTCTTCTTTTAAAATCTCCATTGCTACCTATCAATTTTTAACAACCCTCCCACCCCACCACCACCAAAATAGCACTTTTGCTCAGTCAATAAACATCATGCCTCTCTGCACCTCTAGTTCATCCCTTCTGTCAAGGGCCAAGAAGCAGGATTCATCATCAGTCTTTGGAGGTCACAACTGGTCACTGCACTGATGATCTCTCAACTGCTTTCCTTTATATCACCTGGATCACAGAGTAAACCATTCTCCTGGTTCTGCTCACTTCATTCTGCATCAGTTCATACACGTATGAATCTGTCATTAGTCACTGCTTACAGTATAATACTACTATTCCATTAAACTCCTTTCTCATTTCTATATGTTAAAAATCTTTCTAATGCTTCTTGGAGGCAAGAGATGGATGGTGAGTTCAGGAAACAGGAAGGAGGGTGGGTCTGGCTGGAATGGAAAGAGGGTGAAGAAGGTTATGTAAAACAAGCCTCCAACTGATAAATGGTCAAAGGCAGTTTTCAAATGAAGAAATCAAAGCCATCTATAGTCATATGAAAAGATGCCCTAAATCAGAATTGATTAGAGAAATGCAAATCCAAACAATTCTGTGGTATGACCTCACACCTATCAGGCTGACTAATTCAACAGAAAAGGAAAATGACAAATGTTGGAGAAGATATGGGAAAATTGGGACATCAATGCACTGTTGGTGGAGCTGTGAACTGATACAACCATTCTAGAGAACAGTTTGGAATTATGCCCAAAGGGCTATAAAACTGTGCATACTCTTTACCAAGCAATACCACTACTAGGTCTGTATATCCAAATAGATTTAAAAAAAAAAAAGGAAAAGGACCCAAATGTACAAAAATATTTATAACAGTTATTTTTGTAGTGACAAAGAATTGGACAAATAGGAGATGTTCATCATTGAGGAATGATTGAACAAGGTGTATAAAGATCGTGATGGAATACTATTGTGCTATAAGAAATGATGGGGGGGGCAGCTAGGTGGCGCAGCGGATAGAGTACTGGCCCGTGAGTCAGGAAGACCTGAGTTCAAATTCGGCCTCAGACACTTCACACTTACTACCTGTGTGACCCTGGGCAATTGCTTCGCTTAAAAAAAAAAAGAAAGAAATGATAAGCAGGATGCTTTCAGAAGAACCTGGGAAAACTTACATGAACAGATGTGAAGAGAAGTGAGCAGAACCTAGAGAACATTGTACACAGCAACATTGTACAATAATCAACTGTGAATAACTTAGCTATTCTCAGCAACACAAGGATCCAAGACAATTTAATTCCAAAGGATGATGATGGAAAATGTTATCTCCAGAGAAAGAGCTGTTGGACTCTCAATACAGACTGAATCATACTTTTTTTACTTTCTTTTTCTTGGGGTTTTTTTTGTCTTTTTTTCTTTCATAACACGACTAATATGGAAATATATTTTGCATATCTGCACATGTATAACCTAAATCAAATTGCCAGGTTTCTCAAGGAAGGGGCAGGGAAGGAGAAAGAGAATTTGCAACTCAAAATTTTAAAAAAACAATGGTAGGTGGCAACTAGGAGGCACAGTGGATAGAGCGGCCCTGGATTCAGGAGTACCTGAGTCCAAATCCGGCCTCAGACACTTAACACTTACTAGTTTTGTGTGACCCTGGGCAAGTCACTTAACCCTCACTGCCCCACCAAAACAAAACGAAAAACAAAAACAATGCTAAAAGTTGTTTTTATATGTACTTGGAAAAATATATTTAAAAAAATAAAAACTACAAAGGGAGACTGGAGCTAAACTGGAAAGGACTTGAAATGCCAATTTCAAGAGTTTGTATTTTATCCTAGAGGAAAATGAAAGATATAGAGAAATTCAGGCTTCTATTAGCACTGCAATCACCAAAATCTGAATCTCCCAGTTTCCTGAGGTATCAACCCCATTCTAATCCTTCCCACACACAGCTACCAAATTAATGCACAGATGCCATCATGGTACTGGCCTGCTCAAAAAACCTCCACTAGTTCCCAGCTATTTAACCTGCCACGATCTGGCACCAATCTAGTACCGCAGCCTCGTGGCACACAAATCAACCTAACATCTCCAGGCTCCCATCAAAGAAGCCTCTTCGATATCCGCTCCTCCATAAGTTCAGGCTGTTCCCTGAAGCTCAACCCCAATGCCACTTGCTCTGCAAAGTCTTTCCTCCCAAGCCCAGCCCTCAGCTGGAAGTGACCTCTCCCCTTACAGTATATCCTTTATATTACCCTTCTACACGTATATTCCAATTTGTATCATATGTGTATCATGACTCCTACTCAAAGAGCAAGGGAAGGCTATAAGAGGATGTCACAAAAAGGTTGCCTGGGTCAACTACAAATTCATGCCATTTAATGTGAACTCTCACCTCAGCCAGATCCTTTACTACTCTGACTTCCTACTCTACTTCCCATAAGGGCTGGTCCAAACCTTCGATCTCCTCAAGCTCCCTGAAGAGTCCAAGGCATCTGTGTCACTGAGAGGAAGGCCTTCTCCTCCACCAGGGCCAGCGAGAAGCCAGACCCCATGCCTCCTGACCCTTATGCCATCTCTGTCCTATAGGCTCCTCTATATCTCTGGAATGCTAAACCCCTCAGTCATTTACACTCAGGGTATTCCCTTCCTTACCATCCAGTCATTTTTAACTCAGGCTTCCAGCTCTACTAAAACTGTTCTCTCTAAAAATCATTTAAGGTCCTTTATCATTTGCCTACACCCCACCTTTCCAGCTTAACCGTACATTACTAACTCTTATTTTACCATGAAAAATTGAGTCCATTGGCTGTGCGTTCCTTCTTCTCCCCACCTCTTCCTCTCAAACCTCTAGCTGATATCCCTTACTCTCCCTTTCTCTCTGCCATGGTCAACCCCTCTATATGTGACCTTAATTCCACTGACTCCTATCTTCTTCAGTTGACTTCCCCTTCTCTTCCTCTCTAATCTTAAACCTCTCCCTATGTAGTTGGCTTCATCTCTACTGCCTTCAAACATTCCTAAGTCTTCCCCATCCTTAAGAAACCTTCATCTGATCTTGTTTTCCTTAATCTTCTTGCTCCCTTTCTAAGCTAAATTACTAGAAAAAGTTGTCTACGTCATGATGGAAAATGCTCTCCATCCAAATCCAGAAAAGAAAGAACTGTGGAATATGGATGCAGATTGAACCATCCTATTTCTTTTGTTTTTGGTGCTGTTGTTTTTCTTTGCTGAGGTTTTTCCTTTTTGCTCTGATTCTTCTTTCACAGCAAGACTAGTGCTTCAGAAATATGTTTAATGTAATTGTACATATATAGCCTATATCAGATTACTTGCTGTCTTGGGGAGGGGGAAGGGAAGGGAGGGAGAAAAATTTGAAACTAGAAATTGTATAAAAACAAATGTTAAAAACTCTTTCTACATGTAACTGGAAAATAATAAAATACTTTTATAATTAAAAAAAAGTTGTTTACACCAGAAGTGTCAAACACCCCCATCCCAACCACCCCCTGTCTGGTCTCAACCAAATTGAAATGTAATTGGGAAATATTTTTAAAATGAAAAAATATAGATATTCCATTAAAAAACTAAAATGTGGCCTGCTAACATCCTTATTATAGTTTAGTGGCCCCATTTCTGAGTTTGACACTACTGGTTGACACACTTCTGTCCTCACTCCTCCACTCTGAACTCATCACTCAAATGTTCCCTTCATTACCAAATCCAATGAACTTGTCTTCAGTCCTTATCCTTCTTTTTTTGTTTTGTTTGGTTTTTGGTTTTTTGGGGGCAGGGCAACGAGGGTTAAGTGACTTGGCCAGGGTCACACAGCTAGTGTCAAGTGTCTGAGGCCAGATTTGAACTCAGGTACTCCTGAATCCAGGGCTGGAGCTCTATCCACAGTCCTTATCCTTCTTTACTTCTCTGGTGATCACCCTATTCTCCTGGATACTTTTGCTCTCTGGGTTTTCCTGCTACTACTCTCTCCTGGTTCTCTTTCTAGATGCCATGGTCTCCTTATTTGCTCTCATAACTCTTGGTCTCCTTTCCTACTCATTGTCCATAGCACGTCCCCAACTACCCCAAGGTTCTCTCCTGGGCCCTCTTCTCTCTCTCGATGATCTCATCAATTCTCATAGGTTTAACAACCATCTTTATGCACCAAAGTCCTATCCAAAGCCCCATGAAAAATGTTCCAAATAGCTAATAATTAGAGAAATGCAAATTAGAGCAACTCTAAGGTCTCACCTTACAAAAATAAACTAGGGATACATGACTAAAAAAGGAAAAAAAAAACAAACTGGGGAAGGACTATATGAAAACGGGCACATTAACAGTGGTTCATGGAGTTGGTAAAATTGGTACAACCATTCTGGAAAGCAATTTGGAATTATGTACCAAGCCACTTAGTGCATATCCCATGACCCACCCAAAACACCACTATGCTATATTCCAAAAGATCAGAGAGAAAAGAGCCCCATATTTACAAAATATTTATAGCACTTTTGTAGTGGGAAAAGAACAAAATCTAAGGAAATGCCCATAATTGGGGAATGGATATATAAATTACAACATATGAATGTAATGGATTAAGTTATACGAAATTATGAAGGCATAATTTCAGAAAACCTAGGAGGACTTGTATGAGGTGATGTAGAATAAAATGAATATAATCAGAACAATTAACAACATTGTAAAAACAAACACTGCAAGATTTAAGAACTATTGTCAATGGAATGTGCTGTCAATTGACTAACAGATTCCATACCTCTCCTGTAAGGCCCCTCACAACCCTAGATCCTCATTTTCCATCTGCTAAAAATCTTTCTCAAATGTCAGGCTCAGCTCAGATATCATGTCTTCTATGAAGCCATCCCTAATCCTTCAAAGCTCAAAGTGTTCACCCTACCTTCAAATTTTCCTATCAAAGATCAAGTTGTATGGCCCTCTCACACTCTACCTTATATTATACTTTTTTGGTGTGTCCTACTGTCCCACTGTATTGCAGTGACTTGTACATAGTTATTAAATGTTTGCCGTATGAAACTGTAAACTCTTTGAAGGTAGCCACTTACTTTATCATTAATATTTCTATGCCCTCCAGGGCCCCCTTCCAGGATAGTCTAATGCACAAAGCTATCATCTGATATCGGGCCTGTACTACGTTAGATACTTAGGGGTAAGGATGATAAGGAATGACAGCCAGCCACCAGGAGGGTGCCTGGAGGGAGATAGCACAACTGCTCTATTACTCCCTTCTCCTGAGGTTCTGCTGAGTCCAATAGAGCCTCAAATCCCCTGGCTAGCCTCCTGAAGTACCTACATTTTTGATTTTTTAAGGTGGACTACAAAAAGAGCCTTTGAGCACCATTCTTCACCAATTCTAACCTACTTTCACTGGGATGGGGTAGCAGGACCAGCCCAAAGTTTTAAGATCCATGAAGCATGCTCCACTGGAGAAGGATTATTTCAGGTCAAGGCTTGGTGGCGTATCAGGGAGCTGCCTTGGGCTCAGTCTGGGAGAACCACCTTTCTTTCTCCTGCTTTCCAGAAGCAAGGACGATTTCTCCTCTTCCTCCTCCTCCCCACACCCGGACCCGGCCCTGCGTGATAGCATCATTGATTTATATCTGGAAGAAACCAGAGTGAGTCCGGCCTCTCTCCGTTTTCCAGGCCTCCGCCTTGGATAGGAGAATTTGAAGCCGGAGCCCTGGGTTCGAATCCCGATTCCGCTACAGTTGAGCTGAGAAGAACCCTGGGTCGTGTCCTTTTTCTCTCTGGGCCTGAACCTGAGCTGGGGTACCTCTCCGCTGCCCGGCCCGCCCCCAGCACGCCGCCCGCCGGAGTCCGGGGGTCTCGCGGAACATACATGCCACGCCCCGGGGACATGCACGGCGGCCCGGGCCCCGTCCTAAAAATTACCATACAGCCTCCCCATCCAAGCCCGCGCCACCGCCGGCGACCGCCGGGCTCTGATGCGCCGGCAGTACCTGCACCGCAGACGAGGCAGCCGCCGAGAGCAAGCGCAGCCAAGCCACCCCGCGCCCCGGGCCCCCGAGCCCGGGGACCGGAAAGCGACCGGCGGTGCCGCGCCACTGGCAGGCTCCCGCCAGGGGCGGCGGCCGCCGCACGCCACCGGAGCTCGCAAGTGCCCACCTCCCGGCAACCGGCGCAGAACAAGCAGCCATCTGAGCCTATTGAGAGCAGGATCCACAAACGACACCTACTCCCTACCAACCCAGCCCGGATGGGCGGGGTTCCCGAATTACGGCGATGCGTAGGGACGGAGCAGGGAGACCGCTCTCGTGGTAACTTATGAGAGAGGGAGGGCGGGGTTCGCTTCGGACCTATTAGAGAAGAGACTAGCTACAGGAAGCTGCCGCCCCCTAGCAACATGCTTCCTCTGCAACTGATTTAAACAACAATAAGGATGATTGCTATAAAGACTGACCAATAGGTGACAGAGATAGGCGGGTACTTCGAGATCCTGCATGCATTTCTCCTTCCTTCTTTCTCATTTTCTCCTCCCCCTTCCTCCCTAGTTTATTATTGTTGGGCGCACTGTTCTCATACCCCTGTCATTTTCTGCCCTTTTTTAAATATGTCACTCTCCTTTTACATTCCTTCCATCTTGGCACTGCAGGAAATGTTGGCTGCCCCCTGAAGAAAGTGCCTCACTGGCTCTGGGAGCAGCCCCCTACCCCCCTCTATTGCTCACCCTCCCAAACACCGGATACATACACGAAGACTTAGAAAAAAGTACACTTGACTCTGCCTTTCTACTTTCAAACAATCCCTGTGTGCTGTGGTCTTTAAGCAGCCTCTCCTTTGAAGGCCCCTCCATCTTCCCTATCATCCTGACCCATCAATCAATCGATCAATCAACAAGCATTTATTATGGGCCTACTATCTGGGCAAGCACTGTGCTGCTCATCGGGGATACAAACACAAAAGTGAGACAGCCTCTGCCCTCAAAGAGCTTACATTGTACCATCCAGACCCTTGTTGCAGCTATCCTACCATCAACCAAGTTGGTGTCTCCCTCATTTCTCAAGGAGTTCATTTGCTAAGGTGGTCTTCCTCTCCTGGACATCCCTGAGGTGCAATGGATGAATGATGGACTTGGGGCATCAGAAGGCTGTGTTCACATGTCACCCCATCACTTGTCATTTCTGTGACCGTGATTATGTCACAATCTCTATGAGTCTCAGTTTCCCCATCTATAAAATGAGAGAATAAGGATCATCTAGATAAAGTGATTTGAGCTAAAGGTTGATATCCTTTCAAACACCCTGATTTCCCAGTTCATTGGTCTTCTCAGTTTCTATGTGTGAGAAAATAATGAGTTTTGGAATGTCCAAAGGCCCCAGCTGGAGATTGATTAGATTGACTGACTTTGCTGAAAACCACACCTGTCTGGCCCTCAAGAGGGTGTGTTCTCAGAGGGTGTGAACTCTGACCTCAACACAGGACCACCCTCAAGTCCAGTGAACCAATGGATTTGGGTGATGCTAGACAATTAGCTTGAAGCAGTGTGTAAGGACTGCCTCTCCTAGGGATTCCACTCACAGTTTCGCTAGATACGCCTTTTCTTAACTTTCTGAGCCGTGTTCTTTCTCTCTCTCTCTCTCTCTCTCTCTCTCTCTCTCTCTCTTTACAGGGCAGTGAGGGTTAAGTGACTTGCCCAGGGTCACTCAGCTAGTAAGTGTCAAGTGTCTGAGGTCAGATTTGAACTCAGGTCCTCCTGAATCCAGGGCCGCTTTATCCACTGCACCCACCTAGCTGCCTTTTTTTTTTTTTGGCTGTGTTCTCTTTTTACTAATACTTGGTATGCTTTAATAAATGCTTAATGCCCCCAAACTGGTGCTAAAACTTCTAATTTATAAGTAACAAATGTATTAGAAACCCTAGCTAATTTTCCCTACACGGGACAGGAATAAGGTGACCACATTAAATTTTAAACATCACATATGACCTTATCTTCCATATACTTCAACTTCCCACAGGGATAGTTGCTCCCTTGACCTCACCACAATCCATGACCATGCTATTGCATCCATAAAACTCACTGTGGAATCTATGTGGAAAATGAGTGATCTGTCTCCTGCTCAGACAACCATCTTGACCATTATAAGTCCTTCCCATCCTTTTCCCTAGAAGCATGTGAGAAAATAGTGATTAATAATTAATATCCCGGGGGAACCCAGAAATCAGTTTCGAAGTGCTTCTTCCCCGCCCCCCTTCCCCTCCAGACAGAACTGGACAGAAAGTCCAGTTCTTGAGAAACTTCAACAAATCTCATTCGGGACAAACCCAGGAAACAAAAGAAATGGAGATAGCATCATTGATTTCTATCTGGAAGAAACCAGAGTGAGCCCAGCTTCTCTAGGTTTTCCAGATAGATTCTTTTGTCTAGCTCAGTGAAGGACCCATGGGATTAAACAACACCCAGATAATGGACTTTGCCTTGATCAACTTCAGTGGGGGTCTTTTGCATTCTTTTTCCTGATACCATCTGTAGAGTTCATTTTAATGTAGACTACTTTCAAGTCATGTAAACCAATAGAACTAAATGATGCTAACCAATTAGCTTTGATCAATGTATAATGACCTACCTCTATCAAAAGAGGATTACGAACCCTTAGAAGACACTGAAAGATCTCTCTTGGGGATCTTGGTCTTCTGGATCTGCTCTTGGGTCTCCTTGAGATCACATGTTGTCTTGTTTCTCAGGGAGACAGCACAGGTATTCTGGGGGTTTTCTCCTGCTCCGCTAACTGGCATGCTGAAGCTCTCTCCCAGCTTTCTCTGCCATGAGACCTGAGACCGTGAGAAGTTAATTATTACTGGCATAATATAACCTATCCAGCAAAACTGAGTATAATGAGGAATGGACTTTTAATTAAAGGATTTCCAAACAATGAAAAGACCAGAGCTGAGAAGATACTTTGAAATACAAACTCAGTAGTCAAGAGATATATAAAAAGGTAAACACAAATGGTTAATCATAAGGGACCTAAGTAAGTATAAACTGCTACAGTCTAATATGGAAGATGAGGTATCTGTCCCCTATGAACCCTATCATCACCATGGGTCATAGAGGAATCTAATGAGACAAGGCCTGGGAATCATTCTGTTATAACTTGATCTTAAGAGAAGAATGGAAAGAGAAGCAGAAAAAAAAAACCCACTAGAGAGGAAGTAAAAAGAAGGTTAGGGAAAATTATCTTACATCATCAGGATTGCCAAGTAGATATCTATATCAATAAGGAGGAGGAAATGGCTGAACTTGAACCTCACTCCAATCTGAATTGGTCAAAGAAGGGAAGACTATACACACACAGAGTTGTATACAAAAATACATTTCACTCAACAGGGAAATAGGAGCGAAAAGAAAGGAGGAATTAGTGGGAGGATAAATTAAGGAAAGGATTAGCCCTAAGGAAAACAAACTCTATACATGTACAGAAATATTTTTAGCTTTTTTTTGAGGTGGCAAAGAATGAGAATGTGAGGGGTCACCCATCAATTAGGGAATGGCTGAACAAGTTATGGTATATAAGTGTGATGGAGTATTATTATGCTTTAAGAAATGAAGGAGAAAGGGCAGCTAGGTGGTGCAGTGGATAGAGCACCAGCCCTTGAGTCAGGAGTACCTGAGTTCAAATCCGGCCTCAGACACTTAACACTTACTAGCTGTGTGACCCTGGGCAAGTCACTTAACCCCAATTACCTCACTTAAAAAACAAAAAAAGAAATGAAGGAGCAAATAACGCCATAGGAAAATGCCTGGAGCAGCAAAACTCACAGAAGAATGTGCTGAAATCATCTTCTAACAAAGAACAGCTTGGAAGGTCAGAAAGAGGGAGCTGCTGTGCTGATACAGGAGTCAAGCCCAGCCCCATAGTCACCCTGACACAGATCCAGTCCCAGGAAGGCCTCGCCAGAGGAGACCCCCAGAGCCTCTGAATCAGCTGAAGTACCAGTGTCATCTGGAACTAAGCTCACAGTCTGGTGAGTAGGCTGAGCCCTGGGCAGGGGGGAGACTACAGGGGTCTATGCTGGTGCTGAGGCAGAACTTGGATTTTTCACCTTGGCTGAGAACCAGGAGGTAGGCTCGAGTAGCAGTGGCCCAGGTTGGGGAGGGGCATGGGCTCATCAGAGCTAACAACCACAGCACACAAAGCTGGTTGATTAGCAAGTTGGTCTGGGGTCATCTAAGGACCAGGGAACAGGCCAGGTGAGTGAAGAAACTGATCCTCCTTAAATCAAACCACCTGGGACTTCTTAAGCTTGGGATACTGCAGCCTGGAAACAGTGCCCCACTTTAAGGAGCTAAAAGTCAAGTAAAAGAAAGACAAGATGAGCAGACAGAGAAAGGTGAGGACCATAGAAAGTTTCTTCAGTAACAAGAAAGACCAAGGGGCACCCTCAGAGGAAGATGTCAACATCAGGGCCCCTATATCTAAATGTTCCAAGAAAAATATGAATTGGTCTCAGGCCATAGAGGTGCTCAAAAAGGACTTTGAAGATAAAATTAGAGAGGTAGAGGAAAAAATGGAAAGAGAAATGAGGATGATGCAGGAAAGATATGAGAAAAAGGTCAACAGCTTGAAAAGCCAAATGGAAAAGCTCTCTGATGAAAATAATTGCCCAAGAATTAGGATTGAACAAATGGAAGCCAGTGACTTTATGAGAAGCCAAGACACAATAAAGCAAATACAAATGAATAAAAAAATAGAGGGTAATATGAAATCTCTCCTTAGACAAACAGCTGACCTGGAAAATAGGTCCAGGAGAGATAATTTGAAAATTATTGGTCTACCTGAAAACCATGATCAAGGAAAGATATTCTCCAAGATATTCTCAGGGAAAATTGCCCTGAAATTCTAGAAGAAGAAGCTAAAATAGAAACTGAAAGAATCCACTGATCACCTCCAGAAAGAGATCCCAAAAGGAAAACTCCTAGGAATATTATAGCCAAATTCCAGAGCTCTCAGGTCAAGGAGAAAATATTGCAAGCTGCCAAAAAGAAAGAATTCAAGTACTTTGGAACCCCAGACAAGATAGCACAAGATCTAGCAGCTTCTACATTAAAGTACCAGAGGGCATGGAATATGATATTCCAGAGGGCAAAGGAATTGGGATTACAACCAAGAATCACCTACCCAGCAAAACTCAGCATAATCTTTCAGAAGAAAAAATGGGACTTTGATGAAAAGACCTGAATTAAATGATAAATTTGACTTTCAAATACAAGACCCTAGAGAACTATAAAAAATTGGAGTTGGGGGGCATACCTGGGGTCGTACAGTGGGTGACTGTCTTGTGTCTGAGGCCAGGTTTTGGCTAGCATCCCCCTGGGTCCAGGGGTGATGCTTTGTCCACTGTGTCACCCAGCTGCCCCATGATGACATCTTTAGGGTGTAACGACTGGAATGACGCCACCTGCTGGAGACTTACTGTAGAAATGAAGTGAAGGTCTTTGAGGGCAAGACCAGGAGTCTTTTCTTTGGCGTCAGGAAGTGACGTTTGCTTGTGGGAGGAAGAAGGGGCTAGCCTGGCGCTCTGACTGGGGCTCTTTCCTGAGGACGCTGGTGGAGAAGGGAGCGAGAAATGTGCTCTCCCTTTAATAGATAGATGAATATAGGCCTTTCTCTCTTTACCAAATTCTTATTCTCCTTAATAAATGCTTAAAAGTCCAACTCTTGCTAAAGCTTATAATTTATTGGCGACCAGTCATTAGATATTTTAGACAGACTAGCTAGAATTTTAGCCCTTAACAAGGGTTAAATTGAGGGGTGAGGGGAATGCACTGAGGGAAGGGGAAGGGCAGAGGTGAAATCCTACATGAAAGAAACAGGAAAAGGCTTATGGAGTGGGGGAAGAGATGGGAGAGGAGCAGGGCAGCAAATGAATTTTACCCTCATCAGAAAAGGCTCAAAGACCTTAAACTCATCACAGCTGCTTCAAGGAGGGACTAACACACACACCCAACTGGGTGGAGTAATCTGTTTAATCTGGGCAGAGTAATCTGTTTAATCTGGGCAGAATTGGCTCAAAGACCTCAATCTCATTAGAATTGGCTCAAGGATGTGTGGGGACCAATTTTTAATTGGGGAGTGTTAGCTAAGTGGCTCAGTGCAATATTGGGGTAAGGAGGGAGATTGGCAGCCTCCCTCAAAACAGAGCAGGATTTATTTAACAAGAACAAACTTTAAAACTCTAAATCTTATGAAAATGAATGTTGAAAACTACCCTTACATGTAACTGGAAAAAATAAAATAAATGTTTGTTGCTAAAAAAAAGAAAGAAGGGGGCAGCTAAGGTGGCGCAGTGGATAGAGCACCAGCCCTGGAGTCAGGAGTACCTGAGTTCAAATCCAGCTTCAGACACTTAACACTTACTAACTGTGTGACCCTGGGCAAGTCACTTAACCCCAATTGCCTCACTAAAAAAAGAAAGAAAGAAAGAAAGAAAGAAAGAAAGAAAGAAAGAAAGAAAGAAAGAAAGAAAGAAAGAAAGAAAGAAAGAAAGAAAGGAAGGAAGGAAGGAAGGAAGGAAGGAAGGAAGGAAGGAAGGAAGGAAGGAAGGAAGGAAGGAAGGAAGGAAGGAAGGAAGGAAGGAAGAAAGAAAGAAAGAAAGAAAGAAAGAAAGAAAGAAAGAAAGAAAGAAAGAAAGAAAGAAAGAAAGAAAGAAAGAAAGAAAGGAAGGAAGGAAGAAATGAAGGAAATTATTTCTGAGAAACCTAAGATTTATATGAACTGACACAAAATGAAGTGTATAAAACAAGGAAAATTATTTATACAATGACAACAATATAGTAAAGACATACAATTTGGAAAAAATTGGGAACTTTATCAATGTAATCAGCAACCATAATTCCAAAGGATTAATGATTAAATGTGCTGCCCATCTCCTGGTAGAGAAATGAAAGACCCAGAGTACAGAATAAGACATATTATTTGGACTTAGCATATGTGGAAATTTGTTTTGCTTGACCATACATATTTGCTCTCAATTGGAGAGGGTGGGGAATGGGAAGGAGAGAAGGCAGATTTTTGTTTATTGAAACACACCCATACACACATATATAGGGGGTGGGCCAAAAGTTATGTTTTAATAACTTGTTGAAAATTATTTTTCTTTATTTTTTCTTTTAAATTTTTAAAAATTTTTTATGATTTATGAGATTTGATTTTTCACATGATGTAAATTAATTTCCTATATATACTGTATATGATGTCATGATATTATAAACTAAAGACAAAATATAAAGGAGTTATTAAATTCTGAAACCTCTTTGTGATTTTTGTCCCAACTGTACATATATTGTTGTTGTCGATATTGATTATGTTGATGATGATTCTTCATTCTTTCTCTTTTTTTTTGGTGGGGCAATGAGGGTTAAATGACTTGCCCAGGGTCACACAGCTAGTAAGTGTCAAGTGTCTGAGGCCAGATTTGAACTCAGGTCCTCCTGAATCCAGAGCCAGTGCTCTATCCACTGTGCCACCTAGCTGCCCCTTGTATGTATGTATGTATACATATATATGAAAATATATAATTTTTTTAAAAGATATCTCTTTAATGATCACCTCTCTTATATTCAGTCTGCCATCATCTATGGGATCCTTCTCTTCTTCCTGGAGTTAATGGCAGCCACTATGATGATTTTATTTCTTCAGCCTCCTCACTCAGGAACATCCTCCACTGTGCTGGCCCCTGTCTCCCATTGGTAAATTCCTCTTCCATTTTGAAGAGAGTCCCAGACCAGTCAAACTTCATCCATCATCCAATTGAGCCTCTGACTTTACAAGCTTCAACACTTCATTCAACATTAGTGGATACCTTCCCCCCTTTTTAGCTCCTTTTTATGTATTGTTCCCCCCATTAGAATATAAGCGGGGGGGGGGGGGGGAAGCTAGGTGGCGCAGTGGATAAAGCACTGGCCCTGGATTCAGGAGGACCTGAGTTCAAATCCGGCCTCAGACACTTGACACTTACTAGCTGTGTGACCCTGAGCAAGTCACTTAACCCTCATTGTCCTGCCCCCCCCCCAAAAAAAGAATATAAGCTCTTTGAGGGCAGGGACTGTATTATTTTTTGCTTGTCCTTAGCACTTAATAAAGTGCCTGGAAAAAGTAAATACATTTAATAAATGTTTATAGCATTGAAAAAAAAAGATGATGTTGTTCACTAGAATTCTTTGAAAGATAATCTTTGCTAAGAGTAGCCATCCCTCAATGCCAGCCTATCAAAGAAAGCCCTCAGACTATTTTCTGCTCCTCTTCCCCATCAGCTTTTCTCCTGTGCCTTTTTTTCTTCCAAGTGCAAACAAGAAGAGAGGGGGATCCCTCCATCTACTTCCCTCACCATCTAAGGAGTTATTAATGGCTGCCTTTCCAAAGAAAAACACGATGAGCTGCATGAGCTTTCTCAAGTGGCCTGAGGGAAGTTCTTGAACTTCAGGTTCCTTGATGCTTTGTACTGTTCTCTTTCCGTTTGTGAAAAGAGGTCAGGATCCAGAGAAAACAAACGTTCCCAGCCTAGGGGATCACTGCAAAATCTTGCACTCGGTGTAGCCTCAAGGTTCTAGTAGAAGTACATGGGGAGGGGCAGCTAGGTGGTGCAGTGGATAAAGTACTGGCCCTGGAGTCAGGAGTACCTGAGTTCAAATCCACCCTCAGACACTTGACACTTACTGGCTGTGTGACCCTGGGCAAGTCACTTAACCCCAATTGCCTCAACAAAACAAAACAAAATTGTGGGGCAGCTAGGTGGCAAAGTGGATAAAGCACAGGCCCTGGATTCAGGAGGACCTGCGTTCAAATCTGGCCTCAGACACTTGACACTTACTAGCTGTGTGACCTTGGGCAAGTCATTTAACCCGCATTGCCCTGCAAAACAAAAAAAAAAAAGAAAAAAAAGGGAAAAAAAAGAAATACATAGGGGACAATTAGGTGGTGCAGTGGATAAAGCACTGGCTCTGGATTCAGGAGGACCTGAGTTCAAATTCTGCCTTAGAAACATAACACTTACTAGCTGTGTGACCCTGGGCAAGTCACTTAACCCCAATTGCCTCACCAAAAAAAAAAAAAAAAAAAGAAGTACATGGCAAAAGTCAACATATGCTTGCCCACATGTCCTAAAGAGGCGAGTTTAAGGATAATATTCCTAGATCCCAATCCCAATCACCTACCAGAGAAAGGGGAAATTTCCTAGGCAGTATGCTCCCATAATCTAGTATTCTGAAAGAGAAAGAGTGTTTTGGAGCAAAGCAATGCTTGGCAGTTGCCTCTAGAATAACCCCATGGTTGAGAATTCCGAAATAATGATCTTCAAGGGCAAGAAGGGGAGTTCCTGAGCCATCCTGAGTTCTTACTCATGCCTCTTGATATATGGAAGAGAATCAACCGCATGACTCCCCCATCTTTAAATGCATGGTATGTGACTTAAAGCTGGATACACAAAAGCAAAGAATCTCTACTTTGCTCCCCTCTTCTGTTGTGAATTATTTAGACAGTGGAAATCCAAATGAGAAAAGGGCTGCCTGTCCAGAGGCTCCACAGTGTGTTTTCCTTCGAAGGGAATCTAAACCACAAGGTGGCACTATGAGTCTGGAATGGACTCTGTAGAATCCTGTGGGAGAAATGAATTCCACTAGAATGTCAGAATGTTGTCCTGCAGGCAACCCTGAGTTCAATTCCCTGAGGAACTGAGGGAAGCTTATTGGCTCCTGTGAATGCTTTAAGTGTTTTCTAGAAGTTTTTATAGATGTCTGTGAGTCTTTTGTGACTTTTGCATTTTCTGTAGAGTAAATAAAGGATGTCCTCTGCCCAATATGCATTTATTACCACAAATGCTTATATTCAAGCTGGGAGTTCTATTACCCATATACTTAAACATCTATGAATATTTCCTAAGAAAAAATTTGGGTGGGGACATAGTGAGCCAAAAAGAGATATTGATCTTTTAATTTCTGCCCAGTCCATGTGAGTCCAGAGCTTGGGAGGCCCTGGGCTATAGGTTATACGATAAACCAGATATTCTCAAAGTTTGACACTGAAACTTCTGAGACTCTTTCAGAGGGTTTAAGAGTTCAAAACTATTTTTATAACGATACCAGTATATTTTAACTTCTAGTGAGGTAAATATGCATAGCTATAACCCACATAAATGAAAGTCCATTGAGGGGGGTCTTTAATAGTTTTTAAGAGTCTAAAGGGATTTTGAGACTACTAGGAATATTTCAAGGTCTCTCCAATTTGTAAGCATTTTGAAGTACCCATTATGTGCCAGACACTTTATAGTTTATGATCTCATGATATTTCTACAACAACCCTGAGAAGTAGATGCTACTATTATTCCCATTTTACAGATGGGGAAACTGAGGCAAACATTGGTTAAGTGACTTGTCCAGGGTCACAAAGCTACTAAGTGTCTGGAGCAATATTTGAACTCAGGTTTTCCTACCTCCAGGCCCTGTCAGGCCCAGTGTCCTATAGACTGTGCCATGTAGCTGCCACCTTCACCTGACTCTGCCATCAATCACCTGAGGCTCTTGAACTATAACTTTCCTCTTCACAAATTCCTAAAAAAACCCAAACCCTTTTATACATGTTGCCTGCACTCTCTCACCTCCCACTAATTTCTCAATCCATTGCAATCTGCCTTGCAACCCCACTACTCAATTGAAACAGATTTCTCCAAGATTACCAACAATCTCTTAATTGCTAAATTCAATATACTTTTCTCTGGCCTTATCCTTATAGATTTCTCTGTGGCTTTTGACACCTGACTACCTAATCTTGATTAATATGGAAATATGTTTAACGTGATTTTTTTTGTTTGTTTTCTTTTTGTTTTGGGGGCAATGAGGGTTAAGTGACTTGCCCAGGGTCACATAGCTAGTAAGTGTCAAGTGTCTGAGACTGGATCTGAACTCAGGTCCTCCTGAATCCCTGAAGCCTCCTCTTTTGCTTAGTTCTAAATGGCACTCTTAATCCTAAACACAGACATTTAGCTTATATGGTATGATTCCCCTCCAGGCTGCACTCTAGCTTCTTCCACCATGCCTCAGAAACCTCTTTATTCTAGAAGCTCACTCCGGCCTTGGAACTCACAAACTGGAAGTACCCTTGACTCCTGGACTCCTCTCTCTTCCATTGGATGGCTCCTCCCAGAACCTCCATTTAAGGGTTGCCAGGCCAGCCACATCTTCCTTCCTCTCCAGGTTGCACTGGGACTTTCTTAACCGTGTTTCTAGCGGTGGGTACCCTCCCTTTCTGCTTCCTTTCATGTGTTGTCTTTCCTGGTTAGAATGTAACCTCCTTACGGGCAGGGACTATATTTCATCACTTATAATACAAGTGTATTCCCAGTGCCTGGGGCAGGGCTTGTTGACTGATTTAGGATTTCAGGATGCAAGAAGGCTTTCCCCAAAGTATCTCTCTCCCCCACTCCCACCATAGCTCTACCTGGCTTAAATCTCCTACCCGGACAGTCAAGGTTAGAGAGGACTTGAGGTATCTCTTCCTTTATGCCATAAGCTCCAGCCCCTGGTGGTTGTGTTCCTCCCAGAGTTAGCCAAGAGCAATCCATTCTATTTAACCACTTAACATCAACTAGCTTTTACAAAAAAAAAAAAAAAAGGATATTTACTTACTTTGAAGATAAACAAGAACAAAAATACCAATGTTTCCTCCCCTGCCATCCAACAGCTCAGGAGGCAACAGTCTCCTCTATCCTACCTTTGTCTTTGAGGAAAGTGGGCTCAAACATAGCTCAGTTTCTGCATTACAATGTTCATACAAAGTTCACATCCAGATTTGGCATAACTGACAGAAGAGTCCTCGTCTTAGCTACCACTGATCTAGCTCCCAAAGGTCAGTCCTGAAGGCCACTCCTTGTTCCTTGGGTCATCAATGTTGAGCTGGCTGAAAACCCATTGGGATACTGTGATGCCCAGGAGGAGTCACACTAAGAACAGGGAAGCCAAGAAAAAATGACCAAGGCTACTTCTTTTTTGAAAGCACCCCCAGTTTCAGCTATTCAGTCTTTTTTTTTTTTTTTTTGGTGAGTCAATTGAGGTTGTGACCCAGGGTCACACAGCTAGTAAATTGCTAAATGTCTGAGGCCGGATTTGAACTCAGGTCCTCCTGAATCCAGGGCCAGTGATCTATCCACTACACCACCTAGCTGCCCCTATTCAGTCTTTTTAAAAAAAATAAAAAGCCTTCTTCTAAACACTGAGTTAGACCAGAACTAGTAACAGACTGTCTACACATGCTCCCAAGTCTCTCCAGGATCTTTCCATTATGTTTCATCATGATTTCATCATGATTCTTCCTCAAACAGGTCATCTTAGAGAATTCCAGGGAAATTTACATTTGCAAAATATGATGATATACTCTTGAATAAGCCAGTCCTCTTTATATATTCAAAAGGCCAGTGACTCTAAAATGATAAAGTATGACTGTAAAGAAATGAAACCAACAGACTACCAGAGCTTTTTAATCCAAGAGTACTGATCCCTTCCAAACAAATGTTAAATGTACTTTGTAAATGTCAGATTTTAACAATATCCTTGAGAGCCTACATATTTATTCCATTGCTCAGAATATTTTGGAAGCTCCTCTTTGGGAATTGTCTTTAGAGCATAGGATATCTTCTCTTGGATAATGCGTGTTGCAGTGGAAAATCTTTATCTTTTGAGGGGAAAGTAAGTTTTTTAGAAATGGCCCAAAGTTAATCACCTCTAAGTCTAGTGTAATATCAAAGGATGAAAACAGATAATTTTACCATTTTGGCTTCAAAAGTTAAAGAAAAAAAGTTTGTTTTGAAAGATTGGTCATCAAGATAGCAACAATAACACTCTGTGATGGGTAACTACGAGTGACTTAAGTCTTTTCAGCATACTTGATCCAAGACAATTCCAAAAGATTCATGATGGAAAATGCTCTCCAACATTCAGAGAAAGAACTGCATAGTAATGCATACCATTTTCACTTGGGGGGCAGGGGGGTTGGGGTTTTTTCCGCTGTTTCTTCTTTCACACAACATGACTAATGTGGAAATGTTTTACCAAGGATAGACATATATCAGATTATTGCCCTGTTGGGGAGGGGAGAGAGGAGGGATGGAGGAAGGAAAAAGTTTGGAATCTGTTCAAAAAATGAATGGTGAAAATTGTCTTTACATGAAATTGGGAGAAAATGCTATTTTAAAAAAAGAACAGTGATCATCAGTTAAAGCCTTGGCCTTACTTCATGGGTTACCTTTCTCATGAAGAGGTTGTCACCTAGTTATTAGTTACTAGTCTTGAGGTGATGAGTCTCTCTGATCTTAGCTAGGTTGGTTCTCAGCAGATTCCACATTGCTGGGACTGTACTTTTTAAAAACTGATCTTTAGCTTGATTAAAAACCATTAAAGGAAAGTGTGGGCCCATGACATAACCTCAAGGGTTCTGCAATCAACCAATCAGAGGGTAAAAAGATAAGTGGCATCCCACCAGGACTATGCTGGAACCAGCTTGGGCTGTAGAAAACCTGTTAAATTTTTAGGGTAATCATTTACTCATGGGAAATTGGCAAAGTACAAATCAGGGTTTGATTTATTGTTAATTGTCTAGAGTTTAAAAAGTGATCAAGAAAATGTTAACAATGCAGCTTAAACTTAAAAGTGTTTCATGTACACTGTCTCCCACCCTCCCAGATGGTTCTTAAACATTTTCCAGCACAGAACATCCCTGCACCCTATCCTTCCTGAGAAAGGTCATTATCTCCACGCCTCTGTTTCTGTTTAGGGGAGTAAGTTGCACAGGATGAGCAGGCACAGATGAATCTCTTGATCTATGTTTCAGATCTTATTATATTTCCCCACCCTTCTTCCAAACTTATCTATTTCTGTTGAGGCAACCAACAATCCTTCTATCACCCAAGTCAAAAACCTCAGTTGTCATCCTCATCTTCTCACTTTCACTTACTCTACATATCCAAGCGCTTGCCAGATCTTCTTATCATCACAGCAGTTCTCCACTCACCCAGCACCATCCCAGTTCAGGTGCTCAAATTGCCTCTCCCTTATGTCGGTAGTTTTGTCAATGTTGTTCAGGTCATATCCAATACTTTGTGACTCCAGTTGAGGTTTTCTTGGCAAAGATATTGGAATGGTTTGCCATTTCCTTTTCTGGCTCATTTTACAGATGAGGAAACAGAAGCAAAGAGGGCTATGTGTCTTGCCCAGGGCCACACAGCTAGTAAGTATCTGAGGTTACATTTTTTTTTTTTTTTTGCGGGGCAATGGGGGTTAAGTGGCTTGCCCAGAGTCACACAGCTAGTAAGTGTCAAGTGTCTGAGGCTGGATTTGAACTCAGGTACTCCTGAATCCAGGGCTGGTGCTTTATCCACTGCGCCACCTAGCTGCCCCCTGAGGTTACATTTGAAGTCAGAGAAGATGAGTCTTCCTGACTCCAGGCCTGGCACTTTGTCCACTGCATGTGCCACCTAGCTGCCTTAGATTATTATGATAGCCTTATAAGTATTTTCCTGTCTCAAATCTCTCCCCATTCCAATCCTTTCTCCATGCACCTGCCAAAGCATTTTTCCTAAAATGTAAATCTGACCATCCCCTTCCCCTCAATAAAACTCCAGACATAAATCCACACTATAAGATCAAACATACACTCCTTGGTATTTAAAGCCTTTTGCTACTTGGCCTCAATCTTTATTTCCAGTCTTATTATACGTTGTTCCAATTCCTGTACTCTCCCGTCTAGTCAAACTCATCGCACTCATACAAAGAGACCAGTGAAATATCCAAACCTGAATAGGAAATTAAGGTCTGATATTATCCAGTAAGCAGAACTCTATAAAGAAAGAGGAATGGATTTATACTGAAAACTTTCTCCAGAGTTGAAAGTGGAGATGATTCACTTTTGTTGGTTGTTTTTATATTATGTATGGTTAAAAACAAGACTGCAACTGAAAAGCTGCTATATTCATTGACTATTATGACCTACTATTTTGTGGTACAATATATCTTTAAAATAAAAAGCATCTTTGAAAAAGAAATTCACCTGCTTGCCTAGATATAATGAACTGAATAATTGATTACTAACACAATTATCACTTACAAGTCCACCCTATACACCAGGACATACATAGGGATTTTTCAAAAGTAAAGAAACATATTCAAACACATTGCCCCAAAGTGCAAAAAAGTAGGATTTTTTTTTACTATTAATAAAAAATTTTTATAATATTATTTATTTTATTCTTAAATCAGTTTTTTGTGTGTTTGTGGTGAGGCAATTGGGGTTAAGTAACTTGCCCAAAGTCACATAGCTAGTAATTGTCAAGTGTCTGAGGCTGGATTTGAATTTAGGTCCTCCCGACTCCAGGGTCGATGCTCTATCCATTGCACCACCTAGCTGCTCCCTTAAATCATCTTTTGACATTTCTATTTTGTTATGTTTCAGGTAGTATACATAATATATTGTATTATTATACAATGTATATTATTTTATTTTTTTTTTTGGTGAGGCAATTGGGGTTAAGTGACTTGTCCAGGGTCACACAGCCAGTAAGTGTCAAGTGTCTGAGGATGGATTTGAACTCAGGTCCTCCTGAATCCAGGGCCGGTGCTTTATCCACTGCACCACCTAGCTGCCCCTTACAATGTATATTATAAACCATACATATTTGGGGGAAGTGCTGACAAGATTTTGCTAATAGGGATATCCCGTCCAAAACGTGGAAGACCTAGCTTTGGAGATTTGGAGAATCACTTCCACCCACAATAAAGGCATCCCACATCTGGGGAGCATCTGTTGGAAGAACACAAGACAAGAAATATTCAGGGAATGAGAAAGGCCTAGTGCACCGTGGGTCTGAACACTGGAGGGAGTACACGGTGCCAGTGAGATCAGAAATCCACTTAAGTCAATGAGGCTGATGTGATGAGGCTTTCCCTACCCATTTACTTCTCCAACACAGTTTTTTTCTTTGTTTTGCTTTTTTTGAGTGTTTTCTTAGGAAAGTGGGCTTGAAGATCCAGGGTCCCTGTTCTCTAATTGCCTCGATATTACTTTGCTTCTTATAAGCTCACACAAGCTGCAGTACTGAACAACCAGCATTTCTAAGAGCTATGTGACTGCACATGTTGACCCATATCAGATTGCTTGCCATCTTGGATAGAGGAGAGGGAGGGAGAGAGAAAAATGTGCAACTCAAAATCTTAAAAAAAAAAAAAGGAAGGTTGAAAATTGTCTTTATGTGTAATTGGAAAAAAATAAATGCTGTTTTTATATAAAAAGAGCTAAGTGACCCTGAGCAAGTCACTTAATGGCAGTTTGCCTCAGTTTCCTTATTTGTAAAATTCGGATCCCAAATAGCATCTACTTCCCAGGGTTGTTGTGAGGATCAAATGATAATTGCAAAACACATACATAATAAGCTCTATTGTTAGTTATTACTATTTCCCCACCTCCATTCTTTGTTGCTCACACTATTTTCTATGCCTGGAATACCCTCTTCCACCTACCCCTACTTTTGGAATGTTAGCTGTCCTTTAAGGCAAAATTCAAATACCATCCCCTCCAGAAAGCCTTCCGGATTCCCTAAGTCATTAACAGTACTTTCCCCTCAAGAATTCACTTCACACTTTTCTTGCAATTCCCTTAAAGTACTATTTTTTACACTGTGGTTACTTATTTGTGTCTCATATGCCCATACGTCCATGATGGTAAGAACTATCTTACCCAACATTATGCTTCTACAAGCCAGTAGGTTGCGTCAGAGAGGGTATTTAATAAATGCTTTAGTAAAATGGAATTAAATTAGAGGAGGGCAGGTAAAGGGGGAAGAATTTAGTCTATGAGACAATGGTACATATTCCCCCAATGTAACAAATCGCATATTATTTGAAAACTCAAAACTGATAAAGATCTGCACGTTTCTGTTTGAAAACCAATAGAAATGGAGGCCTTAGAGGGGGAAAAAATGGGACCCTTTTCCGATCAGGGAAGAAAGAGGTCTAGGAAGTGGGGAAGAGGTGAGAAAAAATTATAAAGAAAATATTTTCTTTCTTTCATTTGGTTTCCCTTGAAAGAATAGGGCTTCTAATTTAGTTACTGTCTCTATTTCTCTTTGTGTCTCTGTGTAGCTTCTTTAGGCCCAATTTTTGTTTTCTTTGTCTCTCCCTTTTCTCAGGTCCTGGAAAATCCTTGTTTCTCAGAGGAAAGGAGTAGGAGGAGAATTGGAGGATGGTGAGAGGGGAGAGGAGGAGAACAGACACTCAGCAGCTCTGGCTGCGGGGGTGGCTGTGCCGAAGGTGGAGCCTGACAATTCATTGATTTTGAAAAATAACTTAAAATCCACACATAAGAAACCCCGAATACAAACACTCACAGGGACAAAGACACGCATGTAGAACACACAGATTCGCTTGGGGCAGGCGACACACAGTATCAACCCAAAAGGATACATCACACTCGGATACACTGACGATTCACTTTCATGCCAAATAACTCTCACCACTCTGCTACCCTGCCACAAACTTACCCCCTCGGGTAGGTACGACCTACCACCTCAAGGGTATGGTGGGGGTGGGGGGGAGACACTCCCGCCTTTAGGGAGTTCAAGGACTACCAGCTCTCACCCTCCCTCCCAAACAGTCCTCTTGCCCCACACCAGCAGCGAGGCAGGGAATGCTGGGGGCGAGGGAAGGAAGAGCCGGCTTCCGCCTTCTGCCCCCGTCTCCCCCGCCCGGGCCCCTCCCCAATTCTCCTCCTTCGCCCCGACCCAGAGCCCAAGACCCAGGCCTCCTTCCTCCTCGCTCCTGGCTCTCCCTCCGGACCCAGGGGCTCAGCGCCTCCAGAGGGCGTCCGGGTGGGAGGGAAGGAGGCAGGGAGGGGGCGCCCAGAGCCCGAGGCTGCGGGGGTGGAAGGATGTGCGTCATGGGGAGCGTGGGCAGGAAGGGGGGCACGTGGAAACCCGGGGCCGGTGGCTGGCAGCTCAGGCCCCAAAAATAACCTGAGGGGAGGGGGGGGGAGAGGGTCCACCCACGCACGCGCCGGGGCTGGTGTTCCTGGGAGCCCCCCACCCTCGTGAGGGCAGCCTCCACCAGACGGACACTGCTCCCTCCGCCCCACGCTGGTCGCTGTGGTTTGGAGAGGGTGAAGGGGACCGTCTTATTTGCTCGTCTTCCTCCCCCCACCCCCCCCCCCCGCCTCCCCCCGACAGGAAATGCCCCAACCTCCTGGGAATGTAGACCCAGCGAAAGTAGAGAGAGCGCGCCGGGTCCCTCTAACCCTCGCCGGCACACCGCCCACCCATCAGTTTCAAGTGTTGCTTGGAGGCTATTAAGAACTGGGGCATGTGGAATTAGAGTCTGGGGGCTCTGAGGCTGGGGAAAAGACTTTCCTCTCCTGGATCCTTGCCTCTTCTCTCCCTTGTTGTTTTCCCCCTCATTATTTTCGGGTCCTGAGAAGTGGGGTGGGGTGCTGTAGCCCCCTTCCTCCCCCCCTCCCAACCGTGGGAGTGAGTGTAATGAAAACCATATGGAGCTGAGAGAAATGGGGGAGGTGGGGGGGTAGGGGGTAGAGAAAACTAGCTAGATAAAGGCGGTTCTTTGATATTGCTCCATCCCCAGAATCCTCCTATAGACCATCCCTTATAGAAAACTTCACACATTATTTCCTGGCATATAGTTGTTCTCTTGTCACAGAGCTCTCTTCATTTCAAGGCCCCCTAAATGTCCTCAGGGGAGACCCTTAGTTCTTAGTATCCCCCAGGATATTACTTTCTGGCGTAGAACAGCCAAGCTGAAATCTGCCTCCAAGGAAAGTAAGTTAGAAGTAATGAGAAAAGGTGAATTGTGGGGAACTCCGATTTACTGCCCGAAGTGTACCTCCAACCCAGGGAAGAGCCCAGAGATTCACTTAATAGCAAACCAATCGTGGATCCTATGAAGTAGCAAACTGGTTTCCATTAGGAAACATAAACAGAGCGTTTTGGTGGGTTCTACAGATTCCTACCACTGTATCAATATCAAATGTCACTGGAAATCTCTTAAGACAGAATGAGAGGGTAAGGTTGTATGTAGTCAGGAGCATCTCTAAGGGTGAAGGGAGAATCTTTAAGCCCTATTCTAAAATTACTTTCTGGTTTCAGAGATAATAATATCGTAGATTCAGACCTAGAAGGAACAGTTGTTTCCTTCAACCTGCTAGGTTTGGGTTTATTTGTTTTTTTTAACAGATGAGGAAAACATTCTCCTTTAAAAAAAATAATAGAGGAGGAAACTGAGGCCCAGAGAGGTTAGGTGATCTGCCCAAGGTCATATGGCCAGTAAGTGGCAGAGAGAAGATTCGAACTAAGGACCCCTAATCTAAATTCACAACGCTTTCCACTGCAAAGGTAGGGGAAGTAGGAAGTAGGGTGACCAGATGAGATCTCCGCTGGACAAAGATACTGTTGCAGAGGACCCAGAAATACTGTCTCACATACACACTGAGTGGAACCCTCCATTCTTCTTCCCATTATCTCACTAAGACTACAAGGCCCAGGAACTAAGGGGCCTGGATTGTGGGGAGCTGGTGTGATTCTGCGTGTGCGTGTGTGTGTGTGTGTGTGTGTGTGTGTGTGTGTGTGCGCGCGTGTGTGGTTGTGTTTTTGTAGCTGTCTCTGTGCGTACCTGTGCGTGGTAGTGGGACTCCATTCCCAGGTTGGCAGGGTCTGGGAAGCTGGAGTTGGGGGGCAGGGATGGATGCCTGCCTGGGCACTCACGTGGGAGCGAGGGCGGAGAGAAGGCGGGTTTTGCATCCGGAGTGGGCAGCAGAGAAAGATCCTCGCCCCGCCCTTAAGGTCCTAGCCCGCCCTCTCCAGCCTAGCCTGGGTCACCTAGTCCCCTACTCGGCGCCCCAACCCCAGGTCCCCGCCTCTACTCCGCCCCCGCATCCGCCCCCGCATCCGCCCCCGCCTCTGCCGTTCCACCGCCTACTCCTATTCCCCACCCCCCTGTAACTTCCTCCTGGCTCGGCCAGTCTCTCGTTCTCTCTCCCGGGCTGAGGTCCCGGCGCCCGCCCACCGCCTCCAGCTTTGCCCACGCCCCCAGCCCGCCCGGCAACCAGCGCAGCGCCGGGCCCGCTCCCCCGTGCGTCCTGCGGGGGAGGAGGCGGCAAGCGCAGCCGGGGAGGGGGGCAGAAGCACCGAGACACAGCCTCAGAAAGAGGAGACGTGGAGGCAGGGACGGAGCCCGGCCAGCGGCTGACACTCCACGGAGCACTGGGCACCAGGTCTTGGGCATCGAGCTCCTGGAACAGAGCAGGGAGTACTGGAAACCGCGAAGGGTCCCCCGGAGGGTCTCCTACCGTCCATGCACAGGGCGCCCTCCCCTACAGCTGAGCAGCCGCCGGGCGGAGGGGACAGCGCCCGCCGGACCCCGCAGCCCCGAGCCAAGTGAGTGGGGAGAAGTGGGCTGGGCTGGGCTGGGCTGGGCTGGGCTGGGCTGGGCACGCAGGCAGTGAAATTATTCTGTAAGGGGACCCGGTATGGGGAACCAGAAAGAAAACAGAGTCGGGAGTGTGGGGTGAAGGTGAGGAGAAAAGGGTGGGGGTTGCGAGTCCAAAGAAAAGGAGGCCCGGGGTTCCGGTAGTGCTGAGTAGAAGAAGAATATTGCCTAGTCCCTCATTCCCTGCCCCAGGCACAGCTTGGCAGGGTTGGAGCTATCTGGAACCAGGAAGCTCCATCCCTAGGGCAAGCCCCATCGTTTAGGGTTGGCCTCCATGCCCCCGACTGGTTTAGCTTTAGGATCGGCACGAGAAAGAAAAAACAGGCTTTTCAGTTGCTAGAAGCAGACCTCTGAGAGAAGGGAACATAGGGCCATCTCTTAGGGCAGAAAGGGGATGCATTAATTTCCCTTAATTTCTGGTTCTTTTGTACACAGCTTGAGTGCAAGGGGCCTCTGTTCTAACCCCTCCGTCATTCACTACCCCCCTCCCCTTCTGCAGAGGTGGATGGGAATAGGGAAGAGGTGGGAGGTAGGAGGTGGGGGCCCCAGGGGCGTTTGCACCCACACACTCAGCCACTGTGGAAGTCTGCGTGGGCAGAACAGCTCCTGAAGGGAACAATGAATACACCCCTGCCCTCCTCTCCCTTGGCTCCAGGGCACTGGGAGGCCTTGGGGGCTACAGAGGGGGTGGAAGGAGGTCACTACAAAGATGGGGAGGGGGCACTCAGAAGAGGAGCACTTCTGTCGAAGGTCAAGGCCTAGGAAGTTGCTGGTGGGGGAAGGGAGGTGTTGCTTGGGTGGGTAGGGGATGAGCCACACCCCTTTCAGCTCAGCTTTCAGAGAACTGGGTCTGGGGGAGGCCCTGTTTTCCCTGAGCTCTTCTTGAAGGCCACTGTAGAATACAGTAGGAGATCAGGGGTGCTTTGTGTCATGCCCTGGGGAGCAGAAAGATGTCCTATGGGGCCAGGAGTGGAGTTCTGATATTACTGGCTACTCAGTAGAAGAGGCTTGTGGAGTATGTTGGAGAAGGAGGAGTGCTTGGCTATGCTCTAGGTATATGCTGGCTTCACTTAACTGGCATTAACTACCATGGCTTTCTAATGCCAGGATGAGGGAAAAGCAAAGATGAGTGAAAACAGAGGATGAGAACCTGGGGGGAAGGAGGGGTTTGGTCCTGTTGAGGTTGGGCACCAGCCCTAGATATTTGTTGTGACAGATACACAGTTGTGCCTGGCACACAGTAGGAACTTAATAAATGCTTGTTAATTGATGCGTTTACCATGATATTGGCGTCTCTTCTTTCTGGGTAGCTCCCACTCTCCCAGATGTCCTTAGCTTAAGCAGGTGAATAAACCTCACAAGGGATATAGGAACTTGCCATTCAGGAGGAGGAGAAAATGGGTTCAGGGGTTGGTGACAAATTGAGGGAGCTTTCCTGACCTCTCTTCTCCTGTGTGCCCCTTCCTAGGTCCAGTGCTCCCACCATGGCACTGCCCCGGACACTGGGGGAGCTGCAGCTATACCGGGTCCTGCAGCGTGCCAACCTCTTGTCCTACTATGAGACCTTCATCCAGCAGGGGGGGGACGATGTTCAGCAGCTGTGTGAGGCAGGAGAAGAAGAATTCTTGGAGATCATGGCATTGGTGGGCATGGCCACCAAACCTCTCCATGTTCGACGTTTGCAGAAGGCATTAAGGGAATGGGCCACCAACCCAGGCCTCTTCAGCCAGCCTGTGCCAGCTGTGCCTGTTTCCAGCATCCCTCTCTTTAAGATCTCTGAGACGGCAGGTGGTCGAAAAGGAAGCATGAGCAATGGACACGGAAGCCCAGGAGACAAGGCGGGCAGTGCTCGAAGCTTCAGCCCCAAGAGTCCCCTGGAACTGGGAGAGAAACTCTCTCCCTTGCCTGGGGGCCAGGGAGGTGGAGATCCTCGAGTCTGGGCAGGCGGGAGCACCCCTGAATCGGACGTTGGTGCTGGTGGAGAGGAAGAGGCCAGCTCGCCTCCTTTCTCCCCACCTGCTGGGGGTGGGGTCTCCGAAGGGCCCGGGTCAGGGGGGGTGGGAGGTGGTTCAGATAGACTAGAACCAGAGATGGTTAGAATGGTGATCGAGAGTGTGGAGCGTCTCATCCGGAGCTTCCCCCGGGGAGATGCTGGGGAGGTGACGTCCCTCCTCAAGCTGAACAAGAAGCTGGCCCGAAGTGTAGGGCACATCTTTGAAATGGATGACAATGACAGTCACAAAGAGGAAGAAATCAGAAAGTACAGCATTATCTATGGACGCTTTGACTCCAAGCGCAGGGAAGGCAAACAGCTCAGCCTACATGAGGTAAGGACCTCAGGCTCCCCCTCAGAGTTTACTGACTTTCCCTCCCACCTCCCCTTGCCTCTATCATAGTGTCTGGAAACCCCAGGCCTCCTCCAATTCCTACTGGTTCCTCAGATTCCTTTAGATTTCTTGGCTCCTACACCTGGCTTTCTCCACAAGAAGGGGAAAGTTTGGTTCAAAAGAGAATCCAGGGGGCGGCTAGGTAGCTCAGTGGATTCAGGAGTACCTGAGTTCAAATCCGGCCTCAGACACTTGACACTTACTAGCTGTGTGACCCTGGGCAAGTCACTTAACCCCCACTGCCCTGCAAAAAAAAAAAAAAAAAAGAAGAAGAGAGAATCCATCTGTTTGTTGCCAAGCACACCCCAAGTGCCACATAGACCCCCATAATTTTGGGGGAGGGGCAGGAAGCAACATATTGACCCCCAAGCCTGTCCTTTGCCCCTCAATCTCCCCTTCTCCTACCACTGGGCTACAGTTTGGATCCCATTCAAAGAGTTGGGAAAAGAGATGAAAGAAAACAAATCACATAGTTGGATTGGAGCTGGAGGTCTCATTTCTGGGCATAGTGATGGGAGTGCTGTGGGTTAGGGTTCCCTCAGAACCACCTCTGTTCCTGACTCCTCTTCTCCCTCCCCCCCCCCATCCTTGCAGTTGACCATCAATGAAGCAGCTGCCCAGTTCTGCATGAGGGACAACACACTCCTGCTTCGGAGAGTAGAGCTCTTTTCCCTGTCTCGTCAAGTAGCCCGGGAGAGTACCTACCTCTCCCTCTCTCAAGGGTCCAGGTAAGACCCCTTTCCCCCCAAACCTTCATTCACTGAACATTCCCAGGGAGATGTATCCCCTGTTCTTACTCCAGAATTAGGGTGAGGGATGCTGGCCAGAGGAACCCTAACCTCCAAACCAAAGCCAGCCCCTGAGCACAAAACACTGGAATCTTCCCTCCCCTCAGGTCTCCCCCTGCCCCTAGGTGGAATGAGAGAAAGGCCACTTCCCCCTTCACCCACCCTGAAACAGTGGTGTCCTGGTTTACAGTGGTGCCTGAGCTGGGGCCTGCCCGTCTTACCCCAACTCTCTTCACCTGCAGGTTGCACACAGAAGAGATGGGGGGGCCACCACTGAAGAAACTGAAACAGGAGGTGGGTTTCTCTGGGAAGTGTGGGGTTGGCATTGAGGTGGACCCTAAACCTTTATTCCAACGATGCCATGGGACTGTGTTGGCATCCCCCCTGTCCCCTATCATTCATTCTTCCCTTTGTGCCACCCGCAGGTCGGGGAGCAGAGTCACTCTGAGATCCTCCAGCCACCTCCAGGGCCTGAGTCCTATGGCCCGCTATACCGCCCCAGCTTGGAGGAGGACAGTGCCAGCCTGTCTGGGGAGAGCCTAGATGGACACTTACAAGGTAAGTAGCACGGAGGTGGCAGCAGCAGCGAATGGCCCTCTGAAGGGGTGGGGCCCTCAGGGGTTCTTTGTGGAGCTACAGAGCTGGCTGCCCCTTCCTTGCTAAGGGGGTGGCAGCAGAGTCCTTGTGTATTGAGTGGTTTGACCCTTGCCCAACAAGGAGTTGATCAGCAGAGAAAGAACCTAGAATGGCTGGCATACTGTGGGTACTTCCAAAATGCTCACGGATCAGTCAGTGGATAGATCTCTAGAGACAGACAGCAGGAATATCATGGACATAGTCCCTGTTTAACCCTTGTCCAGTAGAGAAGGGACTAGAGGAGACCCTGGGGCAGGCTGAGTGGATCTCGGGGAGTCTATATTCCATGTTGCCATCGTCATATGTCTGACCAGTGCCCCATGCCCACAGCTGTGGGGTGCCCAAGGCTGACGCCTCCCCCTGCTGACCTGCCCCTGGCACTGCCCGCCCATGGGTTGTGGAGCCGCCACATCCTGCAGCAGACACTGATGGACGAGGGGCTGCGGCTTGCCCGCCTTGTCTCCCACGACCGTGTGGGCAGGCTCAGCCCTTGTCTGCCTGCGAAGCCACCCCTGGCAGGTGAGACAGCTGGTCCTGTTCCTTAGGCCTCGTGCTTTGGGGAGAGCAGACATTCTACTGAGAGAGTAAGAAGACTAAAATTGGAGGCACGTTATAGGAAGATGGGAGCAAAACAGGGGCCCCTGGGGAGGACAGATTATACATTCAGGGACCTGTAGAAGTGTGAAGTTTCTACCTGGGGAGTGTGGAAGCCTACATTTTGATGCCTAACTGCTCTCCAAGTTGGGGAATGGGGAACTCAGAAGGGTAGGCAGAAAAACATCTTAGGGAGGAGAGGCTGTAACGACAGGGGGACATAGTAAGAGATGTTTTGGAGATGGGGTAACAGAGTTGTGTTTTAGGGGGGATGGGGGCAGGGATGGGTGTGGAAAAGCCAAGCAGGGAGGTGCAGTGTTGGGGAGGGGGGAAGAGGGTGGGGGCAGCTGCTAGGCCGGGAGTGACGCAGTAGGCGAAACCACCAACCCTAGCTCAGTATTTTTAAATGGTGTGTGGGTGGGAAGTGGGGGTGGAGACTGGGGGGGCTTAGGCCTGGGGGAGGAGTTGGGAGGTGGCTTCCTGTGTTTCTTTGGCCGCCTTTCTCAACCCCCCCTCCCAGGATTCCCAGAAACTCGGGAGGGGGGGATTGGAGTGGGGTGAGTCTGAGAGGCCCAGGGAAGAAAGGGGAGGGGAACAGGAGAAGGGGGGGGGAGGAGGAGGAGAGGTCAGAGCCAACTCGCCCCCGCAGCTCCTGCTAGAACCAGAAATTCCAGCAATACAGCGGCAGGAGACCCAGAGCCAGAGAGAGATGGAGAGCTGGGGAGCCATGCACAGTCTGGGGCTGGGGATGGCTCAGGAGGGGGCTGAGCCCTTCCTTTGTGCTTTTTTCTTCTTGGGGGATTCTGTTTTGGAGCTGGGCTTCACACCACACTGTGCCCCTTCCTAACCTGTCCTGTCTCCCTGCAGAGTTCGAAGAGGGCTTGTTGGAACGGTGTCCTGCCCCCGGGCCCCATCCAGCCCTGGTTGAGGGCAGAAGGGCCAGTGTGAAGGTGGAGGCTGAGGGCAGCCGGCAGTGAGGGATGTCTGACAAGGACTGGACCCCCCTGGACCTCTGCCTCCCACAGCCCCTGGACTCACAGACCCCTCTCACCCTACACAGACCCTCCCATCTGCCTCCCCCGCTCCATGGGCCTTGGACAAATGGGGCATCAAGCAATAAGGCAGCCAGAGCGAGGGCCGACTCTTGGCTTCTGTGGGAACTCTGCCTCTCAAAGACCTCTCCTGGATATGCTGGGGTTCCTCCTCCCTCCTTCTCTCATACACATTCTAGTTTAGAACCCCTGTATCACCAGGTAAACAGTTTGGATGTTAGGGGAAACGTCGGAGTCACTCTTGGAGGGGCCGGAATCTGAGAATGAAAACTGCTTTCTCAGTGCAAGTTGGGGAGCCCTGAGGACCCCGGCCTTCCTTCCAACTTACCTCCCTCCTCCCCATTGTTTGTGCTTCTCGTTTGTTTCTTTAATTTAACAAACGCTGCAGTTTACTTCCATCCCCTCAAAAAAAAAAAAGATCATCAGTCATCCCTGCTCTCCCTCACTCAACTGGGGGTGGAGTGGGCACCCCTGTAAAAACCAGCCCTTCCCTCGCTCCCTCTGGAGGGACTGGGTTGGATTCAGGATGTCCCCTGCCCCGGGACTGAACTACAGCGTCTGTCTGAGCAGTTACATCTGTCCTTTCACACCGTGTACAGTAGATTATTTATTTTGTTATTTTGGAATAAAATTTATTTTATGGCTTAGGATTTATGAGCCAGAGGGTGGGGGTGGCTTGTTTTGGGAAGAATCTGGGACAGGGTTTGGTATTAGAGGGGAAAACTCGAGGGGGGCCTTTGCTTCCTATCTGGGCTGCAGGTGGAGTGCTTTAACATGAATTGGGCAGACAATCCTAAAAACCTGCTGGGGGCAGCCCTGGGAGGGAGGAAGGTGCAATTGTCCCCATTTTGTGGATAAGGAAAATGAGGGTATGAGATTAAGTAAGTTGCCCAGGATCATGTGGATAATGGGTTTTCCAAGGTGGGATTCAAATTCAGTTCTTTCTGATTTTAAGTCCAAAACCCTTTAGTGAAGGTGCCCTGGTCCAATATTCTGAAAAGTGTTTCTTTCAGACTGAAATGCTATCACAAGGAGAAAAAAAATGCTATTCTCTCACCCACCAGGGACCTCTGAGGCCTGGAGTTTGCTGAGCTGGCAAAAGCCACACACAACATACACACACATATGCAAAAACAGAAAGATACATTTATAGTTGTGCATTTGTGAAAAAAAGTTACACATGCAAAAACAGACCTGCCTTTGTACCATCATACACGAAAAGTCATCCACACATTTTGACTTGTGCAGACACAAAGCCTCTGTCTACAAGGTGTTTTTTTTATTTATTTTTCAAATCTGGGTGAAACCCATACCAGAAACCAGCTGTACAGACCCCTCCTCCTCTTCTCTCCACCCCCCACCCCCAGCACTCTTCAAGCCCCAATCACCAGACTACCTTGAGCTGGTTCCTCCTAGCTCCTCACTTCAGCCCCAGACTACAGTGCAAATGTGTGATCGTGTCTCTTGTGTTTCTGCATGTGGATCCTTCGTCCACAAATGCAGTAGGAGGGAAGTGTGCCCTTCCCCCACCCCCACCTGCTGCACATTTCCATGAGGAATGCTTGTGCCTCCTGCCTAAAGTGACATGCACTAACATGTTTGGACTTCTCATTTGCAGACCAACCTTCCCTTCCCATTCAGGAGAGGTGGCATGGGGGAGTAGGAGAAACTCTGCAGTGCCCACAGCAGATTCTCCTCACCAAGTCTTGTTACGCTGAGGGACGGTGGGTGTATCAGCAGAAGGGCAGGGGGCCCCTTGTTATGACTGTCCTAGTGAGCGTGGTGGGGGTGGAGGGGGGGCAGAAATCATGGACAGGATTCCAGACCAGAGAGGTTCCCTTCTCCAAAGCTTTGGGGGGAGCCTGGGGAGGTCTCTTGAAGGCTAAGAAGAGAAGGATCTCCCAGACCCCCCATTCCAGCTAGGGTCCCCAGCTGGGATTGGTTCTTAGGTCTAGATGAGAAGAAGGTGCCAGAGCAGGCTGCCCGTAGTGAGAGGTGGACATAAGAGGCTGGATTGGCAGGGGCCCTGGCCCTGCTTCCAGTTGCCCCTCCAGGAGAAGCTTGGTCAGGTCCTGATCAGTCGGGGGCAGCAAGGCAGGGAGATCTTCAGTCCTTATGGGAGAGCAATGGGGAGATGCAGTTGTATTAAGGGAAAAGTTTAGCCCCTCATGTCTTAGATGTAGCCCTTCTCCCTCACCCCATTCTTCCAGCTTCTACCCTTCATCCAGTGCCTGCCCCCTCCCTACAGTGCCCTCATCACTTGCCCTTCTTCCCCATTCCCAATACTCACCAGTTTTCTAAAGGAAACACATGCTGCCCTAGCCCTTCCTCCTCACTCATGCTCACATCTGAGCAGACCATGGAGTTGGGGTTGTGGATTGCTGGATCCGTGGGTGGCATCAGAACCCTTTAGTGGCACAGGAGAGAGCAAGTAAGGATCTGGGTTTGGGGACAAGATGTAACTGCTCAAGACAAAAGGAGGGGAATCTGCTCCTGAAGATCCCATGATCACAGAGTTAGAGCCAAAAGGGACCTTAAGAGGTTTTCCAGTCCAGCTCTCTTATTTTACAGATCAGGAGACTGAGGCTTAGAGAGATTAAGCGACTTGCCCAGGGTCACTAGTAGTAGTGTCAGTAGTGAACAATTGGTAGAGAGTTGGAGAGAGGAAATTAGTCCCCATGACCACCCTCTTACTCTTACTCACTGGGGATGTGGTTGGTCAAAAGGCAGGTTCAGTTGATTCATTCTCGGAGCCATCGGGGAATGTAGGGATGATCTGCAAGCAGAAGTAAGGGTAGTAGAGGAGGAGAAAAGAACATCATTAGGGAAAGGAGAGACTGGGAAGGAAAATATGTAGTAGAAGAAGCACTGGGGGAAGCTAGGTGGTGCAGTGGATAAAGTACCGTCCCTGGATTCAGGAGGACCTGAGTTCAAATCCAGCCTCAGACACTTGACACTTAATAGCCGTGTGACCCTGGGCAAGTCACTTAACCCTCATTGCCCAGCAAAAAAAAAAAAAAAAGCACTGGACTTGTTTTTGGCCCAATTCTACCACTCTGTGACATTAACCAAGTTACCTAGCCTCTCTGGGCCTCGGGGGTGGGCTTCTAAAGCCCTATAATTCTCAATCCTATGAATAGGGAGCTGCAAATGGCCTGGATAATTTCTCGTGGCCTTTTTCAGCTCCACCCTGCTATGATTTTCACAATTCTAACCTCCCAGAAGCCTTGATCACTAGATATTCATTGAGTACCTACTAAGTGCACACGACTATGCTAAGTATAGGCACTGTGGGACTTTCAAAAGATAAGATCCAGTTCCCTCCTAAAGGGAGCTTTCAGCCTAATAAGGGAGAGAAGACTAATACTGGAGAAAAGTGAAATAACAATAAAAGAGCCTTATGTAATCAGTAATATGAGCAATAAGTGCTCCAAGAGGCCAGAGGACAAAGCCTGGGACCTGAGGAAAGAATACCAGAAAAGTTTTCTAAGTCTTGCCTCCACTGCCCTATTCCAATAGTAGGTCTTTTTTTTTTTTTTGAGACTGGATTTCCCCATCTCTCCCCAGGCTAGAAATGTGGGGACCAACCCCACTAATGATGAGCACTAGAGATTTAACCTGCTCTGTTTTTCTGACCTGGGCTGGTTTACCCATCCTCCCATCCTTAAGCAGCCTGGTGTCCTCCCCTCCACCCACCCACCAACAACCCAATGCCAACCATACTGGTTCCAGACTTAGTGAGGACACCTGATTAGTTTCACCTACTGCAGCTCATAACTCTCAAGCAATCCACCAGTGCCAGTGTCCCCAGTAGTGTGCCCCATCATGCCTAGCAATAGTGGTTCCTGATGATAAAAAAATTCAGACATCTTCCATCCCCCATCAAGTGGAGGGGCAGTTGTGACCAAATCTCCCTCTCACCCATTTTGGATAGCATCCAGGGGCAGCTAGGTGGCGCAGTGGATGGGGCACCAGTCCTGGAGTCTGGAGTACCTGAGTTCAAATCCGGCCTCAGACACTTAACACTTACTAGCTGTGTGACCCTGGGCAAGTCACTTAACCCCATTTGCCTCACTAAAAAAAAAAAAAAAAGGAAAGAAATGCTGGATAGCATCCAACTTCCCTTAGATGGGTTAGACTTACTCTTGAAAGGTGGGCAGCATTTTATAGGGCTCCTCCAATGGCTGTACATGAAATTGAGGCTGCACAGAGGGTGCTGGAAATACTGGGGCCCTGGGACTGAGGGACAGAAAGGTCATTTGAGCACAGTCCATCTCAATGACCCAATTATCACCCCTCCAAGGTCCTATTGCACCCATTGCATTGAAAGGAAAGCTGAGGAACCCATTTAGATATCACACACACACACACACACACACACACACACACACACACACACACTTCCTCCCCTTAACAAACCCCTAGTAGTCATTACTAGTTCCCTAAGCTCTTCCTACCAATACACCATTCCCATGAGCCAATTGCTTGATATTCTATGAGGCAATGGTGTGATAGAAAGACAGTTGGACTTGGAGTCAGGAAATCTGTGTCCAGTCACCAACTGCAACCCTAACTAATTCTGTGACTATGGACAGATCACTTGATGCGCTCTGGGCCTCTGGGCCCCTTATCTGTAAAATGGTGATAATAATTCAGTCTCTATCTCATAAGGTACTTGTGAGAAAATGTTTTCTAAATCTTAAAGCACTATGTCAATGTTAGTTATGGACTATTATTACTACCCCTAAGATCCAAAGAAATCCTTACGCCCTCTCTGATACGAACTGCATGGGAAAGGACTCAGGACTGGGTTGAAGGTCATAGGTGGAGGTGGGCACCATGGCAGTCCGTTGGCTTTCCAGAGTAGGTAGTGGCTGGTCCCTGAATGAGGATAGGAAGACAAATATGTATCTGACCAGTGGACCCCACAGTCCATTGCTCAGAGATTTAACTTCATGCAAAAATGTGTGGGCCCCACAGACCTAGTCTCTGTTCCCTTTGTCACCCTACTCACCGCTCAACAGTCATCTTGATAGTAGCTGGGACGTAACCCCTACCATCCTTGCCCATCTGTTCCGCTAGAGTGGAAGGAATGAAGAGAAGAGATGGGAGAATTAGGGAAAAAAAAGATGACTGGATGAGATGGGTCTAAGACAGTAAGGATACAAGAGAATTGGGAGATGAGAGAAAAATACAGAGAAGGATGAGGAGGCTAGGAACATGGAGGCCAGAGAGATAGAGGAATGGAGAAACAAGGTGAAGGAGGATAGGAATAGAGGATAGACAGGGTGATGGCAGAGTGGGTGACTAAAAGTAAGGAGATGAGAGGAGATTGAGGTGAGGGATCAAGATGGGGAAATAACAAAAGGGTAGGTAGGAAACTAGAGGTAGGGAGTTGAAAGACGGAGGATTGGGGGGAAATGTAGCAAGAAATAAGAAGTATAGAAGACCAGGAGCTATAATACATATACGCAGATTCCTATTCCTTCCTACTTTCTAGATATAATATGTATATTTGTATGTGTGTGTATGTACATATATATATATATATATACACACATTCACACAATAGTATAGATACTATAGAATAGTAGTAGGAAGGAAGGACTAGGAAGTCTGAATAGATAAGAGCTGTGAGTGTAGGGGAGGGGGTGGGAAAGAAGGGGAGAGGATTCCAGCTTACGCTTGTAGTGGCTCCGGAAGGCCTCATCTTTGGGTTTCTTTGGGTAGAGGTTCTTAAGCTGAGCTAGGTCACGAATCCGATCCCCTAGAGATCTAATAGACAGATCCTTGGCAGAGAATGGTTGGATGTTCTCAATTTGTGGCGTACCTAGGATGAGAAGACCCCCCAAGTCTCCTCAATTCAGACCTTCTTCACTCTTCTTACTCCCATTAAAGGTGCCTAACTCAAATCGTGCAGTCGAGGAGGGTGACCCAGGTGTTCTGAATCCCTGGCGCTTTTGAGTGTCTATTGTTAGAGTACACACAAAGAGTGGCAATTAGGCCCCTTGGCACAGGCATGAATAGGAGAGGGAGAGAGAGAGGCTCCTGTATTCTTGCTCTTTTTAGGATAACCTTGGGAGGAAAGAGGGCTTTGGGGAACAAAGCCCTGGACTTAGTGGTAATGCCCTGGAGAAAGTGAGGGTACTTGGTTGGAGGGAGTCAATATTTTTCATCTTTACAGAGAGCAGAGTAGAAGAGGGGAGGAGAGGGTCTGACTGCAGTAGGAGATGAGGCACTTCTGAAGGTTGGAGAAACCCATGAAACAGGATGAGCAAAAAGGAATCACAGGGGTTTTTCTTTATTCGGAAAGCCTCTGCCCAGGAAAGAATTGTGTGTACACAGGCAGGGAATCTGAGATGATTTTACCATCTTGGCCCCGGATGATGTGTGCAATGGTGATGCCCCCAATCTCTGAGTCACTGAATCGAAGGAGAAAAGTGCCGTCTGGTTCACCGTGGAGTAGGTTGTTGACATACTGTTTGCTGATGAAGCCAATAATTAGCCTGGGGACCAGGATATGAAGAAGGATCAGAAGCTGGGAGGACACTGGGTAACCGTGGGGAGAAGGAAGAAGGACACCAGAAGAGAGGGATTCCTGAATCCCGTCAACCAGAAGCAACGCACCTGTCTGACCAATAGCTGCGGAGGCAGCGCTTGGTGAGGTCCAGGACGCCATCAAACCACTGCCAGAAGGTGAAACCACGGCCAAGGAGGATCTCCTAGGGAAAATGAGGGGGAATGAGGGGGCATGGATAGGGAGGGAGCTAGAACAAAGGCATAGAATTTGGGCCCAGTCTGAGCTCAGTCAGAAGGCAGAAAGCAAAGCATGTGCAAGTGCATTTACACCCTAGCTTCTTAAAGTGTGGGTCCCACACGAGGTCACAGAACTGAATGTGGGGTCGTGAAAAATTTGGCACCAGTAAAAGGTTATGTATACCTATTTTATATGTCTATATACCCAGGGTCGCATAAAAATTTCTCAGATGAAAAGGGATCATGAATGGAAGAAGTTTAAGAAGCCCTGATTTAGGCAATCATGTAAAAAAAAAATAGGCTGGACATACATCATAGAGTTGGGCATCTAGGTGGCACAGTGGAGAGAGTACTGGGTTTGGAGTCAGGAAAACCTGAGTTCAAATCCAGCCTCAGTCATTTATTAGCTGTGTGACCTTGGGCAAGTCACTTAACCCTGTTTGCCTCAGTTTCCTCATCTGTAAAATGAACTGGAGAAGGAAATGGCAAACCACTCCAGTATCTTTGTCCAAAAGAAAGAAAAACCCAAATGGAGTCACCAAGAGGCCCTCCTGGGCCTCAGTTTCCTCATCTTTAAAATGAGGGGATTTGGGGGGGCAGTTAGGTGGCACAGTGGATGAAGCACAGGCCCTGGATTCAGAAGGACCTGAGTTCAAATCCAGCCTCAGACACTTGACACTTACTAGCTATGTGACCTTGGCCAAGTCACTTAACCCTCATTGCCCGGCCAAAAAAATCAAATCAAATTAAATTAAAATAAAACAAAATAAGGGGATTAGACTAGACCAGAGGTTTTAACCATTTTGATTCACAACTGAACAACAACTAAAAGAATAACTTAAACGTTTCCTTGCTTTAGTTGAAATCCATTTCATTTTCAGTCAGTCAACAAGCATTTTATGCTTGTGGTACATTTGTTATGTACCGGGCATCATGTTAAGTGCTGGGGATAGAAATAAAGATAAATACGTTTGGGGGCAGCTAGGTGGCACAGTGAATAAAGCACTGGCCCTGGATTCAGGAGGACCTGAGTTCAAATCCAATCTCAGGCACGACACTAGCTATGTGACCCTGGGCAAGTCACTTAAACCTCATTGCCCTTCGACCCCCCCTCCCCCCCAAAGAAGAAGATAAACATGTTCCTTGCCCTTAAGGAAAATAATAGTATAGTGGAGAGAACTCTGGGAATGGTATCAAGAAATCATCATTCCTCTGCTTACTCTGGGACTCCAGTACCCATATGACCCCTGTCTGGTGAGAGACTATTCTACTCTGGACCTTGGTTTCTTCATCTGTAAAATGAAGGGGCAGGGACTAAATGGGCTAAAGTCCCATAGCCCTCAATCTTATTATTCTATGAACAATGGATCAGTTGACCCTCCATACACACCCTTAATATACACCAGCTTAGCCCTGACTTTTCTATTCTTCAGGCCGGACAACCCCAATTCCTTTTAATTTTCCTCATCTGACCTTTTTTCTATACTTTTCATCTTCTTTCTGCCCCATTTCCAGTCCTACTCTAGGTGCTCCATCATATCCTTCTTTAAAGAGTATCAACCCACTGGATAGGATGCCTTCATATGGGTCTTGTTGTAGCAGAGCCCAAAGGAATAATGACTTCCAGAGTCTTGGCCAGTAGGGACTGAGGAGGGCTTGTGGGTTCTTCTTCTTCTTCTTCTTTTTTTTTTTGGGGGGGGGTGAGGCAGTTGGGGTTAAGTGACTTGCCCATGGTCACACAGCTAGTACGTGTTAAGTGTCTGAGGCTGGATTTGAACTCAGGTCCTCCTGAATCCAGGGCTGGTGCTCTATCCACTGCGCCACCTAGCTGCCCCTTGCTATATGCTTTTAAACAAGTTATTTAACCTTCCTGGGTTTCAGTTTCCTCCTCTTTGAAATGAGGGGATTAGACTAGACAAAAGGTTTCAGACATTTCAAACACCAGCTGCGTGTGGCCCCTAATACTCCCAAACTAGATTAAAATGGAATTGGGAAATATTTCACAAAATAAATAAAACATAGGTAATGTTTATATGTGATTTTCTAAAGGCAATATGGGGTCCTTATGTGACTACATTTCTGTTTGGGTTTGATATCACTGGACTAGAGGACCTCTAAGATCCCTTCACCTTTAAACCCATACTCCCACTATCATCTGCAATCCAAGGAGCAGATTGTTCGTCTTCTTGTCCTCATCACCAACATTTCAAGGATCTATGCTTCCACTGGAGCAGGCACTCCCTTCACCGAAGCAAATGACAATCCTTCTACACCTTAACATACTCTGTGCATCATCATGTACCTAGAACTGCAGTAGGTAACCTCCTCGTGGTATTGTTTTTTCACACTTAGCTAGACTGGCCCCTAGACAGTAGCCCATCAGTCAGCTGTTAGACCTTAAGCACCAAGTCTTTCCAGCCATGGAGAGCCTGTCTGAACCTAGACTCTTTTTCCCCAGGGCAATGAGGGTTAAGTGACTTGCCCAGCGTTACACATCTACTAAGTGTCAAGTATCTGAAGTCGGATTTGAACTCAGGGCCTCCTGAATCCAGGACCGGTGCTTTATCCACTATACCACCTAGCTGCCCCCAGAACCTAGGCTCTTTCAACACAGCCTTAAGAAGCCAGGGTCAAATCTCCAACCTAGAGAAAAGATGAGGAACTGTATCTTCCTCCTTTTGGTACAAAGCTGGAGGACTATGGTTATGGAATGTTGTCTACATGGTCAGACTCCATCACTGTATTGGTTTTAATGAACTGTTCTTCTTTGTTATGAGGAAGAGATCATTAGGAAAGGGAGAGACAGTATATACCCGGAAAGGATTATGATGGGAAAACAAAAAAGTCATCACTAAAATTATTCTTAAAGTTTTTAAAAGGAACCTAGAGTAATTTCCAGCCACACTATTGGAGTGGATGCCAAGTCATTGACAAAGCTGATTAGTAAAAGGGCTCAGGAACCAAGTAATTCAGGGCCCTACTCTAGTATGCATTGGGTAAATATATTTTTATTCCTCAAGTCTACATTATTGATATTTTAAAATATATACATATATAAATGAAATAAATCTTATTTTCTCACATTATTAATACTTTATAATATCTCATATTTAGAGTGGAAAGGGATCTTAGAAGTCATCCCTTTGATCTCCCTTATTTATAGGTGGGAACTGAAAGTGATGAGTGACTAGCATACAAGTACTAAATGTCAGGACCAGAATTTGAACCCAGGTCTTCTGCCTACACGCAGCATTCTTTCCATTGCATGAGGATACTAGATTTCCTTAGGATGGTTACTTTTTCCACAAGGGATGCTGGTTTGGAAGTTTTGGTGTTTCCCACGGTTCCTGGGAGAAGGATCTAAGAAGAGAGAAAGGGACTGACCTTGTTGAACTGTGCCCATGACACACTGCGGTTCTGGAAGGTTTCCATATTGAGGCTGTTGTCATTAAAAATCTTCTGGGCCAGAAAGAGGAAATGTTCAGGGAGCAGGCCCTGGCTTGTCCCCACCTCTGCCATGAATTTGAGGTTCAGAGTTTCACACATCTTCTCCCAGGGTACCCTCTCAGCCACCATGAATGGTATTCGGTCCTTAGGGGGCCAAGAGGGAAGGGTAGAAGGAAGTCAGCCAGAGAAAAGACTCCCAAGCCTCCACATAGCTCTCTCTCTCTCTCCTTTCCCCCCTTGTCTCTCTCTGTCTCTCTCCCCACCCCCTTCCTCTCCCTCTCCATCTCCCTCAGTCACTCTCTGTTTCTGACTCTTTCTTGACCCTTCCTGTTCTTTCCTTCTGACCCACCCCTATAACCCCTCCCACAAACCCAAGACCCCCTCACTCACCATCTCTGAGAAAGCATTGTCCCATAGAATAGTGGCTTTGGCATTGTTGTCCTGGTTCCCATGGACAATGACAACCAAGGGAAGGGACAGAGCCTTGGGTAGAAAAGTAAGATAAAGGAGAAAGCCTCCTTAGTGAAGAAAGTCATAACTAGGCCAACAGTTAGTTACTTCCTTCCCTGATATGTTGTGGTTTTGTTTTTTTGGGTTTTTTTTTGAGGGGGGGGGAGGAGTATTTCCTAGACCTTTGACCCTTTTTGGTCCCTTTAATGTGACCCAGGTGGGAAAAAAGTGGGTGAGAAATCCCTACAAGGGATGATGACCACTCATCATCACCTGACCATAATGACTAGATCTCAGAAGGATGGAGAGGGAGGGTAGGTACCCCGAACATCAGTGGCATGATGGAGAGGAAGTGGGGGACAGGGCTGAAATTTCTGATCAAGTCGGGGTATCAGGCCACCAAGAAGACAGGCATCTTGGTAGAGGGGAGACAAGAGTGCCAGGCAGTGAGGCATACTGGGAAATCCAATCCTAGGAGCAGTGGAAGGGGACTGAGGGCTAGAAATTCCAAGGTGGAGGACCTCGGGGTTGGAAGTTCCAGCAGTTACCTGGAGGTGAAAGGTGAGATTGTTGGGTCCCAGTGTGAAACTGGTAGAAAAGAGGACAGCACACTTCTCTTCTGTGACAGATTCTGTGCCCTTCCGTTCACAGCGCTTGATCTTCTTCAGTAACTGAGAGAGGAGAGGGACAGTTGAGAAGAGAAGGCAAGAGTGGAATTAGATCTTCAGAGGGAAGGGGTAACATGTCCATCCTCCGACCCCCTATCTAGGGAGTCTGGGAAGCTCTGGATGCCCCTCTGGATAGACCTTCTTCTCCCTCACCTCCCTCTCACCTCCCACCACCTGGCCCCTCACCAAGTTCTTAAAGAGGGCAGAGCAGCAGTTCCCTGGGGTGCTGTTCTCCAGAGGTACTGTATTGTTGGTGATTTCTCCCGTGCTTTCCCTAGGGAGGGAAGGGGTAGAGTTTTAGGGGGAAAGGTATTTGTGATTATACATGTGAGAATATATTTGATCTGCTTCTGGCTAGGGTCAGATGGCTCAAGCCACTTCCAATTTTCCTATTTCTTTTCTTTCTTTCTTTCTTTCTTTCTTTCTTTCTTTCTTTCTTCCTTTCTTTTTAGGCAATTGGGGTTAAGTGACTTGCCCAAGGTCACACAGCTACTAAGTGTTAAGTGGCTGAGGTCGGATTTGAACTCAGGTCCTCCTGACTCCAGGGCAGGTGCTCTATCCACTGCGCCACCTAGCCACCTAGCTGCCCCCAATTTTCCTATCTCAAATCTGCATCCCCATCTCCAGGTTTCCCCAGGCTAAAATCAGCAGAGTTAAATGAGGCCCATGCCCTTAATTCCAGGGTAGAGATGTCCTTCCTCCTTGTGACTATGGTAGACCCCTCATCTCCTCTTCTAGAGCCAGTCCCCTTGTTGTAAAAGCCCCCCCCCCATCCTTCCATAATCCTCTACAGACTTTCTAGACCATACACAGGAGCCCCCCTCTCCTGAGAAGCCCCCCCCCCAATCCCTTCACTTACACCCCAGCCCCTGCCCCCTGGACATGATTCAGCTCCCGGGCCTGCTTCTCAGTCACCATGTCTGCCCTGACCAGGGGTGTCTTGGCTGGAGTCCCCAGGAGCCGAAATCCCAGAAGGAACCGTACTCCAGCCTGGAACTTGGTCTGTGTCTTTAGCACCTGGGGAGGCTGCTTCTCTACCAAGAAAGAGCTGTGGGGAGAGGGCCAAGGGGCAACTAAGCCAGGTCAGTGGGCAGGACTGGCCCACACCCGGCTGCTTCCCCAGGAGTAGCCTCCGTGCTTTGGTCCCGGGTTCAGGTCCTCCTCAAGGTGCCTCTCCCTCCCTGGTGTCTGCCCTCCACGATGGATTGAGCTGGCCGTGGGGGGCGGGGTGGAGAGTGGGCGACCCTCTGCCCAAGACAGAGAGGTGCCTGCAGTAAATACCTGGTCACCAGCTTCTGAAGGACTTCATCCAACTGACCATTCAGTGCAGCCTGGACGTTGGGCTCCAGTTCCCCAGTGGCCCCACCCACCTCCTGCTGCAGCTGGGAATAAATTTCCACCAGATTCTCACACCTGGGGCCAGGGACAGGGGTGTCAAGGAGCTCTGGCTTCTGACCACCCTGCTCCAATCCTGGCCTGGGTACCCACTGACCGACTCCATCCCCTTCCTCCCCCATCTCTATTACATAGCTTCACTCCCCAGATGCTAGCTTTCTCTCCTTCCCACCCTGGGCAAAGGGTAGAGAGAAGGAGGAGTCATAGGTAGAAACTCTGAGGGAGGGGATGCTTTACAAGAACTCTAGGACCAGGGCGGGAAGAAGCCCCGGGGGTAAAGAGAGCAGGGACTCTAGGGGAGGGGAGATTCAGCAACGGGTCAATCCAAGGCTCTGGGGTGAGAGGAGTTGTTCTGGGAGTTGGGGGATGAAGGCCCTGGGATGGTAGTCTCCGGGTTGAGGAGAACAAGGTTTTCTGGACGAGAGGGACGGGTCCCCAGGGAGCTGCTATTGAGAGCCCAGGGAAACTCGCTAGGCTGGCATTCCTTGCCCATTGCCCTTGCCCTGTCTCTTCTAGAACCTCTAACCATTGTTCGCAAATCCAAGCATAACCTTTTCCAAAGCCTTCACTTCACTCCACCTGACTCTCCCCCCAAATCTCCCTCAATTCTGCCCATATCTCCTATCACCTAGTGATCCGAGTGCCCTTCCGATGCCAGCTCTGACCTCTCTTGAAGGGGCGCTAGGCTCTCATCAAAGGGTGCCCCATTTCCTGCCAGCTGCTGCTGCCTCTTCCAAATCTGAATCTTCTTGAGCACCAGGGCCTGGGCCCCCTCCAGCTCCCCAATCGTCTCTTGCAGTAGCCTTGGCAATGACTAGAGAGAGCGTAGGGAGAGGCAGGAGAGGTGTCAGAAAAGCTGGCTTCATTATCACCCTAGTCATCACCTGCGTCCCTCATCCAGCCCCAAAGTCTGTCCTTTGATCTGCTCCGACACCTATCTCAGGTCTTCTTTACTGTGAGGCGGTCAAGCTGAGAGCTGGAAAGAGGTCATGTAGCACAACCCCTGTTTGAACATAAATCCCATATCCCAAGCAAGTGATCATCTAGGCCCTGCTTGAAATCCACCCCCCCCTCCCCCCATCTCCCCTTCTGCCACACTTTGAGCTCACTCCACCCCCCAGACCCTCATTTACCTCATTTGAACTTGTTCCATTGGCCGGTTTCTCCATCAGGTTCTGTAGGCACGCTGAGGGGATCGAGGTAGGGAATAAAGAATTCCGAGTCAGTTGGGGAAGGAGAGGGCAAAAAAATAAGATGCCATCCCCACCCTCGGCACCCTCCAGACTCCCAGGGACTGAAGCTGGTAGGGAAGCAGCATGGCTGGCCTTGACGCATGGATATATATATAACCTTGTCTTGAGTCCCGTCCCTGCTGCAGGGCCTCCCGGAGGGCCCTGATCTCTCCCACATGGTGCTGCAGCCTCCGAAGTGTCATACTGAACTTGAGTTCTTCTTGTTTCCAGTGGAAAGAAATAGGCAGGTGATGGAACTAGAAGGAAAGGGCTTCGATGAGGCCGTGGGTCATCGCACCCATCACTCATTTTCTCCACGCTCATGTGACTGCCTAGCCCCCTTTCCTGCCCCCCCTTCCGTGCTCTGGAGAGGACACACCTCTTCTTTTCTCCCCACCCTTTGACCTTACTTTCGGGTTGTGTGGCTAAGCACACAAATACACACGCCCACCATGTCTGACTTGCCATCCCTCACACTACAGTCGGACGCTCTTGCTGTAGCCTCCATGGGAAAAGGGAACAATGGGGCCCCCAAATTGTCTTTCAGACCTTCCTCTGGCCCTAGCCTCTAATGCTCTTCTCGAAGCATTATTTCCCCTCCCCTCCCCTTTGATTTGAACTTAGAACTTGCTCTGACCCCAGGCACATTTTTAACCATCCCGGCCCTAAGCCTCAGGGTCTCTTCCCCTAGAGGTATTTGTCGAGGATATTTTCTTCCACTCTCTCCCATTTCCAGCGCCTGAGCCCAGGAGACTGAATCAGGGGCTGAGGGAGTGGGATTGTAATACCTGTTCTAGGACAGCCACCTTCTCTCCTTGTAAAATCTGTCGGAAAGTGGCCACCAGCTTCAGTGGGTCTCTCTGGTATAAACTCTGCAGGGGAAGTAAGGAAGGGTTGGTTGGATGGTGCTGGTCTTGTCAGCTACCTTCCATCCTGACTCTGCTCCAAAGACACACAACCCACCCCTGAGGCACCCTGGAGAAACGGACCCTAAAAGACCAATGCCATTTGCAGGCAATATCCGTGCAGTTGGCATTCCATCCTTCAGATGTCAAGTGTATAGACTTCGTTATTCTAGTCCCTACCCTTTGCTAAGTGGCGCAGTAGACAGCTAGGTGTCATAGAGAGAGCACTGGACCTGGAGTTGGAAAGATGTGAGTTCAAATTCAGTCTTGGATACTTATCTGTGTGACCCTGGGCAAGTCACTTAATTTCTGTATACCTCAGTTTCCTCAACTGTAAGATGGAGATGATAATAGGAACTACCTCCCAGAGTTGTTGTGAGCACCTGGCATAGTGCCTGGCACAGAGCAGGCACTTTAATAAATTCTTGTTCCCTCTCTCCCTTGCCCTAGCCCTTTCCCAATTCCAGATTAGGCCCACCTCTATGCCATTGATGTGTTGCATGGTGGTTCTCCCTTCTCCTTGTTCTCCTGCTGCAGCCTTCAGCTGCTGGACAGTTTCAGAGAGCAAGGCACTGGCTAATCGGCAGGAGAAGGCATCAGAGCCACCGAGGAATTCCCTGGGAGAGAGGTCACTGTATTGAACAGAGTGCCCTACCACCCCACCCCGTGACTTCCCACCAAATGAGAGCATCTTAACCCACCCCCTCTCAAATTCTCTGATTCATCCCCTTATCCTGTATATTCCCCTGCTTCTGTATCCCCAGCAGTCCTCCCACCCCCCAGCCAGGGCTGACCCTCCCCTCTGCAGCCTTTTTTTCCTTTTTCATAGAATCCTCCTCCCTCGCCAATTTATACAATTCCAGTTGGATTTTTGTAAACCCATCCTTAGAAATTTGGGGAATCTATTCCCAAATTCCTAGGGAGAGAGCATGAGAATTTCAACGATATAATGGAGGTACCTATCAGAGGCTTATACCAGACTCACCAGGGTTGGTTCTCTAGCCAATCCCCCAGGAGATGCCGAAGTCGTTGGGGAAACTGTACAAATAGCCCCTGGAATTTTTCCGGGGGCATCTTGACAACCAGACTCCAGAGAGACATAGTCTGAGAATTAGGAGGTGTGCCTGGAAATGGAAATATGAAACCCATTACTAGAGGAGGAACTCTGAGGCCCAAGATCTCTGTTTCTACTTTGTTTACATGCCCTCCCTCTATAGTCTCCAAGTCAGAGGCATAAGCCCCTAGACCTTACCCATTTATCTTCCTCCTCCAGTCAGCTTTCACTGATGTTATCCCCCAAAATACAGCTTAGATTGCCTGATTGTCCCCAAAACACATCTAAGCACAATTGAGCTGGGTACAATTTCTGATTTAAAAAAAAACCACTTTAATAAATCAATCAATTAAAATTTTGGTTGGTTGGGGTTTTTTTTGTTTTGTTTTTTTACAATTTTGGGGCAGTAGGAGCAGGGGACTATGGATAGAAAAAGGGAAATGAAGAGAAGAGATAGTTGGGAGGGGGGAATGGGAAGATGGAAAGGAGGATAAGATCTAGGTGAGAATTAGAAAAAGGAGAGAATTGGAGAAAGAAGAGAATTGGAGAGAAAGAGATTAAAGAAGAAAGAATGGAAGAAGGAAATAGAGAAGAAAAAGAGATAAAGGAAGAAAGAGAAGTAGAGAGGGAGAAAAAGGGACAGATAAAGGAAGAATGAAAAAGAAGACACAAGGACATAGAATGGAGAAGAGAATGTGAGAAAAATGTTGGGGAAGGAGGGAGGAGAAATTAAAAGAGAGGAAGACGGCTGGAGAAGAGATCAAGAATCAGGGAATAGAGGTGAAGAAGAAGAACAGGAAAGCAAAAAAGGAGAGGGAGAAATTGTATTCTCCAATTTCTGAGAAAGCATTATTAGTGGGTGTAGGTCAGTAGTTCCCCACAGGCCTCTCAGTTCATATTTCTGACATGATTTCTACCTCGCAGGTGGGTGGGAGGAGGAGGGGAATGGAAACCCCCAAGTGATGAAGACAAGATTGTTACTTAAGGCTTCTCAAATCCATTCCTCCCCCTGAAATCTCAGCCCCCCTCCATTGGCTCAGCCTTCCATGGAATAGCAGTAGGAATCCCTAGGAAGAGTCTCTCCATCTGGGGCTCCAACCTTCTTTAGCTTTCCCTGAGTTAAATCCCCCTAACTCCCTCCCTTTCAAAGGCTAAACACTTCCCCCAATAAGATTTTCCCTTAAGTCCAACCTCCTGGGTCCTAGCACATTCCTATAGCTCTGGACTGGAGCCTGTCAGAGAGGATGTTCCAGAGATGAATGAGGATTCACTACCTCCCCCTCTTCCCCAACCCTTCCAGTATCCCTGAACAGAAGGGAAGGGTCTCCCCTCAAAAGCTGAGGGAATTTATTCTCTTTACCATACATGAAAGGAAACTAATCATCCTGTGCCTCAATTTGTTAATTATCTCCAGTTAGGCCCCATCTCTAGGTTTCCCAGAATCAAGTCCAAAGAGAAACTTAGCACCACTATCTGCTTTGGATCCATATCTGGGAATGGGGAAGGCAGGGTCAGGGTGTTTGTGTGGGGCTTAGATGGGTAAACTGAGTTCTGAGAACTCTCAGGCCCTTCAGCAGTTGGGGTGGGGGGATGGGGATGGGGGGGGAAGGGAAGTAGATAGGAAGGGGAAGCAGTGCATTTGTATTAATTAGGGAAATTCCTCCCCCCTCCAACCATGAGGTCTGAAGTCCTTCCTCTAAGTCACAGATCTCCATCCTGGCCACACCTCCGAGGCTGGGAGCTAAGGATTTGGGGTGATGGGACTTTGACAGGGCCTCTCCCCCTTTCTCTTGGCATTGACTGTCTTTGGGCAGGGGGACCAAACCCCCTCCCCATTCTTTGGAAGGGGAAGGAAACCTCTTCCCCTACCTCCCCCCACAGTGACACCTAGAGGCACTACCTCTAGGGGTGAGAAGTGAGACACAGGACCCCAGCCCAGGAACAAACCTAGGAAGGATGGAAAAAACTTCCTAAAATAAAAATACTATCTCACCACCCTCAATTCAAGTAGTCTCGAGAGTTCCTATATCTTCCCCTCAGGGAATTCCCTAGGGGCAGGGAATTTGAGAGACGGCCTCCCCATTTAACCTCCCCTTTTCCAAGTTGGGGGGGAGGGCAAATCTCAGCCCTTAGTCCCCAACCCTCCCCTCCTCAGATCCTTCCCCTCCCCCTCACCTTTGGCAACCCCTCTGGTGTCTTCTCCCTCTCTCAGTGGACACTGCCTGGCCCCATGGGTTTGTGACTCTGTCCAGCGAGTTGGGGGGCCTCCCCTGTTAGGGTATCCCCCCTTGATTACAAAACCCCAACTCTTCCCAGGTCTTCCTCTTCAGGGCAAGCCACGGCTGCTTCTGCCTGCCGTTTCCGGCTTCTCTGCTTGCCTCGGGTCCCTCCCTGGATCTCTGACGACAACAGAGAAGAGAAAGTGTGCCAGAGGAGGAAGAGGAAGAAAGAGGGTGTGTATGTGTGTAAAAGGGGGGATCCCCGATTGGAAGCCCAAGGTCTCTGGGTGCACACTCATGACCCTCCCTCGAGTCTCAGGAAGAATAAGGGTCCTCACCCTCCCTGTTTCCTGACTGCCCTCTTCCCCTCCCTGGCCAAACTCCAGGGATGGAAGCACCCGATTTGGTATCTAAGAATTTGCTTCTGCAAAGAACTTAAGAAAGTTTCCCTCTTTGATCGACTCTTCCCCTTACTTCCTGTCCACCCCACCCCCCACCCCTGACCCCCCCAGTTCTTGGTTTCTGCCAGGGGAGGGGACTAAGCACATCTGCCCCTTGCTTAGGGGGTGGCCCCACCCTGTGGACTCTCAGCTCCCCCAGGAGGGGGTGCTGTAGGACAGGGAAGCAGCAGGGATTGGGACTTTTTTGATCCCCAACACACACACACACACACACACACACACACACACACCAATCAGACACCATCAGGTCTTTCTCTCTCAAACACAACTACACACACACTGCTCTAGAAACTGCATAACCACTAATGGCAATGGGGAGGGGGGGAGGGGAGGATTTCAAGGGCCTAGCTGGGATGGAGGAGGATGGGTTAGTCATTGGGTACTCCTAGGATTCACTAAGATGATCTGGAGAAGAGCAGAAGGGATCACTCCTTGTACTCCAGAGGTGTGGATTCAAATTCTGCTCTGCTGCATGAGTTTATCTTCCTCTAAGCCAAGCTTAGAGATGCATAGAGACACAAAATACACATAGAAACAGAAACACTCTACACAAAATGCTACAGATTTGCACAAGGGCACATCAACATTAAGTCACATACAGACACAACACACTACCACACACCCAGAGATCTTGCTCAATAAATATGTGAGTCATCGTCATGCCTTGGAAGATCTCTCCCTCCCCCATTTTCTTACGCCAGCGTAGACACCCACCCACCCCAACTTAGGGGGAAGGTATGAACAAATGGGTGGTGTCCTGACCAATGCACATTGTAGCTGTCCAACTCCCTCTCTCTTCCCTTCGTTGCTTTCTCGTGTCTCCAGCTCAGTTATGAGGCCATAATTAGGTTTGTACTGCCCCCTGGTGTCCACAGCTGGGACCCGAACCCAGCACTAGGCCCTCTTGCCCACACCCCTGGAATGTAGTATGTGTGAGTGAGCACGTGGGAGTGAGTGTGACTGGGCACGTGCATGTCTAAATGCACGCATGTGTATTTTCACCCGAGAGAATCCAGAGACACCAACTTCTATCAATGATTCTCTGCAACTATATAGGCCATGTTCCTTTTAGGAAATTAAAGTATATATGAAGGAGGATGTGTGTGTGTGTGTGTGTGTGTGTGTGTACATGCTTATAGGTATAATCCATTTCCACTACAGTCCTTGAGAGAGCAAAAGGGAAGGGGGAAAGTGAGCAGATCAAGAAGAGAAGATATTACCACAGAACTCTCCACTTCGCATACCTGGGGGAACTGAGGCAGGAAGCAGGAAGCAGGAGAACTTTTGTGCTGCTGTGGATTTCAGTAAGAATGCAATCACCCGTGGAGCAAGAGTGAGAACACTCAGAGTAGTCCTCAGCTCTGCCATCTTGGCTTTGGGACCTTTGTTTCCTCACTTTTATTTTTTTTTTTACTTTTTATTTAGCCTTTTATTTTCCCCCAATTACATGTAAAATGATTTTTAATGTCCATTTTATTTATTTTGGGGAGGGGCAAAGCACTTTACTGCCAGGGAAGACTTAAAATTATTCACTTAAATAAAAATGATGGGAAGGCGGATGGAGGAAAACCAGTTCCCCCTAGCAAGGCCCCTGGTCACTCTGTCCATCCATCCCTCAGTCTTGTGCCTCCAGTCCAGCACCCTACACCAGCATGGGCTTCTAGTTATATTCATCCACGCCCTCCCTCTCATGGAACACCAGCTCGGCCTCATTAGCATCCAGGCATTTCATCTCTCTCTCTCTGTGAAGATTCTCATGAGCAGCACCATCCAGAGCGGCACTGTGAGGATGAGGATGAAAGGGAAGGCAAGAGAGGCAGGCCAGGCACAGAAGCTGCAAGGTTGTGAATAAGTTCATTTGAAGGGTTCTCACCTTCTTGACATAGGTGATGTCTGGGTGGTGCCTGGGTGGCATAAGCAGCAAGTGTAGTCATTTAATGTCCATTTTAAAAACTTTGTGATCCAAATTCTCTTCTTTACTTACTGCCCTCCCCCTTTAAGAAGGCAAGCAATTCGATATAAGTTATACATTTGTAATCATGCAAAACATTTCCATATTAGTCAGGTTGTGAAAGAAAACAGACAAAAAACAACTCAAGAAAAAGTAAAATAAATTATGTTTCAATCTGTATTCAGACACAATCAGTTCTTTCTCTGGATATGGATTGCATTTTTCATAAGTCCTTCAGAGTTGTCTTGGATCATTGTATTGCTAAGGATAGCCAGGTTATTCACAGCTGATCATCTTACACTATTGCTGTTACTTTGGTTTTTTTTATTAATTTTTTTTAGTGAGGCAATTGGGGTTAAGTGACTTGCCCAGGGTCACACAGCTAGTAAATGTTAAGTGTCTGAGGCCGGATTTGAACTCAAGTACTCCTGACTCTAGGGCCGGTGCTTTATCCACTGTGCCACCTAGCTGCCCCTATTGCTGTTACTTTGTATACAGTACATCTCACTTTGCATCAAATCATGTAAGTCTTTCCAGGTTTTCCTGAGAGCATCATGCTCATAATTTCTTTTTTCTTTTTTGCTAGGCAATGAGGGTTAAGTGACTTGCCCAGGGTCACACAGCTACTAAGTGTCAAGTGTTTGAGGCCAGATCTGAACTCAGGTCCTCCTGAATCCAGGACCAGTGTTTTATCCACTGTACCACCTAGCTACCCCTCATCATTTATTAAAGCATAATAGTGTTCCTTCATAATCACACACCTCATTTTGTTCAGCCATTCCCCAGTTGATGGGCATCCCCTCAATTTTGAATTCTTTGGGGGGCAGCTAGATGGCACAGTGGATAGAGCACCGGCCCTGGAGTCAGGAGTACCTGAGTTCAAATCCGACCTCAGACACTTAACGCTTACTAGCTGTGTGACCCTAGGCAAGTCACTTAACCCCAATTGCCTCACTAAAAATAAATAAATAAATAAAAATAAAATAAAAAAAAATTTTTGAATTCTTTGCCCCCAGAAAGGAGCTGCTATAAATATTTTTGTGCATATGGTTACTTTTCCTTTTTGTTTTTTAAAATCTCTTTTTGAATACTGACCAAAATAGTGGTATTGCTAGGTCAGAGTATGTATACACGGTTTTATGGCCCTTTGTCCATAGTTCCCAATTGCTCTACAGAATGGTTGAATCAGTTTACAACTCTGCCAACTGTGCATTAATGTCTCATTTTTCCCATATACCCTACAACATTTGTCATTGTCCTCTGCTGTTCTATGTGGCAGTACCCTAGAATTGTTTTTACTTGCATCTTTCTAATTAATAGTGAATTAGAAGGGGCAGCTAGGTGGTACAGTGGATAGAGCATTGGCCCTGGAGTCAGGAGTACCTGAGTTCAAATCTGGCCTCAGACACTTAACACTTACTAGCTGAGTGACCCTGGGCAAGTCACTTAACCCCAATTGCCTCACTAAAAAAAAATTTTTTTAAATAGTGAATTAGAGAATGTTTTTTTTTTTCATATGGCTATAGAAAGCTTTGATTGTTTCATCTGAAAACTGTTCGTATCTTTTGATCATTTATCATTTGGGAAATGGCTCTTATTTTAATAAATTTGACTCAGTTCTCTATATGTTTGAGAAATGAAAACTTTATCAGACAAACTTGCTTCAAAAATGTTCATAGTTACTATTGCTCACTGTATTCCCCTCCATCCTATTACCTCCCTGCACCATTTACTCTATTCTCTCCTTTCACCCTGTCTGTCCTCAAAAGTGTTTTGCTTCTGACAGCCCCCTGCCCCAATCTACCCTCCCTTCTATCACCCCCCCATTCCCTTCCCCTCTAACTTTCCTGCAAGGTAAGATAGATTTCCATACGCAGTCGAGTGTCCCTCTTTGAGACAATTCTCATGAGAGTAAGGTTCACTCACTCCCTTGTATTTCTCCCATCTTCCCCTCTACTGTATAAGCTTTTTCTTGCTTTTGTTAATGTGAGATAATTTACCCATTCCACCTCTCCTTTTCCCTTTTCCTTTCTCTCAATGCATTCCTCTATCACCCCTTCATTTTTAAAAAAGATATCATCACTTTATATTCAACTCACACCTGTGCCTTCTGTCTAAATATACTCCATCCAACTGCCCTAATAATGAGAAAGTCCTTATGAATTACAAGTATCATTTTTCCATGTAGGAATGTAAACAGTTCAACCTTTTAATATCTCTTATGATTTTTTCCTGTTTACCTTTATAATGCTTCTCTTGAGTTTTGTATTTGAAAATCAAATGTTCTGTTCAGCTCAGGTCTTTTCATCAAGAATGCCTGAAAGTTCTTTCATTGAATGCCCATTTTCCCCATGAGGGATTATACTCAGTTTTGCTGGGTAGGTGATTCTTGGTTGTAATTCCAGTTCCTTTGCCTTCTGGAATATCATATTCCTAGCTCTCCTATCCTTTAACATAGAAACTGCTCAATCTTGTGTTATCCTGACTGTGGCTCCACAGTACTTGAATTGTTTCTTTCTGGCTGCTTGCAATATTTTCTCCTTGACCTAGGAGCTCTGTAATTTGGTTATAATATTCATGGGAGTTTTCATTTTGGGAACTCTTTAAGGAGGTGTGATTGTGGATTCTTTCAATTTCTATTTTACCCTCTGGTTCTAGAATATCAGGGCAGTTTTCCCTGACAATTTAAAGATAATGTCTAGGTTCTTTTTTTGATCATGGCTTTCAGGCAGTCCATTAATTTTCAAATTATCTCTCCTGGATCTATTTTCTAGGTCAGTTGTTTTTCCAATGAGATATTTCACATTGTCTTCTATTTTTTTCATTCTTTTGGTTTCATTTTATTGTTTCTTGATTTCTCCTAAAGTCATTAGCTTACATTTGCTCAATCCTAACTTTTAAAAAATTTTTTTATTTTTTTGGTGAGGCAATTGGGGTTAAGTGACTTGCCCAGGGTCACACAGCTAGTAAGTGTTAAGTGTCTGAAGCGGGATTTGAACTCAGGTACTCCTGAATGCAGGGCCAGTGCTTTATCCACTGCACCATCTAGCTGGCCCCTCAATCCTAACTTTTGTTTGGTGTTTTTTTTGTGGGGCAATGAGCGTTAAGTTACTTGCCCAGGGTCACACAGCTAGTAAGTGTCAAGTTGTCTGAGGCCGGATTTGAACTCGGGTCCTCCTGAATCCAGGGTCGGTGCTTTATCCACTGTGCCACCTAGCTGCCCCCTCAATCCTAACTTTTAAGGAATTATTTTCGTCAGTGAGCTTTAGTACCTCCTTTTCCATTTGGCCAATTTGGCTTTTCAAGGCATTCTTTTCTTCATTGGCTTTTTGTACCTCTTTTACCATTTGGCCTAGTTTTGTTTTTTAAGGTGTTATTTACTTCATTATTTTTTGGTGTCTCCTTTACCAAGCTGTTGGCTTTTTTTTTCATGATTTTCATACATTACTCTCATTTCTCTTTCCATTTTCTCCCTTTACCTCTTTTACTTTATTTTCAAAGTCCTTTTTTAGTCCTTCTGTGGCCTGAGACCAGTTGATATTTTTCTTGGAAGCTTTGGATGTAGGAATTTTGACTTTGTTATATTCTTCTGAGGGTGTGTTTTGATCTTTCTTGTCACCATGGTAACTTTCTACAGTCAGAATTTTTTCATTTGCTCATTTCCCTAGCCTATTTCATGACTTTTAACTCTTTATTAAAGTGGGGCCCTGCTTCCAGGGTGGAGGATGTACTGTCCCAAGCTTCAGGGGATTTGTGCAGCTGTTTTCAGAGATACTTCTAGGGATTTGTAAGTTTTCAGTTCTTCCAAAGTGGTATGATTTAAGGAGAGGTATGTTTACTATTCTCCTGGCCTGTGCTCTGGTCTGCAAACAACCACAGGCCTGCTTTTCCACCCTGGAACTATGAGGAGCATTCAGCTCTGATGTGGCTGCAAGCTCTGGTGTGCTTGTGCTCCTCCCCTGCCTGGCACTGCCACCCAAGACTGTGACCTGGATATGAGTATGGACAAAACACCAGAGCCCTGACTCAGTGCTAGCAAAAGACCCCTGTAATCTTCTTCTGGCCAATTGTTTGACCCCCTTACCCTCTGTGGGCTAAGTTCCAGAAGCAGTTGCTGCTGCTGCTGATTCAGTGGCTCCCAAGGTCTGTTCCTGGTTTGCTGGGACTGGGTCTGCACTGGCATGGCTTGTGCTGGACTGTGCTCCGCTCTCACCCAGGTATGACAGACCTTTCCTGAGGACCTTTTAAGTTGTCTTTGGCTGGAAAATTATTTCACCCTGCCCTTTTGTGGGTTCTGCTGCTCCAGGAATTGTCTTATAGTATTATTTGAAGGTATTTGGAAGGATTTGGGGGAGAGCTCAGGGGATTCACTACTTTCCTTTTGCCATCTTGGCCCCTCCCTCCATTTCCCCACCTTTAAAAACAAGAATAATAACTGTCTTACTGACCTCAGGTTCCAGCTGAGGCTGAGGCTCAATCTTCCTGAAGATGGAAGGATATTGTAAAGATCAAATGAGATAATGTATTTGAACATGTCTTGTAAACTGAAGCACCATACAAATGCAAGCTATTGTCATTAGTCCCCTCTCCACAAGAAGAGAAGAAGAAATACTCATTCTTCTTTTAGGAGACATGGCACTCAAATTCCCCTTTGAGACCAAAAGGTAGGGGAAATATCATGTGTTTGTCAGAATGCAGTTGAATGTTGGGGGAAGGGAGAAAGAGTGGGAGGAAGAGTAGAAATTTACATAGGAGTCTGGCAAAGGGAAGTTCAAGGGGGAAAAGGGCATACATACCTCTCTGGGTGTAGTTCCACCTCATTCTTCTTCATTTGCCTCCCCATCAGATCTTAATCCCCAAAATGGGCCCAAGAGTCTCAAGATGGCCAAATCACAACCTGTGGAGGAGGAAAGGCAAAGGGCAGAAAGAGACTCTGGTGCCTTTGGGAGCATGAGAGACATCACTAACATCAAACATGCATGTGGATCGTAGCCTGCCCCAATTTCATTGATCAGAGGTAGTTTAGTGTAAAGGACAGAGTGCTGAGCTTATAATCACTTCCTGCCTATTATTTAACATCTACATAAAATCATAAACTAGCAAAGCCAAAATAACTCTTTAAGATAATTTAATCTAACCCCCCCTCAATTTACATCTGGGGAAACAGAGTTCCAGAGAGATTAGGTGACATGCCCATTCCATGAAGTTAGTAGCAAAACCAGGCCCAGAACCAAGATATTCTTATTCTTGGACCAAAACTACGTCCATTATGCCATGATTCTTCTGTGTCTCCTCTGTATAAGCCTGGTATCTCAAAATCAGTATGTTTAAAACTAAATCCATTCTCTTTGTCCCTAAATCCACCCTTCTCCCTTTTCTTTGTTAATGATGTCACCCTGGGTCATAGCTTTGCAGTTATTTTTGACTCTTGGGATTCTAACTCCATTTAGTTAGTCACTTGCCATGTCTCATCATTTCTACATTTGATCTTGGACAAGCACTCTCTCAGTTTCCTTGTCTGTAAAATGGGAGTTATCACATTTTGAAGATCAAATGAAATCATGTATGTAAAGCACTTCGCAAACCTATTATTGTTTTTGTTATTTTTCTTATCATGTGCCTAGTAACAGGCTGTTTGTTTGTCATATGAAAACCAACCCAGTGAGTGAATTCAGAGCTCATTGCCAGAAGGTTAATCACCAGGTTGTGAGGCCTTTTGGCCACTGCTATTAATGACATAGGTCTGCGGGTAGGGGAGGGGGAAGGGGTTAGCAGGAAGGGGAGTTTGGACAGGAGCCTTCGGTCATAGAACTTCTGAGGAGCAGAAATAGCTCCTCCCTCTTCCCTTTGACTAAGCCAGACCCCACCTTATTCATGATTCCCTAACTGGCCACTAGGTGGCAACAATTTCTGGACAAAGAACGACATTCTCTTCAAAGTCTGAAGTTATCCCATTTATGCCCTTCTTTCTCCCTTCAAAATTCCTCTTGAGACAGGGGTTTTTACTGTGCTTGGAAATCTGCAGAGAAGGACAGTTCATGCCTTCACTGTTCTCAGTCTCTTTTGGAGAGGTCTAATTCCTCATCACTCTTACAGAGATTGCATTAAACTGGAATACCCAATAACAATTGCAGCTCATATTTATGTAGCCCTTTAAGTTTTATAGAACGTTCTTTGAACAAAAAACCTATATCACATAAGTGGTATATTATTATTCTTATTTTACAGATGAGGAAACTGAGATTTAGAGAAACAAAATGACTTGTTTAAGATCACACAACTAGTTAATGTCAAAATCAGGATTCAAATGCCGATCTCTCTAATACTAGTGGGTTATGGGTTTAAAAAAAAAATTGTATTACATAGGAAGCAGCTAGGTGGTGCAGTGGATAAAGCACCGGCTCTGGATTTAGGAGGATCTGAATTCAAATCCGACCTCAGACACGTTGACACTTACTAGCTGTGTGATCCTGGACAAATCACTTAACCCTCATTGACTTGCAACCCCCCCCCAAACAACAAACCCCCAAAAACAAAATAATACTTGAGATGTGATAAAGAAACTGGTTCATAAACTTTAAAATGCCATACAAATGTCAATTAATATTCCTAGGAATGGGAAGACCTGAATTAAAGTTACAAAGTTAAATCTAAAAGAAAGGGATGCCAGCAATAGAATCATCTATTTAGAGGGACCTTAGAAATCATGTAGTTCTATTCTCATTTATAAATTAGGAAATGGAGCCTTATAGAGGTTAAGTGACTGACTCAGGGTCACATGTAGCAATAGAAAAGTCAGGATTTTAATCCCAGTCCTTTGACTCCAAATTCAGGACTTTTACAATATCATACTTCCTCATCATGTAGAGCAGCTAGATAGCTCAGTGGATAGAATGCTGGATCTGAGTTCAAATCCAACCTCAAAAACTTACTAGCTGTGTGATCCTGGGCAAGTTGCTTAACCCTGTTTGCCTTAGTTTCCTCATCTGTAAGATAAGCTGGAGAAGGAAATGGCAAATCACTCCAATATTTTTGCCAAGAAAGCCCCAAATTGGGGTCACTACCAGTTGAACATGACTGGAACAACTGAACACTGACTCATCAGACAAATGTGGGAATAAATGGAGGAGGAAACTGGGGCATAAAAGAAGAAACACAGAGGGAGAGGGAAGAAGCTGAAGTAGAAGGAAAATTAAAACAAAGAGATGAGAAAACTGAGATGCAGAAAGAGAAACAGGAAAGGGGGAAAGTCAAGAGGGGTGGGGAAGAGATTGGATTACTGGAAGAAACTAAAGAATGGGGACAGGTAGGTGGTGCAGTGGATAAAGCACTGGCTCTGGATTCAGGAGGACTTGAGTTCAAATTTGACCTCAGACACTTGACATTTACTAGCTGTGTGACCCTGGACAAGTCACTTAACCTTCATTGTCCCCACACACACACACACAAAAGACACCAACAACAAAAACCCAACAACAACAAACCTAAAGAATGCTCAACATCCCAGTGGTTGCCTCTTCATTATCTATGTGACACAGATATGGGTTACCTGTTCACAGGTAGTAATGCTACTTCAAGCAATCTACTTGCTTCTGTAATTCTACAGTCAGACTAGGCTATCACTTTATTGAAAATATACAAGGAAGCAAGGAAAGGTAGTTTATCATTTTGTCCAGCAGGTGCTGCTCTACTTTAGCCACCACCCCAGTCATCCCATCAAGGTCCATTTAACACATGTGCAAAAGATTCTTCCTATTACCCTACTCTTTATTGGCACCATGACCATCAATCCCTTGGTTATTTATGGAATAGGAGAGTAACATAATCAGACCTGCATTTTGTGACAAATCACTTGGGAGGACAGATTGGAGTCGGGAGAGACTTGAGAAAGGCAGATCCACCAGCAAGCTACTACTATAGTCAAGGCAAGAGGTGATGAGGGCTTGCACCAGAGTGAGAAGGATCCAGAAAAGGAGACTGAGAAAGACCAGTCTGCTCTACCTATTGACCTCCCTAGCTTTTTAAAGTCTCAATAAAAATCCCATCTTTTACAGGAAGTCTTTCCTAAGCCCTCTTAATTCTATTACCTTCCTTCTGTTCATAATTTACTATTTATCCTGCATATAGCTTGTTTGCATGTATTTGCATGTTGTCTACCCACTGGATTGTAAGCTCCTTGAGGGCAAGAACTGTCTTTGCTTTTTTTGTATCCTCAGTGCTTAGCACAGTGACTGGCACATAGTAGGTGCTTAATAAATGTTTATTGATTAATTGATGAGCAAGCACAGGCACCCCAAACCCTCTAAGCCAGAGGTATAAAATATTTAGCCAGGCACCTTAACACTTTGAATGCTGCCCAAACCAGATAAAAATGTAAATAAGAAATATTTAACAAAATAAATAAAAATACAACAGAACATTGCTAATGTTAATATGTGGTTTTCTAAGTCAATATGTGGCCTGCAGAGATCCTTATGTATGATTTGATGGCCCCTGTTTCTATTTGAGTTTGATACCACTGCTTTAAGCCACCAACTTCAAGAAGGGGAGGAAAGAGAAAAAGCTCCTTTAGAGGGTTCTGAATTTGTCTTAGGGGATGAGAAATAAAATATGATGCTGAAATATTAAGTATATATACTGGGGCAGCTAGGTGACACAGTGGATAAAGCACCGGCCCTGGATTCAGGAGGACCTGAGTTCAAATCCAGCCTCAGACACTTGACACTCACTAGCTGTGTGACCCTGGGCAAGTCACGGAACCCCCATTGACCCACAAAACAAACAAACAAAACAGAAAAAGTTTATATACTTTAGGATTCTAACCATCATGGCACCTCTGGGAAATTTCCTGCTTTGTCAACCAACCACCATATTCAGAAGACCTAGGCAAACCACATTCAGTGGTCATTCAGTTTCTTTCATTTTAAAACAAACCCCAAAGTTCATCCTTGTTTTATCTGCCTAGAGACTTTTTCCTAGAAGGCTTTTATTATCTTTTCATTGTATCTGTTCTGTTTATTTGAAAATTGCTATATTTTTATTGTGCATCCTGCTCTCAACCTGAAGTAACTGATATCTCAGATCCATAGTTTTCTGCTTCCTCATTCTTGTTGGAGGTTTTCCACTGGTCTGATGGGAAGTTTCTTGACATCACATTGCTCCTCTTCAAGAACTTTTCCTCTGCATCTTTTTTTTTAAGTCAGGCAATTGGGGTTAAGTGACTTGCCCAGGGTCACACAGCCAGTAAGTGTTAAGTGTCTGAGGCCGGATCTGAACTCAGGTACTCCTGACTCCAAGGCTGGTGCTCTATCCACTGCGCCACCTAGCTGCCCCCTACTCTGCATCTTTTTTAAAGCCTAACTACAAAATTTTATCCAGCTTCTATTTTAAATTCAGCACTTTTGGGGAAGCTAGGTGGCACAGTGGATAGAGCACCGACCCTGGAGTCAGGAGTACCTGAGTTCAAATCCGGACTCAGACACTTAACACTTACTGACTGTGTGACCCTGGGCAAGTCACTTAACCCCAATTGCCTCACCAAAATAAATAAATAAATTCAGCATTTTTGTTTAACTGCTTATTTTATCTAGAATGTAGTTTCAGTTAGTGATCCAAGAGTGCTTTCTTGAATGGCCTGAATCTTGATTTTAAGTTGATTTTACTTAAATTTTAGAAGCAGCTCCTTTTAAATCAATGAACTAACTTGTTTCTTTATTTGTTTATATTTCTGAGGGGTCAGCCAAAGAGAACCATTCGTTTGTTAGTTGTGGCAATATTCAAGATGGCAATATACAAGGGAAAAGTCTCAATATACCTCCCAAAGTTCTCCCCATAGCCCACAAGTTGGAGAAAGAAAATAGCATAGCTGGTTCTGGGGTCCACAGTTTCAGATCCTAGAATCGAGCCATGGAAACAGGGAAGAAAAAGGTGAGGGGAGGACAGGGAGAATGGCAGGAGGTCCTTCTCAGTAGACTCTGAGGTTTGGGGAAGCTGCTGCGGTTTTCCATCTGGTCTGGCTTCAGTTCTCTATCTATACACTGAGTCCAGGGTTGACTTTTCTGGTTCCTAGTGCAGTCCAATTTCTCTTTCTGCTGCTGTGAGTCTCCATAAACCAGAATGCAGGTCTCAGCAGCAACTCAGTGGACTGGGAGTTTCTGGCCTGGCTGCCACAGTTTGTGTACTTAAATAAACACTAACAAGTCTCTCTTAGGCTTTAGCCATTATAGACTGTGAGCCTCAGTTCCTCAAATTAGGTGCTGCTTCCTTGTCAAGATGCCCCACAGCTGCTAGGGGTTACCCATCATCTAGTAGACACTTAATAAATGTTTATTGACTGATTGTTAAGATGAGAATGAAAGAATTCATATCTCAGGGGCAGCTAGGTGGCGCAGTCGATAGAGCACTGGCTCTGGATTCAGGAGGACCTGAGTTCAAATCTGACCTCAGACACTTGATACTTACTAGCTGTGTGACCTTGGGCAAGTCACTTAACCCTCCTTGCCCTGCAAAAAAAGAAAAAGAAAAAAGAATTCATGTCTCAAGAATTCATAACTGGATGAAGGAGAAAGCACCCAATCCGGTACTCCCAAGTGGCTCTTTGTTACTATTCTGAATTCTCATGAAACCTCATGCTGTCCACAAGTGTGTATACATGTACTCCCCCAAAACTCAGCAAGATGGGGAAGGGGAAGTCATGATTGAGTCAGAAGTAGAAGGAGGAAGGCAATCATCAGAAACACCACTTTGTCCTTCCTCCTATTTGTAACTCTCGTTGACCTGGGGCACATGACAAGCAAGAACAGAGAAGGAAGTCTGGTATTGGTTACATATAATTCATTGGATGCTTATTGAAAAATCTACTATGGGGGCAGCTAGGTGGCTCAGTGGATAGAGCACCGGCCCTGGAGTCAGGAGTACCTGAGCTCAAATCTGGCCTTAGACACTTAACACTTGCTAGCTGTATGACCCTGGGCAAGTCAATTAACCCCAATTGCCTCACTAAAAAAAAAAAAAGAAAATCTACTATGTACAGACACAGCCCATGTATATTTTTGCCCTCAAATGATTTATAACCTACCTAGAGAGAAAGAAGGAAACATTCAGGGAACAATTAAATGAAGACATTAACAATTAAATTGGAATCTGGGGATAGAGCACTAGCTTCTGAATCAGGAAGGCCTGGGTTCAGGTCCTACCACCAACATTTATCAGCTGTGCAGCTCTGAACAAATCACTTTCTTGTGCCTCATTTTCCTCATCTGTCAAATAAGGGGATTGGATTTGATGGTTTCTAAAGTCTCTTCCATGGGGGCAGCTGCATGGTGCAGTGGTTAAAGCGCTGGCCCTGGATTCAGGAGTACCTGAGTTCAAATCCAGCCTCAGACACTTGACACTTACTAGCTGTGTGACCCTGGGCAAGTCACTTAACCCCCATTGCCTTGCAAAAAAATAAAAATAAAGTTTCTCCTAGCACTAAATCCTGGATGTGGTCTACAAATGCTAAATAATTTGCTACCTATTTTACTTAGAATGAACCATGCAATTGATGATGATGAAAATAGATGGATTCAGTCAATGTTGGAGGAGATGAGTTGATATAGGCATGCTGTTGGATTTTGGTAAAAGTCAATCATTCCAGAACGCAAGATGAAATTATTTTTTAAATGGTTAAAATGGTCATAGCATTTGATTCAGTGGTCCCACTGCTAGTCATATACAACAAGTAAGTCAAAGACAAAGATTACAGATGCTTCAAAATATTAATACCATTCTTTTGTGATGGCAAAAAGCTTTTCATGTGTATGTGTGTATGTATGTATATATACACACATGTTTATACATGTATGTCCTTTGTATGTGGGTGTATATGTGTTTATATGTGTATACTGTATGTGCACCCACACATACATACACAAGGGAGTTTATATGTACATATAAACACACACATATATGTACATATATGTGTGTGTATAGAGACAAAAACAGAGAGAGAGAATGAGAGAGTAATTTGCCCTTCATTTTTGAAGAGGACCAACGACATCATGGGATAATGTCTTGATTTGCTCCTTTATTGGATATTTTGTAATTTTTATAAGTATTCATCTATTTCCCCTAAGCTTTCAGTTTTGGTAGTGTATATTATTGACTGAAATCGTTTCTGATAATTTTATTGTGAATTTTCCATTCTTTTTTTATTCTAACAATCTGGTTTTCTCTTTTTCAAAAATTAGGTTAGCCTATTTTAATCTTTTATTAGCATTTTTAAAAGCAGTTCATAGTTTTATTGATCAATTCAATGGTTTGTTTGCTTTTAATTTTAATTTTCAGAATTTTTACTTTGTTGCTTACTTGGGCAGGGGAGAGGGGAAGTTGATTCATTATTTTTCAGATCTTTTTTTACTTGCCTGCCCAATTCATTGATTTATTCTCCCCCCCCCCCGCCCTTTGTTGAAGAAAGTGTTTGGAGACAAAGAAAATTTCCTCCAAAACTGCTTTAGCTGCATCCATTATGAAATTTTCTGTTTATATAATTTGTTTTTTGATTTACCAGTTCTTTGGAATTACATTATTTTGTCTCTAATTTTTAAAAATTCTTTTGGCCTTTTATTGAATATACTTTTATTTTTGTGATATCATTGTGATAATTAAAATGATGTGTTTGCTTTTTTATGTTTTTCTACATTTGGGGGGAAGGTCTTTATACCTCAATTCATTTTTGTAAAAGTGTCATGTGCCACAAGAAATATACAAATTCTCTTATATTCCCATTCACTAATTACCAGAATTCTATTATCTCTATTTTTATAAAGTTCTATTCAAGTCCTTAACTTTCTTTATGTTTATCTTTTGGTTAGGTTTATCTAGGTCTGAAAGGTGTACATTGAGGTCTAATAAAGGTGTGCTGCATTCAACTTGTGAGCAGTGAGAATGAATTATTAATTTTCAGTGTTAGCATTTACACCTCAGAAATCAGGAAATACTAAAAATCAGGGCTTGATTTATTATTTTGGTGACTGTGTCAACTTAAGAAAGTGTTAATAATACAGATTAAACTTAAAAATGAACCATGTATACTTTTTTAAAGAGCTAGTTGTTAGGGGCAGCTAGTTGGTGTGGTGGATAGAACACTGGCCCTGGATTCAAGAGGATTTGAGTTCGAATCCAGCCTCAGACACTTGACACTAGCTGTGTGACCCTGGACAAGCCACTTAACCCCAATTGCCTTACAAACCAAAAAACCAAGAGCTAGTTGTTAAACAGTTACCAGTATACCATTCAAGATTTTCCACTATCATACTTTTATTATCTATGTCTCCCTCTAATTCAATTAGCTTCTCTTTTAAGTATTTAGATGCCATGTTATTTGGTGCAAATATATTAAGTATTAATATTGGCTCGTGGGGCAGCTAGGTGGCACAGTGGATAGAGCACCAGCCTTGGAGTCAGGAGTAATTGAGTTCAAATCTGGACTCAGACACTTACCACTTACTAGCTGTGTGACCCTGGGCAAGTCACTTAACCCCAATTGCCTCACTAAAAAAAAAATGCCTCATTATCTATGGTGCCTTTTAAATATAATGTAATTTCCCTGGTTATCTCTTTTTATCATGCCTATATTTAATGTAACCTTATCTAAAATCATGATTGCTACCTTTTCTTAAAGTGTAACTGAAGCATAATAAAAAATATATCAAGTTTCAACTGAACTCTAGCCCCTCATTTTAATTCTACAATAATTTTTATTTCTCAAGTGTGTTTGTTATAAACAACATTGTTGGATTCCATTTTCTCTTCCATTCTGCTATTCTCTTCCATTTTATGAGTGAGTTTGTTCTATTCATATTCATGATTATGCTTCATAATTTTGTAGTTTCCTCCATCCTGTTTCCTTATGTCTTTTTAAAATCTTTGATCCTACTCCTTCCTTTAGAAAATAAGAGTGGGGGGAGGAGTAAAAGAAAGGTAAGAGACAGGAGGTTTCCTGACACTTGTGATCTATAAAAGAAATGGCCTATATATTCTCTCTTGAAGTATTTCTCTTTCCTTTGCCCTGACCCTTGCTCCCAGGTTTTTTTTTGTTTGTTTGTTTTGTTTGGCGGGCAATGGGGGTTAAGTGACTTGCCCAGGGTCACACAGCTAGTAAGTGTCAAGTGTCTGAGGCCAGATTTGAACCCAGTTACTCCTGACTCCAGGGCTGGTGCTCTATCCACTAGGCCACCTAGCTGCCCCTTGGTCCCAGGTTTTTATTGTTTCTTTCTTTCCTTTTAATTCTTCCCACCCTTTGACATTTCTCTCTCCAACATTAGAGTTTATTTTGTTTCTGACTATTCCCTTACCTATTCTGCACTTGCCCTTAAATCACATTCTCTTATCCCTCTTGTCCTTGTCTCCTCCTATTTCCCTTTTGAATCGAATATATTTTATTGCATTATGTTCAGTCATGTCCAACTCTTCATGACCCCATGGACCATAGTATGCCAGGTCCTTCTATCCTCCCCTATCTCTCAAAGTCTGTCCAAGTTCATGTTCATTGTTTCCATGCTCGGCCATTCCCTTTTCCTTTTGCCTTCAATCTTTCCCAACCTCAGGGTCTTTCCCAATGAGTCCTATCTTCTCATTACATGGCCAAAATATTTAAGTTTCAGGTTTAGTATTTGACCATTCTATGAATAGACTGACTTAATTTCTTTAAGTATTGACTGATTTGACCTCCTTCCTCCTAGGGACTCTCGAGTACCACAGTTTGAGAGCATTGATTTTACAGTGTTCAGCTTTCCTTATACTCCAACTCTCATGGCCACAGATTGCTACTAGAAAAACTGTAGCTTTGAATATATGGACCTTTGTCAGCAAAGTGATGTTTCTGCTTTTTAGTATGCTGTCCAGATTTGCCATGGCTTTCCTTCCAAGGAGCAAGTATCTTTTAATTTCATGGCTGCAGTTGCTGTCTACAGTGTCCTTGAGTCCAAGAATACAAAATGTGACACTGATTCCATTTGTTCTTTCTCCATTTGCCAGGAAGTGATGAGATCGGTTGCCAAGATCTTGGTTTTTTTGATGTTAAGCTTCAGTCCAGCTCTTACATTCTTCTCTTTTACCCTCATCAAGGGAGTTCTTAATTCCTCTTTACTTTCTGCCATCGGAGCTGTATCATCTGCATATCTGAGATTGTTGCTATTTATCTCTGCAACCTTAATTACAGCTTTTGATCCATACATCCTGGCATTTTGCATAAAATATATTGTGGGGGGGGCAGCTAGGTGGCACAGTGGATAGAGCACCGGCCCTGGAGTCAGGAGGACCTGAGTTCAAATCCAGCCTCAGACATTTGACACTTACTAGCTGTGTGACCCTGGGCAAGTCACTTAACCTCAATTGCCTCACCAATATATACATATACATATACATATACATATACATATACATATACATATACATATACATATACATATACATATACATATATATGTAGTGTGTGTGTGTGTGTGTGAAATCTATTTCTGTACCACAATGTTTATGTGGAAGGGGAGGAGGGATGCATTTGTGTTCAGGCTCTCTTTATATGGTTCAGAGGAGCGTATGGGGTGTTAAGGGAAAACTAGTATCCCTGATGTAAGAGCTGCTGAATCCTTTTCAGGGCTGCTCATCCACCTTTAGTGTCCACCTGCCATCCAGCTCTCACCTGTGGCTACAAAAAGCTGCAGGATGTGCAGTGGCCACATCTCAGGAAACCATCTCAATAGATGGGCTAAACCAGGTTGAGGCCTCAAATTCCTTGGTGAACTAGGAGGGCGTCTACCTGAAGCATGGAAAGGCTTCTTAGTGGAATAGACAGATGTAAACAATTTGCTCCAAGGGGCCATGAAAGCTGTGAAAGCAGGCACTGTGGAATTCTTAGAGCTTGATTGAACGTCAAAGATGTCGTGGTCATCCACTAGCCATCTCAAGTCATCTTGATTTTTGCCTTGCCATTGGACTACAATGACTCTGGAAGAGGTAGTAAGGCCAATGACTTCATAAAATTCTGCCTCACTTAAATCCAATTTATTTTTTCATCCATTCACCTGTTTATTCATTCATTCATTCATTCATTTATTCATTCATTCACCCACCCATCCATTCATCCATCCATTCATTCATTTATTTGTTTAATTTTGGTGGGGCAATGAGGGTAAAGTGACTTGCCCAGGGTCACACAGCTAGTAAGTGTCAAGTGTCTGAGGCTGGATTTGAACTCAGGTCCTCCTGAATCCAGGGCCAATGCTTTATCTACTGCAACACTTAGTTGCCCCCTTAAATCCAATTTATACATGAGTCAAAAGACATCAACCATACCATTTTACCTTTGTTTTACCTACCTTGAAGTCCTGTGGTGATGGGCAAATGATGGAGCAGCAGGCACAGATACCCTGGGAGCTATAGTCACAACCCTGTGCACAGGTGGTCCAGGGCATAGGATTATCTTCTCACAGGACTGAAGCAGCAGTGGGATACAGCAGCCCCCCTGGGTGTCTGAACAGCCTTTTAAAAATACCACATTGCTCTCCTCTGGGCATGAAGGAGGGACTAGAAAAGTGCCCTGCTTCACCTAAGTTAACCCTGGCCTGTTTATCATGGCAGGCAGACACCCTACCCTGTGGTTAAAACACACAAAAAAGCCATGTTTCTCTCAGCTTTTGGGTTTCTATTTCAAAAATGTCTACTCATTTCTAGCCTTTTCATCAGGAATGATTGAATATCAATTTTTTTTAAAGGTCTACCCTCCCATAGAATTACACTAAGTTTTACTAGATGGATTATTCTTGGTTTTAACCCTTTATCTCTTGCCTTTTTGAATATTGTATTCCAAACTCTCCTTTCCTTTAAAATGGCAACTTCTAAAAAAATTAATTAAAATAAAATAAAATAAAATGGCAACTTCTATAAACATTACACCACCAATGTCCATGCCAGACATTCAAAACAGGGTACCCATACCAGGGTATTTCTTTTACTTTTTTTTTTTTAAACAGGGCAATGGGGTTAAGTGACTTGCGCAGGGTCACACAGCTAGTAAGTATCAAGTGTCTGAGGCCAGATTTGAACTCAGGAACTCCTGAATCCAGGGCCAGTGCTTTATCCACTGCGCCACCTAGCCGCCCTGGTATTTCTACTAGAATCCCCTATCTACTTCAATGATCATTTTTCTTGGGACCCAGAGTAACTTGGTTTAGGTGGAACAGGGACATAACTATAGAGCATTCCTGAAGATTCTTCTTCTCCCCCTCATAGAATTGTTCCTGGGTGCCTGCTCACAATAAGAATGAAGCAGGGGCAGTTAAGTGGAGCAGTGGATAAAGCACCGGCCCTGGATTCAGGAGGACCTGAGTTCAAATCCGACCTCAGACACTTGACACTTCCTAGCTGTGTGACCCTGAGCAAGTCACTTAACCCTCATTGCCCTGCAAAAAATAATAATAATAATAAAGATGAAGCTGTGTAAGAGGATGGGGGAGCAGGTGGCAAGATTTGAGCAATAATGACACTGTCACATAATGAGTAGATCAGATTAGATGTTCTCTTCTTGTTTGCCCCTGAAATATATATTCTTCCTTTTCTACTTGCCACTAGAGTATGAGGACACTTGACTACTGGATAGTTGTCTTGTGCACTAGTTGCCCCTGACTTTGGGAACTGGGGTTGTGAGATGGAGATATTGTACCTGAAGCCTGAAAGATTTCTTAGGCACTTCTAGAGTTGCAACTGATCTCTGAAGACATCTAGTTCATCCTACCATTTTTCATGTTACCACACCCCTTAACTTGCACTCACCCTTATGGATTGGATTTACAGTATAGTTACTATTCTTAGGATCTGAGGGCAACCTACCTATTCCCACCACAGTGATCATGAGCCCCCACTTGTGTATTTCCCATTAACAATCAGTCAATAAAATAAACTCTTTTTTTGTGTGTGAGGCAATTGGAGTTAAGTGACTTGCCCAGGGTCACACAGCTAGTGTTAAGTGTCTGAGGCCAGATTTTAACTCAGGTCCTCCTGACTCCAGGGCCGGGGTGCTCTATCCACTGTGCAAACTAGCTGCCCCAGAAGCATAGATATTTCAATATTTTAATAATCCTGAGCTATATTTTATATTACAACTTAGATTCATTCAGAACCCCAGTAAGAAAGGGTTTCTCTTTGCTCAACTGGCTGAAGCCTGAGGCTTGGCTGGGTAGGGTTATTTACAGGTATTCATAGCTAGGATCTTTTGAGTTTGTGTCAAAACTGACAATTAGGCCTGTGCTTGGAGTAGCATGCCACCTGGTGGGGAAAATTGTGAACTACACTCTCTTACTAAAGTGATACTCTTTCTCTAGGCTTAGAGAAAGAGGAATATGAATGAAATGGGAGCTACTCTTGTTTCTGTAGCACCTCATGCTACCTTGGATACACACCACGACCACATGCAGAACCCACCACTGTCATAATTAATTTAACTGTCAATACTGGAATTCATGTGGCAGCTAGGTGACAAGCAGATAGAACACTGAAAGCAGATCAGGAAGACCTGAGCTCAAATCCAGCCTCAGACACTTACTAGCCATGTGACTCTGGGCAAATCACTTAACCTCTGTCTGCCTCAATTTCCTCATCTGTAAAATGGGGATAATAATAGCATCTACCCCTCCCCCAAACCCAGGGTTGTTGTGAAGAACGAATCAAATAATTTGGGGGGGGGGTTGTGGGGTTTTTGGTTTGTTTTTGTGGGGCAATGGGGATTAAGTGACTTGCCCGAGGTCACACAGCTAGTGAGTACCAAGTGTCTGAGGTCAGATTTGAACTCAGGTCCTTCTGAATCCAGGGCCAGTGCTTTATCCACTGCGCCACCTAGCTGCCTCCATCAAATAATATTTGTAAGATGCTTTGCAATTCTGTGGTTAAACTTCTTGAGAAGATGGTCTACAATAGGTGGTTCCAGTTGTTCTCCTTTCACTAAAGAGGTTTGTGATCACTTAGAAAAGATACACTGAGGACAAAAAAGCTTTCATGCATTCATCAAAAACAGGTCAAGCCAAACTAATCTCATTACTTTTCTTTTCTTTTTTTTTTTTTTGGTGAGGCAGTTGGGGTTAAGTGACTTGCCCAGGGTCACACAGCTAGTAAGTGTCAAGTGTCTGAGGTCAGATTTGAACCCAGGTCCTCCTGAATCCAGGGCCAGTGCTCTATCTACTGCACCACCTAGCTGCAGCCCCCTCCCCATTTCTTTAAAAAAAAGTTTTATTGATGAATTTTCTTTATTATATCACAGTCAGTTCCAGACATATTCCTCTAACACAAAACTGACAGACACAACAGTACCGTGTCATGGTATGTTTACCATCCTACAGCTAGAGTTCTTCACTTTTCTACCCAGAAGAGGGCAGCATGTTTCATAATTTGTCCTCCAGAAATAAAATGGCCATTCTTGCCTTTTTCTTAAATGAAGCTCTCATATCAGTCAGTTTCATTGAACCGTTTTTCTTTATTACCAGAGATAGTTCTATCACAGGAAGGGGATGGGGTATATATGTATCAATAAAACTTTTTTTTAAATAAAAAAATTTAAGTGCTTTGTGAACCACAAAGTGCTATATAAATGCTCACTATTATTATTTTATTATTAATATGAGATCTTTGTCCAATGATGTTACAAACTGATGTACTACTAGAGGAACTGAATCATGTAAATATTTTCTTTCTCACTATAAATGAGGAAAAAAACACATGTGGAAGTTGCAGAAAAATGGAAGGATGGCTCATAGATTCTCCTTGGAAAAAAAGGAATAATGGAGTTGGCAGAGTTGGTTTTATCATGTGCTCAAAAGCAACAAGAAACATAATTTGGTTTTTGTTTGTTTGTTTTTTGGTGAGGCAGTTGGGGTTAAGTGACTTGCCCAGGGTCACACAGCTAGTAAGTGACAAGTGTCTGAGGTCAGATTTGAACTCAGGTCCTCCTGAATCCAGGGCCAGTGCTCTATCCACTGTGCCACCTAGCTGCCCCAAGAAACATAATTTAATGGAATAATAGATCATTTCCACTGGCAGTGTTCATGATAAGCATTAAAAGTGACCACTAGGAAAATTGGAACACTAATCCATTGTTGGTGGAGCTGTGAACTGATCCAACCATTCTGGAGAGCAATTTGGAATTATGCCCAAAGGGCGATAAAGCTGTGCATACCCTTTGACCCAGCAATACCACTTTTGGGTCTTTTTCCCAAAGAAATCATGGAAAGGGGAAAGGGACCCACATGTACAAAAATATTTATAGCTGCTCTTTACGTGGTGGCAAGGAATTGGAAGTTGAGGGGTTGCCCATCAATTGGGGAATGGCTGGACAAGTTGTGGTATATGAATACAATGGAATACTATTGTGCTGTAAGAAATGATGAGCAGGAGGAGTTCAGAGAAACCTGGAGTGTCTTGCGTGAGCTGATGATGAGTGAGATGAGCAGAACCAGAAGAACATTGTACACAGTATCATCAACATTGAGTGTTGATCTATTGTGATGGACTATATTCTTCTCACCAATGCAATGGCACAGAAGAATTCCAGGGAACCCGTGATAGAAGAGGATCTCCAAATCCAAGAAAAAAAAAAAGAACTACAGAGTATAGATGCTGAATGAACCATACTATTTCTTTTGTTTTCGATGCTGTTGTTTTTTTCTATTTTGAGGTTTTTCATCATTGCTCTGATTTTTTCTCTTATAACATGACTAATGCAGAAATAGGATTAATGTTATTATGTGTATATATATATATATATATATATATATATATATATATATATATATATATATATATATATATATATAAAACCTATATCAGATTACCTGCTGTCTAGGGGAGGGGAGAGGGAGGGGAGGGAGGGAGAAAAATCTGAAATTGTAAAGATTGTATAAACAAAAGTTGAGAACTATATTTACATGTAATGGAAAAAATAAAATTATTAATTTAAAAAACAAAACAAAAAAAAGTGACCAGTTTCTATTGCAGTTTCTATACTGATATCTGATGCAGAGGAGGGGAGGGAAGGAATAAAGGAAGAAGAAGAAGAAGAAGAAGAAGAAGAAGAAGAAGAAGAAGAAGAAGAAGAAGGAAGGAGGAGGAGGAGGAGAAGGAGAAGAAGAAGAGAAGGAAGGAAGGAAGAGAAAGAAAGAGAAAGAAAGAAAAGAAAAGAACCTAACAATATCTCCAAAGCAAGTCAGCATATAGTTTCACCCCTACCTTTTCCCTACCTAAAATTTGGCCTCTGCCTTTGGAACTACCGTGGCCTCTGATAGGTGGGTTTTTGTCTTATCTTGACTGCCAGTAGATCATCTCCTTTCCCAGCCATCTCCAAACTATGTTGCTGCACCCATAACCTCTCTTCCCTTCTACAACAACATGTTATTTTCCCTCATTAGAATGTAAACCCTCTGAGGGCAGGGGTTCTCTTGGTGATTTTTTTCTTTGTGTCCTCAGCATTTAACATAGTGCCTGGCAATAAGTGCTTAAAAATGTTTTGTCTATCTCTTTATCTATCTTTTTAAATATGAAACACACATCTTAACATACAGTAAACTGGTTACTGGTATAGAGATCATTTCAAAATTCAGTTGTCTGTATATGATCCAATCATCAACTAGTTACAGCAAAGACCAAAATCAGCACTAAATTAGAAGAAAGAATAAACATAAAGGAAGAAGAAACTTCATGCAAATTACCATACCTTCAACAGAACCCAATTTTAAAAGCTATTTACTTTGAAAAATGGTATTTATATAAAAAATAAAATCATTGACTGATTATTGATATTAGCTAAGGTCTTACAAGAGTCTCTACACTCACAATCCTGGGAATTTGACCCCAAAGGGTCAGTTTTTTCTCTTTGACTCTTACCCCCACCATAGAATTTTACTCCAGGGAAATCTCTTAAAGTTTGGTGATAGATTATAGCTGGGTTCCCCCAAATGTGGGTAACAAATTTCCCAACTCATGAATAGGCACTCAATGTAAAATAATCAAATCTGATATTGGGCAGCTATTGTTTCACCCTCCACCAAAAAAAAAAGAAGGAAAAAAAGGATAACTCACAGGTGCCCATAAACGATCCAGAAGTAAAGCTTTCTTTTAGACTTTCAGATTGTTCTTGGAAGTCAAAGATGCTGAAAAGATGCCAAACAAGCATTCTTCATTCACTTCATAACTGTACTGTCTAAGCAATTCACCGTAGTGACACAGGAGGTCAGCAAGATTCATATCTCCTAGCCTCCTGTGATATAGCCCTAGTTCTACAGTTGGAGAGAGGCTATGCTGTTAATCCCTTTTGTTCTCCAAGGATCATGTTATTGAGAGCAATTTTTGAGCTCATAGATTCCCCCAAGGCTGGGAAAGTCTCCTCTGGGGAGCTCTAAACATTGATGTGCTCCCAAAAGGAAAAAAAAGAAAGAAGAACATGGCTAGGCACGAGAAACCCAATGACTCCCTTCTCAGACTTGCCACATGCTAATCCCACAAATTACTCTTTTCTGCTAGGCGTAGGGAGAAAGATGTGTGCAGAATTTAACAAATTCAGATGAAATGGAACAGATTGACCAATGTTTCTATAGAGATCTAGTCTCATTATTGACAACAAGGAAACTACCACATTTGGACTCTTGCATCTTAGTACCCAGAATGTTACATAAGGAAGTGAAAGTGGGGCTTAAGAAGTCAAAGTCAGGAAGACAAACCTGATTTTGTCAACCACACAAAGAAGAAACACCTTTTCAGGGCCCTAAGGGTCAGGGCAGGAGCTTCTTCCCTACTCATGGCATGAAATACTTTATCTGAGCCCCTTTCTATGGGAATATAACTCTACAAGGACCCCTTTTCTGATCTTTCATGGGTCACCTAGGCCCCAGTTTCCCCTCCCCTATAGTATTCAAAGTGCTCCTCCATTAATGCCCCTCTCCATGGACATAGCACTCCCCTTCAGTCGCCATCCTATGCCAGTCAAAGACAACTACCCCATCTCATCCTTCCCCTATTTCCCCATAACTCCCATGTGGTCCACTTTATATCCTCTTCCTCAGCAAAACCACATTTCTCTATGACCTATTCTGGTCCTCTGAAACTCCCCCTATCTTTTTGACCAAGCAGAGGAAGTATTGTCTCCTGGACCTGAAGCACCCCTTTTTCTCAAAGTTGTTCTTTTTCCAGTATGATTTTCCCCCACTGAATTTTTCTCTATGTTGTGCTCTACTTCTTCCTCAAATACACTCATTAAATAAATCTAGATCCCTTTTTTATACTAAAAAAAGTACTAGAAGTGACATAATTTTAAAGGCACTCTAGGGATCAATTTTCATGATATCTTAAAGAGGGAAATATAACAAAAGAATAGAAGAAATATAAATCAATAACAAAAAAAAGTTATTGAGAAGACAGATTATACTATACCACAGCGGATAGAGTGCTGGGCCTGGAGTCAGGAAGACCCGAGTTTAAATCCAGCCTCAGACACTTACTAGCTGTGTGAAACTGGGCAAGTCACTTCATGCTGTTTCACTTCACTCAGTTTACTCATCTGCAAAACGAGCTGGACAAGGAAATGACAAAGCACTCTAGTATCTTTGCAAAGAAAGCCCCAAATGGAGCCATGAAGAGTTGGGCACAACTGAACGACAACATACTTATTTTCACATTTCTATAATTATGAGAATGGTCTAGGCCAACATTGAGGGTACCCTTGATGAAAATGTGAGAACAGGAGAGATTTAGTAAACCATTTTCTAAGAAGACCATATATATCTTCAAAGACACACAACTGACTAAAAGGTAAAGACAGTATGACCTATTATATTTAAGTCAGAAGATCAAAAATTAACTTAAAGGTTCTCCTACAACAAAGTACATTACTTATATTTATATGTTTGGATCATATAATGACTGATGGAACCATAGAAATAAATGTCAATATTAAGCAAGGCATAAAACAGGGAAAGGTATGCTAGCCAAAGGTACTTTGTACTGCGGTAAAGAATGTCCTGAGCATAGTTCAAATGGAAAGGGAATTTCCAAAGGCTGGTGAAACTCTCCAGATACTATTTTCCAATAATATCTTGCTGATTTCATTGAATTCCAGAATAGTATAGGCCCTCTCCAATGAGATTCATGGTTGTCCCCCCTCAAAAAAATTACAATCCACATTGGAAAAGTTTATGGATAAAGAAGGCCTGCTGTCCAGAGTACCATGTGAAATTATATGGGTACCCTAGTGAGTTATCTCATTAGTAAATATATATTAGACAGGTATTACAGAAAAAGAATGAGCTGGATCCAGAACCAAACAGGATGTGAGCTTAGTTGCACCTAGGAAATTGCAGTTTGTTTTCAAAGATACCAAGCTGCTCCCTAACACAAAACCCCCATATTTTTAGTCACGGTTCTCTAGTGTTACTATGTGGGGGACCTTGAGTGAATCAGAATATGATGGTCTTGGGCAAAGCAAAATTGTCAGTGACTCAAAGGGCAATAGAAAGACACAAGTTGGATATTAGAAGACTGCGACATGTAACCAATGATACCTTGCATTCAAGAAATGGCATATAATGTACGATCAAGGAAAAATGCAATCAGAAAAAACACTAGCTATACATTTACTAACAGTATAATTAATGATAATGATGATGACAGTATTTATATTGAAATTTAATGTTTAAAAAGAATATTGCAAGTTTTATTTCATTTTATCCTCCCAACAACCCTGAGGATTAGGTTCTATTATTATCCCCATTTTATAGATGAGAAAATAATCAAAAACATAAAAGATTATTTACAATATATGTTACTCAGAAAAAGAAATGGGTACATAATATGTTGAGATCATGGGATAACAGATCCACAACAGGAGTATTGTACTCATACCCACCAACTGTGGGAGACTTAGAGATAGATCTCCCAGGTATTAAGTAGCTCCACCATGGAGCGCTCATGGTAGTACATGGACAAAGTCAAGAAGACATGGATGAGTTTCAACATGTCTTGTTTCAGCAAACATTCTATGTAATGGGGATAAGTTAGAGGCCTTCCCAATAAGACCAGGGGTGAAACAGGGATGTCCATTATCACCTCTATTAATTAACATTGTACTAGAAGTGTTAGCTTTAGCAATAAGAGAAGAAAAAGGCAAGGAGGAAACAAAACTATCATTCTTTGCAGATGATATGATAGTATGCTTAGAGAATCCTAGAGAATCAACTAAAAACCTACTTGAAACAATTAACAACTTTAGCAAAGTTGCAGGTTATAAAATAAATCCACATAAATCATCAGCATTTCTATACATGACCAACAAAGCTCAGTAGCAAGAGATAGGAAGAGAAATTCCTTTTAAAGTAACTGTAGACAGTATAAAATATTTGGGAGTCTACCTGCCAAGACAAATCCAGGAACTCTACGAACACAATTACAAAACACTTTTCCACACAAATAAAATCAGATCTAAACAATTGAAAAACTATCAATTGCTCATGGATAGACTGAGCTAATATAATAAAAATGACAATTCTACCTAAATTAATTTACTTATTTAGTGCCATACCAATCAGACTACCTAAAAATTATTTTATAGAGCTAGAAAAAAGAACAAAATTCATCTGGAAGAACAAAGGGTCAAGAATATCAAGGGAACTAATAAAAAAGTACACAGGAAGGTGGGCTAGATGTACCAAATCTGAAGCTATACTATAATGTGGCATCCATCAAATCTATTTGGTACTGGCCAAGAAATGGAGTGGTAGTTCAATGGAATAGGTTAGGCACAGGAGACACAGTAGTAAATGACTTTAGTAATCTACTATTTGATAAACCCAAAGACTCCAGCTTCTGGGATAGGAACTCAGTATTTGACAAAAACTGCTGGGAAAACTGGAAGATAGTATGGCAGAAACTAGGTATAGATCAATACCATATACCAAAATAAGGTCAAAATGGGTACATGATTTAGACATAAAGGGTGATACCATAGGTAAATTAGGAGAGGAAGGAATAGTTTACCTCTCAGATCAATGGAGAGGAGAAGAATTTATGACCAAACAAGAGATAGAGAATATTGTGAAATGCAAAATGGATTATTTTGATTACATTAAATTAAAAAGGTTTTATACAAACAGAAGCAATGCAGCCAAAAAGTAAAAGGGAAGCAGAAAGCTGGGAAACAATTGTTACAGCCAGTATTTCTGACAAAGGCCTCATTTCTCAAATATGTAGGGAACTAAATCAAATTTATAAGAATACAAGTCATTCCCCAATTGAGAAATAGTCAAAGGATATGAACAGGCAGTTTTTGGATGAAGAAATCAAAGCTATCTATTACCATATGAAAAAAATGCTCTAAGTCACTACTTTTGTTTTTGTTTTTTTTTTTGGCAAGGAAATGAGGGTTAAGTGACTTGCCCAGGGTCACACAGCTAGTAAGTGTCAAGTGACTGAAGTCGAATTTGAACTCAGGTCCTCCTGAATCCAGGGCCAGTGCTTTATCCACTGCACCACCTAGTTGCTACTCTAAGTCATTACCTATTAGAGAAATGCAAATTAAAATAACTCTGAGGTACTACCCCACACCTATCAGATTGGCTAAAATGACAGGAGGAAAATAATAAGTGTTGGAGACACTGTGGAAAAATTGGAACACTAATGCATTGTTGGTGGAGCTGTGAAGTGATTCAATCATTCTGGAGAGCAATTTGGAACTATGTCCAAAGGGCTATAGAACTGTGCATACCCTTTGACACAACAATACCACTATTAAGTCTTTATCCCAAAGAGATCATAAAAAAGAGAAAAGGACCCACATGTACAAAAATATTTTAGCTGCCCTTTTTGTGGAGGCAAAGAATTGGAAATTGAGGGGATGCCCATTAATTGGGAAATGCTAAACAAGTTGTGGTAAATGAATGTAATGGAATACTATTGTGCTGTAAGAAATGATGAGCAGGAGGAGTTCAGAGAAACATGGAAAGACTTACATGAACTAAAGCTGAGTGAAATGAGCAGAATCAGGAGAACATTGTATACAGTATCAATAACATTGTGTGATGATCAATTGTGATAGACATAACTCTTTTCAGCAATACAATGATCCAAGATAATTCCAAAGGACTCATGATTGGAAAATGCTCTCCACATCCAGAAAAAAGAACTGTGGAATCTAGATGCAGATTGCACCATACTGTTTCTACTTTTTTGATTATCTTTTTTTCTTTTTTGAAGTTTTTCCCTTTTGTTCTAATTCTTCTTTCATAACATGACTAATTCAGAAATATGTTTAATGTGATTCTACATATACAGCCTATATCAGATTGCTTGCTGTCTTGGGGAGGGGGAAGGGAGGGGAGGGAGGGAGAAAAATTTGAAACTAGAAATCTTATAAAAACAAATGTTGAAAACTATCTCTACATGTAACTAGAAAATAATAAAATACTTTTATGATAAAAAAAAGAAATGGGTACTCCATGTATCGAGATCATAGGATAACAGATCCACAGCATGAGTATTGTACTCATACCCACCAAATGTGGAAGACTTAGAGATAGATCTCCCAGGTATCAGGTGGCTCCACTATGGAGGACTCATGGTAGTACATGGACAAAGTTGAGAAGACACGGATGGGTTTCAACATGTGTTGATAGAGCATCCATATCTATGTTATCATAGATCCACTAGAGTATTAAAGAAGCCCGGTAGCATTGCCTACACCAGAGTCCTTCTCTGATGCCTCATTGTGGTGTGGAAAGGGTCCCTAAGTCACAAAGGACTATAAAAGTAGAGTACAAGTTCTGAAAGATTCTACTAAGGGATCAAAGGGGTTTGAGAATGTGTCCAAACATGCTTTATGTCTCTCATTCAAGGACAAGGCTCTCTAAGTTGAGTCTCGTTGTCATGTTGTCATAGGGTCATGAATTTTCATGAACTCTCCAATCACAACAATCTTCAAGACCTCTTACTGGATTGTAGAAGAGTTGTGATCTGCCTAGTGGAGGGAGCACCCACATTAATAAAATCACAGGCACTTGATATATTGAATTAAGTTTGACAGTGATGTGTCAGGTGGATGGAGGTAGAGGAAGAAAGAAGAGCATGCCAAATTGGGAAAGTCAATAATAGGAGCTAACATTTATGTAGCACTTTCAGGTTTGAAAAGGGCTTTACATTTATTATTTCATTTTATCTCACATCAACCCTGGAAGGTGAATGCTATTATTATCCTCATTTTTATAGATAAGGAAACTGAGGCAGACAAGTTAAGTGACTAGCTCAAGGTCACTCAGCTAGCAAATGTCTGAGGAAGATTTGTGACTCCAGGTTAGCTCTCTCTATGTACCGTGCCACCTAGCTGCATCTCAGCTAATACCCCACCCCTCTTAGAACTGCTGGTTACTGGACCATGGTTCAAGGAACCAATCAGTCAGTCAACATACATTTGTTAAGTGCTTATTATGTTCCAGGCACTATGCTAAGCTTTGGGAAACAAAGAAAGGTGAAAACACAGTCTCTGACTTTAAGAAACTCACATTCTAGTGGGGAACAACTACTGGGGAAACAACCACGTGCATACTAGGTATATACAATGAAAGTGGAAGGTAATCTCATAATTATTTCCCTCTTTCCCCAGTTCCCCAATTATTTTCAAGAAATGAGAGTAAAACTTCTCTTCCCCTTTTCAAGCCATGTTGACCTAGAAACAAAGAATCACAGAATCTGAGAGATTAAGTTCTTTTCTGCTTTGAGGTTACCCTTGATGGCCATTTTAACATGTTCATTGTAACTATCTCAGATATGGGGTAGGGTGTGGTGTGATTTATACTTCTTTCAGGAGTTATGGAAGCCATAGCCAGGATCAGGGGAAGGAGGTGCTTCAAGATAAGCTAGGAGACTATTGAAATAATTCTGGGCAGTTAAGTGGAGCAGTGGATAAAGCACCGGCCCTGGATTCAGGAGGACCTGAGTTCAAATCCAGAAAGTGTCAGACACTTGACACTTACTAACTGTGTGACCCTGAGCAAGTCACTTAACCCTCATTGCCCCGCCGAAAGAAAGAAAGAATTCCAAAAAAATGGAGATGAAGGCTTGAACTACTTAATTGAACAGATATTTATTCATTTATTCATCAAACAAACACTTATTTGGTTCCTTCTATGGGTATGGTCCTGTACAAGGAAGGCTGAGGATATATAAAGATGAATAAGATATAATCCTTCCCATCAAGAAGCCTACAATCTAGTCAAGAGAATAAAACATGTACACAAATAAAATTTAGGATCAACATTCACCCTGCCCCAACATACACATAGGTAGCCTAAATGAGATAATCATATCCTGTCTCTGCTATTTTTTGTTCATTCTCTCATCTTAGGTTCTAAGGTAATCAGTGGATGTTTTCTGATATTACACATTAACTACTAAGATGTTAGTATATATCCCATTAATTAGTGAAGTTTGGGTCCCCAATTTATTAAATATAATTTATTTGGTAAACTCAAAAAGCCTCTTTTTGTATAAGCATTTCCTCCTTCCTCCCTCCCCCTTTCCCTTTCCTTTCTGTCCTTCCCTCTCTCCCCCCACTCTCCCATCAAACCCTCTAATCTCCTAGTGTTAAATAGACATTAAGGATACTGGCTACACTATTTATTAGCAGGGAAAGAAACAATAAAGAAAAAACATAATTATTCACAGTATATCAGATATGAGAAAGATCACAGTCAATGCCACCTTTAACCATCACTGTAACTGCTGACTTCTCAGGTCTGAAAACACAGCCCTACCATTTGACTCTCATGATAAATTAAAATCTCTCAACTCTTTTTTTTTTTTTGGGTGAGGCAATGAGGGTTAAATGACTTGCCCAGGGTCACACAGCTAGTAAGTGTTAAGTGTCTGAGGTCGCATTTGAACTCAGGTACTCCTGACTCCAGGGCCGGTGCTCTATACACTGTGCTACCTAGCTGCCCTATATATATATATATATTTAGTGAGGCAATTGGGGTTAAGTGACTTGCCCAGGGTCGCACAGCTAGTAAGTGTTAAGTGTCTGAGGTCGAATTTGAACTCAGGTACTCCTGACTCCAGGGCCGGTGTTCTATCCACTGCACCACCTAGCTGCCCATCAATTCTTTTTATAATGTTTCTTCCTAAGGAGAGGAACAGGACCAGGGACTTCATTGGTACGGGGAGTTCCCAGTGAGAAATATCCTCTTCCAATGCAGTTCTAGATCTTTCTTGCAATATATATTCTTATTCTTTGGGGACTGAAAAGTTAAGTGACTTGCCCAGGGTTACATAACCAGTGTGTATCAGTAGTGGTACTTGATCTCAGGTCTTCCTGTCTCTAAGGCCAGCTTTCTATCCACTACACCATATTGCCTCTTTAAAAAAAATTTTTTTGGTGGGGGGAACAGCTAGGTGGCGCAGTGGATAGAGCACGGGCCCTGGAGTCAGGAGTACCTGAGTTCAAATCTGGCCTCAGACACTTGATACTTACTAGCTGTGTGACCCTGGGCAAGTCACTTAACCCCAATTGCCTCACCAAAAGAAAAAATTTTAAAAAAAAGAAATTAAACATCTTTTTTTTTTTTTTTTGGTTTTAATCAGCCAAGATCCACCTTCTTCTTAACCTCCCACCCCCATCCCCAACCCTAACTGAAAACACAAGGAAAACAAACTCATTATAAACATGTATAGTTGATCAAAACTTCTACATTGGCCATGACCAAAAGAAATTTGTCTCATTGTATATTCTGAGTCCTTCACCTCTCCATCAGAAGGTGGAAAGTATGTTTCATCATTAGTCCTCTGGAATCTTAGTTGGTCATTATGATGATGAGAGTTCAGTACAATAGTATTCCATCACATTTATGTACCAGAATGTCTTCATCTGTTTCCCAATTTATGGCACACATCCCCCCACCCAAATTCCCATTCTTTGTCACTTCAAAAAGAGTTTTAAATATTTTTGTATGTCCTTACAGTTTATTTTGCTTAGGAATAATCTCTCCCTTAATTTCCCTTTTCCCTTTCCCTCCTATATTCTTAGTGAGTGAAAGGTATTTCTGTATCCAACTCTGTGTGTGTGTGTTCTTTTTTCTTTTGACTAGTTCAGATGAGAGTAAAGTTCAAGTGTCAGCCTCTTCCCCACCCCCTCCTCCTTGTTTGTATAGATGTCTATTTGTTCACACTCATTATGTGAGATACTGTTCCCTAACCTTTCTTCTCCTTCCCCATCAAGTATATTCTTCTCTCTTTCCATTCTTTTCTTAAGATAAAGACATAGCAGAACCACTCCCAGACCTTGTGTAATTGGATTCCCTCCATGAAACCCGATGATGATAGGGTTCAGAGGGGTTACATAAATTATCTCCCTAGATTTGAATGCAGTTTCTCCTTTATCATTGTTTATTCATGTTTACCTGTTTATGTTTCTCTTCACTACTATATTTTGACTTCAAAGTTTTCTTTATCTTTGTTCTTTTCATCAGGAATGCTTGGAAGTCAACAATTTCATTAAAAATTCATCGTTTCCTCTGTAGTATTATACTCAGTTTTGCTGGGTAAGTTATTCCTAGCTGTAAAGCTATATCATTTACCTCCTGTTATATTGTATTTTCAATTCTTCATTGCTTTATAGTGGTGACTGCTAAATCATATGTGCTACTGACTCTAGCTCCTCAGTACTTGAATTCTTTTTGGCTGCTTATAGCATTTTTTTCTTTGATCTGGTAGCTCTGGATTTCGACGGTGATGTCTCTAAGAGTTTTCATGTTGAGGTTTTTTTCAGGAAGTAACTACTGGATTCTATTTCCACTTTGCCCTCTGGTTTCTAGAGATCTGGACAGTTTTCTTTCAAGACTTCCTGAAATAGACCTTCTAGGCTCTTTGTCGAGGGCAAGGAGCTCAGATAGTTCAATGATTCTTATTTTTTTCTCCTTTATCTGTTTTCCAGGTCAGTGGCTTTTGTTATATTGGCTAATATGAAATCTTTTATATTTCCTTTCAATTTTTTTTCAGTTTTTTTTTACTTTGTTTTAATATTTCTTGTTGCCTCATGAAGTCATTGGCTTCTATTTAATCCTTTTGAATTTTCCAGGAGTTTGTTGCTTGGGCAAAGTTTTATAACTTTTATGCCAAGCTGTTAATTCCCTTTCCAATAGGTTCTTCCACAGCTTTCATTTCTTTTCCAATTTTCCCTCAAGTGCTTTCATTTCATTTTTTAAAATTAAAAAAAAATTCCTTTATCATCTCCTAGTACAGATTGTGGCCAAGCTGCATTTTTCTCTGAGGCAATGCTTATAATGTTTTGGAGTAATTTTCTTCTATGTTTGTGTCTTGAGCATCCCTGCCACCACAATAGCTCATTATGGCATTGTTCTTTGTTTTGTTTTGTTTACCCATTCTTCCTGCCTATTTCCTCACTTTGGACTTGATGTTAGGCCTGGTTCTGCATACTTCCGGAGGAAAGGTCTGGGCTGCTTTCTTGGGATATTGAGTAATTGTATTATTACAGAATTTCCTCAGTCTAGAGACCTACAAGTTTTCAGTAATCCTCGAGTGGTCTGATCCAAGGCAAAGTTTGATTACTGCCTCTCTGGTCTGAATTCTGCAAGCTCTGGATTTGGGTTTAAGTCTAGGCAAGAATAGCCTGCTCCTTGGGGCAGGTAGGAGGCACAGTGGATAGAGCACTGGCCCTGGATTCAGGAGGATCTGAGTTCAAATCTGGCCTCAGACACTTAACACTTACTAGCTGTGTGACCCTGGGCAAGTCACTTAACCCCAATTGCCTCACACACACACACACAAAAAGAATAGCCTGCTCCTGGACCTCACCCTTATCAGCCAATTGGAAAGCTCTGGACACAATTGTAGGCTCTCCTTTGATTGGTTATTCCTCTGTAGGCTGGGTTAGATGCTGGAAATAAGACCCTGCTACTGCTGCTGTTGGCTTCTAAACTTCCTATTTTCTTGGTATGCTGCCTGAGGTCTCTTTACCCGGGGAAAAGCAACATAGTCTCTTCTCCCTTCCTCTTGGATCTGCAACCTAGGATTGGATAGTATGCAACAAAACTGTCAGTTTGCACTTGTGCCCATTGCAGTGCACTGGGATGGATCTGGGGGTACCCTAGTATGAGTCTTGAGACCTTTTTTGTGCTGGTGCCCATAGCCTCTCCCTGGGCATTGGAGTGCTCCATTGCCAGGTGCTTCTACTCTAACTCTGTCTCTAATGTCTGCAAGACCTCTTTGTTTCCCTATGCTGACCTAGGCCAGACAAAGGACTCACTGTGACTTTTTCTTGATTTCTCTGTCAGGATTCAATCTCATGCATTTTATAAATATATTTATAGGAGTTGCAGACAAGAAGTCAGTTACATTGTTTCCTTTTACTCCGCCATCTTGGCTCTACCCACACTGTCTCTTACTTTCCAAGATAAGAGCTAAAACAGTTTTCTCAGGAAAGCAGGTCTCTTCATCTTTTTTCTCTCTGTAGAGGTATAGCTTCTCTTCTACCATGACAGATAACAGTTCCTCCATAACAGGTTAAAATGGTAGTCTCTCAAATTTCTATTCCTTCTTAAAGAGAGGCTATTAAAGACATAAAGAGAGGCTATTAAAGTTGGTTTTAGCTTTCTCCTGGAGGCCTGAAAATCATTTGGGGCGTAACAAATCCACACTAATATTATATAAAATGTATATATCATAATGTAGAACATTATTTAATGGGGTGCTTTAAATAAGAAGGAAAAAACCAATGTAATACTAGCAAGATTAACAATGATACTAGTTAAATATGATAACAATACATGGATAACACTGCATATATACATTAAAGAGAGAGTGTGTGTGTGTGTGTATATATATATATATAACAACATAAATAATTCAAAATGAATTCCATTTAGCTAGGTAAGTAAACCTTCTGCAACATCGTAATTTAGTCTATTTATAAGTTTTCTGGTTATAATTCTTTTATGGTCTTTCTACGTCCTTACCTATCTTCCTTGATTATATTTAGATGTTTTATTACTACTGTTTCTAAACTCAGTGGCTCATCTCTCTACTCTATGATCTTTCCTCTAATTGAGGTCCTGGTTAAGAAAAGCACTACCGGGGGCAGCTAGATGGTGCAGTGGTAAAGCACCGGCCCTGGATTCAGAAGGACCTGAGTTCAAATCCGGCCTCAGACACTTGACACTTACTAGCTGTGTGACCCTGGGCAAGTCACTTAACCCCCATTGCCCCGCAAAAAAAAAAAAAAAGAAAGAAAAGCACTACCACCTATATAACCTATATCAGATTGCTTTCTATTTTGGGGTGGGGGGGCAGGAAGGGAGGGAGAAAAATTTGGAACTAGAAATCTTATAAAAACAAATGGTGGGGGTAGCTGGGTGGCACAGTGGATGGAGCACCGGCCCTGGATTCAGGAGTACCTGAGTTCAAATCTGGCCTTAGACACTTAACACTAGCTGTGTGACCCTGGGCAAGTCACCTAACCCCAATTGCCTCACTAAAAAAAAAAAAAAACAAATGGTGAAAACTATCTTTATAAATAATTAGAAAATAAAAAAATACTTTTGTGATTAATTTTTTTTAAAAAAAATTTTAAATATATATTGGTTTACACTTTTAAAGAAAAGAGAGGCACTACCTTCCCTCCTCATCTGAACTGAAATCTTTCTCAGTCCTAGGCAAAATTACTGTTTCTACATGCAGTGTTTGTTTAACTTGAAGTATCTTTGGTCGGGAGCTCTCTGTGCTAACTGGGAAGCAAGCTGTGCTTCAACATTCTTGAACTTCTCTTTCAGTGTAACAGTTTTCTTTTGAGCATCTTTTCATAGTTCTTTTGTATCAAGCTTATGATTTGTTTCAGGCTCTAACTGTCCCTTTATATATCTAAAATATGAACATCTTTATTTCTTGCAGAGACGTGTCTTTGATTACCTCACTTTCTAATTTCTTCTTCAGCTAGCTCACATTTAAGCCTCTCTATTTGGCAATTGTCTCCAATGTTCTCTAAACATCAAAGCTATGTTGTTTTTTATTTTCAAGGAAGCTGTTGTCTTGTATAGACTTTGTAGACTATTGGGGAGAGGGGTGTTCCTTAATTCTAACTTCCCCATACAATGATATGTCAGGTCTCCAGTTATGGAATTTTCTCTAGTTCTATTGGTTTGAGCCCCCGATTCCAGTGTATTCTCCCCAATATCAATCATCCTTTGTAGTTAGTATCTTCTCTATATCACAGATTAGCCTAGTAATTAGTACCCCAATATCATTTAACTGAGGCTTTGGCAAACAATAATCTGAGAGTTTGGCCCTTTGCAAGCTAAGAATGATTTTTATGTTTTAAAATACAATAAGGCTTTTAAAAAAAGAAAAAATACAATAAGGCTTTAAGAATGTGAAAATCTTTCTTAGTTTTCCACTATACAAAAGTAACTGGCAGGTTGAATTGGACCAAGGACCTTAGTTTGCCGACCCCTGATTTAACTGATTAAACAACGATTTGCTTTTACAAGAGAATGTTTAATGAAGAGATATAGCAATAACAGAAGCACAAACCTTTCCCTCTCCCTTTTCCCCAAAATGAGGGGGAGAGGGGAAGCACTCTTTCCTATACCACCTTAGTCCCTGGAAATAATGGTCTCAAAATTAAAGTGACTGCTGCAAAATACTCATGCAATCAAGGTCATTTCCAAATGTAGCATAGCCAGTGGGGTGAAGTTATTTCATTGCAGAAAACAACACTGTGGCTGCTGGGTTGATTCACTGCAGTACTGAGTAAAGCAGATCACTCCCAGTGACTTTAGTTCCTGGACCATTGGTGATTCTGTAAGGTTGAAACCTAGTCTGCAACACTCAAACACTAAGGCAAAGAAATAGAAGCGACTGGATGGTGCAATGAGTATATTGCTGAGCCTGGAGTCAGAAAGACCTAAGTTCAAATCTGGCTTTGGACATTTACCGGGTATGTGACCCTCAAATCACACCTCCATTTGTCTTAATTTCCTAATATGTAAAATGGAGATAATAATAGTGTCTATGTTCCATGATTGTTGTGAGGATCAAGTGAGATAATAATTGTAAAGCACTTAGCATAGTTTCTGACAAATTTTAAGCAGTATACAAAAATGTTAATTATTATTATTATCATTATCATTATTATATTCATAGCCACATGTCAGCCTGGATAGGGAACTAGGCTTCTGACAGCAAGTGGCCACTTCCATGCTTGCTACTCTCTCTCTCTCTCTCATTTCAGAGGTATACTGTAATCTTACCTTGATCACCTCCAAGAAACAGAAATTGATTTAGTTGGTTAGTGTCATTGATATATGCTGGAAGACTAGATTTGCTCTACCAACCCACATGCAAACTAATAGTTCAGGGACCCAGAGCTAGGCTATCCAGGTGACATCTCCCTTTCAAGAGTTCTAGAGATACCCCTGAGGGTTAGTAAAGTGTCTTTCTCTAATAATATTGGCTTGAGCCCCTATTCTGGCATTAACTGCCCTTGTGGTTAACTACCAATTTGCTGGAAAAGATGTAGCAAAAAAAGAGGTTGAAAGTCCTTTCCCCCATCTAACACCTAGTGGTACACTCTCTGCTCTATCTTTGGTCCCTGGGGAGAGAGGGTTCAAACTTAATGTGGTTTCTATGTAATATTTGCTTCACCAAGTTCACTTCTAAATTCATCATAACTAGTCAGTCTAAAAGCATTTACTAAACATTTATTCATACCAAGCACTGAGATAAGCATTGGGAATACAAAGAAAGGTTGGAGGAGAGAAACAACTATGTACATATAAGATAGAATACATAATAATAATAATAAATACATAATAAGATAATCTCAGATGAAAGGCACTGGCAGTGGGAAAGGGGGTCCAGCTGGGAAAGACCTGTGGAAGATGGAATCTGAACTGTCTTAAAGGATGTCAGGGGAGTTAAGAGGTAGAGATGAGGAGGAAGAGCATTCCAGGAATGAGGGACAGTCACAGAAAAGGCTGGAGAGACCTGGGAGATGGAGGGTTGTGTGTGAAGAACAGCAAAAAGGCAAGTGTTGCTGGATTGCGGAGTACATAGAACAAAGTAAAACATGAGAAAACCGGAAAGGTAGGAAGGAGCAGGTTGTGAAGAGCTAGGGCAGCTAGATGGCGCAGTGGTTAAGCACCGGCCCTGGATTCAGGAGTACCTGAGTTCAAGTCCGGCCTCAGACACTTGACACTTACTAGCTGTGTGACCGTGGGCAAGTCACTTTACCCCCATTGCCTGCAAAAAAAAAAAAAATTATATATATAAAAAAAAAGTCAAATGGGGGCGACTGGGTGGCACAGTGGATAAAGCACCGGCCCTGGATTCAGGAGGACCTGAGTTCAAATCTGGCCTCAGACACTTGACACTTACTAGCTTTGTGACCCTGGGCAAGTCACTTAACCCTCATTGTCCTGTCCCCCAAAAAAAGTCAAACAGGGGATTTTATATTTGATCTTGTATGTAATAGAGAGTCACCAGAGATTACCAGGTAAGGTGAGGTAACAAACATGAGTAGAGCCAGAAAATCACTTTGACAACTGAGTGGAGAATTGTTTGGAATGGAGAGAGACTTGAGGCAGGGAGACTAATCAAAAACTGTTGCAACAGTCTAGGTCAAGGCTTCTTAAACTTTTTCCAACCCTTTTCGTCTGAGAAATTTTTACACGACTCTGGGTATAGAGGTATAGAAAACAGGTATACAAGTCAAACAATTTTTTGCAACCCCATAAGGATTGCAACCCACAGTTTAAGAAGCTTTGGTCTAGGTGATGAGGGCCTGCCCCAGGATTGTGGCTCTGTGAATGGAGAGAAGGGGACATATCTGAGTGATGCTGTGAAGGTATAAAGGACAAGACTTGGTAAAACATTAGAAATGCTCCCTCTCCTCAACCCTGCCTACTGACTTCTCTGGCTTCCTTTAAGGCTCAACTAAAATTCCATCTGTTACAGGAAACCTTTCCCAAGTCCTCTTCATTCTAGTGCCTTCCCTGTCTCTGTTAATTTTCTCCTTTTTTTTTTTTTTTTTTTTTTTTTTTTTTTGCTGCCTAGGGGCAGCTAGGTGGCTCAGTGGATAAAGCACTGGCCCTGGATTCAGAAGGACCTAAGTTCAAATCCGGCCTCAGACACTTGACACTTATAGCTGTGTGACCTTGGGTAAGTCACTTAACTCTCATTGCCCTGCAAAAAAAAAATTTCTCCTATTTATCCAGTACAAACTTGGTTTGCATATATTTGTCTCTATATTTTCTCCCCCATTAGACTGTCAGCTCCTTGAGGGCAGGAACTGTCTTTTGTATCTCCAGTGCTTAGCACAGTGCCTGGCATATAGTATAGTACTGATTGATTGATTAATATGCATAACGATTATGAGAGAAGAATTGAGAATGACACCAAGATTGCTTAGCCAGGTGATTGGGAAGATGACGGTGCCTTCAGCAGCAATAAGGAAGTTCAGGAGAGGGGAGGATTTGGCAGAAAAGATGAGTTCTGTTTTGAACGTGTTCAGTTGGAGATGTCTACAGGACACCTCGTTTGACGCATCCAAATGGCAAATGGTGATGCAGGCCTGAAGGTGAGGAGAGAAACTAGGGCTGGATATATAAATGCAGGAATCAATTGCATAGAGAAGATAATTGGATATGTGGGATCTAATGAGATTCCCCAAAGAAGATAATGGAAAGAGAGAGAAAAGGCCTCTGAACAGAGCCTTGCAGGACACCTGTGGTTAGTGGGCATGACCTGGATTAATACCCAGCCAACGAGACTGAGGAGAAGTCAGACAGGTAGGAGGAAGATAAAAAGAAAGCAGTCATGAAAACCTGGAAGAAAGGGTCTCCAGGAGGTAAACTATAATGTCAAAGGCTGTAAAGAGGTCAAGAAGGATGAGGATTGAGAAAAGATCATTAGGGTTTAACAATTAAGATGTCAGGGGTGCCTTTGAAGAGATGATGAGGTCAAGAAGCCAGATTGCAGAACTTTTCAAATCCCGTGAGAGAAGAGGAAGCAGAGGCGTCCACAGGGTGTAGCTGATGGATGAATCACTGTATCTCCCTCTTGGCTGCCTTTGATCTATGCTGGGTCAGACAGGTCATTCTAGACTTCGTCCCTCACCAGATGGCCTCTGGCAAATCTTAGTGTGGACTCTAGCTCCTAGACTTCTGGTTTTCTCTTTCTCAATCATCAGCAAGGCAGAAAATAACCCAACAAAGAGCCCACTTTGGCTGGTTAGCTCCTTTTCAATGCACCCCAGTTCCAGCTCTATATAGCCATCCAATGGCCCATCTCTTCATGGTTAACTGACCGCTGCCAGTTATGGAATGTCTGCACATACTCCCCATCGGAAGGCTACACCCTTTCATTATATACCGTCATGCCTTTCCAGAAGCAGGCTGCCCAACCTCTTCCTTGTGGAGGTTTCGTAAGCCAAGCATGCTATACATGATCCCCAGCCACGTTACAAATTTATACACAATCCTAGTTCAACAGCCAATTAAAAAGACCACTCTTTGCCACAAAGTAATTGGATTAAAAAGTTATAGAATTCACACCAAAATCCACTTGGGGAGGGGGGCATTGTATGAGTCATAGAATTCTGCAAATGCTCACAAGGACTGGGCTCTCAATTGGCCAGTCCCCAATTATACTTGCTTCACTTCTTGATAACAAACTTAAGCTTTGTTCCATCATTTGTTTCTCAAAACTGTTTCCTCACCAATCAGTTTTCTCCAAACTAGGTGATCAATATGTACTCAATTGCATTTGACATATTTATAGTTATCTAGTCTCTATTTGGAACATAAAATAGTTCTTCTCTATATCTCAGTGGTGATAGGCCTGTATGAAATTATTGTGCTCTAAATGACAATGAGATTATTCTTACTGTTTTCAGGGACCTAGACCACCACCATCTTTGGACTCATCTTTGTTTCCCAGTAAAGATTTTGGGGAATTTTCCTTTCATACACCATCTCTTCATTCCTGTTTCAGCAGCATTCATTACTCAAATATCCATCTGGGTCATGTTTGTAATAGAAGAGAATTTTCTTGTACTGTGCCTGTGGTAATTATGTATGAAACATCTGTGACCTCTGTTCTCTTGTACTTTGTCTTCACAAGTAGTTCACATTTGTCTACAGTCACATCTTTCAAGAGATTCTCTTGTAAACTTCTGTCTTTGACTCTCTTATGTGTACAACTCTCCTGTTGTGCTTCTTTGGCTCATACAGGAAGGAATGATCTTTTGCTAGGTGTTGTTGAGTCTTCAACAACACGTAATATAACCAAGCGCACCCCACAGTCCAAAAAGAACCTTGCTTTACATTCACACTCTGTTCTATATATTCTGTGTCCATCAACTTTCTGGAATTTGGAGGAGACTGGTACACATCAATGTCAACTGAATGCTGTTTTATCTGTGTGCTAAGTCATTCCATCATGAACTATTCTAATCTAACATAGACTTCCTTGGGCTTTGACAGTTATTCTAAACCTCTGTAGGTCATTATTCAAATTCCATTCCCCATCCCCCCACCACTCAGTTCGTTATTATTATCCCCCTTCAACCCTCCAACCCCAATGTTCCAAACAAACACCACCCACTTGATCAACTGTACCCTTTGTAATGCCTGTTCTGTGAGTATTAAACTTTCCTTAATCTTTCCTCTCCCATTCTTTCCATCTTCTAGCTATTATAGAAACTTGGTTACCCCTGATGACAGTTTCTCTGGCCACCATTTTCTTTTCTTTTCTTTTCTTTTTTTTTTTGGCGGGGCAATGAGGGTTAAGTGACTTGCCCAGGGCCACACAGCTAGTAAGTGTCAAGTGTCTGAGGTCAGACTTGAACTCAGGTCCTCCTGAACCCAGGGCTAGCGCTCTATCCACTGCTCCACCTAGCTGCCCCCTGGCCACCATTTTCAATACTGGCTGCACCTTTACTCATTCTTTTCAACACACTGCTCAAGGAGAGGAAACCAGAATACTCTTTGCTTCCCATTGCTGCTTCCATGTTCTCCCTCTACCTCCATCATTCAGTAACCTTTCCTCCTTTGAGGTTCATGCAATTTATATCTACTACCTAATCAAAATCCCAGTAGCTGTTAACTACAGACCTCCATGCCACTTCCCCTCTTTCCTCAATGAGTTCAGTACCTGGCTCACAATTTTTCTGTCCTCCTCAACTTCTGCCCCCATACTTGGGAACTTAAACATGTATATCAACTCCCTCTCAAACTTGCTAGCCACTCAATTCCTCAGTCTACTCACTTCCCATGACCTACTCCCCCACCCCACCTCAGCCATACACAAAGACAAGATAATCATACCCTTGATCATAAATGAAACCCCTCCATGTTCAGGAATTCCAAAATCTCCTTATCTGACTATAATCTGTTGGTTGCTCTCTCTGTCTCTCTGTCTCTCTCTGTCTCTCTCTCTCTCTCTGTCTCTGTCTCTCTCTCTCTCTCTCCTTCCTGTATCAAACTATGCTCTACTCTACACCATGATGTTCAAACCCTCAACCTCTCAGTGCTCTCCCTGGCCATTACCCCTGCAATAGCCAGCCAGCCATATTCTCTTTTCCAGCCATCTTGACCTCTTGGTGAACCAATTTAACTTTATACTATTTTCTTCTAGTCTCTAGCCCCGTTATCATATCACTGATTGTGCCTTGCCAAGCCTCAGCCTTCAATCACTCCCAACATTCACTCCTACAGATATACTACTAAATAAAGGTGAAGAAATCCCCAAACCATTCTGATTGCATCCACTATGAATTTATTGTTTTTGTTTTGGGGTTTTTTTTGCAGGGCAATGAGGGTTAAGTGACTTGCCCAGGGTCACACAGCTAGTAAGTGTGTTAAGTGTCTGAGGCCGGATTTTAACTCAGGTCCTCCTGAATCCAGGGCTGGTGCTTTATCCACTGTGCCACCTAGCTGCCCCCACTATGAATTTATGTTACAAAACCTCACAGGGGTCCTTCAGGCTGCTGGGTAATCCTACCATACCTCCCTTATCAACTCATTATCCCACTCTCTGCAGCAGCTCTTCCAAACCTTTTCATACTTCCTCAAACATCCCATGGCTCCCCTTCTCCCTGTCCTCTCTATTGAAACTCTTGCCTCTTATTCTATAGAAATGAATGAGGTAGGGCAGCTAGGTGGCTCAGTGGATAAAGCACTGGCCCTGGATTCAGGACGATCTGAGTTCAAATCTGGTCTCAGACACTTGACACTTACTAGCTGTGTGACCCTGGGCAAGTCACTTAACCCCATTTGCCTCACCAAAAAAAAAGAAAAAAAGAAAAAAAAGAGAGAAATTAATGAGGCTAGGGGGCAACTAGGTGGTGTAGTGGATAAAGCACTGGCCCTGGATTCAGGAGGACCTGAGTTCAAATTTGGCCTCCGACACTTGACACTTACTAGCCGTGTGACCCTGGGCAAGTCACTTAACCCCTATTGCCCAGAAAAAAAAGAAGAAAAAAACATATGCATGTCTCCTTATCCTCAAAATCCCCTTGCTTTATCCTTCTATCTCTGCTATCATCTTTTATCTCTTCTGGCCTTTATGGCTAAACTCCTTGAAAACACAGTCTATAATAGGCCCTTCCCCTTTCTTCTCACTCTCTTCTTAACCCCTTAACAATCTGGTTTCCAACCTCATCAGTCCACCACAACTGCCCTCTCTAAAGTTACTAATGATCTCTTTACCAAAGTCTTTTTACTATGTTCATTCTCCTTGACCTCTCTTCAGCCTTTGATCACTCTCTCCTAGTATATACTCTCTTCTCTCTAGATTTTGGGGGCATCACTCTCTCCTGGTTCTCATCCTACCCATCTGACCACTCCTTTTCTTTCTCCTTTGCTGGATCCTCAACCAGATCATACCCTCTAATTGTAGCTGTCCTTCAGGGTTCTGTTCTTGGGCCCTCTTTTCTTCTCCCTCTGTACTACTTTACTTGGTGATCTCATTAGCTCCCACGGGCTTATTTACCATCTCCATGCAGATGATTCGCAAATCTACCTAACCTGCCCCAAACTCTCTGCTGACCTCCAATCCCACATCTCCAACTGCTTTTCAGACATCTGAAACTAGATGTCCAGTAGGCATATTAAATTCAACATGTCCAAAATCAAACTCATTATCTTTCCCTCTAAACCTTCCTATCTTCCCTATTATTCTAAAAAGGTGCACCATCCTCCCTGTCCCTGAGGCTCACGACCTAGATATCCTCCTTGGTTCCTCACTATCTCACACACCTCATATATAATCTGTTGTTAAGACTTGTCGATTTTACCTTTGCAACATCTCTTGAATTCATTCCCTTCTCTCTGACCCGGCTACCACTCCAGGACAAGCCTTTATTAACTCATGCCTAGATTATTGCAATAGCCTACTGGTATGTCTGCCTGCCTCAAGTCTCTCCCCATTCCAACCAATCCTCCATTCAGTCACTAAAGTAATTTCCCTAAAGTGTAGGTCTAACCATGTCACCCCCTCCCCCATTCAATAATCTCCAATGGCCTCCAAGATCAAATACAAAATCCTCTGTTTGCCACTCAAACCCCTTTATAACCTATGTACCCTCTCAGTCTTCTTATGCCTTACTCTCTGCCATATTCTCACAGATCCAGTGACACTGGTCTCCTGACTGTTCCCCAAACAAGACATTACATCTCTTGGCTCTGGGCATTTTCTCTGGTTGTCCCTTTTGCTTGTAATATTCTCTCTCCTCACCTCTGCTTACTTGCTTCCTTAAATTCCCAACAATCTCCCATCTTCTACAGGAAGCATTTCCCAACTCCTCTTAAGTGTATTGCCTTCTCTCTTTTCGTTATTTCCTATTTATCTGAATAGAGCTTATTTTTGCCTATTGTTTGCTTGTTGTCTCCACTTTTAGACTATGAGCTCCTTGAGGGTAGGGACTGTCTTTTGCCTTTCTTTTTGTATCCCCAACACTTAACACAGTGCCCAGAACCTAGGAGGCCTTTAATAAATGTTTATTGACTGATGGCTACTGCTCTCCTCTGTAGCACTCCCTTTATTTGAATGTTCATATCACGTTCTTCCCCTTTGTACCGAATGAAGCCGCCATATGTTTGCTGAGGCATTCCACTGACACCAAATCATCTTTTTAAGTTTTGCAAAAGGTTTGCTACGTGAGTACAAGGGCATCCTTCAACCTCTGTGCAAATCCAAAAGCTGAGTCTCTGAGCATTCCATTAGGCAATTCAGCTTTTCTAACTCAGATGCCTGCAAATTCCATGTTGATTCTGTCACACTGTTGACCCAAATTTCCTCTCCTTGTTCCCTAGAAGAACATGGTACTTTTCCAGCTTACTATGCAATGATATATCTAATTTTGGTCTTGTCCACAAGCCCCCGTTCAACTCAGGGGATCCAATGCTTCCCTTATACACAAGTAAGTTATCTCTTTCTGCCATAGCGTACCTAGCTTTGATCCTTCTCATAGGTAAGTTGCCTCCTTCTAGCTTAAGAAGTCCCTTAGGGGGCAGCTAGGTGGCACAGTGGATAGACTACAGGCCCTGGATTCAGGAGGACCTGAGTTCAAATCTGACCTCAGACACTTGACACTTACTAGCTGTGTGACCCTGGGCAAGTCATTTAACCCTCACTGGGAAAAAAAAAAAGAACTCCCTTAGGTCTCATTCTTTCCAGGCCCCTTTTGCTCATTAAGGCCTCTATCTACTCTTCTGACCAAACTCTCCTCCATAGAAAAGCACATGTAAATCAGTACAGTATATTTGGTATTTTAGCATGATAAAATAGAAAAGTTAATTCAGAGAGTTAACTGAATGGTCTTCCCAAACCTGACCTTGCCATGACTTATCTTGCTATCTCTAAAATCTTTGACTTTTCAATTTCCATATAATGCTTTTATTTTGTTCTCTGGGTCCATGACTAAAATGAGGAGATTCCCTAAGAGTTTCCAGTTTAAAAATATCACAATCATTATTAAACATGGCAGCCTCCATTTTTTTTCAAGTAGTGGTAATATAAAAATTGTAGTTTGAAAAGCAATAATACTGTAGTAATCATTTAACACATATAATAAACTAATAGACAATAAAAGAATAACTGTATGTAATTAATATTTATAAAATAAAACCATAAAAGAGGCAAATAGATAGCATTAATCAGCAGGAGAGCTGTCAGACACTTTGCATTTATGATTCTATAAAGGACAAGGGGTTGGTAATGAAATAAAATATTCAAAAATCCCTATTGTAGGTTTCACCCTCATGTATGGCAAAGACTGCCAATAACTTTCTGGTTCATTTTTTTTTTAATCTGAACTTAACAAACACCAGATAAAAAACAATTTTCATATACATATTAGAACAGAAAATGAGAATTGTACATGAAACTGTGACTATTTTTTTTTTTTGGTGTGGCAATTGGGGTTAAGTGACTTGCCAAGGGTCACACAGCTAGTGAGTGTGAAGTGAGGCTGGATTTGAACTCAGGTCCTCCTGATTCCAGGGTCAGTGCTTTATCCACTGCACCACCTAACTGCCCCTCCTTGTGTTCTTTTTTGACCATTTTTTTGTTTAAAAGTGACTTAATGACCTTTTTTTTCTTTTTGGACTAACTTATCTATGTACCTCTTTCTGTACTTCCCCACCCTCAAATTGAAAAACCCTTGTAACAAATGTGCATAGTTAAGCAAAACAAATTCCCACATTTGCCACATCTGAAAATCTATGCCTTGCATTTAGATTAGTAAGGTCTTGGTGGCAGCTAAAGAATTTTCCACATTTATTACGTTTAAAAGGCTTCTTTCCAGTATGAATTATCTTATGTTTCAAAAGGCGTGGTTGCCACATAAAGAATTTCCCACTTGCATTACATTCAGAAGGTTTCTCCTCAAAATGAAGCATCTTTATGTGTTGAAAGCTGTTTACTTTGGCTAAAGGATTTTCTATAATCCCTACATTTAAAAGATTTTATAAAGAACATCTTGAGTTCATCACCCCTTTGTCAAAAGGTTGTTGTTATTGGGTTATTTCAGTCATGTCTGACTCTTTGTGACAAAGATACTGGAATGGTTTGCCATTCCCTTCTCCAGCTCATTTTACATATGGGGAAACTGAGGTAATCAGGGTTAAGTGACTTGCCCAGAGTCACAAAGCAAGTAAGTGTCTGAGGCCAGATTTTAACTTAGGGAGATGAATCTTCCTGACTCCAGGCCCAGCATTCTGTGCACTATGCCACTGTTGCTGTCAAAAGCTGGGTAACATGGGTCATCATTAGTCATCTGGAATCATGATTGGTCATTGGGCTGATCAGAGATCTCCAGTTTTCAATTTGCTTTTCTTTACAAAGTTGTTGTTATTGTATTTTAAAAAATGTTCTACTGGTTCTAATTACTTCATTCTGCATCAGTTAACAAAAGTCTTTCCAGATTCCTCTAAAATCACCCTTTTGATATTTTTATGGTATAATAATATTGCATTACATGAATATACCATAATTTATACAGCCATTCCCCAATTAACAATCATTCCTTTGGTTTCCAGTTCTTTGCCACCACAAAAAGAGCTACTATAAATATTTTTGTATATATGTATCCTTTTCTTCTCTTTGTAGATTAGGCCTAAGATGGTCTATTTAGAGAAGCCTAAAAAGTGAATGATAATTAATTGAAAGAATTAATGATTTCAGCAAAGAAGTTGGATATAAAACAAATCCACATAAATCATTAGCATTTACTAACAAAACCCAGTAAGAGAGACAGAGACTTTCCCTTAAAACTAACTATAGAACATATAAAATATTTGGGTATCTACTTACCAAGACTCATACAGAATCATATCATCTCTTTGATGATCCTCAGATGAGGAAATCAACAATTTTTTCCTCATCTTTTTCTTTTATCCTTAAAAAAATATTATTTGTCATATAGGATAACTCTCTGGAGAGAGGAGGGAGAGAGATACTGGGGGAAATTATGACTGTGAAAAACAAAAGACATTGATAAAAACTTAATTTTTAAATATTTTTAAAGGGAATTGACAAGAGAGAAATAGGTACATAAATACACTAATGGTGGGATTGTGAATTGATCTATCCATTCTGGAAAGCTATTTAGAACTATGTCCCCAAAGATTACTAAACTGTTTATACCCTTTGACTCAGAAATATCACTATGAGGCCAACATTCAAAAGAGATCAAAGAAAGATGAAAAAGTATACATATTTACAAAAATATACATGGCATCTCTTTTTGTAGTGGCAAAAACCCCCTGGAAACTAAGGAGGTACCCATCATTTGGGGAATGGCTAATGAATAATGGTTATATGAATATAAAGGAATGCTCTTGTGTCATAAGAAAAGCTGAAAGCGGGGCAGCTAGGTGGCTTAGTGAATAAAGCGCCAGCCCAGGAGGACCTGAGTTCAAATCTGGTCTCAGACACTTGACATTTACTAGCTGTGTGACCCTGGGCAAGTCACTTAACCCTCATTGCCCCACCAAAAAAAAAACAAAAGAGAGAGAGAGAAAAAGAAATGGACAATGTGGAAATGTTTTGTTTGTTTAGTATACATATTTGTTATAAGAATCTTGTTTTTCTTTTTTAATTGGTTGTGGGTGAGAGGGAAAGAAGATAAATACTTGCAAATTAAAAAATTAAATAAAATGAAAAATTGAAATAATAACTTCAGCAAAGTTGTAGGATATAAAACCAATCGACATAAATAATCAGGATTTTAGTATATTACCAACAAAACCTAGAAGCAAAAGATAGAGAAATTCCATTTAAAATAACTATAGAATTTAGAAAATACTTGGGAGCCTTCATACTGTAAGGGGCTAAAATTCTAACTAAACTATCTAAAATCTAATGAGTGGTCGCCAATAAATTATAAGCTTTAGCAATAGTATTTAAATGTTTAAATATTTATTAAAGAGCATTAGGACCAGAGAGAAAGGTAAAAATCTAATTATTTCTAAGAGACCCTATCATCTGACCCACCATGGCAAGGTCAGGAACCAAAAAGAGACAGCACCCCTCTGCCAGTGTCTGCTTCCTATTTCATGTCCCCCTCCCAGAAATGGGAGGCTCCTCAAGTTGATTGGCTGGTAGCCTTGATAGACAGTACCCACAAGCAAACGTCACTTCCTGACACTAAGGACCCTGACCACATGGCTTGCCCTCAAAGGCCTTCACCTCAAGGCAGAGCTTTTCTACAGTAAGTCTCCAGCAGGTGGCGTCATTCCGATCGTTACAATACCTTGCCACACCTATATTAATACAAGCACAAAATATTATTTACAGAAATAACAACAGACCTAAATAATTGAAGAAATACTAATTACTGTTGGGTAAGTTATACCAATATAATCAACATGACAATACTACCTAAATTAATTTGTTGCCATACTAAGCCAGAGTTATGACGTGCTGCAGAAATACTATTTTCTAGAAGTAGAAAAAAAGAACAACAAAATTCAGAAAAAAAATCATCTGGAAAAATGAAAGGTCAGGAATCTCAAGGGAAAATGAAGGGAAAACGAGAAGGAAGGAAGTCTAGTAATACTAACTCTCAAACTCTATTGCAAAGCAGTAATCATCAAACTATTTGCTACTGGTTAAAAATAGAGAGATTATGCAGAAGAATAGATGATGTAGAAACATACAGAGCAAAGGAACATAGTTTAGTATTTAATAAAACCAAACACTATAGCTCCTAGGGTAAGGACACACTAGATGATTAAATCTACTGGTAAAATTGAAAAGCATTCTGGCAGAAATTAGATATAGACCAACATTTCACACCATGTACCAAGATATACTATATATAGATACATGATTTAGATATAAAAGGTCACATTATAAACAAATTTTTAAAAGAAAATCTTTGCAGCATGTTTCCCTGATAAAGGTCTCATATCCAAGATATATAAGGTACTGATTCAAAAAGCCATTCCCGGGGCAGAAGTGGATAAAGCACCGACCCTGGATTCAGGAGTTCCTGAGTTCAAATTAGGCCTCAGACACTTGACACTTACTAGCTGTGTGACCCTGGGCAAGTCACTTAACCCCCATTGCCCCGCAAAAAAAAAAAAAAAAGCCATTCCCTAATATAAACAAGCATTTTTCAAAGAGAGATATTCAAGCTATCAACAGCTCACCATTGCTGTTTTCATGTTCCCCCTCTACCTCCATCATTCAGTAACCTTTCCTCCTTTGAGGTTCATGCAATTTATATCTACTACCTAATCAAAATCCTGGTAGGTGTTAACTACAGACCTCCATACCACTTCCCCTCTTTCCTCAGTGAGTTCAGTACCTGGCTCACAATTTTTCTGTCCTCCTCAACTTCTGCCCTCATACTTTGGAACTTAAACATGCATATCAACTCCCTCTCAAACTTGCTAGCCACTCAATTCCTCAGTCTACTCATTTCCCATGACCTACTTCCCCACCCCACCTCAGCCATACAAAAAGATAAGATAATCATAATGTTATGGGCCCCTGGGTACCTCAGAAGTTTTCTGGAATACATAAAAAAACCTTCTCCTTGAGAAATTAAACCAAAGGACAGACACACCTAAAGAGATAAGTGGGACTGAGTTAGCCCCAGGACCACCACCCTTCATTCCAGTCTCCCCTACCCCTTGGGGAGATAATATTAGATGGCACAGTGGATAGAGCACTGGCCCTGGATTCAGGAATACCTGAGTTCAAATCCGGCCTCAGACACTTGATACTTACTAGCTGTGTGACCCTGGGCAAGTCACTTAACCCCAATTGCCTCAGTAAAAAAACAAAACAACAACAACAACAACAACAACAACAACAAATGTGGCTGCTGCCTTTGTGGTATGGGGAGGACAGAGATGGCTTGAGAGATAGGGAGTTGCCCCTCACCCAACTTCCACCACCAGTGGGGGATGGTCTGCCGGAATTTTCCACAGTCAGATGATCACCTCATGGGATCACCATTGGTCCTCTATAAAATTCTATAAAAGTATCTGCCTAGTATCTGCCTGTCTCCTACTCCGGGAGATAGGTATCTCAGAAAGCCACACCTCTGTGCCATGCCTTCTGCCCATGAGAAGTCCAAGGATTTCTCTCTTGGTTTCCTTTTCCTAGCACCTAAATAAACTATTATTTTACTCTAATTGGATTTGTGTGCAAGAGGGAGTAATTCTTCAAAGAGGAATTCCTGAGAATCTCTACCCCAACCCCCCACTATTTCCCCCATAACAAACCCTTGATCATAAATGAACCACCTCCATGTTCAGGAATTCCAAAATCTCTTTTTCTGACCATAATCTGCTGGTTGCTCTCTCTGTCTCTCTGTTTCTGCTTCTCTCTCTGTCTCTCTCTGTGTCTCTGTGTCTCTGTCTCTGTCTGTCTCTGTCTCTCTCTCTCTTTCTCCTTCCTGTACCAAACTATGCTCTACTCTACACCATGATCTTCAAGCCCTCAACCTCTCAGTGCTCTCCCTGGCCATTACTCCTGCAATAGCCAGCCACATTCTCTTTTCCCCCCACCTTGACCTGTTGGTGAACCAATTTAACTCTACATGATCTTCTTCTTTTGAGTCTCTAGCCTTGCCAAGCCTCAGCCTTCAATCACTCCCAACATTCACTCCTACATACATACTACTGAATAAAGGTGAAGAAATTCTCAAACCATTCTGATTGCATCCACTATGAATTTATGTTACAAAACCTCAGAGGGGTCCTTCTTGCTGCTGGGTAATCCTACCATACCTCTCTTATCAACTCACTATTCCACTCTCTGCAGCAGCTATTCCTTCTTCAAACATCCCATGGCTCCCCCTCTCCCTGTCCTCTCTTTTGAAACTCTTGCCTCTTATTTTATAGAAATGAATGAGGCTAGGGGGCAGCTAGGTGGTGCAGAGGATAAAGTACTGGCCCTGGATTCAGGAGGACCTGAGTTCAAATCTGGCCTCAGACACTTGACACTAGCTGTGTGACCCTGAGCAAGCCACTAAATTCTCACTACCCTGCCAAAAAACATAAATAAAAATTTTTTTAATTAAACAAAAAAATGAATGAGGCCATTGGCTGTGAACTCCTCCTTCTCCCCTCTTCCTCGTCTCATTTGACTTATATGTCTTTTGCCTCTATCTCCTCCTTCACCTGAATCACGTGAAGAGGTGGCTTTAATCCTTACTGAGGCTAACTCCAGTACTTGAACAAGTGATCCCATTTCATCCTGTCTCCTCCAACAGATTGCCTCCTCTGTCATTCCAATGGTATCACTTATTTGCAATTTCTCCCTGTCTACATACAGGCTCCTTCTCTACCACTTAAAAACATATGCATGTCTCCTTTCCTCAAAATCCTCTTGCTTTATCCTTCTATCTCTGCTATCATCTTGTATCTCTTCTGGTCTTTGTGGCTAAACTCCTTGAAAAGACAGTCTATAATAGGTCCTTCCCCTTTCTTCTTACTCTCTTCTTAACCCCTTAACAATCTGGTTTCCAGGGGCAGCTAGATGGCACGGTGGATAGAGCACCGGCCCTGGAGTCAGGAGGACCTGGGTTCAAATCCGGACTCAGACACTTAACACTTACTGGCTGTGTGACTCTGGGCAAGTCACTTAACCCCAATTGCCTCACCAAAAAACAAAACAAAACAAAAATCTGGTTTCCAACCTCATCAGTCCACCACAACTGCCCTCTCCGAAGTTACCAATGATCTCTTTACCAAATAGCCTTTTTACTATGTTCATTCTCCTTGACCTCCCTTCAGCCTTTGATCCCTCTCTCCTAATACATACTCTCTTCTCTCTAGATTTTGGGGATATCACTCTCTGCTGGTTCTCATCATACCTATCTGACCACTCCTTTTCTTTCTCCTTTGTGGATCCTCAACCAGATCATGCCTTCTAATTGAAACTGTCCTAATCTCTAATAATTAGAGAAGTGCAAATTCAAGGAACTCTTAGGTTCTGCCTCACACTCATCAGATTGGCAAAGATGACCAAAGAAAGGAAAATGACAATGATTGGAGGGACTGTAGTCAAACAAGTACATTATTGCACTGTTGATGGAGCTGTAAATTGGTCCAGTCATTCTAGAAAACAATTTGGAACTATGCCCAAAAAGTCACTAAATTGTGCATACCCTTTGACCCAAGGATACTACTGACTCATTTTCCTGATTTCTTCTCATCCAGGATTCTAGGGTAATTAAGGGGCATGTTCTAATATTTCCACATTAATTACTAAAATTGCAACATCTAAACTCCCTGTCTCCTCACAGACTCCTCATAGAATGACAAATAAAGCTGTCCTCATCGAAGATTTCATTGTCTCTTAAAGATATACTAACAGTATCCATGGTCTTTATGGGAGCTGTTCCTGAAGCTGGTCTTATAAATATAATACAAAGCAGAATGTGGTAATTGGTTGGCAAGCTATAAACCAGCTACTACCAGAGTTCAAAGGAAGTAGTCACTGCTGGTTGATGGGGTCAGGTTACATGGAATAGGTGACTGTCATTTGAGCTGAGTCTTAAAGGATAGTTGAAATCAATAGTTAGGTATGGGGGTAGAAGTAGAGACAACTACCAGGTATGAGGAATGGAATGTGCAGCAAAGGGAGAAACAAGGGATAGTTTTGAAGAAAAAGGAATGGTCTGGTTGGAGATAAGATTGAAGGCAGACTGTGGAGGGCTTTGAATGCCCTACTAAAGAATTTGGACTTATTCTGTAGGAAATAGAGTGGGTGAACTCTGAAGGATTTAAACAGGGAGGTAACATTATTGGAATTTTATATAGGTAAGAGGTGGAGATTCAGGACCTCCCCACACTCTCAGATTAGTTTATGTCATTACAGATGATGAGGTGTCAATGTGTTGACAAGGTGTTGATGCCATGATATTCCTTTTATGAAGTAGGAATACCTCTATGATTGAATAGGAAGGTACAATTATCATTGACTAAGCTGAAAATGGTCCACACTCCTGAGGACTTGAAAGAGCTGAGCCTTGGAGTCAAAGAAGAACCCAGCTCTTCACCTTTTTCTTTTTTTTCTTTTTTTTTGGGGGGGGGAGGGGCAGGGCAATGAGGGTTAAGTGACTTGCCCAGGGTCACACAGCTAGTACATGTTAAGTGTCTGAGACCGGATTTGAACTCAGGTCCTTCTGAATCAAGGGCCGGTGCTATATCCACTGCGCCACCTAGCTGTCCCCCCTAGCTCTTCACCTTATGGATGGGAAAGGAGGAGTTCTTATCCCCTTCCCCTGTCATCCAGCAGCAGAGATAATCACCTAGAAGGAAATGCCCACCCAGAAGCTAAAGAATCAGTTTGAAAGAGTTTGGGGCATAATTGAGGGAGCAGAGAGATACTCCACATGAATGAATCAAGAGAGGCAGTCACTCAGGGCCAGAAAAGCAGCTCCCAAAACCCCATGACAGATCTGGGATTTGGCTGTGAATCATGGAACTCTATGATCTCAGAAGAAACAAAAATTATAGGTCATACACAGAGCAATGGAAAGAGGCATGGTGGGTATAAGTAGGCTATAGATCTTCTGATTCTAAACCTCTCCTTCCCATTGTATCACTGCATTTAGTGAGTAATTTGGTAGCTATGAGTAGGATAGATTGAAGAAAAAAAAAGATTATTGGAATAAAGCAGATAAGAAGTAAAGGAAGGTGTGAAGGATGGTTGCGGCAGTAGAAACATAGAAGAGGAGATGGAGGTGAAAGCCCCCTGCCAAGCTGCCAAGGTGGAATCAAGAGGGCATGGCAACTGGGGACAGAGAGGGGACAAAATGGAGACATGAACAAATGCCTCAGCTGTTAAGTCTTGGTGTCTGTGGGACAATAGCAATGAGAAGTTCTAGAGGATTAGCCATTTTAGGGAGGAAAGATACATGTGGTGATAAATTGGGAGAAGGACCAGACCTGTTATTTCCTTGTCATGTTGCTGTTATGATTGTTCAGTTCTATTTAACTCTTCATGACCTCATTTGGGGGTTTTTTTTGGCCAAGATACTGTAGTGATTTGCCATTTCCTTCTCCAGCTCATTTTACAGATAAGAAACTGAGACAAAGAGGGCTAACTGATTTGCCCAGGGTCACCCAGCTAGGAAGTGTCTGAGGCTGGATTTGAACTCAGGAAGATGAATCTTCCTGACTCCAGGCCCAGTTCTGTCCACTATAGTGCCACCTAGCTGTCCCTGGAATAAGGATACCCAGATGAGGAAACTTTCAACCAAGGTAAGTCAGCCCTTCTTTGCAATTTATTGTCAAAGTTGACTAGGACACTGGGAGATTACATGATTAACCCATAGTCATGCAGTCAGTATGTGTGGGCTGGTAGAGCAGGCAGATATATGTAGTAGGGCTTGGGCCCAAGTCTTACTACCCCTCTAACTACTGCACTATGTTGATAAACTAGAGATTGTTGCAAAGAGATTGGGGGTAAAGATACAGATTCAGAAACAGAGCTAGAAAAAGGCATTTGTGTGTCCAAAGGCAAGGCCTGAAAGTTACATGCACCAAATCTGGAGATCAGCTCCCTGTCTGGGACCCTCTACTAGAGTTTTCACTGTTAACACATGTAACTTGATTTCCTTCCATGAATCCATAATCTCATAAATAGAGGCTTTCCTTCCAGGTCTCAAGATCAACTCCTCAATGCCTTTTCATCCTTTCTCATTTCTTATTCATGTCGTCTTGCTAGCTCTCCACAGGGGATTCACCCAGCTCACCAGAGACCTCCGTCTGGTTATTTTAATATTTCACAGACACCAAGACAATACTTAGGCTGTCTGTTACCCTTACTCCCACTAAATGACCAGCCCACTTCATTTTTCTGACCACACATGCCCTTGACAATGTTTTTAGGCCTCTTCTCACAAGGATGATATATTATAGCTTACTTAAACCCTCCATGCCTCTTTCCATTGCTCTGTGTATCGCCTATAATTTTTGTTACTTCTGAGATCATAATGTTCTGTGATTCATAGCCATAGGTAAGAGAGAATTAGTGTTTAAAACATGGGCTTTTGCAATAGGGAAAAGCCAGAGATCATTGAAATTGAAATTGGAATCATTGTAATTTCCCAAAGGCAATGCAGCCTGCATTTTTCCTCCCATTCATTTTGGGGGCAGCTTATGTCTAACTGCAATATATACATGGACTAGCAATTCTGCCCCTCTCACTATATATCATGATCTGGACAATACGCAGTCTTCTTCCATTTTTTTCCTTGTGAATTGCTTGTCCAATCTCTTTTGAATAGCTAGGGATTTCATTGAGGAGGCCCTGGAGTATCCTGGGCTTCTGTGCAATCAACACAACATAATATGCCAATAAGGAACATCTGGAGAACCTCACCATCCATAGAGAATCCCTTGTCTCTCTGGACTCTGCTCAGGACAGTCTTGGTAATATTAAATCACAGAGACGAAAGGGACCTCCGGGATCATCTAGTGAGGTATCCAACCTATATATGAATAAGAATCTTCTTTAAACTGACAAGCAAGAGCTTCCATTAAGTCATGTGCCAACATAGGGTATTTAGCACAGAATATGTCTGGCAACACCAGAAATGTATATGATTGGTTATGGAAAGATATACATTTTGGGGGGGAAATTGGGGCTTAATTTCATTTTGGAACTTGAAAAACAAGCTAGAATCAGTGGATATTCAGCTTCAAATTTACTTCCAATGATTGGGAACTCCATTTACAATCTCCTGAGGCAGCCATTCTGCTTTGGGATAGCTTTAAGGGAACAAGTATTTTTATTCAGCACCTATTATATCCCAAGGGGGCAGCTAGGTGGTGCAGTGGATAAAAGCCCTGGCCCCAGAGGCAGGAGGACCTGAGTTCAAATCTTACCCCAAACTTTTTTTTTCATGGCAGTGAGGGTTAAGTGACTTGCCTAGGGTCACACAGCTAGTAAGTGTCAAGTGTCTGAGGCCAGATTTGAACTCAGGTCCTCCTGAATCCGGGGCCGGTGCTTTATCCACTAGGCCACCTAGCTGTCCCTACTTGGTACCCCAGACTCTTACTAGCTGTGTGACCTTGGGCAAGTCACTCAACTCCAATTGCCTTAAACCATTCAGAGCCATCTCTAGTCATCCTGATATATATCTTGCCACTGGACCCAGATACTCTAGAGGAAAGAATGAGGTTGGTGACCTTGCACAGCCCTCCTTCACTTAAATCCAATTCAGTGCAAGTCATGACATCAACTTGATATCATGGTACTCTTTGGGAATGAAGGACAAAACAAATGTATGTCTCATGTATTGCACTAAGCACTTTACAAATATATATCATTTGAACCTCACACTGACCCTGGGAGGTAGGTATTATTATTATCCTCACTTTTATAGTTGAGGAAACTGAGGGAGACTTGCCTAGGGTCACACAGCTAGTAAGTGTCTGAAGTCAAATTTGAACCCAGGTCTTCCTACCTCCAAGCCCAGGTGTTTATCCACTGCTCCACCTACCTGTTTTGTTTGAAAGTTTTTCTTTATATCAAAGAGAAATCCTCTGTGAAACTTCAGCCCATTGTTCTGCTTCCTAGGGCCAAGCAAAAAAAGTCTTATTTCTATGCCATAATGCAGTTCTTCATATATTTAAATGTATTTTATGCACATGACCTCTAAGTCTTTTCTTCTTTAAGTTAGACTTCCCCAGTTCTTTCAGCCCTTTGACACGGACTCTATTTCTCAAAAGGTCATAAATCTAGAGACCTCAGATATAATCTAGGGCAACCCCCTCATTTTACAGATGAGGAAACTGAGCCCCAGAGAAGTTAACTTGTCTACCCAAGATCACACAGATAGCAACTGGTTACTCACTTCAGGACCCCAATTTGTTCATATCCTTCCTAAAATTTAGTACCCAGTATAAGAAAAGAGACGTGAGCAATTGAGCCCCACAAATGAAGAAAGGACCATCTGTGTGGTGAGGGGCCTGTTGGCACATGTCTCAAAGAGGGGCAGATAGATATCTCTAGCCTTGGTTTCCTCCCAGAATTCTCCAAAGGAGAATTTTATTCCTGCCAGGGGAGGAAGAAAGCAGTTGGGGCCAAAGGCCATTCTGCTCTCCTCAGAGAGGGAGGATTCTATCTCTCCTTTAAATATTGTTCATTTAGGAGATACAATTGGATTCAAGCTAAGTTTTGATCACTTTGTCATTTTAGGGGGAAAGAAGAACCTAAGCTCTGTATCCAAGACTCCACTTCTTTCCCACCAAATCTTAATTCCACAACGAATTCAAATTGTAGCAAAAGAGAAATCAGAATAGGTATACATGGTAGAATATACATTGGACAATACAGAGTGAAGGAGCTCTCCCATTGGGACCAAGATGATTCAGATCAATTGAGAAAGAAGGTTTTGAATCTCACCCAAGGGGAAACTCCCCAAATTCTCTAGAATAGCACTCTAGGAATAAGGACACGTTGGGGACTCCCCACTCCTCTCAGATGTTCCCAGAGTCTTTTCCTTCAGCAAACTGGAGTTGTCCTCTTCCACCTTCTCTCTGGAAGGCAATTGGACACTATGTTTGAAGAAGACTCCCACTTGAGGAATACTGACTGAGAATTTAAGCTCTCGCCTCTCACCAACTCTGCCCTGCCCCTCACGGAGGGCAAAGTCTTCATCTCCACCAATAAGGTGAGAGTCCCATGCCAACTGGCTCTGAAACTGGAGCTAAATGAACATTAATCATGTTATGTATTCTGAAGAGTAAAACCATCACCTTGTCCTTTTGCCTCTCTTCATTCTGCCTAGGGAAGTTATTTTGGTCACATGTCACATTATTGACTCACTGATGTTATAGTCCACTAAATTCTAGATCTTTGTCACACTGTTGCCCAGTCACCCATCTACCACCTGCCCCCTGCCATCGTGTACTTTTCAAAATGATTTTTCTGACCTAAGTGTAGAACTTTATGCTTATCACTATCAAATGTAATTCAGTGTGTGTGTGTGTGTGTGTGTGTGTGTGTGTGAGAGAGAGAGAGAGAGAGAGAGGGACAGAGAGAAACAGAGAGACACAGAGAGACACAGAGACAGACGGAGACAGACAGAGACAAAGAAGGGGAGAGAGAGAGCGCTTCTGAGCCCTGGATGAACCTACTTCCCTAGGTCATTTCAATGCCCAAACCCAGTCCCAAATCTGCCATTTGCAGGAGCCAGAAAAGCTGATGGAGGAACAATTTCAGCAAATCCTTACTCCAAGTGTGTTCTCACAGGAAATCCAAGAGAATGGTGCAAGGTGAGAAGATTAATGCCAAAAAGTCATCCAAATAGAAGGTGGACTTTCAATCATTGCTAATGTGTACCTACTTGCATCGCAAATTAAATCTATTTTATTACAGAAACCTATAGTACTTGCAAAAGAAAGACTTCCAATGACGACTGAATTTCTAGCATTGTAGTTTTTGTTTGAAAGTTACAATTAGAGAGTGGAAAGTAATTTCCAAAAAAGAGCAGAATAATTCTCTCTCTCTCTCTCTCTCTCTCTCTCTCTCTCTCTCTATATATATATATATATATATATATATATATATGTATGTATGTATGTATATGTATGTATATATATATGATTAAGATGCAGTTTCTATTGCCATTATTTCCCTTTTTTTCTTTTGAAATTATGTTGTTTTTCTTCACTATGGCTTTTTGTTACAAGGATTTTTATTTTCCCCCCTGGGGGTATGGGAGAGTAGAAGGAAGAAAAAAAATAAATGCTTGTTAATTGAAAATATAATATTTAAGCAAAAAAAAGAAAGAAAATATGTAAATATGAGCCTTCTGGATCAAAAATCTTTTAGAAACTCAAGAAGGGAACATAATTCCCTTATTCTCTATTCAATGAACATATTCTATAGTCATTGTTTTATTGTTATTTTTTAAAATTTCACACTGTCTCAGGAGGACCTGAGTTCAAATCCGGGCTCTGACACCTGACACTCACTAGCTGTGTGACCCTGAGCAAGTCACTTAACCCTCATTGCCCCACCAACCCCCCCCCAAAAAAACCCCCAAGATTTCACACTGTCTTACACTTTGTTTTAAAATCAACTTTCAGTATTTGTTTGGTTGAGGTTTTGGTGGGGCAATTGGGGTTAAGTGACTTGCCCAGGGTCACACAGCTAGTAAGTGTCAAGTGTCCAAGGCCGGATTTAAACTCAGGTCCTCCTGAATCCAGTGCTTTATTCACTGTGCCACCTAGCTGCCCCTAAAGATGTGATTTTTAGAAACTCTATTTATTGAGGATGAAATCTGTATATAGTTTAGGTATTACTTCATAGGGAGCAGTGATCTTCTTTCTAATCCTTTTTCCATCATAGTTTGCTCTTGGTTATATTTTAGAACGATGGACTAATTCGCAGCACAGAAATAGTTATCCCTTCTACACTGTGACTTTCCTCATTGAGGTTTCGATATAACTTGGGTCAACATAAGAATTTAAGTGGGAATTTGCGGAAGTGGGATTAAGTGGGAATTTTGTGGAAGCCACAGACAACAAAGGCCATTTACTTGGACTTTCCAGATTGAGTGCATGCCATGTCCCTAATCCCTGTGATGTGGAAGGGATAACTATATATAGTACAGAGGAAAGGATGCTAAAAACAAAAACAAAAACCAACCAAACAAAAAAAAAACACCCAAGTCTGAGTACAGATGCTAAATAGATGGTTGGTCCTACCTAAATGTCACTATCTTGCCTTAACTTCTATACTCTCCCCAAATAGGTGGCTCAGAGCCAAAAGAAAAGTAGCAGCATGACTCAAATGCTCCTCCAAAGAACAAACATGGCGCCCAGGGTTCTGTTGTGTTGGCTTGTTCTGCCCTTTGTGAAGGAATGAAGGCAACCCACCAACCCAGGGAGGAAAACTGTGATGGCTAAAACTAAATGTGTGGGGGACAAATAGTTTATGGATAATGGCTGGAGAAAAGGATTGTAAGAAGCAAGCACAGAAAAAATGACAAAAAGGGCAATCTGTCGTTGGTGGTGGTGTTGTTTTTAGAGAAGCTATGATTCTCACCTCCCCTTAACTAAATATAGTAATTTTCACAAAAATTTTTTTAAAAGACCATGAAATTAATTCATGGATACATCTTAAACCTGTCCTTGAAACAGAAATTTGTTTCAATGGGAGCAACACCTAAGGTGTTACAACAGAAGTAGATCTACTGATGGAATTTAGTACTGTGCATAATAGATGCTTAATAAAATGTTTGAAGGAATGAATGAAAAAAATAATCTTATTGGATTGGGTTCATAGTTCTAGACTCTCAAGCTTTTTATTTCAGATTCTGATATGAATGGATTAGCTATCCTGGGTTGTTGACAACTGAAAATTTGACGAGCATGCTTTGTGTAACTTCATCCAAGTCACAGATAAAAATGTTGAGTAGCCCAGAATCTAGATCTCCAATGAACTCTAGGGAACTTCTATTAGAGACCTCCTTCCAAACTGACTTGGCAAACAATTCTGAATCACCTAACTACTGTCATCTATCTCACTTCTCTATATTGTCCACAAGGATAGAAAAGAAATTTTTTGAATATGCTTTACCAATGGCGTGTGGATCTTCAAGGTGCTGATCCATGGTCGTCCACGACTGGTGGAAGCCTACTACTAGTGGATAGCTTTAGCAATTGGTGGAATGAAATAAATGCTGGGTATGGTGTCAGAGGACATGTCACCTACCATTTATGTGACCTTGGGTATGTTCAAACCTCTGCACCTCATTTTCCTCATCTGTAATATTAGATGACCTCTAATGACCCTTGGGATCCCAGAACCCCATGTTTTATTGTTCTCATGATATTGATACTTGAAATATTGTTTAACAAATGTACACTTATGTATTTATCGAGAAATGTTATATGATTTTAATATTTGTGCGGCCCTTATAAACTCTGGAGGTACTTATTCTGACACTAGAAGGTTGCATCTCTAACTTGTAGCTGGCTACATCTCACCCTCAAGGTTGTAGGGGTAAGCCTAAGAGATAGTGGTGATTTTTCTGATCCTATCTACTTGAATCCTCATTTCAGTTTGTTCTCCTCAATATTAATCACTACTGTCAGTCACCTCATTAATGCCATTTCTTAGCATCAATTAAAGTAAATTTGCTTTTGCAAAGGTATATTCTCAGGGAGGAAGATATAAGAAGAACATATAAGTTCAATAGATTCCTCCCTAAATTAAGAGTACACTCTCCACCATGGTCCCTGGGAAGAGTGGGCTCCAACTTAAAGCAGTTTGCTACAAAGCATTCACCCCATCAAATTCACTTCATTGCCACTGGACAAATTTCTCCTTTGATGAAGGACATGGAGTCTCAGCTCCTGGGTAGATCCCCTGCTCAGTGAGGTCAAGCAGGTTTTTCCTCAGACATTACTGACACACCAAGCTTGGATGTTGGAAGACTCTGGTATGGAGTTCCCACAATGAACCTGTGTTCCTCTGCTTCTTTAGTCTCTCAATGCCTTGTACCAAAGGAGTATGTACACAAATGGGAGGTTGCCACTATCTAGACATAGGCTTGACTAGAAAGTCATACATTCAAGAGCTGCCTGGTGGGGCAGGGAGGGGTGGGGAGGAAAGGATATGTGGGAAGGGTAATCCTTCCTCCACCAAGAAATTATACTTCGGGGGCAGCTAGGTGACGCAGTGGATTGAGCACCAGCCCTGGAGTCAGGAGTACCTGAGTTCCAATCTGGCCTCAGACACTTAACACTTACTAGCTGTGTGACCCTGGGCAAGTCACTTAACCCCAATTGCCTCACACACAAAAAAATTATACTTCATAGCCAACAAGATGAAAAAAAAGAGTGAGTTTCTCCTTTGGAAATATTTGTTTGTACTATCAATTCCAGTTCAATAGGCAACCAAAAGGCCCCACTTCACCAAAAAGTAAGTAGGGAAACAAGAGTCACAGAATACCTGTACATGCTCTGAAAAGGAGAGCCAGACCCTTCTATTCCATGTCTTCATGAACTTCCAAAGACAGGCTTACCAAATGTGCATGCCCCTAGTCACCTCTCCCTATTATATAAGCATGGAAAATATTTATTGTAGGAGAATCTCATCATTTGGCTTTTTTGTAGCCAAAAACCACAGCAGGATTTTATATTCTCTACACCTTTAAGTCACCTATGTGACCATGAAGATATTGGCTGTCTTAGAATATTGTCTTTGGAAGCATGCCTATTCCTTTCTCATCGAGGATACCTTTTGTAAATGGATAGAGATTTTCTCATAAAGACTTTGTAAAGATGAGAAAGCAAGCAAACGGGTTACCAGTTTCTGACATCTTCTAACTTTTTTATAATAATATAATATATAATAATAATAATTAATAATAATTTTTATAATAATATAATATCCATTTTACTTTTTATTCCTCTGAGTTTTGTCTCTTTGAAAATCTTGAAAACGGATCCCTACATACCTTAAAAAATTTGCTGCCTTGAGTAGATTTCATAGCATCCTAGATTTAGTGCTAGAAGGGACCTTGGAAAGTACCTAGTATAACCCTTTTATTTTACAGATAAGTAAACTGATGACCAGAACCATAAGTGATCTGCCCAAAGTCACACAGGTTGTAAGTAGCAGAGTCAAGATTCAAACATGGATCCTCTGACTTTAAATCCAGTGCTTGCCAACTATAAAATGGAGATAATAATAGCACCTACGTCACAGGGTTGTTGTGAAATCAAAATGAGAGAGTTAATGCTTGTAAAAGTGTTTAGCATGGTGCCTGACACAGAATAGGCACTTAATAAATGTTTATTCACCTCTCTTACCCCTATTGCACCACAGATAGTTTCTTTTAAAGAGAGAGAAAGAGATGATAGATAGAGAGAGAGATGGTAGAGAAGATAGATAATAGATAGAGATGCTAGAGATGATAGCTAGATATCTGGATAGATGATAGAGATGATAAATAGATGATAGATGATAGCTAGATAGATATATACATACATACATACATAGGTAGATTGGTAGATAGATAGATGAGGGCTCATGACCTATGGAGTTAAGAGGATAGCCATTCACAGAGTTACTTGAAGAATCCTGAAAGTAGCAGAGTGCAGGTTAGGGGAATGAAATCAAAGGTGATGTTTCCCCTTAACAATCAGCTGGTAGATCAGTTCTTTAGCAAAAGAATTTACTCAAATGGCATTGCAGGAACAGTAATTACAAAGCATTTCTCCAAAAAACCTAGGGCATGATTACCCACAAATAAATACACAGCCCATGGGGAGAAGAGTAGGTGCGATTTAAATTACAAATGTAATGAAGTGGGGGCAGCTAGGTGGTACAGTGGATAAAGCACAGGCCCTGGATTCAGGAGGACCTGCGTTCAAATCTGAACTCAGACACTTGACACTTACTATCTGTGTGACCCTGGACAAGTCACTTAACCCTGCAAAAAAAAATGTAATGAAGCATACAGGCAGAAAAACACACAAGGCCAAGGTAACTCACAATACTGGAGCTACTGGGCCTCGATATACTTTCTTTCTCTAGAAGGCCATCTTAAAGTTCCCTACTGAACATCAATAAGAGAGGAGATGTCCCACTGCTTACCTCGGGTGGCTACTTAAAGGACATTGCATCTTCAGTGGATAGACAGCTTAGTAAGCTTTTTTCTAGTGGGGCACAATGTTTGGGCAGTCAGCTGGGTCAATTGGCTTCTGAAATAGACAAGAAGATTACTTGGTTCTTGGGAGCCAAAACAAGTCACATGGTCACTGGAATACGACTAGATTCTTCCAAGTTGGTCACTCTGTCAATAGGAAGTTGCTGCCAGACAGGGTTAGGCAGCCCATTCTTCCACTGGACCTTGCTGCTGAGACACTACTGTCTAGATGGGGTTTGCACATCACCCAACCACTAGGCTTTTCTGAGGACATGACATCTCTTCTGGAGAGCTGAACAGGTTGGATTCCATGAACAATCCATTCAATTTCATCAATGTGCAGCTACAACATTTCACCAGGTTCAACCAGCCACTTAGCTAAGTGATACTGCATTCTCTTCAGCTGGAGTGTTACAGTGTTCCTTACAGCTAGATTATTACAATGCGCTTTTTTTTTTTTGGCAGGGCAATGAGGGTTAAGTGACTTGCCCAAGGTCACACAGCTAGTAAGTGTCAAGTGTCTAAGGCCAGATTTGAACTCAGGTCCTCCTGAATCCAGGTCCAGTGCCTTATCCACTGCACCACCCAGCTGCCCCCTACAATGCTCTTTCAACTAAGGCAATGAACTTTAACCTAGAATTGTCAGAAGGCTCTCTTCTTTGATTCTTGGAGAACTTTTGATGTGAGAATCATTACCTCCAGACAGGAGGTGGAAGATGCCTAGTCTTTCCTTTTGGAAATTCTTCCTGATTCACAGTCAGTTCTCTCAACCAGAGACTTTTCCTTGGCTTATGGTGTTGAGTCCTAATTCAACTAGCTTTCAGGTCATGGTCACCCTTTACAATCTTCTACAGATGAATGGCTAAGAACAAAGGTATGTATAACCTGTGCCCTGGAGAAGTTGTTGTCTTTGCTGGTCATTTAATATACAGTTGAGCCATTCAAGTCTTAGACCCCTTCCAGTGTGGAATGCTTCTTTTGTACGTCTTTACATTTCAATAATCTCAGGGCAGCTAGGTGGTGAAGTGGATAGAGCACCAGCCCTGGATTCAGGAGGACCTGGGTTCAAATCCAGCCTCAGACACTTAACACTTACTGGCTGTGTGACCCTGGGCAAGTCACTTAACCCCAACTGCCCTGCAAAAAAAAACCAAAAACCAAAACATTTCAATAACCTCTATCTTTTTGCCCTTCCCGAGCTTCAGCTTTGCTGAATTCTCCCTGGGGCATCTTATTATAAGTATGTAGTTAGTCGGGTAACTCTTTCCTACTTTGTCTACTTAAGGAACATTTCCATTTCCTCATATAACACATTGATAAAAGATGTTAAGTCAAACGTGACCACTCCATTGTAAAAAAAAAAAAAGATTTTTAAAAAGTAGATTGCTATACACTGTTGGTGATATTGTAAATGGTCCAGCCATTCTGGAAAGTAATTTTAAACTATTCACCAAAAGTCACTAAACTGCGACTCTTCGACCCAAAGATAACTAGGCTATATCTGAAATGGATTGAAGAAAGAGGAAAATAACATATATGTACAAAATATTGATAGCTGTTCTTATGGTAGCAAAGAACTGGAAACCAGGGGGATGCCCATCAATTGATGAATGAATGAACAAATGACAGTACATGAATATAATGGAATTATGCCATATTATACCATAAAAATGATGAAATGGATGGTTTCAGAGAAATCTGGAAAAATATGTATAAACTAATGCAGAGTGAAGTGAGCAAAGCCAAGAGGTATACTATAAAATAGCAACAGTGTAAAAATGTACAGCTTTATATGACTTGAGAACTCCAACCAATGCATTGGCCAACTATGATTCTAGAGGATTGATGATAAACTATGTTACCCACCTTCTGACAGAGAGGTAATGGTACAGAAGATATATAATTTTTAGACATGGCCAATGTAGGAAATTGTTTGCTTGACTATGCAAATATGTTACAAGGGATTTGTATTTCTTTTTCTTTTCTTTCCAATGGGAAGGAGAGAAATGAGAGGGAGAGAAAATATTTTGATAGAAAAAAATAAAATATGCAGACTAAGACACCCTTTGGTCATGACTATTGTGGGAATTTGTTTTGCTTGACTATGTATATTTGTTACAAGGGTCTTGTTTTTCTTTTTTGAGGAGGAAGTTGGAGAAAGAGAAAATAAATGTTTGTTAATTGGGGAAAAGAAGAAAATAGATTGTTATAGAAATGATAGCAATTCTTTTACTTTGAATATATGTGTTGTCCTTCCAGTTTCATCTATAAATGTTCTCAGGTTGATTTGACTTAGATCTCATGACAAGCTTGTTACAGGCTCATTTCCCCCTCTACTATTTTTTTTTTTGCTTTTTTATTACTTGTAACATTTTGAAATTTTGTTTTTACTCTAAATTGAAGCAATCCTTAGATTCTATGTTTCTCCTCTGTCTAAGGAGATCAAGCATTTGCTGGCTAGCAATGGTTCCTAGGCTCTATTGACCCACTCACTGTGGCAACTATTTTATACTGGGTTAGATTTTTCATGGAGAAAATCCAGCACAAAGTCTAGGTTAGATATTTCTCTGACTTGCAGATGACATGAAACTGATTGCATCGAGTGCCATGCTTTTGTTGTTGTTGTTGTTTGTTTTGTTTTGGTGAGGCAATTGGGGTTAAGTGACTTGCCTAGGGTCACACAGCTAGTAAGTGTTAAGTGTCTGAGGCTGGATTTGAACTCAGGTACTCCTGGCTCCAGGGTCAGTGCTCTATCCACTGCGCCACCTAGCTGCCCCAAGCGCCATGATATTTTAAAGCCTCCTAAAAGAGATCCATAATCACTCAAAGAAATTAGCCTAACAGTCCACACAGAAAAAAAGCAAGGAGATTAAGAAAATCTCTTGTCTAGATATGCTGTTGGAAGCTAGAAGTGTAGAGCTCAATTATCACCAGATGTACCCTATTGGACAATGAGTTGGGTTCAGACTTGAACAAGAAGAGGAGTGCAGGTTGGATTAACTCTGGGAAATGGAAAAGTTCTTTTTAATGACCCTCAAGCTTCTCCCTGAAACAAGATACATCTTTTTAATGCCAAAATTCTTCCAATGATGTAGATCTGTGAGTCATGGAATAATTCAGTGAATTTTAAATTGAAATTGAAAATCACCCAAAGGGCAATAGAAAGAGGCATTGTGGTATAGGCAGGCTACAACACATCACAAATAGGGAATTATGAAAAAAGTGCTATAAAGGATGTCATCCAACTTCTCAGTACAATAATGATAATAATTTTTTAAAAGAAGTTGGACTGTTTTCTTGGTGAGAGCCAATGACAATCAGTGGGCAGCGTGTGTGCTAACTGGTATCACTGGGATGATAGGAAGACTCCAAGAAGGTTCCTAACACATTGAGTTGAAAACCTGTGGCAGGGACAGCTAGGTGGTGCAGTGGATAAAGCACCAGCCCTGGAGTCAGGAGTACCTGAGTTCAAATCTGGCCTCAGACACTTAACACTTACTAGCTGTGTGACCCTGGGCAAGTCACTTAACTCCAATTGCCTGACCTAAAAAAAAAAAAAACAAAGAAAGAAGAAAAAACTCATATGTACAAAAATATTCTGTGGGAAACCTGTGGCAAATTCGAGAGAGAACATGGACAAGATGTTCACAGCCATCTATGGTCGGAGGCTATACCCCAACCAATAAGATCACAGATAAATTTGAACATTTGAAAGTAAACTCCTCTAAGAAATAGTAGTAATCAGAGTCAATATCTTTATTTTTTTTATTAATGTCCCATCTTTCAGAGTCAAGAGTTTATTTAAATAAGTTGGGCTGGAACTCTTGTTCTCACACATCTTTTCACCTTTTCTTGTAATTTAATGTTGATTTTGACAGTCAGTGATCTGACTGAATACAGCTAGTTGACTTTGAAATGATTCCCACAGCAATAACCAATTGATTCTTATCTTTTTAGATCCCCTTTTAAAAATATTAATAAATTCTAGCAACTTCCAACTCTCTCCTTGAAAAAAGTAATACTGAGCTGTATTTAATACCTAACACTTACAGTAGTGGCAGCAGTCCAAATCTGCTATAAGCATAAAAGATGATAGCATGCTACCATATTAATTATCCAGTGAGGGAGTATGATAATGTTGTTGACAAGGCCATGTTTTCCTTCAGTCTCCAGTTTAATTCCTCTCTGGTAAGAAAAGGCTGTAGTATTGCCCCTGGACACCAGAGGGCTTTCAGCCTACAAACGAGTAGGCTTGCCTTTTTTTTTTTTTTTTTTTTTGGAAGTCCTCCATGGCTGGGCCCACTTCAAGTAGCTTAAATTTCTTGTTGTTCAACTTCAGAATTTAGCAAGGGGCTGAAATGGACTCTGGATCAAAATATTTCAAAAATTAAACTGACAGCTCTTGAGCCCTCACCCCATACCTGGATTCTCCATTTTATGATCATGACCCACCACATTTCTAGGACACAGATACTCAAAATACTTCATGGTTTATTGAACGTAATGAATGGAAGAGATAAGGTTAAGTACATTTACATGGAGCTATACATGGCCAACCATGTCCCCAAAACCTCCTCCTGGGTAGCCTTACCCAGTTTTTTGTTTTTTGTTTTTTTGTATGGCTAGTGAATTCCCAAACCACATAAGCCTGTAAATTACAGAAAGGACTAAAAGAAGAGTATTGTCTGAGGTCCCATTGAAGGATCGAGACTATTAAAAGGAAAGCAGAGGGGGCAGCTAGGTGGCACAGTGGATAAAGCACTGGCTCTGGATTCAGGAGGATCTGAGTTCAAATCCAGCCTCAGACACTTCACACCAGCTGTGTGACTCTGGGCAAGTCACTTAACCCTTATTGACCCACCAAAAAAAAATTAAATAAATAAAAAGGAAAGCAGAGAAAGCACAGTGAGAGGAAGCAGCTTTCCCTTCCTTGCTCACTAGCTGCTAGGATCCTTGACAGGCTGGCATTCTAAATAGAATCTGACAGTGGCTCCTCATTCTCAGTCCCTTGAATGGTAGTCTAGAAGTCTGACTCTCAAAGTTAGCTGCCACTCACTCACAAAGTCATGGTCAAGTATGGCTCTAACAGTCACCGTGTGTCAAGGAGGAAGTTCCAATAACAAGGACAATGAAAGAAAGAGGAGCCCAGACCTATATCCCAACATATAAACCTTGTACCTCCTTAAATATCGTAAAATTTTCGGTCTGTCGGGAAAGAGCCTGTAGAAATCTCCAGGGAAGGCATATGTCTGAATTTAGCACTCTTCTTTCCTGGACCCTCAGGTCCAAAGGTTAAGATAAGAAGTCACCAGTATAGGCCCTGGTTACACATTTTCCAACATATTTTGACATCAGAAAATAATTATGCACCAAAGAGTAGATTTCTCTCTAGCATTAAGATATATGTAATGGGGGGCAGCTAGGTGGCACAGTGGATAGAGCACCGGCCCTGGAGTCAGGAGTACCTGAGTTCAAATCCGGCCTCAGACACTTAACACTTACTAGCTGTGTGACCCTGGGCAAGTCACTTAACCCCAATTGCCTCACTAAAAAAAAAAAAAACCCAAAATATATGTAATGATAAAATAGAATCGTTTCTTTTTAAATTTTTAATAGTATTTTATTTCCACACATTTACATGTAAGAACAATTTTTAGCATTACATGTTTGTTTTTTGAGTTTGGATTTCCAAATTCTATCTCTCCCCTCTCCTCTTCCTCCTCTCTGAGACAGTAAGCAATCTGATACAGGTTATACATGCCCACTCACATAAAACATTTCCACATTAGTCATAAAATAGAATATTTTCCAATGGCTCTCAGTCTGCCCCAATGTGTTGACCCCTAGCCCAGCTCACTTGGTCCCTGATCTGCTTAGTAAATCATCCACATAAAGGTGGAAGCTAAAGTCCTGGAAATGATAAAATGCTAAATGAAAAAGGTTATAGAGAGAAGAGAACTGAATACAGGGGCAGCTAAGTGGTGCAGTGGATAAAGCACCGGCCCTGGATTCCGGAGGACCTGAGTTCAAATATGGCCTCAGACACTTAACAATAGCTGTGTGACCTTGGGCAAGTCACTTAACCCTAATTGCCCCACATAAAAATAAAAATACAGGCATGGCTGAGATAGCTAATCCTGTTAAAAAAAAAAAAAAGAACTGAATACAGTCTTAGAGAATGTCTACATGTGGAGGCAGAAGGAGGGTGGTAAGCTGAAGCTTGATAACAGTGGGGATAGACCCAAAGATGTGAATCCTAGAGATATTTCAAAGAAAATTCAATAAATAAACATTGTAAAGTGACTACTATGTTACAAGAAACACAACTTCGGGGGGGGGGGGGTGGCTAGGTGGCGCAGTGGATAGAGCACTGGCCCTGGATTCAGGAGGATCTGAGTTCAAATCCATCATCAGACACTTAACACTTACTAGCTGTGTGACCCTGGGCAAGTCACTTAATCCTCATGGCCCCACCAAAAAAAAAAAAAAAAAAAGATGGATCTCCTAGAATGCTCCTCGAGCAACTCCACAGGGGCTCCCATTGGGTACTAGACCTTTCTCTCTTGCAGTTTGGGAGGTGGCAGAGGTAGACAGGACCTCAAAGGTCATCTAGTTAAATCCTGAAGCAAAAATGCCCTATTCATCTTCAACAGGTTAATCAACCAACTTCTGTTTCAATACAGCTCCGTGCTGGCAGGCAGACAACATTAAGCATTTACTTTTTGCCAGACACTGTGCTAAGTGATGGGGATGCAGATAGAAGCAAAAAGAAAGACAGTTTGCCCTCAAAGAGCTTACACTCCAACTCATAAAAGGGAGCTGGAAAGTGCGGGGCAGGGGAAAAAAAGAAGATATGAGAAGGCTGGAGGAGAATAGAGCACTTAGTTTTAGAACCTTCCCCAAAATGAGGGCTCAGGAAGGAAATGTACCAGGGGGAGAAGGAAGCCATCAAGGCAGAGAGGGAAGTTACCCAGTAAGAAGGCAGCCCAGGAATGGGAGTGAAATCAGAACAGTATGAAGCACAGTCAGGAGGGGAAATTTTAAACTCCTACTAAACTGCAAAGCACTGCTGAAAGTACTGGGCCTAGGGGGTGGCTAGGTGGCGGCTAGGTGGCGGCTAGGTGGCACAGTGGATAAAGCACCAGCCCTGGATTCAGGAGTACCTGAGTTCAAATACAGTCTCAGGTACTTGACACTTGCTAGCTGTGTGATCCTGGGCAAGTCACTTAACCCCCATTGCCCCGCAAAAGAAAGAAAGAAAGAAACAAACAAACAAACAAACAAAGTACTGGGCCGACAAAGAAGATAAAGACCCCACCCTCAAGGAGCTTACTTGTTACTGGAAATATATGATGTATTCACAGATGGAAGGAAGGTGGCAATGAATGTTTCCTGAGATAGAGAGTGAGAGGGCAAAAATTCTCTTTAAGCCTGCTCAGGTTATCAGAAAAGAGGGGAGGGAGCACTAATAGTTGGGGAGAATTTGGGAAGGCTTCATGGAGAAAACAGCAAAGAAAGGCAGAGCTAAAGAAAGACTGAATTCCAGCACTAGGGGATGACCTCAGGGAGTGCAGAGGCAGCAGGTGCCCTTCTAAGTTTGAAGAAGGACTAGTTGTCTGGGAAATTGAATAATGGACATAAAAGAGGATAGAGCTGGGGCAGCTAGGTGGCACAGTGGATAGAGCAACGGCCCTGGACTCTGGAGGATGAGTTCAAATCTGGCCTCAGACACTTAACACTTACTAGCTATGTGACCCTGGGCAAGTCACTTAACGCCAATTGCCTCACCAAAAAAACAAAAAAAGAGGATAGAGCTGTCCAGTTTCTTATATAATCTTCTCTGTCTGTTCTCCTTGGTTTGTATATGAAAATGTTTGTGTTTGTTAATTGCAAAATTCCTAATTTCTAAAAGAATTAAAAAAAAACAGTTTGGAGGGCTACATTGGAGTCTAAATGTGCACATCCTTAAATACCACCAGACTAATGAGTAAAGATCTGAGTTCAAATCCGGTCTCATGACATTTCCTAGCTATGTAACCCTGGGCAAGTGATTTAACCTGTCTGCCTCAGTTTCCTCAACTGTAAAATAGGGCCAATATTTTCATCTTCCTCCTAAAGTTGGTGGAAGGATCAAATGAAATATTTGTTAAGTAATTAATACACAGTAACCTGGCACATAAGTGGTTACTTAATAAAAAATTCTTCTTTCCTTCCAAAGTATTTTAACCTAGAAGTAATAAGGACCCCCTTAAGGTTTTCTGTTTGTTTTTGTGGGGAAATGGGGGTTAAGTGACTTGCCCAGGGTCACACAGCTAGTAAGTGTCAAGTGTCTTGGGCCGGTGCTTTATCCAAGGCGCCACCTAGCTGCCCTGCCCTTAAGGTTTTAAGCAGCCAGTGGCATGTGTCTTGAAACTATGTTGGCAGCTGTGGGGAAGGATGGATCAGGGAGATGAGGGCTGTGGATGCTAGGAACCAACTCCATCAATCATTCTATTCTGCTTTTGGATAATCCTAACAGTTGGCAAAATTTCCCCTACATCCGACTGATATCTTCCTCTGATAACTGCCACCCATTGGTCTTATTTCTGTCCTTTGGATCTGCTGTCCTTTGTCTAAACCTCCAACAACTGGCTTCAAGATTTCGACATCTGGCAGGGGACGTGACCTATTATTATTCCTCACTCTTTTCTGGAGGGCTCTTACTTGCCACTCGACCCTCTCGGCAGTGCAGGCTGAAAGAATGACCAGAAGGGGGCAATGACGAGACGCACATTCACAAGAGCACGGGGCTCAAGGGATGTCTATTGCAACTTCGGGACTAAAAACTCGGAACCTGAGACCACAGTTGGGCACTGAGGGGACGAAATCCAGTAAGACTTAGAACTCATAGATCGATCCTCAGAATCCCCCACTTTATAATTGCAAGCTTTCGTTCTTGTGAGTCTAGAACCCAGAGACTTGGAACTCTTGTCCCTAGCTTTCATTTCCTAAGTCACCTGGGAAGTGGAAAAAGACCAAAACACGAAAATTTAAAAAAAAACAACCCAAAAAAACAAACCTCTGACCTCCTCGGGGGAGGCGGTGGCGCTGCCCGCCCCACCCATCCAGTGACTCACTCCCTTCCAAATAGCTCGCCCTAAAACCTGCCCTGCGCCAGGAGAGGGAGGGAGATGGGGGTGGGATAAAGGGGACGGGGGCGGGGAGGAACGGGCACTAAGGTGGGCTCTATCCCTTAACCCGAGGCGAAAGTACAAGCTCAGTCGAGTCCCGGCAAATGTCCCTGTTTACTGTGAAGCCGGGGAGGGAGGGAGGTGGGGCGGGGCCTGGGCGGCCCCAGCCCGCCCTCTTTGCCCCGATCCCCAATCCCCGTCCACTTTTCCCAGAGCCTCCAAATCAATGCTCAACTTCTCCCAGTACCTTCCCCGCTGACTGGCATCCCTTCCCCAGCTCTCCACGGGCTAGGGATTGGGGGGAGGGGGAGAGGGGGAGAAGTGGAGAAGGGGCGGGGGTAGGATCAAGCTTGCAGAAGGGTACAGGCCCAAGTCCAAAGCGTAGAACGTAGAACCCAGGACGGGGCCGGAACCCTGTATTGCTGGTCCCTGACCTCCACACCCTTCCCATCTATCCCCTTAGTTCTGGAAGACGCCGATGGGAGGTGATGGAGGGGGAGGGAGCTGGCGGGGAGGAGTGACGACAATCTTCGCCCCAAAGCGGTAGGATGTGGGGAAGGGGCAAAGGTATCTGTAGTGGGATTTCTAGTTCCAATTCTGTTATCAGTTTGACCACGGACAAGACACAAAAAAATATCCGAGCCTCGGTTTCCCCCATCTATAAAATGACAGCACTGGAGTGAATACCCCTTCTAGCTTTAAATTCTAAGATCCGATGTCTTGGCTCGCGGGTAACAAGGCACCGCCTCTCTTGAACCGCTTTCCAAGCCCCTCAGCCCTGCCACTCCTCCTTCTCCCCCTCCTCTGGAGGGTGAGTGAGAGACCCACGCGCATGCGCACCAAGACATTTGCCGCGTAGCTAGCTCTCCCCCTTTTCTCTCCCCGCCCCTTCCCCCTCCCCGCCCCCTCCCTCTGCTCCCTACCTCCCACTCCCCCTTCCCTCCCCCCGCCCCCCCCCCCCGCACCACCTCCATCCCGGGAGCACAGGCGCGAGCTCAGGGCCCTTGCACGGAGGAGGAAAAGAGGGGAACCCTCCGGCTTTCCCAAAGCTGCAAAGGACCCCTTCACAGGCTCCCCCACCCCGTCCACGCCCCCCCCCCGCCTCCTCCCAATTGTGCATTTTTGCAGCCGGAGGCGGCTCCGAGATGGGGCTCTGAGCTAAGCCCAAGGCGGGGGGAGAACCAAGAGAAAAGGAGGGAGGGGGGACCTCGAGGTGTTTGATTTGGGGGCGCATCTTCCCCGCCAGCGAGCTCCAGCGGAGGGGCTCCTAACTATTGCCTTCTCACCCCTACCCCCCCCCTCCGCCTCCGATCCCAGAGCTCGCTGCGCTTTGCAGAAAGAAAAGACAAAAATAAAGGCGGGGAGGAAAACGGGGGACCCCCCTGAAGGGGGGCATAGACTAAAAGGAGCCAGATTACGGAGGAGGGGGCTGTTTGCATCGGCCCCGCACCACCATGCTGAGCCCGCTGCTGCTGTTGCCGCTGGTCTTGGCTCTGGCCACAGCGGCGATGGATGGTGAGTGAGACTCCCCCCACCCTCACCCCCTCCCCTGAGGACGCCCCCTCCCCAGTCCCCACCTCTTACTGCAGAAAGGGGAGGGAGTCGCGGGGTGGGGGGGCCTTTTGTTATCCGGGTCCAGCTGACACAGCAGCGCCCCGGCTGGGGGCTGGGAGCAGGGGTCCGGATTGGCGGGGGGTGGGGAGCCTGGGTGGAAGATGCTTCCCGGACCCCCCAGCTCAGACAAAGACTGGTTTGGGGAGCAGACCTGGCGCCCCCTTAGTGCCACCGAGGATGGAGGGAGGCCTATGCTGTCTCTATTTCTAGCGGAGGACGTGTCCCGGGCCCCCCACCCCCACCCCCCATCCCTATCTGAATTGTGAAGGAATCTGGATTTGCATTAAACATCTGCAAAGGGGGGTGGGGGGAGCTGCTCGGGCGGGGGTCTGCGGTGTGTTTCTAATGCGTAGAGGGAGAAAGCCGAAGGGGGAAGTGATTTTCCGAGGTGCCCACACTGGGCAGAGGTGTGAGGAGAGGAAGAGGACTTGTGTACTAAAAGATTGACTGGGCCCTGGAGCAGGGGTGGAGGGAATGGGTTCTAGAATGACTGGGTTCTAACCTAGGCCTCCAGGGTTCCACATCTTTCCACATTCCCCCTTTTGTGGGCCTCTGTCAGTAGCCAGGATTGGGTTGAACTGTATTGGGATGGAGGTGGGAGGGGTGGGGGTTGTTATGTTACTTCGAAATTCCCTTCTTAATTTCTGGAGGTTTGGATGAAACGTCAGACGTCATCAGTGAAGAGAGGAACTGGGAGTCTAGTTTGGATCGCTGGGGTGGGGGTCCCCTCATAGTTTGGACTAGAAGGAGAGTTTGGTGATGGGGGGGGAGCCGGTATGCTGCTGCTATTTTTTATTCTGCAACTTAAGTGAATTTGTTTTTAATTTCTCCCCCCTCCCCCTTCTCTCTTTGCATAATGCAGACATCAGCTCTAGCTGGAACTGTATGTGCTTTAGGGAACTGGGGGTGACCTCTTGTTCCCTCTCCTTTCCCCCCTTTGACTCTTTTCCCTATTTAACCCTGAGTCATGGGTTCAAGTCTTGTCTAAGGCATGAACAGGGACGTATAGATTGGGGGTTGGGCTGGGCTGAGCTGAGCCCCGAACACAGATTGAGTGTGTGTAGGGGGGTGTCTCACCACTCTCTTCCCCCAGGGGGCTCCATACTCTGCCCACAGCAAGAAATGACCCTCCCTCCCCAGGCCCCCCACACCTCCACCCCCACTTCCAATCTCCAAAACTTTGCCAAGTTTGGGGTTGGGAAAGTTTTTCTCAGAAATCCAACTGCCCTGTCCCCCTCCCCCGTGACCTCATTGGGAATCAAAGACCCTCTTACTTTGGTTAAGAGTGAGGCTGGGGAGGGGAAGAGAAGTTTGGGGAGCAGAGGAGCCCATTTAAGTAGAGAGGGGGGAAATTCAAAGCCCCCTCCCTCAATTATACCATCCTTCAGAACTCTCTGTCTTCTTTGAGCTAAGAGGAAAACAAAAACAGAAATTGCCAGTTTAGAGGAAGGCAGGATCTCTGTCTTCATCCCTCCCCAAACCAGCCTGTCTCTGCCTGCTGTACCCCCAAACAACTATATTTCACTTCCCCCCCCTTCAGTGAGGAAGTTCAAGGGTTGTTCTCTTCACCATGGCACTGGAAGGGAAACTGAGGCAGAGAGAATTGGGACACCTGGTTCTGGGAAAGATTAGGGAGTATCAGAAAAGGCAAGACCAGGAGAGAAAAACAATTTGGTTGGGGGGTGGAAGAGGCAGGAGGGGCCACTGTGGGGAACAGAAAACATCCTGAGACGTTCTCCCTGGCCCAGCTGGAGTTTCACAATGGGATGAGAAAGGGACACAGCTGTCCTGTGTTCAGGGGCTCTAATGCTGGCTTTGGCCACCCCCTCTAGAGTGTGTGTGGGGTGGGGAGGGGGGTGGGCTGTTACAGACATTCAGCTCCTCTCACAGTTTAGGCACTATTCTCCCTAATTATTGCCTTTCTCCAATACTGCCCCCCTTCCCGGATTCCAATATCTCAGGCCAAGTTGTACCCAGAAGAATGAGAGGAGAGAGGCACTCGTAATATGGAAAGGGCAATCAATGAAGCAAAATGAAGTCAGGGAGCCTAGCATTGAGAACTAGCTATGGAATTATGGGCAAATTATTTCCCTTTTTCAAACCTCTGTTTCCTCGCTTGTAGAATGACCGTGATCATAATACTTGCACCATCTACCTCACAGGGCTGTTGGGGGAAAAGTGCTTTGTGAAATCTGAAGTGATCTGTAAATTCAAATTCATATTTGGGGGGAAAACTTTTGGGTCATTACCTAAAAGTCTGTGTTGTTTTGTTTCTCTACCTCAGTTTCCCTCCTTAGACACTTCTTGCCATGTGGTGGTAGTTGAGGGTGGGAAGAAGTTTTCCTCTCTGAATCAGTAGAACAGCTCAAGGAAGAGTTGATTTGAGTTCCTTCTCCCCAAATTGTCATCTAGATTGTAGCCCCTCTCTACCCTACCCAGATCATCTCTGTCTCCTCCCCACCCCAACCCTGAGCCAAGACCACACTTCATCTAGAGTTGTTCTCCAGTATCTTCCCTCCTCCCCAGCCCTATGCCCAGCCAGGGCAAAGAATCACCATCCCCAAAATCCGTATGCCCCTAGCACTTCTGGGAAGTTTTCATTCAGGTCTCATCATCCTCTCTCTCTTCTGCTCAGTCTCAGCCTCTACCCTCAGTGAAGATGGAAAATGGGGGGGGGGGATGTCTAATTCCTGGGTTACAGAGGCCTGACCCTTCCCCTGAATCATGAGTGGAATGATTCAGGAGATGGTCCCAATGGTTTGCTTTGGGGGAATCCTCTTGAGGTATATGTGAGCGGAGTCAAATAAGCGTTTTCTGACCTAGGTTTTCCCTTGGGGTTCCGTCCAAGGTGGGCTTGGGGCTGTGTGCTTGGGTTGGGGATACCCTGCTTCTCCTCTCAATCCCTGGCTCTGTAGCCGTGCCCCAGGTTTCAGCTCCATCAGCAGGAATCAGCATTGTTTAGAGAAGGAAGCAGTCGGCTCTGGAGTGTTTCCGGAGCTTGTGGCCTGGAGGCACCGAGAGTGAAACCACCCTCTGTGGTGATGGAGGGAGACTGGGGTGGTGGGGTCATTTGTCCCTTGCGTGCTCCGCCTCCCCCCCCAGCCCAGGGTATCTTTCAGGGATGATGCCCAGCTCTTAATTTCCCTTCTCACCCTTCCAAGTCTCCCTGACTTGAAAAGGCCTTGACATGAGTCTCCTCTGTGTAGCAGGAGCTTGGCCCCCACTCCTGGTGCCCCAGGGTAAGTGCGGGCAGCCGGGAAGGGGGCTTAGCCCCCTCAGCCCTATGTCCACACTATTGCTTCCATGGTGGTGTCATTTTCTGGGTTCACCCCAGGACAGCTATGTCATTGTCTCTGGCAGCTTACACTTAGATTGCCGACCCCTCCCTGTTTCTCTCTCTGTCTTCCCTCCCTGATTCTGTTTTTCTTACCTTTTTTCACTGGCCTTGTCTGTCTCTTGACATCTGTCTGTCTCTGCTCACCCCCTAAGTCTGTATCATGTGTCTTGTCCTGAGCCGGCCGGCCAAGGTAATGGGTTCTTAAGCTTCCAGTGAGAACTGGACAAAGGAAATGTCTACCCCCCCCCCTGCAATTTCCTCTCTGCCCTCCCCTCTTAGGGAACAGGTATTGGAGGGGGCGCCCATAATCCAGGGCAAATGGTGGGTTTGCCGTATCCCATGGGCAGTGTGCAAGGTGAGGCAGCATCAGGAAGGAGGGAGCTTAGACTTCAAGGGGGATTTCCCAATAATGAAAGAGACCAGGGGAAAGATTCGGGGAATCCAGTTAGCCTAGGGAATTTACTTCCTTGCAAAGAATAGGTGGATAAGGCTTGGGATTGTGAAGGCAGAGGGATAGATGCGATGACCTCTGAAGAGAGCTCAGTGGTCTGGGTTGGGTGGTAGTGGTGGGGGGGGGGGGTTAAGGGTCAGGCTCATGTCCTGCTGAGTCAATATTGACTCAGGGTGGAGGGGGCCTGCCTCTCCTCCCCCAGCGGTCTGAGCCACCCCAGCCGCGTCCATCCTGGCCACAGAGCAGAGGCCCAGACTCAGGAATGACAAAAATGTGTCTGCGCCTCTGGGAGCCTCCAGAGCAGCGGGGTAACACCCAAAATACATTAAATCAAGGAAAAAGCTCTGCGTTTGGGCCTGGGAGGCCCTTCTGCTCTCCCCAGTCCCAGTTTATCTGAAGGTTCCTATTCCTGCACAATGTCCCCCTGAGGACTACTCCTGCCCCCCATCTTTCTCTCTTCCCTGACATCTATTCTATGGGCCTCCCTTCCTTAAATGGCCCCAGGAGGGGAAAATCAATCTCCTTTGCCCCCATGTTGCAAAAATGGGAGCTCTGTCCCCCTCACTCTGTCCCCAGGTCTCTTCTCCCTGCTGGGAAATCCACTTAGAGACCACTTCCCGCCCCTCCCAAGCTGCTCTTTCTTGGGGTAGGGAATGACCAGCAGCCCTTACTCCAAGACCCCACCTTCCCAGGCCCTCTTCTTCCCTTTCCTTCTCCACATCCCGATCTCTTCCCTGCCTTCCACCCCCCACCCCGACTCGAGTCCCCTTCTCCTTAAGGTCCCAGAAATGGACAGAAGGCTTCAGCCCGAGTCCGGCCAGGACAGGGGAAGTCTGTGTTGTGTCTGAATCAAGCCCTGATGCTTCCAGTGGGTCATTCTCAGTGGCCCCAGGGGCCAGGCCTGGGCCAGGAGCCCAGGGTGGGGAGTGGGAAGAGCAGGGGTGTCAGCTAGCTTTAGCATGGCGGTCACATTCGTCTAGAAGCGAAGCCGAGAACAGACGCCCCTTCTGTGCTGCTGGCTGTGTTCTCCCTCCCTTCCTCCCTTTCCCTCTCTCTTCTTTCTCCCAGAAGTTTGTTACCCAGCCAGCTGCCCCCCCCCCAAACTCCAGTTCCCTCTCCTCCTCCAAATGGAAATAGACCAAAAATCGCCTCTTGTCATTGCTCTACTGGATCCTAGCCTGTCTATGCAGCTGGTCGAGGAACACCACCAAGTCAGGAGCTGAATGTGACTGACTAGAAGATAACATCCCTGATTCTTCCTGGAGACATCTGTATCCCCCCGCCTCAGTTTGAGTGCCCTGTCAGCTTCCCTCTGTCTTCAGTGCTAGACAAGGGTTGATGGGGTTCCTGTCGTTTTAGATTCAGGTGATATGGATGGGGAAGGAGGGAGGAGTGTCTGCCAACTCCAAGTGAAGCAAACTTCTAAATCCCCACAGATGAGTATGACTTTTAGTGTTAGATAAAAACCCTTATCTTTGCTGTCAGTTATCTGAAAGTGAGTTAGTGAAGTGGTGTGAGTCTGTTCTCCAGACCTGTCTTCCTTCCTCCCAAGACCCACAGAGCCCAGAAGAGGCTTTCGGTCTTTCACCTCCTGCTCCTGACTGGCAGGGCAGCAGTGTCCCCCATCCTGCTGCCTGGCCAGAGGAGGGGGAGTGGGGCGGCACAGGGCAAGGCGGAATGGATGTCTTTGGGAAGGAACAAGGAACCCTGAGCTCTACCCTTCTTTGCTTTCCCTTTCTTCTTCAGTTCCTCCCCTCCCCCCCCCCCCAAGAGCACATCTGGTTTGTGAATCTCACTCATTCCAGCTTTCGGAGTTTGCCAGCTGCTGTTTCCTCTGTCGAACTCTAGCCAAAAATGAAGGGGGGGAGAGGAGGCTGGGGGACCAAGCAGAGGCTAGGGGAGGGGGGGGATGGAAGGGATAGATGGGAAGGACGCTGAATGGGACATGGATGGGGAGAGGCTAGGTTAAGCAACAAGTGACCATGCCTGGGCCCTGACTTTGAGTTCAGGGGAAGGAGGGGAAACTAAGGAGAGGTGAAAGAGAAGTAAAAGTGGAGTGTGGCTAGGGCTGTGGGGTACGAGCTCTCTCCCATCTGCCTCTGAATCCCATTCTGCACCACTCCCAAATCCACCCCCCCCCCCCTTCTAGCCAAGAGAGTTGTTGAGGGAAGAGGACTGTTCTTCCGAATGCTAACGAGCTTCATTTCCCGGGAAGACCTCACAGCTGGTCCAGTGGGGCAATGAACTCAGCATTATCTACCTCCTCAAGGGCCCTTTATCTGGGGCTGAGGACTAGGATGGATTGGGGGTGGGGGAGCTCCTGGGGCCTGGCAAGACCATCCTTGATGCATTTCCTGGGTTTTGCTAAGGTCCTGGCTGGAGGCCTGGGCCCCCTGGTGGGGGCAAGGGGGGGAGAGGAGGTGGTGGTGGCGGCAGGGGGAGGACTGGAGAGACACAGGAATGGGGGTTGGGAGAAAAAGGGATCTGAGAAGAACGTAGCCCCAGAAGAGAAGGTGTAGAAAGTGGCAGAGCTAGCCCCGGGCTTGGGGCTCTCAAGAGGCATTTTCTGGAGGAGAAGGACCTACCATTTCCTCTCCCCTTAGAAGGAAAGGCAAGAAGGGAGAGGGTTTAAATGGCCACAGGAGCGGGGGGGGAGATGAGACCTCAGGTGAGGTAAGAGAAGGGCGAGACTGAGAGATCCTCTCCCCTGGAGAATAAAGCATCCACAGACTTTGTTTACATGGGCCAGAGTGGGGAAACCACAAAAGGAATGAGATGGCCAAAGGAGGCCGTGGCAAGCCCTCTCATTCTTTATATTTGTATGATTTGTCATTCTTTATTGGCAGAGGCGACCTTAAAGCTGGCTAAGCTAAGGGGCTTGGTCTTAGGGTATCATCCTGGCCTCAAGTATTATCACTCCAGCCTTCGCCTGGTTCCTTAGGCCATATCAATTGGGGTATCCCCGTGGTGGGGCGAGTCTATTGCTTTGATCATTCTCCATGTTGCTGGTTTCTCAACTCAAAGACCCCTTTGGGATGTCTAACCTCCCTCCACCCCCCGGGTAGTGTCATATAGTTACTTTCGTTGGAGCCTAATTTGGTCGTTGCTCTAAGTGGCTTCGTAGAGAAAGGAAGACATCCCAACCTTACCTATGGGCCATGAGCCCAGCCACAGTTGATGCCAGAGGCAACTCTAACCTAGTAACTGTGTGGGTGCTAGAGGTTTGGGGTGTGGGGGTGGAGCTGGGCGGAGCCCGAGTTCAAAAAGAGGGAATGTGTGGAAGGGCTTGGGGGTGGTGAGGAGATTAGGAAGAACTAATTCTCCAGGTCTGGTTAAAGCAGTAAGGCAAGGTAAGGGGAAAAAGTCCTTACAGCTTAACTTTTCTCTTGGAAGTCAGCCTTATCCATCAGCTTCTTACTGGGGTCTGGCCTGCGTGACCATCAGCCAAAGGGGTTGTGACCCCATGGTGGGAGAGGGAGAAAGGAAAGGCAGCCTTGGAAGTTGTTGTGAGGGGGTGGGGGGTGGCGGGAGAAGTGGAATGTGTTCCCTGGAGGCTCCTGCCTACAAGCCCCCCTCCCTGTCTCACCAGGTACACAACGTTCTGGGAGTGACCCACAGGCTCTGGCCTCAGCTCTCTCCCTCCTCCCTCCTGCATGTAGGCCATGGCTAAGAGCCCAGGCTGGATAGGGGAACAGTGTTGGGGGAGGGAACAGGGGGCTCCAAACCCCAGAGGAAGATTCCAGTGGTGTGGGGCTGGCCCAGATCCTCTCTGATGCCCCCATTCTTTCTTTCTACCCCAACTCATGACAGTCCCCAAGACCTGCAGCCCCAAGCAGTTCGCTTGTAGAGACCAGATTACCTGTATCTCCAAAGGCTGGCGGTGTGATGGAGAAAAGGACTGTCCAGATGGCTCCGATGAAGCCCCTGAGATCTGTATGTACCTCTGCTTACCTCTTTTTGTCCCCTCCCTCCTATTCCTTTCCTAGTTTGCCTCATGCAAAGGTTCCATGCAAAAGGAGAGACCTTAAGAAGAAATTTGATCAGTCCCCTGGATGAGCCAAGTGCATAATTTGTCAAGTAGCAGCCTATAGCTACAGTGAACTGGCCCTGGAGTCAGGGAGACCTGAGTTCAAATCTAGCCTCAGACATTTACTAGCTGTATGACCCTGCGCAAGTCACTTAACCTCTGTCTGCCTCATTTTCCTCATCTGTAAAATGGGGGAAATGATAGCACCTAGCTCCAAGGGTGGTTGTGTGGATTAAATATTTGTCAAATCCTTTGTAAACCTTAAAGAGCTACTTAAATGCTAGCTATTATTATCATGACATTAAAAACCATTCGCAGAGTAATTCAATGCCTTCATACCCCATATATTTCTCATTCCAGGACATTATGCCCAGCATCTCCTCAATAGTCTTCTCCCCACTACCCAATAGCAAATTCCTCCTGGGTTCTTGTTATATCCCCCACCCTCGTATCTGGGGGCCTTGTGCCCTGCCTATGTCTTCCACACTTACGCATACATACATGCCCTCAATGCCTTTTGAGCTGCAGCGTTCCTTTTCTTGCCACCCCTCCCCCTGCCCTAATAAGAGGTATAATCAACATGAGCGGCTTAAACTGGGAGAAAGGTTCCCCTCCCTGCCAGCTAAGAGTGGGGATGGGGCTAGAAGAGTCAGATGGTAGGGCCCTGGGGAGTCCAGGCCACAGGCAAATACCTGGTCTGTCTCCCTTCCTTACACTAGCCCCCTCCCCACCCAGATCATACAACTCTGTTGTGATGGAAATGAGCCTCCTCCCCACTGTTGCCCAAATCGAAACCTTAAATCTTTCCTTCCCTAAACACTTGGACTCTTTCTGGACATGCCTGCCACCCCCCTAATAATTACCAGGAGTAATTTTAATTTTAGGGCTCATAAGGGGCAACCAGTTTTCTTTGATCTTCTGTCTCTGTCTCTCTCTCACTCTCTGTCACACACACACACACACACACACACACGTCCACCCTGCTCATGAGTTAGAGCCAGTAGGCAGAATGGCTATCTCTAAGCCACAGCAATGAATGAAGTCCTTTCAGAGCAGGGGATAGGATGTATACTCCTAAGGTACCTCCTTCCTCTACTGCTCTCTACCTTATTCCTTGGGGTGGGGACTTGGGGAAAGAGTGTCCCCCGAGTCATCAAGCTTTCTTTGGTGCCCTCTCACCCAGGTGCTCAGCGTCCTGTTCAGGACAAAGGCTGCTCCCCCTTCCTTCATGATCTCTGTTTGGATTAACTAGGACGCTGCCAATACACACATACACCCTTCCCATCACCCCTGTTTTGCCTAAACAGGGGCTGCCTGGAAATGAGGGGGGACCAGCCAAAGAACATGATGCAAGACCTGGCCCCCCTCCCAGCCTTGTCCGGCCACTCAGTGCTCCCTGAGACAGTGATTTCAAGTGCAGTCCTGTCTTGTCCCTGGGTCTGCCACTAAGGGAAAGAAAAGATTGGGGGGGGGGACAGAAAGCCAGCTCACTGTAACCTTTGACCTTTCCCTGAGTCTTCTACCAGCCAGGTCTAGGTTCTTGCCCCAACCCAGGCCCCATCTTTGCCCTAGTTCTTTCCTAGAGCCATGAGCTATGTATAGAGAAGGGTCTTGTGACTTAGTAGGATTTTCTGCCTCAGATACACCATAATACTCTGGCTTCCCCCGACACTTGACCCCAGCTCCCGCTCCCTGTACCATTCTCCCACACACCCCCCAGCTCAGAACAATAGGACTGCCTAGGTTGCCAGGAACACGGGGCCTGGAGCCTAGCAGGGTGCATGGCAGTAGAATTTGCCATTGTGCTTGCCTTGGGCCTGGTTTTTCCTTGACTTTGTGCTAATCGGCACTTATGGGATTGAAGCAAAGCCCGGGAGGACCAGACCCTGAAAGGAAAGGTTCTGAGCTCTTGGTGGGGAGAGGGGTTGGCGTTGAACTCCAGATGCCTCAGTTAAACAGTCAGCTATCCCGCGGTAACCTTCCCCACCACCTCCAATTCTCCTTCCCTTTCTCTTTCCCCAGGTCCACAGAGCAAGATCCAGAGATGTCAGCCCAATGAGCACAATTGTCCTGGGACAGAGTTGTGTGTGCCCATGTCCCGTCTCTGCAATGGGATACAAGACTGCTTTGATGGCACTGATGAGGGCGCTCATTGCAGAGGTATGGCAACACCAGCCACCCCCACCCCACCCCCTCCTGTGCTCCCACCTCCAGAAGCATCTGGATTGGCAAGAGAACGTTGGCCTAGGAGTCAGGACCTGAATCTGAGCCCCAGGTTCTGCTTCTTTTCCCTTCTCTAGCTGGGTTTCCTAATCTGTAAAATGAAGTACTTGGTCCAGATGATCTTGAGTTTCTTCCGCCCTGGGATGCCGGTTCTATTGGGGAAGGGTGGGGGGAGAGAAGAAACAGCAGGAGGAAATCAGTTGTCTACCCATTGCCTTGGGCAGAAATGTTGACTTCTCATTTAGTCTGAGATGGGAGAATATGAGCCTATGGAGGTCAGGGTCCTCTGGATGTGTTTGTAGTGAGTCAGAGAGGAGGAGATTTTGCTTTGGGGGAGAAAGTTCAGGGAGAGATTTCAGGGACATTGTGACTTTTTGCTTTTCTTCCCCACTTCCCTGAAACTCTTAATCTTCCCTATTCCTAGTAGTCATCCCCAGAGACCTGAACCCAACCCTCGAAGGGGTGAAAGTTGAGATGAAGAGAGGATGCCAAGGAGGGAATCTAGGGGCAGGGGTACAAGAGCAAGCAGGGTCAGCACTGCCATCCTGGAGAAGGCTTGAGGGGAGGGAATGAGGGGAACCTTGCTAATAAATGGAGTGAGGGGGGACAGCTAGGTGGCACAGTGGATAGAGCACTGGCCCTGGATTTAGGAGGACCTGAGTTCAAATCTGACCTCAGACACTTGATACTTATTAGCTGTGTGACCCTGAGCAAGTCACTTAACCCCAACTGCCTCACCAAAAAAAATAAATAAATAAAATAAATGGAGTGAGGACTGAAGGGCCATCTACCTTGAAGAAGGCTGGTGCTGGGGGAAGGCAGGGCCAGAGGTAGTCATCGTGGACAAGACTGGCATGGTGGGGTGGGGAGCTGAAAGAGAGCCAGCCTGGAAAACACTTGAGGGAGGGGGAGGTCACAGAGGAAGCCTGGATGAATCTGGGGGGAAAGGGGAAAGAGGGAATTGAGTCCCTGCTTGGGAGATAGAGGGGTGGGCACCTTAGTTCACCAGTATTGGAGGAGAAGGAGAAGGCTCTTCATGTGCATGTGCGCCAAGTAGTTGGAAAACATCTGCCTTCGGGAGGAGTCACATCTGGATTCTGTTCACTGTTTGGGGATGGAGGGGGGGGGGTGGGGAGGAGAGGAATTTGCAAAGGATTTTTTTCCTTCTTGTTTGTTTTGGCTCTTGTCTCCGGGGCCTGTGGGATAAGAATGGGGGAACACAGAGGGTCCAGGGTTTGAACTCACATTCACCTACCCCCCACCCTTTTTTCACCTGTATTGATCATTTTCAGGGGCATTGGGGCAGGGGTCAAAAGTGAGCAGGTTAAAGGTCATTTTCTTTGAAATCACAACGTTTCTTCCTCCCCCACCTTCAAAAACCCAACATCCCTTAAACCTGGAGTTTGAACTCTGGGCTTATCAGCTTCCTGTTGGCTTGTGACTCTGTGCCCAAGAACCCAGGAGCCACTGGCATTTGCCCCCCTCCCTCCAAAAAAAAGAGGGAATATTCAGCTCTGAGATCCAAAGAATAGGACATTTTAACTCCTTTTGGGGGGAAATAAATGCAAACCTATTGTCTCCCTACCAACACCCCCAAGCCCCCTCTGCCAGGCTTACAGCTTTTACACCTTCTAGCAGATCAGGCAGTTCTCAATCTCTGATGCTGGGGTTGGTGGGTAGAGAGACAAAGGGGTCTTTGTGGTTGGTCTGCTGGGCCACCCAGCCCCACTTGAGGACCGCTAATTGGGTTTCAGGCCTGGGGGAACAGCTGTTCCCCTACACACATTTTCTTCCCCCTCTCATCTCATTCACCTCTGTCTTCTGGGTGGAAGTGGGTCATGGGCAGAGGAGGGAAATGGGGAAAGGGTCCAGAGGGAAACTTCAGTCCTGCTTCCTCAGCCTCCCACTTCTACCTACCACCACCACCCTTAGGCAAAGATTGCTGGGTTATTAGTAGGTTGGGGAGGAAGCTTCAGGACTGGAGGTGGAGCACTGAGGGGAGGCACACTCTCTTACACTGAGCATCATGGCCCCTGAGCACCAAGCCCCAGGCCACCCCACCTTCTCATTCAGGCCAGAGGCAAGAAATGCCATTTGCCCCCTTTATTTTCCTTAAGGAAAAGGTGGGGAAACTTCCTAGTGGGAAAGGACCCCAGGGCAGCACTATGGGACCTTCCATTAATGAGACTGTGTGTGTGTCTTTGTGTGTCTGTGTGTCCATGTCTTCCCCCTTCCCCAGAACTCCGGGCCAACTGCTCCAGAGCAGGCTGCCAGCATCACTGTGTCCCCACGCTCAGTGGGCCCTCCTGCTACTGCAACAGTAGCTTCCAGCTCCAGAGTGACAACAAAAGCTGCAAAGGTGCGTATGTATGTATGTGTGTGTCTGTGTGTGTCAGAGAGAGAGAGACAGAGACAGAGAGACGGAGATGGAAAGAGAGAAGAGAAGAGAGAGGGTAGAGGAGGAAGGTAAAGAGGAGAAGAGAAGAGGGAGGAGTGGAAATGCAGAGGAAGGATAGGTGGAGGGAAATCAAATGAATAAATATTCATTAAGCACTTACTTACTAGCTAGGTTGAGCAGTGGGTAGAGCACTGGCTCTGGAGTCCGGAGGATGTGAGTTCAAATCCACATACTTGACATTTGCTACCTGGGTGACCCTGGGCAAGTCACTTAACCCCAATTACCTTAAAACATCTGCAGCCATCTCCAGTTGGCCGGATGTATATCTTCACTGGACCCAGATGGCTCTGGAGGAGAGAGACTGGTGATTTTGTAGACCTCCCTCACTTAATGCCTTTCACTGCCAGCCATGAAATTACCTCCCAATGTCCTGGTTCTCTTTGAGAATGAAGGACAGACAACATAAACTATGTGCTAAACACTGTGCTGGATGCTGTGACCACAATGACCAATCAATCAATCAATCAACCAATTGATAATCAATAAATATTTACTAATCAACTCCATGTGCTGGTCAAATCCTAGCTGGTTGGCAGCAGTAGCTGTGGCTGATACAAAGGTAGTCTCTGCCCTCAAGGACCTCACGTTCTACTAGGAGAGAGATAAAACAGAGTCACAAACAATTATTTTCCAAGGCAGAATTGAGAGACTGGGTGGTATAGTGGATAGAGAGCTAACCTGGGAGTCAAGAGGGCCTGAGTTCCAGTCCTGCCTCTGACATGGCTGCATGACTCCAAGCAAATCATTTTAACTTCTCAATGACCTAGGCATTTCTCTGAAACTATAAATTATAGATTAGTGGCTGATATGTATATTGGAGGCAGTTTCTACTTCAAGAACATCTCGGTACCATATAAAGCAGAGTGTGATAAATAGAATAAAAGGTCATTTACTGAAGAGACTGCAGACTTTTTTTTTTTTTTGGCAGAGCAATGAGGGTTAAGTGACTTGTACAAGGTCACACAGCTAGTAAGTGTCTGAGGCTGGATTTGAACTCAGATCCTCCTGAATCCAGGGCTAGTGTTTTATCTACTGCTCCACCTAGCTGCCCCCATAAAAGGTCATTTATAACAGTCCCCTTTTTCCCTGTTTGGAAAACTTGGAGTTATCTTTTACTCTTTTCTTTTAACCAATCTTTCTCATATCCAATAAGCTGCCTAGCTCTGCTGACTCTGCCTCTGAAATCTCTCACAGTCATACTCTCCTCTCTCTTCCTGCTGCCACCACTTAATACCAACCTTCATTCCCACCCTTCTCTCTGACCTCTGCTCAGTCCCTGTCCCACTCCAGCTTCATTTTGCTTAGGCATGGGGTCAGTTTGGATCATTTCTCTGCTCAAAACTTTTGAGTGGTTCCCTATCCAGGAAATATCCAGGAAAGTCATTCAAAGCCCTGTGCAATTCTCTACTACCCTACCTTTCCAGCCTTATCTTATACTACCTGTCTCTACATACTCTATGCTCTGGCCAGATAGGGGAGTACTTACTATCTTCTATGTGTTCTGTACACAACCATCTCTGTGCTTCAAATGCCTTTTCCCAGTCCTTGAGGCCCATTGAATTCCTACCCATCCTTTAAAGTACAACTCAAATGCTTTTGAGGCTTTTTTTCAGTATTAAGTAATGCTTTACCTAATATCCCTAATCAATAATGACTTTGCCCCCCCCAAAAAAACCTCACCTAAAACTTTGTACCAATTACTCAAACCAATTCAACAAAGATTTATTAAACTGTAGCCTGTGGGGATAAAAAGTTGAAAAAAGGACATAGCCACCACCCTCAAAGATCTTATAACACATTGGGGTAAATACAACATAAATAAGTACGGTACAAGGTTAGGATTACCTAGATTCTGTTGCCATAGGACATGGGAAAGGGGCCTCAGAACTCATCTAAATCCAGGGGTTAGGAAACTAACGGACTTACAAGCTAAGTCTGGGTTGGGGTTTTGGGTTTTTTTTAATATTTTAAATAAAGTTTTATTGTTTTTCAAAATAGGGGGAAATTATTAGCTCCTCAGCTGTACAAAGACAGGAAGCTGGATGTAGACCTCTGGCTATAGTTTACTGACCCATGATCTAGTTCAGGGTCTCCATTTTTACAACTAAGGAAACTGAGTTAGGTTACCTTCCCAAAACTACTGAGGTTGTGATAAGGGCTAAGGAACTATCAAAACAAAATGCTGTATGAACATGTTGAGCCAGGAGACATCCTAATCAGCTGAGAAGGAAAGGGGGTCAGTACAAGGCAAGAATCAGGGACAACTTCTTAGAGAAAGTGACAACTGAACTGAGCCTTGAAGAAAGAAAAGGATTTCAGTAGGTGGGAATGAGAAAAGAGTACATGCCAAGCCTGGGGGATGCCCTCTGCAGATGTATGGAGGCCAAGATCAGGAAACAGCTAGTAGTCCAATTTTATTGGAACAGAAAGAATATTTTAAGGGGTATAATGGGAAATAATAGTGGAAAGATAAATTGGAACCATATTGTGGAGACCCTCAAATGCCAGAGAAAGAATTATATATTTTATCTTTTGAGTAATAGAGCATGTCATGGGGCAGCTAGATGGCGCAGTGGATAGAGCACCGGCCCTGGAGTCAGGAGGACCTGAGTTCAAATCCGGCCTCAGACACTTAACACTTACTAGCTGTGTGACCCTGGGCAAGTCATTTAACCCCAATTGCCTCACTAAAAAAAAAAATAGAGCATGTCATGATCAGATATGTGTGTACCATGCATATCTTATTTTGTTTTGTAGTTAAATCAGTCGGGCAAGTATTTATCAAGAGCCTGGTATACTCCTGGCACTCTGATAGAGCCTGAGGATACAAAACTAAAAATCAAACAGCCCCTGCCCTCAAAGAGCTAACATTCAATAGGAGAAGACATGTACACATATTAGTATAGCAGGGTTTAGGATGTAGAACATGTGTGGGGAATGGATGAACGCACTAGCTAGCTGACAACCATACCAACCCTTATCCCTTTCTAAGTGATACTGGTTCATTCCTTGTTCCTTCTCTACCCAGGTTCCAAGTCAAACAAGGGGTATGTGTTGATATATTTTTTTAAATGACTAGAAAGGTACAATCTCTCTCATGAATTAAATAATTTAGTTCTCATCCCAGTTGACAAATAAATTGGAGAAACCACTTTTTCCATTATCTCTCTCTTTCTTCTCTCTCTCTTTCCCTCTCTTCCCCAGTCTAATTAGACTTAATTGTTATTAGCCATACAATTTATTAATATTATAACGAATGACAAAGGCATACTTAAGTATCACAACAATATAGTCAGCTGTGAGAAAAATTATGTCTAGAGTAAACTCTAACTATGGACTACAACTGCTGACTGACTCCTCAACAATAATCTCATAATAGTAATTAAAGGCTTTTCTTAGGGTGTCTTCTCCACTAAATGTTTTAAATTTAATTCTCTCAAAATGTCTCCTCAGACTCTCCTTTACAGATAACTCAGAGTCTTTGGGAAAAAGTACTTTTAGTCCTTATTCTCTCTTCACACAGTCTCTTCAGCCATGACAGTTGAACTCTTTCCCCAAGATTCCATTCCCTCTCAAAGATTCAGTACCGATATCCAAAGTCTGGATGACAGAGGCCATGTAAACTAGGATTACATTTCTATATATGAAATAGATACAAGGCAAATCATTTGACAAGGTACCAGCAGTTAGGAGAATCAGGGGAGTCTTCATAGAGGGAGTGGCATCTAAGCTGAGTTTTGAAGGAAACCAGGCATTTTTAAAAGGCAGGAAAGAGGGAGTGTATTGTAGGCATGAGGGGCAGCCTATGCAAAGGCATAGAGATAGTAGATATAATCTTGTATCTGAAGAACAAAGAGACCAGTTTGGATGAAGTTTTGGAGGGATATAGATAGGTATATAGATATCTATATCTCTGTCTATCCATCCATCCATACATACACACACAGACAAAGACACATGCTAGAACGTTGGTTGTAGTCAGTTTGTAAAAGGTTTTAATGCCAGAGAAGTTTGTATTTGATCCTGGAGGTAATTAAATGGTAAGATCTAGTTTGGGGGCATATCACTTTGGAAAGGGGAGATACTTGAGATAGAGATACCATTTTGGAAGTCATTGTAAGGGGATAAGACCAAATGAGTAGAGAGAAGGAAATATGAAGAGAAGGCCATATGGTGTGATGTAAAGGTAAAATTGACAAGATGGGGTGGAGGAGAATGAAGATAATTCAAAGTCGCAAACCTGGAAGATTGGGAAGACAGTATTAACAGACATAAAAGTACAAGAGGGGTAGTGGTTGGGGAAAAGATAATTATTTCTTTTCTGGACATTTTGAGTTGGAGATGCCTATGGATCAGCCAATTCAAAATATTCACTAGGCAGCTGCTGATGTAGGACCAAGGTTCAAAAGAGAAAAAGTAGGGCTGTATATATAGATCAGGGAGTCAGCTGCATAGAAATGAGAGGTAAGCTCCTGGGAGCTGATGAGGTCACTGAAAGAAAGTACAGAGAAAGAAGATAAGTGGGCCCAGGACAGAACTTGGGGTTACGCTCACTAGTAGGGGGCATGGTATGGATGATAAGCCCGCAAAAGAGACCAAGAAGGAATGGTCAGACAGGTAGGAGAAAAACCAGGAGAGAGCAGCAATGCCACTAAAAATGGAGTGCTCAACAGGGATGTGGGTATTTCTGTTATGTGCTATATATCCCCTGACTCAGCTATCAACTCCATGAGGGCAGAGATCCCATCTTACATAAGTTTTCTATCTCCCCTTTGCTTCCTACAATGTTCTTCATATCTCAGTAAGCACTTAATGAATATTTAATGGATTGAATTGTTGAAAGAATAGTAAAAAGGTGTGCTTAAAGGGGGAAGGAATTCCCTTTCCCTCAGGGCTTAAAGAAGCTTCATGGAGGAGAGGAAGGACAGTAGTGCCTTTTATGGGGATCTCTTGGTTTCTGGGCTAGGGTATAAGGGCAGATCAAGGTCAGTGATTGGTGGATTTAACTGTGTTTTCTTTTCCCCAAAGACTTTGATGAATGTTCAGTGTATGGTACATGCAGTCAGGTGTGCACCAACACTGATGGAGCCTTTACCTGTAGCTGTGTGGAAGGTTACCTGCTCCAACCTGACAACCGCTCCTGTAAGGCCAAGAATGGTATGTATGGACAGAAAGACCCATCGCTGCCTGGTTTTGTTCCTAATGTTCTTCTTCTTGGTCTTATGCCCCTATAGAGATGGTGTGGAGTGATGGGGCTTTCTTCTTCCTCTTGCTCCTTTTCTCATACCTGCTGTATATGTTGGAGTGGAGGGAGGGAGATCTTTTCCCCTGATCCTACCTCTTCTTCACCTTCTCTTGCTCAGAATCGGTGTATGTGTGTGTATGTGAGTATGCACATGTGAGTGATTAGAGATGGAGGGGGATGGAGATAGAGAAGGGGAATTGCCTTTTCTTGACCCTTCTTTGCCCAAACAGCTGGTAAGTATATATGTATGTGAAGGGGAAGGCATGTTCCTCTTCCCTCTTCCATAGATCTGGTTGGAGGAGCTTCCTTTCCCTCTTACCAGAGCTGGTGAGTGTGGATAAATCTCTTTCTCTTTTTCCCCTTCCCAGAGCAGATGTGTGTATGTGGGTAATACTTAATACTTTCAAGTATTCAAATGCATATAATTGTCAGTGGCCCTAAGACCTTAGATCATATTTCTCTCCCTTTCCCCCCAAAGCTGCTTCTTTTTTCTGACCTGTCTTAGCTCACAGCTGGTATGGGGCCTCCTTGAATCTCCTTTCTTCTTCTCCTTCCCAGAGCCAGTAGACCGCCCTGCTGTGTTACTGATCGCCAACTCCCAGAACATCTTGGCTACATATCTAAGCGGGGTGCCAGTGCCCACCATTACACCCACGGGTACCCGCCAGACTACAGCCATGGACTTCAGTTATGCCAACGAAACTGTGTGCTGGGTACACGTAGGGGACAGTGCCGCCCAGACCCTGCTGAAGTGTGCCCGAATGCCTGGCCTCAAGGGCTTTGTGGAAGAATATTCAATCAACATTTCTCTCAGTCTACACCGTGAGTCACCACCCCCCTAAAGTAGTCCAGATTGCCTCTCAGTAGCAGTTCAGGTGTAGGGAAGGCAATAATTGCCTGATGTGTAAGAGGATGGACGGAATGACTCCTTATGGTTTCTTGAGAGAACAGATGTGATAACTCCTATCCAAGCATGTAAATTTGAGGGTGGATGGGAAAATTCATGTTTGATATGGAAACAAGGGATTAGATGGGATGATTCCTATCTGGTGATGAGACAAGGTGATGAATAGTGGTCTTCCTGTCCAGTTTGCTGGCAGGAGGCTGGGTAGGAAGACTCTTGTCTGTCAAGGAGACATAAGAGAATGAGTATGATTTATGTTTGATACAGAGGTCAATGATTCTTGTCTAGTATGGAGTCAGTGGAGGATGGATGGGATGACTATTTCATGTAGAACCAGAGGTAGGGTAAGGAGTTGGGTGGTATAACCACAGTCCAACATGGAGACAAGGGAGGATGGATGGGAAGATTCCTGTCTAGTATGAACACAGTAGAGGATGGATGGGATGATTCATGTTTGGTGTAAAAGCATAGGATCAGAAGGAGTTACTCCTGTCTGGTGTGTTAATGTGGGATCATAAAAGCTAACTCCTGTGTGGTTTATAGACAAGAGGATGGACGGGATGGCTTCTTTTTGTTGTAAAGGCAAGGTGTCTCTGAATGGAATGACTCTTGCCTGATATGGATATAGGATTATGGTTTGAATTATATCTGCCTGATTCAAAGTCAGGGATTTGAACAGGGCAACTCATACATTTGCTGTCTTGGTTGGAGACAGGGGATTGGATGAGATGATAGTTTTGTATATTCCTAGGGCTATGGATGCTATAGGCTGTACAGATGCCACTTAGCCTGTTATAGGAAGGGGTTACAGGAAGTAGGGAAATTTCAAGAAAAGGCTGAGAGGGGATGTACAAAAGCATCTCTAGAAAATGAGGATGAGTATATATCCCAACCCTCCAGAGAACTGAGGGAGTACAGAGCTGACCTTTGAATCAGGGAAACCTAGGTTCAAATCTTGCTTCTTATACATAAGAGGTGAGTGACCCTGGACAAGTCACTTAATCTTCAGTGCCCTGTGTACCACTCTAGGAATGCCAACTGAAGAGCAGGTGCTAGTTGACTAAAGGAATTTCCTCATCAGGAGATCCCTATGCCAATGAAAAATGACAAGAAATAAATTTTAAAAGACCCAAGGGAGAGAGAGAATGCTGTTAGACCTCAGAGAAGACTTCCCTATGATCACAGAGAACCAGAGGGGATGGAGCAGGGACATCTTTCTTGGATAATACCAGGATCATAGTGCTTGGCACAAGAAGGAACTTTAGAGACTATCTGGTAGTCCATGATTTTTTTGGATAACTGTATTTCACTAGAATTGGTTTCCTTTGTAATCCCATTTATTTTATTATATGCATTTAAAGACATTTTGGAGGTCTCACCAGTTTCAAGGAGGCCAGTGGCAGACAAAAAGTCAAGTACTCACGATCTACTCCAGTCTTCTTACTTTATAGTTGAAGAAGCCAGGATTTGAACTTGGGTTGTCAGGAGTCTTTGCTGACTGTGTCAGCCTGGAGACACAAAGACAGGGGATGGGACAGATTGACATTGGCATTCATAAGGACCTTGGGATTCAGAGGTGGAAAAGAGGAGGAATGGGCTGACCTCAGGGCTTCCCATCAGGGTGGAGTGGGTTTGAGGATATTACGGTGTCCCTGTGGGAAAGGCATGTTGCAATAAGGAATTAAGGAAGGGAAAGTGATGAGTCCTTTTGCACTATGTTTTATGAGGTCCTTCCTTTAGAATGGGTGCACCTTCCCTTTCCCATTCATTACAATTGTCAGGGAGGGCTTGGGGCACTGAGTCTGGGCTGGTTTGGGCTGGACTAGGCTGGTTTGTACAACTTTGAGAGAAGAGAACTTGTCTAAGAAGAGGGAGCTTGATATAGGCCCTTCCCTGAAGCGATTTTGTATTTATTTTGTATTTATTTTTTTTTTTTAAATCTACCATCTTAAAACAAGAAGCACGGCTTGGTCACTCACTGACCTGGGGTGCTTCTGTAGAAAACATGGCCCATAGCCCCTTGACCTAACACCCCTGCTATAAGAAGACTTTAGGGATTCTGTTCATGTATCAGAGAGGAGGAGGGTCTCCTGAAATCTTTCAGCGACTTTGATTTGCAGGGAGGTCAAGAAATTCCCTATTCCTACTGAGCAGAAAAAAAGAGGAGGGAAGCATAGACTGCAAGAGAGAGTGTGGGAATGAAGTCTAAGGGGGGACTTCCTGAGATAAGGATGGCTTTGGGGCAGCTAGGTGGCACAGTGGATAAAGCACCAGCTTTGGATTCAGGAGGACCTGAGTTCAAATGTGGCCTCAGACACTTGACACTTACTAGCTATGTGACCCTGGGCAAGTCACTTAACCCTCATTGCCCTGCAAAAACAAAACAAAACAAAACAACAACAACAACAACAACAACAAGCATCTTCCAAATGATATTAGTGGGGAGAAAAGGAGTAGATATGGGGCTCTCAATCCCCAAGACTTTCATTCCCCATCCCCTACCCCCACCCTCGACTTCTTGGGCCTCATTTAGGCGGGTCTGGACAAACTCAGCTCCTGCAGTTCCCTCCCCAGCCCTAGGGGAAGGGTGGGTGCCCCCACAAGAAGGGGGTGGTTACCCTGGCTCTGTCCTGTCCTCTTCTTCCCTGCCTCCTGAGAAACAGGAAATGGCCCTAACCAGCCCCACCTCATTTGGCAAACAGATCCTGCCTACTCATTATTTCATTAGGGCCCCGTTTGGGTGCAGAGTCCAGGAGAGTGGAAGGAACACAGAGGTTTTGGAGGTTGGGTTCAAGAGGTGTATATGCAGACAGTCAAACTAGGTTACAGAAATCTCCCCCAGGTCCTCTCCGAGTGGCTACGGGGTCAAAGTCTCCTCCTCCCCAGTCACCTGCACCCGGTACACACCTCCCCACCTCATAAACAGACACACCCGTGCCGCCTGAATGTCTGCCTGTTGCCCCCAAAATGGTTGTTTGCTTCTTACTGTGAAGGCTAATTATGGTCCCTCTGCTGGTGTCCCCCTGTCTCCTCCACCATCATGTCCCCTCCCTCCCAGTCCATCCTTCTTCCCAAGAAATTCCTGCTCCTCTAGTTTAGCCTTTGGTGGCTGGGGTAAGGAAACACAATCCTGTCCTTCCCCTCCTTTGGGAGGGGGATGACAGGGAGTGTAACTCAATCTTTGAGGGGGAATAGAGAAGAAATTAGGCAATTCTTCCCCACCCCCAACCAACCAAGCCTTCTTTTGCAACAGCTGAAGGGACTGGAGTAGGGTAGACTCCCGGGTTCCTTTGCTCAAATGGTGCCTTGACGCAGGATGCGGTGTTTGTGTAATGATCGGACTTGTATCTTCCTGTACTTTCTGGGTTTGAGGAAGCTGGAAGGGCACAACGTAGTCAGAGAGATCTGTCTGAGATTTGGGGTATTTATCATGGGAGGCAGGGAGTCCATGGGAGTCACCCTATCCTTTCCCCTTCTCTATAAATAAGGGGAAGGAGAGGGTAGCATGCCTCTGATTCCCTGCCCTTCTCATGGGTCCTAAGGAAAACACTATGGAGGGAAAGTGAAAACACCCCAGAAATGTGTAGAAAGGGGACAAGGAGTTCACATTTTCCCCTACTGCCTGTGTTCCCTTCGGGGCAGTGCTATATAGATGGGGTCCATGTGTCTGGCTTGGTGCGTGTAAACACTCATGTCACCTGAATCAAAAAGTGGCCTCTGCTTTGAGCTCTGTCCTCATCGAACTCTCCAAAGCTCTCAATGTGAAAGGGGACAGGGCTTGGGTATGTGGGGAGATTTGGGGACGGAAGGCCAGGGAATGCCTGGAGTGGGAAGGTCCTTTCCTCTTTTCCAGTCTGAGAGAAATTGGAAGATTTCTTCTTTTCTCCTCTAGAAGTTTTTGCCACTCTCCTCAGTCCCTTCCTTCTAAGGCCTATGCCCCTTCATATTTCAAAGTGGGGAATAGGTTCCACCTCAGGTTGAGGACTGAAATCCATCAATACTCCTTAGCCCGTTAGCCCATTTATCTCTCTTATTGGCTCTTTGGGGAAGTTTGATTTCTTTGGGGTTTTAATCTTCCGTCTCAACCTGTGAACCCCTGCCATGAAATACCCCCTGCTATCTATGCTAGGGGTAGATTTCGAAAAGTCTCAAATTGCGCTTTTTGACTGGGAGAGACAGACTTTGTTCAAGAAGATTTTGTAGAACAATGAAACCATAGATTATTAGAACTGGAAATCACCGTATCTATCCACCCCCTGCAGAATCGCATGTGATCAATATTTCAGTCCCAAACACCCAATTTTCCATTTCAAGTTAATAAATATTTTTTAAAGCACGCAAAGCCCTGATGCAAAACAATGATAAAATATTCCATGCACATCTGGGAGACGACCTGGAGGTTAAGAAATCTAACCCTCCCACCCCTATTTTATAGATACGGAAAACTGAGACCCAGAAAGGCTTAAAGTGACTTGCTCAAGGTCACACCACTTGTAAGTATTTGAGATGAGATTCAGACCCATGTTTTCTTGATCCCAAGACCAGCATCACATCCACCACACCATTCTGCCACTGCCTTCCACATTCAGGGAGCCCCCAGACCCTGCCTTGCTGAATCTAGCACCTTAATCCTCCCCCAAGTACTAGGAGAGACTGCCATTTGCTAAGGGGGAAGGGATCGCTGGCAACACTTGATGTTAAAATCAAAGCTCAGTTCTTCCTCCCCCATTTGTCCCTGAATTTCCTGGTCAAAGCTGCTTTGCCTTGCATCCCCTCTAGGTTTAATCTTTCCTGTGGCCAGAAAATGAGCTTAGACTGCAGCAGGAGGGAGTGAGGGCAGACAGCAGGAGGGAATGAGGGTGGACACTAGGAGTCTGAGGCTGGACTTGGAAAGGAGGGGGGGTGGGGCTGGTATTTAGCATCTCCATGGTCCTTTTGTGTGTGTGTGTTGAGTCCCTGGGGTTGGAGCCAGAGTCCTGGAAAGGGGGAGGGATTAGTTAAAATGACTTGGCAGTTTGCAGCTTGGGGATAGTACTGGACCCAGCCTTGTATGTGGTAGGGAATGAGGCCCTCTGCTGGTGGCTTGGGCTGGTGGGGGGGGGAAGAGGTCCCCCCCCCCCCAAACCAAGGCTGGAGTCTGCTGGATTGTGAAATGGGTCCCCAGGTCCAGCTGGTGGGCCCCTTGACTCCTTTCCCTTCTCTTTCTTCTCTCTCTCTCTCTCTCCCTCCGTCTTTGTTTTCATATTTTAAAATCACAACAGGAAATGGGATAGGGATTTGGGGAGGAGGGGGACTTAAAGAAAAGTAGCCACCTCTGAACCAGTGATGTTACCATTCCCTCCCCTGGTGCCCCCTCTGCCCCCACCTAAGCAGAGAGCTGCTCTTTCTTGAGTTTTCTCTTGCCATCCTCCATCCTCTGCCCCCCCCCACCCATTGCCTCTCCCCTCCATCCTAGAGACTTTCACGAGTCCTCAGGGAGTAGCCAATGAGTGTGGTGGAGGGGTGCTCCGGCTCCCTTGGCCTCGGTCTCCATTTCCTGGAGTTGATGTTTTGCTTTAACTTTCCCTGTTGAGTCTGAGTTTCCTATAATAATTTCAGAGCTCTTGCGCTTGCTTTCTCCCTCTGGCCCAGTCGGGGCTGGCCCTGTCTCCCTGGCATGGATCCAGCTCCTGGCCCTTCACTTCCCTGCTGTCTCCTTGAAGTTGCCTCTCTCTGCCCTGCTCCCCACCCTCTCTGTTTTCATACTGGAGCAAGAGGGATGGGTATGATTAGAAGGTAGAATGGATTTCTCAATAGTAAAGGAAACTCCAAGGCAAAATTTAGCAAGAGGAAGGTAGGTCATCTTGGATTCTGGGAAAGCATAGAAAGACGAGATATTCATTGGGTCCACAAGGCAGGGGGAAGGTACCAGAACCTGCTATTAATTCACTATAGAAAGACCAATTTGGAAGGAGAAGTGAGCTGAGGGGAAGTGGGTGGTGAAAGAACTGTGTCTGGGTGAGAGTTTTTCTGGTAAAGAGAGCTAAGGATATCTCTGTCCACCCCTCCCCTTCCCTCACACACACACTCACACACACACACATACACACCACCACCACAAGACCTGGCCAGTTCTATCCCTGTGTGCGTAGGCAAACCGTAATCCCACAAAATCTCTTCTTAGTTGGTTCTCAAAGGTGCTCTCCATATAACCCATTTGCTTCCTCCTCATGTCTTCCAGCACTCACTTCCAAAGTGAAATGAAAACAAAGCTTCTAGGTTGTCCTAGGCCCAGCTGAGTATAAGCTCTTCCTGTCTTACCAGTCTTATGGGGGAGTTCCCTGCACCCTGACCCTCTAGGGCAGAAGTTGAAACAATCAGGACTGGAGAAGGGAGATTCTGAGGTCTGAAGGAGGAAATTCTTCAGAATCCCAACACCAGAACATCTGGGCCTGGTTGAGAACCATTACCACCAACCAGACAGACTAGCATGGTGATCAATACCATCAAATGCTCATCCCACAGATATCATGACTGTATCCTAGATTTCTTTTTTTTTTTTTTTTGGTGAGGCAGTTGGGGTTAAGTGACTTGCCCAGGGTCACACAGCTAATAAGTGTCAAGGGTCTGAGGCCGGATTTGAACTCAGGTCCTCCTGAATCCAGGGCCAGTGCTCTATCCACTGCGCCATCTAGCTGCTCATGTATCCTAGATTTCTAGACCCCTAATATGATCATAGAGTTAGAAGGGATCTTAGAGGTCATTGAAGATACTTTTACAAATGCGGGAATTGATACCCAAGGGAGGTTACATTTCCTCCATTCCATTGGGGGAGAGAGCTCTCCTGGATGGGATGAAGCCTCTGTCCAGTGAAGGACCTTTCTCTTGGGGATGACACCCAGCTCCTAGAACTGAACCTCAGCTCTGGTGTGTGGGGGAATCTTAGAAAGGGGAGGAATGGGTGCTTTTTGGAAAAGAAGAATCATTTGAGGAAGTAGATGTTGAACATTTGAGAAGCTAGGGCAATCTGGAGGGGGAGGGAAATGTTGGATGGTCCTCTGATGAGGAGGGACGGAAGGGTAGTACCCAGAAATGACAAACACAAACCCCAGGTTTATTTTGAGGCCTGGAACTGAAAGTCCCTTACATCATCACTCCACTGTAACCTCTGCTCCACATACCCCTTGGTCCCCAGACTCCCTCCCCCATATTAATGATACCCTCCCTCAAAGACTGCCCTCCTATTCCCCAATTCCAAGCTCTCCAACTCTCTGGTTCTTTGGGACCTGGCAAAGGTTAGGAGATTGATACTCCAGAGGAGGGGGAGGCATCCCCTCCTGGAATAAACCTAGAGATATGAAGACCCTGGTGGAAAAAAAGAGAAATATCAATTCCATCGGGGCTTAAAAGCATCAGAGATAGGTTTGGGGGATACTTGGAGTTTCTGGGCTTATTTCTCCTCTAGCCACAGGCCATGACCCCGACATCACATACACACATGCTCATAGGCATGCATACATACACACATGCACACGCATGCTGCTGTGGTGAAGGGCTAAATATAGTTGGAAACCCGTAAAGGAGAGGGGAATCCATGGGAATTCCCCTTCTGTGGCTCCTCAGCCTTCTCTGAGTAGACCAAAGGAATTTAAGAGAGAATTTAGGAGAGAAAGGGAAATTATCAGTGTGGATTATTGATAACAAAGGGGCAGATTTGCAGCTTTCATTGTACAGATACTAGGCCTGCCTGACTTCTGGAGGGATCGGAGGCACCAAGTGGGGTAGACCTGTGAATCTCCCCTCTTCTCTCCATCTCTTTCTTCCCATCCCTAATTTAGAGTGGAGGAGGAGATAAGGAGAGAACTTTCACGGTTTTAGATTTTGTGGTTCAGAGGAGAGCAGGGAAAGGGGTCAAGATACCTAAGGGAGGTGGTCATAGGAGAGAGTCCAGAAATCTGGATTGGGGGGTGGGGGTGGTCCTTCCAGTTTTCCGGAACAAGTTTTTCTCTTGTAAAAGTGCTGAACTGGGGGGGCAGCTAGATGGCACAGTGGATAGAACACCGGCCCTGGAGTCAGGAGTGCCTGAATTCAAATCTAGCCTCAGACACTTAACACTTAACACTTACTAGCTGTGTGACCCTGGGCAAGTCACTTAACCCCAACTGCCTCACTTAAAAAAAAAAAAGTGCTGAACTGGGAGTCAGGAAATCCCGAGTTTGAATTTGTCCTCAGACATATACTTAGCAGTATGATCCTGGGCAAGTCATTTAGACCTCAGCCTCACTTTCCTCCTCTGTGAAATGCAGATAATAATAACAGCTCCCTCCCAGGGTTGTTGTATGGGTAAAGTGAGGTCATATAAGTAAAGCACTTCATAACCCTTAAAGTGCTGTATAAATGTTCATTATTATTAAGATTTGGAGGGGAGGGGCAATCAGATGGTGCTGCTCCCTGATACTACAAAAAACCCCTAATATTCTGGGTCCTATATTTATACAAATAGCCAATAACTAGTAGACTCCTCTCCTCTGTACCACTCTACCATATCCCCCCTTCCTTACCCCAAAAGCAAGAAGCGAGATTGCGTGTCCATGCTTCCCATATACCAAGCCACATTTGGGTTTCAGGGACATATTTTCTCCTTCAAACCTTCCCTTTTTAACCTGCACAAGCATTCTTTTTTCGGGGGTCGGGGAATACAGCATGATTTGCCTGAACCCCTCAGGTCCTCCATTCCCACTAGGAAAAGTCTGCCCACCCCCCCCAACACCCGTGACCTTGTCAGGGATCAGGGATACTACTAGCCTCTAAGGCAGAGCCCATCTGGACTGGGCAGGGAGCTGTACTCTTGGAAGACAGGGGCAGATTCTAAATTGTTAGAATTTAGGGAGAATTGAGTAGATTATGAATTCTTAGCCTTGGAACTGTGAATTCAGGGTTTTTAGATAGACATATATCTACATACATACACACATATATACACACAACACATATATAATATATAATATATATATATAAAGAGAGAGAGAACTGTATTTCAGTGTAATTGGTTTTCTTTGAAATCTTGGGCATTTTATTTTATGCACTTAAAAACATAATTCTGAGAAGTGGTTTATAGGTTTTCCCAGACTGTCGAAGGGGTCTAGGAACAAAAACAAGGTTAAAAGTTCCTGGCTCTTCCCATATGTCCATCTCATAGACTTTGTCTTTCTCTGGTCCCTTGTGTTTCTTCTTGGGTAGGTGAGCAGGACTCTAAAAGAAGGATAATCTAGAACCGGCCTGGAGTTTGCTTTCTCCTTAGCCCCATCTCCAGCTGTTTTTGTACCTCCCCCTCCCCACCTCCACACACTCCTCCCTTCACCAGCCCAAGTCCTGTGACTGTGAGTCAGTGTCAGATCTCAGCCAAATTCCTAGGGAACCATGTTCTTGTCCCTTCTGGTCCACACCCCCAAGTTCCTATGGGCGGGCAACCCCTCTGTCTGGGGAACAGGGGAGGAAGAGGAAAAATCAAAAATTATTAACTCCTTGCACCAATAGCTAGAGGTCCAGGGCAGATTTCCCAAGTTAAGTTGTTGAGTTGGATTCGGGACTATTTTTTTTAATGTCTATTGATATCCCTCCTACTTTCCTCTACCAGTGAGCCATTTCTGAAGCTGAGAAAATAAAAAAGAAATAGAAGGGGAAAAAACAGTTCAGCAAAAGTAACCAGCATAACCACAGAGTCTGACAATCCTTGCAATCCAGTATTCCATGCCCATAGTCTCCAGCCTCTGCAAAGGGAGAGAAGTGCATTTTCTGATGTCTTCTTTGGAGACAAGTTTGTGGATTATAATTCTTTGTCTTTTCATTCACATTGTTATCGTTATTGGGTATATTCTCTTCTTGGTTTTGTCACTTTGTTCCATATCATTTCATGTGTCTTCTCAGACTTCTCTGAATTCTTCATGTTCATCACTTCTTAATAATGAGTAATATTCTGTTACATTCATCTGTTTAGCTATTCCTCTAGGGGACTATTCTAGCTAAGGACAGATGGTTAAAAACCAAAGAGAACTGGCCCATATGGATGGAAGAAAGAGATGACATGAAAGTGGACTTTGGTTTTAGGCTCACAGACCTTTTGATGACCTAGAGAGTTCTTTAGATGGACAAGTCCCCATGCTTGGTAAAGGAATGCTCAGATAGGAGAACTGGTCAATAGAAACTTATGTCAGTGTCTCTACCCTCATGAGTGAATTTATTTGAGTCAGGTCTTTTTTCTGGAGCAATCTCTCTTAAACTTCTTGTCACCTTCCATTTTTCAACAGACTTCCCTTTTTCACGATGTCTTTGGTCCCAGCCTCTGTCTTCTCTAATCTCATGTAGAAGCGTGTATCTCCTTTATTTAGAGCATAGGAGCCCTTACATCTGGGTGCCTTGTCTGGGGTCTCCCCCAAGTCCCCATCCTTCTTGGTTGGTTACCTGGTGATCCATCACTACCCAGGGGCTCCAAATGCCCTTACCTCAGCCCCACAAGGCCTTGGGTCTTCGAAGAAATAGGATCAAGGACAAGTAGAAGGAAATTGGAAATAAAAGGATGGGTATGGGGGGGTACTTTCCAGTCAACCAACATTGGTTAGGCGACTAGGCGACACAGGGGACAGAATGCTGGACTTGGAGTCAGGAAGCCCTGAGGTCAAATCTTGCCTCAGTCACTTGATAATTGTGTGAACCTGAGCAGGCCAGTTTTCCTCCATCAACCTCAGTTTCCTTATCTATAAAGTGGGTATAATAACAGCATCTACCTCATATGGTTATTGTGAGAATCAAATGAGAATAATACTTTTTATGATTATTATCAATAACATTTATTAAGTGCTTTTGTGCCTGAATACTAAGTTCCTTCACTTTGAGAATAGGGTACAAAAGCATAAAAACCAGTTTCTCAATATCTCTTGGGGAGACAAGGCTGATGTAGAAAGATAACTCACAGCATGAAGTATAGGTGATAATGAGCTGGTTAGTAGGAGATGAGAGAGGAGAAAGAACACTTGAGGCTGACAACGTCAGGGAAAACTTAATGGAAGAGGTGAGACCAGTTGGGTTATGAAAGGTAGTTAAGAACTAGATTGAGGGGGCAGCTAGGTGGCACAGTGGATAAAGCACCGGCTCTGGATTCAGGAGGACCTGGGTTCAAATCTGACCTCAGACACTTGACACTTACTAGCTGTGTGACCCTGGGCAAGTCACTTAACCCTCATTGCCCAACAAAAGAAAAAAAGAAAGTACTGGAGATGGGGTCACAGGGGTCTACAGCAAGAAGTGGAAGAACTATATTGAGAGGACTTCTGTGAGCCTGGGGAGGAGGTCATCGAGGGAAAGGTTTCTGCAGTGGAAGGGAGGGTGCTGCCTTGCTAGAGGTAGGCTCCTCCTCACCAGATCTGTTCTCATTCTACCCAGATGTGGAGCAGATGGCCATCGACTGGCTGACAGGCAACTTCTACTTTGTGGATGACATCGATGACAGAATCTTTGTATGTAACCGGAACGGGGACACCTGTGTCACTCTGCTGGACGTAGAGCTCTACAATCCCAAGGGCATTGCTCTTGACCCTGCCATGGGGTGAGAGGCGTTGTGGGGTGGGCACAAGGGATGCCGGGAGCAAGGAGCCCAGCCCTTCCTTTATCCCAATATCCCTTGCTCTGGCCTGGCAAGGGAGCCAGAGAGTCAGGGGTTGGTGGGGGGCTTAACCTCATGGGGTCTCCCCTCAATGACACATGTCATCCACTCACAGGAAGGTGTTCTTCACGGACTATGGGCAGATCCCAAAGGTGGAGCGCTGTGACATGGATGGGCAGAACCGGACCAAGCTGGTGGACAGTAAGATCGTGTTTCCCCATGGTATCACTCTGGACCTGGTCAGCCGGCTCGTATACTGGGCTGATGCCTACCTGGACTATATCGAGGTGGTGGACTATGAGGGCAAGGGTCGGCAGACCATCATTCAAGGCATCCTGGTGAGGATGGGGAAGTAGGGGTCACCTTTAAGTCCTTTCCCAGCTCAGAATCATCCCAGGCCATGTCAATAAGGGAAGGGGAGATCATCATCCTGGAGCATTCTGGTTGGGTACCCAAGGCCTATATACCACACAGCATCTTAGTTGGGAAGGTGAGGCCCATCATCCCATAGCACACTGGTTGGAAGCGAGGGGGAATCATTACATCATGGTATCCTGATGAGGAGAGAGACCATCAGCCCAAGGAATTTTAGAGCTGATAGAGTAGAGAAGCCAGGGTAGAGATTCTTAGCTTTTTATGAGTCCTGGATGCTTTTGGCAGTCTGGTGAAATCTATGGACACATTCTCAGAATCATGTTTCCCAATTCATAAATAGAATACATAGGATCACAGATGAGCCTAATTATATAGAGATATAGTATTTTAAAATAGAAATTTAAAATACATATTTATACATGTTTCATATCTATTTGCATTATTATGTATTAATATCTTATCATTAATTTATATAATGTTTATATATTTTAAAATACAATAAAATATAATTTTTTAGAAGAAAACAAGTTTATATGTCCCAGGTTAAGAACCTTTGGGCCAGGGGCAGCTAGGTGATGCAGTGGATAGAGTCAGGAGGACCTGAGTTCAAGGTCAGACACTTGACACTTACTAGCTGTGTGACCTTGGGCAAGTCACTTAACCCCATTTGCCTCACCAAAAAAAAAAAGAACCTTTGGGCCAGAGGACAGTGTGAAAGGCCCTGGGTATGGCCTCCCTTTGATAATAATACTAACTGCATATTTAAGACAGTATGATATAGTAGATGGAACTTCAAAGCCTGGAAGACCTGGGTTCAAATCCTCCTCCTAATATATGTTTACTATGTGATTCTGGGTAGGTCCCTTAAGCTCTCAGTGCTCTAGATAGCTAAGACAATAAATAAAGAGAGAATGTTAAATGGGGAGAAAGCGCTGACCTGCGTTGGCAAAGGGAGTTTCTTCACCCGGTAGTTCCCCATACCAATAAAATCATAGGGTCTGGTTCCAATCCCTGTCCCTTTCTCTGTACATTTGCTCTTCACAATAATCCTGCAAGACAAGCCAGATAGTATTTTACAAGTAAGGAAACTGAAATACAGATAGGTCACATGATTTGTGCAGAGTTCCAGGTAACCAGGATATGGCCAAGTGAAAGTTGGGAGGGGGTGGGGGAAAGGAGAAGTATTTGATGTCCACATTACTTCTGTTTCACATCAATTTCCCCCACTTTTCTGTGCCTACCCCTAGATTGAGCATCTGTACGGCCTGACTGTGTTTGAGAACTATCTCTATGCCACCAACTCAGACAATGCCAACTCACAGCAGAAAACCAGTGTCATCCGAGTAAACCGATTCAACAGCACGGAATACCAGGTGGTCACTCGGGTGGACAAGGGGGGCGCCCTCCATATTTATCACCAACGGCGCCAACCCCGAGGTGAGAGAGACTTCAGCTCTTAAATAAATACCCTTTGTCTTCTAGAATCACTGGGCCCCCTATGTAGTCTCCTGGGAGGCCCCTAGCCTCCACAAACCCACTTATTAATAATGTTAGTAATGATAACTCATGTTTATAATACTTCATGGTTTATATAACACTTTCCTTATAAAAGCCCTGTGAAATAGACGGTGCATGTAATGTACCCATTTGGTAAAGGAGGAAATTGAGGCTAAAAAAAGTTTTAAAACTTTAAGAAAAGGGGCAGCTAGGTGGCGCAGTGGATAGAGCACGGGCCCTGGAGTCAGGAGTACCTGAGTTCAAATCCAGCCTCAGACACTTAACACTTACTAGCCGTGTGACCCTGGGGAAGTCACTTAACCCCAATTGCCTCACTAAAAAAAAAAAAAAAACTAAGAAAAGTTGTATCAGGGCAGCTAGATGGTGCAGTGGATAGAGCACCAGCCCTGGAGTCAAAAAGACTTGAGTTCAAATCCAGCCTCAGAAACAATCTGTATGACCCCAGGCAAGTCACTTAACCCCCATTGCCCCGCAAAAAAAAAAAAAAAAAAAAAAAAAAAAAAAGAACTAAGGGGCGAGGGGCAGCTGGATGGCACAGTGGATAAAGCACCGGCCCTGGATTCAGAAGGACCTGAGTTCAAATCTGGCCTCAGACACTTGACACTAGTTGTGTGACCCTGGGCAAGTCACTTGACAATCATTGCCCTGCCAAAAAAAAAAAAAAAAGAACTAAGGGAGGAGCCTTCTCAAGTCGGGGGCCAGGGCCAGGGAAGACAGGTGGTGGCCCTCTGACCCTTTCTCCCCTTGCCCCTGCAGTGAGGAGCCATGCCTGTGAGAATGACCAGTATGGGAAGCCAGGAGGCTGCTCAGACATCTGCCTTCTGGCCAACAGCCACAAAGCCCGGACCTGCCGCTGTCGTTCAGGCTTCAGTCTGGGCAGTGACGGCAAATCCTGCAAAAGTGAGTGATAGGCATGTCTGCATAACACACATGTGGCCCTTTGGCTGGTTTGCTAAACTAACCTTTTTTTTTTTCTTCTTTAAAAATCTTTGTTACAACCAAAAACAAACAAACAAAACAAAAATCTTTGTCATAAGGGGTGGCTTAGTGGGGGGGGAAGGAGAAGAATATTTTTGGAAAGGAAGGCAATGTAAAACAGAATGGCTAAAAGAGAGCGACGGGGCAGAGGGAAAAGCGGGGCTGGAAGTGAGACGATGGGGCAGGCCCTGCCCACCCGCCCTAGCTCTGAGTTTGGAGCGTGTTTGTGTAGGCATCAGGGTTTGGTCTCTGCCCATCTGTTCTGGGGCCCTGCTGCTCTGGTCCAGCTTCCCTGTAGGAAGAGAGAAGAAGCTGTAGGCCGGCTAATCACCTGTTCACTTGAGATCAGTGATTTTTGTACATTTCTGCTGTGACCAATTAACTGATTTGAACTCTTCTTCTCATTTTCTGCGGGTATGCCACACCATTCCCCCCTCCCCCACTTCAACTCCTTCTTTTCCCAGGAGCCATTGATAAATCAATCTCTCTCTCTCTCTCTCTCTCTCTCTCTCTCTCCCTCCCTCCCCCCCCCCTCACTCTGAAGATGGTAGAAACTTGGTGGAGGTGAGGAAGGAGGGAGGGAAGACAAGGTGCAAGATGTTGGTTCAGGGTACCCAAGTGAGAGACACACATGTGTCTTTATAACTTCAAACCCTTCCGTCCCCTCCCCACTCCCCAGGGCATTCTAGGAGCCACAACCTCTTCTCTTTGCATCTCTCCTGGTCCCATTCTCAGGCTGCAGTCCCTGAAGTGAGATGGTGGCTGAGTATGCCTTATTCTCTCTTCCTCTGCAGAACCAGAGCATGAGCTGTTTCTAGTGTATGGGAAGGGCCGGCCAGGTATCATCCGAGGCATGGACATGGGTGCCAAGGTCCCTGATGAACACATGATCCCCATAGAAAACCTCATGAACCCCCGAGCACTGGATTTCCATGCAGAGACGGGCTTCATCTACTTTGCTGATACCACCAGCTACCTCATTGGCCGTCAGAAGATCGATGGCACTGAGCGGGAGACCATACTCAAGGACGGTAAGGGTCTCTAAAGTGAGAGGAATGGCCAGAACATCTTGAGGAAACTTAACACCCGCAGCGAGAGAGCAGGAGTGTGTATTTTCTTAGTTTTGTTTTTTGTTTTTGTTTTTTTTAGTGAGGCAGTTGGGGTTAAGTGACTTGCCCAGGGTCACACAGCTAGTAAGTGTTAAGTGTCTGAGGCTGGATTTGAACTCAGGTCCTCCTGACTCCAGGGCTGGTGCTTTATCCACTGCGCCGCCTAGCTGCCCCCTTATTTTCTTAGAGAGGTGATAGAGGCCCAAACTGGAGTAGTTGCTCTGTGAATGGAGAGAAAGAGATGCATATGAAAGATGTTGTGAAGATCAAAAAGAGCAAGATTTAGCAACCGATTTGGTTTATGAAACGAGCAAGCATAAGGAATTGAGGATGACAAGGAGGTTGTGAACCTGGGTGACTAAGAAGACACTGGAGGGCAACTGGGTGATACAGTGCATAGAGCACCAGACCTGGAGTCAGGAGCACTTGAGTTCAAATGTGATCTCAGACACTTGACACTTACTAGTTCTGTGACCCTAGGCAAGTTATTTAACCCCAATTGCCTCCAAAGAAGCAGAAGGAGGAGGAGGAGGAGGAAGAAGAGAAGAAGACAATGATGGCAATGGTCACCTTGACAATAATAGGGAAATTCAAAGAAGGAATAGATATTTGGGGAAAGATAGCGGGCTCTATTCTGAACTGTTGAGTTTGAGATATTCAACAGGCAATTAGTGTTGGTAAACTGAGGCTCAAGAGAGAGGCTAGGACTGGGTATGTAGAAATGAGAGATAATGAGTTTGCCAAATGAGATTCGGTTGAGACAAAAGATAAGGCAGAGCCGAAGGGACAATTACATTTTATGGGAGTGACGTAAAAGGGAAGTGACCTAATAGGAAAAAGAGAGAGAGAGAGGGGGGGGGGGGCGAGCATTATCATGCAAACCTAGAGAGGAGGAACTATGAAGGAAAGGAAAGTGATCCCTCACACCCTTTGCTGCAGAGAAGTCAAGGATAAAGACTGAGGAAAAAAGCCATTAGACTTGTCAATTAAGAGATCATTGATCTTTGGCGTGGGTGGTCTCATTCAGATGATACAGTCAGAATCCATATCAAAGAGGGTTTAGAATCCAGGGAGAGGAAGTAGAGACATACAGTCTAGGTGACTTCTTCTAGGAGTTTAGCTGAGGAGGAAATGATAGCTATTGCAGATAATAAGATCTATTGAGGGGAGGGGTTAAAAATAGAGGAGACATAGGCTGCTGGCAAGGAACCAGTAAAGGAGTGACTGAAGATTAGAGAGATAGAGGAGGTGGTAGATAGTAAGGGAAATCTGCTAGAGCAGATGGGAGGCAATGGGATCAAAGGTATACATAGCAGGGTTGACCTGGTTAAGAAGGGCTACATCTTCATCAGAGACTAGAATGAAGTTGAGGATAGTTGGGGAGGATGTCAGAGAGATATGCAATGAGAAGAAGGAGGAAAAGGGAAGCTCTTGGTAAACTTTTGGTAAAAATATGAGATACTGACCTGAGTGGGTAGAAGGAAAAAGAGGGCTGTGAGGGGCTTGAAAAGAAGAGAGAAGGTTTGTAGCAGGCATGGTGGTAAATGAGATGGAGAATTAATTAGGGCAGAGTAGAAAAGTATTTCCTTGCTACAGTTAGGGCACTATTGAGATCAGTTAACATAAATTTATAATGAACATGGTCAGCATGATTTGTGACTTCCTCCAACTTTGTTCACTAGCATGTGAGTAGGAGTAAAGGAGGAAGATGGTCAGAGTAATACAGGCTTGGGGTTTGGCAATACGTGGTCATCCTTAGGTCAAAAGAGCAAGGGATTTGAAACTAGAGCATAGGGTAGGGTAAAAATGGCTCAGTGAGGGGCAGCTAGGTGGCACACTTAACACTAGCTATGTGACCCTAGGCAAGTCACTTAACCCCAATTGCCTCACCAAAAAAAAGAAAAAAATAGCTCAGTGGTAGAAATTGAGAAGAGAGGAGTGTACAGGGACCATGGACTAGAAAAGTCCACCTGAGGGATAAAGGGATTAGAGATGAGAATAAGGAGAGGGCACCCTAAGGTTAGGGGTTTTGAGATCTATGAAGAGATAGAATGATAAAAGATTTTTTTTTTAAGTGAGGCAATTGGGGTTAAGTGACTTGCCCAGGGTCACACAGCTAGTAACTGTTAAGTGTCATGAGAGCATGGGATTAGAAAGTTTGTGAATATGACCATCTTTGTATGGAGCAGAATTGGAGTAAAGGTTTAGGTCATGGCAGTTGATTGAATGGTTTGAAGATCCAGGAGGTCAGGGTATATCTGATGAAACCTCAGTGTGTGAGTTGAAATCTTTTAGTATGAAGGCAGAATTTGGGGTGGAGAGGAACACTTTGAGCCAGGCATTAAACTCATTAAGGAAGGAAGATGAATATCCTGGGGTTTGGTAAATGATCATCACCAGGGTCTAGATTGGCTGATAAATTTGAATAGTGTGAACTCCAAAGAAGAGGTTCTTGAATGACAGCCATAGAGGGAAAGTCTGAAAGTGGCAATGGGACGCAGGTATTGAATACTGATTCTCCACCAAAACCAGTGAATCATGGGGGATGAGAGAAAGTGCAATCAGTACTGGAAAGGGTGTCCAGAGTTTCCAGAGAATTTCAGTATCAACAGAAAGGAACCAGATTTTAACAAGTGCTAGAAGATAGAAGGAACAAGAGAAAAAGTTTAAAATGAGAGAAAATGATTAATTTTGGAACAGGTATTCCAAAGGGCACAGTGGAAGGGATGGGTAGATCTGGAGTGGGACACTGAGGAGTAGGGTTGAGATCAATAGGATTGGGGGAGTGGACAACTGGGGTTGTTCTTCAGTAGTCAAGATTTCGGTATTATGGAGAGAGTAGAGGAGTGTGCTAACTAGTGGAGAACTGGGTCTAGGCAGAATACCAGTAGATGGGAAAGGGCCAATAAGAAAGGCAGATGATTAAAAGGTTCAGAGTTGTCCCTCAAGTTCTTGACCAGGCAAGTTCATGACCAGGTGGTGTGGTGTGTCCTGTGAGATTTGGGGAAGTCTTTCTCCCAGCAGGCACAAATAGAAAGAGGTATGTTCTGGGGAGTCTGAGGAGCACAGCAGGAGACAGGAGGTAGCATGTTCCAGGGTGTGGTATATACCAATCTGGGGTGTATACCAATCAAGATTTACCAGTAGATCACAAAACTTCCCTGTAGTTTCTGAAGCCACTCTTTGACAAACGCAGTCCAACACTACCTTGTCTGAATCATGTCATCCGAGTTGCTTTCCATTTTCCTGGGCCTAGAAAAGACAGATTGGGGACATTGAATGATATAAAACCTAAAACTCCTGTATTGCAGAGAAATGGGTGGAAGTCACAGAGCAGCTGATTTGGGCTTGATATAAGGAAACACTCCCCCACAATAAGTTCTAATTGTCCAAGAGTAGAAAGGGTTGCCATGGAAAGGGATGGATTTTCCCTCACTGGAGGTCTTCAAGTGATGTTGAATGGCCACTTGTTGGAGATGTTGCAGTGCATGAGTTGGATTGGATGGCCTCAGAGGTGTCTTTCAACTCTAAAATTCTGTGGTGCTAATTAAAAGAGACTTGGGACGAATCCTTTTGTCAAATGAAAAAAATCACTCTCCTGCTTATTCATCTTGTACATTCAAATTTTTGTCAGTTGTGCCTTGAAGACATCTGCACATGCATATATTTATTTGGCCATACACGTCAGCATAGGTTTAAGCACTCCACATTCATTCATTTGAGTCACAAGTAGCATCCACCATGTCTGCTGGCTGCCATATGGAATATCATGAGAACATGCTCTTTGACACAGATGCATAAACACATGAAATAACCTTCTACCACCCCCAACAACTCCTTGTCCTCAGCACAGAAGAGTCGACATGATAGTAACTGGTGTGTTGGAGAAAGGAAGTGCTGGCCTAGGAGTCAGGAGACGTGGCTCTGGCCGTTAACTCACTTGGGCCTCAGTTTCTCTATTTGTAAAATGAGATAGCTGTTTTAGATCATCTCTGAAGCCTTGGGGTCCAGTGTATGCTTGTCTTGGAGGGCTGGAAGAGGCTGAATAGCAGCAGGAAAGATGAAGTCATATTGTTGGTTAAAGGTTCCTGCACGGGGGCAGCTGGGTGGCGCAGTGGATAAAGCACTGGCCCTGGATTCAGGAAGACCTAAGTTCAAATCCACCCCCAGACATTTGACACTTACTAGCTCTGTGACCCTGGGCAAGTCACCTAACCCTCATTCCCACCCCCACCCCCACCCCCGCCTAAAAAAGGTTCCTGCTCTGCTTCTTTTTTTTTTTTTTTTGGCGGGGCAATGGGGGTTAAGTAACTTGCCCAGGGTCACACAGCTAGTAAGTTTCAAGTGTCTGAGGCCGGATTTGAACTCAGGCACTCCTGAATCCAGGGCTGGTGCTTTACTCACTGCACCACCTAGCTGCCCCCCCTGCCCTCCTTCTTCTCCTGACTTCCCCCTACCCCACCCCAGGTATTCATAATGTGGAAGGTGTAGCTGTGGATTGGATGGGAGATAATCTATACTGGACTGATGATGGGCCCAAGAAGACGATCAGTGTGGCAAGGCTGGAGAAAGCAGCTCAGACCCGTAAGACGCTAATTGAGGGCAAGATGACCCACCCCAGAGCCATCGTGGTAGATCCACTGAATGGGTAAGTTTCCAGGGGTTCATGAGATTGTGGGAAACTGAGGCCAGGACAGAACCCAAAGTACATGTAGCAGGGGGAACACGCGGCAAGAATGGGATGGAGAACAGGAGTTGGAGGGGGAACCAAGCATCGGGGAAATTCAGACACACTACCTAGCAGCTGAGGCAGAGAATACCAGAGCAAAGGCTGTAGTGGGGTAGGGAGTCTATAAAGAGGGGTGTAACACATAAGAATTATCCCAGAGAGAAGAAGAAAAGAGTCGATTTTATGGCAGTCAAAAGTAGGGATTTCGGGGGAAATATAGTGTGGAGAGCCAAGAAGAGTCCTTACCTATATGGGCCAGAGGGTAGAATAGGATGATGCCAGGGTGTCAAGACTGGTAGAAACAGGAGACTGAATGGGTTGGCTTTGACTCTTGGTTGCCAACAGGTGGATGTATTGGACAGACTGGGAAGAAGACCCCAAAGACAGCCGCCGGGGTCGACTAGAGCGAGCCTGGATGGATGGCTCCCACCGGGATGTCTTTGTGACATCCAAGACGGTGCTGTGGCCCAATGGCCTGAGCCTCGACATCCCTGCTGGACGCCTTTACTGGGTAGATGCCTTCTATGACCGAATTGAGACCGTACTGCTCAACGGCACTGATCGAAAGGTGGGGCTATCAGTGTGCATATGTCTTTATGAGTCTGTGTCTATGTCTGTGCCCATGACTAGTCTGGGATTTACAAAATAAAGAGGCTGATATCCTAGCTTCTAGCCCAGGCTGTTGGAGGAAGAAAGAGGGCATCACCAAGGGATGGGATCTTTCAGCCAGTTGTTGTTGTTTTTTTTGGCTTAGGACTCTGAGTTGAAAAGTGCAGGAAACTACCAGCGTGTAAACTCCCTTCACTGATATAGATGAACTACTCATCTGCACCTGTATCCAGGGATGAGATATGGCCCAGTCTTAGAGAGGGGATTTCTCCAGTCCAGTGAGGAAGACAGGAGCCATACCAAAGACAGATATAGAAAACTAAGCACAAAGAAGAACCAGGATAGAGAGTGCTACCCACCTCCCAACAGAGTAGTGATGGACCCAGGGTGTATAATGAGACATAAATTTTGGACATAGTCAATTTGTTTTGCTTGACATTTGTTACAAGGGTTTTATGAGGGAACTGGGAAAGGGAAGAGGGGGAGGAGATGAGCCTAGGATTGGCTAGGGATGGGGATGGGGGAGAGGGAAGCACAGTGAGTGAAAGCAGTAATACCCTCCAGTTAGACCATGAATGGGCAGCTAGATGGCTCAGTGGTTAGAGCCCCAGGCCTGAAGACCTGAGTTAAAATCTGGGCTCAGACACTTACTACCTTTCTGTCCTTGGGCAAGTTGAGGTGGTTAGGTTGCTTAGTGGTTAGAGTGCTAGGCCTATAGCCAAGAAGACCTGAGTTAAAATCTGGCCTTAGGTACTTACTAGCTGTGTGACCTTGGATGAGTCATTTAACCTGTTTGCCTTAATCCACTGGAGAAGGAAATGGCAAACCACTCCAGTATCTTTGCCAAGAAAAACCCATGAACAATATGGGTCATGAAGAGTTGGACATGACTGAACGACTGAACAACAAGGCCATGAATAGGGGCTCTCATTCTCACTGGAGCTCCCCCGGACTGTGCGGAGTGGCGTAGGGCCTATGTTACTTATGCTTACCTTTCCTCACTACCCAGGAAGAGTTGCAGGAGCATATTCAGATCCATTCTACAGCCATTCCATATGGTGCCTGGTTAACCTAGCTTCCCCCATTACTATAATACAGACTAGGTTCACCACTCCTGACTCAATGACATCTTTCAGTCTAAGTGACCCTATGCATCTCCTCACTTCTCTATAATGACCTTTATGCCTACTCATTGTGCCTCCCACCAAGACCCCTCAATCCTTACTCCCCCCCTCCCTCTCCAGATCGTGTATGAGGGTCCCGAGCTGAATCACGCCTTTGGCCTTTGTCACCACGGCTCTTACCTCTTCTGGACTGAGTATCGAAGTGGCAGTGTGTACCGTCTAGAGCGGGGACCGCCGGGCACAACTCCCATTGTCACTCTGCTTCGGAGCGAGAGGCCCCCTATCTTTGAAATCCGCATGTACGATGCCCAGCAGCAGCAAGGTACTCTGGGCCCAGGTCTAGGTTGCCCTTTCTTTCACATAGATAGCAGCCACATGAGATAAAGCAGACTAGACTTGAGCTGGACCAAGGGGTAGCTTTCTGGCAGAAAGGGCCGGCCATCCATCCCCTTTGTCTTTTTCTCTCCCCAATATGGTAGGTTTGGGAGGAGAAATGCCTGTTCCACTAAACCTCTCCTACTCACCTTCTCTCCCATTTCCATCTCTCACCAACCCCTGACCACACGGTCTCCTTCTCTTTTTCTTCCCTTTCTATCTCTTCCATCCATTCTCTTTGCATCTCCCTTCTCTGGCCCCCTCTGACTCGGCCTCACCCTGCTCCCCTGCTCCATGTCCCCGTATGCCCACCCTGGTCCTCTGTCTGTTCCGTCTCCCTGCCCCATTCCCTGATTTTGACCCATCTCCTGCAGTAGGTACCAATAAGTGTCGTGTCAACAATGGCGGCTGCAGTAGCCTCTGCCTGGCCACTCCTGGGAGCCGACAGTGTGCGTGTGCAGAAGACCAGGTGCTGGATGCTGATGGCGTCACTTGCCTTGGTATGAGGGGGCCTGGAAATGTGTAGTAGCCTGGGCTGGGGGGAGTCCTTTGTCCTGGTGTTGGGTGGGGAATAGTCTCAGAGCCATGAGGGAGAAGCTTGGTATTGAGGAACCCCGAAGGAGGAAGTAGGAAATGGGGCAAGGAAAACACTTTGAAAGAACCAGGGAAGTTTGAGGAATCTTTGAGAAAGGGTTAGGACAAGATATCACAAGGGATGAGAATTTGAGCAGGAAAGGGCTAGGAAGTTTAAGTGTTTGAGGAGGGTCTTGTGGTTAATTCTCCTTAATGGGTAGGAAAGAGATCTGATGGGTTTCTTGGTTGGGAAAAGAATATGATTCGATGAGGTTTATACCCTCATCTCTCTAATAATGTCACCCTTTTTCTCTAATAATCTGCATATCCCTTTCCCGTTTTACCCTCCTTGGTTGGGTATCTGCAGCCAACCCATCCTACGTGCCCCCACCCCAATGCCAGCCTGGTGAGTTTGCATGTGCTAACAGCCGATGCATCCAGGAGCGGTGGAAATGTGATGGTGACAATGACTGTCTGGACAACAGTGACGAGGCCCCTGCCCTCTGCCGTAAGTGACCTCATCTCACCTTCTCTCCCCCAGCCCTCCTCTCTATGAAGTTTGAGGGATACCCCCATGCCATGAAGAAGCCAGGGGCTTCCCTTACTCTCCTCACCCCAAATTTTTCCCCCTTTAGACCAGCATACATGCCCCTCTGACCGCTTCAAGTGTGAGAATAATCGGTGTATCCCTAACCGATGGCTGTGTGATGGGGACAATGACTGTGGAAACAGCGAGGATGAATCCAACTCTACCTGCTCAGGTGTGGTGTTGCCCTCTGGGATCTGGGAGAGGAGGGGACTGGGGAGGGAAAAGAGATAATTAAAAGAGGATAAGGGACACTAATGCTGCCCTGTGAAAGCAGGGGGTAGGGGGGGTGAAGGAAAGAGAGAAGGAGAAAAATGACCTGAGGAAGATAGAAACAATGAGTTGTAGAGACAGAAGGAAAGCTGAAATTTAGGCTACAGAAGTACCTGAAGGGGAATCTGAAGGAACTGGGCCCAATATTCTGTATCCCTGGAAGGTGGAACAAGTGTGAAAAGACCAAAACAACACAGCCCAAGGAAGGAAGGCTAGACTTTAGCATACACCTCTCCAGGTAGCAAAAGACTGAAGAGATTGGGGCCATCTTCCTCGAAAAGCACAAGGAGAGGGGCAGCTAGGTGGCACAGTGGATAGAGCACTGCCCTAGGATTCAGGAGGACCTGAGTTCAAATCCAGCCTCAGACACTTGACACTTACTAGCTGTGTGACCCTGGTCAAGTCACTTAACCCTCACTGCCCTGCCCCCGCCCCCCCCCCCCAAAAAAAGCACAAAGAGATTTGGGGTTAGAAAGGAGAATGAGATAAAATAGAGTTTTGGTGAGAAGGTAGAAGGGGGTCATTCTCCTCAAACATTCTGTTCTGCAGCCCTATAAGCTGTGGGAAATACCAGCTATGGAACCAGAGGTTAAAATAGGTTAAAATGTCAACTCTGCCACCTATTGCTCATGTGACCTCAGGAAAATTACTTACCATCCCTATTCCTCAGTATCCTCATTGATAAAAATGAGGGGATTGTGCTAAATGACATCCAGTGTCCTTTCTAGCTCTAAACGTATGACTATGTTTGACCCCATAACCTTTATGGAGGATTTGAAGCTATAGCAAGAAATGTGGAAGTGATGCCTCAGGGATGGCCTGTGAGGTGGGGAGGGGAGGGAGCGTGCACACTCATGACTTTACCCCCAACCTCGGTTACCCACAGCCCGAACCTGCCCCCCCAATCAGTTCTCCTGTGCCAGTGGCCGATGCATCCCCATCTCTTGGACGTGTGACCTAGACGACGACTGTGGTGACCGCTCTGATGAGTCAGCCTCATGTGGTGAGAGAGTGGGAAGGGGAAGAGGTAGAGAAGAAGGCTGTGGGCTTTGGGTGGGGTTGCAAGAAGGGCTTCTCCCTGCTCCTCATGTAATGGAGAACTGCTTGCTCTGAGGTCCCCCTGATTTCCCACTGGGATGAAGGACACTAAATACTGAGGGCCCCCCTCTCCATCCTGCCCATGGTGATGGACATTTCTAGGCAGTGAGGTGTAGGGGTGAGGTGTAGTGCTCTGAGCCTAGAGCCATCCACTCACCCCACTGACCCCTCTGTGGCTTACCCAACCCTCATTCCTCCCACACCCACAGCCTACCCCACCTGTTTCCCCCTGACTCAGTTTACCTGCAACAATGGCAGATGTATCAACATGAACTGGCGCTGTGACAACGGTAAGGGCTTCTCCTCTCTGTTCCCAGTTCCCTCTCTTTTCCTCCCCGTCTAATCGTTGAGGCAATAGAGGTAATAGGACAAGCCCTGGATAAAAGAGTAGGGTGTAAAACCAGGCTGTAGCCTCCCTCTCTCCAACAGGCTGAGGTCTTGCTATGGTGGATAGAGGAGAAGGGAGGAGGAGGAGGAGAAGCTAGGCACCTGACTGGGCCTGGCTAATGGGAGACAGTCTAGAAATATACTCAGATTAGACAGTGCAAACTTTAGGCACTAGATAAAGATCTGTTATTATTGTTATTCTGGTTTTCTCTTCCCCTTCTCTTGTCTCAGGCTAGACCTGCGGGACTCTTAGGGAGAAAAAAGAGCACACAGATCAGGGGATCCTAACCTAGACCCATGAACCTGATTGTTTTTCTTAAATACTTTGATAACTTAATTAAGCATCCTTGGTTTCCATAGTAGTCTTCTGTTTTTCATTTAGTGCATTTAAAAAACATTATTCTGAGAAAGGGTCCATAGATTTCACCAAACCTGCCAGAGGGGTCCATGACACCCAAAAGGTTAGGAATGCCTGCCCTAGAGGGGCCCAAATTAGAGAGCAGTCTGAGCAGGGAAGCCTCCGTCCCTTCTCTTGAACCCCTTTCCCCTGGAGTCCTTGCCCACCTCACTGAATGTCTGCTCCCGGGAGCCAGCCACGGACCAGGTGATGCTCTGCCTGAGCTGAGGGTGTCACTGTGTGTGTGTCTACATATGTGTGTGTCCTGTCACTGTCTTGGGGTTTTCAGACACTGTCATGTTGTCCCCGGGGTGCAAACTGGCTGCCCTTGTTCCATCATGACATAATTGTGAGTGTTGAGTGTTGTGTTACTGGGTTGTGCTGTGTCGCTGCTGTGCCAATGGTCCCCCTGGCTGTTTCTGTGTTTCAGAGAAGGATTGTGGGGACGGCTCTGACGAAAAGACCTGTCCTGAGCCTGCCGGTCAGTGCATAGTAGCACATGCACTATCAACTCACACAGAGCCTCTGGTCCAGCCCTGTGGGCAGTTCCATTCCCCATGATCCTCCGCAGCTCCATCAATTTCCCTGCCAGACAGTTTTGTAGATCTTTGCCTCCCCTCCCCTCCCCAAGGACCTGGGGGGAGGTGGGGCAAGAGGCAACAGCCCAGGGAGAATGAAAAACATGGAAAGAGATGAGAAAGGAAGGGAAGGAGGTAGAGAGAGGGGAAGAGAGAGAAGGGACAGAGAGAGGTACTAAGTGAATGAGAGCTGGGGAGAAGGAAAGAAGAATGTGAAGTAGGATGGATGGCCTCTCATGAGATAGGCTCAGGGCTTTGATATGGTTGAATCATTTATAATATTAGAAGTCCTCCCTCTGTGCGTGCATACACATACACACACACACACACACACACACACACACACACACACACACACACACACACACACAGCCTGATGAGAAAGCCAGCCACCTTATATACAGAGAGGCAAAATCAGCTTGATCACTGGGTGCCAAGGTCCCCTTACCTCTAATGGACCACTGCTACCCAACTGCTGGTGGCCTGGCCCACGCCCTCCCCTGAAATTAAAATGTATAGATTTCAGAATGAATTGGGGCTGAATTTGGTCCCTCCTATCATATAGGAACAAGGGTGAACTAGAGGCTTCCTCTTGTGCCTGTTCTTCCCCACTGCTCCCTAGGAAAGCAGAGATTCCTGGAAATAAAGCAAGGAAGGAAGGAGGGAGGGAGGGAGGGAGGGAAAGAAGGAAGGAAGGAGGGAAGGAAGGAAGGAAGGAAGGAAGGAAGGAAGGAAGGAAGGAAGGAAGGAAGGAAGGAAGGAAGGAAGGAAGGAAGGAAGGAAGGAAGGAAGGAAGACCAATTGATCAGAGACCTACCCCCATCCCCTCTAAAGTATGATTGAGGAGAGACCACTGTTTCTCCCCAGATGGAGGCCAGGACATGGGAAGGGGGCTCTGAGGAGCATCCCTCTCCCTCCCTCCCCCAGTCCTCAGCTGTGTGGTCCATGGTGCATGCTGCAATCTATGCAGTTTCTGTGTCTTTTCTGTTTGTTGTTTTCTCACTGGGGGAGGTGGGGAGGGAGGGGAGGGGCCGAGGAGTCCTGAGGGTCTGGGGGGTGATCTGGAGTTGGGGGGTGGGTGGAGAGAGGCACCAAGTGGGAGGCTTGGGGAAGGCCGGCTCTGCTGACACCCTCCCTCCCTTTCTCCTCCCCTGCCTGCTCCCCACCCCCCCATCCGTCTGCCAGACAATGACTGCGGAGATAACAGTGATGAGGCTGGCTGCAGTCATTCCTGCTCCAGCACCCAGTTCAAGTGTAACAGCGGCCGATGCATCCCTGAGCACTGGACCTGTGATGGGGACAATGACTGTGGAGACTACAGCGATGAAACCCATGCCAACTGCACCAACCAGGGTGGGCATCTGAAGGAGAGGGGCATGGGGGGCAAAGCTAGCAAACCTGCACCGGTCAGGGCAGGCACCTGCAGAAGAGAAGCATGACCAGAGTGGCACCAACTCTACTAACAGGGGTGGGCACCTGGCAGGGAGGCAGTCTGATAGCCATACCTATGCCAACTGCACCAGTCAAAATAGGGACCTAAAAGAGAGGGCTCTGAGGGGACCCAGAAGCTATAGACCCACACCAAACCAAGAGAGTACCCAGAGGAGAAGAACTTGGGGCAAGGGAGGGGAGGAGCAGCCAGATGAAAATTAACTATGCTTGGCACCTTGGCATAGTATTTAAACTCAAAGTCACATAGAGGAGACGGACACAGAGATAGCACAGAAGCCAGACCCACACCAACCATTCTGGGTATTTGGATAGGAGCTTCACAGGGACATCACAGCAACTATGCCCATGCCATCACTACCAGCCAACATGGGCACTGTAGAGGGGCACAGCATCTAGAACCACACCAACTGCATCAGGGAGGGCACCTGGAGGAAAAGAGCTAGGCAGTGTTTCAGAATGGGGACAGAAACCGGAATGAGACTCATGACCACTTCATCAATCAATCAAAATTATTAGGGGATACAAAGAAAGATAAGACAATTCCTGTCCTCAAGGATCTTACAGTCTATTTGGGGAGACGACACACACACACATGAAAAGATAACTAACAAACAAGGTAGTATGTGGTAAATGCTGAGGGAACAACACAGGCATAGGTTCAATGGGAGTCGATGAAAGGGGAAGATAACTCTGGGTCTCGGTGGTTAAGGAAGGCTTTCTGGGGGGTGGGGAGACACTATCAGTTCTTCAATAGGATTTAGCAAATAAGTCTGACAGACTCCGGTTTGAGTTGAAAAGGAGGGAACAGAAGAGAAGGTTGGACAAGTACAATGGAGCCAGACCTTGAAGGGTCTCTAGAGGCTGTGGGAAGCCATGGCAGATTTTTTGAGCAGAGAAGTGAGAAGTTGAAGGTGCTATTTTAGGCAGATTAATCAGCCAGGGATGAAGGATGAAGGAACAAGGAACAAGGAAAGCAGCTAGGAAGGAAGCTGTTGTGATCATCCAGGTATGAGCTGATTAGGGGCTGAGCTAAGGTGATGGCAGAGAGGAAAAAGGGCAAGTGGAAAAGCCAGTGGGAAGGAAGAACTGAGCGGACCTTGGTGACAGATTCAGTGTGAGCACAGATGGTCACCTTGGAGATGGAAAGACATGGGGAAGTAGGCAGAGGAGAGCATTTGGATGACTCCTGTCCGGCCTGGAGGTTTGAACTCCTTTCTGAGGAGAAATCTAGACACCCAGGGTTATGAGGCTGAACTCGGGGATGAGGAGAGAGGCTGCCCCCCTAATGTTCCCCTCCACCCCTTGTCTCCAGCCACTCGACCTCCTGGTGGCTGCCACGCAGATGAATTTCAGTGCCGGCTGGATGGGCTGTGTATCCCCCTGAGGTGGCGCTGTGATGGAGACACGGACTGTATGGATTCCAGTGATGAGAAGAATTGTGAAGGGGTCACACACGTCTGTGACCCCAATGTCAAGTTTGGCTGCAAAGATTCAGGTAAAGAAAAGAGGCCCCTGGGAGTGATGTGGCAAGAAGGAAGCAAGAGAGGAACTAGGAGGTGGAAAAAGAGACTGGGCAGAAGGAAAAGGGAAAGGAAGAAACATTTACATAGCACCTACTGTGTGTCAGGAGCTGTGCTAAGAGCTTTAAAGAGGATTCACTCAAGGAGTAGGGAAGCAGACTGGTATGGAAGGGAAGGGAAGAAACATAGTACCTATTATGTGCTGAGAACTTTAAGGGAGTTCACTTGGGGAGTAGGAAAGGAGGTAGTGGGGAAGGAGACTGGGATGGCTGGGGGTCCATGGGAGCAGGGCAGTGTAGATACCCAATCCACAGTATGAAGTAGGTATTACATCATCCCAGGAAAGGAACTGAAAATACAGCCCATTTAGTACTAAGTCTTAAATCCCCCTGGGGACTTCTTGTACCTACTGCAACCCAAACCACATCTACATCCTGCTATCCCTAAACCCATTGAATCTTAAAGGATGGAAGTGGGGATTATACGGGGTGAGTATAGACGCCCTTCCTCCTGCTAACTGTCCACTCCCACTCCATCTTCCCAACCAGGACGGTGTATCAGTAAGGCCTGGGTATGTGATGGGGACAGTGACTGTGTGGACAACTCGGATGAGGAGAATTGTGAGTCCTTGGCCTGCAAGCCCCCTTCACACCCTTGTGCCAACAACACCTCTGTCTGCCTGCCCCCCGACAAGCTCTGTGACGGCAAGGATGATTGTGGAGACGGCTCGGATGAGGGCGAGCTGTGTGGTAAGTTCCTGGTGGGTGGGGCCGGTCCACATCTGTTTATTTCCCTCATGCTACGTGCCCAGCAGGGACCAGCCTAGCTTAGAGGAGAGAATGCCAAAGAGTCAGGAAGACTTGATTTTAAATCCCTTCTGCTGATGCTAACTAGTTCTGAGATCCAGGCAAGTCATATCACCTCTAGGTGCCTAGGGCAACTTCCAAAGACTGATCTCTATCAGCTGAGGAAGTTTCTATACCTGGAGTTACTCATGCTGGTGAAATCACCTGTCTTGCATGGATTCACATAGATATCAGGCACTGGGGAGGGGGAGGGCAAAGGGGGCCATTGTCTCTGCCCTCTAAAAACTTACCCTCTGGTCGAGGAGACTGAAGTAACACAGGAAAAAGGTAAACTAAGAATCCAGGTGAGAGAAGTGCCAAAAGAATGCTCAAGGTGGTGAGTTGTAGGGTTCAGAGCACCCCTGATTGACCAATCGGTCAGTTAGATTGGTCTGGGCAGGGAAAGTCAGAAAGCATAAGTGGGATCGGAGGTGATTTCTCCGCCACCTTAGGGATTTGGCTTAGGATAGGTGGAAAGGAAAAAGCAAAAGGAAAGGTGGAAAGGAAATTTGCAAAAGGCAAATTCTGGGTGGAAGGAATGCATTAGGGTGTGTTTGGGGGACAGAAAGTAAACCAGTTTTGCCGGAAAGGAAGGTTTGTGTCCGGGAGCGGTGGGAGATAAAGCCAGGTGGGGCCAAACTCAGCGGTTGCCAGGCAGGGCAGCTTCAGCTTTGAGGGGGAGGTCAGGGGTCAAGGGGTGGGGGTGGGGAAGGGGAAGAGGCCCTCTGATGGGAAATAGATTGGACAAGAGTAAATTTTGGGATGAGAACATCCCCACACCTGCACACCCATGCCCCAAGTCCACAAAGGGCCCAGGAAGGAAAGTATTTCTTCCCCCCTGTTTACAATTGTAGACATAAGATAAGGACCCAGATAATGATACAAAGCAAAATAGGATAAGCATCTACAAAGTACTGTGGCAGTTCCAAAGGCAAATCTAAGTTTCCCAGGGGAGGAATTGGTCTAGAAGCCCGGTAGGGGTCCTTTCTTCCCAAAACTTCATGCGATTCTCTAATACCAAGAAGGCTTTCTGGGTGCCCCATTGGGGCTGGGCCTTTCAAGTCCGCCTTCTTGGCCTGATCCCTTTCCTCCTGATTCTTTCCCTAAAGACCAGTGTTCCCTGAACAATGGTGGCTGCAGCCACAACTGCTCCGTGGCGCCTGGGGAGGGCATCTTGTGCTCATGTCCTCTGGGCATGGAGCTGGCACCCGACAACCGCACCTGTCAGATCCAGAGCTACTGTGCCAAGCACCTCAAGTGCAGCCAGAAGTGTGAGCAGAACAAGTTCAGCGTCAAGTGTTCTTGCTATGAGGGCTGGATGCTGGAGCCCGACGGCGAGAGCTGCCGGAGCATGGGTATGACTCGGGGGCTGGCCCTGTGGGGCTGGAATGGGGGAGGAGAGGGCTGACCTGTGGATGCCATCATTGGAGGAGCTGTGTATCGGGACCTCCTTTTGCAGAGAGTGGGGGGCTGAGCATCAGAACCCTTCCTATTTTTATTTTTTTTTTTGCGGGGCAGTGAGGGTTAAGTGACTTGCCCAGGGTCACACCACACAGCTAGTGTCAAGTGTCTGAGGCTGGATTTGAACTCAGATCTTCCTGAATCCAGGGCTGGTGCTTTATCCACTGTGCCACCTAGCTGCCCCCATCAGAACCCTTCTTGAGGGTCCTCTCTGGGGCTGGAAGATCCCAGGACCGCCCCCCTCTCCCGGGCTGCAGTGGAAAAAATAGGGATGTCTAGGTCCCTTGCCAACCTCCTCCCACTCTCCCTCAGACCCTTTCAAGCCATTCATCATCTTCTCCAATCGGCATGAAATCCGTCGGATTGACCTTCACAAAGGGGACTACAGCGTTCTGGTGCCTGGCCTTCGCAACACCATTGCTCTAGATTTTCACCTCAGCCATAGTGCCCTCTACTGGACTGACGTGGTGGAGGACAAGATCTACCGGGGAAAGCTGCTGGACAATGGAGGTGACCCGACTGGGGATGGGAGAACAACACATGATAACTTGGGATGGAGGAGAGGCGGGGACGGAGATATAAAGAGAGGCATGTGGAGAAAACCCACACACTCCAGGAGGAGGCACAGACAGACAGACAGACAGGGGCCACTGGCTCCCTTTCCCCTCTTATTCCCCCCCCCACCCCGCTAATCGAGTTAGATTCTGCTTTAAGTCCTGTCGGCTGACGCCCCGTAATTATCATCAGAGGAGCTACCAGCCTGATAATTAGCATAATGAGCAGTCTCAGAGCTGGAATTGGAGCTGGGCTTATTGGAAAGGTTTTTTTTTGGGGGGGGGACACCCCTTCTCAGAAGTAATAGGTGTATTAAATGGGGATAAAGGAGAAACTGGGAGGTTATGAGCCCTACTCACATCTTTGGCGCTGGGTTTGATCCCTGTTCTTGGGAGGTGAGAGGGACAACTGAGGGAGTATTAGAAATCTGGGGTTGGAGAGCAGGGGGAGGTGCAAAGGAGATTAGGAAAGTGTCTGAGGTGGTGAGACTCTTGGACTGCCTGTACCCTCCCACCCAGTGGGATCTAACCTCATTACAAACCGCCTCCCCCCTCTTTAGCCCTGACTAGCTTTGAGGTGGTGATTCAGTATGGATTGGCAACGCCTGAGGGCCTGGCTGTAGACTGGATTGCTGGCAACATATACTGGGTCGAGAGCAACCTGGACCAGATTGAAGTGGCCAAGCTGGATGGGACGATGAGAACCACCCTCCTGGCTGGAGACATAGAACACCCCAGGGCTATAGCACTGGACCCCCGTGACGGGTGAGCCTTCCCCTGCTCCTCCTCATTCAGGATGAGGGAGTCAGGTGGCTTATTGGATCGAGTGCTGGATTTGGAGTTGGCAAGACCTGAGTTCAAATCCTGCCTTAGACACATAAATTGTGTGACTATGGTAAAGTTACTTTAATCACTGTCTGCCTCAGTTTCCTCATTTGTAAAAAAATCGGACTAATAATAGCCCCTGACTTCCATGATGGTTGAAGGGATAAAATGAGTAAATATGAAGCTTTGTGAGCCTTGAAGCATTATAAAAAAAAGGGTTATTATCACTGAGGTGATAGCTCCTATCCCCTCCCCCATCCCCTCAGGATTCTGTTTTGGGCAGGCCAGGAGGCTTCCTGTCTTTGTTCTCTTACTTTTATCCTCTCACCCCCACCCCAGGATCCTATTCTGGACAGATTGGGATGCAAGCCTTCCCCGAATTGAGGCAGCCTCCATGAGTGGAGCTGGCCGACGCACCATCCATCGGGAAACTGGATCTGGAGGCTGGCCCAATGGGCTCACCGTGGACTACCTGGAGAAACGTATCCTCTGGATTGATGCTCGGTCAGCCTCCTTCTCTTTCCTTAGGCCTCATCCTCCTGCCTGTCCTGTAACCCCTTCAGCCACCAAAGGCAACCTTAGAACCCCAAATCAGGCTCCCCACTGGCCTCTGGGGGAGCGTGCCCTCCAGGGTCAGCAGGGGCTCTCAGGACCATTGAAGAAGTTTACTGGAAGAGATAATTGTTCTAGGGTGGGAAATGACGGAAGCAGCGGTAAAGAGATAAGGACCAGGAGGCAGATGTTATTTGAGAGTTGGAGAAGGGCAGAGGATGGAGTAAAATCTGATGAGAGAATGGGGGTGGCTCAGGGAATCTAGGAACTCAAGGGTGAGCACAGTTAAAGACCAAGAAGAGGGTGAATAAGAGGAGGTATGGACTGGGCTTAGTGGGGTCTCACTCTAGTCTCACCCCCATCAGGTTTGGAGGGGTCAGGGGTTAATTTGAGTCTCTTAATTAGGAGAGGAGCTCTGGGAGAGGGTAGGCTGAAGGAAAGAGTGAATGAGTCCTGGCAGCCCCCTCACTTTCCATACATATTCTTAGGTCTGATGCCATTTACTCAGCCCGCTACGACGGCTCTGGCCACATGGAAGTGCTCCGGGGACACGAGTTCCTGTCACATCCCTTTGCAGTGACGCTCTATGGAGGAGAGGTGTACTGGACAGACTGGCGAACAAACACACTGGCCAAAGCCAACAAGTGGACTGGCCACAATGTCACCGTTGTCCAGCGGACCAATACACAGCCCTTTGATCTGCAAGTGTATCACCCCTCTAGGCAGCCTATGGGTACGGAGGACTTGGGGAAGGAAAGGCTGATAAGTGGGGAGCCAGTTTTCTGTTCTTGGATAAGAGGGAGGCCTGAATGGGAAGCAGAGATAGATGTATAATGTATCATTATGGCCCTCAGCTAAGCAGGGAAGGTCCCCATTTTTGCTTAGCTTCCCTCCAACTCAGGAGGGTAGAATCCCATTGGGCTAGAATACAGGAATGGAATCAAAGTTGGGGGCAATGATCTGCCCAGCCTGGTGCCGGTGATGGAAGGGAATCTCTTTAGTGGAGGGATAGTTGGACCAGAAACACAGGGGAGAGGACAAGGTTGGAATAAGGCAGGTAAAGAAGGAAAGAATGGGATGTGCCAGGCAGGGGGGGCACCTGAGCAGAGGGCCCAATTGCTCTTCTCCCTCTGACCTCCAGCTCCTAATCCCTGTGAGGCCAATGGAGGCCGGGGTCCTTGTTCTCATCTGTGCCTCATCAACTACAACCGAACCGTCTCCTGTGCTTGCCCCCACCTCATGAAGCTGGACAAGGACAACATCACGTGCTATGGTATGGAGGTGGAAGGGTGGGGTCTTACAGGAGCCAGTGGTGAATTGAGGCAGGGATGGGCAGGACTCGGGCACTCTGGACCACAGCTGTGGAATGGTACAAAGAGAAAGGAGATTCATTCATTCATTCATTCATTCATTCATTCATTCATTCATTCATTCATTCAACAAACATCTCTTAAGTGCCAACTCTGTGTAAGTCAATGGGGATTTTTTTTCTTTGTACCTCATCTAGTGCAGGGTGCTTGATAAATGCTTGTTGATTGATTGATTGATACAAAAATGGATCAAGGAGTTTACAGTCTAGTAAAGGGAAGGGTAGAAATGCATGAATAGCTATGATACAAGGGAAGAATGGGATAAGTGTCAATGAGAAGTCCAGGCTAAGTACTATGAGAAATTTGGAGTCAAATCATTTTTACCTGGGTCCAGGAAGTGATAAAGGCTGAGGGGCAAGGGTGCAGTTCAAGGAGTCAGGAAAGCTTTCTTGTTGGAGGTGGCACCTGAGTTGGGTCTTGAAGGATACAAGAATGAATAAGAAGAATCAGAGTGCCCCCTCCCCCAGAGAGCAAGTTGAGATCCTTATGTATATGAGGAGAATTTGGAGACAGAGGGCTGCCTTGATGACCCATTCTGTGACACCATCATCACCAACAGAGTTTAAGAAGTTCTTGCTGTACGCTCGTCAGATGGAGATCCGGGGTGTGGACCTAGATGCCCCCTACTACAACTACATCATCTCGTTCACTGTCCCTGACATTGACAATGTGACAGTCCTCGATTATGATGCCCGGGAGCAGCGTGTCTACTGGTCTGATGTCCGCACTCAGGCCATTAAACGCGCCTTCATTAACGGCACCGGTGTTGAGACAGTCGTTTCTGCAGGTATCCCACCAATCTCACCCCACCTGGGACCTCAGCTCCAGTCTACGAACTATACCCTCCTATCTATCCAATCTATGAATGCTACTCTTTCTATACTTCCCACCCCTGAGCCTTCTTAACTCTGGCTCCTGCTGCTCCTGGTATAAATTCCAGGCTCCCATCCCTTATTCCCACAGTCCCTAGTCCTCTGGATCCCTAGGACACTAGAAATCCAGCCTGAGTCCTTCCGTGCTCCCACATAACATCCTGTTCCATGTTTTCTCAGACCTTCCAAATGCTCACGGGCTGGCTGTGGACTGGGTATCCCGAAATCTGTTCTGGACAAGCTATGACACCAACAAGAAGCAGATTAACGTGGCCCGTTTGGATGGCTCCTTCAAGAATGCAGTGGTCCAGGGACTAGAGCAGCCACATGGACTTGTTGTCCACCCCCTGCATGGGTCAGTCTAGGGAGATCATCCATCTTCAGAGTCATGTGTGAGACCCAGATAGCCTTCCTATCGGAGGGGGGACATTCAGTCGGGGATGCTGGGCAAAAAGATCCCATGACTTGGGAGGTGGAGAAGCCGCAGAGAGTGTTGGGGGAGTGGGGAGACCCCCAGGAGAGTCTAGGCCCTTGAAGTATGAGCCCTTTGCCTCTCATCCCACACCTTTTCCTACTCTAGGAAGCTGTACTGGACAGATGGTGATAACATCAGCATGGCCAGTCTGGACGGCAGCAACCGTAGCCTCCTCTTCACGGGCCAGAAAGGCCCTGTGGGTATGAGCGTAGCCCCTGGGCCCCAAACCCAAAGACCCAGGAGAGCCCTTCCCCCTAGTGGCTACCAACCTAGAGGAAAGAGCTTGCGGCTTAGGCTCATAAGATACAGACGTAAATCTAGGTTCTGTCACATCCTTGCCAGATGACCTTAGACAAATCTCTTCTCCTCCTTGGCCTTGGTTCCCTCATCTGTAGGATGAGGACATTGGACCAGATAATTTCTAAGGTTCAAAAACCCCAAAGATTTACCTACATTTTATTATTTGCCACCTTTTCTCCCATCCCCTTCCCCCCCAAAAAAATCTCAAGGAAGCAGCTTGGTGCTGTGGAAGGAGCCCAGGTTCTGAGGCCAGAGGACCTGAGTTCAAATCTTACCTCTCTTTACTATGTGTGATCTTGAGCAAGTCACTTGACCTCCCTAGCCTCAGTTTCCTCATCTGTAAAATGAGAGGATTGGACTAGATGGCTTCTGAGGGCCCTTCCAGATTTAGATCTATCAACCTGTGATCCTTACAGGCTCCCCATTCTCCCAAATCTTTCTTCCCCTCTCTTACAGCCACCTGCAGGGGACCCCTCTCATGGTGGGGAAGTCATGTCTCAGTATTAGGAGACCGGGGCGGGGGGGGGGAGGCTCAGGGTCACCACTGGGCCAAATTGGAAGTGACAAGTCCCTCCTTCCTCTGTCCCTTCGATCTTCTCTGCCAGGCCTGGCTATTGATTTTCCTGAGAACAAACTGTATTGGATCAGCTCTGGAAACCACACCATCAACCGCTGCAACCTAGATGGAAGTGGCCTGGAGGTCATTGACACCATGAGGAGCCAACTGGGCAAAGCCACTGCACTGGCCATCATGGGTGAGGGCTGGGGGGACTGGTCGAGGGGAAGGGTTCCCCGTGGGGGAGGGGTGTTCCAGTTTTGTGTGTGTGTGTGTGTGTGTGTGTGTGTGTGTGTGTGTGTGTATGCAGGCTTGGGTGTGTGAGTGTAGGTATGTTGGGAGAAGGGGGATTGGCAACAAAGCGAGGAGAGAATAATTCGGGGTAAAGAACTTAGTCAATTGTAAATAAGATGATCTGTGTCTCAAATATCTCCTCACTACTCTCACTCCCCCTCCAAACCAGGAGACAAGCTGTGGTGGGCAGACCAGGTCTCAGAGAAGATGGGGACATGTAACAAGGCAGATGGCTCGGGGGCTGTGGTCCTGAGAAACAGCACGACCTTGGTTATGCACATGAAAGTGTATGATGAGAGCATCCAGCTTGGTGAGGGTCAAGGGCAAAAGGAGGATGGGAGCTGAGATTTGGGGGGATGTTGAGAAACTGGGAGGAGAGGACCAGCAACGGTTGGGGGAAGGGCAAGAGGGAAGAAGGGGAAGGATGAAGAGATGAAAAGATTTCCAAAGACCAACTGCCTGTGACCAGGGCTGGCCCTGAAGCCAGGTCACCAGCACTGTCCCAGATTGGATTCTGGGGTCCTGAGTGGGGCTTCTTGATCACACATACCCCCTGTCTCCATCCCTGCAGGTCTCCAGGGAACCAACCCCTGCAGTGTGAACAATGGCGACTGCTCCCAGCTCTGCCTTCCCACCTCCGAGACTACACGTTCCTGCATGTGCACAGCCGGGTATAGCCTTCGAAGTGGTCAACAGGCCTGTGAGGGTCAGTAGCGCCCTCATCACCTTTCACCTCCCCTCCCCTTCCCATCTTACTTAGAAGACCAGGTCAGTTGGTCAGTGGGTATTTCTTTAACACCTACAGTGTGCCCAGCACTGGGCAAGATACAAAAGAAACATAAGACATGGTGGTCACTACCCCCTCCCCTACCCCTGGAGTTTACGTTCCAGCTGGGGAGGCAGAATGAAGACACTGGAAGCATTCAGTGGTAGATCTCAAACTATATCCATACTGTGTGACCATGCTCAAAAAAGTATGGGCTCGGGTAAGGTTGGTGGAGCTAGAAGGAAGGGACATCAGAGACCCAGTGGACAAAAGCCCATGGGCCAGAATGAGCTTGGCATTTCGGAGGAATCATGTGCAGACCTTCCTGGTGGAGCTGTGGATGGTTGGGAAGGAATTGAGGAGGTAGGTTTAGGTAGATGAGGTCATAAAGCCAGGAGAGATATAGATTAAGTGCCAGAGATAGTGGGGAGCCACTGTAATCCGATTCCACACATGTTTATTAAATGCCTACTTTGTATAAGGCACAGTGCTTCAAGAAGGAAGGGAAAAGCACATGCAAGCAATGTTTCAAGAAGATTCGTCTAGAAATGGAAGATAAAACAGACTCCAACATGGCGGAGCCAGAATCAGCTAAGGGGCTATTGCAGTTATTCGGGTGTAGGGTCCTGAAGGCCTAGACTAGGGTGTAGACAGTGGGGATATAGAGTAAAGGGTGAATCTGGCTAGTCTTTATTTTTTTAATTTTTTTTATGAGGCAATTGGGGTTAAGTGACTTGCCCAGGGTCACACAGCTAATAAGTGTCAAGGGTCTGAGGCCGGATTTGAACTCAGGTCCTCCTGAATCCAGGGCTGGTGCCTTATCCACTGGACCACCTAGCTGCCCCCTGGCTAGTCTTTATAAGGAAATAATAATGACTGATTGGATAAGAGAAAAAAGAATTCAGATTGGTACAAGGTCTCTAGCCTGAGAGATGGGGAGAACTGTGATGCTACTGAGAGAAATGAGAAGGCTGGAAAGAGGACTATTTCAGGATAAAAAAAAAAGGTTGTTAAAGAGGTCATCCAGGGGCAGCTAGGTGGCACAGTGGATAAAGCACCAGCCCTGGATTCAGGAGGACCTGAGTTCAAATCCGGTCTCAGACACTTGACACATGCTAGCTATGTGACCCTGGGCAAGTCACTTAACCCCAATTGGCCTGGGGGGGGGGGGAAAGAGGCCATCCAAGCAGAGGGAATGTTATGTTGACATTTGGAAAGGTAGGTCTAGCTCACAGTTGAGAGATAAGATCTGGAGATATAGATATGGGAATCATCAAACCCCCATTGCCCTCTCCCCAGACTCCCCTTCTTCTGGACTTCAGATCATATGGATGGTTCACCGTCCATCTCTATGGACCATGTGCACCAATTCACAGATGAAGCAGAGAGGGAGGAGCAGCTTAGTGTTGGTGAAAATTCGTTTTTGCTGCCCTCCTCTGGTGGCCAGAGGAACCCCAACCAGTTTCTTAGAGGCCTGCCATGCATGCACCTTCCCTGGTCATGAGCAGCTATTCTCTCTCCTTGGGTTTTCTCCCTCTGAACGAGGCATGGTATAATGAAAAGAACACTGGCTTTGGAATCAGTGGCCCTGGATTCAAATGCTGTCTCTGATATGTGACCTCTGTGTGTGATCTTGAGAAAGTCATTGAACCTTGTCAGGCCTTAGTTCTCTCTTCAGTAAATTGAAGTGATTAGACTAGACTGCCTCTGATGTCCCTTTCAGCTCTGTATCTATGATTCTATGACTCTTCCTCAGAGGAAGAACTAATACACTTTCTTGGGTATGGCACAGGGAAAGGCTCATGGGGGGCAGTGATGTCTGACTGGACCATGTACCTTAGGTGTGGGCTCCTTCCTCCTGTATTCTGTGCATGAGGGAATCCGGGGAATACCACTGGACCCCAATGACAAGTCAGATGCACTGGTCCCTGTGTCTGGAACCTCACTCGCTGTGGGCATCGACTTCCATGCTGGTGAGTAATTTGTATGAGGAGAGACCCAAAAGGTTTAGTGGGGCATGCCTGGGGGATACATGGAGAGAACAGGAAGAGAAAGGGCCCTTGCCACACGGCTCCTCCCCCACTTCCCCCCAGATCCCCTGATATGACTTCCCACCATAACGCATCCTCTTTTGTGCCCATTTTTACTCATTTACCAGACAATGACACCATCTACTGGGTAGACATGGGTCTCAGCACCATTAGCCGAGCCAAGAGGGACCAGACATGGCGTGAGGATGTAGTCACCAATGGCATTGGCCGTGTGGAAGGCATTGCTGTGGACTGGATTGCAGGTGAGTGGGGGGTAGGGGGGAAGCCACTGTGTTGGGATTGCTGGTTGAAGGGAGGGATTTCAGACCAGATTTGAGGGAGGGGGACTCTGGGGCAGAGAGGTGGGAAAAAGGGAACAAAAATGATCCCTTGCAGAGGCTGGGGGCCACCAGTGTGGAACAGTGCATAAAATGTAAGACTTTGTGTGGAGTGGGGGGTGTTGATTGGTTCTGCTGATTTTTTTCATCCTTTAGAAGGCAGGGTTAAGGGGCAGCTGTTTGGTGTAGTGGATAAAGGACCAGCCCTGGATTCAGGAGATCCTGAGTTCAAATCCAGCCTCAAACACTTAACACTTACTAGCTGTGTGACCCTGGGCAAGTCACTTAACCCCCATTGCCCGCAAAACAAAAACAAAAACAAATCAATAGAAGGCAGGGGTAGGCAAACGACAATCCACCGGTCAAATCAAGTCTCAGTATGTCCTTTTTTGGGATAACCCAGGAACTAAGAATGGTTTTTTAGTTCCTAGACTGTACAAAAATGGGTGGTAGGGGCAGCTAGGTGGCGCAGTGGATAGAGCACTGGCCCTGGATTCAGGAGGACCTAAGTTCAAATCCAGCCTCAGACACAACACTTACTAGCTGTGTGACCCTGGGCAAGTCACTTAACTCTGATTGCCCTGCAAAAAAAAAAAAAAATGGGTGGTGGCAGGATTTGGCCCATGGATCATAGTTTGTTGACCCCTATATGAGGGATGTCTCTCTGGGGGGGAGTAAGAGAGGCAAGGATATAGGGGAAATGGGGGAATACAAAAACCCCAAAATACAATAATACAAAAACAAAGAAATCTATTAAAAACAAAAAAATAGAGGGAACTAAAACATGAGAGTCTGGGAATTCACGAAGACTTGACAGGGTCGGGGGAAGGACAGGAGCCAGAACTCTTGGCCACCATCTCTTCCTACCTTTTCTGCTCCTGACGGTCACCTTCTTTCCTAGGCAACATCTACTGGACTGACCAAGGGTTTGATGTGATTGAGGTCGCCAGGCTCAATGGGTCATTTCGCTATGTGGTCATTTCCCAGGGCCTGGACAAGCCACGGGCCATCACCGTCCACCCAGAGAAGGGGTAAGAAGAGGGAATGCCTGAGCATGCCAGTTTTCTTGCCATACCTGGCTATTCCACATCCATGTGCCACGTTAACAAAATTCTCGTTCTCCAGAGAATGATACAGGCCTTGGACTACTTCTGTCCCAGTCACTATTCTTGTCTTTTGGAGTACTGGGAAGTCCTCTCTTTGGTCTCATTCTCATTCTCCTACCCCTACCAAGAGACCTCCCCTAAATCCCCCCCAGAAAACCCCCAAATCCAATTCTGCCCTCTGTAGGAATAAGGGATTGTGGGCCCCATTCCCGGGTGAATCCTCTCATGTCTTAGGGCTTTGATACATTCATACCTACCCCATAGGTATCTGTTCTGGACAGAGTGGGGCCAGTACCCAAGAATTGAGAGGTCACGGCTGGATGGCACAGAGAGAGTGGTCTTGGTCAATGTGAGCATCAGCTGGCCCAATGGCATCTCCGTTGACTATGAGGTGAGTCTAACTCAGGCACCCATTGGAAGCAAGGAAAAGACCATCTGGCTTTGTGTCCCCAGCCCTTAACACAATGCCTGGCAAAGAGTAACTGGTTCATAAGTGCTTGTTGCCGCTTGAGGGGGAGCACACACGCCTCATCCCCACAGCCCTACCCCTGTCTGCCTCCCTCAGTTATATGTCCTTCCACATGCCTCATACTTGCAGGAGACGTTCTAGAGAATGGGCGAGTAAAGAAAGAATCGCAGAATTGTGGCATAGTGGAAATAGCGATAGATTTGGAGTTGGGAGATAGTTGGTTTTGAATGCCGCTCTGACCCTCACTGGCCACCGGGATATGGGCAAGTCACTTTAACTTCTGTGAGCCTCAGTTTCCTCATCTGTAAAAGGGGGAAAGTTCTAAGTTCTAATAAAGGGGGAAAATTCTAATTGTTCTAAGATAATAAAGGTAAAGTGTTATATAAACCTTAAAGGACTTTATAAATGTCAGCTATCCTTATCTTCTCCAAATTTGCACCCCATGCAGGAATATGCTCTGTATTTAGGAGGGGAAGGGTAAATTGGATTGCTGGGAGGGTACAGGGATGGGCTAGAAAATCAAGAGGCCAGAGAAAATGGTTGAATAGAATGTAAGGGGGCAGCTAGGTGGCACAGTGGATAGAGCACCGGCCCTGGAGTCAGGAGGGCCTGAGTTCAAATCCGGCCTTAGACACTTGACACTTACTAGCTGTGTGACTCTGGGCAAGTCACTTAACCCCAATTGCCTCACCAAAAAATAATAATAATAATAATAATAATAATAATAGTAGAATGTAAGGGACCATTTCACTTTTTACATTCACATCTTCAACACCTAGCTTTGTGCCTGGAACATAAAAAACACTGGATAAATCCTTATTGCTGAATCATTGGTTGACTGAGGAAGAGGAAGACAAATATAGCATGTATAGGTGACCAAATTAAGAGCATGAGGGGCAGACTGAAGAACCAATGTCCTTCTGGGAGGGATCTCTCTCTTCTCTCTCTCTCTCTTCTCTCTCTCTCTCTCTCTCTCTCTCTCTCTCTCTCTCTCTCTCTCTCACACACACACACACACACACACACACACACACACACACACACACACTTGCAGTATGAGAGCACTTGAAGGGAAATCGTGGTTCAGCTGATAAGTATGAGGTACTTCCCTTAACCCACAGGATGGGAAGTTATACTGGTGTGATGCTCGGACGGACAAGATTGAGCGCATCGATCTGGAGACCGGTGAAAACCGAGAAGTGGTTCTGTCCAGTAACAACATGGACATGTTCTCTGTGTCTGTATTTGAGGACTTCATCTACTGGAGTGACCGGTAAGAGGAGAACCTGGGACAGCTCTGCCCCCTGCACTGGACTCCTGGGGTGTGGTCTGTTTCCTTCATGCTCCTTCCTGGATTGAATATATCCCCCTGGGGCAGCTAAGTGGCGCAGTGGATAAAGTACTGGCCCTGGATTCAGGAGTACCTGAGTTCAAATCTGACCTCAGACACTTGACACTTAATAGCTGTATGACCCTGGCTAAGTCACTTAACCCTCATTGCCCTGCAAAAAAAGAATATATCCCGGGGCAGCTAGATGGTGCAGTGGATAGAGCACCGGCCCTGGATTCAGGAGTACCTGAGTTCAAATCCGGCCTCAGACACTTAACACTTACTAGCTGTGTGACCCTGGGCAAGTCACTTAACCCCAATTGCCTCACTAAAAAAAAAAAAAAAAACAACAAAAAAAAAAAACAAAACAAAAGAATATATCCCCCTTCCTCTTCACAGGACCCATGCCAATGGCTCCATCAAGCGAGGGAGCAAGGACAATGCCACAGACTCAGTTCCACTTCGGACAGGGATTGGAGTCCAGCTCAAAGACATTAAAGTCTTCAACAGGGACCGTCAGAAAGGTGGGGAGTGCTGAGGCCCTGAGAATGGGAAGCTGATCCTTTCTAGGGCAGGGCAGCCTACCAGTCCCCATCCCCTTGTAGGTCAAAGCAAGAAGGGAAAAGATGAGATGGGGGAGGGGAGAGAATCGACTTCAGGAGATCCTTCCCAATTGTCAGAAGGCCTAAAGGAGGGGAGAATTGAGAGAAGGAGTTAATACTTCTCTTAAAAGTGTTAGAGAGGAGCAGCTAGGTGGCACAGTGGATAAAGCACTGGCCTTGGATTCAGGAGGACCTGAATTCAAATCCAGCCTCAGACACTTGACACTTAACTAGCTGTGTGACCCTGGGCAAGTCACTTAACCCTCATTGCCCTGCAAAAAAAAAAAAAGTGTTGGAGAGGGGCAGCTAGGTGGCACAGTGGATAGAGCACAGGCCCTGGATTCAGGAGGACCTGAGTTCAAATCCACCCTCGGACACTTGACCCTGTGTGACCCTGGGCAAGTCACTTAACCCCAATTGCCTCACCAAAAAGAAAAAGTGTTGGAGAGCCCCTTTCTATGGTCAGAGTCCTCAGAAGTCACTTGGCTGGTGAACCAACAACAAGTATAATTCTGTTGGCTGGAGCAAGGTGTTGCTAGGCCATGAGTATGATATTGATCCTTTAGGTTGAAGCAGTGGGTGGAGACAATGGGGAAGGGATACCATGGAGAAACATAAGCAATAAAATAGGAAGGCAGGAGGTTCCCACGAAGGGTGATGTGACAGAGCCAGAAGAGGGATCTGTCCCTGGGGGCTGCCTGTAACGACCTCTCTTGACCTCGCTCTAGGCACCAATGTGTGTGCGGTGGCTAATGGTGGGTGCCAGCAGCTGTGCCTGTACAGAGGGGGTGGACGCCGGGCCTGCGCCTGCGCCCATGGAATGTTGGCAGAGGACGGAGCATCCTGCCGCGAGTATGCCGGCTACCTGCTCTACTCAGAGCGCACCATCCTCAAGAGCATCCACTTGTCAGACGAGCGCAACCTCAATGCCCCCGTGCAGCCTTTCGAGGACCCCGAGCACATGAAGAATGTGATTGCCCTTGCTTTTGACTACCGAGCAGCAAGCTCCCCGGGCACTGCCAACCGCATCTTCTTCAGTGATATCCACTTTGGGAACATTCAGCAAATCAACGATGATGGGTCTGGCAGGGTCACCATTGTGGAGAGTGAGTAAGGGCCAAGTGAACCTGGGGCGGGGGGAGGAATCCAGGGTCACCCCTGGTTGACAAGTCCCTGCTGCCCTGGCGGAGTGTGATCGACCCAAGAGCAAGTAAAGAGCAGATTCTTTGTGGGATACTGGCTTTATGCTAGGATTTAACCCAAAGTCCCTTTAAACAGCAAGGTTCTGATTCATCTAAAGTGAGTCTCATTTGACAACAACCTTTCCGGAAACACAGCTCAGAAATTCTATACACAGAATTTTCTTCTCTCCCCCGACCACTCCACCATTCCATGTAGCAAGGTCCGCCTATGTTGAAATGGGGGTGTTTCTCCCCCATAAAATGAAAGCGAGGCAGAGATAGAATTAGAAAGAGAATGGAAGAAGACATGACAACCCTCAATGATTCCCATCTCTGCCTGCATTGCTTCCTTAGCTCCCAGTCCTATGCCAGGCTCTAGCAGGCCTAGTTGTTATAGATAAATAAGAGGGGGCAGCTAGGTGGCGCAGTGGATAAAGTACCGGCCCTGGATTCAGGAGGACCTGAGTTCAAATCTAGCCTCCGACACTTGACACTTACTAGCTGTGTGACCCTGGGAAAGTCACTTAACCCTCATTCTCCTGCCAAAAAATAGATAAATAAGGATGTTCCTGAGTGAGCCAACCTCTTCTCCCCAAGGATTGACCACTCCCCCTCAAGATGTCTTACTTCTGCTTTCCATGTTCCTCCCTATACCATACTGACCACCACATCTTCCTACCTGCTTTCTCTAGATGTGGGCTCAGTGGAGGGTCTGGCCTACCATCGAGGCTGGGACACCTTATACTGGACAAGCTATACCACATCCACCATCACTCGCCACACGGTGGACCAGAGCCGGCCAGGGGCCTTCGAACGGGAAACAGTCATCACCATGTCCGGCGACGATCATCCCCGAGCCTTCGTGCTCGATGAGTGTCAGAAGTGAGTCAGGGAAAGAGAGGGAGGATGGGATGGGGAGGGGGAGGTGCTGCTCTAGGGAGGGGCAATGCATGAGGGACACCAGAGATCTGGCCACTAGCCCCTCCCTGACCATTTACTAGTAAGTCACTGAGCCTCAGTGGGCCTTAGTTAGCTCAGCTGTAGAACTGGACCAAAAGGCAGGAGCTGCAGTGATTGCTTGGAAACTCTTACAATTCTATGATTGTTTTCACAATCTTAGGCTGTGGATTCCCCCAAATCAGTCAATCAGGTGGCCCAATGGAGAGAGCACTGTTCCTGGAGCCAGGAAGACCTGAGTTCAAATTCAGCTTCAGATGTTATTAGCTATGTGACCCTGGGCAAGTCACTTAAGCCTCAATCTGCCTCAGTTTCTTCAGCTATAAAGAGGGTATGGTAATAATAGCACCTGCCTAGCAATCCAGGGTTATTGTGAGGATCAAATGAGATAATATTTGTAAAGTGCTTAACTCAGTGGCTGGTACACAGTAGGGGCTTAATAAATGCTTGTTTCTTTTCTTCCCTCTCAACATGTCAGCAAGGCACTGTGCTAGGTGGGATGGGATATACAAAGAAGTATAAGATAAAGTGCCTGCCCTCAAGGAGCTTATCATCTATAGGTTGAGAGAAGATATAGCTTACATGAAAATGTACAGGGAACTATATAATAAGGTAACATTAATAAAAAGCAATAGTAGGGGGCAGCCAGGTGGTGCAGTGGATAGAGCACCAGCCCTGGAGTCAGGAGTACCTGAGTTCAAATCTGGCCTCAGCCACTTGACACTTACTAGCTGTGTGACCCTGGGTAAGTCACTTAACCCCAATTGCCTCACAAAAAACAAAAAACAAAACAAAAAAAAAGCAATAGTAGACATAGTATATAGAGAGTTTGGAGCTGGAAAGGCTCAAGCCCTGCCTCTCATACACTTAGCTTGTGACCCTAGGCAAGTCGCTTAACCATTCAATGCCCTTTGACAACTGTCTAAGACTGTGTTGCTCATCTGCCTCTGTGGAGGGAATACCTAGACTATACTATTGAACTCCTAGGTTAACAGTAGCTAGCATTTATAGGGGGCAGCTAGGTAGTACCATAGCACATAGAGCACCTGCCCTGAAGTCAGGAGGACCTGAGTTCAAATCCCACCTCAGATACTTACTAGCTGTGTGATCATGGGCAAGTCACTTAACCCTGTTTGACTCAGTCTCCTCATCTGTAAAATGAGCTGGAGGGGAAAAAACGGCATACCACTCAGGTATCTCTGCGAAGAAAACCTCAAATGGGATCACAAAAAGTCAAACGTGACAGAAACGACTCAACAACAAAACGTTTCCAGAGGGCTTTAAGGCTTGCAAAGCACGTTATATCAAGTCATGCCATTTGATCCTTTAAGGAGCTATTATTATCCTCATTTTATGGATAAGGATACTGAGGCTGAGAGTGGGTAGGTGACCTGCCCTGGATCACACAACTCTAAGGCAGGGTTCAAACGCAGGGCTTCCTGACTCCCAAGTCCAGTACTCTCTCCCCTTCATCACCCAGCTGCCCTGGAGATAAAAACCATACCATAGTAGGGCTGAGTGATTACTGGGGGTTCCTTTAATCAGGTATCTGATATAGAATTTGACATAGACCTTGAAGAATAGGCATTTAGAAGGACTGAAAAGACTGAGGGAGGCTTTCTGGGCAGAGGAAAACCCTGAGAAACCAGGAATGCACTAGGCCCATTTTAGGAGCCCGGAGGAAGAAAAATAGCAGAGGGAAGGGTTCATTTAGGAAAATGTTGGGAACTAAGGCCAGAGATGTAGGTTGGAGCCAAATTCAGGAGTACCTTAAATACCAGATCCTAGCCTTTTATTCATTCTGTAGGTAATGAATAACCATTGACAGGTTTTTAGCCAAGGAATGACATGATCAAAGTGGTGGTCTAGGAAATGTAATCCCATAGAGAGGCACAAGACAAGACAAATTGAAAGGGAAAAAGACTGTGGGCGATGAGGCCACTATAATAGGCTAGTCATGAGGTGATAAGGATCTGAATTTGAGTAGTGGCAGCTGGAATGGAAAGGAAGGAATGAATTTGAAAGCCATTGCACAGGAAGAATTGACAGGACTTGGTGACTGATTAGATAATGGCAGAATCAAAGATGGCCCCAACTTTCAAGCCTGGGCGACAGGGGAAAATGATGACAGAATGATTGACAGAAATAAGAAAATCAGGAGGGGGAGCAGGATTGGGAAGGGATGATCAGTTTTAGTTGTACTCAGTTGGAGGTAATGATGGAAATAGGCAGCAGGCAATTGGAAATGCAAGACTGAAGGTTGAACAAGCAGTCAGGGATAGAGATAAAAATGTAGCCTATGGCTCCATTAATAAAGATGGACTTTCCAGGGTCCACTATCTCTGCCCTCGTCAGACTCCATCTGAAGTAGTATATCACACTCTGAGCACCAAGTTTTATTTTATTTTATTTTGATTGATTTTAAATTTTCTTACTTTTTTATACTAGTCTTTTAAAAATATATGTGTATTTGTATATCCATGTATGTATATATATATACACACACACATACATAGAGAGAGCATGCACATGCATACTTAATACAGGGTAAACCAAAAGTCACGGTTTTAATAAATTTTTGAAAATTATTTTTTCTTTATTTTTCACCATTTACAAGATTTTATTTTTCACACATAAATTCATTTCCTATATATAGTACATGTGATGCTATGGTATTATAAATTTAAAATAAAAGAGTATTAAATATTGAAACCCCATTGCGACTTTTGCCCCACCCTGTACAACTCCTGATATATAATAAGTGCTTAATAAATTCTAGTTTAGGGACAACTAAGTAGAGAAGCATCTAGAGCCCCTGGCCTAGAGTCAGGAAAGCCTGAGTTCAAATCTAGTCTGACTATTACTAGCTGTGTGATTCTGGTCAAGTCACTTAACCCTGTTTTCCTCAGTTTCCTCAACTGTAAAATGAGCTGGAGAAGTAAATAGCAAACCACCCTAGTATCTTTGCCCCAAAAAAAAAAACAAACCATTTGGGGTTACTAAGAGTAGGGCACAACTGAAATGAACAACAAAAATGCTAGTTTGCTGGTTGACTGCCTCTCTCCCCACCACTGTCACCCATCATTGAACCCTCTCTTCTAACTTAGAAAAATAAATAAAATTGACTGACTAAATGTTCTCATCTGACAGCATACGACACATTCTGAACTCACAATTCCCTGCCTCTCTAAGGAGAGGAAATAAGTGTGTTTGATCTTCACTCCTCCAGTTCTACAATTGTTCATTACAGTTAATCTCAGCTCAGTTGTCAGTGTTTATTGTAATTAATCTCAGCTCTTAGTGTTACTTTTGTTTATGCTGTTGTAGGTACCATCTATATTGTCCTCTTGGTTCTGCTCTGCATCAGTTCATGCAAGTCCTCCTGTGTTTCTATGAATCCTTCATATCTCTTATTTTTTACGGCATGATGATATTCCTTTACATTCATATGCCAAAGTTTGTTCAGTCATCCCCAATTCAATGGATAATTGCTCCATTTCTAGTTTGTTTTTACCTCAAAGCATCCTCCTATAAACATTTTGATGTACATAGTATGGCCTTTCTTTCTTTGATTCCCCTCCTTGGATACATTTTAGGAAAGATACTGGCCTCTACAAAAATTTATTCCAATGTCTCATCATGACATGTTCTTGAAGGTTAGACCAACAAAATGTGAGCTCTGGTGGGTCCTTCCATGTTGGAAAGACTTCAAATGAAATTTCAGCAACAGACAGCTCTTTGAGGACCAATTAAGCATGGTGGGTCTTGAACATCACTTGGTGACAGTATAGTTGGTCACCTCCTGGTGATGAATTCTTTAGTCATGGAAATATGTGAAACAAAGAAAAGTACAAAATGGCTCCCAGTGCTGTATGACCCCCTTCTACTTTCTGCAGTGATGATGGCAGAATGGGAGAAAAGAGGACAGAGGGCAATAAGAATCACAATTGTTTTTAGGCAATTTAGGAATATTAACATAGCTGTTGTTACTGTAGATGTGAGATCCTTCCCTGGTGACTAACAAATGAATGTACTACTGGAGGAAGTGAATCATATCAATTGTGACATTCTTGCTATAAATAAGAGCAGAGGACAAAAGGAAGTTGCATTTCAGTGGAATGATGGCTCATAAGTTCTCCTTGGAGAAGCAAATAAGGGAACTGGCAGAATTTTGTGTGTCCAAAGGCAACAAGGAACGTCATTTGGTGACAGGACATTGGGTCATTTCATAATGCAAGAGATGTGATATGTTTGCAAAAAGGACTCCATGAAAATAATTACAGTTTATCTGTTGTAGAGGATGAGGAGGTAGAAAAATTCGGCACAGAATTTGATAAGACCCTCCAAATTAAGTCAACATATACTTTAATTAGGGACTTCAGTGCAAAGATGAGCATTGGAGAAGACGGTAAAAAAAAATCTAAGAAAATGTGGTTCGGTTATGAGAAACAAGAGAAGCCAACAACGTGTAGACTAAGTTGAAAACTCACTCCTATGTATCATGAATATTTTCTTCAAAAAGAGAGTCAAAAGGGTGCTTGACATGGTGAACTCCAAATTATTTTGCAAAAAAAAAAATTTATTATATGTTAACACTCAGGAAATGACTGATTACTGATTTGGGAATCATTTCTGAATACAATCATAAGCACCAACTTGTTGATTGCTCAAAGTAAAATTAGAAAAAAGATTACTGAATTAGAAGAAAAAATCACAATGAGAATTATGATACACTATTAAGGCAACTCCAGCCTAACTTATTTAAGCAAATTAATGCAAAAATAAAAATGGGATGTGGATAAATTAACAGACATTGACATTAACTATCCCAGTATCCTAAGGGAGATTAACAGATGTAATCTGTATTTGCCACAATTGAACAAAAGAGTTTAGAAACCACTTCAGGAAACAAATACTTGATCTCCTTGCCAAATGAAGAGAGAAGCCAGCCAAAAGCAACTTTGGTTTAGGACATAAACTTGTACAGAGGAAGATGGAAGATGATCGCAAGCAATGTTGTCTCATAAAATGGAGCAGAAGGAAAAAGAAGTTTACCAAAAGATTGGCAAGATACTCAACTAATCCATAGCATCCTGAGGGCATTTAAGCATGAAACTGGCAAGACAATGAACAGATTAACATGGCAATGATCTGTAAAGATGTAACAAATTCCTTTCTCTTTCAGTGAGAGTGGAACCACCACACTTGCACTCACTGTCCTCAATAGTTTGCTTGAAGAAGTAGCAATGACAGTAAAGGGAAAAAAATATGGGAAGACCAGGCTGAATTAGTGCAGGAATACACAGGTCTGAGCTGAATAGGATACAATTGAGAAGGTATTGAGGGATCAAATCTCAAGGTAGCTCAGAAAAGGAATGACACCAAAGGCTTAGGGGAAAAAACCCTCAGATGTTGTTATCACAAAAGAAGTCAACTAAGAAAACATTAGTAACTACCATTCTCTCCCACATCTAAACATTTTAATGAGAATAATCTACACAGGCATGGAGGACTTAGTTGACAAAGGAACAGACAGTCTTTCCTAGGCAATATTTTATAGTAGACTGCATCTTTACACTTACACAATTGGCTGAAATTTGTAGTGAATGTAATAACACTGTGCTTATTGTTTGTGGGTGATTTTATTAAAGCATGTAATTTGCTATAGTAAAATACTGCCTTAAAGACTCTCCTCCGGCAAGTTTTCTTTCATATGGATGTCAAAATCAAAGGAGATTACTTGAAAGATGATCAGCAGATTATTTGGATCAGGAGCCCTTTGAATATTAACATCCAATGAGGAATAAAACCTGGAGACATGTGCTTATCAAAATTGTTTGCCCCCCCTGTTATGAAACATGTTCAGAAAGGAGCTTAAAAAGAGGAATTCTAGGGAAGCTAGGTGGCGCAGTGGATAAAGCACCAGCCCTGGATTCAGGAGAACCTGAGTTCAAATCCAACCTCAGACATTTGACACTTACTAGCTGTGTGACCCTGGGCAAGTCACTTCACCCTCATTGCCCCACGAAAAACAAACAACAAAAACAACAAAAAGATGGGTCTGTTTCAAAGAGAAGCTTGAATTCATTAAAAGGACTACACAAGGGGCAGCTAGGTGGCGCAGTGGATAAAGCACCGGCCCTGGATTCAGGAGGACCTGAGTTCAAATCCGGCCTCAGACACTTGACACTTACTAGCTGTGTAACCCTGGGCAAGTCACTTAATCCCCACTGCCCCGCAAAAACAACCAAAAAAAAGGACTACACAAGTAATTTGGCATCACTGCTCCTCCAAAAAAAAAAAAAAAGAAGAAGAAGAAGACAGGCGATGGCCTAGGCTGCATGGGTGCCAGAAGAATAAGGAAAGAAGGAAACAACTAATTTGTACCAGGTATGAGATAGCTATTTATTTCTTCCACCACAAAAGAAATACTTAAAATATAAAAAACACCTACGTATGCATCGCCAAATACTTAAACCATGAAACAATAACCTATATCACTTCTGCTATTCCCTAGAAGTAGAAAAAACTCCCAAGAGAGCTGTGGGACTGCTGACCAGATTCCACTTTCACCTTAGTCTATGCTGTCTGAGCAACAGCTCCCTCAGGGTCCATATCACTTGGCCAGGTAGGCATGCTTGGCTCATCCTCCCGTGGATGAGCATCTCTGAGCACAGTCTAGCCTCGGGAAACGCTTCCCATTGGCATCGAGTACCCAGACTCCTCAATGAATCCAAGCCCCTCAAGCCCACGTGGTAGCTACTTAGGCTAGGAAGATCTCATCTCAGGATCACCACCTAATCACCTGTGCTCAGGAAAGGAAACACGAGGCAAAAGAGGCACTTAAGAACTTGATATCCTGTCTTAGACTCACCTAGAAAACCATATGCACCAGGCACTGTGCCAAGTGCTTTACAAATATGATTTCATTTGATCTTTACAACATCTCTACAAGGTAGATGCTATCATTAGCCCTATGTTACAGTTGAGGAAACTGAAGCAAATAGAGGTTAAGTGACTTGCCCTGGGTCACATGACTAGGAAGTAGCTGAGACAGGATTTGAACTGGTTTTCATGATTCCAGGTCCAGCATTCTTATGACTGTGCCACCCAGCTGCCTCATGCCTGGGAGTCCCAGAGACAGCTGATGGTCAGCTTTGAAAGAAGAAGGAGCTTTTCTTCTTGATCCTTTATCTGGTCCATTGAAGGGACAGCTCTTCTTGGTTCAGTCTGCAATCATCTTTGATAACCCTTCCCCCATCATAGGGCATAAGACACCAACCAGGAGCCTCTGGTCCCACATGCCCTTTAGCAAGGGCCTAGAGTGAAAATCCATGACCATATCTGCTTCATGGGGTAGCCTGTGCCACAAATAAATGAAAAATGTGCTTTCAAAAGATGTTAGATCTAAAAGAAACCTTTGAAAGCATCTAATCCTACCGTTTCACATATAAGAAAACAGAGAGAACTATGGGATATTAGACATACTCCAACATCTCAAAGCACAAAATCACAGTGGTCAATTTAATCCAACCACCCCTGCATGGAACGTGAAATGTTTATGTGGCCCCAGCAAACTTCCAAACTTGTGGCCCTTTCTGGTTTTTAAGTGCACCCATTCTAGGTATATGGCTTAATTTTTTTTAGGCAATTGAGGTTCAGCAACTTACCCAGGGGTTCACAGCTAGTCTTAGTCCAGGTTTGAACTCAGGTCCTCCTGACTCCAGGGCTGGTGCTCTATCCACTATACCACCTACCTGCCCCGGCTTAATTTTCTTAATACTGTGTGTAGTACTGTGATTTAAACTTCCCTATAGTTTGGATCTCTAGTTGGGCTTTGGGTTTATAGGGTTTTCTAGGTCACTGGATCATCTACTGGCTGCCAGGTTCTCCGTGTTAAGTTCTAGGTTCTCCCACTTTCCAGGTGCTTCATGCTCTTCCACCACTCCCCATAACCTACCCCTGGTTTTTTGGTGGGTTTTTTTGTCTTATCCAGCCTGATGTTCTGGACCAACTGGAATGAACAACACCCAAGCATCATGCGGGCAGCACTGTCAGGTGCCAATGTCCTGACGCTGATCGAACGTGACATCCGAACACCCAATGGTCTGGCCATTGACCACCGTGCGGAGAAGCTGTACTTCTCTGATGCCACACTGGACAAGATTGAGCGATGCGAGTATGATGGCTCCCACCGATATGTGAGTCTGGGGTTGAGGGGCAAGGGGGTTTCTTTGTGATTCTTGTCACCACGGAAATCCAAGGGCTAGAGAGGGGAGGGGAAGAGGATGACATGATTCTCACTGATAGAGATGGAGGAAATGGCCAGTCAGCCAAACCTAATAACTGAATAAACATAAATGGGCCAAAAATGAAGGGGTAAGATGGAGAGAATGATGTTGATCTTGGGTGCAATGCCTCTTCCCAGGTAAACAGTTTGAAATTCATTCACCTGGGCTTTCTCCTGTTCCTGCCCCTTGGTGCTCTCATCCCCTGGAATTGGCTGCATCTGAAATGAGGTGTCAGAGGTCAGAATTATGACCAGTGTCCATGGCCCTATACTCCCCAGGTGATCCTGAAGTCGGAGCCCGTCCACCCCTTTGGGCTGGCTGTGTATGGGGAGCACATTTTCTGGACAGACTGGGTACGGCGGGCCGTGCAGCGAGCCAACAAGTATGGGGGGAGTGACATGAAGCTGCTTCGAGTGGACATCCCCCAACAGCCCATGGGCATTGTTGCCGTGGCCAATGACACCAACAGTTGTGAGTGTCCTCCCACTTTAGATCCTCCCCCACATATATACCCCAGACTCCCTAAAGCCCAAGATCTTGCAATACATGTACCCATTTCCTTGTGCCATCTGCCCCCAAAACCCAGGTGTTTACCTCTGGGGCTTTCTTTCACCTCCACTCTGATCCTGTCATAGTAGATAGAGCACTGGACTTGAATTCAGGAAGAATTAAGCTCAAATCCTGTGTCAAACACTTACAACCTAGGTAACCCCCCAAAAGTGACATAAATTCTTTCAGCCTAGGTTTCCTGATCATAAAGCAGGGATGGTAATAATAGTTGTAGCATTTAGCTCATAGAATATGTAAGGTATTCTTCAAACCTTCAAAGCATTATACAGGGTGCCCCAAAAGTCAATGATAAATACATTTCAATTATTATTTATTCAACACATGACCCAGGGCCTCCAGTCATTCTGATATCTCACATATTCACCCAAGAGCTTTTCCTTAATAACCGAAGATTTCTGTATATATGTCTTAATATATCCAAACCCAGTATCTTCTAGAGAGAGAGAGACAAAGGAAAGAGAGAGAGAGAAGGAGGGAGGGAGAGGGGGAGGGGGAGAGAAAGAGGGAGAGAGAGAGAAAGAGAGAGGGAGAGAGAGAAGGAGGGAGAGAGAGAAGGAAGGAGGGAAAGGGGAGAGAGAGAGGGAGCAAGAGAGAAGGAGGGATGGAGGGAGAGAGAGAGAATATTTGTGGTTTGTTGATATAGGTATCTCCCTGGACTACACACAGACACATACATGCGCACACACAGGACCTGTATACACAAATACACCCTTGAGTTATCCCTCTAATTTGGGAACCTATATACATGTCATAGCTTCCTACTCCCAACTAAGTCTTCTCCCCCACACTTCCCAGAGCCCCACCAAAATTCAGCTTCTTCCACTGTCACCCCAGGTGCCCACTCCATCCTGAATACCACCTCTATACACATACCAGATTTACTGCCTCAATTCAGGGCCCCACCAGTGACACTGGCTACCATTGCCATTGTTTTTGGTGCCCAGCACAGAGTGAGAGCTCCACTGCTCAGGTGATGTTGGCCTCGGTACTTGTCCAGTGGGTAGAGTCCTTCACACCTTCTTCTTCCCCTCTTGCAGGCGAGCTCTCCCCTTGCCGTATCAACAATGGAGGCTGTCAGGACTTGTGCATGCTCACACCCCAGGGACATGTCAAGTGTTCTTGTCGAGGGGCCCGAATTCTCCAATCTGACTTCACTTGCCGTGGTGAGGGAAGGGGACGTGGACCTTGAAGAGGGTGGGAGACATGTGGTGAATGAGGGTGATGTGGAAGAGTGGTAGGGAAGGTTTGGGTTAGGGGAAGGAATAAAAGCATCTAAAATTGATAAGACTCATAGAATACTGGAGCTGGACAGGACCTCAGAGATCCTCTAGCCTAACCTACCATCCCAACCCCCATTATTGTACAGAGGAGAAAGTCAAGGCTGTGAAGTTATGTGACTTATTCTGGGTCTCACAGCTAGTAAAGCTGACCTTCAATTCCCAGCAAGAAGGGCAAGTGGGACTCGCTGCTCAGGGATACATGGATAAGCCCTGGATCCTGAACCCTCTTTGTCCCTTCTCCTTGTTGATAACCCCAATTTCCAGCCATTAACTCCACCTGTCGGACACAAGATGAGTTTGAGTGCGCCAATGGCGAATGCATCAGCTTCAGCCTGACCTGTGACGGCACCTCCCATTGCAAGGACAAGTCAGATGAGAAGCCATCCTACTGCAGTAAGAAGTCTGCCACTTGGGGTCCAGACCCATATGCTTTATCTACCCTTACTACCCCACCACTGGCCCCAGCCCATTATGCCCTGGACGTGTGGGGAGGGGGTGGCACTCAGAACAGAACCTGGGGTGACCCCAGATCCTAACCCTACATGACTGGGCAGAGTGAAGCAGAAGCAAGGTTAGTCTGATAAGACACCGGGGGACCAGGGACTGTGATCTGTCCTTAGTATATCCCTAACCATCTGTCATACCGAGCAGCCCCTCAATACTTACCTGCCTAGCAAGTGTGCAAACGTGAGCTCACCAGGAGCGTCTTCCATTCACTCCGACCTTCTCCTCCCCAGACACACGCCGCTGTAAGAAGACTTTCCGTCAGTGTAACAATGGGCGCTGTGTGCCCAATGCCCTCTGGTGCAATGGGGCTGACGACTGTGGGGATGGTTCAGATGAAAACCCATGTAACAGTGAGTGCAAGAGCCTCCTTTCCCCGTCCCCTGGAGCCCCCTTCCCCACAGAGTGAAGAGTTCCCCTGCATCCCCTCACCTTCCAGCCCAGGGCTTCTTAACCTGGAGTCCATGAGCTTTTATTTTTGTTAATTTCAATAACTGTGTTCCAGTACAATTTGGTTTCCTTCTTAATCCTTTGTATTTGGTTTTGTGCATTTAAAACCATTATCCAAAGGCTTCACCAGACTGCCAGAGTGGTCCGGGAAACAGAAAAGCTCGAGATGTTCGATTCTCTCCAGCCCTGCTTTCTGCTCCCTTAAGTTAGCGTTAGCGTTGTCGTTACTGTAAATAAGAACAGTTCGAATTGATCAGGCCTTTTTTTATGTTTATAAAGCACTTTCCTCAAAACAAGTCCTCTTTAAATTTTCTTTTTTCCCAATTAACAAAAATGTCTTTTCTCTACTTCTCACCTTCTCCCACCACTGGAAAAAGAAAAGAAAAGAAAAAAAAATCCTTGTAACAAATATACAGAGACAAGAAAAATAAATCCCTGCATTAGCCTGGTCCAAAAACCACATGCATTCTGAGGTCAGGAGGTTGGGAGCATGTTCCATGTTGGGCTCCTGCAATACTGGTTGGTTATTGAATTGATGTGAGGTCTTAAGTCTTTCAAAGGTCTTGGAATTGGATAGGACAAGTCAGCAAGCATTTATTAAGCACCTACTACATACCAGGCACTGTGCTAAGTGCTAGGAATAAAAAAAAAAAAAAAAAAGCAAAAACAATCCCTGTCCTCAAGTAACTTCCAGTCTAATGGGAGGAGACAATATGCAAACAACAGTACAAACAAGATGTCTAAATTCTCATAGGGAAGGTACTAGTATTAAGGGCTACCAGGAACGACTTCTTACAGAAAGTGGGATTTTAGCTAAAACTTGAAAGAAACCAGAGAAACCAGGCGAAGTATTACAGATATTACAAGTATTATTAGTTCCACTTTGCAGGGATGGAAATGGAAGCTTAGAGAGGTTCCATGCCTATGGTTGCTCCCAGTAAATGTCAGAAGCAGAAAAAGACACATTCCCGTAAAATGGGAATGATAATGATTTGCCCTGTCTAGCTCACAAAATTGTTGTAAAGAAAGTGCTTTGTAAACCCTCCAACAATACAGAAATGGGAGTTGTTTTATTTGGGGAGAGAAGAAGGGAGGGAGGGTAGGAAAGAGAGAGAGAAAGAGAGAGAGAAGGAGGGAAGCAGATCTGCAAGTTGTCTAAATTGTATATATTTGGAGCACTGGCACTTTGAGTGATGGCCACTGTCACACAGCTACTGTGTGTCAGAGGTGAGACTGGATCCCGGGCCAGAAGGGGCCCAAGTCCAGTGGATGATTTTGAATCATGATTACAGGTTGATGGCTGGATCTTTGGCTCTCTGGGGGTTTACATGTCTAGTCCCTTGTTGTCTCGTACTGCGGCCACTGGGGGGTAGCGTTGGGTTGTGCGCCTCTTCCCCTCAGACCCTGCTAGTTTGCAGATGTTGAGCCCCACACTGATGAGGGTCTGCCTGGGCTGTTTTACAGAGACTGCCTGTGCAGCAGATGAGTTCCGATGCCGGGATGGGAGCTGCATCAGTAATTCCAGCCGCTGCAACCAATTTCTGGACTGTGAAGATGCATCAGACGAGATGAATTGTAGTGAGTAGAAGATTCGTCCTGGCTTTCTCATGTCACCCTGTTTTCCTTAGTTCTTCCTTCCCCTTCTGCTTCCATCATCCACTCGTCACTGATCCTGCCCCACCCCACTTCCACCTCCTGGTTTCTCTTTCATGGCCCCCTCTTCTCCCTGTTCCTCTGCCCCATCTTTCTTCTCCAGGCCAGCCCCAACCCCGGGTTTCACAAAGGGAGGCAGCAAGTAGGGATGGAAAGGGAATCTTTCCAGGGGGTGGGGGAGGGACCAGGATGTCACCCCTCTCCCTCCCCCACCCCACCCCAGGCACCACTGACTGTAGCAGCTACTTCCGCCTGGGGGTGAAGGGGGTGACGTTCCTGCCGTGCGAGCGGACGTCCCTGTGCTATGCCTCCAGCTGGGTTTGTGACGGTGCCAATGACTGCGGGGACTACAGCGATGAGCGTGACTGCCCAGGTCAGTGACACCAGTTTGGAGTGAGCGGGAGCAGGAATGGGGCTTGTTCTGACTTGGTGGGAAGGTAGGAAGACCAGTGGGTCATGGGCTACCTTCCTGCGCCTTGCCTGTGGGTCCACTGGGTTGTTTTGGATGGTCCTCTCATATCCAGCCTCCCTCCGTAGGTGTAAAGCGACCCAGGTGCCCCCTGAATTATTTCCCCTGCCCCAGTGGCCGATGCATTCCCATGAGCTGGACGTGTGACAAGGAAGATGACTGTGAGCATGGCGAGGATGAAGCCCACTGCAGTGAGTAAAAGCCCAGACCCCTTTTCCTCAAACCCAGTGCTTCAAAGTGTGAGGACAGAGAAACTGAGGCCTTTGTAGTGAGGGATTCTTACCTCTCTCCCAATAATTATGCCACCTCCCTCTTAGATACCCCCCAAACCCTGGTAATCCCCCACCTTGAAACCCCTTCTCCCAGAGCCTCCTATGCTCCAGCCCTTCTCTTTTGTTTATGTTGGACCCCGGGGGTTTTAAGAGTATGGGGCTTTGTGTGCCACATTGCCAAGACACTGCGTCCTACCCATATCTCTACCCCCTAAGTTAACTGCTGTCCCCGTGCATCCCTTCTCCAGATAAGTTCTGCTCAGAGGCCCAGTTTGAATGCCAAAATCATCGATGCATCTCTAAGGAATGGCTATGTGATGGGAGTGATGATTGCGGGGATGGCTCAGATGAAGCTGCCCCCTGCCGTGAGTTACCGGGGTTGATGGGAGGGGAAGAGGTTAGAGGAGCCAGGTCACACGTGGCCAGGAATGCCTAGATAGGAGAGTTGTAGCTGGGAATGGCCATTCATCTTCTGGTGGGGGAAGAGTTGTTGCTCCAAGGGAAGAGGCTGGGAATAAATGACTCGGCCAACATGGGTGGGGAAGAGGGAGGCTCTTTCTGTGTGTGTGTGTGTATGTATGGGGATGGCTCCCTGTCCCTGAGGCTCTCTCAGTGACCAATGCTTCTTCCACAGAGGGCAAGACATGTGGTCCGTCATCCTTCTCTTGCCCGGGCATGCACTTCTGTGTTCCTGACCGTTGGCTCTGTGACGGGGACAAAGACTGCGCCGATGGTGCCGACGAGAGTGTTGCAGCTGGGTGTTGTAAGTGACCACAGAATCATAGAGCACAGCAGGCAGAAGGGACCCTGGGCACCACCTAGTCTTCGGCTCATAAAGGAAAACGCTCAGGTTTAGGAAGAGCTAGTGGCTTGTCTTGGGTGACGCGGTTTGTTGGCCGTTCAGTCAGGACCAGCACTCAAATGTCCTGACTCTGTGTCCAGTCTGTGTTCTCCAACCCTAGTTGGGCTGAGAATGAGTGGGGGCAGGGCTAAGGTCAAGGATGACCGGTGAGCAGATGAGGAGGAAGTGGCTATGGGGGCCAGGGGAATTTGGGGCTCGCGGGGGTGGGGAACATCTTGTCTAAGTGTCTCTTAGAGATGGAGAGATGAGAAGTAAGGCAGAGGGAACAGGACTAGGAGGGCTGTGGGCGGCTCATCTGGTCCTAAGTGGGCTGTGGACCCCTCTCCTACAGTGTACAACAGCACCTGTGATGAGCGCGAGTTCATGTGTCAGAATCGGCAGTGCATCCCCAAGCACTTCGTCTGTGACCATGACAGAGACTGTACAGATGGTTCGGATGAGTCACCAGAATGTGGTAAGGAGTGGACGTCCCTGAGGGGCCAGCCAGAGGGCTAAGTCTAGGGAAGCCCGGCTGACTGCCCCCTTCCTCCCTGCCTTCCAGAGTACCCCACATGCGGCCCTACGGAATTCCGTTGTGCCAATGGGCGCTGCTTGAGCTCTCGTCAGTGGGAATGTGATGGGGAGAATGACTGTCATGACCAGAGTGATGAGGCCCCCAAGAACCCTCACTGTACCAGCCCAGGTGAGAGCACATGCCGGTGGGGGGGCGCCACCCATCCTTGGCCATTGATGCCGGCTTACCTGGCAGTGGGCACCGAGCAAGAGCTGACCAGAGGTCACAGAGAGAGCTGTGCTTCAGATCCTGACTCTGACAACTGTCACTGGGGCCCAAGACAAGTCACTTAACTACTTCAAGGCTCAATTTCTCCCTATGTAAGATGGTAATAAGGGGCAGCTAGGTGGCACAGTGGCTAGAGCACCAGCCCTGGAGTCAGGAGGACCTGAGTTCAAATTCGGCCTCAGACATTTATCACTTACTAGCTGTGTGACCCTGGGCAAGTCACTTAACCCCAATTGCCTCACCAAAAAAAAAAAATAAAGATGGTAATAATATTTGGGCTCCCTAGCTCATAAGGTTGTTGTAAGGAAAGCACTTTGTAAGCCCCCAACATACTATGGAGATGAGAACTGTTGGGAAGAATGATGTCCAGAAAATGACGGACCCCTGGGCATCCCTGACTTCCCTCCCCTCCCCTTCCCTTCCCCAGAGCACAAGTGCAATGCATCCTCCCAGTTCCTGTGTGAGAGTGGGCGTTGTGTGAGCGAGTCCCTGGTCTGCAATGGGCAAGATGACTGTGGTGACAGTTCAGATGAGCGTAGCTGCCACATCAATGAATGCCTGAGCCGGAAACTCAGCGGCTGCAGCCAGGACTGTGAGGACCTGAAGATTGGGTACAAGGTGAGTGCCCAGGCCCGGATCCCCCAAACACAGACACATACCCGGCCTGGGCACAGAGACCTTCGCCCTGACACCCCTTTCCCACGGTAGAAATTGGGGGCAGGGGAGTGTGCTGAGAAAGGATTTGCACCCCAGCCAGGTTCCATGGTAAGGGTGGCGGTGGACTAGAGAACAGTTCTTCCCCAGGGCTAAGGCATTCTCCCTACCCACCACACCCCACCCCTCAGCCCCATGTCCCTGGTGCCCTGTGCCCCATGCCCGCTGTGCCCCTCAGTGCCGCTGCCGCCCAGGATTCCGGCTGAAGGACGATGGTCGGACATGTGCAGATGTGGACGAGTGCAGCACCAGCTTCCCCTGTAGCCAGCGCTGCATCAACACCCATGGCAGCTACAAGTGTCTGTGTGTGGAGGGCTATGCCCCCCGAGGGGGTGACGCCCACAGCTGCAAGGCTGTGACTGGTGAGAGGCACATCCCAGGGGAGAGGGCAAGGGGCACAGGAGCCACCCTGGGGCAGCTTAAGAACACGTGGGCCCCTGGGATGCTATAGTCACAAGGATTCCTCTCTAATGATGAGGCAGTTATTTTCCAATGCAGTTTGTCACATCAGATGGGCAGCTGCCCTGTTTGCCATTATTTTAATACACCTCTGAAACTAATCCCCACAAGCTGTAGGGCCATGACAGGCAAGGGGGGTCCCTGGGGAGGTGAGACCTTGGGAAGACAGATGTTCAGAGATGGGGAAGGGGAAATTAGACATGTCACTCCACAGAATGGGACCTCAGCCCCCTCCCCATTTCCCTCCCCATCTCTGCCCCTAGATGAGGAGCCATTCTTGATCTTTGCCAATCGCTACTACCTTCGCAAGCTTAACCTGGATGGCACGAACTATACTCTGCTCAAGCAGGTACCAGAATCCTCTGACCTCTCTGCCCCCACCTTCCCCTACCTTCCCCTCTCCACTCTCTTCCTATTCTATACTTGGCTCCCAGCCCCATTCTCCATCCTCCACCACTTCCCTGCTCCCTGGGCCCACACTGATCTTAATTACAAAGAACTGGGAGGGAGGGGTAGGAGGGGGGACTCCTTTCTCTGTGGGCCTTCCCTCTCCAGCCTCAATTTCCTCTCCCTACTGTCTCACTGCCCCTCTGTCCCAATCTTTAGTCCCCTGCCCCTGCCCTCAGGCTCCAGTGCTCATGTCCTGCTATACATTAGGGCCTGAACAATGCAGTCGCCCTGGATTTCGATTACCGAGAACAGATGATTTACTGGACTGATGTGACAACTCAGGGCAGCATGATCCGAAGAATGAACATCAATGGGAGCAATGTCCAGGTGAGGGGGATCCCCACTCCCTGAAATAGGAGCAGGTCACGAGGGAAATGAAACAGGGAAAATCCAGAGGCATAGTTGACTAGAGCAGGACTTTTTTTTTTTTTTTTGATGAGGCAGTCAGGGTTAAGTGACTTGCTCAGGGGTCACACAGCTAGTAAGTGTCAAGTGTCTGAGGCTGGATTTGAATTCAGGTCCTCCTAACTCCAGGGCTGGTGTTCTATCCACTGTGCCACCTTAGAGTGGGACTTCTTAACCTAAGGATACATGGGCCCAAGGAGAACATGGATAGATTTCAGGGAGTCTTTGATCTTGTTGAGATTGGGGGGAATTATTCTTTATGTCTACTAACCTCTTACTGAAATTTAACATTTCCTCAAATTATAAGTTTAAAAAAACCCACCCAAACTTTTTTTTCTGAGAAGGGATCAATAGGTCGCCATACTGTTCAAGAAGTATACAACACCAAGAAGATTAAGAGCCCTTTGCCATCCAGTGATATCATTCTCCTCCCCCACCCCCCCCACCCCCCGCCAACCCCGGCTTGGATCCCTACAAAAACAAGCTCCCTCTTCTCTTCCCTATTCCCTCTTCCCTTAGTCATTCCATTAGCCTCCTGCCCTGGTAGCCCAAGTCCACTTAGATGAGGCCTGGCCTTCCCTTTACTCTCTTCCCATCCCATGATAATCAAAATGTCCTTCCTTGAGATCTGACCTCTCTCCTTCCTATTGTCATCTCATTTCTTCCCCTCTTCCCACCTTCCTCTGCCCTCCAGTAGGGTTTGGGTTTTCTGGAAAGCTGAAGAAGAATCTGTCTCTGAAAGCCAGAGCCCATGAGAATGGGGTTCAGGCAGGTCTCTTTGGGGGGGATACTGGAGTCAGCTCATACTGGCTTGAGAGAGCCAATTGTTAAATTTTCAGTGTGAGCATTTATGCCCCAGAAACCGGCAAATGCTACAAATCTGGGCTTCATCTATTGTTTTGCTGATTGCCTGGACTTAACAAACTGATGGAGAAAATATTAATGACACAAGTTACATTTTTAAATGTGTCATGCATACTTTTTTTTGGTAGTATGAGTTCTTAAACAATTACTAGCAAGCCCCTTTCTCCTCCTGTGGCCCTTCTTAGGGGATCTCATCTGACACTCCCCCTCTCGCTTCCCCCAGGTACTGCACCGAACAGGCCTTAGCAACCCAGATGGACTGGCTGTGGACTGGGTGGGCGGAAACCTGTACTGGTGTGACAAAGGCCGAGATACCATTGAGGTGTCCAAGCTCAATGGGGCCTATCGGACAGTGCTGGTCAGCTCAGGCCTCCGGGAGCCCAGAGCACTGGTGGTGGATGTACAAAATGGGTAAGTGGAGGGGAACGATATACATTGAACTTGTACTCAGATAAAAGTACTCAAAGAAAAAAAAAATTAAATTTAAATTTGGCCTCAGACACTTGACACTTACTAGCTGTGTGACCCTGGGCAAGTCACTTAACCCCCATTGCCCCACAAAAAAAAAAAATTAATTTTAAAAAAAGGACTCAGAGGAGGAAGGTCAACCCTGGCATTTGTGTTTACCCAACCCTAGTCTGGGTAGAATCAGGACTAAAGGGTCCAGTATTCCCTGGTTCTCACCACCCCCTGACTCTTGGGTGCGGCCTAGGCCTCTGGGCCCCCCAGAGCACTCACCTCCTGGCTCCTGGTGTGGGCACAGGTACCTGTACTGGACAGACTGGGGTGACCACTCACTGATCGGGAGGATTGGCATGGATGGCTCAGGACGCAGCGTTGTAGTGGACACCAAGATCACGTGGCCCAATGGTCTAACCCTGGATTACGTCACTGAGCGAATCTACTGGGCAGATGCCCGTGAGGACTACATTGAGTTTGCCAGCTTGGATGGCTCCAATCGCCACATTGGTCAGTGTCATCCATGGGCCAGAGCCTGTGGGCAGTGTTTGGGGTGCAAGGGGTACATGGCGAAGGATGGGTACCAGAAGGGGTTCTGGGAGGTGCCAAGAATGTGAGGAGATGAGGACCAAGGAGTGAAATAGCGAATTTAAGCTAGGGCATTAGTATAGAGGGACCAAGCAGCAGTTCACCTTTGACTTGCCCTTAGAATAGAACTCTTATTCTCCATGCCCCACCTGAAGTAGTTCTCCAGCCCTATGTGGTGAACAGGGTGGGGAGGAGGAGGGATGCTATCAGCATTAGAGGGAGTGTTTTTAGGACTCCTCACCCCTGCTAATCTTCTTCTCCCAGTGCTGAGCCAAGACATCCCCCACATCTTTGCACTCACCTTGTTTGAGGACTTTGTATACTGGACCGATTGGGAGACCAAGTCCATAAACCGGGCACACAAGACTACAGGGGCCAACAAGACATTGCTCATCAGCACCTTACATCGGCCCATGGACCTGCACGTCTTCCATGCCCTTCGTCAGCCTGATGGTGAGAATGGGGAGGCAGCATGGGAGCAGAGACACACAGGACTATAGTTTGGGACCAGGATAGACTAGAATGTTAGAGCGAGGAGGAATCACTGGATTTTATAAGGCATAAGCACCTAGTGGTTAAGACATCTCTGAGTCCTTATCGTCCCTGTCCATCCATCCATCCATCCATCCGTTCGTTCCACAGTTGTTGATGGAACATCTGCTGTGTGCTCGGCATTGTGCCAGATGCTTAAAAGCAAGGAGGTGCTCAGCCCACAAGATGCTTACAGTCTAACTGAAAAGACAAGAAGCATAGACATACAGCAGATCCTAGTGATCATACAAGCCAACGGGCCATACAACATGGCCCAAAGGAGCAATAAAAAACATGATGTGCTAGAAGAGTTCTGAGGAAGGAGCAGTGAGTGTGGGACAGTCCAGTTAGGGAAGATTTCATGCAGAAAGTCTAAGGTAAATTGGTCCTTAAAGAAGGATGTGTCTGATAGAGGGATACATCTGGAAGCAGGAAAGGCATTCTAGGCTAGGGAAGTAGCATGAGAAAAGGCATTATGTGTTTATAAGACAGTTAAGAGGGGCAGCTAGGTGGTGCCGTGGATAGAGCACCAGCCCTGGAGTCAGGAGGACCTGAGTTCAAATCCAGCCTCAGACACTTGACACTTACTAGCTATGTGACCCTGGGCAAGTCACTTAACCCCAGTTGCCTCACCAAAAAAAAAAAAAAAAAAAAGACAGTTAAGAGACCCTGACCCTAAATGCCTCCAATTCTGATGCTACACCCAAAGGTCCAACAGAGCCCTCTGCACTATCCTAGAGCCTAGAGCCCTACAAGGGGTGGTGGGCAGGGAAAGGGAGGGAATGAGCAGTTCTATAGCACCTTCTGTTCACCAGGCACTATGCTAAGTGCTTTACAAAACTTAGCTCATTTCATCCCCATAGGAACTCTGGAAGGCAGATGATATTATCCCCATTTCACAACTGAGGAAATTGAGGCAGACAGAAATGAAGTGATTTGCCTGAGGGCACCCAGCTAGTAAGTGTCAGAGGCCAGATTTGAACTCAGAATTTTCTGGCTCCAGGCCTGTTGCTCCAGCCATTGTACCATTGTACCTTTGATTCCAAATTCTATGACAAACAGATCACTTCAGGGGGGCAGCTAGGTGGCACAGTGGATAAAGCACGGGCCCTGGAGTCAGGAGTACCTGAGTTCAAATCCAGCCTCAGACACTTGACACTTACTAGCTGTGTGACCCTGGGCAAGTCACTTAACCCCAATTGCCTCATCAAAAAAAAAAAAAAAGAAGAAGAAGAAGCCTGAATAAAAAAAAAGGGGCAGCTAGGTGGTGCAGTGGATAAAGCACCAGCCTTGGATTCAGGAGGACCTGAGTTCAAATCCGGCCTCAGACAACTTGACACTTACTGGCTATGTGACTCTGGGCAAGTCATTTAACCACCATTGCCCTGCACAAAAAAACAAAACAAAAAACAAACAAAAATAACCGAATCACTTCAACACTTCAGGTCTCAGTTTCCTCATCTGTAAAATATGGGAGTCGATCTAGATTTCTAATAGCCTTTATAATACCAAATCCTTTGATTTTATGAGTCTCTTTGAGACTCGGTTTCCCCATCTGCAAAATAGAAATAATAATGATACTTGATTTATCTACTTGTCATGAGGCTCAAATAGATCTTTTTACTACCTGCGTGACCTTGAACAAGCCTTGCCCTCTCTGTGCCTTGATATCCTCATTTGTCAAATAGGAATTTTAGACCAGATGAAGGCCAGAGATCCATCCTGCTTCTAAAGCCCATGACACTTCCTGGTGGCACCTCCCACGGACACCCCGAGGCAAATTATTTCCTTTCTCTGCTTCCTCATCTGTGAGGTGGAAATAGTCTTTCCTGCCCTCATTTCATCACAGGACAAAATGAAATGATAGATCTTAGGGAAGAAACACCAACCACCATCATTTAGAGGGGCTGAGATCTGGCCCAGGGCCTGTGATTGCAGGCATTTACACGGTGGTCGGCTGGGGCCAGAAGCAGTCAAAAGAGGATTGATTGCCTGTGGCCATGGGATGGAGAGGCAATGTGGTGCAGTGAAAAAGAACCTTGGACTTTGTGTCAGGAAAGACCTGGCTTCAAATCCTGCCTCTGACATTTATAAGCTCCCTGTTGCTGTTCATTCATTTCAGTGGTGTCCAACTCTTTGTGACCCCATTTGGGGTTTTCTTGGCAAAACTACTGGAGTGGTTTGCCATTTCCTTCTCCAGTTTGTTTGGTTTTTTTTATTTTTGGTGGGGCAATAGGGGTTAAGTGACTTGCCCAGGGTCACACAGCTAGTAAGTGTCAAGTGTCTGAGGCCAGATTTGAACTCAGGTACTCCTGAATCCAGGGCCAGTGCTTTATCCAATGCGCCACCTAGCTTCCCCCTCCAGTTTGTTTTACAGATGAAGAAACTGAAGCAATCAGGATTAAGTGACTTTCTCAGGGTCACACAGCTAGTAAATAACTGAAGCTAGATTTAAACTCGGGCTTTTCTCACTCCAGGCCCGGTACTCTTAGCTGCCCTCTCAGATCATAGGCAAGTCCTTTAAAGTCACCAAGCCTTAGTTTCCTCATTTGTGAATTGGGGGTAATTATATCCCCTATCTCACAGGGTTGTTGGAAATATCAAATGAGAAAATATATGTGTAGTACTTTGCAAACCTTAAAACACTGTATAAATGTCAACTATTATTATTCATTTGCCATTTGGCAAAGTTCCCTGGGGTTGGAATCCCAAGCCCAGCTTTGAAAAAATGAGAATATTTCGTTTCTGAGCTTTCAGAGTGGTGCTAAGAGGTTGGGGTTATGGTTTTAAAAGAAACATAGAATTTGAATTAGGGATAAGAGTAGATGAGGGAATAGGAGGAAAGAGAATTAGGGTGAGATCAGAGATGGGGTTAGGGCAGCTGTTCTTATACTTATTAGTCTCAGAACCCCTTTATACCCTTAAAAATTATTGAGGACCTCAAAGAGCTTTTTTTAAAATGCAGGTTAAATCTATTGATGTTTACCATATTATAAATTAAAACTGATAAAATGTTAAAGTATTACTTTAAAAATAATAATTAAAAACCCATTAAAATAAATAGCATTTTACCAAAAAAATCACTATTTCCAAAAATAAAAAAGTAGCGAGAAGAGTGGCATGGTTTTCCATATTTTTGCAAATCTCTTTAATGTCTGATTTCCTAGAAGACAGCTGGATTCTCCTATCTGCTCCTGCATTCAGTCTGTTTCGATATGTTGTTTTGGTTAAAGTACATAAAGAAAATCTGGCCTCACACGGATATATAGTTGGAAGAGGGAAGGCAGGGAATTGCATTTTAGCACTTAAATAATTTCTTCTTAGTTTTTATAAAAATAGTTTTGGCCTTATAGAATCCCTAAAAAGGCATTGGGGTCTTTAGACCACACCATGGGAACTGCTGTGTTACAGAATGGTTTAGGATGTTACAGAGTCAGGATTAAAGTGGGGCAGGGCGAATGTGGAAGAGTTCAAGAGTTTGTTGGGGGCAGCTAGGTGGCTCAGTGGATAAAGCACCGACCCTGGATTCAGGAGAACCTGAGTTCAAATCCTGCTTCAGACACTTGACACTAGCTGGGTGACCCTGAGCAAGTCACTTAACCCTCATTGCCCTGCCCCCCCCCCAAAAGAGTTTGTCTAGGAATCTGGGAAAAAACACACAACACCACAAGTCTCTAAAGACATGGGACTCACCATCCTTTGACCTTTCCTATCACCTCTGCTTCCTTACAGTTCCAAATCACCCATGCAAGGTGAACAATGGTGGCTGCAGCAACTTGTGTCTGCTTTCTCCTGGTGGGGGCCACAAATGTGCCTGTCCCACCAACTTCTATCTGGGAGGCGATGGACGCACCTGTGTTTCCAACTGTACCGCCAGTCAGGTAAGGGACTGTCACCATGATCCTCATCTAGGCACCAAAACTCTTCACACAAAGACACACTCTGACCTCCCTGTGACCCATGCTGCCATCTCTACAGTCCAGTCCACCCCCAAACCTTGCCTCCCCATGAATAATTTCACAGCTCTTCCCATAAATATCCCTGTAGCCTGACCTGATGCCCCCTTGTTAATACCCCTACCTCCCCCACACAAGAAAGGCCCTCCCCAAAAAGGAACTTCAGACTTTTTCTGACCCCAGTATGAACCCTACTAAAACTCTTATTCCACACCCTAGTTCGTGTGTAAGAACGATAAGTGCATCCCCTTCTGGTGGAAATGTGACACAGAGGATGATTGTGGTGACCACTCTGATGAACCTCATGACTGTCGTAAGTGACAGGGGAAGGGACAGGGGTGGGGGGTGGGAATGACAGGACAAAGAGGTAACCTCTGCCGATAAGAACTAGAGGCTTCTGGGGTTCTGGAGAAACCTTAGCGGGGTAGGAAGGGAGGAAGACAGCACCTACCGTGTGTACTTGATGAACCGCCTTTCCCCTGGCAGCCGAGTTCAAGTGCCGCCCAGGGCAATTTCAGTGCTCAACTGGTATCTGCACAAACCCAGCTTTCATATGTGATGGTGACAATGACTGTCAGGACAACAGCGACGAGGCCAATTGTGGTAAGAGAATTGACCAATTCCCTGTCCTGCCTGGCCCACACAGAGGGCCAGATTCTCTGTGTACCTGAGGGAAGGAGACAGTAGGCTCCCCCTCCCCGAAGATCACTCATTATGCCAATTTCTGTGATCTTTTCCATCCAAGGGAATGGGAAACTTTGAGTCCCCCCCTTTTTTCTTTTTTTTTTGTTTTGTTTTGTTTTGTTTTGTTTTGTTTTGTTTTTTGTTTTGTTTGTGGGGCAATTGGGGTTAAGTGACTTGCCCAGGGTCACACAGCTAGTGTTAAGTGTCTGAGGCCGGATTTGAACTCAGGTCCTCCTAAATCCAGGGCCGGTGCTCTATCCACTACGCCATCTAGCTGCCCCCCCCTTTTTTCTAATTTCCCCTTCAGAAGCCTTCCATTTAGGGGTCCATTCCCCCACAGCTTTTTCTTTCTAAAGAGGACCTCCTCAATAGCTGGAATCTATATAGTGCTTGAAATAAAAAGTGGTTTATGTCATTATCTCCTTTGATCCCCAGTGTTATAGGTATTATTATGACTGTTGTCCAGATAAGGAACTGTGGCTCAAAGAAATTAAATGAACTGCCCAAGGTCACACTCCTGCTAAGTGTCAAAGGCTAGACTTCTATCTGTCTCCCCTGTATGACCACTGGGAAGTTTCCCCCTCCCTTCTGCCATGGTGTTGGTCCTTTTCTTCTTACCTCTGGTCTCTGTGGAAATGGGTCTCCTCTTTCTTGACTCTGCTCTCTTCCATGACCTTATGTCCCCCTGCAGACATCCACGTCTGTCTGCCCAGTCAGTTCAAATGCACTAACACCAACCGCTGCATCCCTGGCATCTTCCGCTGCAACGGGCAGGACAACTGTGGAGATGGAGAGGACGAGCGGGACTGTCGTGAGTGACTGGGCATTGGGGAGGCCAGATTAAGGAGAGGGAAGAGACAGAGAAGGAGACAGAGAGAGACAGACAGACAGACAGACAGACAGAAAGACAGAGAGATAGACACACAGAGAGAAAGAGAGAGTAAAAGAGACAGACAGACAGAAAGAGACAGAAAGACAGAGAAAGAGACAAGCAGAGAGATAAACACACACAGAGAGAGAGAGCAAGTGAGCAAGAGTGAGAGTGAAAGAGAGACAAAAAGAGACAGAGAGAGAAACAGTGAGAGAGACAAAGAGAGAGACAGAAAGACAGAGAGAAAGAGACAGGCAGACAGAGATAGACACACAGAAATAGAGAGAGAGAGCAAAAGTGAAAGAGAGACAGAAAGACACACAGAGAGAGACAAGCAAACAGAGAAACAGAACAAGAGCAAGAGAGCAAAGAGAGAGAAAGAGAAACAGAGTGAGAAAGACAGACAGATAAAGAGAGAGAAAGAGACAGGCAAACAGAGAGATAGGCAAAGAGAAACAGAGTGAGAGAGAGCAAGCGAACAAGACAGAGAGAGAGAGAGAGAGAGAGAGAGAGAGAGAGAGAGAGAGAGAATTTCCAGACATTTTGAAGCCACTGGAGAAAATGGCTTGAAATGTTTTGGGAGAAGTTGAATGCAATATTCATTTTAGAGATCTTAAGTCACTTTGTTGGTTGGGTAACATAATTCAATTCAATTCAATTGAGTGATCAATTATTAAGCACCAACTATGTAGCAAGACCCTGAAGACATAAAGTGGATTAGGGTACAAGGACTGCCCTCAAGGGGATGACGCTATAATGAAGAGTCAGGAATGAAACATCAGGGTAAAAAAAAAAAAGGGACTAGGTAATAAATAATAAATAAATCAGAGGAGGGAGGGATCCCTTTCATGGGGAGGGCAGGGTGTTGTTAGGGGAGATCTCGTGGAAGAAAGTGTTGAACTGGGCTTTCAGGGAAGAGGAGAATTTCAGCAGGTGACAGTGAGGAGGGAGTGGATTCCAGGCATCTGCCCGCATGAGATTTCAGAGGTAGGAGACAGCAGGATGAGAATGAAGAAACAGTTCATGGTCTAGTCTGGCTGCAACTGAGAGTGGGAGGAATAGAATGAAATTAGTCTGCAAAAGTCAGTTAAAACCAGATTGTGGAAAGCCCAAAATGTCAGGGCAATTAATAATCATAATTAATATTATATACAAAAAATATCATGGGACAAAACAAGATTTGACGTGCCGGGTGTCTAATAGATATATACATATAGATGCAGAACATGATACATGAACACATCATTGCAGTCTATATGGAGGAAAAACAACTCAAGTCTGGCAGTAATAATGTGTGAGCATAATAATACATGCCTAAGGCTTCAGAGACCCATCAAAAAGTACAAAGCGGCCTTACGTGTAACTGGACCATGAGCTACATCTGACCACACAAGAGACCACTTCTCCTGCAGCATCATCATTTAGTCTAGTTATAGATTGGACAGTTCTAGATCTTTCTCTATCTGTTGGCAATGGCGGAATCTGACTAGCAGTATTTCTAAACATTCTAGCTTTTCTCTTTTTCCCTTAGCAGCATCTACAAATGAGGTTTTGGTCCAGGAAGGGACTGCCTCCAAGTTCCACCCTCCCGCTTTTGTCCCACCTGGGGTCCTCCTCAGTCCTTGTTTCTTTATTCATCGTCCGCTTTGCTCACAGCAGCTCGCTGGGCTGACTGGGAAGCAAGCTGGGCTTCAGCACTTTTGAGCTGCCGTTTGAACATTTGCACCTTCCTTTGGAGCTTTTTTTTTTTTTTTTAACCCTCAAAAGCGGCAGTTTGTTTCAGGTCTGGCTATCACTTTATATTTACATTATGGAGATCTTGCTTTCTTGTACAAGGGTATGTTTCTGCTCTACACCTCCCTGTCCAATTTCTTCTTCAACCAAAATAACTCACTTTTCTGGCTGGTTATCAACTCTGTTCAGTTTCTGTTTCAAATTTCAGATCTCCCCAGTAGTCTTTTAACACTGAAGCCTTTCCCTCAAAACTTATTCACCTTGCTTCAATTCTTGATCACAAATTTGGGCTTTGTACCATCAATTGGTTCTCAGTGCTTGTTCCTTGGACACCAGCTTTCTCTGAACCGATGAGAGTCCTCCTCAAGTGCACTGGAAATATTTATGGACATCTGGGCTACATGTATAACACATGGAAAAGAAAAGAGTTCTGTTACTCTGGTTGTTGCTTGATGGTAGTTAGTTTGTATCAAGTCTGTGATATAAGTTATGATTACTAACTGATTTTAGCGTCTAGGACGACCTCTGTTCGTTCACCTGCCCTGTTCAGCTTCATTTCTGTGTGCTGATTCATTGAATTCAACCTCTGAGACACCGACTTTTACTGCCCTCTTTTGAGTACGTTCATCGCTGATGTGTCCACCCAGACCACAGTTGTAACCGCAGATAATTCTGCTGGTGGTTATCTCACATCTGTCTTGCTTTTGTGACTTCTGTCCTCTCTGTGTTTTGTCTTGACAAATAGGGTGATTTCGTCTGTGCTCTCATCTTTAAATAGGTCCTCCGCTTTTATTTTTTCCAATATGTGTCAGCACATACATGAGATGTTTTGCAGTTACTGGAAATTGAATTTTCCTGTGAAGCATCCCCTCTGGGCTGCCTCCCAACTTGTATTCTCACTCAAGGGCTGGGTGCCCAAAAGGACGCTGACGCTGCCATCCTCAAATTCTGAGAGTATCCCACAGGTCCCTACTCCTAAAACTATAGCTCATGAGCCCAGCCAGTGGGTTTCCCATTAACAGTCAGCCGCTAAATACAATTATATCAAAGCAAGGTCATCTACTAAAATGGCATAGTAAGAATAGCACTTAAAAACTTTCCCCTTCCCTCCCCCCAACATACACACCCACATACCTTAGACCTAAGGCTCACTTTCCCACACCTCATTTGTGGGAGTAGTGAGCATAAACTTAAAATGACTATGAAGCACACATTTAGGAAACACGTGTGGCAAGACCTCAGTCCCTTTTCTCTCTGCAGTGTTGTCTCTGTGGCTCAGCACTCTGATGCTTGGGCTAATTCTCTCTTGAGTTCATAACTCTCTTTTTTTTCTTCTGCTGTCAAAGGTCAGTCTCCTTAAAGTCATTTCTGGTCTCAAGTGACTGCCTCTCTGTCTGGGGTGTGCGTCTCTGCTCCCTCAGCTGTGCCTTGAATTCGCTTATGTTGACCTTCCTGCTACTAGATGGGCGGCCTTTAGCTAAGCAAGTAGCTTTGCTGCTGCTAGGCCCACGGCCAATCATGAGAGAGGAGAGACGGTCCCCTCCTCCCTCTCCATGAGGTGAAGAGCTCCGTTCTTCCCGACTGCTACCTTCTGCCAGAACTGCCTCAGACTGTCTGGATTGTGTCTTTTAAGGGGCACACAGGAGCGTGGCTTGCCTTTGGATGACATTGCTCCCTTCTGACTCAGAGTGAGGGAGGTATTCATCCTTTACAAAGGGATAACAGGGTATAGACACCTCATTAACACATTATCATCTGTGATTACATCCTGTGACTAAATCAACTGAGCCGCCCCCCATTCCCCCCAAGGAAATCACATGCAATTCCCCCTCCCCTTCCATCTGAATCAGGCCACTGCTCAATACACTCTTAGTCAATTGCTCAAATAATCTATTTTTTTTTCTATTAACTGCTCACAAGTCAGATGTTTATTCTCTGATATGGTATTTGTTAGCTCTCCTAGAGCTTCTCACTTGGGTCATTCTAACAGTGCTTTTTTCTACTCAAATCACAGATTGGGAAAGCCATCCCTCTTTGTGCTGAGTGATGCTGAATCTGCCTGGCAAATACCATGCCAATCTTAGGTCAGGTCCACAGTGCCACTCAAGGGCTTGCAAGCCCTCTCAGGCCTTTTCACCCCTAGAAACTTCACAAATTCAAAAGCCGGTCCTCTGACAATTCCCACTCAATTATGCATATTGTCTTGCTCAGAAGCTTGCTGGCTTTTTGGTTATTATTAAGTTATTATTTAATAAACCCAGTTCAAAGTTCAACTCTTTCTTTACTAAGACAGGGATCTTGACCAGAGAAGATTCTGAACGTAGAGATGCAGACTTTTCATGATGTAGGAAAGCTATCCTTGACACTGACAGGAGTGGCAGCATGTTACCCAGACTTACCCACGCCCCTAGGATTTTCCACTGGCCTTCATTCTTACTTCATACAATCTTGCAGCTTTTTAATAAACTCCTCTTCCTCAGGCAGAGGTAAAGAGGGCTATTTCAAGGGACTAGCCCCCTGGTGTCTCCGTCAGGAATTTTTTGAGGGGTCAATGAGATCTGGTGATTCACAAAGCACTCCCAGTGTTACCCTGATAATTATCACTTTATATTTTTCCTAATTCCTTTTCACTTCATTTTAGCAATCTCATCCTTATTCTTATTCTCACACTCAGGATTCCTTCCCCAGATCAAAAGAGCTCTGGATGATTTTACACCCACCAACTCTACAACCATTATTAAACATGTCAGCCCCCATTTTGTCATGTAGTTCTAACAAAAGTTACGTTTAGCAAACCGATAGCCATCAACTAATCATTCAGCAACGCTCATCATATACGGCATATACAGAAGCAGTGGAATAATAGTCCTATATAATTGATATGTATCAAATAAAATGGTAAAACAGGCAGATTAGTGTAATTAATCAACCACAGCAATGTCAAACACTTTACATTTATGAGTCTGTGAAGCAAAGTAGGTTTATAATGAGACAGAAAATATCTATGGAGAAAAAAATTCAAACATCTCAGATGTAAGATGTAACAGTTAACAGACATTTTTAAAAGTTTATTTATTTATTTAAGTTTTCAACCTTTGTTTAGATAAGATTTCCAATTTCAAATTTTTTCTCCCTCCCTCCCCTCCCTGCCACCCTCCCCTAGACAGTAGGTAATCTGATATATAACATTAAACATATTTCTGCATTAGTCATGTTATACAAGAAGAATCAGAGCAAGAAGGAAAAACCTCAAAAAAGAAAAACAACAGCACCAAAAACAAAAGAGATAGTATTGGTCCAATCAGCGCCCATATTCCACAGTTCCTTTTTTTTTTTTAATCTGGATTTGGAGAGCCTTTTTCATCATGAGTCCTTTGGAACTTTCTTGTACCATTGGATTGGTGAGAAGAATCTAGTCTATCACAGTTGATCAACACACAATGTTGATGATACAGTTTACAGACATTTTTAAAGCTCTTGGCAAAATCCCTTTTCCCTCTGAGCCCTCAAACTGATGGAGATAAGGTGGCGGGAGGGTTAGGGGTGAAGGAGCTATTGGGCATGAAGCTAAAGACTCTAGTGACCCTCAGATTGGGGGCTAAGGCAAAAGAAGGGAATGATTACGATCATGAGAAGTGCTGGGGATTAGACTCTCCATCTCACTTCCCTGTCTTTCCCTCATCTGCAGCGGAAGTGACCTGTGCCCCCAACCAGTTCCAATGTGCCATCACTAAGCGCTGCATCCCCCGGGTCTGGGTCTGTGATCGTGATAACGACTGTGTAGATGGAAGTGATGAGCCTGCTAACTGCAGTGAGTGACCCTCCCCCCAATCCCTCGAGTGTGCCAACTCTAAGTGAGTTCTGCCCATTTCCAAAGGTCCACTTCCCCAGTTCTTCCCCCAACCCAACTGGCCAGGTTGGTTCTTCTCAGACTCCTGGCACCAGCCTCCAAGTGGGATTCCTGGGAAGAGTGGCCTCAATTGTTTTTCACCACCTTTCTCTCCCCCAACCTGCAGCCCAGATGACATGTGGGGTGGACGAATTCCGCTGTAAGGACTCTGGACGCTGCATCCCTGCTCGATGGAAGTGTGATGGAGAGGATGACTGTGGGGATGGTTCTGATGAGCCCAAAGAGGAGTGTGGTGAGCTGGGATTGATGGCTAAATCAGAGGAATTGACTTGAAGGGAAGGTGGGACCATCAATTTGGCTCATCTGTTCACCCTGGGGAGAGGAAAAGTGAGCAAAAACGGTGGGGGATGGACTGGGGGTATCCTGAATTTGCTAAGCCTGAAGATTGGCTCTGTTTGGAATGTGAAGGTACCACCTGTTCAGTGATGTTCCTCCTGAGTCAAGCTTCCAGCTGCTTCACCTCCCCTGAAGCTTCAGGCTCATAGCCAGGGGTCTCTCTCAGCCCTTTCCCCCTCTGATGTTGCTCCTCCCCAACATTATCTCCTTCATCCGGGGAACATAATACTTACTTCCCCTGCCCTCAGCATGATGTCCTTTCTATAATACATTACTGTCCACAGTGAGTCAGTGTCGCTCCACACTTCTATCTCCCTTCCCCCAAGGTCTTCCTCCATGGAGGATCTCTCCATGTGCTCTGAATTCTGACCCTCCTCTATCTAACTCTCATGCCCTGGTCAAACAGCACCTGAACTCCCCGTGTCTGAGACCTTGTACTCCCATAAGTGACCTGCTCCACTGAGATAACCTAAGGACGGGGATTTGTAAATGTTAAAGGGCTATCTAAATATTAGCTATCTGACCTCCCCATAGCTAAGCCTCCTCTATCTGTACTGCTCATATCTGACCCCTTGTGTTCTCCATATCTGACCTCCTCCCACCCTGGCAGATGAGAGGACCTGTGAGCCTTATCAGTTCCGATGTAAGAACAACCGCTGTGTCCCAGGCCGCTGGCAGTGTGACTACGATAACGACTGTGGTGACAACTCAGATGAGGAGAACTGCAGTATGTGCCCCACCTCCCTCCCCCACCCCCACCCCAGAACCCCCATGACACTAGAGCATGCCCGCCCACTCATGGCAGACTTCATAGGCATAGTTTCCCCATTCCAGTGCCCCTCCACTGTCCGTCCAGCTTGTGGCAAGGCAGTCACCCACCTCTGGGGCCAGGGGCCTCAAGCCCAACCTCTTGCCTCCCCCAGCTCCATGTCATGTATTTCAGTTTGTACCATTTCACCTCATCTCATGTTTCTCTCCATTTTCACACTGTCCTCTTGGGGTTGCAGAGGTAGGTGTCTCTAATGCCCCCATGCTCCCAGATACCTTCCCGCCTATACCCCAAGAGCCTCCTTACCACTCCTCTCCCCTGTGCTGTCTTTCTGCCCATCCCTCTGGCCCCCATGGCTTGTCTTTGTGACTCCCTTCCCAAATCCACAATCCATCCCTTGAGGGAAGGGGTGGGCAGCAGTGCCTTCCAGATAGCTCTCCCTGGAAGAGAGAGTTTGGGGGAGGGCCATCGCTGGACCAAGAGCTGCTCTCTAAAGAGCAGTCAAGTAGGCATAGCCATGTGCCAACTAGATTCTTAGCCCTAAGATAGCCTGGGTTTGGGGCACAGATACGTAGAGGGTTGTGAGGTCACCCCCTAGCCTGAGTCTACTAGGGACTACATGGCTTCCCAGTGAATTCTCAGGCCTATCCCCTTGGTGTCTGTCCTTCCTCAGCCCCCCGGCCTTGCTCTGAGAGTGAATTCTCCTGTGCCAATGGCCGCTGCATCGCGGGACGGTGGAAATGTGATGGGGACCACGACTGTGCTGACGGCTCTGATGAGGTGGGGAGGGGCTGGAAGAAGGGTCCAACACGTCACTCGGGGACCCCAGGACGGGGCCCAGGGTAGGGACCATGGAGGAGGGTTCTCCAAGAGCAGGGGCATATAGCGCCCTGGGGCCACTGGGCTGCCAAGGGCCTTGAGATCACCAGGCCACTTATCCCCATTCTTGCCCCCCCCGCCCCACAGAAAGACTGCACCCCTCGCTGTGACATGGATCAGTTCCAGTGCAAGAGCGGCCACTGTATCCCACTACGCTGGCGCTGTGATGCAGACGCTGACTGCATGGATGGGAGTGACGAGGAGGCCTGCAGCACTGGTGGTGAGCAGCAGGGGGCAGGCAAGGGCACTTTCTGGCTTCCCAGCCCTCCCAGAGACCCATGCTCTCTCGCCCCCTGGTATAGGCCTGCCTTCCTACTGGGCACAAGGGACAAAAGATTTCCATCTCCTTCTCCAGTTCTGCCAGCTTCTCTCTGCATCCTCCTCATGCCTCCCAGAAGCAGGCAGAGAGAGAGGGCCTTTTTCCTTTGAAGGCCAAGCTTCACCCACCCCCGGTCCTTTCCCTCCTCCAGAAATGCAAGTCAACGGTGCACAGTTACACTTCCTTACGGGGGTGAAGGCACAGGTTATTGACAGGCTTAATTAATTGGCTTCATTCCTATCAGCCCACTCTGCTTTCCACAGCATGAACAGGCCTACCTCGGCTTTGCGGCAAACTGCTCATTTTTCTCCATTCTGCCTAGTCCAAGTTCATTGCTATCACAGCCTCCAGTCTCGGTCTGCGCTCTCATCCTCACAGCCTGTACCTGGCCTCTGGAGAATGAGTGATCAGTCCTTCCTGTGGAAGCCCCAGATTTTTATGTGATTCCATAGAAAGAGCATTGTCTCTTGAGCCAGAGGACGTGGGTTCATATCCTGCTTTGGATGCTTACTAGTTATGTGACCATGGGCAGGTCATTTATCATCTCTGGGCTTTGGTTTCCCCTTCTGTAAAAATAAGGAATTAGATCAGATGGTATCTAATGCTCCGATCCATTAGATCTCTGATCTAATTAGTTTTTTATCAATATTTATTTTTATTTTTAATTTTTCACCATTACATGTAAAGGATCTAATTAGTTTCTTTTTTTATTTTTTATTTTTGTGGGGCATTGAGGGTTAAGTGACTTGCCTAAGCTCACACAGCTAGTGTCAAATGTCTGAGGCTGGATTTGAACTCAGGTCCTCCTGAGTCCAAAGCCAGTGCTTTATCCACTGAGCCACCTAGCTGCCCCCAAGGATCTAATTAGTTTCTAATGGGCCCCAGGTTTATCACTCAGGCTTGAGATATCACATAACTTAGAGTTAGGAGGTATTTCCTTGGGGCAGTTAGTCCAACCATACTCACCCAAAGGTTCCCCCTTACAACATACCTGGCAAGTGGTTATCCAGCCTTAGCTTGAAGACCGACAAGGAGGGGGAAACTGCCACCTCTTGGAAACAGCTCATTCAAATGCTGAACAACTCTCATTGTTGGGAAGTGCTTCCTGGCTTAACCAGCCTCTTGGAAACAGCCGTTCACTGCTTCTGGTCCTGCCCCGGGACAAAGGAGACCAAGCCCGATCCCTCTTCCACAAGACAGCCCTTCCAAGGGTTGGCCCAGTGTCCAAGCTTTCTGCTTGTGCAGTACTCTATTCCAGCCTCTGGCTTCTAGGAAATTCTATCTTCTATCTCCCTGGACTGTGTTCCTCCCACACATTCTCTTCTGCCCTCTGCCCCTCGCCTCTATTGTTCAATAACCTGCCCTTCCTTTAAGCTCTGAGGTTGTTCGTTCCAGTCTAACCAGTTCTATGATGTCGGCTCTTCCCCTTCTTCCTCATCTGGATCCTTGGGTTAGCCTAGAAGGCTTTTGAAGTCCCTTCCAACTCTATCTGAGGTGCTCTGATCTTTGACTAGACCATCTCTAAAGCCACCGCCGATCTAATCCTACGTCCTGTAACTTTTTTCTCTTGTCACCGGCACCCAAAGTACGGACCTGCCCCCTGGATGAATTTCAGTGTAACAACACCCTCTGCAAACCTCTGGCCTGGAAGTGTGATGGTGAAGATGACTGTGGTGACAACTCAGATGAGAATCCTGAGGAGTGTGGTGAGGCTGAGCATGGGAAATCCACAATGATTGGGGGAGGGGAGGAGGGGAGGAGCAAGCCAATGCTGTCCCAGCATGGAGGGCTGGTGGGCGAAGTCCCTCAATTCCCTTCATGAGTTTAGCTGAAACCCCCCCCCGTTCCCTTCCATTCCCACCCACCTCCAGTGCTCCATCTTACCCTGTTTCTGTTTCTACACCCAGCCCGCTTCCAGTGCCCCCCCAACAGGCCATTCCGATGCAAGAACGACCGGGTATGTCTCTGGATCGGGCGTCAGTGCGACGGGACAGACAACTGTGGAGACGGGACTGACGAGGAGGACTGTGGTGAGAGGGCTTCTGGGGAAGACTCTTCCTAGCTGGGTTGAGCCCAGGATAGTATAAGATGAGCTGGTCGAGTAAGGAAGAAGAGTGTGGAGGGAGGGGCCAAGGAGAGGCTGTGCTGAGAGAGTTTGTGGATGTGGAGCAGGGGTGGAATAGGGGGGCTTGTCACCAGAGATGAAGAAGAGCCTATCAGAGGAGGGAGAAAACTGGAGGAAAGCAATGGAGAAGAGATAGAGAACTACGGGTATGTAGTTGGTTGACCAAGGCAGTTAGACCACTGGTTACATGCAAAGTGAAGGGAGTGTGGGAAGAGCTATCACTAGGACGGAAGATGGGATAGGAAGAGGATCTTCAGATCACAAATTTAGAGTTTAAATGGACCGTAAGGACATCTAGTCCAACACCCCCCACAAACATCCATTTTACAGATGAGGGAACTATGGGGCAGCTAGGTGGTGCAGTGGATAGAGCACCAGCCCTGGAGTCAGGAGGACCTGAGTTCAAATCCGGCCTTAGACACTTGACACTTACTAGCTGTGTGACCCTGGGCAAGTCACTTAACCCCAATTGCCTCACTAAAAAACAAAAACAAAAACAAAACAAAAACAAAACAAAACAAAACAAAACAGATGAGGGAACTAAGGCTCAGAGAAGTGATTTACCCAGATAATAAATAAGAGCCTGGATTCGGCTTTGGGTGCTCTGGCTCCAAATCTAGCATTCCTTCCATTGCACCTTGCAAATCTCCAGTCCCGGGGAGCAGGATTGTGGTGCACAGGAAAGCTTAGGAGAGAAGAGGATTTCATTGGAATTGGATGGAGGGAAAGGAGAATGATGAGTGTGGTGGAAGAGCTGTGGGAAGGACATGGGAGCAGAGGGATGGGAAATGGAGGTGGGGGAGGATTGTGATATGATGAAAGGCTACAAGGAGAAGATGACAGTTTGGGGGCAAATTGCAAGAAAGCACTCTGGGAGAGGCAGGGAGGCTGTGGCAAGCTAGTTCTGGAGGGAACAGGGGCTCTGAAATGAGATACAAAGGTCAGATGCTGAGGCTGGCCAGCCTGCAGCTAGCAGAGGAGGAGAGGGCTTCAAAAGGCTGGCAGGAAGGGGTGTGGCATCAGAAGAGAATGTGAGAGCTTGCCAGGGGGAGCTGAGCACCAGCTCAGCCACTGTCTGAGTTCCTGAACCCTCCCCATCCCATCCCCACCTCACAGAACCCCCCACAGCCCAGTCTCCACACTGCAAGGACAAGAAAGCCCAGTTTCTCTGCCGTAATGGGCGCTGTCTCTCTGCCACGCTTCGATGCAACATGTTTGATGACTGTGAGGACGGCTCTGATGAGGAGGGCTGCAGCCCCGGTACTGAACCATCTTGATTCCATGTGGAGGGGTGGGGGCAGAGGAGCCTGCTATGGCTAAGGATGGGGCCGGGGGGCTGGGAAGTTGGATTCCTATGTATCTCTGGGAATGGGGATCCTAATTACTTTTCCTCACCCAGACCCAAAGCTGAGCAGCTGTGCAGGGAATGTAAGTGTGTGTGGGGATGAGGCTCGGTGCATCCAGAGCCCCAAAGCTGTGTACTGTGCCTGCCGCCCAGGATTCCACACCGTGCCTGGCCAGCGTGGCTGCCAAGGTAGGCTCAAGGCGGGTGGAGGTTGGGATGGGGAGCATCATCTGAACCCAGGGATCTGGCAGTCACCAAGGGAGTGTGGGGACAGGGCCCTGGGTGTGACAGACATGTTGGGAACCCCTCACCCTGCCCCCCTCCATGATCACCAACACCCTCCCACAGACATCAACGAGTGCCTGAACTTTGGTACCTGCTCCCAACTCTGCAACAACACCAAAGGCAGTCACCTCTGTAGCTGTGCTAGAAACTTCATGAAGGTGCATAACACGTGCAAAGCAGAAGGTATGGGAGCTCAGTGGGGACCCATGGGCCTGAGTCCTTGGGGAAGGACACTGGGGTACCCAGGCATAAGTTAAGGATGCTTCCTTCCTTCCCTGACCCAACCTGAGCTCAGCAACTGCCCAGACTCACAGTCCCGGATCCAATTCAATTCAACAAATACTTATTGAGGATCTACTATGTGTCTAAGCTCTGTGTTGTGGGTGACCAAAATAAGGGTGAGGCATAGTTTCCCAGCCTCGGTGAAATGACCTGTGGTCCCAAGAGTAAGTGTGAGGGCTCCCTTTGGGCAGGAGTCAGTGGGAAAGTCTTCCTTGAGGAGGTGACTCTAGATGGGAACTGAGGTACTAGTCAGATTTCAATGTGGGATAGGCAGGAGGGGACGTCTTCAGGTACAGGAGAATATCATGAGAAAGGGAATCCTGGCAGGGATACTGGGGTGTTTGTAGGCTGGTGAGGAGGTCAGGATGATTCAAGAGGAGGGTTTGAGATGGAGAAAGGAAGTTGCCTAATTGTCAGTGGGGAGAGGGGCAAGGGAAGATGGGCAGATTATGGGGGAGTCTTAAAATGAGAAACAGAAACAGTGTGATACAGCATAGGGCATTCTGGAATTGGAGTCAAAAGACCTGGCTTCAGATCCTGGATCTACAAAGTAATGTCTTTGTGACCTTGACCAAGTCATTTCCTCTCTGAGCCTTAACTATAAAATGAGGCCTCTGAGGTCCCTCCCAGCACCAGAGCTCAGAGCTTATGAAACAATACTACTGAAGCCAAACACACCGTGTCCCTCCCACCCCCCCCCCGAAACAAGCTTAAAGCCCCAGATCCCTTTTATCACAGACACTTCCCTTCCTTTCCTACCCCAATACACACACTCCACCCTCTAAACTCTCCCCACCCAGGGTCAGAGTACCAGGTCTTGTATATCGCTGATGACAATGAGATTCGAAGCCTGTTCCCTGGACACCCCAACTCTGCCTATGAGCAGGCATTCCAAGGGGATGAGAGCGTCCGCATCGATGCCATGGATGTTCATGTCAAGGCTGGCCGAGTCTACTGGACCAACTGGCACACAGGCACTATATCCTTCCGCAGCCTGCCACCCACAGCTCCCCCCACCACATCCAATCGTCATCGGCGCCAGACGGAAGGGGGTGTCACCCACCTTAATGTGAGGGGATGGGAATGGAGATGGGGTGGAGATTGGCTATTCAGGGGTGAGGAGAGACTGAAGTATCACTCATTTCAGGGTGAGTGGATGGGAGTTTCTTCAAACTAGGGAGTACAGGACAGTTTGAAAGAGTGGGAGAAATGGGAAGGACAGTTGGAGGTCAAAAGACAAACTCCTAGGGCAGTAAGGGACAATGATCAGGATGGGAAGGGTGCCTGGGGGTATTGACCAGGGTCTAGGTTAATGATAATGGGATCAAAGCAATCTAGAACCACATTAAACCCTGACTCTGGTCACTGTCCCTCCAGTGTCATTAAACCATACACAAATATATTGGGAATGGAAGGGAATATCAGTGTCAGGTTAGACATCTTGGAAGAGGTGAGCCAGGAGTGGAATTTAGGAGTCAGAGGTTCTGCTGAACAGTAGTTAGCAGATTGAGAGGAAGTGCAGGTTTGAGGAAAATAATGAGTTCATTTTTTAATGTATTGAGTTTGATGTACTAGAAGGAAATCCATCTCCAGTCATTTGGAGGAGGATAGGAACTCAGGGCTGAGCCCATAAAGATATATTTAGAAGTTATTTTATGGATTAGGAAGAGAAATGGGGAATAGGATTTTCCCAGAAGACTGAGCTAGATGATGAATCAATTTATTAGGTGTCTACTATGTGAGGCACTGTACAAATTATTAGGTACAGATACAAAAGAGAGAATTCCTGCTTTCAAGGAACTTACATTCTATTAGTTGATGATGGATGGATAAGGGATGACAGATACTGAACATCCAATAGACACACATATACTCTTTCCAGATTTCAGGGTTGAAGATGCCACGGGGCATTGCCATCGACTGGGTGGCAGGAAATATATACTGGACAGACTCAGGGCGAGATGTGATTGAAGTGGCACAGATGAAAGGCGAGAACCGCAAGACACTCATATCGGGCATGATTGATGAGCCTCATGCCATTGTGGTTGACCCCCTTCGAGGGTAAGGATGATTGGAGGGAGACAGAATGTGGAATCTAGGTAGACACGATGCCATCCCTGGACTGGGGAGAGCACCCCAGCAGCAATCCTGGGATCTCTTTTTTTCCCTTTCTTCTCCCAGATTTCTATTTAATTTCTCCAAATTCATTTACTGGCTAGTTGTGGAGTTGAAAAATAAGTGGCTACTTTCAAGCATGGCCATCAGGAGTCCTCAAACATTCCTGTCTTTCCATCTACCTATTCAGTCTTTCCCTTGGTTCACATATAGAGCTAGAATTTTTTAAAAAATATTTTTTATTGGGGCAGCTAGGTGGAACAGTGGATAGAGCACCGGCCCTGGAGTCAGGAGGACCTGAGTTCAAATCCAGCTTCAGACACTTAACACTTACTAGTTGTGTGACCCTGGGCAAGTCACTTAACCCCAATTGCCTCACCAAAAACAAACAAAAAAACCCCAAAGAAATAGAAAAAAAAATTTTATTGGAGAAACTAAGGGGAAATTAAAAGACAATAGAGACACAAAAAAAGAAAGTTCTCTGGGGTCTGAATTTGGGGGGTGCCTAATCTGCTTTTAGAGTTGGGGTAGAAAGTCCAAGCTGATCTAAAATCTGGCCACAGGAGGTGGTATGGTATAGCACACGTAATGCTGAATTTAGAGTCCGAGGATTATGATTCAAATCTTGACTCTGCTGCTTAAGACCTCTGACCTTGGGCAAAACCATCAACTTCTGTAGACCTCACTTGATCTCTCTGGGGCATAGTTGCCTTATTTGTAAAGCGATGGAGTCAGAGTAGATGGCCTCTAAGATCCTCTCCAGTTCTGAATCTAGATGTTTCAACAAGAAAGTCCGCTCTACTTCTAACTCTGAAGATGCTGAATATTTTGGCCAGCCCAACTTCTTGGGTCCAGGAAAGATTGCTCTCCTTTCTCTGAAGCTCTGCTTCTTTTTCCTGCTGTGTCATGCTTTGACCCTTGTCAAATGCATATTCATGGGTCATTACTTAAGGTGGCTTTTATGAATCAGACTTTCACAAGATCCAGAAGCTGTTGAACAGGGCAACCCATCTATGCCCAAAGACACAAACTGTTGGAGAGAAAAGTTCCCTGTTCAACAAGAACATCTGAGAAAAGTGGAAAAATTTGGCAAAAATTCAATTGAGACCAACTTCTTATACCACATAACCATAATAAGGTTCAAATAGACTATACGACTTTGATGTAAAAGGTTATATCACAAAATCATTAGAGAGAAACATGATGTGGGTGCTTTTTACAACCATGGCTGGGGAAGGGGGAAATTCATAAAAGGTAAAATAAACAATTTCAATTATGTAAAATTAAAGTTTTCACAAACAAAATCAATACTGCTAGAATAAGAAGAGAAATTATAGAGGGATGAAAAAATCTTTGTGTCGAACCTGATATCCAAGCTATAAAGGGAATTTGCAGATATAAGACGAAGAGCCATTCCTCTATAAATAGTAGTCAAAGGGTGTGGGGAAACTTTTTTAAAAAAGAATTACCAGCACCGGCCCTGGATTCAGGAGAACCTGAGTTCAAATCCAGCCTCAGACACTTAACACTTACTAGCTGTGTGACCCTGGGCAAGTCACTTAACCCCAATTGCCTCACTTAAAAAAAAAAAAAAAGAATTACCAGCTGTCAACAACCATAAAAATGTCCTCCTGTGTGGAATATGGAACTTGGCATTCAATAACTCTTTTCTGCCCATTCATCAGCTTCCTTGACCTCACAACTGAGAACTTTTCTGAGTCCAAAATGAAGGTTTCTTTCTGGTTGCTCCTGGAAGACATCCATGGCTCATATGAAGGGTTGACTCTTCTAGTTTATTTCCATTTAGCTTCATCATCATACTTAGAGGGGTCTGCCTTAAATCCCTGAATAAAGAGGCCTTCCCAAATCAGTTTAGTTTATTTGTTCAATACAAGGTCTTTAACTGTGTCTTAGAAATGACATTAAATTAACTTTCAAAAAGGCAAAAGGGGAGTAAGGCAACCCTTTGACAAGCTCCTATTTCATACAAACAGCCAATACTGATATCCTCTTCCATGCTTTTGTCCTCCCCTAGCACCATGTACTGGTCAGACTGGGGTAACCACCCGAAGATTGAGACAGCTGCCATGGATGGGACCCTCAGGGAGACGCTGGTACAAGACAATATTCAGTGGCCCACAGGTATACAAGGCAGGGATGCGGCTGGGAGTTCTGCAAAGGTGGTGGAAAGGTAGAAGCCCTTCATCCAACTCTGAATTCAATGGTTGGGAGCCCTGGAGAGAGAGGGGCCTCAGGTCCATCCCATTGGTTTGGACAGTTAAGTGTACAGAGGGTGAATGTTGGGAAGGCCCTTTGGAGCTGATGAGTGAAGGGAAGTGAATGTGAATTTCTGTGATGTCCTGATAGCCGGGAGAGTTTCACCCTCTGCCTCCATGGGAGTAAAGATCCCTCCACCAGGCCTTCATGATGTGCTTCCTCCCAACCCCCACAGGCTTGGCGGTGGATTACCATAACGAGCGATTGTACTGGGCAGATGCTAAGCTCTCCATCATTGGCAGCATCCGGCTCAACGGCACCGACCCTGTGTTGGCTGCTGACAGCAAAAGAGGTGAGGACCAGGGGCAGCTAGGTGAGGCAGTGGATAAAGTACTGGCCTTAGATTCAGGAGGACCTGAGTTCAAATTCAGCCTCAGACACTTGACACTTACTAGCTGTGTGACCCTGGGCAAGTCACTTAACCCTTATTTCCCTGCAAAAAAAAAAGAAAAGAAAAATGGAGAAAGATTCTGGGGCAGCTAGGTGGCACAGTGAATAGAGCACCAGCCCTGGAGTCAGGAGGACCTGAGTTCAAATCTGGCCTCAGACACTTAACACTTACCAGCTGTGTGACCCTGGGCAAGTCACTTAACCCCAATTGCCTCACCAAAAAAAAAAAAGAGGTGAGGACCTTTCCAGGGTACCTTGGGGACAGCCCCACCACAGGCCTGCAACAAGAGGGTGGAAACACTCCATCCTGTAACACTCCAGACCTTCTCCTTGGCCTTCCCTCCTGTCTCCAACTCCTCTGCCTTTCTTTCTGTCGGTCCTCCTCAAGCCCAAGCCATCCTAGGAGCTCTCTATTGAGATATGCCCTCCACAGGAGGACGCCCCAGGCTCTCCAAAGCCTGGACTTTGAAACTTTAATTGCATTCCACATCCAGGGTGCTGTAAGGGGGATAAGGCTCTCTAAGGCAGTGCCTGACCTTCAGCAGCTTAGGGTGCTGCGGATTTGCTGTGTGTCCACTAGTAACTCATATTCAGGGCAAGATAGGCAAAATGCCAAGGAGTGATGCAAAGTGGAGGGTAGAGAGGACATCGGTTCTAGTTGGAGTGATCTGAGAATGTACCATAAAGGAGATGGCATTCGAGTTAGGCCTTGAAGGATGTTTGGGATTTCTATAGGTAGAGATGGGAGGGGTGGGAAATAGCATTTGAGGCAGAAGTGGTGATGAAAGCAAAAGTACAGAGGTGGTCAAGAACATGAATGTATGGGGAGCAATGAAATTCAGCTGCAGCCGTACAGTGTGTGTCAGGGAAGCGTGGGAGATAAAGCTGGTGAGGTAAGTTAGGACCAGGTCTGACAGGGCCTTGAATGCCAGACTTAAGAGTCCGAGATCCATCCCTGTAGTCAGTGTGAAGCCACAGAAGGTGTCTGAGCAGAGGATTCATCTGGCATTGCTGGACTGGCTAGAGTGGAGGGAGAGGCTGTGGAGAAAACAGTTAGGAAGCTTCTGCTGTAGCCTAGATATTTAGGTAATGAGGGCCTAAACTAGGGTGCTGTTGGTGGGAACAGGAAGGAGGAAGGGAGATGGGAGAGAATGCTCCGAGATAGAACTGACAGGCCTGGATGAATGACTGACTATGGGGGTGGGGGAGAAGTGAAAGCCTGGGTAGAACCTGGGCATCACAGACAGAAATAGGCAAGTCAGGGGCAGCTAGGTGGCACAGTGGATAAAGCACTGGCCCTGGATTCAGGAGGACCTGAGTTCAAATCCGGCCTCAGACACTTGACACTTACTAGCTGTGTGACCCTGGGCAAGTCACTTAACCCTCATTGCCCCACCCCCCAAAAAATAGGCAAGTCAGCAAGAGGAAGTGGTTTGGTTTATTCTGGGGGGAAGAAAGGAGGAGTGATAATACAATATGGATAAATCATCATATATATTGAGGTTAAAGCGCTGGCACTGGGCTGGCCGTCCAGGTGGCAATGTCCGCTAGGCAGATGTACGTGCATGGCTGTGGGTTGAGAGAAAGGTTCGGATTGGAGATATACTTGAATTATTTCCAAGTTTGCTCTTCCCCCTCCCTTTCCTATTCCATTCACAGGTCTGAGTCACCCCTTTAGCATCGATGTCTTTGAAGATTACATCTATGGTGTCACCTACATCAACAACCGGGTCTTCAAAATTCATAAATTTGGTCACAGTCCCTTGATCAACCTGACTGGGGGCTTGAGCCACGCTTCAGATGTGGTCCTGTATCATCAACACAAACAACCTGAAGGTAGGGTCTTAGTAAGTGATCAGAGGGTGTCGGATGAGCAGAGGCTCTTTGAGGGGGAGGAGAGGTGGAAGCCTCAATCCTGATGGTGATAGCCCAGGGAATGGGAGATTGAGTCCTGGGTCCTGAAGTTTTCTGGGATATAATAGGAAGAAAAAGAAATCATGGAAAGAGGGGCATCCTGGGTCTTGTGGGTGAAGGGGACTGGATTAAAGGAGACTGGGTGGGGAGGTGGAGAACACTGAGTGCTAAGGGTCTCAGGGCTAGAAGGGAAGGTCCTTGGAATTAGGATCTGGTGAAACAGAAGAGAGTCAGGGGGTCTAGAAGAAGATCAGGTATCCTGAGTCTTTTGCTGAGGTGCTGAGGTGGAGTCTGAGCGGAATTGAGGATCTTTGTACTCTACCCCCAACCCTGTCCTCCCTGCAGTGACCAATCCCTGTGACCGAAAGAAATGTGAATGGCTTTGCCTGCTGAGTCCCAGCGGCCCTGTCTGCACCTGCCCCAATGGGAAACGGCTGGATAACGGCACTTGTGTTCTGCTGCCCTCACCCACCCCGCCACCAGATGGTACGTGCCTATCTTGGGCTCTCTCCCTGATGCTTAGCCCCCAATCCCTCACCTGCACCGGGTGTTTCCATGTGTAACCCCAGACCCGGGACCCCTCTCCTTTGCATGTTCGATCTAGTATCATAACCAATCATCCTGACCTGGGTTCCACCTCCCACTCGATCAGTCATTCACCCCAGTCCCCAATGAATACTCTTTGATTCACCATCCCTGTATGTCTCCCCAAACCCCGAACCCTGTCCAAGCTCCCAGCTTCCCAGCTGATTCCTCCAAGAGGAGGGGAAGAGAGAATGTATATGTGTGTGTGCACCCACCTGTTGGGCGAAGCACCGTGTCACCTTTGCTCACTGCCTCCAACAGCACACCGGCCAGGTACCTGCAGCCTCCAGTGCCTCAATGGTGGTAGCTGCTTCCTCAATGCCAGGAGCCAGCCCAAGTGCCGCTGCCAGCCTCGATACACGGGAGATAAGTGTGAACTGGACCAGTGCTGGCAGTATTGTCAGAACGGGGGAACCTGTGCTGCCTCACCCTCTGGTATGGGGGCATCCTTTCTGCCTCACCCCGTTTCTCTACCTCAGTTTCCCCCTCCCTCTTTTCCCCCTCCTTTGTTCAACCTCCCTCTTTGTTTGTCTCTTTTCTCTTAGGCTTAGTTTACCCCCTTTCTCTGTCTTGATCCCCTCACCCCTTCATTTTCTTGGTGCCCCATCTCATCCTTTCCCTTCTTCCCCCCTCAGGCGTGCCCACATGTCGGTGCCCAACAGGCTTCACAGGCCCCACATGCAACCAGCAGGTATGTGCAGGATACTGTACCCACAATGGCACCTGCTCCGTCAACCAGGGCAACCAACCCCAGTGCCGGTGCCTGCCAGATTTTCTGGGCGACCGTTGCCAATTCAGTAAGTGCCATCCACCGCCAGGGAGGTATAAAGTGGGGTAAGGAGGAATGGATCTTGAAGACAGAGTGGGGCTGCCAGGATGAGGAGAGGATGGAAACAAATATTCCTAGCAAATCTGCTGAAAGGATGGGGGACTGCTGCTCTCTCATTGTTGCTCAGTTGTTTCGGTTGTGTCCCACACTTCGTGACCCCATTTGGGGTTTCCTTGACAAAGCTACTGGCGTGGTTTGCCATTTCCTTCTCCAGCTCATTTTACAGTTGAGGAAACTGAGGCAAACAGGGTTAAGTGATTTGCCCAGGGTCACACAGCTACTAAAAGTGTCTGAGGGTGGATTTGAACTCAGGAAAATGAGCCTGCCTGACTCCAGGCCCAGCACTCTATCCACTGTACCACCTAGCAGTCTAAAAAGAGGCTATCTGTGAAAGTGAGGTCCCTGTTACTGGAGGTTTTCAAGGAGAGGGTAGAAATACTGTAGAAGACAGCAGCTAGGTGGCACAGTGGATAAAGCACCAGCCCTGGATTCAGGAGGAGGTGAGTTCAAATCCAGCCTCAGACGCTTGACACTTACTAGCTGTGTGACCCTGGGCAAGTCACTTATCCCTCATTGCCCTGCCAAAAAAACCCAAAAAAGTAAGAGGCTAGACTAGGTGGACTTAAGGTCCTTCTAACTCCTAGAGGGCTATGACTCAGCCACCTTTGGGGTGGTGACCTAGCTGGGCACAAGGCTGAGCCAAGGAGTAGTGGTCAACTAGCGTTTATTAAGTACCTCCCATGTGTCAAGCACTGTGCTCAGCACTGAGAGTGACAAGAAAGATAAACATGTCCATGAGCTCAAGGAGTTTGCATTCTACTGGGGAAGACCACTGAGCCACAGGCAGGATAAAGGAGATAATGTCAGAGATGAAAGGCACTAAGATTAAGGAGCACTGGGAAAGGCTTCCTGGAGGAGGCGGGATTTTATCTGGGCCTTTCCAGAGGCCAGGAGGCAGAGATGAGGAGGGAGCCTTATTCCGGGCATGGGAGACAATCAGCAAAAATGGCCAGACTTGGGGCAGCTAGGTGGTGCAGTAGCCCTGGAGTCAGGAGGACCTGAGTTCAAATCCTGACTCAGACACTTAATACTTACTAGCTGTGTGACCCTGGGCAAGTCACTTAACCCCAATTGCCTCACTAAAACAAAAAACCAAAAATGGCCAGACTTGGGAGATGGGAGCGTTGGGTCTGAGAAAGGACAAGGAGCCCAGTGTGGCAAGGGAGAGCACAGGAAAAATGCTCCTGGTGGGGAAGGAATGGTTTACACTGGGAGGGTCCCTGACGATGAGATTCTCTGGCTGCTGGGAGGAGGGAGGGAGGAGTCAGGAGAGATGGGGATGGGGAAGAGCGTGAAGGGCTCAGCTCTCCTTTTCTCTCCCACTTCCTCCCTTGCCGCTGACTCAAACAGAGAAATGCTTTGACTACTGCGAGAACCACGGGGTGTGCCAGATGGCCTTAGATGGCACCAAGCTGTGCCGATGCACAAGCCAGTTTGAGGGACCACAGTGCCAGGTGGACAAATGTAGCCGCTGCTTGGATGGGACCTGTACTATCATGAGGCAGAGCGGGGATGTCACCTGCAAGTGAGTGACGGGGAGAGGTTTGGACCATTACCCTTCCTGCAGTCCAAGCCTGTAAGCTCCCCTACATCCCCACCCTGGCACAAGCCCTTTTGTCCCATGCTCACCAGCCCCCTGCCTCACCCCTTCCTGCCCAGGACCCTCGGCTAATTCCTCCCTTTCTGCAGCTGCTCCGATGGCCGGGTGGCCCCTAGCTGTCTAACCTGTGAGGGGCACTGTTTCAATGGAGGTTCCTGCACCATGAACAGCAAACAGATGCCGGAGTGCCAGTGAGTCCTAGGGAGCCTGATGGGGCCTCTCTCCTGGGTATCCCTCCTTGGCCATCTCTCCTTGGTCTGCCCTGTGAGGGACCCCTTGACCCCTCTCCCCCTCCCCATCCCCACATAGAGATTCCTCTAGGGCCTTTCTGGGACCATGGAGGACTATGCCAACCATTCCTGTACCTTCTTCCTTTGTTCCTAGGTGCCTTTCCCCAAATACAGGCCCACGGTGTGAGCAGTCAGTCAACGAGTCACAGCCTGGACGTAGGTTTTGGGGATGTGGGAAGGAGGGTGCAGTAAAGTGAGGAGGGAGGTGGCAGGGGGCCTGGTTGCTGAATGGAGCAGAATCAAACCTGACACCACTGAGTTCAACCTTACAAGTGGCCATCCAGCCTCCCCTTGAAAACTCCCAGTGACAGGGACCTCACACTTAGGACACTGGAGGGTTCTGGGACGAGTTACTGAGTGATAGGGGCAGCTAGGTGGCGCCGGTCCTGGATTCAGGAGGACCTGCGTTCAAATCTGGCCTCAGACACTTGATGCTTACTAGCTGTGTGACCCTGGGCAAGTCCCAGGCCCAAGGTCTTCATGACTCTCCCCTTCTTTCCTCCCTCCCTAAGGTATAGCTTCCATCCTCATCCCACTCTTGCTGTTGTTGCTGCTGCTCCTGGTGGCTGGATCTGTCTTTTGGTACAAACGCCGAATCCGTGGGTGAGTTGGAAAGGATCTCATTCAGGGGCAGCTAAGTGACACAGTGGATAAAGCACTGGCCCTGGATCCAGGAGGACCTGAGTTCAAATCCAGCCTCAGACACTTGACACTAGCTGTGTGACCTTGGGCAAGTCACTTAACCCTCATTGCCCCACAAAAACAAAAACAAAAACAAAAAAAAGGATCTTATTCAGAGGATTGGAACCTTAAAGTCTTGTGATGTCCTCCAGCCAGTATCCTGCACTGGCTTTCCTCTCCAGTGCCTCCTGAACCTTGCCAATGACCCCATCACACCAGAGCCTTCTCTTTCCTGACACTTTTGTCATTCTTGCCCTTGCCTCTCCTCCACAGGGCCAAGGGATTCCAACACCAGCGAATGACCAACGGAGCCATGAATGTAGAGATTGGGAACCCCACTTACAAGATGTATGAAGGTGGGGAGCCCGATGATGTTGGAGGACTGCTAGATGCTGACTTTGCTCTGGATCCTGATAAGGTAGGCAGGATGGGGAGAAGAGAAGCAGAAGAAGGCACGGGCAGCCTCCTGGGGTGAAAGATACCGGGATCTGGGGATAATACAGGGGCTAGTGAATGGAATATGGGGACCCAACCTGAGGAGGGCAAAAGGGGAGACGTAGAGCAGAAGGAACTTGGGTTTGGGGGGGAGAGGCGGGAGGTAGGGAGTGGCTCAGGCAGAAAGGGCCTCCCTCTGATGCCTTTCTCTTCTCCACAGCCCACCAACTTCACGAACCCCGTGTATGCCACTCTGTACATGGGTGGCCATGGTAGCCGACATTCACTGGCCAGCACCGATGAGAAGCGGGAACTGCTAGGCCGGGGCCTTGAGGATGAGCTGGGAGACCCCCTGGCATAGGGGCCCCTGTCCCACCCCACCCTGGACTCCAGAGATCTTTCCCTTTACCATGAGAAACCCTTTTAAACTTTCCCTTCCTCACCTGAGTACTCCCCCCTCCCCAAACCTGGCCCCCTGGCCGATGTATAAATGTAAAAATGAAGGAATTACTTTTTATATGTGAGTGAGCGAGCGAGCGAGCGAGCAGTGTTATCTCCTTTCCGTTGTCCTCCCTCCCTTTCCTGCCCCACCCCCAATGCTGCCTTCCGGGGTGAGGGGCAGGGAGGGCTCTGGGGGTCTGTGCAGCTCAGACATGGGGCTAAAAGGGGGGGAAGGTGTGTCTCCTCCACAACTCCCGCCAGACTGTCCTAGGGTGGGGGAGAGTTAGAAGCTGCCACCCCATCCTGCCCTGTACAGGACACTTTGTTGAGGATATCCAACCCTTCCCTCCTGGTCTCCAGCTCCCCAAGGGCTAATCTGAGGGAGGAGGAACCATTTACAACACTGGGGTGAAGGGGGACTTCCAGCCAAAATCAGAGCTAATCTTCTTTCTAGTCTTATTTGGGGGTGGTCACATCCTACCCCTGGCCTATCTAAGATGGATGCTGCCCTGGCCTCCCATCCCAAACAGAACCCCACCCCCCACTCCATCCCAAACATCCCTCCCTGCCTCCCATCACTGTGGCTCCCACAGTTGGGAATTTTGGGGGGAAAACAGCCCCTCCGCACTCCTCAGGGTGGCTGAGGAAATCCTGGGGCACTCCTAGGAAGGAATGGGCAGCCCCTGTTTTGGGGATATGAACGTTTTAATAATTTTTGCTGAATTCCTTTACAACTAAATAACACAGATATTGTTATAAATAAAATTGTAAAAAACTAGGAGTTGCAACTGGCCTCTCTCTTAGGGAAAGAAATAAGAGTTGGGAAGTGGGGCTCTTAGCGGGTGGGAAGAGAAAACGGATGAGAAATGCATTTTTCTTACTCTGACCACTAGAGGGAGCACTACCCTATTCCCACAAAAAGGAAAGCTTCCTCCCCACCCCAGTCTTCGCCTTCTCTTCTACCTTCCTCTGAGTATGTCTGTCTACAAAGTCTTTAATTAGATGATTGCCTCTAATTAGATTATCATCAGCCTCAATCCCTGTCCCAAGCTCTGGACCCTCATTTCCAGCTGCATTTTCACAGAGAATACCCCAAACTCAGTATGCCCTGAACCAGATTCATCACCTCCTCCTTCAGAAGCACACCTTCCCCTGCCTTCCCTAAGTCTGATAATGGTGCCACCATTCTCCCAGTCACCAGAAACCTCTTCATTCTTCTTTGACTCCTCCCTGTCTTTCTATTTTCCCATAGCCAATCAGTTGCCACATTGTGCAGATTACATCTCTGCAATATCTCTCCCATCCATCCCCACTGCCACCACTCTGGTCCAGGTCCTCATTACCTCTCCCTTGTACAATTGCTATAGTGTCCTTTTGGGTCTTCCTGCCATGCGTCTTCCCCGGTTCAATTCATCCTGCACATCAATGGCAGGTTAATCTTCAAAAGCATTGCACTAACTACCTCACTCCAGTACTCAGAAAGCTTCAGTGTCTCCCCATTGCCAAGAAGATTCAGCTCTAAGGCATTCCAATCAATGGCCCAAATCTATCCTTCCATGCTTCCTTTCCCACTTCTCCCAGTGTACTCTACCCTCCAGCAAAACCAGACAAATGACTGCTCTCCAGACACATTCTAGGTTCTTTTATCTCTGCTTTTATCCATGCTGTTCCCTTTGAGGTAGAATGCCACAATACAAAGAGAACTAGATGGAGAGTCAGAGTTCAAAGCTTTCAGAGAATTAATCTGAAAATAATTCTAGTATACAGAAGGATCCATTTTACCCAGTCCAGACTTGGGGCCATCTTGCCAAATGTCTCATCTAAACCTTGTTATACAATGTCCCACTTGCTATCTGTGTGACCATGAGCAAGTCACCTCCCTGGACCTCATCTGAAAAAATGTACTTGGGACTAGATGGTCCGGGTTAGTTTTATTTTTAAGGTAATTTCTAGGTTTTTAATATTCTGCATCCTCTACTCCTTGTAGAATAACTTCTAGAGTGGGCAGAAGTAAGTTCCTCCCTCAGAGTTTCTTTCACTGATAAGCTCACAGTCCAACTTATAAAAGAAAAATGCAATTCTATGTAGTATGTACTGCCCTAAGCCATTCCTCTATGACCTGAGTTCAAAATCCAGCTTCAGACACTTACTCTCTCTGTGACCCTGGGAAAATCACTCAATCTAGATTAGTTTTAGAGCTAAGAAGAAACCATAGAGATCATCCAGTTTAAGTCCATTTTACAGGGGGAAAAACCTAGAAGTGAAAGGTTCTACAGTTGGAAGGAACCTTGGTGACCACCCCGTCCAATCCCCTCAATTTTCCAGAACCAGCACCCTTTCTTTAGTACTGTGCTTACATGATACAATGTGCTTCTCAGTTCTTCCTCGAATAATAGTTATTTGTGTGTTTTTTGCATTCCTTCCTGCTGAGTGGTAAGCTCATTGAGAGCAGCTACTCTCTACTTATCTCATCTTGAGCTGTATTGACTTTCTGGAGTCTACCTGGCCCAGAAATTTGATCTATTTTGTTGGTGAGGCAAACTTCCTAATCAAAACTATATCCTTCGGGGCAGCTAGGTGGCGCAGTGGATAGAGCACCGGCCCTGGAGTCAGGAGTACCTGAGTTCAAATCCGGCCTCAGACACTTGACACTTACTAGCTGTATGACCTTAGGCAAGTCACTTGACCCCAATTGCCTCACTAAAAAAAACAAACAAACCAAAAAAAAAAAAACACAACTATATCCTTCACAGAGAGAAATCACACGTTGAAAAATTAATTCCTTTGGAGTTTGAAGGGTTTTCTCCCCTCCCTTAAAAAAAATTTCAAGGGTCTCTTGAAGAAAATTCTTACATCATACTTCCACCATATGGCTTTGGTCAAATCATTTTCCCTGTGCCTTCATTTTCTCATCAGTAACATAGGGATAAAAAACCTCCTACTCCTCTGTCTCATAAGGTTGTTATGCAAAACCAATTCATGATAAAGGATTTCATATTCATAAAGTACTATATAAATATAAGCCATTTTCATACATGGGTTGGGGGGAGCACCACCATAAACTGTACCCCTTGGAGATCATATCATCATTGGTTTGTCAGAAGCCATGAATGAGGCTCTGAGAGAATGGGACCCAAGATAGATCCCTGGGAGGTAAGGAAGGATTTCAGAGGGTTGTAGCTGAGCAGCTGACTGGATGAGACAGAGAAGGAGAGGAGCTGCCAGAAACAAAGGTATAATTTCGGAGTCACACTTGGAGAGCTGGAAGGAACTGTGGACATTCTAATACAGCTTCATCCTTTTGCAAATGAAGAGTATGAGAGCAAGAGAAGGGAAGTGACTTCCTGAAGTCATGCAGCTCACTAGTGATCGAAAATGGGAAGAGAATTCAAGTCTCTTGACTCCCAGGCCAGTATTTGTTCACTAGGCTGAACATCCAAATACTTGGAGAACAGACTGCTGACCACCTGGAAGCATTTCCTCCACCACCAAGGGAACTCTGACTCCAGATTCCATCCACCCCAGAGAAGGTGACACAGATATGAGACACTGTGTATCTTTTTATCCTTGTTGTAACCCTATTTCCCATGGAGACCCTAACTTCCTACTCAGTCCTTCATGAGGTTCCCCATGATCCCAAGGATGCCTATTCAAAGCCTGTCTTTGAAAAAATCTGTGACATTTTCCTCCTTAAGTAACTGATCTGTGATCAATTACCCCGGGCTCCATCCACTTTCCCATCCACACCCTTAAACTCTTTCCCAGGCTTCAAATGGTTCACAAGGCTGTAGCCTGGGTGAATAGAGCAGTTTCCAGAAATAAGGGATCTTCCTCGCTCGACCCCTGACAACGTCCCAAAGAAAGGCTCTTGAAGCGCCCCCTCGTGGTTGATACAGAGCCATAAATTGGGGCTCAGGTAGATGCAGCGTACAGAGCAGCCCCACCTCATATACCAAGTAGGACGAAATCACGACTCAGGATGGCCGCCAGGTGGCGTCAGTATTTTCTCCACCAAGATTTAGTAGACTGGAAGACTCATGCCCCCACCCCGGCACACTATCCCTTCTCCAGCCCGACCGGCGTAGCCAACTCCTGCTCCCAACACACACTTACATACACCCAGTCCTCGTCTCAAGCCCATTCCGTCTCCTGGCTCAACTTCTACCCGTTCCTTCCCTACCTGCACCCCCCAGCGCTCCCTCCACCTTCCTGTCCCACTCCTTTCCAGCAGTCTCCAGAAAAGCCCTCCCCTGCCCACTGCCCGAATCTGCACCCCTGTGTCCAGCCAGTCCCCCAAACTGCGCCCAAGGCCAGATATCCCCAACTGGAGGGGGTGGGGCTGGCTGGCTTGGCAGACTCTTCCAGCTGCCAGAGCCTATGCCAGTCCTCAAGATGCCAGCCGCACACCTGGTACCCGGCCCCGGGGAGCTGCCTGATTCTCTGCCTGTCGCGCCACACGAAGCTACCAGGCAATTTGGAGGAAGGGGGGGAGGGGAAGAGGGGGAATGACAGGGGCTGTGTACACTACCCCTTCAGGCGCAGCCCTGACGCCCCTTCAACATCCGGGGCTCCCTCCTCCCCCGCCCACAAACACACACACACACACACACACACACGCCGTCCGGGTCCGAGGAAGTATTTCTGAGAGGAGACAGCGAAGCCACCCCTTTTGTTCACTACCCCAGGCCAGAGAAGGCGAAGGACAAGAAAGAGACAGAGGCAGAAAGAGGGAGAGAAGGTGAGAAAAGGAGTAACAACTAAGACTGGAGCGCGAGCAAGGGCGGATAACCCTGGGATAGAGCTCTGGACTGGCGGAAATCCTCAGGAACCCGGGTTTCCCTAGAGAAAGCAATTTCAGAGAGATTGGAGCCTTTTCCGGGTGGGCGGGTGGTGTGAAGGCAGGGGGATGGATAGGATGACTTTCATCCTCTAGAGACTGCCCCTAGCGGCCACCTGGAAGCCTTACTGCGTCCCTGCAAACCTTCGGGGGGCGGTAGCCTGGGTGCCCAGGTCTGTGTGACCTAGAGTCTCCGGTCGGCCCGGGCAGCCCGACTTGGGCCGCCCCCTCCAGCACAGGTGCAGACCTGTGTGTTTCCAGTCTCTCCTCTTGTCTCTCCCTCCCCAGCCTGACTCTGTGTTTTCCTCTGTTCTGTCTCTGCCTGCCTACCTATAGCAGGCAGACAGACAATGTGCTTAAGCTCTGTGATTCTCTTGGTCTCGGGTGTCCGTCTCTGTCTACGCTTCTCTCTGTTTGTCTCTGTCTGTCGCTGTCTCGGTCTCGGTCATACCTCAGCCTCAGTGCGTAGCAACAGCTGACAGCTGGCGACACCGCGGGCAGAGAAGAGAAAGACTGGGTCGGGGGAGGGGGAGACAGCCGGGGGCAGAGATACAGACAGGCACAGAGTCAGACGGTGGATAAGCAGAAGTGGAGGATAGGCTGAGACCGCACTAAGGAGGGAGGGGGTTAGGCTTGCGGGAGGCTTTCCCAAACAACTAGGGAGATCTGGTATGGGGGACGGCACTGGGGCCTGGGGGCTTCCTGCACTGTTCAGAAGGACGGGCCCAGGAAGCTGGCAACTGACTTTGGAAGAACTGGAGGAGGTCTAGGGGTCATGGATTAGGAATTTGCGAGGAGTGGAGTCGGGAATCCGAGAGTCAATTTTGCAGTAGGGTCCTGCAATGCTGGAACTAGGGATCTTGGAAAGGGAAGGAACCAGGAAGCAGAGAAGGGCCTGCGTCGGGGGAAGCCATGGGACAGCTCTGGGGCCGGCCCCGGGCTGGTGGGAGGGGGGCCTTAGGCGGCGGCGGCTGTGGCGCTGACGGGGATGGATGAGGGCCTGGTGGCTCATTCGGCCAGGAGATGAGAATCATTGATCACGGGCGGAAACCCCGTCACGTTTGTCAATAGGACTGACAAACGGCTCGGGCAGGGCCAGACCCACCCCCCCAGTTCTGCCCCCGAGGGCTAGGCCTATCCTCTCCTCCAGACCTCTCCCTTCCCCCTCCTCGTCCTCCAGTGTACACCACCCCAACCTCCCTCACTCAGTCTCAGCTCCACAGACACCTTTTAAAGGCTTTGCCCACCCTCATCTCCCATTTCCTCTTTCAGGTCCTGACTCCTTGTCCCAGCCCTCCTCTTCTACTCCTCTGGCCCCAGTTCATCTCCAGGCTCTCTGAGGACACTTCCAATCACTGCCCATCTTGTAGCTGGCCAACCTCAGTCCTGGTCCCCTCCCTCCTAAAGCCCCCTTAATCACTCCTTGAATGACAACCACGGCCCGGCTCCATGCCCCCAGCTCATCTAGGGTACCTGATCTGAGCCCTGAATGCCCGTCTTCTGTTTTCCCAAAGCCTTCTGCCTCCCCCACAATGAGACACAACTCTCTCTGGAAGCTCAGTTGACACCCCCTTCCCAAGCACGAATATCCCCTGTCCTTCAAGCCAGTAGGCTTGAAGCATCCTCAAAATCAGAGTCCCATGACCCCAACTCTAGCATCTAGGCATCCTAGACCTCCTTCCTTCCTTCCTTCCTTCAAGGAAAGGAAGTATAAGGGGGTCGACAGCTCCTACCCTAGCAGCTAGGGCCCGAGACAGGGGGCGTGGTCCTTTGGGGAGGGGGCGTGGTCCTTCACGAGTGGCCTTGGGGCGTGGCTTCCAGACAGAGGAGGGGTGAAAGTCACCTTCTCTCGTCACCCCCCCCCTCCCCGCGTTCTGCGGGGAGGGGGAGGTGGGGTGTGGAGGGCGCGGCCCGGGATTGGTGGGACCCAGAGTCCCGCCCCCCCCCCGCCCGGGTGCCAGACTGAACTTTCTCCCCCCGCCCTCTCCACCCCCCCTCGTTCTCCCCCCCAATCTCTTTCCTTCTTTCTCCTGCGCTCAGTTCCCCAGGTCCATCGCTCAGCTCCTCTCCTCTTTTCCTCTCCTTCCCTGTCTTCCTTCTCCCCTAGTCCCCGGCGCCCACAGCTGGGGACTATCCCCCTGTGGTGCCTGCCTACCCCTCCCCAACCCTTGCTTCCCACCCCTGAGCCCCGGGAAGATGCGGCTGTTCCCTGGATGGCTGGCCCTGCTTCTCAGTCCCTGGTTCCTGCGGAAGGTAGGGGAGGCGGGGGCTTTGGGAGGAGGGGGCGGGGGAAAGGGCTGGGGACCCAGGAGTCTGGGCCTCCAGGGCCCTGGGGAATGCTAAGCGTCAGGGGGTTGTCTCGGACTCCTGGGTCCACGGGTTAGAACTGGTAGGGGCGAGGGGAGATTCCTCTGCGCCGCTCCAGTCCCCTTTACCCCCATCCCCCATCCCGGCGGGATCTAACTTTGCGCGGCATCTGGGAGCCTAGGGGAGTGGGGCGATGTGGGTGGCGGGCTGACAAAAAGACCCCGGTACCCCTGGACCCGCGCTTTCTCCAAAACAAGTTTGTGTAGGCGGGGGCAAGGGAGAAGGGTCAGGCCCCAAGTGCTCCCCTCCAGAAAAGGGCGAAGGGAGCGTGTCAGAGACACAACTCGAATGTGTGAGAGACAACGGTGAGTGAGATAGAGACGGTGTCAGTCTCTCCCTGTCCCTGTCTCCCGGTATCCTTTCTGTCGCTATCCCTCTCCCTTCCGTCTCGCTGTCTCGCCTTGTCCATTTCTCCTATTCCTCTTTCCTGCACATTTTATATGTGCTGTATTACTGTATATATACCCTTCTCTGGACACACACACACACACACACAATGCCATATACACACAGCGTCATATGCTTACACGCTCACACACAATTTTACACTGGCACACAACCTCACAGGTTGATTGAAGAGATTCCCATTCCGTTTCCCTGCCTTCCTAGGGGTGGGGGGTGGGGGAGCAACATGTCCCCTTCCACTCAATTACAGAAGCCTGACAGCTGTACCCCACACACACACCTTCCTCGTGAAGCCCTTAGCCCCTAGGTGTGAGTACACGTGTGGGGTGTGTGCCCTGTGAATGGATGTCCTTGTGTGGAATGTGTCTAAAAGTGCGTTTGTGTGTGTTTGTGAAAAGAATTGTTTCTAAGTCCCCCTGGCCTGTAGATGCAGTGTATAAATGTATGCATGCATTTGTGTGTGAATGTGTGTGTTTGTATATGATTCCTGGTACATGAGTGTGTACATTTGTGTATTTCTGCACAAATATTTATCCATGCCTCTGTGTATGCCTGTGTGTAAATGTATATGTGTGTCTACAGCTGGTTATTTGAAGAACATTCTGAGTCCTCTCTGATGTGCCCCATTGCCACAGGGTTAGGGTTGGGGTGGGATGGAGCTGCAGCCCCCCCCCAGCCTCCCTTGCCCCCTATTTGGTTCTTCCCTTCTATCAGTTTCAGCCCTCCACTCAGATGTTGATGGCCTCATGTTAGGAAGAAGCAAGGAAGATAAAGGGAGGAACCTTCCTTGGGGAAGACTGGAATTTCTCTCTGGGTGTTTAAGCTATTGGGGAATAGAGTCTGAGCTGCTCATGGGGGTGAGGGGAGCTCATCACCCCCAATTCTTACAATCCCTCTCATCCTAGTGACTTCCCTTTCAGCCAACCCAGCGCCAGGGGCTAGGTCTGCTAAGTGTCCAAAATCCCAGGCATTCAAATTTCTGGCTCTTCCTTAGACTCTGTTTGACCTTGGGGGGAAGAGGCTGAAAGGTGACTGGGGGGGGGTGAGTTAAATTTCTAATGCTGCCTCAGTTATCTCCTTTTTTTCTCTCCTCCCACCCCAATTACAGATTCCAGGAGGAAAAGGGGCAGCTAAATAAAGTACAGAGGCAGTGGGAAATTACCCCCACTACCCTCCTCAGGCTTCATCTTGCCAGGTCCAGCCCCTAGGTTCAGAGAGGCAGGGAATGGCTTTTGGGTTGCCTGGACCCCCCACTAAAACCATAAGGATTGCAAGATTTGGGGGTTCATACTTCTGACAAACAACCCCACCTGGCTGGAACTCAGGTTCAACAGGGAGTGATGGGGGCTCCTAACCAGAGCTCTGGATTCCCTGGTCCCAGAAACCGATCAGCCCTGCACCCCTTTTCTGCCCCCCTCCACCACCCCTAACTCTTTTCTCCCTTAACCAAACTCCCCTAGCTGACCAAGCTGGTTTAATTTCCTTCCCCCCTGAAGGGAAATGAAACATCTGGCAGAGACTTGGGGAGAGTGAGAGAGTGAAAATGATTGTGTGTGCACTGCGCACGGTGAATCTGTGTGTATTTGTACATCTGAATGTATGTACCTGTATCTGAAGATGTGTGTGTATCTGTGTCCAAGTATGTTTATCTCCGTGTGTACCTGTGTATCTGAGTACATCTATATCTGTGAGTGTGTCTGTATTTGTGTGTGTGTGTGTGCATCTATGCCTAAGTATGGGTCTGTGGTGTGAGCTTGCTTGTGTTTAGAGTATATATGAGAGCCTGGGTAGTTGCCAGATATGTGTCAGAGTGTGTATCCATGCCTAAATGCCCTTGGGTTGTTTTTTTTTGGGGGGGGTGGCAAAGCACAGATCATCTGCCAGAGAGCAGGGATGAACTGTCTGGGGAGTATTCACCCCCTCAACACCCACAAAAGCACCCTATCAATCTGCCTCCCTAGGCCTATTAAACCCCAACCTTCCCCCTTATCTTTGCTGCTCTTTTATTCTTTCTCCTCTCCCCCTTATCTCCTGTCTCTAACCCAGCTTTCTTTTTTTTCCATCCATCTCACACCCCTCCTTTATCTCTCTCTTATCTCTCTATTTCTCCTTATCCATCTTTCTCTTTCTGCTATCCATTTCTCTAACCACCTATCTTTGCAGTTACTGTCTCTCACGGTTTCCTCCTCCCTTATCTCTCACAAAATCTGTTTGTTTTCCTTACTCTCTCGCTTTCTATTTCTCTAAATATATTTGGTGTCTCTGCCTAAGTTTTTTTTTCCCCCTGCCTTTTTCTATCTCTGGGTGTCTCTCTCCCTCAGTCTCTGAACGTCTCATTTCTCTCCCCATGCAAATAAAGCCGCCTCAGGAAGAAGCCCACCCGCAAGGAAATGGGGCGGGGCAGGATCAATACTAACTAATCACTAATCACTAATCACTAATTAGCTTCTGGAGCGAAGGAGTGGAGGCTTTCTGGGACTCCCTAGCCTTGGGAGCAGAGAGAGGGATGGAAGTGGGAAGAAGGTGCATTTGGGCATAACCCAGGAGTCCAGGCCTCAAGGAGACGTGCCCCACTACTCCCTGGGCGCCGCCCCCTACCCCCACCCCAGTGGCCCGGCTTCCCGCTTTCTTCCACCCCTCCCGGTCCCTACTAATCTCTAGCTTGGCCACTTAGACACGCGTAGCCCGGCCTCGAGAAGGGAGCAGCGCACAGGGATTTGGGGTAATCTGGGACCGCAGCTGGGGCCAGGTCGGCGGGGAGGGAAGCGAGATGGGCAGCGGCTGGGTTCAGTAGTCGCCCTGCGCCCAGAGCTTCCGAGGGCAGAACATCGCGTCTTAAAACCGGGAAGGGAAGGAGGGGAACTGAAACCAGGAGGTGAGGGAGTCGGGAGAGAACTGAATGACAAATAGTAATAATGAGGGCCAGCGGAATAGAGGGGGCAGCGAGATAAAGCTAGATATAATGGGGACAGAAAGGAATAAGTGGCAGAAGAGCAGAACAACGGAAGAGAAAGCGAGGGAAAAGAGCGGGATAACGGGGACCAGAGGGTGGTAGCGAGGAATGGAGCGTGTTAAGAGGGTTTGGTTGTGGGGGAGACTGTGATCAAGGGCTGTGGAAATTGATGAGTCTTTTCTCCCCTCTCCAGTCCCCTCCCTTCTCCCTCCCCCCAACACCTTCCTCCCCCACCCCCACCCCGCCTCGCCGGCCTCCGGCTCCTGCTTCGGGAAATTACATCCCTGCCCCCCGCATCCCCCCTCAGCCCCGCGCCCCGGAGCCGGCGCCTTTATAGACACATTTATTGCAATAATAAAGTGAGGCGCGGGGCTGGGGGGGGGCGGGGGCGGGGGGGCGGACCGCTCCCGGGGGGCACCCGCTCCGGGAAGCAAGGAAATAAAATATAAAATAAAATCAAAATTCAGATAGCAGTGAGCCCTGCGCTGCGGCCCGGGAGACGGGCTGGGGGGAAGGGAAAGGGGGGGTAGACGCTGAGAGAGGACCTTTCAGCTCTGCAGCCCTGTGCCCTTCCTTCTCCCCCACCCCTACCCCCACCCTAGGCCTCTTCCAAGGTCACAAGGAGGCAAGAGTCATGACCTCTGAAAAGCCTTACAACCCTACGCCTTCTAGCCGGGCTTGCAGAATGGGGTAATAGATTAGCGATCTGTGACCACCTACCTTCACCACGCACCTCCGAACCCTGCTCGGTTCTGGAGGCTAAGAGGAGAGGTCGCCCAGGATGTAGGGCTGGGCTGGGCGCCGTAGGTGGGGAGAGCCCACAGGGAAACGAGTAGGAGAGCCTTCTCTTGGGAAGCTTTTGGCAAAAGTAGAGGCACTGAGGTCGGACCCCATTTTTCCCTCCACCCACACAGTGATTCGTGACCCCCTCTCTATCCTTCTGAAGTCCTGAGGGTACCCCCACCTAACCCTCCTGGCCCATCCTGTGTGATTAGAATGAGATTCCTCCTTCAGGACGCCCCCACCTCCAATAGCACATAACACTCTGACCGCTGACAACAGTTGTCCCAATTGTCCTGTCTTAGCAGGGCCTTAGAGGATGAACAGTGTGTGTGTGTGTGTGTGTGTGTGTGTGTGTGTGTGTGTGTGTGTGTGTGTGTGTGTGTGTGTGTGCGTGCTCATAGCTTCAGCCTCCTTCCTCCTGGCTGAGCTGAGGCCAACCCTGGTCCCTAAACCACGGCTCTCAGATTCCAGAGCGACCAACTGTGGGATGGCTACTGTCCCGGCGCCTCTCAGCTGATCTCGCCTGGGGACAAAGTGGGGGCAGGAGGGGGGGGGAATCCCTGCAATGCGGCTGGGGGGGCACTCAAAGGCCCTCATTCCTACTATTACCTTTTTCCAAATAAGCCTACTTCTTTTCCCATTCCAGACTTTGCCTCTTGACTAGCTGTCTATGTACCCATTTACAAAGAACTGTGCAGGGTTTATGGGCAATAGCGAGGAAACGGATCCCAGGACCCACCCATCTGCCCCTTTGACTCGGATGGACAGCAAAATCAGAGTTCTTCCCCCACACTCCCAACGTTCCCTTTTGTTCCCGTTCTCTTCACGCTCTTTTTGTAGTGGAAGGAGACTAATGGGGAAGGAGTATTGGAGGTGCTCCCCCTCCAAAGTCCTGGGGTCCCCTCAAGCTTCTCTAATACCCCGGGCTGCCTCATCCTTCCACTTTCCCAATCAATACTTCTATGTTTTCACCTTACACTCAAATTGCTCACACTCGGGGGCCGAAGGGGGTCAAACGAAAAACCCCACTCTCTCCCTCCATCCATACCTCCTCTATGTACAGCTTCAGCTCGTAACACCCCCTCCCCACCCCCTCCGGCCCAAGGCTGCGAGACTGGTGAAGACAAGCTTCTCTTCCCTTTCCCTCCCCCCCCCCACCTCGCGCTGTCAACCACGCTCGCCTCTCCCCTCTGCAAATGTCACCGCGCCCAATTAGCTTAATTAAACCGATGCTTCGGCGAATGTTCGCCCCCCCTCCACCAGTCCCCCACTTGCCTCCCCGACTTACACACTTCTGAACAAACTGCCCCATCCCCGTTTCGCCATGCGAAGGGAGCCCCAGTCCTCATCAGAAAGCTGAGTAGGCCCAGAGGGATCACCAGGAGCTTCCGGGATCCAGGCATACCTTGTTCTGTCTCCTTGGATCAACCTGTGTCTCCCCCAGTCCCTCTATAAAACAGGCAATGGCATCAATACAGGAAGAGACTGAGAGACAGAGACACACTGACAGACAGAATCAGAGACAGAAACAAAAAAAAAGAGGTGACAAGAGTGTCAAGAGAGAGTGGAGAACGGGGACAGACAGAGACAAAGTCAGAAATAGAGACAGAGATAAAAGGGGAGGGGGAAATAGAAAAGGGGACTTAAAGACCAAGAAGAAAAAGATTTTATTTCATTGTATTCTCATGTTCCCATTTCTCAGTTCCTTTTCCCCACAGATATACCCCTTCCTCCGCCCAGGTCACCACCCCTCCCCCCATCCAAGGTCGGTCAGGGCACACGCGCACACATACACACGCACATCAACACACATATGCACACTTTCCTTTCATCTCTTCCAGACTCCTGCAGTGAATGGGGAGGGGGGGGAGAGGACCAAAGTCACGGGATTTGCAGGGATCAGAGAAGGCGAGACAGCAATTTGTCTGGGATCAGACACCCGGGGTGGGGAAGGAAGGATGGACAAGAGACTTTCAGACATCCCCTCGAAGCTGTCTCAGGACCCCCCAGTTCCCAGTCCCTCCTCCTTTCAGCTGAGCTGGTCTCTGGGGAATTGGCAGACACCTTCCTGGATTCCTCCGTGCAAGGAGAGGGAAGACTTTAGGCCATCCCCCAAAAGGAACTAGGATTTGGATTGAGGGTGGGCAACGTGGTATGCCTGGAAACCTGAAAGGGGCAAGGGGCGGAACACAGGGAAGGGCTAGGAGTAGGTAAGGGAAAGTAACGTAGCTTAGATAGTCCTAGAAGAGAGAACCATCGGACCCGAGGCAGCAATTTTCAGTGACTGTACCTCCTGCAGACTGGTTTTCTCATCTACTGTGTGGGCAGCAGGGGGTGGGGGTGAGGGGACGATTGGTTTCGTCAAAAGCATGGGCACAGGTCAGGGCTAGAGCTTCTTTGCCGCTCCTCTTCCCAGACCAAAGGGCTCAACAATCACCCCTACTTCCCTGGTTCAAGGGGCTCATCTCCCCCAACCTTATCCGGTAGAGGAAAGGACTCACAGGCTTTCCCAATCATAATACACCTCCAGTCCAGAAGTCTTAGTTCCCCCATCTTTCCTCGCTCCTACCCGCAGCCCAAGAGGCTCAGTTCCTCTGCTCCCCACCTCAGCCCACGGGGTTCCTTGTCTTTTCCTCTTTTTCCTTCCCCCGCTCAGTGCTCAGTGTCTGTCTCTTACGTTCTCACCGCCCCTCGCCCCCCTCACCTGGGCAGGGCTGGGGGATGGGAGGGGGGGGCGATAAATATGTATGATGAGCAGACGGCGGCGGCATTAATAACCCGGGATCGCAGAGCTGCGGGGACTGAGGCGGCGGCGGCTAGACTGAGGTTCCGGCTCATCTGTGGCTCCCCACCCCCCACACTAAGGCTCCTGGGGCCTCCGGCCCCGCACTGGTGTGTACATAATGTATACACACACAACGTGTACAAACACACAGCGAGTTCACACATGGTGTGTACACACTCCCGGAACACCTTGCGTATACAAGGACAGTGTATACCTCCTGTACACACGCACTATGAATACACACCCTTCGAGTGCATGCACTCACGCCTCTCAGTGCTTCAACACACGGAGGAAGTACATACACATTGTTGAATTCTCACCACTACCCAGTGTAGACACGCACACTCAGACAAACACACATACACGGTTCTCTTCCTCCCTCCCGCTCCCCAACCTTCCCAGCATCTCCATATTTCTTCACTCGCTCTCTCTTCGTCTCCTTCATTCCCTGCACCCTCTTCTCCCGCCTCCCCCCCTCTCCGCCTCCGCCCCCGGATAATTGATGGCCCGGGCCTGGCCCGGCCGCTCCCGCCTCTCGATCCATCTTGTACTCGCGCCAGCGCTGTCTCACCGGATCGGCCGCCACCTGAGACACGGAGAGACAGGCAGGAGGAGAGAGGGAGGCGGGGGCGCCAGCTAGTTGGCGGCCGCGGGAGGGGGACAGGAGCAGGACCCTCGCACCTGAAACCCCCCCTCCCCTCCGCTCCCCTGCAAGTCCCTTGGGGCAAAAAGCTCCCCACGCCCACCCATTCCAAAAGGAGCTGGCAGTGGGGATCTTATTTGGGGCACAACTGGAAGAGGTGTTCAGTCCTCGCAATCTAAGACCGCTCTGTAACAAATCCCTCGCCAAGGCAACTTTCGGAGCACTACCTGCAGCCTACTTCTATCTCCGGCTCCGCAGCGCCCCCCCTCTGACAGGGGAAGAAAAGACAGCGGGCAGCTTGAGACTGCAGGATGGCAGAGCAGGTAGCCGGGGAAGAGCCGACTCAGTGTGGGCCTCTTCCTTCCTGCTCCCACCCCCCTCCGGGGTCGGCATTGGCTCAGCCCCATCTGGCCCGGCCCTGAGTTGCTGAGTCGCAGTTTCCCGCCCCCTTCCCCTGAGACCACCTCCAGATTTTGATAGATTGCTGCCCCCCCCACCCTGATTAATGAGCAGACACGGGGGCCACAGATGGAGCTGACCGTGCTAGGCGGCTTTCCTCGCTCCCCCTTACCTCCCTGTCCTTCCTGCCCTGTTTAGCTTTCTCCCCACAAACCCAGAACCTGGCGTCCTCTTCTCTCCTCCAGAAAAGGGAAGGAGGATGAAGAGGACAATCGGTCCAGGGATAGAGGAGGGGCTGGAGATGGCTTAGGAGAGGCAGAAAGACCGTAGACAGAGTTCAAAGGAAAGGGAAACAGAGGCATGAGACCCATGGAAGCTATGCTGACTTTGGCTCTTTCCCCGACGGTTCACAGAAAGAGAGGGGGCCCACCTGGGGGAAAGGGTGCATGAGCCGGGGGAGGGAATCCTGGCTACCTTCCCAACACCTCTTCCCTTCTTTCTCTATCTCCTCTCTCTCTCTCTCTCTCTCTCTCTCTCTCTCTCTCTCTCTCTCTCTCTCTCTCTCTCTCTCTCTCTCTCTCTCTCTCTCTCTCTGTCCCCTCCCACTCCTCAGGCCTCCAGTGCACAACTCCCGGTGTCCCGGACCTCACGTTACCTGGAGCTGCGCCCTGCTGGGGCTGGAGCAGGCTCCTCAGGCCGCCTCTTTCCGGCCCCTCGTTCCTCTGAAGGCTATGGCGCAGCCGACACCTGGAACTGGGCCTGGCCAACTAACTACACCGGGGCTGGGGCTGGGGCTGGGGCTGGGGCTGGGGGGCCTGGGGGAGCCGGGGCCGGCTTAGCACCCCCAGCACAGCGCACCAAGAGGAAGCCTTCGGTCAAAGCAGCCAGGGCAAAGAAGATCTTCGGTTGGGGGGACTTCTATTTCCGGGTGCACACCCTCAAGTTCTCTCTGCTGGTGACGGGCAAGATAGTGGACCACGTCAACGGCACTTTCAGCGTTTACTTCCGGCACAATTCCTCCAGTCTGGGCAACCTAAGCGTCAGCATAGTGCCTCCGTCAAAGCTGGTCGAGTTTGGGGGTGTCCTGCTCACTGGGCCGTCGCCTCACCCTCTGCAGTCCACCCTGGCCCTGGAGGGAGCCTCCTTACCCGGGCTAGGGTCTCCCCTGGGGGTGCCTTCGGGAGGATCGCTAGGGATGCCGTCGGGGGGAACTCTGGGAGGTGCCCTAGGAGGCGCGCTCGCGGGTCCCCTTGGAGGAGCACTGGGGGTCCCCGGGGCTAAGGAGTCGCGGGCCTTCAATTGCCACGTGGAGTATGAGAAGACGAACCGAGCTCGGAAGCACCGCCCTTGTCTGTACGACCCGTCGCAGGTGTGCTTCACGGAGCACACTCAGAGCCAGGCCGCGTGGCTCTGCGCCAAGCCCTTCAAAGTCATCTGCATCTTCGTCTCCTTTCTCAGCTTTGACTACAAACTGGTGCAGAAGGTGTGCCCGGACTACAACTTCCAGAGCGAGCACCCCTACTTCGGATAACGACTCCCCAGCGACTGCCCTTTGCTTCCCTCGAACCTAATCCTCCCGTAGATGAGGGTGGCAGGGAGCCCCTTATCCCAAACATCTCCTACCTTCCCACATTTCCTCTGCCCCGGAATCTCTCTTGTCAGATGGGCGCAACAGCAGAGCAGAGACAGGGAGGCCAGGGTGAGGGGAGAGGGGTTCTCTTTGGGGGGGAAGGGCAATGGGGAGTCCCGCGTGAAGGACACTACTGTCCCCTCTCATCTCTCCTTCCCCGTATATTACCTCTCCTTTCCTTCACCCGCCTAAGATTTTCCCTTCCATGTTAGAAAAGTGTTGCTACCCAGCATTCCAGGGACCTCACCTTGGCTCTGTCTTCTTCCAGTCCATCTCCCTTCCCAGAAGACCCCAGCCCCTCCTTCCTAAGCACTTTCAAATTTCCAAGTGGGGGAGGTAGAATGGGAGGTGGTGCAATGAGGGGTTCTATTCCCCCTGCCCTAGGCTTTACAGCCTCCAAAGCACCCACTTTGGTCAACAACCTCTCCCCCAACAACTTCTGACCTAGCTCCCTGTAATTCCAGCACCCCCACCCCAAGATGTTTATACTCCAGTTCTCTTCTTGTATTACCTGGCCACCTATAATGCCTGGCCTACCCTTGTAATGTCTAGCCCCCACCTTTATTATGCCTGATCCCTTATTATATCCATTCACCTCTGTGACCACCCAAGACCCACAGCTGGGGCAGGAGAAAAATTAGAGCTGGAAGGATGGGGGAGCCTCTAGGCCCCTGGTCCTACTCTGCCCCCTGCTGACCTTCCTCTATGAGCAGTGGTGTCCAGCTGTATCCTGCCTCTCTTCCTGCTGCTTCTTATTTTTCTATGCCCCTCCCCAAAATCAGATGAAAAGGGAAGAAAATAAAGTCAAATCCAATATGAGTCTGTGTGAGCCCTTTACCGAGGTGGCTGGAGTTGGGGAGAAAGGGATACCCTGAGGATCACCTTGGCCACCTCTTTTTCTATTCTGGGAACAAGTGGGGAAACTAAAGTGGGGACAGAAGTGATAACAGAGAAGAAGAGGAGACTGAATTCAGCTTCAGGAGGGGAAGGGCACCTAGCCCTGAAAAGTGAGGAGGCTGAAGGTTGTCTCTAAGATCAGTGAGATACACAGTTCCCTAGAGGGCGCATTGCAGAGGGGAAACACTGACTGGGGTGGGGGAAAGGGAGTCTGGACCTAAGAGGGGATGTAGATCTCAGCGAGCCTAGGTGGGGGTGAGCCAAATAGAAACAGTAGGAAGAAAGGGACTGGGGTCTAGAAGGTAGAATGATAAGCAACGGGAGGTGACAAGTCATCAGGCTCAGTCCCAACTAAGCTAGACATACCAGCCGGGGCAGCAGAGTGGGAAGGGAGGGGCTAACGGTGTTTGTGGCATCTGGAGCCATCGATCTTACTTTTACTTCCTTAATTTCATGGGCGCTGAGTTTGCAGACCTGCAGGGGTGGGAAAAAAAGAGGGAAGAAGCCCTGGGAAGACAGGGATGGGGAAGAAATGAGCTGGAGCTGGGCAGATTGGGGAATGTCCGAATGCTGCTGATACTTTGTACATGCCGATTATAGCCGGGTCCCCCCACCTCATGAATCTCCTGGCCACCACCCCCAGCTGCCAGCCCCCAACCCCAGACTTCTCCCTCCTGCTGTAGCTGTAGCTAATTTTATCTGCCTCTAACCCCTGCCCAGGCGTTAATTGGCAGCAGCTTCATTTACAGCTCTCCAGTGCCCAAAGCCCCCTCTACCCTGGGGAACTCCAGCCAGAGGAGACAGGCAAGCTTAGACACAGAGAACCCTCCTTTCCAGTCCTTCAACACCCAGGGCTAGGTGGAGCCGGGGTGAGGATGAGGAAGGGTAGTATCCCCTACATTAGGGTGGCTGGACAGAAACTGTCATTGAAGTGAAATATAGGTGGGCAAGATTCAAAATGGGCTTCCCATCTTGATAAGGAAAGGACCTGGTGCAGATGGGAGCTCTGGGGAGACAGTATAAGGGAGGCCTACGTACCCGGTGTCCCTAGCTTGGAGGCTTTGAAGATCAATTCTGCTGTATGGGGGGGGGGAGGGGAGGAAGGTAGAGAGATTTGTTTCTCCGTGGTCATAGAGATGAAGGGCCAGGAGATGGAGGAGAGTCTTAGACTGCATTGGGAGAAAGGAAAAGAGACAGACAGACAGAGACAGATAGACAGACAGAGACAGAGAGAGACGGGCAGACACAGAAAGACGAACACAAAGAGAAAGAGACAGAGAGAGATAGACAGAGACAGTGACACAGAGAGAGCAGGGACACAGAGACAGGGAGAGAGACAGAGACAAAAAACAGGCAGAGAAAGACAACGAGAGAGACAGGGACAGATACACAGAGAGATACAAAGACAGAAAGAGACACAGAGACAGACAGGGACAGAGAGAGACAGAGAGAGAAAGAGATTAAAACTGAGGATAATGATAGGAACTGCTACCACAGCAACATCTTTCTCCTGGAGATCATAATACATGTTGTTTCTAGGTTCCCCAAAGGCAGGGACTACTTCATATACTCAAGGTCTGTCTATACATTTTTACCTTCACGGAGGCAACTTGAAGTGACTGAAGAATGTGGAGTAGGTTGGGGGAAGTGGCTTCCCCAGTTGGTCCTAAACAAGTGACCCAAGGATTTATGAAGTACCTGTCCTGTGCTAAATGGTGGGCATACAAAGCTGAAAAATGACACAGTCCCTGCCCTCAAGAAACTTACAGTCTAACAGGAGGAGGTGCCGGGTACTTACAAACAAGTATGATACAAATCATAAAGTGATAGGAGGAGCAAAGGAGAGCCAGACAAAGAGCTATGAGAAATATGAAAAGAGAATAATACTTTCACCTGAGGGGAAAGAGGAGCAGCATCTGTGGCTTCTATCCCCAGTGTCTCCTGCAAAAAAAAAATTCCCATCAAAGCAGGAGATTGTTCTAGCCACCCCCTTTTTACATGCCCCATCATTGTCCTTTTATTATTTCTTTTCCATTTTCAGGCTACCTTTGATGGTCACAGGACCTTTGATGGCCATAGAACTTCAGAGCTGGAAAAAATCACAGAATTCTGGAGTGAAAGGGACCTCCAGGGTCATTTAGTCTACTTGGGTACCAGAATCATCAGCATCCTTCTACAACATCCCTGAAAAGTGGTTCAGCCTTTGCTTGAACACCTCCAGTGATGGAGAGCTCATTACTTCCACAAACAACCCATTCCTCTGTTGGGCTGCTCTATAGACTATCACAGTTGAAAGGAACCCTAAGAGATCATCTATTCTGACCCCATAATTTTATGGATGAGGAAGCTAGATAGAAATGGAGACAGAGGATGTAATCAAAAGAGAGAATCAGCAAGCATTTATTAAGCACCTACTATAAGGGGGCAGCCAGGTGGCACAGTGGATAAAGCACCAGCCCTGGATTCAGGAGGACCTGAGTTCAAATCCAGCCTCAGACACTTGACACTTACTAGCTGTGTGACCCTGGGCAAGTCACTTAACCCTCATCGCCCTGCAAAAAACAAACAAACAAACAAACAAAACCTACTATAAGCCAGGCACTGTGTTGGGCTATGGGGAATGGTCCCTATTGTCTACAAGCTTAGAATACTAGCTGAGGGAGATAGTGTATACATATATAGCTATATACAAGATATCCACAAAGGAAAATTGGGAAGGAAGGGCACTAGCATCTGGGGAATAAAGAAAAGTTTCATTCTGAGGAAGAGATGTGAAGAGAGACAATAACCATTGCAAAGGTATAGAGGCAGTAGATGGATCATCATATAAGAGCTTCAGTTTGCCTGGACCATAGTGTTTATGGCAATGAGTGATGTGTAATAAAGCTGAAAAGGTAATTTGGAGCTAGATTGTGAAGGACTTTAAATGCCAATCAAATGCATTTATATTTGCTCCTAGTGGTACTAGGGAGCCAAGGAAGTTTGTTGATATGATTCAACCTGAATTTAGGAAAGTCACTTTGGTAATTTTGTAGAGAATGGATTAGACTAAGAACAGGTATGAGTCGGAGACCATTTAGAAAGTTATTGCATTAGTCTAGGTAAGAAGTGATGAAGAACTATGGTAGGGAAGTGGCTGTGTAAGCAGAGAGGAGGGGAAAGATGTCAGAAGCTTTAAGGAAGTAGAAATAACAAGATCTGGCAAATGAGTGATCGCTCAGGGTGAGTCCGAGTGACAAGTTCAGGATGATACAAAGGTTGCAAATCTCAGTGACTGCAAAGGTGGTGGCAGCCCCCTAAACAGAAACAGCAAAGTTCAGAAAAGGAGTCGGTTTTGAGGGAAAGAGTTCAGTTTCATGATGATGGTGGACTTAATTAACGTCAGGGTAGCTGATTTAGAATTGGTTCAACCCCATCATTTTACAGATAAGGAAAAAGAAGCACGGATTGGTTAAAGACTTGGAAAGGATCATAGCTAGTAAGGATCTGAGGTGAGATTTCAACCTCAATCTTCCTAACTTCAAATCTACTCCCCAACAGCACTAGATTAGTTAGGAACTAGACCTATAATTGCATTAATAGGAGGAACTCCCAATCCACTCTATCATACTGAAAAGATAGATTTGAAAGTTATTGGTATAGAGATCATAATTAAACCCAAGGGGATGAATGAGAGAGATGGAGAGGGGGAGAGAGAGAGATGGAGAGGGGGAGAGAGAGAGATGGAGAGGGGGAGAGAGAGAGAGATGGAGAGGGGGAGAGAGAGAGATGGAGAGGGAGAGAGAGAGAGATGGAGAGGGAGAGAGAGAGAGAGAGAGAGAGAGAGAGAGAGAGAGAGAGAGGGTCCAGGACAAGTCTTGGTATACACCCTCAGTTAGGGAGCAGGATATGAGTGATGATTCTGAAGGGAAACTAAAAAGGAGAAATCAAATGAGTAGGAGAAGCAAGTAAGAGAAGGTGTCACAAAAACTCAGAAAGGATGGTCAGTTGTGTCAAATGTTTCCAAGAAGTCAAGAAGAATAAGAATTGAGAAAAGACCTTCAGATTGGACAGTTAAGAGTTCATTAGTGATGTTTTCAAGGGCAGTTACGGTTGAGTAATGAGTCTGGAAGCCAAATTGAAAAAGGTTAAGAGTGAGAAGAGAGATGAGGCAAAGGGTGGAAATAGCCTTTTCTTGGAGTTTATCTGAGAAGGGGAGGAAAGCTATAGGGTCATAGGTCGTAGGGATCATAGCTTGTGGTAGGGTCTAGTGAAGATTATTTAAGGATGGGGAAGACTTGTGCATGTTTATAGAAAGGAGGTAAAAAAAATCCGGGGAGTTCCTACAGGGAAAGTGAAGATAAGGGACGGGGGTGGGGAGGGAAAAGTTGGAGGGGTGTACAATTAAAAGTTCTGTGGGAATTAGAAGCCCCAAGTTTGAATCTCCTCTGTGGCCCTGCTGTGAATTAGGGCTATAAATATGGAGCCAGCAGTCCGTCAACAAGCAATTATTAAGTGCCTACTATGTGCCAGACACAGTGCAAAGTTTGGGGGATTCAAAGGCAAAGCAATTCCTCCCCTCAAAGAGCTCCCAGTCTAATGGTGAGGGGGGGAGCGAAGCATACAACATGCAAACGAGCATGTACAACCAGATATAAATCTCCGAAGGAAGAATTTAATACTGTAACTTCTCCCTAAGGCGGGGAGACCCAATACGCGATATTTCTCGCCACAACCCCCTTCTTCCCCAACTAAGTTCCTCTTGGCTGGAAACAAGAACGGAAGACGCCTACAAAACTACAATTCCCAGAAGACCATAACGAAGCTCTTCTGCGCATGTGCGAGCACCGCCTTATCTTAAAGCCGGGAGCTACGAGCGGCTCCTTTTTAAGCGCATGCGCTCTTGCCTCTCTCTCTCTTTTTCCGAGCTGCTGGGGTCCTGAGTACCTGGCCAGAGCTACTGAGTCGCGATGTTGCAACTCCCCTTGCTTCGTGCATTCCGGGTAAGGCCAGGGGTGGCCGGGCCTTGGAGGCAGGTTGACACGGCACACACTTTCCCTCCCCCTAGGTGGGCTTGCCTTAAGGCCTGAAGCTGTTGCCCAGCACTTTCTAGCGCATGGCCCGCGGCCGGGGGTTGAGGTGGGGGCCGGGAGGGGGGGGGGCTGGGAAAGGGAGGAAAAGGGGGAGGGAAGGCCCAGCACTCTTGAGCACTGAGAGCTCTTTCTTCTCTCCCCAGGAATGTGTAGCTTGGGGTCCTGCTCCCCCTCTGTTATGGTCACGTGGCATTGGGGGGGCGCTCCGCTATGTGGACAGAACTCAGTCATTGGAGTACCCCAACTTCCAGGACCCCTCACTTTCCAGACTAGCACTAGAGCAAAAGAGGGGGAGGGACATGGAGTTCTCCCCCCACCCCCACCCCCGCCCCAGTCAGGAGGAGCAGATGGGTGGAGGCCTGCCTAGTTACAGGTGTTTTGGAGGGGAGGGAGTGAGGAAGAGATGGGAAAGAAGAGATCAGTAATTGTAGCCCACTCAGTTGTATGGGACAAACTTTTTTTATTTTAATTTTTTTTGCGGGGCAGTGAGGGTTAAGTGACTTGCTCAAGGTCACACAGCTATTAAGTGTCAAGTGTCTGAGAGCATATTTGAACTCAGGTCCTTTTGAATCCAGGGCAGGTGCTATATCCACTGCCACCTAGCTGCCCCAAAAGTTGTTCTTTGCCATAACATTTTTTTTGCAGGGCAATAAGGGTTAAGTGACTTGCTCAAGGTTACACAGCTAGTAAGTGTCAAGCGTCTTGCTTTGGGGGGGGAAATGGATTATGGGGTTTGGGGTTCTTAGGAATTCCTCTTTAAAGAATTACACCCTCTTGCACACAAAAGCAGTTAAAATAAGATGGTAGTCTATTTCTAGGCAAGGGAAGGGAGGGGAAGGGAAACCATGAAAGAAATCCTTGGACTTCTCCTGGGGAGAGAGGTATGGGACAAAGCATGCAGCTTTGAGATACCAATCTCCTTGAACAGGAGACTGGCAGGTACTTTTATAGAGGACTGGTGGTGGTGGTGACCATCTGACTGTGGAAAGTTCCTTTAGTGAGGGAGGAGGACCATCCCCCACTGGTAGTGACTAGAGGAATTGGGTGAGGGATGGCTATGGATCTCTCTAGCTATCTCTCTCTTCAGTACACAAAGGCAGCAGCCACACCCAAATTTATCTCCCCAGGGATAAAGGAGACCAGAATGAAGGGTGGAGGTCCTGAAGCTAGCTCTGTCCAGCTAGCTCAGTCCAATCTGGTTCCCCTTATCTCTCTAGGCGTATCTGTCCTCTGGTTTAGTTTCTCAAGGAGAAGATTCTTTGATGTGCCCCATCACAGTCTGAGGCCATATTTGAACTCAAGTCCTTCTGAATCCAGGGCAGGTGTTTTATCCACTGCACCACCTAGCTGCCCCAACCAAAAGTTATTCTTTGCCATAACATTTTTTTTTAAAGTACTTGTCAAGTGTCTGAGGCCAGATTTGAACTCTGGTCCTCCTGAATCCAGGGCAGGTGCTTTATCCACTGCACCACCTAGCTGCCCCCTGTACAGGGCAAACTTGAGATTTCTGCTCCCCGGTTCCTCCTCCTCTCCCCCCCCCCCCCGTTTTGTTTTCTATAGCCCAAGTAAGAGATCCCCTTAGCCTGCGGGGACATGGGTGAACAGTTCATCCCAACCATCCACAGCCAACAGCAGTAGTCAAAATAAAGCCATCCCTCATTAGCAGATGATGCAACTGCCCTGGGCTTGTTGCATCAAGGAGGGAAGGAAGAGTGGGTGGGATAGAGCTGACAGGGGCAGGATGTGGTCCACGGTCTGCTTGTCTTGTCTGGATCTCCAGTTCTTCAGAGATTAACAATGCCTATCACAGTGGAGACCAGCAATTCAGTCTTCGACTTTAACATCAGCCCTGCCTCTGTGGCCTCATACTTAGAACACTGGGCTTCCCCTTTGGTCGTCGTCCTTACTCTCCCTGATGTTACTGTAGGGACCAGGCTTCCTTCATTTAGGTAGGATTTAGGGAGAGTTCCCCGGGCAGAAGGTTGGAATAGCAAGGCCCTGAGGCAGTTGAATTCCTATGGTTCTAGAAGTCCTGACTCTGGACTTTGCCCCATTGTGGGAAGCCCTCCTCCTTCCCACCCCTAGCTGAGAGAAGTGTATCCAATCAGAGCCACCCCCCCTGGACTTTCTTCTGAGCTTTGGCCTCTAAAACTGCCCTCAATAATGGCCTGGCTGAGCTGACCAGAGCCAGATACTGGGGGCGGGGCAGAAGTTGTCGAGTCTGTGGGTATATGTATGTGATTTCTCTCTGCCTTGGCAGCCCCTCCAGAGATGCAGTCAGCTGTTTCAGGTGGCTCTTCGGGCCCAGCATGGAGAGGCAGCCAAAGCCCAGGCTGGAGAGGCCTCCAGAGGCTGGACAGGCCAGGAAAGCCTGTCAGACAGTGACCCTGAGATGTGGGCACTCCTACAGAAGGAGAAGGATAGACAGTGTCGGGGCCTAGAGCTCATTGCCTCCGAGGTAGGAGCACCATGGGGGCAGGGATATTTCTGGGTTGGGGCAGGGTGGATGCTGGCAGGGTCTCTCTCTGACTGTAAGAACGGTGGTGTCATACTCAAATAGAAATGGATCCTTTCATGCCTGCAGGAAGCATTTGACTTAGAAAGCCATAAACTAACATTATCTGTGTTGTATTGTATTGTCATTTATTTTGTTAAACATTTCTGAATTATCTTTAGGAGTTTTGCAGGCCTGAGTTTGACATCTCTTCTCTAGAGGAAACAGCTTAGCTACTACAGTTATCCCTTCCACATTGTGGGGCTAGGGGTACGGTTGCCCCCACAATCTGGAAAAATTCAAGTAAAATTTTTGGCCCTCTCTTCATACCAGAGAAATTTGAATTATTATGGTATAAAAGATAAAATATGTTGATATTATATATACATTTTATGCATTTCTGAGTTTCCAAACTTTTTTTTTTATCAAGGGAGTAGGGGTTAAGTGACTTGCCCAGGGGCACACAGCTAGGAAGTATCGACTGTCTGAGGCCTGATTTGAACTTCAGACTCAAGGACCAGTGCTCTATCTACTGTGCCACCTAGCTGCCCCTCTAAACTTTTTCTGTGTTGTCTTTAGCTTCCGCAAACTCCCCCCAAAATTCCCATTTAATTTCTTATGCTGACCCTCAATATACTGAAACTGCGGTGGGGAAAGTCGCAGTGTGGAAGGGATAGCTGTACTTTTTCTCCTTGGTATAGCACTGGCTGGAGTGGTAGGAAGGACCAGGCTGGCCTGGCATCGTCATTTTAGGGAACTGGGATGAGGTGGGGTGCTCCCTTATAACACCTTCTCCCCATGTCTGTCATTACCCTCATCTCAGAACTTCTGTAGCCGAGCAGCCCTGGAGGCTTTGGGATCCTGTCTAAACAACAAGTATTCAGAGGGCTACCCTGGCAAGAGGTGAGATGGGGGTGCCAGGGCCAGTTGAAAGATGGAGCTGGGGGAGGGGGGATGGAGTGAGCCTAGCCCTTCAGAGAACCCTGCCCCTTATATTCATTCATTCTCCTTCTCTCTCTGATCTCTCTCAATCTCTCTTTATCTCTCTCTAGCTCTTTTTGCTTGCTGTTTCATTCGAAGTAGGTAAATCAAAGGGGGTATAACACCCTTTCACCAATAGGCTAAAGCACCCTGTTGTATTCAAGCTCAACCCTTTCATTTCTTCCCCCTCCTCAATGACAGGTACTATGGGGGAGCAGAGGTGGTCGATGAGATTGAGCTGTTATGCCAGCAACGTGCCTTGGAGGCCTTTGACCTTGACCCTGACAGATGGGGAGTCAATGTCCAGCCATATTCAGGGTCTCCAGCCAATCTGGCTGCCTATACAGCTGTCCTCCAGCCCCACGACAGGATCATGGGTCTGGATCTGCCTGATGGAGGCCAGTGAGTTTGCAGGGAGCTGTGGAAGAGGGGAGAGGAGGGAGGAAACAGCTAGGACGAGCTAGGGCCAAGGGCTCAGAAATTAGATCGAGAAAGCTATAGGGGAGGTTTGCTTAAGCAAAATTTCCCTGGAATTGGGGAGAGGAAATGAGGACCTGATTTGAGGACGAGATTTTAGGACACAAGCAATGAAAGGAATTTGGGCATATGGGGATAGGGAACCTGGGTTTGGGGTTTTCTTTCCCCGTCTTCTGAGATCTCCTTGGCTTCTCTTTCTCTTTCTCTTCCCCAGCCTGACTCATGGTTACATGTCTAATGTCAAGCGGATCTCAGCCACATCCATCTTCTTTGAGTCAATGCCATATAAACTGAATGTGAGTGACCAGGGTGAAGGAAGTATGGGATATTGGAGGCAGGATGGAAGACAGGAGAGGTTTCACCTCCGAGGCCCCTCGGGTTGAGCCGAGGAGAGAACTGCTATTCTCTTTCTCACTCCCAGAGTCTCAATTATCCATTTGTCCATCTGTTCAGCCTTCAACTGGCCTCATTGACTACGACCAGCTGGCCGTCACTGCCCGGCTGTTCCGGCCACGGCTTATCATCGCGGGCACCAGTGCCTACGCTCGTCTCATTGATTATGCCCGAATGAGGGAGGTGAGTCACAGACCAGCTTGGGGTGGGTTGGGCCCCTTATGGAAATATCCTAAGTTGGGTCAGACTTAAGTAACTCTCCCACTCCACTTCTGTTCTTCATCTAGGTGTGTGACGAGGTCAAAGCCTATCTGCTGGCTGACATGGCACACATCAGTGGCCTGGTGGCTGCCAAGGTCATTCCTTCTCCTTTCGACCACGCAGATATCGTCACAACCACCACCCACAAGACCTTGCGTGGGGCCAGGTCAGGGCTTGCCACTGGACAATCCACTGTGCTGGGAGCTCTTCAAAGCTCTTCTTCCCTTCTCTACATTTCTGTAGACAGACAGACAGACAGACAGACACACACACACACACACACACCCTCCCTCTAAACCCTATTATGAACAACTGTCTGACAGGATTTTTTTAAAAGGATAGGAAAACCGTTTTGAGGATCTACTTGAGAATTAGGAAAGGGAAAGGGTCTGCCCAGAAGATTCTTATTTCTTTTCTCCCAGGTATCCTCCTCTTGAGCCCTTTTGTCTTCATTTTAAAATCCCAGGATAATGCCCTTTTTTGGGTCCCCTACTCTTTTCCTACAGCCAATCAATCAACAATAACTAGAATTGACCCCATCTGTCTGCCCTGCCTCCCCTAGCCTAATCCCATTGTGAATCTAACCTGCATAAGAAACCCTGACCTCAGATCACCTTAGGTTCAACAAGAGCCAGACTCTTCCCATTTTGTCCTTCCCAATTGCCTGCTATCTCCCCCAGTCAACCCTTTCATTTCTCCCACAACCCCAAATTCCACACAGGCCAGTCTCCTGACCTCATTTTCTCCTCTCTCCTCATAGGTCAGGACTCATTTTCTTTCGTAAAGGGGTACAGTCTGTGGACCCCAAAACTGGGCGAGAGATCCCCTACACATTTGAGGACCGAATCAACTTTGCTGTGTTCCCCTCCCTGCAGGGCGGGCCCCATAACCACGCCATCGCAGCTGTGGCTGTGGCCCTCAAGCAGGTGGGGGGGAGAGGGGTTGGCCCTGATGGGAAGGGTTGGGTTGGAATGAATGAATGAGCCAGAGGCGGGTAGTATCAACCCAGCATGGCTCCTTGGAATGGCAGCTTGGGTGCTATAGGACTAGATTGATTGTACGGCAGTGGGGAAAAGGGGGTGTTATGCCGGAGTCATATATTTTTCATCTCTTATTACTGCTGGAGTGGCCGTGGAGGGAGAAGGGAGAAATAAAGAGGTGTATCTGTTAGGGAGGTATATAAGGTCGGGACAGGATGTAAAGCCTCCGGGATTAGGGGAAAGTAATGAACTACACTGGTTTGTTTGTATTGTAGGAGGGCTAGGAGGGAGCTCTTGCTGTTGGGAGGGCCCCATCATACAAGTGTTGGTAACTTTGTGAACTTGAGGGTACTTTCCTCACCTATAAAAGACAGGATGTTGTTCTAGATAGGGATTTTTAACCTTTTTTGTGTCCTGAACCCCTTTGGCAGACTGGTGGACAATGCATTAAGCAAATGCTTAGGACTACAAAAGATACCAGTTGTCCTGAAATACCATTCAAAAGTATTTTTTTTAATTCTTGGGGGACAGGGGGGCAGCTAGGTGGTGTAGTGGTAAAGCACCGGCCCTGGATTCAGGAGTACCTGAGTTCAGATGCAGCCTCAGACACTTGACACTTACTAGCTGTGTGACCCTGGGCAAGTCACTTAACCCCCATAGCCCTGAAAAAAAAAATTCTTGGGGGGCAGCTAGGTGGTGCAGTAGATAAAGCACCCACCCTGTATTCAAGAGGGCCTGAGTTAAAATCTGACCTCAGACACTTGACACTAGCTGTGTCACCCTGGGAAAGTCACTTAACCCTCACTGCTCTGCAAAAAAAAAAATTCTTGGACCCCCAAAATCAGAAGCCCCAACTAGAGGTTCTCTTCTGGCTCTTGGTCTGATCCTAGACCCTGCTGTTCTCAGAAGTCAGGGGGTAGGTATGAATGCAGGTGTCTCATGGATGCCATGTGGATCTCCTCTGTGCCCTTTCTAGGCCAACACCCCAATGTTCCGGGAGTACTGCCAGCAGGTCCTTCGGAATGCTCGAGCCATGGCGGATGCACTTCTCCAGAAGGGCTACTCCTTGGTGTCTGGTGAGGACCCTGGGAGTCACTCTTAGGGTGCACTGGGGCGCTTGAGAGACTCTCATTGCTCATTCTCCAACAAGGGTGGTTGGGGGTCCTGGGAGGATATTAACGACACCCCCGCTTCCCAGTCTGACCCCTCTGATTTCCTCTTTCAGGCGGCACTGACAATCACTTAGTTCTCGTCGACCTTCGGCCCAAAGGGCTGGATGGAGCTAGGGCCGAGCGAGTTCTAGAACTTGTGTCTATCACTGCCAACAAGAACACCTGTCCAGGGGACCGGAGCGCCGTCACTCCAGGGGGACTCAGACTTGGTATGTGGGGAGAGGGAGTCACCCAGAGAAGGCTTATGCCTCTTCTTTGTGCCCTTCTTGCCTAGGCCTGTAGGCACTGAATAAATATGTGAATCAAAAGAGGCCCTCCCCTCACCCATCCAGTCATGGGACATAAGCCTGTGATTAGGAGCGTGGCTGTGCCAGCACTCTGATAGGCTTTCCTGCTAAACAGGAGCCCCGGCTCTAACATCCCGGCACTTTCGAGAAGATGACTTCCGGCGGGTTGTGAACTTTATCGATGAGGGTGTTCACATTGGACTGGATGTGAAGAACAAGACAGGTGAGGGCTCAGGCTACGGGACCCAGATTGCCCACAATCCATCCTCAGAATGGTCACTCTTTCTCTTCCCCTTTTGTCGCCCCCTGAGAGCTGCTCACCCAACAATCTACTGTTCTTCCAGGGCCCCTGAGTCAGGCTGGTTTTTGGGAGAGGGGGACCAGGTAGTAACCCTAAATTCTAGCCCATTTCTCTCACCTTTCTTGCCCTTTCCTCCCCTTTACCGTCTCCTTCCCACCCTCCAGGGAAGCTCCAAGATTTCAAATCCTTTCTCCTGAATGATCCCGAAACAAGACAGCGCCTGGCCAGTCTCAGGCAAAGAGTGGAAGATTTTGCCAGGACCTTTCCCATGCCTGGCTTTGAGGAGCACTAAGAGGCCATGCCATGTCTCTGCTTCAAAGGACTGGATGGTGCCTATCCCTTCCTGCTAGGCAGATATGGGGAGAGGAAGGACCTCCTTACTCCTGTTTTTCTCTGGAGGGAGAAGAGAGCACTTGGTCCCAAGAGTGGACTTTCTCTCCAGCCCACTAAGTTTGTAGCTGAGTTTTCTAATACTCTTTGAAAGTTTGGGATAAGGTAGATATGATGTATCCTCTCACCTCCCTCTTTCCCCTAACTTATATTAGTTAAAATCACCTTATTCTAGGCTTCCCCTTGCTTTTCTACAGAGTTGGAAGAGGGGCAGACAAGCTGATTGGAGGGGGGTGGGAGGGCTCAAAAATAGACCTGCCTCTTTAAAAAAAAATCCAATAAAAATGCTGCAACTATCTCCTGTCTTTCAGTTGAGGGGGAACAGGAAAAGATGGGGAACGGGATGGCGCTTCCCCCACTCCTTCATACTCAGTATTCCCTCCCTGGGGGCATGAGGCCATGGGGCTTGGTCGGCCTCCCTCTGACTGATCAGAGCCGACACCAGACGTGATTAGCAGGCGCAGCAAATTCAATTTGTTAAATGAAATTGTATTTTGCCCACGGCTGCCTCTGTTAGATCCCCCGAGACTGGTTGGGGTTTGGGGGAAGGGAGGGGACTGGGAGTGGATGAGGAGATGTGGGAGATATCCCCCGGGTGATCCACTTGTGAGGCATGAGGTGGGGGGCTGGGTCGGGAAGCTACTCAGAAGCTGTGGGTCTAGCCTGTGGCAAGGTGTTGGGTACCTACCGACTCTGGGCATTCCTTCCTTGGCCACCTCGAAGTTACGAAGTGGAGAAGGGAGGGGGGTTGGCACGTACTGCCTGCCCTGGTGAGGGTGGGGCTAAAGAAAGCCAGCTGGGTCCACCCCCTGAGCCTGAGCCCAGGGGAGAAGCGGCGCCAGCTCGGGCCTCTGGTGCACGTCTGACACGCAAGCTTCTGGCTCCGTGCCTCGGGGAGCGAACTAGGCTCTGCCCTCCGGCCTCAGACTGGGTGCCTGCTGTGTCCCTTCATCTCTGATTCCTCCCTCTTTCCCTAGCCCCCGAAGGGGGCGGGGATGCTGATACTTCCCCTCCCTTTCCACCGCCTGGGATTTGGCCTGTGTCAGAGGTGCTTCCGCTGTCCGGAACATGGGGGGAGATGTGTGTGTGTGTAGGGAAGACCAGTCCCCCCCATCCCCCACCCCGAGCGTGGGAACCTAGGTCTAACTGTCAGGACCTCTGACAGTGAAGTGCTCCCGATAGAAGCCAGGCCCGGACAGGAAGGAGCCCAGGACCCATACTCCGCTTCTTAGACGTCGGTCTTTTCTGGTGTTTATTGGCATCGAGACACCCAGTCTGCTATCCCTCACCCCTCGGCCCCAACTCCACTCGGTCACAGGCACCGGTGCCCCACAGCAAGAACCACCCCCACCCCCCTACACATACACACACCCTCTTAAGGGCCCCCACTTCAGAAGTCCGGCCGATCCTTCTTCAGTTTCTTGTAGTCCATGGAGACTGCGAGGAACTGCAGGGAAGCAGGAGGGGCAGAAAGGAAGGATGTTTAGCCTGGGCCACCCCCCCAACCCAGCCCCCAGGCCTAACCCCCCACTTTAAGCAAAGGGGCCCTGAGATAGGTGGAGGGAGGGAGGGAGGGAGGAGCCCGAGGGTACGGGGATGCCAGTTGTGAATACTAAAACTCCAAGTCTGCAACGTATCAAGCGTCAGGATACTTGTGGGCGAGGGGCAGGGGACTCAGGCGAAAGATGGGGAGAGGTGATTGTTACCTTGTACTGGTCATTGGGGTTCAGGCGATTCCAAGGTTCTGGGTTGTTTTTTCTGTCCCAGCTGGGGTGGGGGCGGAGAAGGGGCTGAGTAAATAAAGGGTCCCTTCTGCGGAAGCCCTGACTCCTTCCCCCTCTCTTTGCCTCAGGGTCCCCCCCCCCCTCCTAGGGGATCGGGTAAGGGAGGGGCTGTTTTCCCTGACAGAGACTGATCTACGGGGGTAGGAGGTTGGGGGAGGGGCACAACGTTAGAAGAAGCTGACAGGGCGGGCGACAGGCAGCCTGTCACCGCTGTCAGCGTGGGGCTGGTAGCTGACAGCTCAGCCCCCCTGCCGCCCCCTCCTCCTTCTAGCTCAGGGACACCTCTCCAAGCCCTTCACTACACGTTTAGCAAAACAGTGCCGGGCTGGGGTGAAGGGACGGGCGGGGAGTGCTGGGGGAGGGGATAAGATTGCTGGAAAGAGGGGGGGGGTATCCGTGGCCAAATTGAGGGTGTGGTAGCTCAGGAGGAGGATATTAGGGCTACTGGGGAGATGTTGTGGATTTAGGGGAAGCATAATGAGGATTTAAGGGGGAGCCTTGAAGGCTCTCTGGAGGCGGTGTCTAGGGCTTGGGGTGCGGGAGTAGGAAACGAGGCTGCGAGTTAGGGCCGGGGCCAGGAAACGGGCTGGATCTGCCCCCAGCTTGCTTCTCGGAGTGAGGAAGGGTCCCATCCCCCGCGGCGGCAATTCAGCCGCCAGCCCTAACGCCGGGCCGCGGGCAGAGTGGCGTCGCCATGGCAACCGGGCAGGGAGCTCAGCGCGGTCACCCGGACCACCTGAGCTGGGCCCAAGGCTTATGTTGGATGACGTGGGCGGGGGAAGGACGCAGGGAGTGCTACAGTCCGAGGACCGATGGGTGGGTGGGGTGGGATATCCGAAGGCAAGTCCAGTTCGGGGAACCCCGCAGCTGCTGCATCGCGTGTGCAATATCTCCATCATCCCCAGAGTGTTCTTTCTCCCCCTTTCGCCCCCACTTCCCAGTCCAAACCCAAGCCTTCTGTCTGTCGTCCCTGTTGGCTCCCTTAGGCCCTTACCTGACGTCGGGGCTGCGTAAGGCGAGTCTAAGCAGGTAAAGTGCAGCGCTGCCCATGCCCAGGCCAATGAAGCTGATTAGCGGGATAAGCTGGCGTGGGGGATGGAAAGGGATGAGGGCGTTAATGTGGGAGATTTTGAGAAGTTGCCTATTTTCTCTGACCCTCAAGGAGAATGGGACCCCTTATTCCTGTCTCTGAGGTTCCCTCAACTTCTCTCTGTACCCCACAACCCCCAAAGGGCGCATTTCACAGAGAAGGGTTACTCCCCACCTCCCCAGCCTCCTCATTAATAAGAGGCCCTGAGGGATCTGGGGGCTCCATTTTCAGATTCCTTCTCTAGATCTCTTGACTCCGCACTTGTCCTAACCCTCTGGGCGACCCCCTGCCCCAACAAGACTGCTCTCTTCCCTTGCAAGCATAGGCCCATTTCCTAACGCCCAGTTAGGCTACAGCAAGGGAGGGGGGAAAGGAGTGAAGAAGAGAACGGGGATGGGCAGTAACTAAAATACTGGGATAGCAGGGCAAGAACTAGGTGAGTATTGGGATAGAGAAGCAGAAATGGAGAACTAGAAGGAGAGAGGCAAAGACGGGGGCCCATGGCGGGAATGGGACTCACTCCGGGGTTTCTCTTGATCTGCCGGATGAAACGGTCCCAAAATTTGCTTCCCAACATGTTGCTTCTGTATTCTCCCGTCGTCTTCTCCTTCTCCTCCTCCTCTTCCAGTTCCACTCTTTTTCTCCTCCAGGGTTACCACCTCTCCCCCATCCCATTTGCCTGGGGCTCTGGGAGGGGTCAGCTCAGCCCAGCCCTGAGTTTGCCTCCACCTCTTCCACTTCGCCTCCTCTCTCCTCCAGCGGCGGAACTGGGGAAAGCCTCGGAATAGGGTTTGGGGGCTGGCGTCTGCAATGGGATGCCACCTCCCACACTTCCTAGGACAAGAATATACCCCTGCCCAATTCAGCCCGAGCCCAGGCCGCTCACATTCTGAGCAATATAGTAATAACCTTCACGAACCCCCTCCCCCAACGTACCCGCAGATCGCCAAAGTATTTTTGAGAATTGAGGCTTGGAAGAAGTCGGGGAGGGTGTGGAGCAGGAAGTCCCTCTTCGAGCCAGGAGAACCGAAAGAGGGAGGTCGAATTGAAGCAGAGTCGATGAGTTGAGGATTGGATACAGGAATTTTTGTCTCCCAGTCAGTTCCAGCTTTGAACCCCGTTCAACTAGATCAGGGGTTTTAACTTTTTTTTTTGTATCACGACCACCTTTGACAATCGATTGAAACCCACACATCCCTTCTCAGAATAAAGGGGTTCTTAAAAATCCATAATTGAAGGAAACATAAAGTCATTTAAAGGTTGGTGAAAATAAAGATGTAATTGTTTTCCCATCCAATTAAATGACTCCCTTGAAATCTATACAAGGGCTCCTCTGGGGTCCATAGACCCTCTTTGGGAGAGGTGACCCTCCGGACCAGCAAGAACAAAGAGTTGGCCCAGGATTACTCAACATTGGAGCCCCTCCCAAGAATAATTGGCAGGGGTATAGGTTCTGTGACATGGCCCAGGACATCTGCAACAGGGCCCAGAGACCTGGGAGTCTGGGGGAAAGGAGTAGAGATGTCTGGTTTTGGAGGCCTTAGAGTTAAAGGCTGGGGTCTTGTGATCGTTCTGTGAAATTCAGAGACTATGTCTCTCTCCACCACCATCTCATTGCTCCCCTTCTTAGCTCCCATTGGATCAGGCTTGGAATCAAAGCCAGGGACACTGGGATGAGAGCCACCCCCACCCTCACACACTTGTTAAACTAATTGCTCAGCAACATTGTCACCAGAGACATGATAGGGAGACAGAAGGGCAAAATCTTCCCCTCCCAATCCTCTCCCCTCTCCTAAAAAGCTAGTCTGCAAGGAGGTTGGGCCAGTTTGGGAGATCTGGTAATAAGGCTGGGGAAGCTCCCCTTTTTTAAAGGAATGGGTCCCAGAAAGTATAGAAAACCCCTTATACCTGGTGGGTCCAGGACCCTTCTAGGTGGGAGAAGTCTGATTCTGGGAAACCACATTCAAATTCTAGTTTTGGCTCATGGATCTGGATTCTCACACAGATTTGAAATCCAGTTGGACTTATAGGTTCAGATTCAGTTTAGGGATCTTTTTTTTTTTTTGGTCAGAAACAGCCCATCCCCAACATCAGGGGTGTTGGAATGAAGAATAGGGGAACCAATGTATCGAGCAGGGGAAGTATACCATCCACTCTCTTCCCTCTTGTGAAGATGAGAAGGGGAAAGGAAAGGGATAAAGGGGGAATAGGGGAAGAAGGGACGGGGTGGGGGAAGGGGGGAAGTCATGCTAACAGGGAAGAAGGGAAAGGGAGAGGGAAAAGAAAGGGAGAACAGGATGACAGGAGGGGGAAGAAAACAGAGTGACAGAAGAATTCACACTAGCGATTAGAGAGTAGACACATGCATAGGAAACAACAGCTAAAGAATTGAGCCGGTCAGAGATACCTACAAACAATAGCTTTGTGTGCAGGCCACCTGTGGGTGTACGGTGCCGGTGGGAAGTGTTTCTGAGGGGAGTGGGAGGGAGAGACTCTCTTCGCTTCAGTCTCTACATTTTGGGTGGATCGTGTGTTGTGAGAAATGGCCCCTCCTCGAACTGCCCTTGGACACACTGCTGCTGAGACTCGGATGCAGACACTGCAAGCCAGGTCAAGCTAGGGAAAGGTGGATGGACACTGTCTTGGTACAAGTAGGAAACCTCAGTCTTCGTGGGTTCATTGTTAGGGGATAGTCTCCTACTTCAGAGACACACTGCTGAGTTCCTTCATCGGAGAGTAGTCCCTGTGCCTGCCCCCCATTACAGGGATCACACCCCCAATGGTTGACAATGCATCCTCCAATAATCCCTTTTCCTTTGGGATTCCTACTCTCCACACCCCCATCAGCCCACCAGCACCTGCTTCTCCTCACCCCACACCACCCGCAACTCTACTGACAACTTCCTTCCTCTCCCCACCACCCTCACCCTTCTTGTCAATGACAGCAGCTAGGCTACTAGGTAATTAGGCTGAGGGGTCCGGTTCTCTCAGCCTCCCCAGAAGATAATGAGATAAAATGTCAGAGACACAGAGAACAAAGAGATGAGAGAGAGAGAGAGAGAGAGAGAGAGAGAGAGAGAGAGAGAGAGAGAGAGAGAGAGAATGAGAATATATCTCTCTCCTCTGATCCTAGTCTCCTTATGTAGTCAGGGTAAGGGGTGGTGTTGAGCTTCACATTTCATCCAAGGGTCTCTAAGATCAGATGCCACTGGCCAGTACCCCCAGTTCCTGCTCTCCTTCACTCCCACATCCTCCTTTCCCTCCCTCCCTCCTCCTACCACCAATCCCCATGTCTAAGAAGAAAAAAAAAATCAAACATCCTATTCTTGCCTCTGCCACAGCTGGACTGCACATCTGGCTCTGGTATGTCCCACAGCTGGGGGAATGGAGGGGGTGCCAATGTGGGGGAAAGAAAGAGGGTGACCCTGGAATGTGGAATTCCTCTTCCCCCCCCCCCACAATCCTATCATGGAAAAGGGACTTAGGAAAAGAAAAAAAAAACAGCCAAAGGGAATGTGTTATGTTAAGCTTCTGAGGAAGGAAGATCACTACTTATTCTAATTCAGGGGCAGAATATGATGAAGCCAGAAGGATCCAGTATAGCCAAGCCTCCTTTCCTGCTTCCTATTTCTCAGTTGTTGAGCCCTAGACCAGTTTTTTCTCTCTAGCTCTGACTTTTGCTTTCCTCTATTCTGGCCTCCCTCTCTCAGCATCTTCCTTCCTGGTCAATCTCAGGAAGAGCTCAGAGAAGATCCCTTACATGTCTGCAACCATTTCCCCTCAGTTTCTTTATCTCTTTTCTTCCCCCACCCTTTTCTATCATCCACCTGTCTCACAGGAAGCTCAGGGTTCTTTCCTTCTCTCTCCCTCATCCCTATATGATTTTCTTTGCCCATCTCTCTAGCTCTACTCCCCCCCCCAAGGGGAAAAAAGAACTTGTCTTCATCTCTCCTTGACTGGGGTGGGGGGGGCTCTTCTTTTTCTCTTCATCTCTTTCTTGGCCTCTGTCATCTCTCAGTCTGTCTTCTCTGTCTCTGTCTCTGTCTCCCCCCACCCCTCCACCCCGGGTCTTCTCTAGCTATCTGCCGCTCCCTCGACTTTTCTTTGTCTCTTCCTGCCCCTTTCTTCCTCTCTTCAATATTTTTTTGTCTGTCTCTGCTGTATGTTTCAATTTTTTTCCCCTTTTATTCTTGTCTCTGACCCTGAGTCTTTCTCTTTCTCTGGCCCCAGGGCTAACAGCTCCTCCTCCCCCTAGTCCCAGCACTGGGGAAGCAGATTGCCAACTAGGGGACAGGACTCGGGTCCTAAGGAGTCATTAGTTGTGGATTAGCTGGGGAAACTCGGGAGGGGGGTGGGGGACTGTACTCCGACGACTCAATCTGCCTAATTATCGTTGGTTGGGCACGTTCTAATCCAACCAGTCCTCCCAGCTGCATATTAAAATGAATTGGACCCACTGGGGAGATCCCGAGGGTACTGGACCAAGCTCCGTGTGGGTCCCCACTCCAGGCTTTAGGTCCGAGTTGCTCAGCATTAGGAGAAGCTGTGCAGAAAAGCCTCAGAGCTCCACCTGCTGGGCCAGGTGGAAGCCTCCCTCCCGGGAGTTCCTGACTACAGAAAAGGGCCTTTTGAAGTCCAGGGGCTAACAATTCTTGACAAGGACAAGAACAAGGTCACTTCAGCTCAGTCACCCACCCCTGTTCATTTGGTGGGGGGAGGTAAGGGAGCGTGTGTGCATCTTGGGGCCTAAAGTGATAATATGGGAATGCACTCAGGGGCGGCCCTGGCAGATCTCCGGAACACTGAGGAGGCCCGACTTAGAAGTTGGGGCTCCCTAGGCATTTGGGCCCCGTGGCTAACGCTGACCCCGCCAGTTCTGGAGAGTTCTGCCAAACTCGTCAGTGGGGAGAAGTGGCTGGGCAGGGGCACGTTGGGTGTGGATAGCAGGGCAGGTAATGGAGAAAACTATGGCATTCAATCCCCCCTTTTATCTATGCCGCCCCCCCCCTTCCGACTCCTCCCTCTAGGGCTCTATCCAAGGTCCTGACATTTTGCTCCACGATCTTCATCTCCAAGTCCTCTAACCGACCAGATCTTACCTTTCTTATCTCTGCCCATCTGTCTCTGCCTCTCTTTCCCTCCCACCCTACTTCCCCCTCCCATTCCGACATTAGGACCCCGGGGTTGCAGCACTCCCGAGAACATCCCTGGGGCCTTATCCCCCTTTTCCCTTCATAATCTCAGCTCCTGTATGGTCTCAGTTTTTCCCGCTGCAGCTGTAGGGAGGAGGTGGTGTCCAGGAAGGAAGACAAATCAGTATCTGCTCTGTAGCAGTTCCCCGCCCCCCCCCCACCCCGCCGTCCCCCTCTCCCTGACCCCCCTCTCCCGCTATTAAGGGAGCTGGGTCCCGAGGCTCCGAGATGTGCATTATTGCATCAGCCAGACAGGAGCGGAGACGGAGAGCGAGAGAGACAAAGACATCCGCACCATCTGTTTATGCAAAGCGCTCTCCCGCTGGGGGACCCAGGCATCCCGGCCCGCGGTCCCAGCCCTCCTCCCCTTCGGCTCAGGGCATGAGGTCGTGAGCTGTATTCCCCCAGCCCTTGCTCCCCCTTCCCCACACAGCACGTCTTTGATCCCCCCTAACTCCTTGACTCCCCCTCCTGCGCCCCTGGTGAGGGGGGTGGGGGTGGGGTGGGGGGTGTCGGTGGTGATGGGGATTTGTTGATGTGATTGGAGCGGACGCGGCTGTTTCTTCAATAATGGATGGAGATGATGGAGGCAGCGGAGCCGGGAGCCAGGCCGGGAGAGGAGAGAGGAATAGAAATAGGGAAGAAGAGGAAATAGGAGGGGGCTAGATACACACACACACACACACACACACACACACACACACGCACACTCCCGTCACTTTGTCACACGGACACATACAGCGCGTCTCACACCCAGGCACACACCCACGCACTGTCACCAAGACACAAACACACCCCGAATCTCTCATACACAGAGGCTCACACGACACATCGAGACAGATAGACAAAAGGACACACACATACAGTCACAGCCAGACGCGAAGACGCGCTCTTATGCACATAATACAATGTCTGTCAGCCCTTCCCTCAATTCCTCAATCCAACCCTTCGCAGATCGCCAGGCAAATAGGCAGAGGAGGGGGTCAGGTTGGGGCTCTCATGGGATCTTGGCCTTGTTAGTGGTGTAATGAGGTCGTGGTGACACGAGGTGCCTCCGGCTGTTGACTCAACAGCTTCCTACAGCCCCAGCTTAGCTCCAGGCTCCTGGGGGTCCTGGAGGGCCGAAGCCACATTTTGAGCTTCCCCTTGCTCGAAGGGCCCCAAGAGCTTCAGCCCCTTGAGTTTCTGTCCGTCTCTTCTGGGGAGGGGGGGAACCCCCTCCCTAGACAGTGGAGGAGGAGGGAGTGAAATCATTGAGTAACCTCCCTGGGGTGGGAATAGGGCTTATCTTCAGGGAACACAGAGTGGTAGCTGCCGTCCATAATGCAAATGGGCGAACGTCTGCAGGAACCCCTGGGTCCCTTCCGCGCCACAAACCCCCTCCTTCCCAATCCCCAAGCAGGCCTTGTAGGGGAGCTGCAACATTATGCTAATTGGGTTTATGCAAACGAAAGGAACCACTTAAGAGATTTAGGGAGAAGCCCAGTATCCTTGGTCCAAAGTGGAGTAGAACTAGAGTGGAAGGCAAGAATTGGGGAGACAGCTGGTCTAGGGGGAGAAGCATCGAATAACTGAGGGAGTACGACCCCTAGACGAGTCCTGACGCCTCTTCATAGTCTCCAATACTCTTGCTCAGCTCCCCGACTTTACCAAATCGGCTTTTCATTTTTCTTGTGGTGGGAGGGGTTGGGGGAGGAGAGGTTGAAGCTCAGGGTTAGAATTATGGAATATCATAGCTGGTAGAGATTTTAGAGGTCATCTAGTTTGACCCCTTAATTTCGCAGCTAAAGAAACTAAGCTACAAAGTTTCTTGTCCAAAGCTGTTCAGCTAGGGCTGGGATTCGAACTCAGGTGCCCTGACTCCCAAATCAAGTGTTCCTCCTACCATGGCAAGTCGCATTTTTTTGTTTAACTTCGGAGGGAGGGTGGGACACAGCTGGTTTCCGTCCATCAAGGGCCTAGTGGTCACAATAGGCCCGCCCTAACCCCAGCCTGTTTTCAATTCAGTCCGCTTTCTGGGCTAGACTTCTTGACCTTTGCTGGAAGCCGAATCATTCATCATAGCTACGAGGGAGGGGATGGTCTGGGAAGTCTGGGACTCACTAGCTCCACCAGTCCCTTCCTCACATGCTCCTCCAGGAGGCTAGTTTCGCATTCTGATCCTGGAGCCTCAGGGGGTTGCGACTTGGTAAGGGTCTCCGCCTGCCAAGAAGAGTGTGGTTGCGATTTGGGGTCAATGAGGGGGGATCCCGGCATATACTATTGCTTTCCTCCTTCCTAGTTTCTGCAGTTGACCTCGATGACCTTACCCCCCCCCCAAAAAAACACACGCACCCTCCCACCCTAAACCCCACCCCGCCTCCCAATTTGTATTCTCCCCACCCCCTCCCCTCCGCCTCTCGGGCCCTTTGCTTAATTTCCTATTAACTGCTGATAAATCCAATTAAACCTCCGCTCTAATTAGGGACAGCTGCCGGCTCCGAGAGGGAAGAGCGCCCCCCCCCCCTTGTGTGTGTAAGCGGGTGAGGGGGGAGAGTGGAGAACAGCAGCCCTCCCGGGTTTCCCGACCCCCCAGCATCGCGGCAAATGAGCCGGCAAATTGGTTTCGCTTCACTGTAGTAAGGGGGTGGGAGATATCTCTCCCCCCACCCCATTCTCTAGGACTTCCCTCGGGTCTGCTCTGACTCCCACAATTTATTCTTCGCAGAGATAGGGACAAGAGTTTGTGTGGAGGAGGGGGTTGGGGTTGGGAGAAGCAGTGGCCAACCCGATGTCATTTCTACTTCCCACGCCTTTTTCCCAGTGCAGGAGTGAATCCCGATAACGGACTTGGAGCATCCTCTGGGTATCAGGAGCAGTGGGAAGGGAAGGAGCAGAAGGGATCTGGACTGGAGAACTTCGTGTTGGGAGGCTGGACTCCTCAGAACCCCCCTCCGGCCTCATCATCCTGACTTAACAGATACGGGAAGGGGGTGAGATGGGGCCTTCCTCAGGACGTTGGCCCTTGGGTCTTCTCCCTCAAGTGTGTGCGGAGTTGGAGGGCTCTAAGAACCCAGCCCCCTGATTCCAGGATCTACTTCACGGTATTCCCCCACTTTCATTTATGGGAGGGGGCTCCCTAAATATGTCCCAGGGTCCCTCCCTCCTCCAGCCCAGCTGAGCCTCTTCTTTCCCCGCCTTCCTTGCCACCAGCAGCAGATGGTACCCAGGCTCCCGCTGCCAACCTTGCCAAACGGTGCCAACCTCAAGCCTAACAGAGGCTGGACAGAAAAGAATCTCAGGCTGACCCACACCTTTTTTCTTAGGACTCAGACTCCTCCCCCCCCCCATATTCTAAAGCCTACCTCAGTATTCTCTCTCCAACTATTCCTCGACCCAAATTAAAATTCCTACCCCCCTATCCTCCCCCTCCCTTTACCTTTTCAGTCCCCGCCACCTGCCGCTGTGACCCGGCCTGGCATATTTGCATATTTGCATATGTAAATCATAACATTTGCATACGGCACACCACGGGAAGAAGGTCCAGACCGGGAGTGAGCTCTCGCTCTCTCTCACACCCAACCCTCCCCTGTCCGGGAAGCTTTCGAGGTGGGGACCAGGAGCACCCCCCCCAACTCCGCCCTTCATCTGCCCCGGCCAAGCTCCGTAGCTCCGTTCCCTCAGGACGCAGGTTGCAGTTGCTATGGAAACAGCACGCCCCACCCCCCTTACACACACACACTCTCTCTCTCTCTCTCTCTCTCTCTCTCTCTCTCTCTCCCACTCTCACCCACCGGGGTTTCAGAGACTGTAGGTCTCCCTCTCCACCCCCTGACACACTCTCTCTAACGGAGATCTTCTACCTCCCCCTGGCGGCCTCTCCTGGCCCTAAGCCCGGGGTGGGACGCAGAGCCGGGTGGACCCCCCAGGCCACACACTACTGTGTCTGTGAAGCCCTTACATTCCCTTTCGCTGGAAAACCACCCCAGTCTTGCTCCCCCACCCTAGGGTCTCCCTGCTTCTGGGGGAGCGGGTATGTAAGCAATCAGTTTACTTAGCTACAACACCCCCACTTAAAAAAAAAAAAAGCATGATGCATTCACTCAACAAACAGAACAGAACGGCCAGCTGTGGTTCGATAACTCTCATGTGGCCAACCCTCAGGCATTATTTGACTTTTTAATCTCCTGCTGGACTGGACCGCTGGGAGAGCAGAGACCCTGCCTGATACTTCTCTTTATCCCCCAACATATCACTTAGGAGAGAGCTAGAGAGTAGCTGTTCAGTAGGTTTTTTTTCACTTTCAAATTTATTTTTTAAGCTGCCAGTTCAACTTTTTGAAAACTGTTTTTAATGTATTCCTTGTTTTGTCTTTTTTTACAACTTCATTTCTAAATAAATTCCTATTCCCCTTTCAGGCAAGTCTTGCCTTGTAACAAAGATTTTTTTTTTAAAGAGAAAAAAATACCCTAAATTTAAAGAAACAAATGTTTCCAACCCTTTCCCCACAAAACTGTAATGAGCTAAGGCCTCTGCCTACCACTTAGCCTCCTGCGATGCCCCCCCTCCCCAGACCTAAAGGAGGCCTCTCCTACTTCTCCCCCACAACCACTTTCTGTGTGTTCAGGGAAGAAGCAGGGGCGGTATTCTTGTTCGGGGAAAGGCGCCCCTGCATGCCCAGTACTGCAAGTCTCACACTAGGGAGATGAGTTTAAGGGGGAACCAGCCCTCTTCGAATACAGCCCCAGCTGGCACTGAGCTGCCCAGTCGCCCCTCCCCACAATTCAGACCAGAGTGGAGTGCCAGACTGTTCTCTCCTAGACAGAAAGTAAGCTCCCTGAGGGCAGGAACTGTTTTTTTGTCTTTGTAAATCACACAGTGCCTGGTACATAGTAGGCACTGAGTAACATGATCCTGGATTAATTGGGGTGCCCGTACCCCTAAATTTCCTCCAGGAAGTCAGTGGGAAATAGCCCCACTTTTCGACCAGTGTAGACTTTGACATAGCCACCAGCTTCATCCCCTTTCTGTACCACAATCTGGAGGAGGAGGAGTCAGAGAAGGGGATTAGGATTTGGGATTAGAAACAGGGACAGGGTACTTCAGGGGTTAGGATTCCCAGGGGTTCCCAAACTGAAAGGGTTCTGGGTTAACAGGCAATTGGTGGAGAAGGAACAGGAGATAGTCGTTGTGTTAAGGGAGGGTCACCTGGTCCTTCTTGAGGGTTATCTGCCCAATTTCACGGTTTCCCACAAAGGATCTAGTCACCCGGTGCACACGCTCACCAGCCCTGACTCGGATGATGAAGTTCTGGGGAAAAAATCCAACCTTCTCCCCAATTTTACCCTGAGGGGAAGGATAAGAAGCATTGGGAAGGGGGGAGAGACAGGTCCTGATCATAACCCCTGGAAACTGGTAAGAGATAGAAGGTGAAGACAGCCCCACCCTCTATAACCATCCCAACCTATGTCCCCTCTCACCCGCCACCACTCCTCGTTAGAGTCATCAATGACTGTGATCTTCTCTCCGGGGCTAGAATAAACCAGAAAAGGTCGTGAGATAAGGGAGTCTGCCACTTAAATATATGGCACCCCAAAAGACATTCTCCTGTCCTCCATCCCTTGAGCTACACTTTGCAGGTCTGGGATGATGATGACTGAATCCTACCCAAGCTCCCCCTCTTCCCTTGCATATAAATATCTACTGTTTTCTCTCTCCCCTCCTTTGTTCTCACGGGAAGTCCAGATCATCCTTTTCCAAAGCCTTAAACCGATAGAGGGCCACAAAGTAGTGAGACTGCTGGAATCCGGGCTGCTTGTTCTGGGGAGCACAGGCCAGAAGGACATAATTAATTTCAATCCTATTTAATCCAGGACTATTTTAATCCAAATGATAAGGACTCCAAACCAGGGATCTCCCCCAACAAAGTCGTTCACATTTTAACTTCTCACAAAGCCTCCAGTTTCAGAGTTGTGTGTGTCAAGGAACAGGGGCAGGATGTACTAATTAGGGAGTGTCACCATCAGAGCTAGTGGGCATGGACTAATCATTATGGATGGGGTGGGAGGGATGAGCAGCACTGGTTGTGGAAGAATAGAGAAAAATCCTTACTTTGTCCTCAGATGTCTTTTTATCAGTCTTCTTGTCTCCCTCTGGATTTCCTGAAGTTGGGGACAGATATCTTGAATCCAGGAGAGCATCACCCTTTCAATTTTACTGCCAATTCAAGTGTCTCTTCCAGCTCTGCCTGGCTGCCCCTTTTCTTACCTCCACCAACAACCTGGTCCACAGTTATTACTCCATCCCAGACCAAACCCACCCCTATGGAAGATAGGTTTTTACTCACCAGCCTGGGGTTTTCCATTCCCAGTTTTAGGGGCTTCTGGCTCCTCTTCCATCATAGCTGCTAGGGGCTAAAGAGAGATGCAGAGTTGAGGAGTGAAAGAAGGGAGTCAGATTCTTCCCTTTATCCTTAACCTAAAGCCCAAGTTTTGGGGGGAACCTAGAAGTCATCCAGTACCATTTCCTACCCAATGAAGAAGTCTCTTCTATATCCTCGACAGGATATCCAATCCAATCACAAGGCCCATATTAATGTGAACAGGTTCTAAATGCTGAAGTTTTCCCTACTAATGAGCCAAAATCTCCTTTCCCCCAACTCCCTGAGTCAGAGAACATACATTCATTCTAATTTACAGATCTGACCACATCATATCACTCCCATGAGCAGGCCTATTTGCTTGTGTCTTTGCTCCCTAGTATAAAAATGTTAGCTTCTGGAGGGCAAGGACTATGTAATTTTCCATGTTTGTATCCCCTCATTAATAAACGTGAAAGGAACTGAAATTGCTATTGCTGCTGTAGTTCCTCTCCCCAAAGTGGACCCAGGGCCATGCCTGGGAGGAACCAGGTCAGATGGCCATTGAAGTGGCTGTGCATCTTCATTTTCACTCTGACCATTTATGCCCTGCCTCTGAGCAAATAACCTCCCTTTCCACCTCTTTCTCTGAGAACTGTAATCAAATCATTACCACCACAGCCTCTAGAAAGGGCCTGCCCTGTTGTTCCATTAACCATTTCTGTGACTTCCAGAACCATAACTCCCTTCCCTGGATACCACACCCCTCTAAATGTGTTGTCTCCCCTGGTTAGAATACAAGCTAACGAGTTCAGGGACTGTCTCCATTTGATATCGTGCTTAGCATAGTGCCTGGCACATAGTAAACACTTAAATGCTTTTCATTCATTCACAATTCTAGTTCTATTTCCTGGGACCAGGTAGAAGAAGCCCATCTTCCATAGGACAACCCCTCGAACATCTGAATATAGTGATTATACTTTAATTAGATCTTGTCCTTTCCCCTCGTAGGAAATGGCTTCAAGTCCCCTTAATAATGGCTAGCATTTAGGAGGAAGTTCGAGGTTTGCAAAGGGCTTTGTCTTTTTTTTTTTTTTTGGCAGGGCAATGGGGGTTAAGTGACTTGCCCAGGGTCACACAGCTAGTAAGTGTCAAGTGTCTGAGGCCGGATTTGAACTCAGGTACTCCTGAATCCAGGTCCGGTGCTTTATCCACTTCACCACCTAGCCACCCCCATAGGGCTTTGTCTTAAATCATTTAACCTCAAAGGCGACCCTGTGAGGTAAGTGCTATTATTATCCTCATTTTACCGATGAGGAAACTGAGCCTGGGAGGGTAAGTGATTTGCCCAGGGACTCAGTGTCTAAGGCAGAATTTGAACACAGGCCGTCCAGGTTTTTTACTGCACCACCTACCTTTCACTTGACAAAATATGCTCTTAGCTCATCTAGGTTCTGATAAAAAGTCTTTCTTCTTAAGGGTCTCTCCTTGTATGTGAACTTTCAAATGAGGTAAAATAGGAAAGGGACAGGATCAAGTCGATATAAAAGAGGTAACCAAAGGTACATTTGTTCCTATTAGGTTTCATCTTGTTAGTTTCTGCCTATCTTTCCAGCCCTCAAAGAAGTTTTAAAATTCTAATTCTGTCAGCTAGCATATTAGTTATCCCTCCCTGCTTCACAGCATCAAGAAACTTGACAAACATGTTGTTCAGGGCAAGGCCTATGCCAGAGCACCTGGGCACTTCACAAGAGTGTGCTTTTCAGAGAATTCAGCAATGCCTTGCTCCAGTGGAGGCACAATCAACACTTTCCTGATCCATTAGTCATGTGGCTTTACCGGAAAGTGAAACAAGGTTAGTTTAGCAGGAATAAATTTTCCTCTTCCTAGAAGCATCTTACCTGATAACCTCATCATAATGCCCGACTACTGTTGCCTTGCCCCCAACTGGAAGTGGTTCTAGTCCCTCAGGGTAGTTCTAAGGGATAATCTGGAGAATCTAGGATAGCTTGGTGGCATAGTCAGGAAAATCTGAGTTCAAATGTGACCTCAGACACTTAGCTGTGTGACCCTGGGCAAGTCTTTTCTTGCTTCTGTTTCTTCATCTATAAAATTGGGATGGTGATACTATCGCCTACCTTCCACGGATGTTGTAGGGATAGAAGGAGATATTTGTAAAGGGCTTTGCACACCTTAAAGTTCTATAGAAATGCTGTTATTACTAGTATTACTAAGTGTTTCTGGGAATGATGATATTTGAAGAACAACCTTTGGAAGTTTTTAAGAAGGTCTTTTGGGAAGTGGGGGCAGAAGGGGCTCACATTCTTCTTGTCTGCTTGTCCCTTCTTCCGCTCTTTGTTTGCCATGATCACTCCAGTTCGAAGTGTCTCAAAAACAGGATCATTTCGGTTGGCTAGGAGTAAAGGGGGCATAGAAAAGAACAGGAAACATTACTGAAGTTAAAGAAGGGCTTACAGGAAGAGAGGGTCTTCCTCTGTAGAAGAGCAGGATTGAGGGTCTGAGAACCTAACGAGGGAGCAGAAAAGCTTTACTTTCTACTTAGAACTCAAGGAGACTTGAGCCTAGAAGCACAGGGCTGGCAGTCAAGATAGGTGTAGATTCCTTCCAAGAATCTACAAGCCAGAGTGGCTAAAAATTTCAGTCTGAGAATAAAAGCAGGGTTTCTAGAACTCAGGCACCAAGAGACTTCAAAGTCTCACATTTCAGCTTCCCAGAAGTAGTGCAGGCCTCCAGACTGCAGAAACATTCGACCTCCCTGCCACAACTCCCTCAATCACAAGTCCTGTAGCCCAGCTTGGGTGGAGGAATGAAGGACACTTACAGACTAGGTCCTTGACGCAGGCGTACTGCTGGTCGCTATAGAGTGGAGAACTGTAGGCACGGCGGAAACCGGGGGGCTGTCAGGGAGATAGGAAGGTGAATGACAGGGAGACAGGGCTCTGGACCTAAGAGCCTTCCTCCTCTATTCAGGGAGGTCTTGTCCTATAAGACTGAGGCTGGGGAAGCACATACCAAGGAACGAATCAGGAGTAAGTCGTGAAGCATTTACCCTCCCCGCTCATGCTCGAAGACCTAACTTACAATCTTGCCAAAGCATCTCTGCATCTCCACAAAGGACTGGCAGTGTTCATGGATATTGGTTTTGCAGTTCTTGCATCGTAGCCCAAATTTGTTGTTAACTTGGTAGAGGGAAAAAACATTTGGGTGAGATCCCAAAACCTTTCTCTACTCCTAGTGCCAGAATCACCCCGTTCCCTAGTGATTTCTTACTTTTCTTAGATTTCTTCAATCTATCCACGCTTCTCTTAACTACATCCATCACCAATACCCACCTTAATCTAAATGTGTGCAATATTGATCTCTCTCTCAGTCCCTTCAACCTATAATCCCATGACACTCTACTCATCCCATCTTTCTCCATTTTCCAGACTCACGAACAATCATTCTGGCACAGACATCACAGAATTTGGGCTTCTTGAAAAAATGATCTTTGAACTTGTGGGGTTTGTCATTGACAGGCTTAGGGGGTTCAGGGGGTGGCTCCTTCTCCTCCTCCTCCTCTTCTTCCTCATCATCATCCTCATAGATGTAGTAGATGGGTCCCCCTTGAGCCCCTACTGCTTCCCCATTGGCCTGGGGCTCAGGGGGTAGCTCCATCTCCTTTCTTTCTATAGTCTCCTTCCTGAATAACTGCTTCAGCCTCTGTAGCTAAGGAGGAGCAGAGGGAAGGTTCAGACAACAGTTCTACTTCATTAGGCTAAAACCACCTGGGAAACGTTCTGAGTTGAGGGACAGGATGTTTCCTAAAGGGGAGAGATGGGGGTGGGCACTATACCTTAAATGAATTACATATAACTGAAATGAGCCCCAAAGCCCCTGGTTCTGTAGCCATCAACTCAGGTACTTTTCCCAGGTTGTAGCGTGCCCTCCCACCTATCAAAGCCCTATGTCAGAGGCTCAAACTCACCCCACTCTTTGGTGTTTCTGCTGTGAAGGATTTGGGGGAATCCAGAACCTCTTTTTCTGTCATCCTGTAAGAGTGGGGATCCCACGGTGGATACTTCATCCTTCCTCGCCTCCCCTCCCCCCTCCCTAGGGACTCACCTTGCAGGGTAGGACAAATAGAGCGTTGGGAAGAGAACCGCAGGGCTCTTAAGCTGAGAGACACACAAAGAGGGTCTCTAGCCCCCTCTTCTAGAATGAGAGATTAACCAAAGGAGCCTAAACAATAAGACTCAGTGAAAGGGCCCAGCCTGGGAGATGACAGAGGTGGGCCTACAGAAGACACCAACAGGACGGCTACCTTGATTTCTTCGTAGAAGGTCCAAGACAGACTTCTCAGTTGGGGGTGGGTCAGAGACTCCGAGAGACTGGCTCTTTTCTTCAAGGCCACAGGCAGTATACGACCCCGGATTCCTTTTCCCCCTCCCCCAAATTCTCACTTTGGAGTAGACAGGTAGAGGATCCCAGCTCCCCTCAACTCGGGGCTGCTGCTCTTCTGCAAGCCTGGGGGTGTGAGTGGGTTTAACCCCACCTCTACGTCAGGCCCTGTCCCAGCCTGCCTTGGGGGTGGCTATTTTTAAGTTTTCAGTGTAATATGACCTCCCTTCTCTACTACTCTATTCCATGGACATTAATTCCCCAACCTCTTTCCTGATCCTGGCCCTTTCTTCAGGGAAAGAAAAGACTGGAACCTGTACACCCCAAACTACTTAACAGCCAAGGGAGGCTAATGGGAGAGGTGAACTGGCAGAGGGGGATGGGAGCCTAAGCAGCCAGGGTCTGGAAACTAGTAAGAAAAGGCAACTTACGTCTGGGGTTCCCTACGTCAGTGCCCAGCCAGTGGAGGAAAGAGGATGGATGCCAGGTTAGGAGGCTTGGTGGTGGCGTTGGATGGGAATGCAAAAGGAAGTTCTCTGTCCTCTTGCCTGGGGGGTTATTACCCCCCAAACCCCCTTGGTCCTCACGTCGCCCCAGCTGATGTGTGCAGTCCTAGCCTCTCCCTTCAGCGTCACAGCTTAAGTGACAGGGCTAGAGGAGAGTGGACAGCTGAGCAACACAGCTGACACAGAGAAATTGGAAACGAAAAGGCCTGGGGCAGGGCTGGACCCTGCCCTCCCTCCCCCAAATCTCTTCAGCCACAACTGGCTGAGGTAACAGCTGCCCATCCCCACCCTTTCACCTAGGTTCAGTATAGTGGTGGCCAAATGTCTACAGGAGGGCAATTCTGCTCGCTTGGGGTGGGGGGTGGGGAGAAGAGATTTTGGAAGGCTGATTGGAATAAAGGCTACAACCTGCCCCTCCTCCACTCTGGAAGCCAGATTCTACCTCATTTCTGTCTCGTCCAGACCCGCCCTGAGAAGCCACAGGCTTCAACTACACCTATTCGCATCATCCTTTCCCGAGTCTTTGTAGGGCACCTACAGTGTGAAAGACCAATTGTGGTTTTTTGTCTCTTTATGAAGACTTCAGGCAGATGTAACTCTAGGATGAGAACTGGGGAGGGGGATAGAGAAAGACAACTGAAGTACTGCAGGATTACTTCTCAACGAGACACGGCTGCTTCCTCATCTCTGGTGGGGGGAAGGGGATAGCTTCCCTGTCTTGCAAAGGACTGGGCAATCTAACATGGTCCCCTTTCTTGAATCACCTCTGGACATTCCCTTCAGCCTCCCACACCAACTATGCTGTGTGATTGGCTCACTAAAGGCAATATCCACATGTGGAAGGGGAACTAAGAATATCAACAAGCCAATGACCAGACAAAGGGAGAGGGAGAAGAGGGAAGATGTCTACATGTTTACAACAAATAACAATGGAGAGATGGTTTCTGCTCCTTAGGAAAAAGTCATCATGACCAGTATATCACTGGCCCTCTATTTCCGGCCCTTCCCATTCCCCCTCCCTGACATGTGGATGCCCCAGAAGGTGGACTTGACAAATGTGACCAATGTGTACCTGAGGTGAATTCCATAGGGTCATAAGATAACAGATTTCTAACACTGGAAGAGCCCTGGAAGGTTTCCTTTGACAGATGAGGCCACTGATACCCAGAGACCTTGTGACTTGCCCAAGGTCATGCAGAGAGTAACAGAGATGGCAGAGCTGGGTTTCCAACCCAGGGCCTCTGCCTTTGAGTCCAGGGCCTTCCCAACTGCACCAGGCCAGCCCTCTTCTATTAGGTTGGGTGGGGAGATACTCCTACCACGGCAGAGAACAAGCTGTTAATGACCAATTCCAACGTATCCAAGTATGGAGACCCTCTAGCAGTAGGATCAGACTGGAGGAAGCTCCGAATGATGGCAGCTACCCAGCCCCAAGGGAAACTCCTGACTCAACCTAAGGTCAGGCTCTTCAACATGGGGTCCCGTGGGGTCCCAGAGCACCAATAAGCTTCTGGGCAGTAAAGTGCTGTGGAGGATGGACTTGAAGGTGGATCTACTTGTAGGCATCTGGGTTCTTGGGCATCTTAGAATCGAGGGCAACCTGAGGACAGTGAGATTTGTTGAGAGGTACAATGGCCAAGAAGGGGGTGCCTGGGGAAGCAGTGGAGGCTAATCTGTTAGGTGTGATTGTTCTCTCACTTCTGGATGTAGGAAAGGGGGTGCTGAAACTATCCTGGCTGATAGAGGGAGTCAAAATACCGCAGGTCCTGCAAGTGCAGCTTTTATTGCAGGGAACACTTACTCCCTATTCCCTGCCAGTACAGAATTAAAAAAGACTTCAGGGGGAAAGCAGAAGATGGGGCTGGGCCAGTAACTCAGTTGCATCACATCCTCACTCCATACCTGCCCCAGCAAGGCCCTGAAGCAGAAGGTTCAGCCACCTACAGGAACAGGTGGAGGATTGAGGGGAGACTGAAGAGGGGGGCAGGGTCACATCCCATTGGAAGGCAGCCCCACTCCACTCTATCCCAAATCCTTCCCTGCAACCCCCTCCCAAGGGCAGGAACAGAGAAACCAGGACTGACGTCCAGTGACAGATGATTTTTTTTTATATTTAAAAATGAAACAAAAATAAAATAAAATAAAACCCCCCAAACAACCCCCCAAAACAAACAAAAAACCCGGATTAAATAAAAATTACAGTGAACATACCCAGCAAACATCTGTATGTGCAATTAAATACTGTGTCTGTTACTGCGGCACGAACCTCAAACAAACAATATACAAGTGTTCTGGGGGGCTGGGGTGAATAGAGGAGGGGTAGGCACAGGTTTTAACTCATGGGATAGGGGAGACAAGATGGAGGGAAGTGAAAGGTAGGGGAAAATCAATTTATTTTTTTCTTCTTAATTCTGTCCATATAAATATATTCATAAAGACCAAAAAGAGGAGGAGGAGATGGGGTGGCAGGAGAAGGGGAGGAATGGGAGAGTGTAGGATCCCTCCATACCAACCCCCCCAAAATGAAAGAAATGCACTGGGGGCGAGGATGGGGAAAAGGGGATGTCCAAAAAAGGAAGGAAAGGACTGGAGGGAGGAGGCAGAGGGGAGAGGAGCCACCCAGAGAAAGAGAGGGGAAAGGTGGCAAAGAAAACCCCAGACTGAGTCTTCTGTGTGTGTATGTGGGGGGGGGGGGTCTGCCTGTTTCACTGTCTCTAGTCTCAGCCTCCGTTTCTGTCGGGCTCCCTAGCTCCGTGGATGTTTCCATGTTTGTCTGGATCAGCATCTCTATCTGTGCCTTTTCTGCATCCCTTGCCCACACCACCCTGCCCCAATCCACGGTGCTGGCCTCTTCCCCTCCTCTGCCTATTGGGAGCTGGCCCGCTCCAGGATCCTCAGGTCATAGTTCTTTTTGGCCACTCGAAGTTTGAAGCGACTCACGGAGTTGTTGAGGCGGAGGGAGGCATTCTGGGCCGCCAGGGGGCTGGGGAACACAGCCACGATGGTGTATAAGGCAGCGAGGTCTGTGTGCCGGCCATTCTCAGCAGTCCCGTTGTTGTCCCCCCCGCCCCCCCCACTGCCCCCGCCCCCGCCGCCTGGCAGCCCCTGAGCGTCCTTGAGCCACTGGATCTTGGCGCCGGACATGGCGAGCTGCGTGAAGAGTTTGTCGGCCTCTGTGCGGGTGATGCCCTCAGGGAGATCTGTCACCTCCAACACCCGCCCCAGGACTGGAAGGGGGAGAGAGGATGTGGCTGTGAGGGGTGGAGGGGGCAGAAGGAGGCGGGGACTGGACAGTGTCCTGGCAGAGAAGGATCCAACTGACCAAGTCCACATATACTATTCCTAGAAGCCCCACCTCCCCCTCACCTCTATTCCTACCCAATCTTCCTATCTGCCCTCCCACTCTCACTTCATCCTCTCTCCCCAGCCTCTGACTTAGGGCAGCAAAAAGAAATAAATAAAACAAATAAAAACAAATTAACCTTTTCCTCCCAGATAGGTGTGAGAGAAAAGGACCATTAAGATTAACTAGGTATGGACTGACCCAGGAACCTATACCTTTCCTTGGGTGACCCTCTCTTGAAGGAATCTTAGGTATACTGGTGTTTCTTTTTAAATTTATTTATGACAATCTGGGGCTATTTGGGGTAGAGACATACAGTCTTTACATGTTGACATAACACTAGCTGATTCTTAGAGGATGGTATCAACAGATAGGTTTTCAACCTTGAATCTGCTGGACAGAATCCTCCTTCCCTGCCCAGGGAACTGTTTTCAAAAGATTTTTCTTCCCATCACTTTGGATACTTGGTTCCCTTCATAAATCTGCCAAACTCCTCCAAGTGGGGAAACCAGGCCCTAAAAGCCTCAAAGGAAGGGGGGAAACCATTCTCCAAAATTCCCCACTTATTTTTCCCCACCTCTAGCCTCCGTACTATCCAAAGGTGTGGGCAGGGGTTGTACCTCAGAAGATTTTTTTTTTTGTTAACATTAGCCTTGACCACCACCTTTCCTGGCATCTGGGGCAGCTAGGTAAAGAGGGAAACCAAGACATTCCATCTCTCCTTTGTCTCCGCCTTGACTGTGGGCAGGATGGTTACCATGGATGTAGAAGCTCCCCTCCCACCTCCCTTGCTACTGGAGTCTAGTCACCCTCACGAGGCTTGCAAGGATGGCAGGCCTTGCTAGGGGGTTCTTCCCCAGCATACAGACACTTACCAACATCTGCGGTCCCCAGGTCGGTGGAGGCAGATTTGAGTGCCTGCCTCTTCCCCCGGTTTCCATGCTTCATTCCAGTCTGTCCCTTCAACATTAAAGAGCCAATGTACATTCCAAGTAACTAGCTATTCCCTCCCCCAGTATTTTCTGGACCCCTGAAAGGGGTCAATGGAATAGCACCCAACTCTGAGGACCTTCCCTGAACCCTAGCTGTTAGTCAGACTGGGCAAAGTTTCTGAGATCACTAGAGTAGGTAGCAAATAGGTGATGACTCATCAAGGCCCTTCTAGTCCCCCCCCAAACCATCCTGACTCCAAAGATCCCATCCCAAATTGTCACCCTTGACCACAGATAAGCTGGTGGAGGCTGGTAACTAGGAGCAAGGCACCTAAACAGGAAATCCCAAGGACCATTAAAGAACAGAAGGGTACAGTAGAAAGACACTTACCTGGTGTGCTGTGTAAGTGGACTGGCCGTGGAGGAGGGGAGGACAGATGGACAGATTGTACTGTAATGGCTGGCCCAGGAGGGAGTAGCGCCCATCACCTGGAGAGTAGGAAGAGCAAGTTTTCTGGAGGCTTAAAGGAGGGAGGATCACATCTGGTGTGGCTTCCAGGGAAGTGCAAAGCATCTGGACAAAGTAGGTGCCAGCAATACGGACTCCACTGGAGTCTGATTTTTAGAGCCGGGCCCTCCCTGCAAATTCTCTCTGCTCTCAGTGGTCTTCTACAGAGAATCCATGGTCACTAGCATGGAATCGGTTGGCTCTACATGGGAAGAATTCTCTTTATTGGTGTGTGGGGGGTGGGGGGAGAAAAAAGAGCCTAGGAAAGAAGCTAAGTTGTAAAGGGAACATCCCCTTAGTAACCCTTTTCTTATACAGACTTCTTGTGGGGTACATTCTTCTAGTCTATGAGGGTCAGAATGACAGTCTGAGAAATCAGAGGGGAACGTTTCTCACATTCCAAGGAAAAAAGTACTTTTTTGTTGTTCCTAAGTCCATTCAGCTTCCTTATCCCATCCTCCAGCCAATGACCCCTTAGGACCCGTCAATGACTGGGCACTGAGTAGCTACAGGAACTCGAGGGTGAGTCCAATGGAAGCAGAGGGGGGGAAGTAAAGGGGAAGAGAAACATCAGGCCCAGGCTAAGTTCTAGGACTACACGGGGGAGTTACTGTCACAGGATCAGAGATGTAGAGCTAGAAGGGATCTCTAAGTTCACTGCCCTCATTTTACAGATAAGGAAACCAAGGGGCAAAGACTGAGTGACTTGCCCAAAGTCCTATAGGTGGTAAGAAGCAGTGTCAAGATTCAAATCCCTTTCCTCTGACTCCAAGCCCAATGTTCTTCCCACTCAAGTGCTGCCTCCTACCTCCCACCCTATGAGCAGGGGGAAAACGAGAGCTGAATCAGTCACCCTGTTCCTGTCCTTACCCTGGGCGGGGCCAACAGGTCGGGGGAACTGTGTAAGGACAGGAAGAGGGCTGAGTCCTGTGCAGACGCTGCTGAGGCTGGTGACGGGAGATGGGGTGGGGGACTGAGTGGGAGATGTGATAGGGCTATTCATCTGTGTATTGGCCTGTAGGGGAAAGAAAAGCACATCACACACTGCTCAAGAACCAAAGCCTGATGCTAAGACTGGCTCAAAACGTCTCCAGGAAGGTCTTCCTATCAAACTCCACCCACCAAATCTGAGTACGACTCTACTCTGTAACGCCTAAGCATTCAGAAAATCAATTTCAGTTACATTAATTGCCAGCTGTCGGCACAGGCACACCCTGCTTAATGTTATTAACTGGTGTTATGGCACCATTTTAGTTGAAATGGCCATAAATGCGTATGCTTAGAAGTCATCTAATCCAAACCTTTTACTTTGCAGATGAGGGAATTGAGGCCTAGAGAAGCTAACTGACTGGTTTGAGGATATACAGACAACACAAAGCAGTAAAGCAGGATCTGAATCCAGGTTCTGTGACGCTCAAGCCAAGCTCTGATACCGCACTGAGCTGGTGTGGTTTCGGAGGAACAATGACAAAACAGACAATTGGTCAAAAGAGCACGACAGGGTTTTGGGCCAGAATGCCGCTTTTAGTGTACTCGTCTGTCTCTGGCCTCCCCTCCCCCAAGAGGCTGGGTGGGGAGCTCACCTGTGGGCTGCTCTCAGGGTTGTACAGGTCTCCCGGCTTCTGCCCCCTCTGGTCCATGCTGTAGTATTTACAGTGGCTCCACTGAACCATGGATGGGGTCTGTGGGGCCTGGGAACCATTGGGAACACTGGGAACATTCAGCTGCATGACTACCACACCTGCTCCGGATGGGGACACTCCTGAGATGGGGAAAGCAACGGACTCCTGAGCACAAGCTCTTTGCTGGCCCTCCTAGCCAAGCACTACATGACAAAGCCAGGGAAGGAGCCAACCACCAGCCCCAGGCTCCCTCATACACTGTTCTGCTAGAGATTGAAGACAACGATGACTGGTTTTGGACCCCTCCTTCCCTCTACATGTTGAACTTGTTCTGGAAGTCAGGGCTGATGGGGAGTACTTCAGGAGTCAGTCCAAGGAGAGAAAGGCTCTACTGCATCACAGCAGAATGATGCGAGTCTCTGAGTCTCAAAGGGCAGCATGAGGCCAGGATGGTGGAACCCTGAAAATGTCTGAAGACATCAAGTGGAAATCATCCCCTCCCTCCCACTCTGGACTTTTAGATACTATGCCCTGTTGCACTGTAGTCATCTACTGTTTCCATTCAACCGGAAACTCATGAAAAACACCCCTCTTTTATATGTTCTACAGGGCCTAGCACAGCACCTTACTCAAAAAAGGGATCTCTTGATTGGCCAGTGGTCCCTGGCAGGAGCTGAGGGGTTCTATGCACCCGGCACCCCCAAATCAGATGCAGAAAACCCAGCTTGGTTTTGTTTTGTTTTAAAGAAGGAATCTCAAGCAGCTCAGGGGCTTTACCATCTCAAGGGAAGCAAAGTTGGGGGGAGGGGGCTAATATCATGAAGAAGAACAGGAAGAACAGTTCATAAGCCTGAAAGAGGGGAGGGGCCATCTGACAGACAGGCCCTGCTGGTACGGATGGCCAAGGCATCTACAGGAGCCAAGCCCCCTAGCAGGAGACTGTCCTGGATGAAGGCTTGTCCCTGACCTCAGGCCCAGCTCCCTCTGGCATGATAGACTCTGTGTGTGTGTGTGTGTGTGTGTGTGTGTGTGTGTGTGTTTTTTCCAGTGCCTGAGGGGTTGACGCTGAGAAGGGGAAGAATAAGAAAGGAGTACAAACGAGTCAGAAGGCAGCCATTATCATGGCTCAGTGCTCTGGGGCCTGCTGCTGCTTTTGCCATCACATCTTTCTCCATGACGGAAACTGTTGAAGCCTCTGCCCCGGGCACCAGTCATGCTGTGAAGGGAATGTGATAGTTTCTTGCGTAGTTTTAACCAGAGAGGAGAGGGAATTGAGGGGGGCCAAGCAGAAAGGCTCAGAAGATAGAGCGATGAAGATGCAATCTGCTCCGAACCCTCCTGGGCTGACCTAAACCAAAAGCCACATGGCACAGTGATGGGTTTGTGTCTCCCCTGGATTCCTACACAGGATTTAGAGGGGGACAGTTTGGAGAACTACTGGAATTGCCTCATGTGGTACATGGAGTGATGCCCCCCTTGCCACAGTAGCTTTAGGCATTTCACACCCCATTTTAAACCCTCTTTTCCCCACCCTCCACCTTCCAACAAAATTGCAACTGACCTTATTCAAACATCCCACTGCTACCTTAGGGGCCAGGGCAAGGAATCAAATCTATGGCTTTACAGGGAGGATGGCTCATAATCTGTGCTGAATGCCCTAGGCCAAATGGAGAGGGAGGGAGGGAGGGAAGGGGAGAGAGAGAAAGAGAATGTCTGTCTTTCTCAGTGTGGGAGAAAAAGTATATGGAAGTGAGCTATTCCCACAACCAACTTGAAAGTAGGAGATTGTTGTGAAAGGAAAAGACAGACACCTATCACACCTAATCCCCCAGAAAAACAGCCCAGTTTTTCAGTTGATGCCTCTGTCCTGTGCTCCCCCCACAGCCCTTCCTCGCTAGCCCCAAGCATTGTTCCTTCACTCAGCCGAGGACACGGAGTCCAGCTCTGCTGATGAGCTGATTTTTATGCTTCCCTTCCTCAAGCCAAAAGCAGGTGGCATCCGTTAGCAGCTGAACTGTCGCTACTTCTTAATGGACACAGCAATAAAAAAAATAAATAAAATAAAACCCTTACCGCCAAGCTACAGGATCTAATCAAGTTGGAAGAGGGGGTCTAGGGGAAGTCTGTGTTTGTGTGTGTGTGTGGGGGGGGGGGTGCCGAGGATAGGGAAATCAATTTCAGATTGAAAGCCCTGATAGGAGAGAGGACATGTGAATGGCTTTTTAAGTGGCATCATTAAACTCGGGCAGGGAGGTCGATGGGGCAGAGCAAGCTGCATAAATACAAACAGACGACGTTTATGTTTGGTGAAATTGGTTCCAAAAAGAAATCACTAAGATGGCAAAGCTCTAAGGCTAAAAGGTTTTCTCCCAGGTCCCAGACACTAAGCCCACAGCAAAGGCCACAGAACCCTCTCCGGCCACTACTGACCAGGCCTCCCCCATTTGCTTCTTTTTGGTGTGCATATGTTGAGGAGGATGGTAGTGATCTACCCACCCCACAGCTTTGTAAAATTCTTGGTAACAAAGTAAAAGTATGTGAGAAAATGTTCTGTGTTTGTGTCTTCCTCGTGTTTATCTGTGGACAGATGAACACACTGTTGTCACACTGTTTATATGTTTATGTTCCTACACACCTCCCTCTACAATTACAGTGCTACAGGAAGAGAGACAATCCCTCCAAAGGTATCTAAAGCATCCTTTCTTTTTCTTTTCTTTTTTTCGGTGAGGTAATTGAGGTTAAATGACTTGCCCAGGGTCACACAGCCAGTAAATGTTAAGTGTCTGAGGCTGGATTTGAACTCAGGTCTTCCCGACTCCAGGGCCGGTGCTCTATCCACTGTGCCACCTAGCTGCCCCTAAAGCATCCTTTCAGAGAAGGAAAGCAGAGAAAATCACCAGAGTTTAAGTCCCCGACAAGGGATGGGGTAAGAAGTGATGATTGTAAGATCTAAGTCGTGAAATGATTTGAGATTTCTGAAGTCTGTAACAAACCAGGATGGATGTTTTCAAATATAGTCAGTCCCAGTTTCTGATATTTTTTGAAAAGTGACTGTACTACTCCACTTAAGAAATAAGGAGGCCAAGAGCAGGGAGATAACTCTGGGTCCTACAATTCCACTTGGTTTTGAGTTCCATGCTTAGAATTCATTGTTTTAAAAATAAATGGAGGGGGCAGCTAGGTGGCGCAGTGGATAGAGCACCGGCCCTGGAGTCAGGAGTACCTGAGTTCAAATCCGGCCTCAGACACTTAACACTTACTAGCTGTGTGACCCTGGGCAAGTTACTTAACCCCAATTGCCTCACTAATAAATAAATAAATAAATAAATAAATAAATAAATGGAGACCCACTAGCTGCACACTAAGGTGCCTCCTTTTCACAAGAAGGAAATAAAAGAGCCTTTGTCACATCAATCAATCAATCAATCAATGGAGATAACTCTCAGTGGTTTTCTATTGAGGACCCACAACACAGGTCTCTGGAGGTACGGTAGATATATTATAGATGGACCAGCTTCTTCCATCTGGTAAATAGCCAAACTGAACAGAAGTCTAGAATCAAGGCAAATGGGGAAAGAAAAGGACACAATATAGAAATTTCCAAGAGAACTAATGGGGAAGCCCCATCAGTTACCCCATAGGTTTGCCTGTTTTTGTCAGGCTGCCTTTGGAAGAGCCTTGATTACAGTCTCTTCCTTCTGCCAACTCTTAGACTTCCCCTGATGTCCCTCACTAGTCTAGTCTAGGTCTAGGAGTATATAATATAGCAAGCCCTCTCAAATACTTGATGAATTTGTTTCTAATTCTAAAATACACACCCAGATTCATCTGCACATAAATAGCTAACAGACACACAAAAGGACATACATTCAGGTAGGCATGAGTGTGCGTGTATATACATACAAATGCTAGCAAAGAGGAGAAGAAATGCCCTGAGGTTCCAACAACCACCACAGGCTACACTGGCTGCCACAGCAGGTTTTTCCAATTTCCATAACCCCACTGGGAAATTTGAGGCTAAATGCCCCTGGCTGACACTTGGGAGAAACAGTTAGTTGAGACGAGAAATGGAAAAATACTGGAGGATTTGGGATTTCAGTCCAGGAACTACCCCTGCTCATTTGAGCCAGGTGGAGGTAGAAGGCAGCAATGCATTACTATAGAATAGTTGCAATAGAGACAGGGATGACAAGATTATGAAAAATATTCCAATTCTAAATGGAAAAACTGTGGAGATGCCTTCCTATCACCAGGAGAGGGCACTCTAACATCCCTAAAATGGAATGTAATAGGAAGGCTTCTTCCTCAAGCAGAGGATATCAGGGTAGAATGGGAACAAAACAAGGTGAACTTATCCAGCATCAGAAAGGCCATCTTTGCCACAGCATAGGGCAGACTGCCTAGTAGCTAGCATTTATAGAGGGATTTACAAATATGATCTCATTTTATCCTCACAACCCTGGCTGGCTAATACTCACCCCATTTTATATATGAGGGAACCGAAGCAGAAAGCGGTGAAGTGACTTGTCCAGGATCATACAGTTAGTAAGGTGGGATTTGAACTCAAGTCCTTCTGGTTCCAGGTCTAGCAGTCTATTCACAGCATTGCCTCATGGCCTCTCACTATCATGCCTGCCCACTGTGGCATGAATTTAGCACCTGGGATGTTTTTCTCCTTTCTCATTTTCTATAGCTCCCATACAAGGGACACTTGGTATGATTGGAGGTAAGAATCCTGAGGGGGAGGGGGAATTTGTTATAGAAGCTGAGTGGAGTAAATGAAGTCTCTGGCCACTTTTCATACCAAAGCTATTGTTGTTTGTCCTCGATCCTGAAGAAGACCGTGATATCAGGGTGATGTCATGACTTACAGTGAATTGGCTTTAAGTGAGAGAGGGTTGGGACAGCTAGGTGGCATAGTAGATAAAGCACCGGCCCTGGATTCAGGAGGACCTGAGTTCAAATCTGGCCTCAGACACCTGACACTTATTAGCTGTGTGACTCTGGGCAAATCACTTAACCCTCATTGCCCTGAAAACAAAACAAAACAAAAAAAACCAACAAACAAAAAAAACCCCCAAAAGTGAGAGAGGGTTGTGCAAGGTCACCAACCTCACTCTCTCCTCCAGACTCATCTGGGTCCAATAGCAAGATATCTATATCTATACCTATACCTATACCTATATCTATCTGCACGACTGGAGATAGCCCTGGATGTTGAAAGCAATTAGAGTTAAGTGACTTGCCCAGGGTTACACAGCTAGTAAGTGTCTGGGGTGAGATTTGAACTCTGGTCCTCCTCACTCCAGGGCCAGTGCTTTATCCACTTCCCCACCTACCTGCCCTAAGGTAACAGTAATAATCATCATTCACATTCACATGACTCATTACAGGTTATTTTTCCTTCACTGTAAGCATGATAGTTTAAGAATTACTCTCATATTTATTAGATGAAGAAATTAAGGCTCAGAGGAGTTAAATATGGAAACTAACCAAAGAGGGAGCTCTCCTGGCCTGGATGCTGATCTTGAGCTCACACCCTTTGAATGAGATGCAGGACTGCAGACCCTTTGGAAACCAAGCTCACATGCCTAGGCCCTGGTCTGCTGCAGTAATGGTAGGAAGAGGCCCTAAGCAGTCTTCCTTCTTACTGTCTGTCCCTCCCCCATGCCTACGGCTTCTCCCCTGCTCCTTAGCCAGCCTCTTACCTGAGTACTGTTGTGACATCTGTGGTGGGCTGCAAGGGGAAGGAGACTGAGGCATCTGGTACTGCTCAGAGCCAGGGGGCTGCAGAAACCCTACCGAAGGGCTGGAGAGACAGAAGAGAGAAAAATGGTAGGGGAGAGGGAACACAGCTCCTGGCAAACCAAACAGCTGTGATTCCCTGATCCTCCCCCTACGGGAAGCAGCAGCAGCTCCAAGCTATCCCCAGACCAATTTGCCATGCAATTTCTAAAATCACTCATCAGTTCAAAGTTAATTATATATATTTGTACTTGATCATCTTTCAATTAGGAGGCTGCTAATCAGTGCTACAGATGGAATGTTAGTGACACATGCTCTTCCCAGAAGCTTGGAAACACTCAAAGACCCATACACAGGGGCAAGGAGTGATAAAACCATAGAGATATCAGGAGGCAGAGAGCTGCAGACACACAGACATGTCTACTGATGTATTGTCTCACTTTGACAGTTTGTCGTTTGGAGAGAAAGACAGACAAAGATGGAGATACACATATAAATATCTAGAGATACAGAGAAACAGATGCAGATCGATATTGAAAGAGCACAAAGCTGAAGTTTAGGAGACCTGAGTTCTAATTTCGTCATCTTTCCTGCTGGTAAGGTCTATGATACAGAGAATGATACCCAACCATGTCTACTACTTTTGGACCAAGGTAGAGAATGTAAGATCCTATACATTTGTATACATTTTGGGGGTGGGGGGGCAATGAGGGATAAGTGACTTGCCCAGGGTCACACAGCTAGTAAGTGTCAAGTGTCTGAGGCTGGATTTGAACTCAGGTCCTCCAAAATCCAGGGCCAATGCTTTATCCACTGTGCCACCTAGCTGCCCCGATCCTATACATTTGTGATCTTTTCTTTCGATCCCAACATATATAAAGAAACAAGAGATAACTGAATACTTCTGAGTTTCAAGAATTCAGTTCCACTTCCTGACCAATTCCACGATAGCCCCAGCCCACCCGACCCCACCCTCAATTTGTCCCACAAGGCTTCCACCTTGTGCCATTCTGCTGTGCTGGTGGGATCACACTGTAGTACACAGGCATGCTCCCTGCTGGTAGGCCCCCCTGTACTGACTGGCTAGCAGGGACCAGCACAGGTTGCTGAAAGGGCTGCTGGACCACATTCTGGGACTCATTTCCCACTGGAACCTGGAAAGAGATGGGATTAACTGTGATTCTTTTGCTCTCTTTGGGCACATTCAGAGAACAAGACTATATCTTCCCCTTCTTGCTCCTTATTACCAATAAGCTTTGAAATATCTAACCCCTCCCTCCTTCTGCCTGAAGAAAGTGCTGAATTGTACCTTCACCACTCCCCCTCCTCCCCACCCCACTGCAGACACCAAGTGTCAATGAAGGCTTGACCCAGAAGGGAGAGAGAAGCACAACTCCTTGTTTCTTTTGGGTCCACTTCCCTCCTTTCTGGAAGCACCTAATAATTTACATCAGAATGAAGGACAAAAAGGATTTACATCAACTCTAACAGGCTATCTCGGGGAGACCAGGTCTTATCTTGAATGAAAGCTGTAAAAAGGGCTGAGGAATATTTAATATACTAGTCATGAAGTTCTGAGCAAGGATGATGCTGGGAAAGACTGTCTTTTACTTCTCTCTGAGGAATGGAAATAAGGTACTTCCTCTTCCCCAGAGTAATACCCACTTGGTATGAAGGTAGCGGAGTATACTGGACCACTAGGCCTTGCATCTGGCCCCCCATGCTGCTCCTCTGGTTGCTGAGAAGGCCTTGGTTCTGCGGCTGCTGGATACCCATCAAGCCCTGGTAAGCTGCCTGCTGCTGGTTGGACATTATGGGCTGTAACCCTAGAAGGGAGAAGCGGGGGTTAGAGTTAGTGTGCCTAACTTGGGGCTGCAGCTCGTCCTCCACTCTCTTCTTTACATCTATCTTCCCAAGGGGCCTGATGCGTCCTTTGGACTGATTTGGCCCTGGCACATTTGGAGGGAGAAGGGCTATCCTTGCTCCAGCATCCATCTCATTCTCAGTTTTCTCCTTGGTGTCTCCTGCACAGGAAGTTCCCCTTACCAGGCTGCTGAGATGGCTGAGGCAGCTGTTGACCACGCTGGGGGCTGTAGGCCACCGGGTGAGAAAGAGGTCGGTATTGCTGGTTGGAGTTGGGATACTGCCCAGGAGGGTAGTAAGAAACCTGTATCTTGAATAAAAGAAAACGGGGAAATAAGCAGAGTCCTTTCCCCAGCCTTCCCCTATCAAAACAAACAAACAAACAAACAAACAAAAAAACCTTCAATGCCAAACCCAACCAATTATACATCATGTCAAGACTGGGAGCTAGAGATCTATAAATAGCTACTTCCTTTATGTCTGTAATTGGAGGGTCAACCTCCTGCCTAAAGACAGATTTAAATTATAGCAGGTTTATGGGATGGCTCTTTGGGAGGGAAAGGGACACGGGAAAAAATTCTGATATTAAAAGCAAAAGCTATCAATAAGGAACTTCCTATCAGAATGCTTTAAGGATGTTGACAGCTTTCTGGCTGTCCATCTGGAATGGAGGGAGAAAAGAGGGAAAAGGAAGGGAAGATTTTTACCCCTAAAACAGCTTTAAAGATCAAAAGTAGGTCTTCAGGTTTCCTACCTGTTGTGGGGGTTGGATGTAGCCCTGAGGCTGCAGGACTTGCTGGGTCGGGGGAGCATGGCTGGAGGTGGGGAGAGGCTGGCCTGTGGAGGCCATGATGAAGCCAGGCTGCTGAGGATGTTGGGAAAGAAGTGGGGGCTGGAACAGGGCTGATGATGGATCAGCCGCCTCGGCGGAACCTTGTCGGCTAAGGCTCATCTGCCCAAAGGGGTTGCTGAGATCATCCGTCTGTGAAGACAGTGGGTGACCCAGAGAGTGAAGCCAAGCAAAGTCTTTCTTCCTTGGCTCAGAGAAAGAAAGAGAGACAGACAGACACACACACACACAGGGCAACCTATTCTACCTGCCTTCTTTTATAGACTGCAAGGAACCATGTTTCTGTGTTCCCCTCCCCAGCACTTGGTCCCTCTCAAGAGAGCTGGAAACATTGTAAACTCTTTTTAACCAAAAAAACTGATGTTGAAGAAAAAGGTATTTGCAAATAATACTAAGGACCCTCAACCCTAGAGCTACTCTTTCCCACTAAATACATAGTAACAATGACCATGGACAGGGAATCTATAAATACGGCAGGACAAGTAGAAATAGGAATTGGAGCAAGGGGAGGAGGGGGGTAAGGGGCGGTGGCAGTGGCTGTAGACTTCTATGTGTGGTGAAAACCAGACCAAGTGATAGTTGTGAGATGATAACCTACAAAGGTTAGAACCTTTAAAACCATCTCATCACCTCCTAGCACTTCATTGAGGAGGTGGTGATGGCTGATTTGCACTGACCTTGACCCTATCCTGTCATGAAAGGGCTGGCAGACACCTATTCCTTGCTGCCCTCTCCCCCATGTGGTCATTTCCACCTCCATTTTCTGATTCTGGCCTATTGCTTTCTTACCCTTCGGAAGCCACTTCCAATTCTCACCTCCATAAGGAAGCCAAGACCAAGTGACTGAGGCGGGGGTGGGGCCAGTCCCTAATGACCTCATCTCTTAGCCTTTTTTCCTAAGCAGCAATGGCAACAGTGTTACATCTCTCATTATGGTGAGAGGTTAGGGGCTGCTAGCTCTCTCTTCTCTTCTGTTCACTGGAGACTGATATATGCAAAATACACACACACACACACACACACACACACACACACAGAGCTAGAGAACGAACACAGCAGGAGGGGTTCTTTCGCAGAAGAACTCAGTGGACACCAAACATCAATGCCCTCCCCCTCATCCCCACTTTTCAGATCCTCAGCTCAGCTGTCTCACTCTCCCTGCCACCTTCCTCTCCTTAGGCCACATTGTGAGGAAATGGGCCAGAGGATAAGATGGGACTGTGCAATAGTTTGAGGTCTGTGTCCCAGGACTTTTCAGAAGGCAGGTAGAGGAGAAGAGGTAGAAGAGGTAGGTAGAAGAACAGAGGGGATCCTGGTGAAAAAGCAGAAATATGGGATTAAAATCAGGGTCAGTATACCCCCATAACTAAGATGGGGGAAATTGGGGTATAGTGCTCAGAGGGTCCGGCTCTTCAAAGGGCTAGTGGTCAGTTGGTGTAAAAACACTTTAATCAGAGATGCTGACCATGCAATGAAAGAAGGATGAGAACTGGTCTAACATAAATACCCCCAGGGTCTCAGGAATAGGGACCTGGGAGTTCCCAAGAACCTAGGCAGGGTTTACCTTCAGTTAAAGACTATAAACAGAGAGGGATTCAAAAGAAAGACAACGTGAGACAGTGACAAAAATCATGAATTTAATGTTTAGGCTTCTAGGTTTGGCTCGGTTATCAAGCCAGATCCTCCTTCAAATTCTTCAATACTTCAAATTCACAATGTCAAAGAAGCTTTCCCTAACACTTTTTTCCCCCAGTAATCAAGTATAGTATTTTTTATCCCTCCTTCACTGACCAAAAAAACAAAAAAAAAACAAAAACCAGCTTGTAATAATAAGCATAGTCATGAAAAACAAATTTCCATATTGGTCATGTCCAAAACTGTGTTTCATTCTGCATCTCACTGACCATTCCTTCTTAACATTCCTCTTACTGACTCCTCTGAGAATGGATGGAGGTTCAGTTTATACTATATTCAGTTGTATTTGTTAATAAGTTCTTTGTTCTTGAGTAATTCAGTGTGCTTTGGAATGGAGTTAAACTAGACTGCAAGGTCCATGAAACAAGAACTATGTGCTCTATTTGTCTGGTATACAGGAGCACTTTAGTACTGACTGGCTGACCTTGGGTAACTTTCTTTGATACTTCCCCACAAATACAGTGATAGATATAAACTAAGCATTGTACTCTTGAGTGGAGAGTTACCAGAAAAGCCCAGTTGGGTCTTCTCTCCAAAGAAAGAAAAGGGACACCATGGGCCCTCTCAGATATGGTAGGAGGGCGGAGGAGGTGGTAAGACAATAGGAGCTTAAATGACAATAGCTAAAGGAGGCTGCCCCAGGAGCAGACCCCCCATCCATCTCTCACACAGCTCAGGGGGAGCAAGTCCTGTTTTACACTGTCCTAGATTCAGGCATCTTCTAGCAGAGGAGTTCAGGCTGAAGCCACTGGCATACAGCCTGGCCCAAATCAAATCCTCAAGGGGACAGACATAGCTTTTAACAACACTGCTGCACAGAAAACACACTGTGCTAACCAAGGAGATACACACACATGACTGTGCACACAAACTGTACAGAATCTGATCCATTAACACAGACATGTTCACATACAGGTAGGGATGAGAAAAGGAAATGGGGTATACCATGTTGTACTGCTGGGGCGCAGAGACTGGCAGAAGGACTTGGGGACAGGAGCTTGGAGAGTATTGAACAGGCTGCGGAGAGGGCTGCAGAGCTGAGACTGGCTGTGGACCAGCAGAGAGGCATGCAGAGAAGGGAAGAAAAAGGGTACAGGTGGGGGTGGGGAAAGCACAGGGAAAGAAAGGAAGAAAGGGAGGGAGATGGAAAAGGAGGGAACAACAAGGTTAATCATAAAAGAAATTGCAAATGAACAGCAAGGCTACTGAGGAGGCAGCAAACTGGATCAGAGATGGCACCTGGGAGCAGTTGGTGTCTGTGACAAGAAGCTAATTTTACCTTCTCAGAGGAACCCCTCAACGGACACCCCAAACTCCTGCTGGGCTACATGCCTGTTCCGAACAGTCTTTAGAGTGGATTCCCTGGGTGAGAAGCTGATCTGCTCTTACTACACACAGCAATTTCTTTTTCTTTTTCCCCATACATAGCTTTCTAAGCAAATGATTTCTGGGGAGCACTGCTGTGACACACCTCGCTTCCCAACCCTTCTCTGCAGAGGAGAAATTCCTATTTGTGCTGCTGTAATGTGGCAGCAGGAAGCCTGATTGGGGGGGGGTCATTTGAGGTCTGGCTTGGCTCCCCCTGCTGCGTTCCCAATTTCACACCACAGCTCTCCTGGATGATCTGCTCATTCACAAAGACTGTCTCTCTCTCCCGAGGACAGAGAAGGGAAAAAACCCAAAAAACCCACCCATTTCATGTTTGGATCAGGCTGCTCCCTTCTTTCTCCACAGCTGCCCTGTGCTCTAGCCTAGGAGGTTAATGTGAAAGATTCCCCACCACACAAGCAGGGATCTAGGAAGAAAACACACAACAGCCTGGTTCCTACGGCACCTTCACTGGTTTTGAATCAGGGGATTTGTTTGTCAGGAACGTGCTGTGTTTCTAAACCACTTCTTTAAGGATGGGTCTTGCTTCTTTCTCTCTTTCCATCCAGCAGCTCTGATCATTTCTTCAGTTTCTCTAGCTACAATCCCAGGTAATGATGATATAGAGTGGGAATGAAGCTGTCGGTGGTGAAAAGGGGGTGTGTGTCCATGTGTTTGTGGAAGGGGGCGGGGGAATCAGGGAAGGGCCTCTATATTCAGTGTTGGCTGATCGTATAAAGGGTCTCAGCGAGAATTCCCATGCTCCACCCTCCCTCCCCCAAGTCTCTCAGCAGCAGGGCAGTATTTGGACAGTGGAGTAGCTCAATAGAGGGAGGAACTCCACAGGCTTGCATCCCAATATGAGTTGCAAAGAAAGCAGAATTCATCCTCAAACTGGTTAGGAGAAAACTCTTTCATCTCCTATGTGAACCATATGTGCTGGCCTTAAAGACAATCCCCTCAACAGCCTATCCCAACAGACGTCATGACATTTCCCAACAGACATTATAAATATAGGGTCAGCAGCACTGAGCATGGCAGGTACTAAGGACTTCTGGTGCACAATCCTTTAAAATTAACATCCTTCTCCAGCCCCAGTGGGAACATTTAGTTCCTTCCTCTTGCAAACTTTGAGGTAGAGAGAAGCACGGGATGGGGACTACCCTCTAATCCTATGTATTCCTGATTAAAACAAGTGTAGGAAGAGGGTCTTGGTAGTATCTCGATTTCTAGACTACCCCATCTCTTTCCCAAGAGAATGAAGTTGCCAAATCCTGGGAATCTCAGACATGCAGAGGACAATCCTGCCACCTACTGGGGAATCCTTGTTAATGTCACCAGGTGCCACCTGGAGAGCTCCTTTTTCTGTTCTAAGCACACCAAGGCCAAAGTGGTTGTAGTCCCTCATTCTCAGTCCTGGCTTATAGAGTAGTTGCTCATAGTACACAGACCAGGCCATTGCCATCCCCTCAGTCATCCTGGACTCCTCACCATATCCATATTCTTGCTGAGGCTTGCCAGTTTTACCTTTGTGCAATCGCCCAAACATGCCCCCTTTCCCCTCTGACACTGCCACCACTGTAGAGCGTTCAGGCCCTCCCCCCAATTCCATCCGTGCTCCATTCAGCTGACACTTGGGAAGTGATCTTCTTCAAGCGTGGCTCTGACCGTGCTGCACATTCTCACCCCCCTCAATGAATGCCAGTGGCGTCCTGTTAACTGTGTGATCAAATATAAAACCCATTGGCTTTTAAAGCCCTTCATCCTTTTCTAATCCCTTCTACCTACTCTGCAATTCCAGGTACAAGATCTTCCCTCTCCTGACTAGCTTTTCACTGGCTAGCCTCCATGCTCAGAAGGCTTCCCTTTCTAGTCTCTGACTCCTGACTTTCTTCAAGGCTTAGTTAAAATACAGCTTCTGCAAGAAACCTTTCCCAATCCCTCTTTTTTGTTGTTGTTGATTTTGTTTCGTTTTGTTTTTCGGGGCAATGAGGGTTAAGTGACTTGCCCAAGGTCACACAGCTAGTAAGTGCCAAGTGTCTGAGGCCACATTTGAACTCAGGTCCTCCTGACTCCAGGGCCGGTGCTCTATCCACTGCACCACCTAGCTGCCCCCTCTCAATCCCTCTTAATATTAGTGCCTTCCCTCTGAATGGATCTTCCAATTTATCTGACATGTTTTTTCTATGGTACATAATGGTTTACATGTTATACCATATATTAGACTATAAGTTCAAGAGCAGAAACCACTTTTGGTTTTCGGTATCTCCAGCCCTTAATAAATACCTGTTGACTTGACTTGACTCATGATTGGTACACAGTACCCCAAATGAAAAGAATATGGGAAGAATGTCACCTGCATTCCAACCATCATCCTCAGATCATCTCCAACTTGCTGTGGGAAATGTGGACTTTTTCCTGGAGAAGCCATCCTTTTGTCTTATCCCACCTAGAACCAGACCTCCACAACAACACTTACTGGCTATTTCCACACCATGATCTCCCTGGAGTTTCTTCCCATCTCATTTAGCTCTTCTTCATGTGTTGTCTTGCCCAGTCAAATGTACACTCTGGGAGGGGCATGGATTATTTTGTTTGCTTGTATTTAAAATTTTTTAAATTTATTTAATTTTTAATTTATGGAATAAAACAAGCATTTCCATAACATAGTATAATAAATAATTGCACATCAAACTGCAAATTATTATGCACAAATTCCTATTCCTTTTAAATATATAGTCAAGTTATCATGTAAATTTTATTTTTTTGCATCCTACAGAATGGCTACCATCAAATAAGAATGAGTGTGTGTGTGTGTGTGTGTGTGTGTGTGTGTGTGTGTGTGTGTGTACAGAGAGATATGTAAAATCACTTTATACACATTTCTATTTATGAGTTCTTTTTCTGGATGCAGATAGCATCTTCCTTCATATGTCCTTTGTAGTTATTTTGGATATTTATAAGTCAAAATGACTTATTTGCTTAAAGTTGTTCTTAAAATAATCTTGTTCTTACTGTACACAACACTGTCTAGGTTCTGCTCATTTGGCTCTTCATTATTTTGTGCCAGTCTACCATGGTTTTCTAAGATCATAGAGCTCATCATTTTTTATCACATTGTAGTATTCCATCACAATCATATAACCATAACTTGCTCAGTCATTATTCAATTAATGAGCAGCCCCAAAATCTCCAGTTCTTTGCCTCCTCAAAGAGAGTTGCTATAAATATTTTAGAACATAGAGGTTCCTTTCCTTTTCCCCTAATTATCTTTGGAAACAGACCTAGTAGAGGTAGTGCTAGGTCAAAGGGAATAGGCAATTTAATAATTCTTCTGGGCATAATTCCAGATTACTTTTCAAAATGGTTGGATCAGTTCACAATTCCACCAACAGTGAATTAGTGTACCAATTTTTCCATATCCCCTCCAACATTTGTTGCTTTCCCCTTCAATCATTTTAGTCAATCTGATAGGTGTAAAATGTAATCTCAAGGTTGTTTTAATTTGTATTTCTTTAATCAGTAATGATTTCGAGTTTTGGGTGTGGGTTTTGTTTTTTTTTTAAGAGGTGGGGCAATGAGGGTTAAATGACTTGCCCAGGGTCACACAGTTAGTAAGTGTCAAGTGTCTGAATCCAGATTTGAACTCAGGTCCTCCTGAATCCAGGGTCAGTGCTTTATCCACTGCGCCACCTAGCTCCCCCCTAGAGTATTTTTTCCACAGGACTATAAATTGTTTTGAGTTCTTCATTGAAAAACTGTCTGTTCATATCCTTTGACCATTTATCAATTGGGGAATAAGTCATATTCTGATAGATTTTATAAAGTTCTTTATATACTTAAGATATGAGACTTATTTGAGAAACTGTCTATAAAATGTTTTCTCCAATTTTCTGCTTTCCTTCTGATCTTGGCTACATTTGTTTTCTTTGTACAAACCTTTTTAATTTAATGTAAATGAAATAATCCATTTTATACCTCACTCTGCTCTAGAACAAAAAGTCAAGAATATCAAAGGAACTAATGAAAAAATATAAAGGAAGGACATTTGGAGGTATCAGATCTTAAGCTATATTACAAGGCAGTAATTATCAAAACTATCTGGTATGGGAACAGAGTAGACATATAATTTATGGCAGCAAATAAATATAGTTACCTTGTATTTGACAAGGGTAAAGTCGTAATATTTTGGGATAAAAATTCATTAGTAAAAATTGTTGGGAAAACTGGAAAGCAGTGTGGTAGAAATTGGGAATAGACCAACATCTTAACCCCATTTACCAAGATATGGTCAAAACGGATACATGACCTAGACATGAAGAGGCATTATAAGAAAATCTGAAGAACATGGAACACATTATAGATAGGCCCGCTTATATTTAGCACTTTGGCTGGCTCTTCATAAATGTTCTATTTATCCATCTACAAACAAACAAAAAAACACAAGCAGAGAAAAATGCTTTTACCAAGGCTACACTATGAAGTCAGATGGAGAGCTCATTGAGCCGGTCTGTGAATAAAGATATCTTGGACAGATGAACAACGAACTGGGTCCAGAACTGGACAGAAGAATGTTGGACAGAATTTTAAAAGTTGCACAGTGCTTTTAATGACCACTAAGTTTCTCTCTGAAACAAAGGTCAATCTTTTTAATTTGAAGATCTGGTGAATTCAATATGGAAATCACGGAAAACAACAATCTCCATAGAATAAAATTTGCAAGTCACCCAAAGGACAATGGAGAGGTGCACAGTAGGTGTGACTAAGCTGCAGCAGAAAACCAATTATAAAACTGTCAGTTTAAGAGGTGTAAAGGGGGGTAGCTAGGTGGCACAGTGGATAAAGCACTGGTCCTGGATTCAGGACGACCTGACCTCAGACACTTGAGATTTACTAGCTGTGTGACCCTGGGCAAGTCACTTAACCCTCATTGCCCCCCCCCCCCCGCAAAAAAACCCCGAAACCAAAACAAAACAAGTAGTAGGAGAAAGCAGATGGATTGAGAGGAAGATCATGGATTCATTGAAGCAACAGGGTCTTTAAAATTTTTCAAATCTAGACTTGTCAATGGGAATGAAAATAAAACCCAAGGAATCATGTACTTTCCCTCAAACACCTGCAATATTGTACATTTGGTAGACTCTGGGGGTTTTCAAAAATGTGTTTGTTTTTTTGGTGGGGCAATGGGGGGGTTAAATGCCTTTCCCAGGGTCACACAGCTAGTAAGTGTCAAGTGTATGAGGCCAGATTTGAACTCAGGTACTCTTTTTTTTGTTGTTGTTGTTTGTTTTTTGTTTTTTTTTAGTGAGGCAATTGGGGTTAAGTGACTTGCCCAGGGTCACACAGCTGGTAAGTGTTAAGTGTCTGAGGGCGGATTTGAACTCAGGTCCTCCTGAATCCAGGGCCGGTGCTCTATCCACTGTGCCACCAAGCTGCCCCTCAGGTACTCTTGAATCCAGGGCCGGTGCTCTATCCACTGTACCACCTAGCTGCCCCCATTTGTTAGACTAGGAACAGTGACTTATTCCAAGGTCAGCAATCACTCTAGTTCTGAATATCATCAGCAACATAAATGACTTGGGGTACTAGTCAAGAAAGAGTGGGGGGAGAGGGGGGAGAGAAGGGAGTGTGGGTAGAGTAGAAGAAAAATGGGCGATGGGGCAGCTAGGTGGAGCAGTGGATAGAGCACCCGCCCTGGAGTCAGGAGGACCTGAGTTCAAATGTGGCCTCAGACACTTGACACTTACTAGCTGTGTGACCCTGGGCAAGTCACTTAACCCCAATTGTCTCACCAAAAAACAAAAAGAAAGATGGCAGAAATTAAATGGAGAGGTAAAAGAAAGGACATATAAGGAAAAGTGCTAATACCACATATGTCCCAGGTGCCATTCAGAGGAAAAATTCCATAGGCTTCTTAGGCCTGATTTATAATACATAGTGAAGACCTAATCTAATCTGACAAGCATTTCTTGAATGACTATTAAATGTCAAACAAGGAGGATAAAAAAAAACAAAATGAAAAACTATTCCTGCCTTTAAGGAATTTACATTCCATTGGGAAGATAAATTATGTAACCAGATAAACATGTACATGAAGATCTGATAAGGGAATGAACTCTAACAATTAAGGGAAATGTTTCTGATATTAAGTGGCACATGAGCTGAGAGAGGAGGCAGTAAAGAAGTGCATTCCAGGCATGGAGGAGAGCACATGCAAAGGTGCAAATCTTGGAAATAAGTTTGGAGCTTTGGAGCACTCGATATGGAAATCTGAGAGTCATTTGCATCAACATGCTACCCATGGGAGTTGCTGAGATCACCATGAGGAAGGATCCAGAGCAGAGTACATGACATAGATGCCCAATAGGCAGGAAGAGAAGCACAACAGAAGTCTTATAAAAACCCAGGGAGGTAGAGAAGATGCAGGAAAATAGGGTAATGAACAATGTCAAACGATGCAGAAAGAAGGTGGAGAACTGAGAAAAGGATGGCCTTACTGAGTGCAGCTTCAGAAGAATGAAAGCCAAATTGCAAGGAGCTGAGAAGTGAGTAGAAGGTGAGAAAGTGGAGGTAAATGAGTGTAGAGTTTTTTCTAAGAGAGTGAATGTGAAAGATAGAACAAAATGGAGTAAGACAGCTTGACAGAGTCAAGGGAAGTTTTTTTTTTTAAGACTGGTGGGAAATCTTGTCCTGTTTGTAGGCAGCAGAGAAGGAGCCAGCTGATAAAGCGAGATTTAAAATCAGGGACAAAGTGGGGATAATTGAAGGGGCAAACTCCAAAAAGGATGGGATCAAGAGCATAATGGGGTTGACACTGACAAGGAAAGAGAAGAAGACAGGAAATGATGCTGAGGTGATTTGAATTGGGAAACCGGGGAAAAGAGGAAACATGCGATGAATGGCCTAAATTTTTTCAGTGAATTATGAGGTGAGATATTCTGCAGAGAAGAGAGAGGAAGGGGGAAAGCAGAAGAGTAGATGGCTTCAGAAGAAAAAAGAAAGTATGGAATATCTCCAATGGGAAATACAATAGAGTCGGTCAAAGAAAAATCTATGCATTAGAGTGCAGAAGTGAGGAGCCAGTTGGGTACAGATAACAAGTTTGTAGTACACCCAATGGGCCTGGCTGTATGACTTCCTCTAGGTATTCAGCAGGAGGGAAGAAGTTAGATATTTGAGGAATCTAGGACCAGAGCATGAAAAGGAACAAGTGTTGAGGGAAGGACGATGACGGTAACAATAATGACCTCATATATAGCACTGGATCATATTTTCTCATTTAGACTCACAACAACCCTGGTAAGCAGGTATTATTATCCTCCTCACCTGACAGATGAGGAAACAGAAGCAAAGAGTTAAATGACTTTGCTCAGGGTCACACAGCAGAAGAACAGGGCCAAGGAAGGACAACATAAACTTGAACTGGATGACCAGAAAGGACATTTTGGAGGCAGGAAAGTAAGGCCAGAGCAGGGTAAAGCAGGGAGGAGGAGCGCTGCTGGAGACTGAAGTGAGGACACAGAATGGTTCTAGGAGGCATAAGAAGAGTTAAAGGACAGAAGGTTCTGTCTGATCAGCTATGGGAATTTCAGAGGGATGGACAGTGAGGATGAGGAGTGCAAGGGAAAGACTGTCCCTTCATATGGCTGAAGTAGAAGAAAAGCATAGATAACAATAGCTGAGGAGGATAATAAACTGGGAAGTGAGGGGATTTCAACTGAACAAGTCCTGAAGTAGAAGGACACTGTTTCGTGTGGAGAGAAAGACTGTGAGCCACATAGAGCACCTCTAAAGAAGAGAAAATGATCTTGGGGCCAGCAGCATCTGACAGGAAGGAGTGAACCTTAAAGGAGGAGAGGTTGCTGAGTGAAGGTGGCAGGGAGAGGGCCTGGGAGTGGGAGTGAGGAGCAACAAGTGTGTCTGTTTTTCTTCCTGGCCCTGTGCATCAGGGCATGAGAAAAAGTGCACCAAGTCCTAGAAAGGACTGCTAGAGATGCAGTGTCATTAGAGGAGAGTCAGGTTTCTGGGACTGCAAAGAAATGGAAAGCGCATGAGAGGAAGAGGTCCAGCATGAAGGGCAATTGGTTAAAAATAGAAGGAGATTTCTACAGGGTACAGTGGAATCAGAGGGTAAAGCTAGATAGAGACCTGGGAAGAATAGGGCTGGCATGGATGGATATGAAGAATATCCATCCATCCATCCAGGGTCTGGTGGCCATAGAAGAAAGCTTTGGTCTAGGTTGTCTATGACTCAGAATCGAAAGGATTTCTGAGTAACAGGGAAGCCATAAATCAGTTAAGATTGTCATGCTCTTCCCAAAAGCAACAGCAATGTCAATTTGATTACTGTGACCTGAGTAAGAGATGGAGATCATAGGGAGTTACTAAAGTTTCTTGAGCAAGGAGGTGAGACTTGTGTTTTCAGAAGATTACTTTTGTTGATTTTTTAGGTAATAGGGATTAAGTGACTTGCCCAGGGTCATACAGCTAGTAAGTATCTGAGGCTGGATCTGACCTCAGGTCCTCCAGACTCCAGGGCCAGTGCTCTAACCATTGTGCCACACAGCTGCCCCCAGATTATTTTGGCAGCTGTGTGGAAGACGTATTGATTGGAGGGGAGAGATTAAATGCTAATAATCTAATTAGGAGGCTGTTGCAATAGTCTAGATGAGACTCAATTAGGGTCACAGATGTGTAGTGGAAAAGGGACAGACATTAGAGACGTGGAAGTAGAATGAAGAATCAGTAAATATCAATGAATCAATTCTGGCTCTGAGGGCTCAGCTGGGACAGAACTTGTAGAGAGGTTTGGCATTCAGGGTCAGTCACATGGATATTCTAATACTTTCTCTCTCCCCATTTTCTTCTATTTTGGCAGATGAGTGGAGATAAAATTTCATTAAAGCATACATATTTCAGATGAAATTATACAAACACTAGAGATCTGGGGACCTGGAAACCCTGTCCAAAGATAAACAATAATAGAAGACATCGAAAGAGAAGACAGAAAGGGACAGACACACACAGAAAGATGCCTCAACAGATCCAGATAAAGTGAAGGACACATATGAATGCACACAGAAAGCCATACATACTGAGTCTTTTCTGAGTGAGATGAGGCAAGCCCAAGTGAACAAGGCCGTTACAATGCTAGAAAAAGACAGCAGAGAAAAATGAACAGACTGAAACCACTCACTAACAGAAATGTGCATGAAGAAGGAGGAGAGGTCTTTTCTAGACAATCAACTCAGCAGGCTTGGGTTCACTGATCAAAGAATCTCATAGTTGGAAGGGACCCTCTCTACAACATCCCTCAATGGCCAATTAAGTCTCCACTTAAAGACCTTGCCCAGGGAACTCACTACCTTCCAAGGCAGCTGAATCCAGTTTTAGTTAGTCCTAATTGTTAGTTCTTCCTTAGATTGAGCACAAATCATGCTAGCACAAAGTAAAACAAGTCTAGAGGATTTTAGGTATTCCACATCTTGGTTACATGCTGCCTGAAAAGGGAGAGGGAGCAGTTTCTGGGAACTGCTTTTAAGTACCTAGAGCACATATATGTGACATCTTTGTCCCTCTAGACCAAGTTTCACTGTCAAGAAAATAGGTTCTAGGTGTGGAGAAGATAGGAGGAGTGGAAAGCCTGGTAGATGAAAAGGAGATGTAGGCAGCTAGGTAGTCCAGTGGGCAGAGCACTGCACTGGAGTCAGGAATCCTTCCTCAGATATGCCCTAGTTGTGTGGCCCTGGGTAAGTCACCTAACCCCTCTCAGCCTTAGTTTCTTTATCTGAAAAATTAGAGTAATTACAGCACCTCCCAGGATTTTTCTGAGGATCAAATGGGATAACATATGTAAGGTCCTGTATAAATGCTAGCAGACAGGACATCCCAACCCCAAAAGAAAACTCTAGCAGAATACTGCAGGATCTTGACCCCAGATCTGTCTTACTTTTAAGATTCAGTTCAAACATCAGGTATTTAGGACACATAGTGGGTCTGTGAATGGTTGTGGGGTAAGAGCTCTCAGAGCCTCTCTCTATTAAGCAGTAAGCACAGGATCAATGATGGGTCAGTGATTCAGAACTGGAAAGGCTCTAAATGATCCTAATTACATCCTAGGATATCCTAAGAGGATGTAGAGCTCAAACCCTTCATCTGATAGATGAGGAAGCTGGGGCACAGGGAGCTCAAGGAATTTCATAGGTGCTGTCTGAGGTGGGATCTGAACCCAGATCTTTCTGATCCCAAGACCAGGACTCCATCTTTAAGTTATGTCGCTTTTCTGTCATACTAAGATAAATACAAAACTGGCCATGCCATGAAAGAGCTCCCATTCTACTGGGGACGAAGGGGACATAGGTAAGCAAATGCAGCATAAAAACAGACAGGCGAACAAACAGGGGCACTGCCGTGCAAAAGGACAGAGACAAGAAAAAGAATGCCCAAAGTGGGGGACACTAGAGCGTGCAGGACAGAGTTGTTCCCTGACTCTTCTGCCTCATTAACATACCAGCAGCTACCAAGATCCCATGGCTTAACCAGCAGACCCTGAGAAAACACTGGTGCTGCAGTATTCTCTATTAGAGCTGTCTCCTCATCTCCCCCACACAGACACAATCTGAGGTTCAGCCAGGCCAAGGTGGGAGTACAGCGTTCCTTTCAAGCACCAAATCTAGCTACAATGAGCAAACTGCCATCCTGATGTACAAGGGGAGGGGGACGAGGGAGAAGGATGGAATAATGGATGAAAAGGAAGAATGTCATCTTTAAGCCTACAGGGAAATACAAGGCAGCAGGAAAAACCAGGCTCAGAGATCTCTGTCCAACCCTCCCCACTCCCCCCACACAAAGAGGAAGAGGAATAACATTTTCCCAAATAATGATCCTTCCTGCCGCCCACATTACCAACTGCACCTTCACAGCCTGCCTCAATCAGAGCCTCTGACACTGAAGCGGTGACTCACCTGTGAGATCATGTGATTACTCAAGGGTGGCTGTTGCTGGGGTGTGGGTGGGAGAGCTGGATGCTGCTGCTGCTGCTGCTGCTGCTGCTGTTGAGTAGTACAAGGGAGAAGGCCCCGGACAGGCTGGGATGAGGTGACCTGGTTGCACACTTCTGGGGCACCTAGTGCTAACCCTAAAGTACAAATGAGACACAACGCAATGAGCACAAACTAGTCCTGCCAAGTTCTGTCCTCCTCATCCATCAACCCCACTGCCTCACTATCCCTCCCGCAAACAGCCCTGCAATGGCACACATTCGGCTCTCCTGCTGAAGGGAGTGATCGCTCACCTCCCAGGATAGGGGAATTGCTCCCTCATCAGTGTGTGGTTATGAGATTGAACCAGAAGTGAGGCTGGTGGGTGATGTCAGGAGCAATTAGGCAGCCTCAGAATATACGTGCCATTCCCTCCCGTGTCTAGGGAAGGACTGCAATGATATTACCCAGAATTCTGGTCCCTTGAGAGCCCCAGCCTCTCTTGAGTTTCCTTTCTAGCATCAGGTTTGTTTAAAGAAGTGCTGAGAAGGCAAGTCTGCTTCTCTTGGTACATCCATGCGTGCAACCCCTCCCCTCCAAATTCTCTTTCCCCATTTCAGATTAGCATACAGTGGCATAACAAGGGTCTGGGTGTAAGCTCTCTAACACAGCAGATTTCAATGGCATGAATCTAACCTAGAAACAAGACCTGGAGAACAAATCTCAGGCCACAGTTGATTTAATTTTTCAGAGACAGCTAGGTATCAGAAGAACAATGGGTAGTAAAGGTTAAATCTCCTTGTCTATATGCTTAACAGACATAGGGAGAAAAGAAGGCAGGAGAATGTATAATAGCGGAAGAAAAAGCCATGGGACCATTTATGGCCATGGCCTGCACAATAGGTGCTGTGGATACACCAGGGAAATTTCCTTCTTCCTAATGTTCAGGACTCCCGGAGAACATGAATGCTTGGGCTCCCTGAGGTGCCAACAGCTTTATTTCTTCCAATCACCAGTCACAAAGTAAACAGCTGAGATTGTGGCCATCCCCCTTCTATGCAGCCACTATAATCTCAGGGCTCACAAGAGAAACACATGGTAAGTGAATGAAAAGATAACCCAAACCAGCTCTCCTACATAGTTTGGTTTATAAGCTGGACCTTGGACTAGCAGAGGTGCTCCTCCTCACTTGGACGGCAGGTAAAGTAACAGGACCTAACAAGGCAGTTGGAATTCATCACATGACTAGGGTCTGAAGGAAATCAGGCAGCCGGTTATAAAGCAAAGGGAATGCCTCTTCAGCCCTTGCTGTTAGGTTTTCAGCCTTGGAGCTGCTCTTTTGCTGTAGGCAGACGCTGGGGTAGTTTTCAGAAGAGCTGGCTCTGGTGCAGAAGCTTGGGGAAGGGCGGCACTGGTACCTGGCCTGGAGATTCTTCCTGCACTGCCTCCTTTATTGCTCCCAATGCTGTCACCCCGGGTGAGAATGGAGATCCCACTGAAGCTGCTGGCTTTGGTAACAGGTGGCCGCATACTACGGACAGAGCCATCTGAGTCTGTGCTGCTCCAGGGCCGGGGCTCCAGGGATTTGATCTCGCTGTCTGTGCTGCTCTGGCGGCTGCTTGAGGTACGGCTCAGCCCCTCACGGTTCCCCCTGCAGAGACCACAGCGGTCAGAATGCCCCCCACCCCACCACCTTGGTATAAGAGCTAGGGGAGAGTTTATTTCGGTTCTTTTGAGAATAATGAAGACAGGGCACAGTGATTTCTTGTTAGCTGGCCAGCTGATTGAGGCTTGATGGGAGCAGACAGAACAAGACCAAGAGCAGCAACAAAGAGCAGAAGGGCAAATCTGGGAGAGAGAGAGAACTGGTGACTGATCTAACAAAAGTGGTCGGGATAGGACACAGAGCCCAGAGACTGGCTTCAACAACCTCCTGTCCCTTTCTGGGAACCCACATATGAAGAAACTGATGGGCTAGTGGACAAGGGGGAAGAATTCTCCTGTCTTGAGAGGGACCAGCCACAATGATTCAACACAGTTAAGCTCTAGCAGATTCCCTGTGTAACTCCCAGATCCAAACACAGCAAAGATCCAGATCATGGCCACTTCTGAGGGGCTAGGGGGCTGCCTATAGGTATGGCACTGGGAGGCCTGGCCCAGCCTGCTTAATGGCACTTGATACACAGGGAGATTTGGGCACTATTAGTTCTAAAGACTTTCAGCCCAGGAGAATCAAACTTCTCAGTGGGACTCAGAGAGAGGAAACATTATGTCTACACCCTCCATGTTCATTCACATCACTCTATTCCCAGTCAAAAGAACAAGAACAGTTATGGGGGGAAAGGCATTTTCTTCGTTTTTGTTCTACTTTAAGTGATGGAAAGAGCAGGGCTTTCTTACAAGTCTAAACTGTTAAGTTTAGACTGAAAAGCCTACTCCCTAATGACCTCCCACTAACCACTGAAGGTCCCCTATCATTAGGCTATCAAGTGCCAGGAATATTCATCTCATCTCTAATAGTATATCTGAATTGGAAATAACAGATAATAAGAATAAAGGGGAGGGCATCTGTTCTCAACCAAAATATACAGTTCCAATCAGTTGCTACCCAAGAAACTCTCACTTATGGCATAAAACATTGAACCTCAATTATAAAGCATTATATGAATGACTCCAACTCCCCTCACCCGCCCAGATGTTCAATAGGCTCAACAGTCCTTTCCTTAGCTTGGTCATCATTAAAGTGGGTATCCAGAACTTCATCCAACCCCTTGTCAGACACCAAAGACTGACAGGCTCCTGGTACAATTTTCTCTCTCAGAGACTTTTGATTAAAAAAAGAGCCTCGTCCCTTGAATATTTGACCAAAGGGCCAGGCTTGTGAGCAGGGTCGTTCAAGGATTGTAGAAGCACTTCTGTTTTCATAGGATGTCCATGTATGCCAGGGAGAGTCAGGAAGAATGGAAACAAGAAAGAAGTATAATCAGTGTGGAGTGACATATCAAGGACAGCAGCAGTGCCAGATCTAAAAAAGGAGTCGATAGCAATAAGATGACCAAGAAGGGTCCTAATTGAGGGAGAAGGAAAGCTCGGAGAGGAAAAGAGGAAAAGGGAAAGAAAGAGATGAAAAGAGGGAAAGGAAGAGAAAGGGGAGGGAGGCAGAGGGAAAAGGAAAGGAAAAAACAGGGAGATGAGAAGGGAAAAAAAGGAAAGGAAAGAGAGGAAGGAAAAGAGGCAGAGGGCAAGGAAGAGAGGCAAAGAAAAAGGAGAAAGAGCAGAAAGAAAAGGATAAAGGAAGAGAGAAAGAGAAGAAAGAGGCACAGAAGAAAGGAAAAAGAGGGAAAGAGAAAAGGAACAGGAGAGAGAGAGAGAAAGGAAGATAGAAGGAAAGGGACAGGCAAAGATAAAGGAAGAGAAGAGGGAAAGGAAAAAGGATAAAGGAAGAGAGGGAGAGTAGAAGAAAAGGAAGAGAGGGAAAGGAAAAAAAGAAATGGTTACATACAGAGAGGAGAGAGAACACGTGGGTGAGAATGTCTAGTCTAAATGTGGGGGAGAGATAGAGGCAGAGTTCCTTAGAACCCTCATGACCACTTCCATCTAAACCAATCAAACACTGCCCTCTCCTGCAACGACTCTGCCATCCACCTACCTGCTCTGAACGAAGCTGGAGAATTAGTGTAGCTGTTCTCAGAACATCAAACCCAGAACCAGAGGAAAAATTTGAGAGTGCTGAAATGAAGCTAGTGTTGGGGGACCTTGGAACCAAGCTTAGCAGAATCATTATAATCTTTCAACAGCAGTCCCAGCACATAAGTGCTAGACAACCTGAGTTATAAACAAAACCTCAATGAAAGTCAAAGAAGCTGGAATAAATTTTGGCCAGGACAAGTTCTCAATGTCCTCCCCATCCCAACTACAACTTAACTCCTACTGGGCCCAGATGCAGATCCTTGCTACTTCAGTGCACCATCAAAAATGTGGGCAGAGAATAAAACTGACTGCTATTAGGCTATGATACTATTGTCTCTGAGCACTGGACTAGGGATCATACTCCTTTTAGACTAGATAAATCAGGTACTGGTTTTAGTTTCTAGAAATGGGTTTTTAACGTTAATGTAAAGAATCAGGACAGTATAGTGGGGTGCAGGAAGTGTCTGGAACAAAAGTGTAACGATTGGAATGACGCCACCTGCTGGATACTTACTGTAGAAGAGTTCTGCCCATGAAGGGAAGGTCTTTGAGGGCAAGACCAGGAGTCAGGAAGTGACGCGGACTAGTGGGAGGAGGAAGGAAGAGACGGGCGCTCGGTCTCACTCTCTTTCCTCTGGACTCTGGTGGAGAGCGGAGCTAGAAATGTGCTCTCCCTTTAATAGATAGGAATCTAGGCCTTTTTCTCTCACTTTACCAAATTCTTATTCTCCTTAATAAATGCTTAAAAGTCTAACTCTTGCTAAAGCTTATAATTTATTGGCGACCACTCATTAGATATTTTAGACAGTTTAGCTAGAATTTTAGCCCTTAACAGATGGCTGACCACGAAGAGGAAAGCTAAACCTGTCTTCTGATCTTCTGGTTGGGTAAGAAATTTCCCCTCCCTCTCCCTTTAACTGCTAAGTACTGGCATACTGGCTGTGTTTTCCCTTTAAATTTTTTCGAATGGACCTTTTAAACTCCCTAATTAGCCTATTTTTGATTTTAGTCTGTTTAACCAGACAAATGGGAGATAAGATCATGTTAATGCTTTGTTTTTGTGGATTTTCTATTTTTCTTTTTCTTTTTGTTAAAAGAGCCAGCAACTTACTCACACAAGGAAATATCTCTCCCTCTCCCAACCATGCTTTTTCAGAGAAACCTGAAGAGATTCCCGCTGCTTTTCCCAGTTCTAACAGTAATTGTTGCTTTAATTTTGCATGCCTGGAGGCAATGACCCACCCTCTAGAAGCTTTTAATCCCCTAGCACCTGGAGGCAAAGTGGGGGAAGAGGAATCCAGGCCTGAGTTCAAAATCAAGTCTGATTCAAATTGTGCTGGTCCCTCCCCTCCTCTCCAGACCCCACCCTCTACTCCTCCCATGGCCAAGCCCATTGCTTCCCCTGCCTGGGAAGTCCAGAGATCTGATGCCCATGCTCAACTTTTTCTACCTGCATTTGCAGCTTCAGGCTCAGCCCTTCCCTGGCCTGGCTGTGCTTTTGAGACAATCTTAGAAAACTCTTTAAATTCCAGATATGCTCGTTTTGTTCATAATTTTGCTAACCTGCTTTTGTCTTTAATTAGTAATCTTATAAAGCATTTGTATGGTGAAAAGCCCGACAGACAATATAGAGGGGTTAAAGAAGAAAAACTTAAGCTGAATAAGAATGACAATCAACATAGTTCAAGATTCTGCTTCTTTTGCCATGGAAGGGTATATATTTTACAGAAATGTAGAAGTAAGCAGCAAGGTATTGATATGAGTATTGGGGATTTTAGATATTGGAATCAAGAGTGTTCTGAATTCACTCAGATTATTAATGTCAGTTCAGAGGTTACATAGTATTTCTATGCTATTATATATACATTTTGAAATTAATGGTATGGGTTTATTTTCATAGAGATTTTCATGCTTTTGAGATTGTGTCTTATACTTAGTTTCTAAAACAAGGAGAATATTTGTAAAAGCTTTTTATAGTCATGTGATCAAGTTTATATTTTATAATACTCTTATTAATATTAAATTCATATTCATTTAGATTTCCTTAGTTTGAATTTCACTGTCTTTTATTGTTCCACGTGTATTTTCTTCTATTCATTCATCTATCTAATTTTGAAACATGGTTTTGATTTCATAATACAATGTTAATTCTAGGAGTATTGTGCTCCCATATTCTGAGTTGTTTGTTTTTGTTATTTTTTCTCAACTGATTATTTGATCAAACTCTTTAAAGCATTTCCCTGGCAAATTGGTTGCCATGGCAAGTATAAATTGATTCTAGAAGTATTATTTTTGATAAGCATATTCCAAAAAAAAAAAAAAAAAGAGGGGAACATTTGTAAAAGTTGTCTTTGAGATTGTGTTGTGCTTTAACTTGTATTTAAATATGTTCAGATTTTTCAAAAAAGTAATTGTATGCTAAGTAAAAAAAAAGGTATTATTTGAAATTGTTGCATAATTATATATTATATTCTGAGTCAAGATGTATTCACATTTTTTGCAATCATTTATTATCCTCAATTTTTAAATCCATATGAGACTTGGATTATGGGAACTTATCATTTAAGACACTAATTGCCTTTATTCTGAGTTATCAGATGCCAGTTGGCCAAGATGCCATCCAATCACAAGAGGAATACATGCAAGAGCAGACACTGAACTGTCACATGAGGGGAGACATGCATGAAGTCAAGGTATGGCCGAGGGAACGGCTTTTGACAAATGTTGAGGTTGGATTCTCTTGGTTTAATATTTTATTCTCTTTTCCCCACAATATTGTACAGATGGCTGGAAGTATTCATCCCACCCATCTCACTTCTACACCTGGCTTCTATGCTCCCTCCTATATGCCTGATGCCATGGACATCTCAATCCCATGCATCTGATTAAGTCTGACTCAGTTTCCTCCAATATGTTCGGTGGCATGGACGTATATTCCATCCACCTATTTTAAGCCTGGCATACTGTATGGGCAGTACATATTGCTCAAGTGTGGGAATGCGCATATCCCATCATTTCTCTGTTCTTTTATGGTAACCCCCATAATTATCTCAGGTGTCATGATAAATACAGTGTTGAATTTGGCCTTGACACCTGTTACCAATTATATTAGATTTTCTAATTTCTCATAATGGCATGAGGATAATTAGGCAGATGATGCAAAAAGTGATGAAACAAAGATAAAAATTATTTTAAAAAATTAATATCACAGCAATTGTCTTCTCAATTACCCTCCATAAGGGGGGACTATAGTAATATTATAATTTTAAAGAATGTTTCAATTTTTGTTTTATTATATGTTTCATGTGTAACAACTAAGATTCTGAATTCCCTTAGACATGTTTTTGAGAACTTTCATTGTTTGATTTGATTATTGACAAAGCTATTTTAAAGTTGTGTTAAGCTCAATTTTGTAGGAAATTTTCCTGGCTGATTACCAGCATCCACACATCAACCCCTGAAAAGACTTCGATTCTATGACTACACCTAGAGGACATCTGAGAAAAGACTTTCAGAGACTTTAAATGAACAGTTTTGATTTGTTGTTTTTGTTGTTTTTTTTCTCTTTCTGTTATAATATACACCATCTGTAACATGTATTCTCTGCAGAGGCCCTCCCTTTGCAAGACTAATGTCAAAGCGTCGGTTCATGAGGACAAAAAAAAATCGCCCCCTCTGGACAAAACTTTCCTCTCTTCCTTTTCTATATTGTTGTTCACATATTATTAGTTATCAATAGTTATTATATTCTTTTTACTGTTCCGTCAAGGAAACATTTTGTTTCTTGAGGAACAACAGGGGGGACTGTAACGATTGGAATGACGCCACCTGCTGGATACTTACTGTAGAAGAGTTCTGCCCATGAAGGGAAGGTCTTTGAGGGCAAGACCAGGAGTCAGGAAGTGACGCGGACTAGTGGGAGGAGGAAGGAAGAGACGGGCGCTCGGTCTCACTCTCTTTCCTCTGGACTCTGGTGGAGAGCGGAGCTAGAAATGTGCTCTCCCTTTAATAGATAGGAATCTAGGCCTTTTTCTCTCACTTTACCAAATTCTTATTCTCCTTAATAAATGCTTAAAAGTCTAACTCTTGCTAAAGTTTATAATTTATTGGCGACCACTCATTAGATATTTTAGACAGTTTAGCTAGAATTTTAGCCCTTAACAAAAGGAAGAGGGCCAGCAAGTTCCACCCTAGCCATAAAGAATGTGGTGGAACTCTTGAACCATTATCTAGACAGAGTCAGGATGAGAAGTTGGCCAGGAGTTGCCCAGTTAATCTAGATCCAAGACTTCAGTCTCTCTGCACTTATTTCCCAAACATTTTTCTTTTCTTTTCTTTTTTTTCTTGAGTATGGATAGGGAAGGGAGTTGGTGGAGAACAGAGATCACAGAGGCTGAGTCAGACCAAAGCTCTTTAGCATTGGAGATCTGAACACCATTCATGATACCCTAGACCAGGGCTGCTTAGACTTTTCCCACTGTTGACCCCCTTTCACCCGAGAAATTGTACATGACCCCAAAGTATATAGGCATGTAAAATAGGTATACATAATCTTTTACTGTTCTCCAAGTTTTCATGATCCCCACATTCAGTTACCAGAGTTTAAGAAGCTTTACTCAGACTGGGATAAGAAGTCACCTTCTCAGAACTTCATAAAACGACATGCCTAAGGATGTCACTCTTGAATCAAAGTTCTTGATAAAAAGTTATAACTGGAGAAGGTTTGGTAGGGAAGTCAGGAGCTACACTTGCTCACCAGATTAATCTAGTTATTCTCCATACCTTGTAATGCCACACAGTACTAATTAGTAGAGTTGCAATCAGTCGGTCTTATTTAGGTATCAATAGAGAATACTCAAAGAGGAAACTTGAGGGGTTGGAGAAGGGCAAAATGTTGTAGTGTAAAAAAGCACTCTATCTTAGTCAGAAGATCTGTGTTAGAATCACAGCTCTGCCACTTAGTGGCTCTGTAAATTTAGGCAAGCCACTTAATCTCCATGAGCCTCAGTTTCCTCACCCATAACATGCAGATAATATTACCTGTCCTGCCTAACTCACAACATTGGTAAAATCCAATATTAATGTATTTTGAAAATTATACATTGCTACACAAATGTAAGATAATTTTATTAAACCACATTTTGTCCAAAAGATTTGCAGTGTCTTCTGAGAAAAGTTGCTCTGGGCTTCTAAAGCCCAGAACTATCATTAGTTAGAGGCTCTCACACTTATTTTTTTTGAAAAATAATCTTGAGTAGGTACCTGGTTTATGCAGGATCTAATGAATATGAGTTGATAGAAATGGACCAGGAGCTAGCTAAAGGAACCCCACTCCCAATCCCCAACACTATTCAAAAACTTCCTATACATGGAAGCTTTGGGGTAGACCTCTATGCACAGCAATCTTGGGATGGTCTAGAAAAGTTCCACATCCTTTTCAATTCAACTTCAATTATATGAATTCCATTTGCTTTGGTTCCATTTGGTTATGCAGCCTGGACTTAATCTGAATGCCAATCAAGGGTGGAAATTACATATGGAGGTGAGGGGAATTGTAGGTACCTTTTGGAAATTGTTGTTCAGTCATTTTTCAGTTGTGTCTTCATGATCCCATTTGGGGTTCCCTTGGCAAAGATACTGGAATGGTTTGCCATTTCCTTCTCCAGGTTATTTAACAGATGAGGAAACTGAGGCAAACAGGGTTAAGTGACTTGCCCAGCTAGTAAGTGCCTGAGGGTGGATTTGAACTCAAGAAGATGAGTCTTTCTGACTCCAGGCCTGGCACTCTATCTACCACTTAGCTACCCACCATTTGGAAATTGCCTGGTCCCAAAGTCTATCTTTATAGTGATCTGAACTTTATATTGAAATTTTCTCATTTATAAAATGGGGAGAACATACCACAGAAAAGATAATGATCGAAAACAAGTGACTGAATCCAGTAGCCAGTCCTTTAAGTGAAATGATCTGAAAACATTGACATAGGGACATGACTCTAGAGTAAAGGCTTCTCTCATTACCCCACCCATGAATGGTCCCTGCTGGGACTGAGATACCACAGTTAAGGGGAGAAACTCATGCTGTACCTGCTCTGAGGACAAAGGGAGGGCACCAGGCTCTGGGGCTGCCAATCCGGCATCATTCACCAGCACTAAATTCGATTGAAGCGTAGGAAAAAGAGAAGCATATAAAGAACATGCTCTGGGCCCACCCTGCGACAGGTAGGCCCTTCCTGAGGCTATTTTGTCTTCCCTTGCCTCCAGGTGAAACTATTGACAAATAATCCCAAACAGACTGATTAGAAGGTAAGAGTTTGGGAGTCTCTTCTTCTTAAAGACTATACAAGCTACTCTTCTACTGAACCAATATACTCCACAAATTCAAGATCAGTATCTATAGAAGACATATTTCATCCTTCCCAAAGAAATAAATGTGTTAATTGTATCCAGTTCGCTCGATTCCATTAGCTTTTCTAGGGACAGAAGAGAGGCAGAAGACTCTTCCAGTCCCTTTCACCTACCTATCCAGGGCTTAAAATTTAATCAGGAATAATATAATTTAGCAGGAATTGTGTCAGTGTGGTTTTTTTGAAGGGGGAGGGAGAAAGGAAGAGGAAGGAATCCAATACTGCAAATACCACAGGTTGAACAATTCCACAAGCAGCCATGCATGGTGCAAACTCACTCTGCTGAACAGATTATGGCAAAAAAAGGGGGGGAGGGGGGAAGGAACACACAGAGGTACCTAAAAATCTGCCTTCTTTTGTGAGAGCTAGAAGAAAAGGCTTCTTTGGAGAGTCTGTTGGTTAACATCAAAGAAAAGCATCATTACAGGATTACATTATCCTTGCTGACAAAGCTCAGTGTGAAGCAGGGAACATGCTAAGTGGTACTAACCTGATGTCATTTAGATATCCGTTCTGGCCAGTCTAGGTGGGGGAGGAGAAAACGGAAAATAACTTATAAGAAAACAGCATGGCACATCTGAAAAAGGGCGTCCAAGACACTCTGAATACCCAAGGTTCTCAAACCAAAGGAGCTCACCCCCACCAGGACGATCTTAGATGAGAAAGGGGGCAAGGGAACCCTTACCCACACACCCACTCTAACTTTGGCTCTTTAAGGGAAAAGTTTTAAGATCTGGAATGCTTCCCTAAGCACTTGTTTGATGTTAGAGGTTGGTAAGGAGTAGGAATGGGAAAAGGGAGAAGAGGAAGGTATATCTAACTATCTTGTTTTGTCCTTGATCCCCAGGGGCTAGACAAGGCTTACTAAACTATGGATTTGGCTTCTTAGGGTGAGTTATGGAGAAATGGATGAAGACTCAGGTGATTTGGAAGCACCCTTAATGACCACTGCACCTCCATCTACTACATTGACCTAAAGGAAAGTGGCCCTGATGATACCCAGAGAGGCTTAGTGGAAAAGGGGAAGGAGAAGTTACTTTCTAGCATTTAGAGAAAATCCTAAATGAAATCAATAGCATCAAGGTGGACTCCTCTGGACATGTGATCACCAGTGGTAACAGAGCGGTGCTAACAATGTCTAGCCACTGAGCTGGGTAGGCACTGGAGAGAAACCCAAGCAGGACAGCGCTCCCTTTCTAGAGCATGGAAGCTCTGTTGAAGGCGGTAGCAGTAGCAGCAGCAGCAGCGGCGGCAGCAGCAGCAGCAGCGTTTCCATCCAAACAGCCTTCTTGCCACCTTACTTTCTTATTCTGAGTCTCCCCCTTACCAGAATCCACAAAGCCAACTTAACCAACTCCCCCAGCTGGTCAGGGGGCCCCTGCAATTGGGAATCAAGCAACTTCTTTCCTGGGGCTTTTGGGCTGTGTCCAGCTTTCTCAGTCTGGAGGTTCAAAGCTTCCTAACTCCTCCATCACAGCCAGAAGTAGGAGGATCCAACATGAAACTCAGAAATCCACAGAGATCTGACAAAGAATCTGAGCCTCAGTAGAGGCACGAAAAGACAAGGGGTTTTGGAAAAAAGGAACAGAGAGTTTCTAAACTATTTTCCTTAGTTTCCATGGCATTGCTATTTTCTAGGTATTTCTGACAACCAGACCCACTAATTAATTAAGAAAAACTGCTTATTTTTTCATAAAAGTTTGTTGATTTGTTAGAGGCTAACATGGTGGGTGCTTGTCTCATTGTGTTGCTAATGAAGCCAACAAGGACTGGAGGCTGGTAAGGAACAGCATCAAGTCAGGCTGCCTATGTCAGCACTGGTGCTTTGTACTGAAGGATACTATCATTGCTTTGTCCATATGATACTAAGGAACATTACTGACCCCAGCCATGTGCAAATGACAGCTCTCCTTACATTTCATTCCATCATTGGTTGGGATGGCAAGCTCTAGTCAGAAAGTTCACTGAATTTCTGAAGGATTATCCTAACTCAGGAGGTGAAAGCCTCTACGGCATAAGGTAAGAAGATTATTCCTCCTTGGGCTTTGGGAAAGGAAACTTATTGCACAATTGTTCCAAATTAAGTCCTGTGGAAGGACTTGGGTCTTCTGAGGCAATGGAGAAAGCTCAATTTTATTGAAATGTCCTCCCTAGTCCACTTCATTCCTCTGAGCTGGGTGACAGTAAGAAGTAGCGTTTTGAGGGTAGGGAGAAGGGTAATTAGGAGGAGATGGGAAAGGAGTCAGGAAGTGAGGCTTTGAATGGAACTAAGCATGTCTTAAGTGACCCTTCTATTGACCAGAAAGGGATGTTCGTTCCTCATCCTAAGTATGACTGATTGGTAGCTATTAATGCTATCCTTCCTTGACTAAAAACTCCTACATTCCTACTGTCCCTCCTCTTCTCCCAGTACGCAGGCAGCCTGACAGAACGTTGGGACCAAGAACCATGGACATGGCCCAGCTGCCTTAGAGAATGATGCTGCCCACATGGCCCTAGGTGCAAAAGGCCCACGGAGCCAGCTGTGTTTCAAAAAGCATAAGGTAAGAAACACAGGTAGGAAGAGGCTCCTTGTTCCAAAGGGCAGTGTGGAGTACTGAGTGGGAAACAGTGGTGTTCTCTAGGCTTTTGGAAATAAGGAACTCAGAGAGAATGGACACCAGTCCCGTGTTTCTGAAATCACCAACATCCTTAAAACTAGGGTGACTAAACAAGATGGATGTATTAGCCACATAGATTGTAAATCTGCCCCCTGGGGGCAATGACGCCTAAAACTGGGAAGTAGAAGTTGGAGGGGTGGTGGGAAGGGTGGGATGGGCAAAGTTTAGGGCCCTCCCAGATGCCCTGCTCAAACCAATTCTATTTTCAATCTATCAGGTCTACCAAACTCAGCCAGCTCCAAGTTTCAGCTCTCCTTGTCCATTGTACAACAAATACACATTGAGAATAATATAGATAAAAATCTGTAGCTCCTTTGACAGACACTTAATTTTGGAGGTCAAATCTGGAGTTGGTTGATGTTGGTTTTTTAAACATTTATTTATGGAAGATTCATTCCATTCACAGTATCAAAGATAAAGCACTAAGAACTATGGGCTGACAACTCTCAGAAGCTACACTTACCTCTCGGGCAAATATTCTCTCTCGAACCCTTTGATATTCCTCCTCTCTCTCTTCTATTGACTTGCTCCTCCTTCCATCCTGTAATGGAACTCTGATCTAGATCGATGAGCAGAATTAAGCTAGTTAAGTTCTCCTCGTACTGCAAGCTCACTGCACACCAGCAAGGAAGAGAAACCGGGAGAGTTTATAGTTGCCATCAAAAAATTGGAAAAAAAAAATCTAATCTTGGACAGATTTCACTGGGTACATCTGACCATGCAGTTTGGGAGACAGAGATCTGGGTGGAGGGGAAGTGAGGGGAAAGGGATGGTAAGAGGCACTCTCTTTACCTCCCAAAGAATCAAGAAGAGCAACCATTTATAGGTCAGGCTGCTTCTCTGTAATCAGGTACCTCTCCAGCCAGTGAGAGCCTAGAATAATCCTGGAAAATAAAATACTGTCTTGGAAGGAGAGCAAGGAGTAAAAAGAAGTCAGATAAGGAAGAGAAATAATTATATCCTTAGCAGAGATTAAGGAGAAAATTTTAATAATGGGACAGCTTAAATCTCTCCTTTTTAACTCACTATTTTCTCCACCTGAAGATGTAAACTATACATGGTTTAGGCAATAAGACATTGAAAATGAATCCTAAAGCACAACTGTCAACTCAAGCTCTTTAATCTTATAGTTAGTTATGACCATTAGAGGGGGGAAAAGAGATAGAAAACTAGTATATGTGCATATATGCATGGGTGTGTAGTTAAAGAAATAGTAAAATAAAGAGGGAAGGACAAAGGAAAACAAGAAAGAAGAATAAAGAGAACGTTCAACAAGAAGGCTGGATGGGCAGAGGGACAGAGAGAAGTAGGGCTGGAAGAGGAGAAGGACGCACACTGTGTTGCCCAAGGGGCTAAGAACCAAGAAAAGATTAATTTTACAACTGCAGAAAGAACTCTAATTTTATAGTAAAGGGCAGGCTTGGCAGAAACATCACCTCTTCACCTCCGGTCAGATCTCCCATCCTTTTTTCCAGCGCCTCGGTGTGTCTAGTAATGAATATGACTAATGAACACCATTCTATTCTGGAAACTATAGGTCATACATTCTTAGATTCTCTTAGAAGGTAAAGGACCTTGTGTGAGATGAGAGGCCACATGAATATCTGAGGGGAACCACTAAGAGAATCTAACTTTTAATTCAGTGGCTTTGAAAGGTGTGTGTGTGTGTGTGTGTGTGTGTGTGTGTGTGTGTGTGTGTATAAAAAGCACCCTGGAGAAGAGGGCAACTGCAGTGAACTATTCATTCTGACCTCCCAACCCCCAGTGAGTAGTTGTGAGCATCAGGAGAGTTACACTTTGGCTAGTTGGGGGGTCTCTGTAACCCGGGTTCCTTAAGAACCTGCACTCCACCAGATCCCAATTCCAATTCTGACCTGTCTAATTCCTACTCACCAAGTGCAACAGATGAGGGAGGGCTCAAGTACATAGTTGAGAGGTATGGATAAGTTAGAGATCCCTGGTCTTTTCTAACTCAATTGGCCTCTAGGCCTGGAAATCTCTACTTCATACAAAAAGGCCACTGGAGGTATGGAAAGAAGGGTATTGGCATGGAAAGGCTGTTGTGCTTTGTTTTTCCCAACCAGGCCCAGTTTGTCCACGACCATCATGATGCTCTAACCTAGCAATCTCCTTCAATATACTCACAGAAATCTTTCCTGTTTTCTTCACAGTGTCCTACATCCCAGGTAGGAAAACAAATGTGACACTGCGGAGAATTATATCCACTGCCTGCTAGGTCTTCCAAATTCCATAGAGCTTTCCTTTTTTTTTTTCTTTTTTTTTTGCTCTCTTCCTACAACCCTTTGGAAACCACATCAAAAAAAGTCCTCAGCTAAACTGATCCACTCAGAAAGAAGAGGGAAAACTAACCCAGCATAAGCAATTACTGCCTAAAGGAGACCACAAGGTCAAAGCAGCAGCCAGGCCAGTCAATGAAACCTGGAGCAAATTAACTTGGAGCAGGGAGAGGACAGGCTTCCTCCACAGGAATATGCTGTAATGGGGATATTATTTGTGGAACCCAACATCAAAAGTCAATGTAACTAACTCACCTTGAGTGGAAGGAGGTAGAAAATGACAAAAAGATTGGGAGAAAAGGGATCAGAATCACTTTTAAACAGGGTAAATTATACTACTAGTTTTTCTAGTGTTCAGGACCATATCTGACTGTGGACAAATGGGAGAGGGATGGGGTTGGCTTTTGGGATGCCTAAACAATCCCCCACCTAGTATAGAAATACTGATTTGAATGGAGGCTGAAGAAGCAGGAAGGGGTTTTGCTCTGTCATATACCATAAATAAGGGTTGGGGGGGGGGGCATAGGGATGGCTCTGAGAAGAGTACAATGAGTTTCATAAAAAAATAAGAAAGTTCAGTACACCTTAGTATTGTTTCTGTGGGGTTCAAAGGGTAGCTTCCAGATCAATATATGCAGTCAAACAGCTGAGTAAAGGTATGCTCCATGTGGCTGGACACAAGTTCTAAATCTTTCTTCTATTTCATAAAAATTCCCCTCTCTTCCCAGTTTCTCTCTCACTGAAAACTTTCTTGGCAGACCTGCCCCTCCCCTCTTGAGTCTTCACCTGGTTATCATCCCGATCCATGCTGGTGTCATCTCTCTTCAGGATGAACCTCTGTTGAAATTCTACATTCTTCTCATCTTTGATATGCTCTGAGAACCTCTGTTCAGGGCTGGGGTTGTGAGAGAATGTTAGGGAAAGAAAGAAACCCTTCTGTTAGAAAGCAGACTAGGTTTATTCTCTCATGGTCTACAGCTCGAGATTCAGTTGGAGCTTATTAGAAGTGATCCCAGGGAGGTAACACCACTTCAAATACAGGGATTTCCTTAAAATATTTAGAGCCCATTTGTTTATTCCTTTTCTTGACCTAGGGTTACACCTATAATATCTCAAGAGGATCTGAGCTGAAAGGCATGGGTTCATCTTCTACAGAAAGACGATTTATGCTATTTACTCTGCTTGCTTCTCAAAAGGGTTTGAAGTAGCTAAAGAACTTAAAATATAACTAACACAGGACAACTGAAAACTAAAACTAAAACATAGGAGGAGCATGGGAACTGCTGTGACAGGTGCCTTAATGTACAAAACCCATCTTCCCAGTTGAGGAGAGCTTCTCGAGTTTGCGTTCCCTCGCTTACATCCTTGTGTTACTGGTTTTGTTGATGATGACAGCCTTTCCAGTTTGGTCAACATTGTGGTCCATTCCAAAATAGGCAGCAACCCGGTGTAATAGCATCCGATGATATGAGGTCATCTGAGGAAACTTCTTGAACTGGTTACTGGGGGCAGCCCCAAAGTTGAGAAGAGAATAAAAGAGTAGAAAAGAAAAATAAAATCAATTTAAGAGAGATGATTTTTGTTTGTTTGTTTTAAATATCTGAACCAGATAATTTCCAAGAAAAAGAGGAACATTATAAGAGATGTTCAACATGAACCAACAGGCTTTTCCACCTCTTGTATCCAAGATACTTTACTTTGTGCCAATATATTCAAGATTGGGACTCACTAGGGCAAAAGCCTGGAGAAAGAATGGATTCAGGAAATGAGGGGAAAAGCCAAGTAATGAAGAAACAGTGGAATATAGGACAGGGATTGTTGAAAAGAAATAACTTATTTTGTTTCTGGTCTATGATGTAGCTGGAAAAAAAGCAACAAACTTTTTTTTGGCTTATACACACAATGATTCCTATTTTGGCTGCTTCTCTCCTTTTGGTGCCTAGTGAGTACCTACTTTGAAATTCAGATTTTAAGGTAAAAATATACTAGCCAAAGACATGGTCTAAGATTTTTTTCCTCTAAGGACCTCCTCCCCCCGAAAAATGTGTTTCATACATATGCTACTTACTTGTTGTCATTAATGAATTCCAGAATCTCCTGTTCTAACTTTAGCAGCATCATTCTGTCCCTGTTTAAAAGATATTAAAAAGAAGTACCCCTAACTGTTTAAAAGAATGAAAACACAACCCTGCAAAATAACAGATGAAGAATTTTTTCCAACCCTCCTTAGCAGGTGGTGATACAAAGGCTGTCCAGGTTTCACCAGTCTATGCTACCGTGTTAAAAAATAAAAATAAAAACAAAAAAAACAAAAGTAAAAACACCCAATCTGTTTACTTTCCCCCGCTTTTTAGGGTTTTTTTCCCCACTTTATTTATTTTTTTTAGTGAGGCAATTGGGGTTAAGTGACTTGCCCAGGGTCACACAGCTAGTAAGTGTTAAGTGTCTGAGGCCGGATTTGAACAAAGGTACTCGTGACTCCAGGGCCGGTGCTCTATCCACTGTGCCACCTAGCTGCCCTTCCACTTTATTTTTAATGTGTCTAACGTTCTTCTAGGAGACATTTTGCTCGTGGCCATATTAATATAAACACATTCAATTATTTTATAATCACTGTTCTACATTGCTTTAATGGTTACCTATAGAATTTTATACAATTAAAAGGTCTAGCTTGTCATATAAAATAATCTTTTTAAAACTCCTACGTTCTTTATTCTATGCCTTTATTTTTAACTCTTCCCTCTTCAGCCACACTTCCTCCATAGATAATTCTCCCCCAAGATTCCAAAATCAGAAATCTCATGTTGGTAATATGAATCCTTCACAAAATCAAACTCTACTCTGAAGAGACTCTGGATTTTAATAATAAGAGATCAGGGGCATGATCTACCTTTCCTCCACAATGATGGCCCAGCCCTTACCTTAGCTCCACCCCATTCTTTTTATAAAATGTTGTATGGTATTTGTATTTATTTTGTTAGAAACTTCCCAATTACATTTTAATTTGATTTATCAATAATTGGGAGTTTTGTCAGCCACATGCTGCCTATGAGTTTGACACCTCTGCATTAGATTATTTTAGAAAACTTGACAAATGAAATTAAGCTGAGATTTCACTACAACATATAGCTAGAGATGCTATTCTCCTGGTATAGGAGAAATATTTTTTCCACCCCATTTTTAAACACTATTTGTTACCTTGGGTTTTTCTTCAGTGTATTTACTAGAAATTCATGTAGGTCTATTCCAGTGGAGTCTGTATATTCTTGACTGGAGTCTGGAATCACAATAACAAAAACACAAAATAAGTGAAACAGTCCACTGCCCACCCCCCCCCAATAGCCTTGATTAAGCTAAAAGAGGAGTCACACAATAAGGAATCAAAATCAAAGAATACAAAGTTTTGGTATCCCCACTTAGATTTTCTGTGATATTATCAAAATTAGGAATCTACACCACAGTTTTGTATCAGTATCATACAGAAACATCTAAGCATTTAACTGAATGTCCTGAACATGACAGAATGGGTTGTTTCCAACTCAGGTGGAGCAGATAGTGCTTCAACATTTAAGAGTCCAAGCAAATAAACAATATTGAATAACTGTGCATAGATAGATAATTCACAGAGTGGATCCAAAGGAAAATGTTAATCTTGAACGCCTTCCTCTTGTCACTCAGCATGCCTAGGGAACTTCAGTCAAGAAGTTTAAAAGAAAAGAATAATTAGGAAGGCAACCCTGCATTTAAAGTTTCATATAATTCATTCTGCATTCAAATATCAAATATAAGTAACTTCTGGATTACCTAGCATGATTCATATTACTGCTATTTCTATTAAAACACATATCATGGGGCTAGATGGTACAGTGGATAGAGCACTGGCCCTGGAGTCAGGAGTACCTGAGTTCAAATCTGGCCTCAGACACTTAACACTTACTAGCTGTGTGACCCTGGGCAAGTCACTTAACCCCAATTGCCTCACTAAAAAAAAAATCTTTAAAAAAACAAACAAACAAAAAAAACCCCACATATCAGAATTGTCCTCCTCTGAGGTAGTACTACTATAGTTAGAATATCTCCTGGAACTCAAGGGTAGGATAGAGTAAGAAGGAAAAGGAAGTAGCCTATATCATCTCCTCTCCCAAGGAACCATGAAGAGGGCAGGACACTCCAAATTGGACAGGTAAGGCCAATGAGAGCAAGGATCTTGGAAGAGAAGACCCAAGCTGTGAAGGGGAAGGTGCTTTCACGGAGTTTCCAAGGAAGGGGAACAGCTCACCTCTAGACAACATTTTCCTTGGGACCTTTTCTTTATTTTTGTCTTTGTCTTCCTTTTCAGAGCCATCTTTCAAGGACTTCTCTTCCTCTTTGTCAGAGGGGCAACTGATATGCAGCTGAATTATATCCTGGGAAGAAGGATGAGAAAATGATAATCAATAAGGAAAAGGGCACTCCAGCTAATCTGAAAGTGATCTCTCTTCTACAGGAGGGAGTATGTTTATAAATTTTTTTCATCCTACTGAGAAAGAATCTCTCTTTGGCTTAGGGTCGAGGCAAAATTCTTCCTACTGGCTATCTGTGTCTGCTATGGGAAGAGCTCTGGTTATACACACTGCTCTTAGGAAATGGCATTGGATGAAAAAGGCCCCAACTGCACAGATGAGTAGGGTAAGATTGTTGGCAAGAAAACTTATCTCCATCCCTGAAATTTCCTTGACTTGAACACCCTGGGTGGTCCATTTTATCTGTTTGGTATAGCTGCAGCAGCTAGCTTCAGGATATATCCTTCTTCCTCCACTCTCCCCTCTGACTTTCAAGTTAGATGTTCCTATTACTTGCTCTGCCTAACCAAGAAGTTACCAAATTTGGAAACTATTCTTCTTCTTAGAAAGAACCTACCTGGGTTTCCAGTGGCCCATCAATAAAAGGGGCAGAAGACTCTTCACATACTGCCAGGCTCCGCACCAGCTTCAGTTTAGAGTTAGACTAGAAAAAATATAAAGACATATGCAAGCTGAGAATTTAGGGGTATCCTTTCTGATTTTGCCAAACAGCTACCAGACAAAATAGTTTTACAAAGTAACTCCTTTTTGGTTTTTTTTTTGTTTTTTGTTTTGTGAGGCAATTGGGGTTAAGTGACTTGTCCAAAGTCACACAGCTAGTAAAAGTTAAGTGTCTGAGGCCGAATTTGAACTCAGGTCCTCCTGAATCCAGGGCCGGTGCTCTATCCACTGCGCCACCTAGCCGCCCCAAACTAACTCCTTTTTGTGCAGGTCCGTGCAGGTTTACTACTTTTAAGGGCTACTTGAAGACTGGTAGCAATTACTACATCAACAGTTGGGAAATAACCTAATCTAATTATCTGTGCCCCAAATCCAGGCCCAGAAACATGAGTCCAAAAACACACAGAAGTCTGAGAAGTGACCACAGAACAAGAAAGAATAGCAAAAGGCTGAACGATCTCCACTCCACTGCCATGCTACAAAAAGGCTGCCTGGGGTAGTTTATAAACTGAAAACAATTTCTGTAAACCACTCTTCTCCTTTGGATCCTCAGCAAGAAAACTGGAGCAGGGCCCATTTGAAGCAAGCTCTACTTAAGATACTTTAGATAGCAATCTGTTCATCCTTTCTCAATCCATTTCATTCTGTCATTTGTTCATTTTCTTTCTTTTTTTTGGTGAGGCAATTGGGGTTAAGTGACTTGCCCAGGGTCACACAGCTAGTAAGTGTGTCAATTGTCTGAGGTCAGATTTGAATCCAGGTCCTCCTGACTCCAGGGCTCTATCCACTGCGCCACCTAGCTGCCCCCATTTTCTTTTGCAAATCTGAAAAAAGGGATCCACCCAATTCAATTCAGGTCAATAAGCACTATTAAGACCTCATTCTATTTGGGACACAGTATTAAGCTGTAGGGATAGAAAAATAAAAACATAACAATCCCTGCCCTCAAGGAACTTACGTTGTGAGAGGTGGGGGGAAAGAAACACAGCATGTACACAAAGAAGTAAATACAAAATATACACAAAATAAATAGAAAATAATTTGAGAGAGAAGTAAATTAGAGCCACTTATTATAGTGATTAGAATGAGGAGCCCCTGGAAATAAGGAATTAAAAAATGAGGAGTGCAGATCAGTTTCTTCAACCTATTCCAATTCTTCCATTTAGTGGCAAATACTTTTTTTTTTCCCCTTCAGGGCTGAAAGTGTTATTTCAGAATAATATCTCTTAGTATCAGCAGGACGTGCATAAAATGGAAATGAGTTATTATGTGGTAATTTAAGCATGTACACTAGGATAGGAAATGGAAACCCACACATATCCAAAAGAGACTGAAAGAAGAATCTTCTTTTGATGGAGATAAGAATAAGATACTTCTGGCCTCCAAAACTGCATACTGATTGGTACAAAGCTGTTGACAGTTCCTACCTATAGGCAGCTAAGTGGCACAATGGGTAGAGCAGTAGACAGGGAGTCAGGAGGACCTGAGTTCAAATTCTGCCTGAGAAACTTACTAGCCATGTGACCCTAGGTAAGTCATTTCAGTCTGCCTCAGTTTCCTCAACTGTAAAATGGGGATGACAACCTTGTTTTGAGGATCAAATGAGGTATTTGTAAATCACTTAGCATAGTTGTGGTAGCTTGTTTTGTTTCCTTCCTTCTTTGGGCAACTTCAAAGATGGCTTCCCAAACCTTCCCTTTTTGTATATGAAAAGCCTCATCTTTAACATGCATTAGAAATGCCCCTCCTTTTTAGGAATTTCAGGATGGTTGTCCATGAGGACCTACTACCTCTAATTTTCAGCTATGATTTGGTATCTTTGAAGGAGATGAGTATGTGGGCCTGGAAAGTTCTTGGGTTTATTCAAGGTTAGCTAATAAAGGGGAGGTGAAGGTTCTGTTAAGGTGTATGTGTGGTGGAAAAGGCTCTCCAAATCCAGAAAAAAAAAAAAGAACTGAGGAATATGGATGCAGATTGAACCATACTATTTCTTTTGTTTTTGGTGCTGTTGTTTTTCTTTTTTGAGGTTTTTCCTTTTTTCTCTGATTCTTCTCTTATACATGACTAATGCAGAAATATGTTTATTGTTATTGTACATATGTAACCTATATCAGATTACCTGCTGTCTTGGGAAGGGAGGGAGAAAAATTTGAAATTAGAAATTTTATAAAAACAAATGTTGAAAACTCTCTACATGTAACTGGAAAGTAATAAAATACTTTTTATAATTAAAAAAAGTAAATAAAGAATCCATACACACACAAAAAAAAGATTTATGTCTGGAGCCAGATGGTCATTTAACTGTGAGGTTATTGGGGAAAAGAGGGAGAAACCTGAGCTGGATTTAGAGGGAAAACCAGATACTAGCTGATCCAGACTGACAGAATCCTTGGGGAGTTTCAGGAGGAATACCAGGACAGTCAGTAGCCTTGAAGCACACTCTCAAGGGATGAATCAAGGTCTTTACACCATGTTCCAAAATCCAGTGTAGCCCACCTCCCTTTTCAGACATACGTTTCTTTGATAACTTTTAAGTCACTTTTGAACAATTCTTCAATGATAAGATTCTGTAGACTACTCATGCCTAGCAAGTGTTTCTCCACTCTCCTTTGGGTGATTTGGAATTCATTCTTCATTAACTTTGTCATTCCATGCTTAAAATCACATGCCATCACTAGAAAAATACCATTGTTAAAAAAAACAAGGTTCTGTTTTAAGAAGAACCTGGGAGTCATAAAAGCACTACATAGTTTCCTAAATGCTATTCTCCTTTCTCCTCTCCTATTCAATTCTAGGCCTAGTTCAATGTCCATATACGGTATAATTCATAATACATCTACCCAGTCTGTACATGGTTTTACAAGTTGTCCCTCCAATGGCATATCATCATCTGGATATCAAGCATCGATTCGTCATCTACTTAGTTTTTCCTGTGTAGATACTTATGTCAAATTCAAGAGTGGTTACCAGACAGAGGCCATGATGGGGGGAGGGGGGGGAAGAGAATGTGATATCATCTGGAAGAATACCTGGAAAATCTTATCATCTATAGGAAATCTCTCATCTATTTGTACTGTTAGATGTCCCTGTAACATGGCAAATACCTTCAACATGTAAAGCTCACCTGACAATCAGAACTCCTGATCAAAAACTATTTCTGTTTTTAATGTAACAATGGGAGATATCCTGTTGGAGTAGAGACTTTAAAGCAAAATTTGCTCTACTGAATCAAATGATTTTTTATAACTGACAAAAAGCAAGGTGGAAATTGAGCATTCCAGTAACTGCACAACCCTAAGATGTCATGCTGCGGATGGAGGAGCAGTTTTGATTGAAGTCAGGAAAGTCCAGGTCCAGGTCTTGTCTTTTAACACATACTGGCTATAAGAAGACATATCCAGGGGTATGCTAATAAAAGTTTCACAACTGTTTCTGTCCTTTCCCCCTAAATGTATGCACAGTATACTTTTTTGTTTGTTTTTTTTTGTTTTTTGCAGGCAATGAGGGTTAAGTGACTTGCCCAGGGTCACACAGCTACTAAGTGTCAAGTGTCTGAGGCCGGATTTGAACTCAGGTACTCCTGACTCCAGGGCCAGTGCTCTATCCACTGTGCCATCTAACTGCCCCCACAATATACTTTTAAGTTTATTTTGCATTAACATTTTCTTCTTAAAGAAAGGTTTGCTAACATCTCTTCATTCCATACCAGTCAATTCCTTATCTAATTCAATTCCCAAACCCAGAATACCCCCTTATAACAAAGCCAAACAGTTAAATAAAACCAACTAATATATCAAACTAGCTTGACATCCTATCCAATACTCAGCATATATTAAAAAGAAAGTGGCATTTTGTCATCTGTGCCCCTGAAATCAATAATGAAGACTGAACCTACTTCTTGATATAATCATTTACAATATTGTGTCAACAATATGTATATGTTCCCTTGGTTAATCTTTCTTTGATCTGCCCCTCCTGAGTTTCCTTGAACCATTCATAATCTCTTAAGAAGTAAAAATACTACATTAACATTCATATGCTGCAGTTTGTCAAATCATTCCCCAATCAACAGGAACCTGCTGGGTTTTGTTTATTCGAGGTTTTGTGGTGTTTTTTGCTTGTTTGGTTTTTTGCTACTACAAAGTGTTGTGTACCAATTATTTTCACAATGTTGGTAGAAAAAAGAAAGTAGGCATATAAGGTTAGAGTTGTATTTTCTCAATTGCCTTTTTCAGCACTAGCAATGGATGCCCATGTTTGTATCCTTTTCTCTTTTAGATATCTTGCAAATCAATTCCTCGGCATTGTCAAAAATGTGTCACTTGCACCAAGATTTCCTTTAAGTATACTAAGCTAATTCTTTCTGTTTTCTTTAGCATCTTTTCTACTTGTTCATGCAACATATTAAGGACCATGAGGTTGGAGGTTGTTTTATTTTGCTTTGTTTATGGCCAGGACCTATAATTTCATTAATTAAGGGAATTTTGCATGAGGAAATTACCTCTAACGATGGAAATAAGCAGCTATTATGAAATTTATAGTATTAAAAGATTAATATTAATACTTATGGTATAAAAGATTAAATGGCTTGCCCAGGTCACACAGCCAATATGTGTCAGAGGTGGGACTTAAACTTGGGTCTTCTGTACCGTTTTGCTTCTTATGATGTGAATTATTTAAATTAATTAAAAGTAACTTTTATCTGTACAATGAGAGAGTTGGACTAGATGACTTCGGAGGTCCAAGTTTTAAATCTATGATCTTATCATCTATTGTGTGCATAGAGCTAGGTGTTGTAGTGCATAAGAAGAGAAGCACAGCCATGGTCTTTGCTCTTGAGAAGCTTACGATTATATGGAAAATAGGACAAACCTATGAAAAGCTGCAAGCACATCCAGATGATTGTTAGCTGAAAGCTGGTAGGAGGAAAATCTGTCATGACCTTTACCATCACAGTTGAGTAAGTGACAGAGTCATCACACGACTGGCTCACAGTATGTATCCTATTCACATGCACACACAACACACTACACACTCTTCTTCCCCACATAGCATATCAGACACACACACATCCCTACAGCTTTTCTAAACCAGGTATTTCTTTGGGCAGAGATAAGCAATACAGTGATAACCGTTTCTACTGCAGGAGATAATCTTGTCTCTGACTGCTCCCCCAACTAATGACTAAATTGTTCTTTTGCTAACACCATACTTGCCTCCTTGACATCTATCTTTCCCTAAAATTATCTTTATAGTATTCTTCTAAAATATTAATTTTTTAAATCACTTAATTCAAAATGATACCAGCCTCTATATCATTAGGCATTCAAAGTCACTGACTCTTATAAAATGAGGACATGATTTATTGCAAGGAAAAATGTACATGGCCACCATGTTCTTGAAGGCCACTGATGGATGGAATTCCAAAAAAACTAGCACAACTCACTCTGGTTCAAAGGAGAGTAGTTGTTGGAAGGCTGCTCCCTCTCAGGAATGGAACAATAGTCTAACTATGCCAATGATAGATAATGAGCAAGAGCCACGGCATAATAAAAGGAACTTAAGGACTTGGCTGGGGATACTTGGGTAACCTTAGAGAAAATATCATGAGAGATCTTTACCCATGTCAACTGATAAAACTAGATAGTTGTGATGAGTTGAATGACAGTAATGGTGATCAATGTCCCTGGGTAGAGGGTATAATTGTGGCTCTCTCACCTTGGCTCTTTTTCTGGCATGCCCGTGGTTGGAAGCCCGTCTCTGCAAAAAAGGGGAAAGAAACCATTAAAAGCAGGGGAAAACCCAACAATTGGGTCATCATCTTCTGGCTCAATCGAGAAATTCTATCGCTGTGTGAACTATTCAAGAAGTACCTAGGCCATCACGAGAGTCAGAGATATTAGAATGATAGCTTTTAGCACACTCTCCAAAACTACAATTGCACTGCTGAAACAGTAACAGCCAGAGCTGACTGGCTACCCTGAACGCCAAAAATGACCAGCTATGCTTTAACCTGTCAGAACTTGAAGTTTCATCTGTGTATAAGAGGAATAATAATGATGTTAACCATACTACAGTAGTCCACAGACCACCTGGGATTAGCATGGTAGTGATGGCCAGGCATGCATGCTTCCACCCAACTGACCCAGAACATCCAACCCTGACCAGACAAAACTGAACTGAGCTGGTTTCCCCAGCTGGCTTTCATACCAAATACATGTTTCATTGCTTCCTGTCATAATTTTTAAAATTCTATGGTTTTTAAGAATATTAATCCAAGGAAATTTATAAAAGGTGTTGCTCTAAAATAGCAACTTTAATGACTGTTAGATATTGCTGCAGCTGCTGGTGTGGGAAAAGTCAAGCTCAAGTATCATTCAAGCCAACAATGAGACAGAAATAGCTGAACTGAATCAGAGAAGAAAGTGTGGTCAAAAATAGGGGGTGGAGAAATGGGAAAGGGGGTAGATACAATGCCAAGGACTGAAAAACAACTGCTATAAAATAGCTTAATTAAACCTCAGAAAATAAAGACCTTCTGAGGGTTCTGACAGCTGAAGAGGCCATTCCTGCTTCCTCTACAATACTATGTAGGGTCCCTGAAGGTGAAAGAACACGAAGAACAGTTTAAAAAAAAAAAAAAAAGGTCGTTTGATACTACTGTGAAAAAAAAAATGCTTGTCATGGGTAAGACGATACAAAAACTGAAGCACTGAAAACAAAAAAAATGTAATTTTTACTGACAAAACTAATTTTTAAAAATTCAGTCTGACACCATCATTGTGAAGAGTAGTGCAGGTGAACCTATAAGATCTAGGTTTAACATCAGATCATAAAACATTCGCACATACTCTGAAAATGTTTTGGGTTTGTTTTTTTAAAAATATTTGGTGGCCCTAGAAATCTTGTCCCCATTGAGAAAAATAACTATGATAAATATATTGATATACTGAGAAGCAGACTTGTTACAGAACTACATAAATTCCCAAATTGAAATGGACTACATCATGGCAATCAACCATGTCATACAGCATGAAAGATTTAAAAATTTACACAAATGATGAAGATAAATGTTTTAATGTCCTGGAAATAAATCTAATTTAAACCCCATTGAAAACTTATGAACTACAATAATCAAAGCCAGACCTGGAAAAGTACATTTAATGGCAGATCATATAAAACACATTGAATGGATTCAAATTTGTAAAAATAAAAGTCTTTTTCCGACTGACAAATAGTTAAAGGATATGAATAGGCAGTTTTCAAAGGAAGAAATCCTAGATATCAAAAGCCATATTTTTTTTAAATGCTCCAAATCACTGACAATTAAAGGAATACAAGTTAAAGCAACTCTGAGGTTCCACATAAGATTGGTAAAATTGACCAAAAAATAACAAATTTTGGAGGGGCTATGGAAAAACAGGCATATCAATACACTCATAGTGGAGCTATGAATTAGTCTAGCCATTCTACAAAGCTATTTAGAACTATATCCAAAAAGTTGCCATACTTTGCCCTAGAGATACCACTACTGGTTTCTACCTATACCTTAACCTTAAGGAAATTAAAAAAAAAAAAAGAATAGGATCCTTAGGTACAAAAATTTTTATAGCAACTCTTTTCATGGTATCAAAGAACTGGGTACATGTCAATTTAACAACACTATTATATCATAAAAAGTTATAAGATAGGGGTAGCTAGGTGGCACAGTGGATAGAGCACTGGCCCTGGAGTCAGGAGGACCTGAGTTCAACCTGACCTCAGACACTTGACCCTTACTAGCTGTGTGACCTTGGGAAAGTCACTTAACCCCAACTGCCTCACCAAAAAAAGAACCCACCACCACCACCACCACCACCACCACCAACAACAACAACAAAACAAAAACAAAAAGTTGTAAAATAGTTTCAAAGAAACCTGATAAGACTCATATGAACTGATGCAAAGTAACAAGCCTAACTAGGAGAATTATTTATACAATAACAACATTTTAAAGACAAAACAACTCTGAAAGACTTAAGAACAATTATTAACACATTAACTAACCACAATTCCAAGAATGATCATAAACCAACCCTAGACAGAGATACTGGAGTAAAGATATTGTGTGTGTGTGCATATGTGTGTGTATAAAAAAGACATGGCCAATGACAGAATTTGGGAGTTTTCGACTAATCATATTTGTTATAAGGGCCTTATTTTTCTTTTTTATCGAAAGGCTTGGGGGAGGTGGAAAGGAAAGAAAATGAATTTTTATTTTAAAAAATTAAATCAAAAGAATAAAATAAGTATAGCAAAAGGAAGTCATAGTGTATGATAAAAAGTTTTTTAAGTTATAAAATCAGAAAGTTTATAAAGAAATACACTTACTTTACTTTGTTTCAGTTAATTTGCCTACCACTGCACCTTCCTTAGATGGTTACTGTGAGGTTCAAATAAGATTATGTAAGTCAAATAGCCATTCCTTGGCTCCAACAATTATGAAAAAGTCATTTAACGTCTCTGAAGTCTGAGATTCCACGGCTATAAAAAAGAAATAGTACTTATATGACCTACCTCACAGATTTATTTTGGCCAAATATTTTTATAAACTTTAAAAAACTATATAAATGAGATTTTTATGTAATCAAAATTGTCCATTTTATCTTCTACATTATCCATTCCTAAATATGAGGTTGTATTATTTTGACTAGGTCATTGAAAATAAGACTCATCTTTCAGGGGGCCCATTTGGTTTGGTAGATCCTGACCTATCAATGATTACAAAACATTTGTTTAAAACTTGAAATGTATTTTTCCATAGAAACAATGGTATTACGCCAGTCTATAAAAGTCTATTTTTTTATCTTATAATGTAACTGAAGTACAGTACAAATAACCAACAATTATGGCAGTGTTTTCTATGGGCAAACTTTTGTAGAGTAGAAAATAAAAGAAAACAAAGTAGGTGTCCATCCATGGCAGAACAGCTAAATAAACTGGTACTCAGAATATTACTTTGCTATAAAAAATAACAAAGATAAAGAATTCAGAGAAACATAGGAAGACTTAGGTGAACTGATACAAAGTGAAGGAAGAAGAAGCAGAAAAATATTATACACATTCACTGCAATATAAATTGAAAGAACAATAAAATTACACTGAATGCTGAGTAACTGAAATGACCAAACTTGGCCCTAGAGAAGTTAAGAAAATGTACTTCCCTTTCCTTTAGTGAAGAGGCTGAGGACTGTGGTTATGAAATGTTGCAAATACAGTCTGATTAAGGTTATGTGTTGCCTAATTTTGCTGAATTTTTTCCTTTTTAAATAATTTATTACAAAGGCTGTATTTCTGGGAAAGGGCATATTGGGAAGGGTGTATTTGGGAATAAAGGTGGTATCTTTAAAATGTAGTGGGACTGAGGACTGAGGTATAGAATCTTACAGGGTCAATGGAACTGAGATGGTGGCAAAGAAACAATTCTCTTAAAAGTACCCTTGGTATTTCAAAGAGAGATGCCAGAAACAGTCTAAGAGCCAAGAGGTGCTACCCCATTTTTCACCCTCTGTACCGTAATGGCTCCTATAAGGGCTAACAAGGTAGAAAAGACAGGGGCTCCTCCCACAAAGGTTCTGATGTTTATGGGAAGTCCCCATAAGCAGTGACTCCCACAGGAACGCAGGCTCCTGAGTGGTAGTGGTTCCCTCAAGAAGCAATGAAAATGGGGCAGCTAGGTGGCGCAGTGGATAGAGCACCGGCCCTGGAGTCAGGAGTACCTGAGTTCAAATCCGGCCTCAGACACTTAACACTTACTAGCTGTGTGACCCTGGACAAGTCACTTAACCCCGACTGCCTCACTTAAAAAAAAAAAAAAGGAAAAAAAAAGAAGCAATGAAAATGGTATTGATACAAAAGTTTCTGCAGCTTCCACAACAGGAGAGTCCCCACTGAAGTCATGTGAAGAGGCTGCAGTATCTGCTTATATGTATATTGTACATGATGGATTTTTTTATTACATTATTATTATTTTATTACATTATTATTTTTTTTTTAGTGAGGCAATTGGGGTTAAGTGACTTGCCCAGGGTCACACAGCTAGTTAAGTATTAAGTGTCTGAGGCCGGATTTGAACTCAGGTACTCCTGACTCCAGGGCCGGTGCTCTATCCACTGCGCCATCTAGCTGCCCCCCATGATGGATTTTTTAAGGAAAAGATGACACAAACTCTACCCGCTATGCTTGCTTCCTATGCCCACATAATAAAGAGTCTAGCATTGTTTACAAGGATCTCTTGGGAACAGAATAACTTGGTCATAAAAGCTAACGTAATTATACCTTTCACTGTTACATGACAAGACATAATTAGGCATTCACTGCTTATTTATCTTAAGGAGTCAAAATTCATTAATGGTATCCCGAGTCAGTGACCAGAAAAATAGGTGAATATTTGCTGACATGGAATTTGTCTTTATTACCACAGTGAGAGAGGAGAGAAGGAACAGAGAACGGAGAAGGGGGAAGGAAGACAAAAGGAGAATAAAGTAAGGAACCTGTATGGGGTCCTGGCCCATATCAGGTAATTTCATAAGTGTAAATGTAAAGTTTTCATCAACTTCATAAGAGGGGAGAGGTGTAGCTAGAAAAAGATCAGGATGTCTTGGTGGCCAATAAACTCAATATGAGGCAACAATGATATTACAGACAAGAAAGCTTGTGTTATTTTAGAATGCAATAAGAGAGGTACAGTTTATATTAATAAAAAGGTCAGATCACACATGGAGTATTCAATTTGGCTCTGGGAACCACATTTTAGGAAGGAAACTAGTAGCCTTGGTGTTTTCGGTAGTGCAAATAGGATTGTAAAGGGCTTCAAGTTTGTATCATATGAAAAGCAGTTGAAAGAATGGGTAATTTTTAGCCTGGAGATAAGAAGACAGAAGGGAAACCTAAGAGTAGTTCTCTAAGTATCTAAAGTATTGTCAAGTGGAAAAAGTATTTCTTGTTCTGTTTAATTCAAATAGGCAGAAAAAAGAACAATGGACAGGAAGCTGTAAAGAGGCAATTTAGGTTTGATGTACAGATACATAATTAGACCTATTCAACAGTAAAATGGGGTGCCTAAGAAGGCAACCATATTAAAAGCTAGCATCTATACAGCGCTTTACAATTCTTAAAGCACTTTTACAATATCATTGTATTCCCACAATGACCCTGGGTGATAGATACTATTATTATTCCCCTCTCACAGATGGAAATACTGGAGGCTGAAGCAAGTGGAATCCCTTGCCCAGGATCCCACAGCTAGTGTCTGAGGCTAGATCAGACCTCAGATACTCTTGAGTAGCCCTCTATCCACTGCGTCATCTAGTGGCCTCTAAGGCCAAGCAATCCTATCACTTAAGGTGCTCTGGAAAAACTGGGTAAAAGCACTTGTGAGAAAGAAAGTAGTCTTTTGGTTTATAGCCCAAAGACAGGCCCCCAAAGAGAAAAAGACCTATTTGTACAAAAATATTGATAGCAGCTCTTTTTGTGGTGGCTACAAATTGGAAACCAAAGGGATGCCCATCCATTGCAGAATGGCTAAACAAGCTGTGGTATATGATGATGATGGAATATTATTGTGCTATAAGAAATGACAAGCAGGATGATTTCAGAAAGGCCTGAGAAGACTTATATGAACTGATGTACAGTGAAGTGAGCAGAACCAGGAGAACCTTGTGCACAGTGACAGCAATATTGTTTGATGAAGAACTGTGAATGACTTAACTATTCTCAGCAAAAGAATGATTTAAGACAATCTCGGGGGCAGCTAGGTGGCACAGTGGATAAAGCACCGACCCTGGATTCAGGAGTACCTGAGTTCAAATCCAGCCTGGGACACTTGACACTTACTAGCTGTGTGACCCTGGGCAAGTCACTTAACCCCCATTGCCCTGCAAAAAAACCCAAACAAACAAACAAACAAATAAAAAAAGACAATCCCAAAGGACTGTTGATGAAGCATACCATCCACTTCCAAAGAAAAAACTGATATTGATTGAACAGACTAAAGCATGCTTTTACTTTCTTTCATTTTTTTATTTGTTTTTTTAATACAAAATGACTAATATGGTAATGTTTCACATAACTGCACACATATAACCTATATCTGATTGCTTACCACCTCAGGGAGGGACAAGGGGAGGGAGGGGAGGAGGGACAGAATTTGGAATTCAAAACTTTAAATAAAAATATATATTATTATTAATTTTTTTTTTTTAGTGAGGCAGTTGGGGTTAAGTGACTTGCCCAGGGTCACACAGCTAGTAAGTGTTAAGTGTCTGAGGCCGGATTTGAACTCAGGTACTCCTAACTCCAGGGCCGGTGCTCTATCCACTGTGCCACCTAGCTGCCCCAAAGTCCTCTTTTTTTAAGTATTAATTGGATTAGCCACTGAAGTTCCGTACAAATCTGAAATTCTTTAATTCTGTAAAGCATAAAAGAGGGGAAAAGCTCGTTAAACAAAATATCTTCAAGGATAAACTTAGTCTTTTATAAATATCCATAGAAATTATGTTTCTATAGACAATCTTAGTACTTCTAGAAGGTTGAATACATTCCTCCCTTTTTCTTAATTTTAAATAGTATTAGAAGTTAGTTCTCCTTATTAGAGAAAAGGCCAATATTTTCCCCAGGCATTAAAGGAAATGTCTGATTTTAGTTGGGCTTGGCCAAACAATCAAGAAGCATTTATTAAATACTACTTACATGCCAGGCTTGATTTTAGGACTACAAAGACAAAAATAAAACTGTCCCTGACCTCAACAAGCTCACCTTAAATTGGGAAAAACAACACATACACACATAAGGATATACAAAGTAAATAAAAGGTAATTCTAGGAAGGAAACACTAGTAAATGGAAAAGGGAACAGCTCTTGTACCAAGTTTTGAAAGAAACTAGGAATTCTACAATGCCAAGGGAAGGAAGGAGTGTATTCTAGGTATGGAAAATAAGCATGGACAAAAGTACTGAGGTATATAATGTCATTGAGAAATAGCAAGAAGCCCAGTTTGGTTGGACCAATGAGTATATGAAAGGGAGTAATGTATAATTAGGCTGGTTGGAGGCAGGTTGTGAAGGACTTTAAACAGCCAAGGAGTCTGTATGTGATTATAAACATAACGGGAAACCAATGGATTTAATTAAGCACTCTGGAGTATAGACTGGGGAGGGTAAAGACTTAAGGCAGGTAGACCCATTAAAAGACTATTTCAGGGGCAGCTAGGTGGCGCAGTGGATAGAGCACCAGCCCTGGAGTCAGGAGTACCTGAGTTCAAATCTGGTCTCAGACACTTAACACTTACTAGCTGTGTGACCCTGAGCAAGTCACTTAACCCCAATTGCCTCACTTAAAAAAAAAGAAAAGACTATTTTAATAGCCCAGAAGAAAAGTGATAAGGGCCTGAATAAGGGTGACAGCCATGTGAGCAGACACAAAAGGCCAGATATAAGAGAAGTTATGGAGGTAGAAACAATAAGATTTGACAACTGATAAGCTAAATGAGATTGTTACAGCACAACTGACACAGAAAATACTCAGCCAGGTACTTGAGGTGGAGAGAAAGTTTATAACGTGCAGACCCAAGGTGGGGGCGGGGATTCCATCCCTCCAATAATGGGCAGTGAGTCTTGTAGCCCACCTGGTTATATACAAAAAGACCAGGCGTGGTATAGTAGCAAGTTTATCAAAGGAAGTTGAGGTCAGTTATTCACTGAACAAAGGATGCATAGTGGCGCCTAGTGGTTAGGGGAGGCTTGGCATTGCAGCTGGGGTACTGTTAAGGGAGGGTTAAGGGAGGCTTGGCATTGTAGCTGGGGTATCTCAAGGCCAGAGCCTGTCTGAGACAGCAAGGTCGGAAAGCAGAGATTACAGACTGCAGCTGCAGTTTGGAACATAGCAAGGTCAGGGTCTGTTTGAGATAGACAAGATCCGAGGCTATATGTGATATTCTACATCAAGATGAGGGAAAGCAAGGACTCATGGATGATTCCAAGATTGTGAACCATAGGAATTTAAGAATGGTGGTGTCATCAACAGCAATACAAAAATTTGGGGGGAAAAAGGTTGAGGGAGGAGCAGTTGAAGATAATGAGTTCTGTTTTGGACTTCTTGAATTAGAAATACCTTATAGGACATCTACTTTGAAATATCCAATAGTCATCTGTGATCCTATGAATGGAGTTCAAGAAAGAGAGATGAACCCATAAGGTCCCTGAAAAGAGTATATAGAAAGAAGAAAAAGCCCAGGACAGAGCCTAGGGGCATACTCACAGTTAAAGGGAGGAATATATTGACAATGATTCAAAAAGAATGCTAAGAAGAATCAGCCAGACAGGCAGGAGAATAACTAAGAAAAATAATCACAAAAATCCAGAAAAGAGAAAAGTACCCAGGGGAAGAGCAGGGTAAAGGGAAAACAGGCCATGAAATTTGCTAATTAAGTGAACATTGGTAATTTTGGAGCAATTTCAGGTGAATGCTGAGGTTGGAAGCCAGGATTTGCAAGGGGTTGAGAAGAGAGTTAGGAGAGGATATAGAAAGGAGAATTTTTTTCTATAAGTATGGCTGTGAAAGGAAAGAAAGGTATAGGATGACAGCTTAACAAGATGACAGGAAATTTTTAGACCTAGAGACAATTTCAGCATGTTTGGAGTTATCAGAGGAAGAGCCAAAATATAAGGAGAGATTCAGTCAGCCAGTCAACACACATTTATTAAGCACCAATGATGTACCAGGTACTCTAACTACTGGGAATACAAAAAGAGGCAAAATACAGTCTTTGCCAACGAGGAGCGCACAATCTAATGGGAGAGACAATAAGCAAACAAGTAAGACATATACAAAGGATAAATAATGAAAAGAGGGAAGGGACTAGTATTAAGAGGTGTTGGGAAAAACTTCTGGTAGAAAATGGGATTTTTAGTTAGGACTTAATGGAAGCCAGAGAAGCCAACGAGTAGAGATGAGGAGTGAGAGAATTTCAAGCATGGGGACAGATCAGAGGAAATGCCTGGAGCTGAGTGATGAAGTGCCTTGTTTAAGGAACAGCAAGGACGCCAGTGTCACTGGATCGAAGAGTACGTTTCAGAGAATAAGGTATAAGAAGACTGGAAGGGAGGAAGGTTAAAGTTGTGAAGGGGCTTTGAATTACAAACAGGATTTTTTTATTTGATCCTAGAGGCAATATGGAAGCCACTGGAGTAGAGGGGAGAGCAGTGGTGACATAGCTGGATCTGAGCTTTAGGAAAATCACTGGTGGTGGAACAAAAGATGGTTTGGAGTGGGCAGAGACTTGTAAGCAGATCTACCTGTAGGATATTGCAATAGTCCAAATATAAGCTGATGAGGGCTTTGTACAAGGATGGTGGCATATCAGAAGAGAAAAGGGGATATCTTAAAACAAATGTTACAAAGGTGAAATCAACAATCCTTGGCAATAAAAAGTAAGGAGTCAAGGATAACATCTAGGCTATGAGCATGAGGAACTAGGAGGATGGTACTGCCCTCCACCCTAACAGGGAGGTGGTGGAGGGTGTTAAGGGGCTAAAATTCTAGCCAAACTGTCTAAAATATCTAATGAGTGGTCGCCAATAAATTATAAGCTTTAGCAAGAGTTAGATTTTTAAGCATTTATTAAGGAGAATAAGAATTTGGTAAAGAGAGAAGAAAAGGCCAAGATTCCTATCTATTAAAGGGAGAGCACATTTCTAGCTCCCTTCTCCGCCAGAGTCCCCAGGAAAGAGAGAGACTGAGCGCCAGCCTCTTCCTTCTTCCTCCCACTAGCCAACGTCACTTCCTGACGCCAAAGAAAAGACTCCTGGTCTTGCCCTCAAAGACCTTCGCTTCATGGGCAGAACTCTTCTGCAGTAAGTCTCCAGCAGGTGGCATCATTCCAATCATTATAAGGGGAAGGGTTTAAGAGGAAAGAATTCCATTTTGAACATGTTTAAGATATCGATTGAAAGTCCAATCAGAGATATATGAAAGGCAGCTGGAGATGTGAGATTGGAAATCAGCTGAGAGAAGGGAGGAAGATGAATATATTTGAGAATCATCAGCATAGAAATGGTCATTAAGGCACCGCGCAGTGCTCTTCACCTCAGCCAAAAGAGGCGGTGGCAGCAGTGTAGGCAAGATGAGTGTGAGGCCCAATTCCATTCCGTTGCAGTTCCCGCCCGATGAGACTCGAAGCTGATGGATCTGCTGGTCCTCTACTCTGGCTTCATGGGCTACTGCGCCACACTGCTGGATAACCTGCTGCACCGCTGGCTGGTGGTGTCCACTGGTATGCATCTCCAGCTTCTGTATGTTACTTCATTCTATTTTGTGGGATATAACCTTACTAAACGTCAAGACTTTAAGTATGCTCAAAGGGACTGTGATATGTTTAAGTATATGAAATTGCATCCAGAAGATTTCATAGAAAAAGAAAAGAAAACTTATGCTGAAATCTTTGAAGAATTTTATCCAGTTCGCTGAAACTTCTCACACTGCCTGATTTTCCTTCTTTCCCAGGAGCTTTTGTTGATGAACTCAATGGGATGTATTTGAAATATATCTCAAATTCACATGTAATGAAAAAATTAAGGTCTTATAATTAAACAAGTGACATGAAAAAAAAAGAAAAAGAAAAAGAAATGGTCATTAGATCCATGGGAGCTGATGAGACTGCCAAGTAAAGTAGTATAGAGGGAGAAGAGAAAAGGCCCAAGACAGAACCCTATAGCACAGCTATCGTTAGAGAACAGGACCTAGATGAGGATCTAGTAAAGGAGACTGAGGAGTAGTTAGATAGGAGGAAAATCAAGAGTGTGGTGGCCTGAAAACCTAGAGAGAAGAGGGTGATCAAACAATCCAAGAGTGAAAGAAGAGGGGCCTGGATCAAGGACACAAACAGATGGATTGGCCAAGGTGAGGAAAAGGACGACTACATCAAATACTGGAGGAGAAAATGGGAGGTGATGGCAAGAATAGGGGACATTTAGGGGGCAGCTAGGTGGCACAGTGGATAAAGCACTGGCCTTGGATTCAGAAGGACCTGAGTTCAAATCCAGCCTCAGACACTTGACACTTACTAGCTGTGTGACCCTGGACGAGTCACTTAACCCTCATTGCCCCACCAAAAGGAAGGAAGGAAGGAAGGAAGGAAGGAAGGAAGGAAGGAAGGAAGGAAGGAAGGAAGGAAGGAAGGAAGGAAGGAAGGAAGGAAGGAAGGAAGGAAGGAAGGAAGGAAGGAAGGAAGGAAGGAAGGAAGGAAAGAAGGAAGGAAGGAAGGAAGGAAGGAAGGAAGGAAGGAAGGAAGGAAGGAAGGAAGGAAGGAAGGAAGGAAGGAAGGAAGGAAGAAAGAAAGGAAGAAAGGAAGGAAGGAAGGAAGGAAGAAAGGAAGAAAGGAAGAAAGGAAGAAAGGAAGAAAGGACGAAAGTAAGAAAGTAAGAAAGGAAGAAAGGAAGAAAGGAAGAAAGGAAGAAAGGAAGAAAGGAAGAAAGGAAGAAAGGAAGAAAGGAAGAAAGGAAGAAAGGAAGAAAGGAAGAAAGGAAGAAAGGAAGAAAGGAAGAAAGGAAGAAAGGAAGAAAGAAAGAAAGAAAGAAAGAAAGAAAGAAAGAAAGAAAGAAAGAAAGAAAGAAAGAAAGAAAGAAAGAAAGAAAGAGAAAAAAAGAATAGGAGACATTTAGGGGAGAAGAGGTCTCTGTGAACAGTCTCTATCTTCTTAGTAAATTATGAAGCAAATTCCTGAGAGAGTGTGGTTGATGTGGGATATTTGGGGAGCAAAAGTCTGGAATAAGGCTGCTATAAGGCACGACAGAGAATCAATTAGGGAGGAGTAAAAGAAATGTCTCACTGCTATTATGGCCCAGTAGAAGTTATATTATATAAAATTGTAACAGACCCAGTCAGCACACTTGTCTAACTTTTTCCAGAGCTGTTCAACAGCACAGGATTTAGAATAGATGAGGCAGATAGTGGGAGTTAATACAGGGATGTGGTTTGACACGGCCTGAGCGATGACAGGAAAACTAGGCAAGGGACTTTAGAGCAAGAGAACAGTTTAATGCTGAACTGGTTTACTTCTCAAATGGGGATGAGAGGAAAAGGAAATGAAAGAGGATAGTGAGATATTGAAGATAAAAAATAGGATTAGGAATAATCAGGAGCAGGATGGTAAGGAATGCTCATAGGTTATGGTCTGAGAGTACATTTTCAGAATTCCTGAACATGGAAACAGAACTGGTCAATGAGATCAAAGAGGCGGTCGTCCCTGTGTTTGACTGAGGGGTGGTGACAGTGCAGGTCATGGGAGAGGAGGAAACTGAAGAACTAGAAGGCCAAGTTTTTTTTGTTTTGTTTTGTTTTTTAGTGAGGCAATTGGGGTTAAGTGACTTGCCCAGGGTCACACAGCTAGTAAGTGTTACGTGTCTGAGGCCGGATTTGAACTCAGGTACTCCTGACTCCAGGGCCAGTGCTCTATCCACTGTGCCACCTAGCTGCCCCTAGGCCAAGTTTTTTGAAGCAATATTGTTGCTGAAATTTAGGATTATTCTTTTTAGGGGAAGAGAAGAACAGTCGGGTTAGACCGAAATTGGTTCTGAGACCAGGTAAGTTAGTGGAAGAAAATAGAAATCTTGGAGGGAAAAGTACTCTGTGGTCACAGAACTGCCCTCTTCTCTTCTTGGCTCTGCAGTCCTGATTTGGGCAGAAAACAACATGGCAGCCAAGGTGTGAAACAATGCTCAATCACCTACACCAAGTGGCAATTTCAGAACCTATTTTTGACCCAGTAAATGCTGATTGCTTTAACACAACCAGGATATGAATTTTAACACTGTGCATTAGGACAGATGCACAGTTTTGGTTGCGAGATTTTAATGACTGCGACATTTCATGACTTATCCTATCACATGCTTGTGATTCTCTTTTTCTTTTTCTCTTCTGAAAAATTTGAAGCATATTAGAATATGGCTAGTAACTTGGGCCTATGATCTAGATGAGAGTAGTTAAGCCATATGCATGCACAAGGAATCTGAGATCAGGAATTAGGTTTTACTCTCTTTACAAACTTCTGTGTGGATCTTATTATTTTAAAAGGAGAGCCTTTGAAAGCAAGTGAAACTGAAATTAAAAAAAGAGAAGTTTGAGACCTTTGATACATGTGGCCAAACATCTTATAGATTCTTCTGGCGTCCAACTGGGACCCTTCCAGGTAAAAGTCACTGTATACTTTACTGGTCCCTTACCTGTGTCTCCTGCCGAACACTAGTATCCTCGGCCTCCTTCTCAATCTCTTCCTTACTTGGTGACTTGGATACAAACTTATTCTTGCTTACAGACTCTTCCACCAGCTTTTTTTCTGATTCTTTCATTATTTCCAAGGTCTCTTGAGTAGTGTTACTGTTAGACATCTTCAATAGAATATAGCAGCGTCTACAGACACCTATGGGAATAGCAAGCATAAAGAAAGCAAGGGTTTGAGACAAATTCCCCTCATAAAAATCTGCATTTCATATTCTGGTGTCTCATTTCTTCTGAACACAAAGCACTGGCTCAGGGAGTTTCCTGAGTTTCCTCTCATGAAAGTCTTCCCAGCCCCTCAGTTCTCCACAGAAGGCTCTTGCTGCACTCAGGTAAGATGTGCAGCATCAGGACTGGGTTGCTCCACTTGCTTCATGCCCTGGGGGGAGGAGGAGAATATACTTTGGCACCCTCCCACCCCGCAGTGGCTCACCGCATGTACATAACAGGGACTAACCACCATCAGTGGAACAGTTGCACTGTTCAGTGTGCACTGCTGCACACGCACACAACCAGAAGTAGATAATATCACTTTGCATAAAGACTCCAGATTTCTTCTCTCCAAAGCAACACTTAAAAGTCAAACATGCTTGGCATCAAAAATGGTTTAGAAACCTTTTCCCTCTCTTCTCATAGATCACTAACTGTACCTTAGATCTAATTACTCTTCTTCTGAAAAGGCAAGTTTAGAAACTCTCAAATTCCACATCTGTCCCCAGTATAGCCCTGGAAACAGAACATACCAGAGGGTGACAATATTTCCTGTCAACAGCCATCAAAGACACTCCCTTTCCTTCTTAGATCAATTTGGAGGAGAAGATACAGGTGATTCTTAAGAAATGGGTAAGAAGATTCAGTGTTGCATGTGTTTATCTAAGAGTTTACTGCTTTTGTTGTTCACTGTGACCTAGGAAGCACACATCCTCAGAATGCTTGAGATCCTAGCTTCCAGAAACTAGCCGAAGCTACCTGAGCCAGCGTTTTGTGTTCAGAATCCCAATCAAAAAGTGAAAGACTTAAAAAAAAAAGAACTGAGGAGAAAAAAGGCCAGTGTTTCCATTTGTTTGAGACAGGGGTTACGCACAGAAGTTGCTAAGATGTGAATCCAAACTGACTGGCGCTCTCAATCTGAAGAACTAGTAAAACCTGAAATGCAGGCCATCAGTGGCAATTCTTACCTGGGCTACCTTAACAGAGACAAAGAATCATAGCACTTTGTATCATCCATCTGTGTTCACTCAAATTCTTTTGTTATACTTGTTTGTATACATAGCTTTCCTATTAAATACTGAACACTTTATGGTCAGGGACCACATTTTAACTCATCTTTGTATTCCCCTTTAGTATCTAGTAAGGTGGTTTCCATACATGAGATGATCGATTAACATATTTTGAATGAATAAAACCTAAGATTGGAAAGAAACCTTAAAGGCCATCTAATTCAATGTCCTTTTCAGTTCAGGAATTCTTCTAATGATATTTCTTTTTTCTTTTCTTTTCTTTTCTTTTTTTTTGGTAAGGCAATTGGGGTTAAGTGACTTGCCCAGGGTCACACAGCTAGTAAGTGTCAAGAGTCTGAGGCTGGATTTGAACTCAGGTACTCCTGAATCCAGGGCCAGTGCTCTATCCTCTGCACCACCTAGCTGCCCTTCTAATGATATTTCTAAAGATGGTCAGTATCTTCTTGAACTCCCAAGACACACGGCTCACTACTTTGTGACAGCCCCTTCCACTGATGGCTCAAATTGTTAGAAAATCCTTTTTTATAGAACCAAAATACAGCGCTCTTTAACTTCTACCCATTATCCCTAGTTCTAACTTTCTAGAGCAACAACAAATAAGTCTAGAGCCCTTTTCTACATAGCAGTCAGTTAGATATTTGAAAACAGCAATCATGTTTCCTCATCCCAAGTATCTTTTCCTTAGACTGCTATTTCAAAAACTGAGGGCAGCGAGAAAAAACACAAAGCAGCTTTAATTTATTTATTTATTCATTCATTCATTCATTCATTCATTCATTTATTTATTTATTCATTCATTCAGTCAGTCAGTCAGTCAGTCAGTCAGTCAGTCATTTATTTATTTATTTATTGGTAGCTGAACTGTCAAATAAGTATGGAAATCTACTTTGTAGTACATTTTCTTCTTCTCCTATGGTCCAGAAAAGGATCAACAATCCAGATACCTGGTATGACATTATGGTGGAGATTGATGCCTATGCACTAGTCTATCATGAAGGTTGCATTTTGTTTACTCCTCTCTTCTAGTTCCACATACAAAAAGAAAAGGAGAAAAAAAAAAGGTGGGATATTGCCATCGACTCCAACTCCAGATTCCAAGAGTTCTTATTCTGCCTTCCTTCTCATGGGCAACAGGAAAACTAAGCAGATCTACCTATTTCTGGGACTACACAAAGTTGCTTCCAAAGAACTACTGGTTTCCCAAAAATTCCACAACCCCCAAAGCAAGGATAATCACTCTTGAGAAGGAAGCAATAGAGAAAAATGTAATATTAGGAAAGCCCATATGAGTTAGTCAGCATCCATCAAGGATACCAAGAAAACTAAAGGCCTCAAAAACAAATTCTTCTCAAAAACAACCACCCAGAATCTAGGAGGTTTGTCTATAGCGATCAGTTAGTTAAAAAAGACTGTATCCAACTGTGTCCTTAAGGGCTACCCTGGTCAGAAGACCCATCCTGTTAAGCCTGCTTATGCTATGCTAACCAATGCCATTTTTAGCTCAGAACTTTCTTTTCTACAGTTCCCACCTCACCCCTGGTATATGAGTGCTTAAAACTTGCTGGTATAATCTCTCAGCATTAAAACAAAACTGAAAGTTATACCTTAAAGCTGCATCTAGGAAATAACATAGGTTATTATTCAAAAGATAATTCTTTGGAAAAAGATAGGAAAACTAAAAGAAGGGTCAAAATACAAAGAAATTCTTTTCAAGCTTTAGGGCCTATTAGTGAGGCAAAGGAGGATAGGGTGGAGAAGAGTGGTTCTGACAGGGAAATGAGACTAAATAAAATGCACCACAACAGCAATAATGCATAGCTATGAAGCCCCCATGAGAGCCTATATATGTGCCACTTGCATCCTATTTTATGCACATTTAACACTTCAGCCAGGAAAGCAGTACAGTTTCTAAAGCAGAATGTCTCCCGAGGACACTCAGCAGCTCAAAGCTGCTCACAAGGGACTGTCAGACTGCTGGGGACAGAAGATGGGATGAAAAGCGGGTAGGTGATCAGAAGCCAAGATATAGCAGTCTTGTCAGGGAGACTGCTGCATATTCCCTATAAATTTCTGGTCTGCCACAGTAAATGCATTCTAGAGCAGAATGAGATTATATAGCCTTCCATCAACTCTATAAGCAACTTTCTAGGCACTGAGCCAAAAGGACATTACACAGGAGATTCTTGGGGATAGTAAGGATGGTATAGAATTGTTTGCTTATGTCTATAGACCATATGGTCTGTATGTGCCAAGTACCAAGTAGGAAGGAGAGTACCAAGAGGAAGACAAGAATAGTTACTTGATGCTAAAAAAAAAAAAACAAAAAAAAAACCCCACACACAAAATAACAAAAAAATCCCACCTGTCCTATTCTACTAAATGAGCTATGGCAATATAAAGGCCTTACACTTCACTATAATCTTTTTAAAACAAGTGGAGACTATTTCCCAACTAGTCACCATGTTAAAGGGAGAAGAATGTAAAAACTATGTCACCAAAACCCATTCTCATATAGACCTTAATCCTAGAGACAGAATACAGGAGGACCAAGAAGCATTATGAATACCCCAAACCTCGAGAGGTAGTTTCTGTTTAGTCCATGGGTTATGTGACTATAGGAAATAACTGAAAAAGGGAAGTTCCTTTTGGGTCCTTTTTCACTTCAAAGTTCTGAAAGGGAATAAAATTTGGTAAGGAGTAGTGTATTGGAATATAGAATACTAATGGAACAGGGTCAGTTGGAACACGTGCCAACCCCTTGGGGTCTATAAGAATGAACCAAAATAGACTTTGTTAGCACTCACTCAACTGGTGTTGATGATGGTCCCAATTTCAAATCACAAAAACAAAAAACATCCTTCTCTGTGGCTGCAATCACTAAGTTGTAGGAAAAGCCCACAGGTGCTAGTTTTTATCCATGGCAATTCTTCAGAAAGGAATGAAGAGGGAGTACCTCCATTAAAATGTTCTAGAAATGTACCTACTTTCTTCCTCAATATCTGCTATGGCTATGCTTAGCCTGAAATGAGAAGTGCAGGTGCCTTGCTTAATAGACTGACACATCCATTGAGCTTTACTGCAGTTTCTGACAAGCTCTATGCACTGCTGGCCAAAATTGCATTATTCACTTCCTTAAGCAAAAGGGATCAAACTTTCACCTCCCGCATAGACAAAGCACCAGAGATGTTTTTTTTTTCTATGCTGCTTCTATTTCTATTGATTCATTCAAAGAATCCCAGAATAAAGAAAAGACACAGAATCACAGGAGTGGAAAGGATCTTAAAAGGATCTCTCCCATCCTTCCCAAAGAATCTTACTGTACTAACAAACTAACTAGAGAAGACTACATCACCACCTTATCTTTCATAGCATGGTCAGGATGCTCTTTGTAGCTAACATACATTTCACAGTGTATTTAAGTCTAATCCCTCCTACTCTTTTCTTATTAACCAATATCATAGGTATATCAGTATCTATCATTCAAGTAACCGTATCTGAAGTAGAGACAGCCTTATAATAATCCAGCACAACAAACCAATCGATCAAAAAGCATTTATTAAACACCACTTACATGCCAGGCCTCAAGAAATTGGGGCTTCAAAGATAAAAACAGTTCCTTCTCTCAATGAGCTTACCTGAAATTGGGGAAAACAACATACACATACATAAGGACATATAAAGTAAATAAAAGGTTAACTGCAGGGCAGAACACTAGCAACTGGGGAAAAGGGCATCTGTTGAATTAAGCTTTGAAGGAAACTAGGGGTTCTATAATGCACAGGAGAGGAAGGAGTGAATTCTAGGCATGGGAAACAAGCACGGGCAAAGGCACTGAGGTATATAATGTCATTGACAAATAGCAAGAAGCCCAGTTTGGCTGGACCAATGAATACATGAAAGGGAATAACATATAATTAGGGTGGCTGGAAGCAGGTTGTGAAGGGCTTTAAATACCAAACAGAAGAGTTTGTATATGATTCTAGAGTTAGGAGGAAGCCACAGTGGACTTGATTGAACAGATAAGTGAACTGGTCACAATTGTGCTTTAGGAATATGAGTATTACAGCCCGGTGAAGTATGGATTACAGAAGAGAAAGACTTGGAGCAGGGAGACTCATTAGATCAATGCAATATTCCAGAAGAGGGGTGATGATAGCCAAATGATCACAGAGGTAAATTTTTTAAAATTTAAATTAAAAAAAAAAATCTGAAAACTCCAAGCATTACACACACAGAACACAAAGAGGATTACATATGAAATCATGAATCTCCACTTCATACCAATTGCTCTTTCTTTTTGAAAGTATGTGACAGGGGCAGCTAAGTGACACAGTGGTAGAGCACTGGCCCTGGATTCAGGAGTACCTGAGTTCAAATCCAGCCTCAGATACTTGACACTTATTAGCTGTGTGACCCTGGGCAAGTCACTTAACCTCAATTGCCTCACCAAAAAAAAAAAGGGGGGGCAGCTATATGGTGCAGTGGATAAAGCACCCGCCCTGGATTCAGGAGTACCTGAGTTCAAATCCGGCCTCAGACACTTAACACTAGCTGTGTGACCCTGGGCAAGTTACTTAACCCCAATTGCCTCACCAAAAAAAAAGAAAAAGGTGAAATTATGTGACAAATTCCACACATTATTTTAAAACTGCCTTGGTTATACGATTCTTGTGCTGAATTTCCTTTAAGTCTCTTCTGTCCATTTTAAAAAGTTTCAAGGAGGCAGCTAGGTGGCGCAGTGGATAAAGCACTGGCCCTGGATTCAGGAGGACCTGAGTTCAAACCTGACTTCAGACACTTGACACTTACTAGCCGTGTGACCTTGAGCAAATCACTTACCCCCAATTACCTCACCCAAAAAAACAAAACAAAACCAAACCAAAAAAGTTTCAATAGCCTTCTCTTATTGGTATGTTATTGCTAACTTCCTGCTCCCTCCTACCTTAACCCCATTAAAAACTGAGACAAAGGAAGAAAAAAACAAAACAACTATTGCAACAAATAAACACAGCCAAGCAAACCTAATCCACACAGTGGCCATATTCACAATTAATCTCCTTCTGTACCCTTTTCCATCACCTGTTAAGAGATGATCAACATGTTTCATCACAGGTCTTCTGGAAACATAGTTGGTCACTGCACTGCTCAGAGTTCTTTTAAGTCTTTCACATTTTTTTCTTTACAACATTTCTTTCCATATAGAAATTGTTCTACTTCAACTCAGCATTAGCTCCTACTACCCAAGATACTCTGCTATTTGCCTCAGCATTTCTTATGGTACATTAACAATATTCCATTGCATTCACATAACACAGAGGTAATCTAAGGCACCCACTTGTATTCTAGTCCGGGGGGTCCCCCTTTTTAATTTCTCCTTCAAGGCCAAAATGCTTGTGGCTATTTGCTCCCCAGTATTATCTTCTCTCTTAGTGCAGCTCCACCCAGCTACTCCCCATCCCCACTTAATTCTACCACCTTCTTTCTCCTTTCTACATCAGCATATTTCTCCTTTTACACTTCCTTGTCTCTTCAAATCCTAAGAACAGAACCAAGGGGATAGAGATGGAGGTAGACTTGACACGTGAGGAAAAGGAAAGTAAGAAGTCAAGAATGATTCCAAGGTTGCAAACCTGGGTGAATTTAAGAATGGTAGTGTCCTCAACAGAAATACAAAAACTAAGCAGGGAAGGGATAACGAGTTCTGTTTTGGACTTTTTGAGTAAGAGATGTGTATAGGCCATCTGAAATGTCTAATAGTCAATCATTGATCTTATGAATGGTGCTCAAGAAAGAGATCAGGACCGGATCTATAAGATATAAGGGGTCATCTGGCTAAAGATGAACCCAAAGTAACTGTTAAGGTCCTAGGAGAGTCCAGAGAGAGAACAGAAGGTCCAAGATAGAGTCTTAGTTTAGGGGCATACTCATAGTTAAAAGGAATATCTAAAATGATTCAGAAAGAATGCTGAGAAGGAACTAAGGAACTAAGAAAGAAGGCCAGAAAGGAGAAATGATCTAGGGGAAGAAGGTGGTCCACAATGCCAAATGCTGCAGAATGAATGGTTAAGAAGAATGAAGACCGAGAAAAGACCATAAGATTTGGTAATTAAGTGAACACTGGTAACTTTGGAGAAAACAATTTCAGCTGAGTAATGAGTGTGAAAACTAGATTACAAAGAAGTGAAGAAAGGAAAGGAGTGAGAATAAAAGAGAGAAAAGAATAAAAAAATTATTTTAATATTTTTGAAACTCTCAAGGATATTAACTAGGTCAGAACATAACACAGCAAACAGCAGTATAGTCAGGGTTGTGAAATTATAAGTATAGGTTAGTGGTGTGTTGGGTTTTTTGGGGTTTTTTGGTGGGGCAATGAGGGTTAAGTGACTTGCCCAGGGTCACACAACTAGCAAGTGTCAAGTGTCTGAGGCTGGGTTTGAACTCAGGTCCTTCTGAATCCAGGGTCTGTGCTTTATCCACTGTGCCACCTAGTTGCCCCCAGTGGTGTGTGTTTTGTTTTGTTTTTTTTAAACAGATTTGGAGACTTTTAATGACTGTGCAAGACTGACTTGATATCTTATAACAATTCCACAAACCCCCAAATTCTCATAAGCAAAACATGGCTCAATAACATCATTAATCCATGCCTATGTATCTGGGTCTAAGGTAAGGATTGGTAGCAACATGGAGGGGAAAAGGCTATCATGATCTTGGGGCTGAAAAAGTAATGGAATAGGGATAAACAAACAAACAAAAAGAAATCAATCTATTCAAACCTTCTTCCATATGGTTATCAATAGTCTTCATCTTTAAAGAACTGTGGAGTATAGATGCTGAATGAACCATACTATTTCTTTTGTTTTTGGTGCTGATGTTTTTCTATTTTGAGGTTTTTTGTCATTGCTCTGATTTTTCTCTTATAACATGACTAATGCAGAAATATGTTTAATGTTGTGTGTGTGTGTGTGTGTGTGTGTGTGTATATAAAACCTATATCAGATTACCTGCTGTCTAGGGGAGGGGGGGAGGGAGAAAAATCTGAGATTGTAAAGCTTGTATAAACAGAAGTTGAGAACTATCTTTACATGTAAAGGGAAAAAAATAAAATACTTTATTAATTTTTTTAAAAATAGTGTTCATCTTCTTGCACTGCTTATCTGTTGGGGCATGACTTTTGATCATATATATTATTTGTTACTTGTTTAAATATTTTAGATACCAAACCCTGAATTTGATACAAAGATTCCCCCTCCCCATTTGATGCCTTCCCTTCTTATGGTCAGGTTCATTAATTTTGTTTGTGCAGAAGTCTTCCAGTTTCAATGTAAACAAATTTATCAATTTTATCTTTGTTATTTACCACTGTCTCTGGTTAAGAATACAACTCCTTGAAGAAGCTGTGGAAAAACTGGAACACTAATTGCATGGTGGAGTTGTGAAGTGATCCAGCCATTCTGGAGAGCAATTTGGAACTATGCCCAAAGGGTTATGGGGCTGTGCATACCTTTTGACCCAGTAATACCAAAGAGATTATTAAAAAGGGAAAAGGATCCATATGTACAAAAATATTTATAGTAGCTCTCTTTGTGGTGGCAAAGAATTGGAAATTGAGGGGATGCCCATCAACTGGAGAATGACTGAATAAGTTGTGGTATATGTTTGTTTGTTTTTTGGTGAGGCAATTGGGGTTAAGTGACTTGCCCAGGGTCACACAGCTAGTAATTGTTAAGTGTCTGAGGCCGCATTTGAACTCAGGTCCTCCTGAATCCAGGGCCGGTGCTCTATCCACTACGCCACCTAGCTGCCCCTAAGTTGTGGTATATGAATGTAATGGAATACGATTGTGCTATAAGAAATTATGAGCAGGCAGATTTCAGAAAAACCTGGAAAGACTTAAGTAGACTCATGATGAGTGAAGTAAGCAGAACCAGGAGAACACTGTACACAGTAACAGCAACATTGTGCAGATGATCAACTGTGATAAACTTAGCTCCTCTCAGAAATACAATGATCCAAGCCAATTCCAAAGGATTCATGATGGTAAATGCTCTCCACATCCAGAAAAAAGAACAGTGGAATCTGAATGCAGATTGAACCATACTATTTCTACTTTTTTTGTGTGTTTTTTTCTTTTTTGAGGTTTTTTCCTTTTTGTTCCGATTCTTTTTTCACAACATGACTAATGCAGAAATATGTTTAATGTGATTATATATATATATATATATATATATATATATATATATATATATATATATATATATATAACCTATATCAGATTGCTTTCTACCTTGGGTAAGGGGGGAGAAAAGGGAAGGAGGGAGAAAAATTTGCAACTCAAAAATCTTATAAAAACTACTGTTCAAAACTATCTTTACATGTAACTAGAAAAAAACTACTATTAACATTAAAAAAAACAACAACTCCTACCCATATCTGTGAAAGCTATACAGTCTACTTCTCTTCTTTAATATTAAGGTTCTAAGTTCTTTTAGAATTTATTGCGGAATATAGTGTAAGGTGTTGGTCTAAGTCTAATTTCAGCCAGATTTTTTTCAGTTTCCCAGCAGTTTTTATCAAATTAAACTTTCCTAGGTAATTTATGTTTTACAGTTTATAGAACACTGGACTGAGTGCTCCATTTTTTCTCATTTTCATTTGCATAATCTGTTTCATTGATTTACCTCTCTTTTTTAACCAATGCCAAATTATTTTGAGCACTGCTACTTGATATGTTTTTAAGTCTGCAAGTACTATTTTCCCTTCATTCCTACCTCTTATTCTAGTCTCCTTAATGTTCTAGATCTTTTATTTTTCTGAATGAATTTTGTTATTTTATTGAGTTATGTAAAATATACCTTTGAAAGTTTGATTGGAATAGTATTAAAACTGTGAATTACCTTTGGTAGTATTTTTATTACATTGGCATGACCCAGTTAGGAGCCTTGAATTTTCCTCCAGCTATTTAAGTTGTTCTTTATTTCCTTCAGGAGGACTTTGTAAGTCTATTTATATATGTATTTCTTGACTTTGAAAGTTTAGCAAAAGACAGTAATAGTTGGAGAGGTGGTAAATAGAAAGATGAGACACACTACTTCACTGTTAGTGGAACTGTGACAATCTTTTTGAAAAGCAATTTAGAATTAGGCAAATAAAGTAGCTAACATGTCCGTATCCTCTAACCCAGAGATTACACTACTAGGCTTATACCTTGAGAAAGTCATTAATAAGAAAGGCCCCACGAACACCAAACTATTTATAGCAGCAATTTTTGTGATGGTATATGAATGTAATTATCATTGTGCTATAAAAATTATGAATAGGATGAATATAGAGACGCAAGAAAAGATTTTTATGAACTGATACATGCAAAGCCAAGGAAACAGTACAAAATGATTATAATGTAAATGGAAAGAACAACCAAATAACCATCAAATGTGAATGTTGCAAAACTACAAAGAACAAACATGACTCCAAACAAGAGATATGAGAAGACATCCTCACCCTATTCCTTTGCTGAAATGGGAGGCCCACAATGCATAAAGCTTCAGACTTTTTCAATGTATTGAACAGTTCTGCTTTTCTCTTCTTTTTAAAATGTTATTTATTTAGAAGTATCTCTGATAAAGGCTTTGTTTCTCAAATATATAGAGAAGTGAGTCAAATTTATAAAAATACAAGTCATTCCCCAATTCATAAATGGTCATGGGCTATGAACAAGTAGTTTTCAGACAATGAAATCAAAGCTATCTATAATCATGGGAAAAAATGCTCTAAATCACTATTGATCAGAGAAATGCACATTAAAATAACTCTCAGGTACCACCTCACACCTATCATGAGTGGCTAATATAACAAAAAAGGAAAATATTGGCTGTTGGGGGGAATGTGGGAAAACTGGGATGCTAATCCACTATTGGTACAGTTGTGAACAGATTCAACCATTCTGGAGAGCAATTTGGAACTATGCCCAAAGGGCTATACAATTATGCATACCCTTTGATCCAGCAGTACCACTACTATTCCAAAGACATCCCCCAAAAGAGAAAAAGACCTATTTGTACAAAAATATTTATAACAGCTATTTTTGTGGTGGCTAAGAGTTGAAAATCAAAGAAATGCCCATCAATTGGGGAACAGCTAAACAAGTCTGTGGTATATGGAAAGACTTATATAAACTGATGTATAGCAGAACCAAGAGAACCTTGTGCACAGGGACAGCAATATTGTTTGATGAAGAACTGTGAATGACTTAAGTATTCTCAACCAAACAATGATCCAAGACAATCCCAAAGGACTTATGATGAAGCATGCTATCCACCTCAAAAGAAATAACTGATATTGATTGAACAAAGACTAACACATGCTATTTTTCTTTTTCTTTCATTTCTTTTTAGTTTTCTTATACAAAATGACTAACATAGTAATGCTTTATATAATTGCACATGTATAACCTATATTTGATTTCTTAGCGCCTCAGGGAGGGGAGAAGGGAGGGAGGGAAGAAGGAATAGAATTTGGAACTCAAAACTTTAAATAAAAATGTTTATTAAAATTTTTAAAAAGAAAAGAAATCCACATTTTAAAAAATGTGATTCGTTTTATGGAATTGTTCTCTGGGAGGGGGAAGTGGGGAATTTAAGGAGGAAACAATGTTTAAAAAGGCATAAAAAATTTTACTTTTTTAAAAAAAGATGGCAATTCTAGGGGGTAGAATCAAGATGGCAGGACAAAGGCAGGGACTCATCAAAGTTCTCTAAATAACTTTAGATGGGGCAGCTAGGTGGCGCAGTGGATAGAGCACCAGCCCTGGAGTCAGGAGTACATGAGTTCAAATCTGGCCTCAGATACTTAACACTTACTAGCTGTGTGACCCTGGGCAAGTCACTTAACCCCAATTGCCTCACTAAAAAAAAAAAATGCTATCCACTTATAGAGAAAGAATTAATACAGTCTTAATGCAAATTGAAGCAATTATTTGGGGGGAGGGGGTCAGTATTTCTTTCACAACACAGCTAATATGGAAATGTTTTACATGACTGCACATGTATAACCCATATCAAAATTGCTTGCCTTTGGGGGCAGCTAGGTGGCGCAGTGGATAAAGCACCGGCCCTGGATTCAGGAGTACCTGAGTTCAAATCCGACCTCAGACACTTGATACTTACTAGCTGTGTGACCCTGGGCAAGTCACTTAACCCCAATTGCCTAAAAAAAAAAAAAAAAAAAATTGCTTGCCTTTTCAATAAGGAGGGAGGGAAGGGAGAGAATTCAGAACTCAAAAATTTTTTTTAAAATGAATGTTAAAAACCATTTTTACATTAATAATTGGGAAAATAACATTAGAATAACAAAAAAGATAGTAATTCTGAAAAAATGAAACAAGTAATTATCAATCATTTACAAAATGTTGTCTAAGTTTGAGGCACAACCTAAAAGAAGACTAAAGGATAAAACTATTACCAAGGAGTCTCTGGCAACTTCATAATCTCAGCTCTCTAGTGTGGCTGGTCAGGTGCTTAATTAATACTGAATTTAACATTTATAAGATGTCTATTATGTATAATGCTGAGGATACAAAGATATATAGGTCACAGGCCTACTCTCAAGAACTTTGCAGTTACACAACTATGATACAAGGTAAATTCAAAAGAGGTCAAGGCAAAAGGGCTAGGATAATTTTTTAGTAAGGAGAGAGAAGTCACTTTAACCTAGGGAATTAGAGATGAGAAAAGGCATTTTGGAAGATGTGGTATCTCAGTTGAATCTTGAAAGAAACAACTTCAACAGAGAGACTGAAGAAAGGAAAAAAAACAAGACAGGGACAGAGGGAGAGAAGTTCATTTCAGCAATACCATAATAAATTCCATGGAGAATATGCCAGATTGATTATGGCCTGAGACTACCTACCACTTCAGTTCCAAACCCTTCAGATAAACCTTGGTAGTACCGAAGGATCAGAATCACTTTCACCTGTCTTTTGAAATCAACAATTTTCCTACCTATTCTTACACTCTACAACTACCTGGTCCAAAGACCATTGATCCAGACAGGATCAGAGTTTAAAAGCTGGGCCAATCAGGTTTTTAATTTTGATGCTTTCTGTCACTACTGTGTACTTATACCCTGTCTCCTCCCAGCCAAACCCCTCTTCTCAATACACTCCCAATCCGAGGCAGAAAGCTGGGAAACAATTTTTGTGGCCAGTACTTCTGATAAAGGCCTCATCTCTAAAATACATAGGGAACTAAATCAAATATTTAAGAATCCAAGTCATTCCCCAATTGAAAAATGGTCAAGGGATATGAACAGGCAGTTTTCTGATGAAGAAACCAAAGCTATCTATTTCCATATGAAAAAATGCTCTAAATCACTATTGATTAGAGAAATGCAAATTAAAACAACTCTGAGGTACCACCTGACACCTATCAGATTGGCTAAAATGACAAAAAAGGAAGATAATAAATGTTGGAGAAGCTGTGGGAAAATTGGAACACTAATGCATTGTTGGTGGAGCTGTGAACTGATCCAACCATTCTGGAGAGCAATTTGGAATTATGCCCAAAGGGTGATAAAGCTGTCCATACCCTTTGACCCAGCAATACCACTTTTGGGTCTTTTTCCCAAAGAAATCATGGAAAGGGGAAAGGGACCCACATGTACAAAAATATTTATAGCTGCTCTTTATGTGGTGGCAAGGAATTGGAAGTTGAGGGGATGCCCATCAATTGGGGAATGGCTGGACAAGTTGTGGTAGATGAATACGATGGAATACTATTGTGCTGTAAGAAACGATGAGCAGGAGGAGTTCAGAGAAAGCTGGAGAGTCTTGCATGGGATGATGATGAGTGAGATGAGCAGAACCAAAAGAACATTGTACACAGTATCATCAACATTGAGTGTTGATCTACTGTGATGGACTATATTCTTCTCACCAATGCAATGGTACAGAAGAGTTCCAGGGAACTCATGATAGAAGAGGATCTCCAAATCCAAGAAAAAAAAAAAGAACTGTGGAGTATAGATGCTGAATGAACCATACTATTTCTTTTGTTTTTGGTGCTGATGTTTTTTCTATTTTGAGGATTTTCATCATTGCTCTGATTCTTCTCTTATAACATGACTAATGCAGAAATAGGATTAATGTTATTATGTGTGTGTATATATATATATGTATGTATGTATATATATAACCTATATCAGATTACCTGCTGTCTGGGGGGAGGGGGAAGGAGGGAGAAAAATCTGAAATTGGAAAGCCTGTATAAACAAAAGTTGAGAACTATCTTTACATGTAACGGGAAAAAAATAAAATACTTTATTAATTAAAAAAAAAATACACTCCCAATCCAATCAGTATGGAAAGGGACAGCCAATCACACTCTATTATCTTTATTTCCTTTAGATAAGACAACTGTCAGTGCTAGTATCCTTGAAAACAAAGGTCAGGCACACAGGCATTAAATAGATTTTATGCTTTGGGAAACAGAATATTTCTCTTTACATTTAATGGATCAAATGAGTTATAAGGTGGTAGAGGTGTGGGTGTGTGTGAGAGAGAAGTAGGGTTTCCTCTCAAAAAGACATTCTATAGGAGCTGTCATGGGTTAAATCTTGAATGGTTAAATCTACCATTCAGGGAGCATTTGGGCTACTCCAGCTGACCTCTGAAGACCCTTCCCACACAGATTATCATTCAGCAAAAGGGATAGATGAGATGACCTCCCAAGGTCGTTTCTGATCCCATATTTTGTCAAATAGGTAAGAACTAAAAGACATGAAAAGAGAACACATATGGCCTTTGACTCTGACCTCTTTGAATGATATAAAGTTGTTACCTATCCCTCCTTCCTCCTAGGTTTCAGTGACACTGAAACTTCTAGTTCTCTTCCAATTTCTTGCCTGCTCCTTCTTCCTTCGCTGGCTCCTCCACAGGTACTCTGATTTTTAAAAACAATTCTCAGAAAGCCCAAGTATAAATGAGAATGTAACAAGAGGGGAAAGGGATAGGTTTAATTTATGTGCTTTTCTGCTTCACTGGTCTCTTGCATTCTGTTCTCAAGCATCTTTTCCCTCCAATTCTCTCCTCTGGTGATTTCATCTACTCCCAATTTAACTTTAACTATGACTAGCTTTAACTATGACTCCTTAAAGACTCACCAAACCTATATTTCCCGCCCTGAACTCCTATTCTGGGCTCCAGGTCTAAATGTCCAACTGCTTGCTAGATAATGCCTAAATGTTCTATCAGTATTTAAGCTTAACATGAGCCAAATCAAAGTTATTATCTTTGTCCCAACATCTGCCCTCCTAACATCCCTATTTCTAATAATGATGCCACTGTGTTCCCCTAGTCACCAAGAATGGAAACCTCTCTTCCCTTGACTCTCTCATCTTCACATCCATTTAGTCATTACATCTTATTGATTCTACCTCTACAATCTTCTTGTATCCACCTGTTCTTTCGACTTCATAGGATCATAAGAACTTTGAGTTTTAATCCAATTTCTCTGACTACTGCTCCTTTCATTAAACTCCACTGCTTTCTACTATCACCAACCGAGTTCACGTCTTTATATTTTGCTAGAATTATTAAACTAATTGCTCTAGGAACAATTGACTCTGTTCTCTTACCTGCAATCCAGCCTCTAGATCGCTGCTAAAGTAAAGTAAATTTTAATTCATGACTTTATACTTATCAACAGCTTGCGATGACTCTAATTTATAGGCTGTATATTCCAGGCCTTCCATGCACTGGGTTTTAGGCTACCTTTTCAGCCTTACTTTACATTATCCCTTTCAAATATGTTACCCCTCTGGGTAAACTGAACTTACTGACCACAACCTAGATGCTCTTTCCTTTTTCTGGTACCTTTATTCATGGTACCTTTGCTCTGGTTCCTTTATAATTGAAGTCAATTTCTCTATCATTTCTACTACCTACTGAAATGCTTCTCATTCCAAGGCCCATGTCCTGCTCCTCACCTCAACCCTGGCCCCTGCCCCTAAGCCAGAGCAAAGCATTGCTCAGAGCAAAGCATTGTCTGCAGCTCTCCCATGCCTATGTATTTTAATCACACAGAGTACAGTTATACATGGATACAAACATGCACTCCCTACTCCTTGAGAACTGAGACTTCTGTATTCTCCACACCATCTACCGAAGTATCATAAACAAAGTATTTAGAATAATCTTAAAGCTATGCACAAAAGTTTTTTAAAAAATAGATAGATAGATAGATAGTCCTTTTTTTTCCAAATTCAAAATAACTTCTAGAAGAGTTATGGGTATCTTCAATATAAGAACGAATTATTTTTTGTCCCCCAGGATGCAGGGAAGTTGGAAGAGATAGACATCAAGACCTTCTGTGATAAGAAATAAACAATGGGGGCATCTAGGTGGCACAGTGGATGGAGCACTGGCCCTGGAGTCAGGAGTACCTGAATTCAAATCCGGCCTCAGACACTTAACACTTACTAGCTGTGTGACCCTGGACAAGTCACTTAACCCCAATTGCCTCACTTAAAAAAATAAAAAAATAATCAATTAAATTAATTTTTAAATAAATAAACAATGAATACAATGAAAGTTCAGCAACCTATTCAAGAAATCTGGAGGAACTAGGAAAGTGAAGAGATAAGGATACCCAAGGGGGAATGGGGAAGAAAGAACAAGGAAGTTGTCTCCAGTCACTCCTCTCTTGATAGACCAAATGACATGATGTACACACAGGCAACCACAAGATCCAAGCTGGAGGAGAATAAAGGGAAAACAAGTGGAAGAGAAACTGCCAGTTTCTGATTCAACATTAAGGTTATAGAGCTAAACCGCACAAGTTCAGAAATAAAGGGAGAGCTCACAAAGCCCTGCAGACTATGACTTGATCTGGATCTGAAGGTCACTAAATTTGTTAAAGAGATAGCCATCAAAGTCCACAAAAAGATCTAGGAATCAGGGTTGAATTATGGGTACCTCAACCTTAGAAACAGATAGTAGGTATATCCTATCAGCCCAGCTGTCAGTACCTTTCTCCCCCTACCAAACCACATAAACTGATATCCCATTATCATATGTTGTTAAACAGTAAATCTTAAGACAGTAAAAAAGAAACCTTACACCATTATTTGAACACTTCATTTCACAGTTCTATATATGGCATTGGTATTAATGCCATATATCACTGACTAAGTACATTCTGCAAGGTTAAATGATGATGTGTTTATGATCTATCTGTTCATTGGCCCCTGGGTCAGCCAATCTGAACCAGGGCTCCATGGCAACAGGCCCTATCACTAAGAGGCAAGATGAGATTGTTTTCCCTCCTTTTTTTTTTTTAAATATAGCATTTCCACAGAAGCTGCTGCAAATGTTGGTCACAGAACACTTTCCACAGATATGTAAGGTGTATATAACCAATATGATATATTAGAAAGCAAGTGGCTCTGTCAGTGGATCTAGGCAAATAACGATACTCACAGAGGTTAACTATCTTAGCACAAAGGCTTGAAAGAAGCAAAACAAAAAGACTTGGAAATGTTTCCATGTTTCAACTCACTGCAGACACTAATTAACCTCTGAACTACAGGAAAACCAATTTGAGGGTCTATTGAGGGGTTAGCCCTGTTGACATCATAATTTTATGTTCCTACATGAAAACACATGGAGCCAGGTCTAAAGGCAGAATTATTACCTCCTGGTGAACTTTCTTTTTCTTCTTCTCTCTAAATGTTACATAACCAGAATTCATTTAAGAGTTAAGACTCTTAGATTCCACTATTAGGTTGTTGTTGGTTCTTCATTCTCAAAGAGGACCAGGACATCCAGGTGATGTCATGATTTACACTGAATTAGATTTAAGTGAGGGGAGGCTATGTGAGTTCAGCAACCTCACTCTCTCTTTGAGAGTCATCTGGGTCCAGTGGCGAGATCAGGACAACTAGAGATGGCTCTGGATGTTTAGGGCAATTGGGCTTAAGTGACTTGCCCAGGGTCACGCAGCTAGTGTCTGAGGTGACATCTGAACTCAGATCCTCCCAACTTCAGGGTCAGTGCTCTATCCACTGCACCACCCAGGTTCCCCCCCCCCCCCCCGCCCCACCACCACCATTAGGTATATACTACAAGAAAGACAGAAATGTCACATCTATTACCAAAATATTCATAGTGACACTGTCCTTTTTGTGCTAGTAAAGAACTAGAAACAAAGTATAGGTCCATTGGTTGGGGAATAGTTAAACAATGTATGGTACATTAATGAAACGGTATATTACTTTGCTGTGAGAATGATCATGCTGTAGAATTCAGAGAAAAATGGGAAGGTTAACACAGAACTGACGGAGAGTAAAGTAGCCAGGAATAGAAAAGCAACATGCAGGTACATGGTTATAAAAATGTAAATGGAAACAAAACGAAACCGAAACTGATCACTATGCAGTTATAATTGCTAAGTTTGGCAGTGGAGAAGAGTTGAAAAAATGCACCTCTACCCCTCATTCTGTAGACTATGAGTCCATATAATAGTATATATACTGTCAAACTTGGTTGATGTGTTGATTGGTTTTGGTTAACTGTTTTTTCCCCTTTTATTTTATTTTTTGGGGTTGGGTTTGTTTTGGGGTTTTTTTTGAGGGGCAATGAGGGTTAAGTGACTTGCCCAGGGTCACACAGCTAGTAAGTGTCAAGTGTCTAAGGCCGGATTTGAACTCAGGTCCTCCTGAATCCAAGGCCAGTGCTTCATCCACTGCACCACCTAGCTGTCCCCACCTTTTTATTTTAAAATGTGTTAAAAGAGTATGGCTTCTGTTACCTAATTTCACATGGGCCTCACTAGAACAAGGCAATCCTACCACTCCTCCCTGATTCTCTATTCCACTCACCACAGAAGCTGTTCAAAACTTTTCTCTTCAAACTTCCCATAGAAAGAAAATTGCGACCACTCAATGAGAGCCCCTCTGTTCCCCATCTCATTTCACATTACTCTAACATCTCCTACTATCTTCACTCTAGTCTCTGATGAAGGGGTGGCCCACCTCCCAGCTAAAAACACCTCTAGATGCACTCCTGATCCTGTCCTCTCCTCCATCCTCCAATAGATTGCCCCCTCCTTATCATCACTTCTATTTTTCTAATTGTTAATCTCTATTTATTAGTTCCTTCCCAACTTGTAAAAACAAAACAAAACAAAACACACACACACACACACACAAAAAAAAAAAAACCCTCACTTAATCCTCCCATACCTGCTAGCTATTTCCTCTCTTCTTGTCTTAGCTAAACTCTTTAAGAAAGTCATCTACACAACTGGCTGAGTTTAGGGCTGCTGCAAGCATTCTGGTGAGGACAGAGAGTTAGAACCAGAGGTCAACTTTCCCTACCCAAGCCCATGACCTTGTTGTTGCTTCTGTTCCTGTTGTAGCTATTCTTTCCTAACTTAAGTGAAGGAATTGAAGGCAGAACAAACTAAGCTGCAACCCTACAAGCCTCAAAAGGTCAGGAAAGTTGCCAGCGCTCTAGGGCTGGGTGTCCATGCCAAAACTTATCCACAGCATTGGCCTAAAGATGTATCTAAGAAACTCAGCCCACTAGTCAATCAGACTAAGCAACTGAGACAATGCTTTCTGGATTGACAGTGTGTCAGTTATAGTGCATTTAGAAGTCAACTTGGTGGGACAAATGCTTTGTAGCAAACACTTTTGAGGTTTAAGTCCACACTCCCTAGGGACCAAAGCCATATAGGAAGAGTATAACCATGGATATTTGGGGGAAAATGTTTGTACTTCTGTCCTTGCTATACTGACTCAGTAAATCTCTCTCTATGAAGGGGAGAGGGTGAGGAAGAACAGAACTAGATGTCTCCATATCCTCTACTGTCAGTCTTCAAACCCATTGCAATCTGGTTTCCATTCTCATTATTCAACTGAAACTGTTCTTTTAAGTTACTAATGGAAGATGGTGGAGTGAAACCAGGAAGCTGCCTGAGCTTTCCCAAATTTCCCTCAGAAACATTAAATGGGGGCAGCTAGGCAGTACAGTGGATAGAGCACTGGCTCTGGATTCAGGAGGACCTGAGTTCAAATCTGGCCTCAGACACTTGACACTCAGTAGCTGTGTCAAGTCACTTAATCCTCACTGCCCTGCCCCCTGCCCCCCCAAAAAAGAGAAACAACATTAAATTAAGCATCTCAGCAGATTCTGGAGCTGCAAAACCTGCAAAAAAACCACAAAACTGGAGTGAAACAATCTTCTGATTTAAGATAACTTAAAAGATCTTCAGGAAAGGTCTGTTTCATCTGGGTAAAAAGGAAACAGCTCAGCACAGAGGGTGTCTGGGCAGGCCAGCAAAAGGCTCTTAGTCACAGCACAGATCAGCAGCTGAGGACCAAAGGTCCTAGTTCAGCAAGCTAGTGGCACAGCAGGCCAATTGTGAGGCCTCCAGCCCCAACACAGAAGGCAATCTGCCAGCTAAGGGTATCACCTACCCAACAGAATCAGCTAGACTGGGCCACTTCAGTGCAGTGAACAAGCTGCAAGCTACTGATGCCTCAAAGCAGAAAGCTGGTGACCCTACCCCTGGCCCTCAGCAAAAGAAGCCTAGGACAGTGTACAATGTACAATGTACAGCAAGAGGAGAACTCAACCTCAAAAGGCACAAAGGAGGCTAAAATATGAATAAGAAACAAAAAAGAACCCTCAACATTGACAATTGCTATGGTGAAAGGGAAGATCAAAACACAAACTCAGAGGAGGACAACAAAGATAAAATGCCTACAAGTGAAGCCTTAAAGGGGAAAAATTGGTCTCAAGACCAAAAAGCCCCCTTGGAGGAGCTCAAAAAGGATTTTAGAAACCAAATAAGAGAGGTAGAAGAAAAATTGGGGAAAAAAATGAGTTATGCAAGAGAAAGTCAATAGCTTGAAAAAGAAAATAATGCCTTAAAAATACAATTGAACAAATGGAAGAAGAGGTACAAAAGCTGACTGGGGAAAATAATTCCTTAAGAATCAGAATTGGGCAGATGGAAACTGACTCAATGAAATAACAGAAAGAAGTAAAGCAGAATCAAAAGAATATAAAAGCGGGGGCAGCTAGGTAGTACAGTGGATAAAGCACCAGCCCTGGATTCAGGAGTACCTGAGTTCAAATCCAGCCTCAAACACTTGACACTTAACTAGCTGTCTGACCCTGGGCAAGTCACTTAACCCTCATTACCCTGCAAAACAAACAAACAAACAAACAACAACAACAAAAAACAAACTAGGGGGAAGGACAAAAGGGAGGTCAGGCTGATAGAAGGGAGGATAGACTGAGGTGGCCAGAAACAAAACACTAGTGAGAAGGAACAGGGGGAAAGGAAAGAGAAAAGTACAAACAAGGGGAAAAATAGGATGCAGGGAAATACACAGTTAGTAATAATAACTGTGAATGTGAATGGGATGAACTCTCCTATAAAACAGAAGCAGATAGCAGAGTGGATTAAAAAAAACAGAATCCTACAACATGTTGTTCACAAGAAACACAGACAGATACTTACAGAGTAAAGGTAAAAGGCTGGAGCAGAATATATTATGCTTCAGCTGAAGTTACTAATGATCTCTTAATCATCAATTATCATGGCCTTTTTTCAACCCTCACTGTTCTTGACCTCTTGGCAGAATTTGGCACTGCTGATTACATTTTCTCCTGGAATTCTCTCTCTAGATGTTAATGGCACTGCTCTCTCCTGATTCTATGTGTAGCTGTCTTATTGTTCTTCATTTCCTTTGCTGGTTCTTTATCTCTGTCATGACCACTAAGTCTAAGTATTAACTGAGAATCTGTTCTGGGCCCTCTTTTCTCTATATACTCTCTCACTTAGTGTCATTAGCACCCATGAGTTCAGTCATTATCTCATTATGGATGATTCCTGTACCTTTGTAGACAGCCCAGCTTCCTGGGTTCTAGTCCTACACTGTCAATTGTTTATCGGACATTTCAAACTTGATATCCAATATACACCTCAAATTAACATACCCAAAAGAAAGAATTCACTATTTTCTTCACCAAAACTTATCTCTCTTCCAAACTTTACCATTATTGTCAAGGGCACTACCACTTTTCCAGTCACCAAGTTTGGCAGACTTGAAGTCATCTTCAAATCCCCATTCTTCCCATTTATCTCCATTTATCTAATCAGTTGTCAAATTATGATTTTTCTTTTTTACCCTCCACAACATCTCACAGATACATACCTCACACACAACTACTACACTAGTTCAGGCCCTCAATCACCTCTCTCACTTGGGACTACTGCAATAGTGTTCTAATTTGTCTCCCTGCCTCAAAGTGATTTTCCTAAAGGCAGGTCTGATCATGTCACCTCCTCAATCAAATTCCAGGAGTTCCCTATTATCTCTAGGATCAAATATAAAGTGTTATGATTGACATTTCAAACTCTTCACAACCTGGCCCCTACCTATCTTTCCAGTCTTTTTACAAATTGCTCTCTTCCAGGAACTCTATGATATAGTCAAACTCACCTTCTTTCTCTTCTTCACAAACCATACTCCAACTCCCATTTCTATACCTTAGTACTGGCTATCCCCTATTGTTGAAACACTTTCCCTTCTTTATCGCTGCCTCCTAAAATCCTTAGCATTCCATAATACTTCAGAAAGTTCAAAAATTACTTTTTACAACATGCCTTCCCTGGTTCAACTGTCTATCTTCCGCTCCTACTTCCCCAAATGGCTGATGTCTTCCCTACTAAGTATATTCATTCTATCTACTCTGTATGTCTTTTATGTACCTTTTTATGTACATATTGTTTCTTCCATTAAACTGTAATTGGTCTGAGGGTAAACAATGTTTTTTCTTTTTTCTTTGTAGCCCTAATATTTAGTCTAGTACCTGGCAGTCAGCTGGCCAGTCAACAAACATCTATTAAGCGCTTATTACATGCCAAGCACTGAGCAGAGTGTGGGGGTTACCAGAAAAGGGCAAAAACAGTCTCTGCCCTCAAAAAGCTCACATTCTAATGGTAGAAACATGCAAATAACCAGATATACACAAGATATATGTAGAGTAGATAGAAGACATTCACATTAGTGGAATTGGGAAAGTGAGATCTGAGCTGACTATATATCATATGGACTATGAGAGATGATGTATTGGTTGGTTCTGCTGAATTGCTTTTTGCCTCTTTCCTTACAAACTTTTTGTTACAAAGATATTCACTGAGGGAAGAAGAAAGCATATTTTCAGAAACGAATATAGTATACTGTAATGACAGAAAGAATCAACAAAATTCTTTAAAAGAGAGACACAAGGTGTCTATATGGTTTAAAAATAGATACAAAGCTGAGCCAGGAAATGAACGATAGCTATGGAAAGACAGAACTTCTAATATAAATCAAGACACTCATGGGTAAATAAAGAACTTATTAAGCACTTACTGTAATATCAAGCTGGAAGAGATCCAGTATATAAAGAGATATTGTGTCACTTTTAGTTTAAAATTTTAGATAATACTTGAATTCTTTTTTTTTTAAATTAATAATCTATATGGACTTTCCTCTGGTCCCCCAAACATAAACATAATGAGAAATCACCAAACACACTCCTATTTAATTCCTATAGAGAAGTTATAGGACTTAAGTACAACCCTGAAAGAAGCATACCAAAAGTAGGGAGGGAAGAATTAACAACTTTTAAGGACTACATAATGAGGGGACAAGTTTTTTTCTGCAGGTCCTCCCAATACAAATAATAGTTTGGATGACAAAATGCATTTCACTTTGAGGGGGAGGGGGAAGAGACCTGTGCTCCAATGATTTTGAATTTTTTGAATTTTTTTTTGAATTCCCACCTAAAATAATTTCACTTAAGCTACAAGATGGCTTGGACAATTATAGCACCTACATTCCAGGGATATTGTGAGGGTCAAACCTTAAAGCACTACAGAAATGCTAGCTATCATGGAGGCAGTTACGGGGCACAGTGGGCAAAGTGCTGATGAACCCTGGACACGTACTAGCTGGGCAAGTCATGTAACCTCTTTCTGACTCAGTTTTCTCATCTTCAAAGGGATGAATCTGTAAAGTAGCACGTAATTCCCAAATGAGGGAATATTTGTAAAATGCTTTGCAAACCTTAAAACACTATAGAAACGCTAGCGAGGATGATGATGATAATAGTTAGACTTAGGAGGCTGAAAACCTGGGATTTCATCTTAGCTTTACAACTACTTGTGACACCTTGAAGTTCACCTCTATGGACTTCAGTTTCCTTATCTGTAAAATCAGGAGGGTGTCCTAGGATCTGTAAGGTCCTTTCTGGCTCTAATAGCCCATGATTCTATGAATTCTAGTATACTATTAAAAATAAAATGAAATCTTACTTCTCTAGTATCTCACAAAAGACTTCCTTCCCACTGACCTTTTCAAAAACCTTGGTGCTTTTTTTTAGGGGCTGAAAAAAGAACTATGTTTGGGTGGTAAGAAATGCAGAGGCAATGAACACAAATGAAAGCCCCAAAATTTAAGAGAACTTTCCTCCTTCATAGTACCCAAAACATTTAATGAGGACCTCAGATTTATCTGCCTAAATTCCAAGTGGAAAAAACACACACCAGTCAACAAATTCTCATCTCATGTCTTTCAAAGCAATTTTCCTTTTCCCCCTTACAGGCTATTCCTGTCTTTGCTTGCAGACAGGGAACTGCTGCCAGTGACGTCAGACCAGTCTCCCAGCAACGATTAATGAGGGTTGTCCACCACAGGGGTTTCCTGAAAAGCTAGCAAGAAATTATCCACGTATTTGCTGCAGTGTCAAGATGCAGAGATGCAGTGGAATTTCTCTTAACCCTTACAACCCCAGAATGACAAGGATTCTCCACTAGGATGCTCTTCTTTACGCTTAGAGATCATCTTTTTCCCCTTATTCCTCCTCCCAAAAGAAGCAATCCGAGTTACTTGTCTGAAGACTCTGCAAAGCATTAAAGCTCTTCTTCCTAACAAACTAAAGAAGCCAGAAAATGTGCATGGCTCTTTATACTTTTTCATATTAGATAACTGCAAACTCACATGTACAGAATCTTAGGAAAAAGGCCAAGAATAAGGTCTTATTCTAAAAAATAGTAAAATAATAGGAAGGGAAAGAAAATTGGGAATATAGCAGGTCTCTGAAAATCTCTCACCAGCACTTTCTCCCTCACAATATCCAAGATTCCCTGAGCTTGATTAGTTTATCATAGACTTCTGTAGGCAATCCCCCAAATATCTGTGGTGTTAAGACAGTGCTGCACACAAAATAACAGGAGACCCAAGCACTCCAACCAAACCAAGGTGAATCACTATGGCTTTAGTCCCCATCTAAAAGAAAATCCAATATGACCACTCGTTAGCCTCACCACAGCCCCATTCTTCCTATTATCAAATGGAATAGCAGGACATAAATGCAACCATCTACCACTAAGGGCCTGAGATTACTTCACACACAAAAAAGTGAATTTATGATTATTTGCGCCCAAAGCACAAATTAAACCCCAACTTTAATAGCTGCTGGGTTTCAGATGTTACATATAATTGCCAAGGTTTGCAGAAGAATAGAGGTGCAAGAGGAGGAATCTTTGGAGGAGGTAAGAAAGAATAATGAGTTGATATAAAATTAAGGGAAAATCTCCTTCCCTTCTCTCAAATTCACCTGAGCGTTTTGGAAGAAGAAATAAATGTAAATTCTTTCGAATAGTACATACAGGGTTAGTCAAGCTCTGTGCTTCTGCGGGTCTGACTCTGCAGAGATCTTTTTCCAAAAAAGAGAAGCAAACATCAAATTGCATCCTTATTATTAAAACCTTCTGTTTTCATTTCAATCCCATCCATTCACATCCAGTTACCATCATTAAGTCACAAATGTCAAAAAGTACCACTTTGAATGGGTTTTGCCTCCTCCTTGCCCCCTCCCTTTCAGGAAAAGAAAAGGACGGCAAGCAAAATCACGACGTCACTGGAGGTGAGGGGAATCCCATCTTTACTCTTCTGAAACCAAGGCTAGCAAACAAAAAGCAAGCCAATTATAACCGAATAAACATAAAGCCCAAAGGAACTCAAAGGACAATCTAAATGTAATGTCAAAAAGAACCCAATGTAAAATGGTTAGAAGAATTATTTCTTACAGAATATGCCTTGGGAAATTCCAATTCAAAATATCCCCCTAAATGTAGCAAAGGGACTGACTATCTTTCTTCTTGGCTGCCCAATTAAAAGCTGGAGACTGGTTACATAAAGATATCCAGGGCACCTGCTTGGTGTAGAGAGCTCTGGAATGACATGGAGGATGTTTACAGGGGATTCCCTCCTTCTGAAAAGGTGCGTCAACAGGATCACCCAAAAAAAAAAAAAAAAACCCCACAGAAAAGAAAAACCCAAACCAGAAACCATCACTGCTTCTACGAGCAAAATCTGAATGAAGCAGTGCTGGAAATGGTCACAAGAGAGGCAGGGTCTGAGCAGAGCAACAATTTCTAGCTTTTAAGTTATTAAAAAATGTTTAACCCATTACATATGCCTAAAATAATATTTAATCATTTTAAATTTTTTCCCTGTCTGAGATGGCTTAATTAACTAAAATTTTTACAAAATTATAATTTGTAAATCACTCTAGTTCCTTCCCTCCAGAAGCTGTGAATTTTAATGGCTTTAAAAAACAAGAAAAATTTAAATAAAAAAAAACTCACCTTGGAGCTTCACTTAGACCAACCAGCTAGTTCACATTATTAATGGAGACCTCATTGTAAGGATCTGCTGGAATTTTGCCGGAAGAGATTCCTTCTGGGAAACCTGTCTCTCTTCTCTCCCACCCCCCCCTCCCGGCCCGCCTGCCCGCCCGCCCCCTTTCCCACCTCCTTCACCCTTGAATGAAATGTTAGTGATCTTCACTGCTGCCTCTCCAGCAAGCTAATTGCTTTGACAAGCAGCTCAGAAACAGACCATGGCCCAGCTGTTCCGAGAGATGTCACCCAGAGCTCTGCCAATAGTCACACACATACCACCACCACCCCCTTTCTCTCTCGATCTCATTCAAATACTTCAATGGTATGGTCTGCCTCCACAGAGCTCTGAAGATGGCTTTTAAAGACACAGTAACAACCCCCCCCCTTTTTTTGCTGAAAATGAAAGATTTATTTTCATGGACTATAAGGGGGGGGGGATTACTATGAGTTAAAAGGTCACCTTTCAAACGACTGTACCTTTCCTCACCAGGAGCTAGTGGAACAGTCCTCTGCTCAAAGCTTTGAGAAACACTGCAATTACTAAATCCAAACAGCAGGGGATTTTTTCAGCTATGTTTAAAAAAATCCTTGTTTTCATTTAGAAAAGGGGTAGTGGAAGGCAAGAAGAAGGGGAGAAGCCCTGTCATTTCTTTCTCCCACATCTGCCCTGGAAAAACGACAGGCACGAGGGATGATCTAGCTGTGGCTGAGGAGCAATGGAATATAAATTCTGATGACCTTACTGGTAGTACTGATCCTAAGGGAGAGTTCAAGATGAGAAGGTTCAAAGTACAAGAAGGAGTAATGGAAAAACAGAATGGGAAATCGAACTGCTAAGCAAGAATGGTAGTAGTCATAGGAGCCCATGACTGCTCTAGGAATGAAAGTCTGGAGATAACATTCAGGTCCTAATTTAAAAGCAGGCCAGGGAAAGTGAATAATTCTGTTGCTGTTGCTATTAGAATTACTAATACTATAGGTACCATGAACAGGATGAACACCAACGGCACTTGGATTGCCCCAGAGAGGTACCTGAAGAGTAATGCTGATATCTGATAAAAACACAACTAGGACAGGAAATAAGTTCATTACAGAAAGGGGACAGGGATATTCAAACAAACAAAAAAAATGCTTGAAATAAGGATCTACCTAGCTTCCATACTTTCATACTTTTCTCACAGGAAGTAAACTAAAATCACAATTTAATTCTACCCTTACGAATATAGTGAATATACTGACTAGACTTTAAATATAACAGCGGATTCTGATTTCGCAAACCAACACGGATTTGAAATACATTTCCTGCAGTTAAAAAAGCCAATATGTTCACATCTTAAGGAATTTAAAATGTCCTTTCACAACCTTCACTTTGTATGAATTTTTCAATAGCTCAGTTTTTCTGAATCAGAGTATCCATATACTTTTTTGTTCTTCAAACTATCAAGGCCTAACCACTCCTTGTTAATATCATAAAATTATTTTTGTAGTACACATGGAGGACTGAAGTAGGGTTCCAATGAATAGCCTCAAAAGTCAGAATTAAGAACATTTGAAATTAAATACACAAAAGATGCCCTTCCCCAAACTGGAGAAAAGTGTCTCTTGTTTGCAATGAGATTTACACATAACAAGAGGATCATCCAGACTTCTGTTTACTAACCTAAAATTTAAAGGAACACTCCTCAAATCAAGCAAAAAACAAAAAAGGGTGGGTGGGTGGGGGAGGGAATGTATGTATCTAAATGTAACTACATAAGACAAACTGTTTCTAGATCAAAAAAGCATAAAGTCAATCTTTCTTTTAAAAACTCTACACAAGTCACTTAAATTCTGCCTCAATTTTCTCATCTATAAAATGGGGCTTAATAACAGCAGCTACCTTCCAAGTTGTTATGAGGATAAAACCAGATAATATCTGTAAAGTGCTTCGAAAACCTTAAAGCAATACATAAAAGTTAGCTTTTATTATTCTAATTATATTTAACTATATACATATTCAAGCGAAAAATATGGGACTGAAAAGTTTCTTCAAACCTTAATATGCACTTAATGAAATATAAAAAGAATTATTACTGAAGAAGGGTTATTGCAAGTAATGAAATGTGAATCGGTTGATTCACAAACTTTTGGAAATAAGGATATGTTCAAAGGAACAGAGGAAGCCCTTGGTTTTGGGGTGCATATCAAGCTACCAAGTACTGATATGGACAAAAGCAAAACATCATTACTCTAATCATAAAATCAATAGCCCTGCCAGTTTTGCATGACAAACAACTCTAGTGCAATGGTACATCTGTTGCCCTAGGATGAATACTTTACTTACATGGAATAAGAAAAACATTTCAGGATTTTTAGATTCAATTTTTGAGAAGCTCAGGTGAGTGGGGAGGAAAGATTCTCTACAAGAATCAAGGGTACACAAAAAGGCCTATAACAACACCTATTATCTCCATTTTACAGACAAGGAAACAAATCCAAAGGTTAAGTATACATTTAACCATCACTCAAAGTCTTAGAAGAAAAGCCACATAAGGATGTTTCCTCTGTACCCTACCTTGCTTCAACCCTGAGACAGGGTTCTGTATATTAAGGAAATGAGAGCTTTGCCAGGGCTTCAGAAACCAGCTAAGTCCATAAATGTTTCTTCCACACCTTGATATGCAAGAAAACTAAATCAGATGCATAAGGCATCATAAGAGTGATGCTAGAGTTTAGAAACACCTCATGATACAGACAAATAGAAAAACATTGTGCACTGCACAAGAAACCAACTGAATCAGCCCATTATCAAGGTAAATCCAAAAAAGCAGTAACAGTGTGTTCATTCACACCCATGAGATGCAAAAAAAGGAAATGGTATGAAGTCTGTAGCTGGTAGGTGCGATGTAGGACAGTGCTGGTTTCTTCAGCACATGGCAGACTGTGAGTGCACAGATGAAAAAAGCTCCAACATTTTATTTTAGGTGAGAGTTTCAACCTCCTCCCCCACTAAGATCTTTTCCTAGAACTGCTCATAGGGAACAAAATAGCTGACAGATTTGCATTCTACCACCTTTCCTTTTCCTCCTCTCAACTCTGATAGAGATAATAACAAAAAATGCCATGGCTAAAAGGAAAGGAAGAGAAACAGGTACTTGGATAATCCAAAAAAAAGATAATTACTGAAAGACCAAGAAGATGAAATGAAGAGAATGCCCCACAATTAGGGCCTCTGAAAGCAGCAAGGGCAGCTTTTCCAAAAAATGCCCGTCACTGCTAGGTATTGGAGATGCCAAGCAAAAGAACCAAAAAGGGGGACCTGATTGTACTAAGCTTCCTGGACTGGATCCTAGGCTAGAGAGTGACTGAGAACCCTAGAGCATCCTTGCTTTATCAATTTTGTTTATGTTATGCAACCTAACAAATCAGAGAATGAGAAAATTGGATCTAGTTCAAGTTCAGTATGAAAGGAAATCTTCACTTTAATAGATGTGACAAAAGGTTGTCCAGCCTCTGCTTGGGAACCTCCAAGGAAGCAGAACCCAGCACCACTTGAGACCATCCTCCTTTTGAATGACGCTAATCACTTAAAGACAACTGTCATGCTCTTTTCCCTCAAACCCTACCCTGTCCCAGTCTTCTCTTCTCCAGATTAAATACTATCAGCTCTGATGAGTGAGATGAGCAGAACCAGAAGAACATTGTACACAGTATCATCAACATTGAGTGTTGATCTACTGTGATGGACTAGATTCTTCTCACCAATGCAAGGGTACAGAAGAGCTCCAGGCAACTCATGATAGAAGATCTCCAAGAACTGTGGAGTATAGATGCTGAATGAACCATACTATTTCTTTTGGTTTTGGTACTGTTGTTTTTTCTATTTTGAGGTTTTTCATCATTGCTCTGATTTTTCTCTTATAACAGGACTAATGCAGAAATAGGATTAATGTTATTATGTGTATATATATGTATTTATGTATGTGTGTGTATATATATAAAAACCTATATCAGATTACCTGCTGTCTAGGGGAGGGGGGAGGGAGGGGAGGGAGAGAGAAAAATCTGAAATTGGAAAGCCTGTATAAACAAAAGTTGAGAACTATCTTTACATGTAACGGGAAAAAAATAAAATACTTTATTAATTAAAAATAAATAAATAAATAGATAGATAGATAAATAGATAAATAAATGAATGAATGAGTAAATAAATAAATAAGTACTATCAGCTCCTTCCACTGATATTCATGTGACTCTTTACCATTTTGTTTGTCTCTTTTGGAACACTCTCTAACTTATTAATAGTTTTCTTAAATTAAAACGCCCAGACCTGAATACAATACTTCAGATGAGGTCTGATAAGGACAAAGCATATAGTGGGACTATCACTTCTATAATCCTGAAAACTGATTCTCAAAACTATCCCTGTATTAATACTGTTCAAGTTGACTAACTTTTGACACTGCTACATTAGACTGTTAACTTACATTGAGTTTGCAGCCCACTAAACCTCGAAGATATTTTTTTCAAAACTGTCTAACCATGCCAACCCCATCTTATACTTGGTGAAGTTAATTTTTTTTGTATCAAAGAGCAATATTTTATATTTACCCATATTAAATTTCATCTTATAGTCTGCCTGTGAAAATCCTTTTGGATTCTGCCATTCACTGGGCTAACTTGTGCTTCCCAGCTCTGGTATTTCTGCAAACTTAATGAACATGTCATGTAGGCCTTAATCCAAGCAATTAACAAAAAATGTTTTTTAAATGTTTTGGGTTTTTTTTTTTTAATCTAGCCAAGCACAGATCACTAGGGTAATTCATATTGACAATGAACCATTTACAACCTGAGTGCAGTCATCACACCGCAATCCATCTTATTATCTTATCATGTAATCCATATCTCTCCTATCCTCTCCACAAGAATACTATCAGATAATTTATGAAAAGCTTCACTAAACCCTGGTAATCTATAGCCATAGGTTTCCCCTCATCTACTAGTTTAGCAATCCTGTCAAATAAGGAAATGAAGTTAACGATCTAGGCATTATAGGTATCACCTATGTCATAGGGTTGTTCTAAGGATTAAATGAGAACATGTATAAAGCACTTAAGAAACCTTAAAATGCTATATAAAGGCTATCATTCCTGCCTTGTATAAATTAGGTTGTAAATTCCTCAAGGAAAGGGCCCATACTTCTATTACTTTATCCCCATAATATATAGTGGAAAGCACCATAAAAAACTACAGGCACATACTAATCATTCGTAGCCATCAACTGTTGTTTGGTACCTATCAATTGAGGTCATTCGATTTTTCCCACCTCCCTTTCAAATAAAACCTTAAGTGGGAGACAAAGGTATTCCGGACCAGGAATCACCAGTCTTTTCCAGGAAGCTCTCCAAAGTCAGGATCACTACAATCCGTAGAGAATCAAAATTACAAGTCACCCAAAGGTCAATGGAGAGACAAAAGAGTAGAAACCAATGGGCTGCAGCATACTACTAACTGTGTAGTAGAAGCAACTCAAAATATATTGTCCAAAAACAGTATTCATAGAAAGAGGCTGGGCCAATGATGGACTGAGAGTGAGAGAGTTTAAAAGATAGGCTACATATAGAGTGGATATTCAAACAATGTCAAGAGAACTAAAGGAAGGCTCCAAGCATGTTTATAGATTCCCTGTGTAAGATTTTAGGGAGCACCATGGCCAAGGTTACACTAAATAAAAGGGCATGAATAGAGTACCATCTCCACTGTTGGAAGAATATCCACAATGATGAGATTAAAGTCCACTGAAATATTGAAGAAGCTAAATTCACCACAAATGTGTATATATGAGTTCATGCAAGTTATCTGGGGAGAGGGGTATGAGAAAGTTATTAGTAATGACAACCTCTGGGGAAAGGGAGGGGCAACTTCTACTGTGAATGTCCTCAGTCTAAGGAAGAAGGTAGGGGTGATAGCTTCAAAGCACTAGATGAACTACTTAGCTGTCATACCTCAAATTAGGGAGCCCTATTGTGGGTTCACAGAATCATAAAATCTACTTTAAGAATTCTTCTAATTACCTTATCACTTCCAGGTAGAACTTTTCCTACACATTCACTCATTCAACAAATAGTCAACACAAATTTGCTGACTGCTAATTATACATTGGAGAAGAGACAAAGATATAGAAAATAAAGTCCCTACTTCAAGATATAGCCTAGTGGAAGAACACAGAATATGTAGACAGATAATCAACATAAATTCATAAATGGATTATAAAGTAACAGGAAATCAAATGAGAGAAAGGTCAGTTTTCACTTGGAGGACGAGTGAAGGCTTTCAGGTGTCACTCGAGCTAGGCGTCACACTGACATATTGTCTCTCCCATCTTTAAAACTCTTAGGGAAGGGGGCAGCTAGGCGGCGCAGTGGATAGAGCACCGGGCACTGGATTCAGGAGGACCTGAGTTCAAATCCGGCCTCAGACACTTAACACTTACTAGCTGTGTGACCCTGGGCAAGTCACTTAACCCCAATTGCCTCACCAAAAAAAATAATAATAATAATCTTAGGGAAGGATCTTTGGGTTTTGTCAAAGTTCACTAACTCTCTCAATAAAGTGCTCACGTACTAAGGGATCATGGAATTTAGAACTAAAAGTAATCTTTGAGGATCATCTAATGTAATCTCATTTTATGAGGAAACTAAAGCTAAGAGAAGTTAAGTGACAATACAGGGTAGAGGATTTAAAGAGTTGGGTATAATAAATTAGGAAAAAAACTCCTAAAGGGACAAAGAAAAATATACTTATTAATCTCAATATTCTAGAAAACCAGTATGAGCAGTAGTGAATGACCAAAAAAGGAGGATCTCAATCAAGAGTCCTTACCCAATAAATTAAACCTGCTGAAAGAGCCTGAAGACTTAACACTACATCTCTAAGAAAGACTACATCTCCATCCCTACCATTTGCAAGGATTCTCAGTAGGGAAGAAGGGCAGAGTTGGCAGAACTGCCCTGTCATTATACCCCTAATACCATCTGAAATATCAAAGTTTTGAGAACATTAAAAATGGCTCATCTGCCCTCACAAAAAGCTGATGACCCTTGCTCTAGTTTAAGGACACAAGGCAAATACCTAGTAACATGGGTTTAGAAGAGACAGTAAACAGATGGGCCCTTGGTTCTGAAAATCTCAAAGGACATAGATTGCTCAGAATTCAGATTTATGAGTTACACAGATGTTAAGTGCCTGAGTCGGCATTTGAACCCCAGTCTTCCTGACTCCAAGGCAAATACTCTAGTCACTACTCTATGCTGCCTTTACAGTCACATCCTTTACACTTGTTCTTTGGAATTCTTTGTTTGATATATGCTGCAGCCTCCTTACACCTGCCTGTTCCATTGCCTTCTATGTGATACCCATTTTTAGTCCTTCAGTAGTGTTCCCTATCTCACAGCTAGACAGCATCACCAGCAAAATGTTAGTGTTCAAAAAAAACCCCAACAAAACATTTCTTTGCTTTCATGAAAATTTGAAGACAGTAAAAGAGCTTTACAATCTCCAGAAAGCAATCCAGCCCACTCTCTTCCTCCTGTTCAACTGGGGTTCAATTTATTGTCCAGCTGCCCAGTCTGTCCTGTGTTGGACATGCTCTATACTACTGGACAAGCTCTGCATAAGCAGGCCCATTAAAGTGCATATTGAAATCTAGGCAACAGATATTCATCCATTTGGAAAAAAGTTGTCTTTTTTTTTTTTTAAAGAAACTGCTTTCTTTATCAAGGAACCACCACACTTTTTCCCCTAACATTATAGTTCCAGATAAGCTTATAGAAGAAAAAGAGGACAAAGATGTGAAAAGCAGAGAGACTGAATCAAGTAATATAGAGACCTTGTGGAGATGTTATATTGTGAGGGTTTTAAGGAACAATATATAAGGTATCTGAAGGAAAATTTTGACACCTTACTAATACGAAAAAGTAAGCAAAAGAATATCGCTTAAAAAAAAATATATATATATATATAGCTAACTACCTACTTATATGCCTACTCTCTTATCTATACAAAACCTTTTAAAAGCCATTTATAATGTACTAAAGGCATATTTGATTAAAGTATTAGAAGAGAACAAGCCAGACTTTCTCAAGCAATATCAACAATGGAATGCATCTTCAACATTTCACAATTAACTGGATGACAGAGAATATAAGAGCCCATGGTGCTTCCTATTTGTAGATTACACAAAAGCACCTGATTCTGTGATATAAAATATGACCTTACAGGTTCTTTTACAACAAGCTACACCCATCCATACATCAAGACCATCAAGATTTCTTGGGAGATGAAACGATAGAAATAACTTGTTCAATGACCCTCTGATAATAAACATCAGCTGAGGAAGAAAACTGGGAGATCTCATTGGTACTGTGAAGGAGTTACAATATGGGGTCAGGTCAACGTAGGATTCCCAGTAAATAATGAGGCTCTCTAGATGCTCTTCTTTGTGGGCAACATTGGGTTGAATGCATTAAACCCCTTAAGACTGTAGGAAGAGATCTATAATCTCTCAAAGGAGTTTAGCCAACCTGTCCACAGCCATTTTTGTTATGCTAATATAAAAATAAGTTAAGATTTTAGATATCTTTAAAGCAGCAAAGACCTCTACAAACTAGACTGTCATTTCTTTGTACTATGCATTTGTCCCACTTGTACTAACAATCTGTTACCCATTGAGCCTGCCCAATACAAAATCAACTGTTATGTGGCATAACCAGAAGGTATTACTTAGAGAAAAGGGGGAAAAAGGGAGAGGGAAATCAAAAAGGATAGAAAAAACGGAATACTTGCTCATGAAAATCTTGTATTCCACTTTGGGGAAACAAAATGTACACATATGAAATTAATTAAGAAAATTTACAAAACAATGAGCAATATCGAAGTAGTATCTATATACTGTAATAATGGTGCTCCATTACCTCCAGGAACTTTTAAAGAGCTTCATAACCTGCCCCTTTCTACCTTTCCCATCTTCTCACACCTTACTTTTCTCCACATACTCTATCATTGAATGACACTGGCCTCTTTGCTGTCATTCAAATGGGACACTTCATCTCCTGACTCTGGTATTTTCACTGGCTGTCCCCCATACCTGAAATGCTCTCCCTCCTCATCTGTCTCCCAGTTTCCCTTGCTTCCCAGATAAAATCCCACATTCTATAAGAACCCATTTCTGATCCCTTTTAATGCTAGCATCTTCACTCTAAGATTATTTTCATGTGTTTAACATGATTATACATATAATTTATATCAGATTGCTTGCTGTCTTGGGGAGGGAGGAGGGAAAAATTTGGAACTCAAAATCTTACAAAAATGAATGTTGAAAACAATCTTATATGTAATTGGAAAAAATACTATTAAGTAGCAAAAATATTATTTTCAGGTTGATCTTCAATATATTTTGTTGCATAGTTGTATGCACGCTGTCTTCCCTATTAGCCTGTGAACTCCTTGAGAGAAGGGACTATTTTGATTTTGAGTTTGCTTTGCTTGGTAAAGAGGCTTTCTTTGAATCCCTAGAAGTCCTGGCACATAGTAGGAATTGAATAAATGTTTATGCTTTGACTTAAGTAAAGAAGTGATAAGTTGATAAACCCCAATTAGAGATAATTTCCTGGAAAAGGTTAATTTGGGGCTATATTTTGGAAATGTTATCCAAAGACTGGCAAGAAGAAAAGCATTTAGGTTAAATAAGTTACATGGAATAAGAAATGAGCAAATTAAAAAAGTAGGAGAGTATGGAAAAGTTTAGTTTAGCTTGCCTGGCCAATAGAGCCTAAGATCTACATTTAATGAATTATAAAAGAACCCCCAAAATTTTTGCAAGTCTAAGGGTGAAAGGTCTGTGCTTTCTGACACAGGAAACATGCTAGGCTCTTTAATAGGAATAGAGAATGAACCTGTGATTTCAATGGTTATAGGTGACTCTCAGGTGAGGAAACTCCTTTAAAAAAATTATCAATTACACGTAAAAACAAGTTTTAACATTCATTTTTTAAAATTTTATGTTTAAATTTAAATTTTTTAAATTGAGTCATGTGAGAAAATAATGGGTTTTGGGATGCTCAAAGGCCCCAGCTCGAGGGGACTGATTGGATTGACTGAGATTGACTGAGATTGACTGACTTAACTCACTTAAAGTTAATTCAATTAAAACCACACCTGCCTGGCCCTCAAGAGGGTGTCTGTTCTCAGAGGCTGTGGATTCTGACCTCAACACGGTCATTGGTCCAGTGAACCAATGATTTGGGTGATGCTAAACCAATCAGCTTGAAGCAGTGTGTAAGGACTGCCTCTCCTCCAGATGCAGGGAAAGTTTCCACTTGCAGTTTCTCTGGCAGACAGGCTTGTGGAAGATGACTTGAAGAAGAACCAGGCCAGGCTGGAGCTCTAGGCTAGATAGGCCTTTTCTTAACTTTCTTACCCATGTGTTCTCTTTTTACTAATACTTGGTATGCTTTAATAAATGCTTAATGCCCAAAACTGGTGCTAAAGCTTCTAATTTATAAGTAACAAATATATTAGCAACCCCTTGCTAATTTTCCCTAAACTTGGGACAGAAATAAGGTGACCACACATTTAATTTTACATGTCACAGTTCCAAATTTTTCTTCTTCCTTCTCACCTTCCCTTACTAATACAGCAAGCAAATTTTATATAAATAATTTGAAATAAGTGAGAAATAAAGATTTCCCCAAAAATATAGAATGTGAGCAAAAGAAAAGCAGCTGCTTTGATATGTTAATAAATGTTGACTGTTTAACCCAATGAAGACTAAAAAGGTTAAAAATACAACTCAAGGTAAAAAAAAAAAAACCAAACACTTTTCTGAAGAAACATAAGCTATAAATAAGACTATGGGGAAAATGTTCACTAATAAGAAAAATACAAATTAAATCAGCTCTGAAGTCTCATATCACAAGCTGACAAGGTGATAAAATATAGAAAGAGTTAAAGGAACTGTGAGAAGTCAGCACACTAATGTACTGTTGGTGGAACTGTGAACTGATCAAATCATTGTGGAAAACAACCTTAGAATTATGAGATACAAATTACTAAACTGTGTATACGCTTTGATCCAGCAATCCCCTATTGGGCACAATTTCAAGATGGCCAAAGTCTGATATAGGCCAAATATTTTGAAGAGTGGTTTTTTTTTTTAGTATTTTTTGTAGTAACAAATACATGGAAATAAAGTAAGTGCCGTTTGACTAGGGAATGACTGAACTAATTTAGATATATGAATAAAATGAAATAATATTGTGGGAAAAGAAGCAACTTGAGAAATTTAGAGAAAACATGGAAAACTACCACTGATCAAGAATTATAGAAGCAATAAATAAAATCATGCAAACATCAACAACACTAAAATAAATCAGGACTCATTACTAAAATGTACCAGATTAATCTTAATACAGAGAACTAAAAAGAAAACAAAACTTCCCTCTCCTCAGTAAAGAATGTGCATAAACTGGCAAATTCAGTTCCATGACAGATGATCTTCTTAACTGTTTCTTATGTTACAAGGTGGGAGGGGGATTGGAAGAAATTGTTGAGAAATGACAATAGCATAAACTCTACATTCTATTATCTGTCTCACAGATCCACAGTCTTTAAGGTGATGGAAGGAAGGACAATGGAATCCCTCAATAAAATGGAATAGCAACTCCAGAACCCAAACTTTTATCAGAGAAGTTCAGAATATTTCAGAGTGAGGATTGTGTTTCTAACTAAATGAATCCATAACTTTGTTTTTTGCCACACTTATCAAATGGCTATTTCCTTCTCTCTTCAAAATATAACCTGAGGGGGCAAGTCACTTAACCCCAACTGCCTCACTAAAAAACAAACAAAAAATATACCTAAGAGACACTAAAACATCAGCCATCATAAAAGAAAATAAACTTCACTGAAAAGTCCAGCATGTGTCTCTAAGAAGAGTTGGAGGACAGATACATCCCTTTTTTCTGCACTTTCTCCCAATCCGATTATATGACTGCTTCTTTCTTATCCCAACCCTCTCCCACGCCAGTCACATACTGTTACTCAAACAAAATAACAATAATCTAAGAGTCTGAAAGCTCTTGCATTATTAGAGACTGTGCCCAGTTCCCACAATGCTTGCTACTTTCCCAAGAAGAGGCCAGTGAGATTTGACATGAACCAAATCTGTCAACAGAGTTGAAGACAGACACGTGGGTTCTAAGAGCTGTGGTGGAAAAAGCATGCAGCTCCATTCAGCTCCAAACAATGATAAATAATTCAAGAAAAGAACTGCCGCAATAGAGAGCGCAGCAGCAGGATTTAAGACAAGATTGCAGGCTGGAGTCTGGGTGTGAAATCAGAACCCAATAGAAAATGAAATTTATGTCAATAAATTCCTAAGCCCTTGCAGGCAAGGTGACTACAGCAATCGCCACTCAAACCAGTTGCCAGCATTATGATCTACCTAGACAAAAAGCAAAAATCCTTCAGTCAATCAATCAGCAAGCTTTAGTAAAAAACAAACAAAACAAAAAAAATCAAACCATCCCTGCTCTCAAAGGGCTACATCAGGAACCTGCCTTAATTGATAATGAAAGAACTGATGATCAAGTCCTGTAGTTGGTAAGAGCAAATCCCACAGAGAAAACAGGCCCAAATGATACAAGGAGGTATTTTATTTAAGGAATTAAGAGTCTATTTCCACAGGACTCAGTTCTAAATCCAGCTTCAATGCAGACCCTGATTCATGTATTGTGCCTCTAACACTGAGGGTACAATAAGCACTCAGAATTTTGTATGTTCATTTTTTCTGCATCTCATGAAACAGCACATGTACATACATGATTTACATCCTTCAGCACAAAGGCTGGCTCTGATACAAAGCAGTAGCTGTGACTAAGACTTTCTCAGATTTAAATTAGACTTGTAAAGTTATCTGACAGAGCTGCTTATAATACATGAGTATTGCTGAGGACCCTGGGTTCATTTAGGTCTTGCTACTTTATCCCATAGCAAAGAGAAATTCAGATCTGATAGGAGATCTGACTACTAGGAATCAGTAGGCGCATGCACAAGTCCAATCAATAATGCCTAGTTTCAGGAACCAGTATGAGGTAGGGCCTAAAGGAATGACTATCATCAACAGAACTAAAATGTATCACCCTAAGTAAATCTCATAACAAAACCAGCCACATGAAGAAAAATGGACCATTCTACAAGCAAGAAGTCTCTCCATATTCATCCCTCAATTTTTGTCAGGTTAAGAATTTTTCTGAGCCATGAAAATCTATAACAATTTATGAAGCAAATGGTGTCTTGTTTATCCATAAAAGTCTAAAATACACTTCAAAAGAAATCACAACATGGTTTTTGCTTACTTTGCTTTGCTCTGACCAAACAAAATGAATGAAAAAAGAATTTATTCTTGCTCTATATAAATCATAAACTGTTACATAAGCAATTTTAAGTAGCACCGTTTCTGTCTCAGACTCAACATGAATGGTACATTTGGCTGGGTCTGCACAATGTCATTCAACCTGATCTTATACACACTCACCAGAATATCTATTTGATGTAAGGGGAAACTCTACAGATTTTTTTTTCTGCTGTTCTCTCTTCACTCCCAATATGTCTAGATTCAGGAAACAGACATGAAATAAGACTTTCAAAGATGACAAAGAAAAGGCCACTTACAAGTGGATCCACTCATTTAAGCAGATCCTGCAGTAATAAATTACACAGACTAGCCCAATTTCCCATTCCTATTATACCATTTGTCCTAAGAGATACTACTTTACCTCCATTGTGAATGTAAACCTACATACTACCATCCTTCTGCCTCTTAGCAAGTACAGAGAAGGAGAGCAAAAGGAAAGACGATAATCACAGAATCAGAGGATTTAGAGGAAGGGACTCTAGAGATTAACTGGTTTGGTGCCAAAGGATTTGGTCAAGATCTTGGCTCTACCACTTACTGTATAACCTGGAGCAAGTTACTTATCTTCTCTCTAGAACTGATTTCCTCATCTGTAAAATAAAAAGGTTAGTCTAGATGACCTCCTCTAAGGTCCCTTCCAGTTCTAAATCTGCAGTTCTCTAAGATTATATAATCCAACCTCCCAATATTTCAAGAAACCTATAACAAAAACAGCAGGGTAGTAGGCTTCATTTCAAGAGTTGTTTATCAGTCAACAAGCATTTATTAAGTGCTTACTATATGCAGGCACTGTGCTAAAGTATGGCAAAACAGTCTCTGCCCTCAAGAAGCATACAGTATAGGGGCAGCTAGGTGGCACAGTGGATAGAGCACTGGCCCTGGAGTCAAGAATACCTGAGTTCAAATCCGGCACCTGACACAACACTTACTAGCTGTGTGACCCTGGGCAAGTCAATTAACCCCAATTGCCTCACTAAAAAAAAAGAAGCAGCAGCAGCAGCATACAGTATAAAGGGAGAGACATCATATAAATAACTAAGTAAGTAAGAGATATATAAAAAGGAGATGGAAAGTAATCTTGTAGAGGAAGGTCTTTTGGAGGACTCATAAGGCAACTTTACATTAAGTGGGTTCTATGTAGTGGAAAAAGCACTAGATATAGAGTCAGAGAACCCAGATTTGTGACCCTGGGCAAGTCAGTTAACCTCTTTTTACCTCAGCTTCCTTAATTATAAAATGGGAATAATCATAGTATCTATCTTGAAGGATTGTTTTGAGGATCAAAGCGATAATATCTGTCCCTTTCAACTCTAAATTCTACAATCCTAAAAAGTCCCAAACAAGATAGGAATCGATAGATAAAAGAAGACTGAAGGGACATGGTAAGTTTTCTTTAACTACTGGATTCCTGTATTTTTCAACCCTATTGATTACTAAAGAACAAGCTCACACTGGGTTGTATAACCCTACCTCAATCCTCCCAACAACTTGTTTTAGACTCAAAATGTCTTTCTGAATCCAATTTTCTCTCAAGCCAATCTGTGTTCCTGCCTAAAAAATAAGATGGTTATAATATTAGTAAGATAGCAACAGTTATTTTCAACCAAACTTCAAGCCCTAAAAGCTCAGAAAAAGAATTTTGTATCAGATAAATAATAGCTAAAGTTGAATCCACAAAATAAGATGAAAGCCACAAAGTTTAAAAAAATAACTCATGAAATAACATGGGGGAACTTTAAAATATTTAGAATTCTACACCATACCCACCCTCCAAATTCTGATGCTTATAAAATCACTACAAAGATCCTCTCTGGCTGGTGCTTCAAGTGTTCAACCGTAGAAGTACTTACCTGATCCCACAAAGGCAGACACTCAGTCTAACCCACACGCCAGAGGAGGTGGTACAGTGATTTAGTCCAGTCAAACAAAGGAAAAATGAGCAATGTGAGAGGGAAAACAAAGTGTGGGCAGCACAGAGCCAGGCAGAAGGGAAAGAACTTCTGGACCCTAGAGAAAAGGGAATGAAAAATCTGCAGGTCAATTTTCCTCTCTGAGAGTTTACTCTAGGTCAGAATTTGGGCAGATCCCACACAACACCCATCTTAAAAAGGTTGAGAGCATCCTACCCGGGATATAGGTGGGGAGGGCCAAAGAGTAAAGAGAAAAACAATAGACAAACTACTACAAATCCAAGAGAAAAGCAGAAAAACCAAAAATCCAAAGGAGAAAGCCCAAGCATTGTCTAGCTCAAAAGCAGAAAAACAAAAAGAGCCTTAATACAGATGGAAGGAAAAGTAAGGAAAAACTCAGAGAGGTCAGAGTACAATAAGTATCATTTCATGAGGTTTGGTTCATTTTGGACCAAAATTCCTTGATAAAAAAGATAATTCTGCAGACTCCCTAGAGATTATAGAATTGCAGCAATAAACTCCAATATGATTCAAAAGCAAAATAAAACTTCAAATAGAAGCTATTACAAATGAAATCAGATCAGAAATCAGAATTCTCAAAGCAAAACTGAAAAAAAAAAAGACAAAGAACAGGGTAAAAAAAATAAGATAAAAGAATAAAATGACATCATCAACAAGAGGCAACAAGGTCCTACAATGCTAAAGGCTTATAGGAACCTTAAAGAATCAAAAAAATACATATTAATAATATTGACTATGGTAAATCAATATCTTTTCTAAGAGTGGGAAGTTGCAGAAATGGGGAGAAAGGAGGTAAAGAAAACAGGAGCTGGAAATGTGTCCCCCACCTACCAACAAAACACACCCTGCTGGTGGGTTGGCCTTCCTCATCTCACTCCCTACTCCAATTCATCCTCTATTGAGCTGGCAAAGTGATTTTCCTAAAGAACAGGTCCCACTTGCCTACTCAATGAACTTCAGTGGCTCCCTGTTGCCTCCAGGATCAAACACAAAATCCTCTGCTTGGTGTTCAAGCCCCCCTCCTTTACTTTTCCATTCTCAGTTTCCAGCATTTTCTCTGGCTGTACCTCCAGGCCCAGAATGGTCTCCCACCTACTGATCTTTCTGGCTTCCTTCAAGTTCCAACCATAATCCCAGCTTCTACAGGAAACATTTTCCAACTACTCAATTTTAATGTCTTCCCTCTTTTAATTATTTTTCTTTATATAACTTGTTTGTACATATTTGTTTACTATCTCCTCCATTAGCCTGTGAAGCCTTTAGGGCTTGGGACAGTCTTTTGGCTTTTTGTAACCCCAGTGCTTAGCACAATGTCTATCATATAGTAAGTGCTTAATAAATATTTGCTAACTAGTTATGAAATAACATCAAAAATTGGAGATAGAATCAAAATAGTACTTAGGGGAAAATTTATGTTCCTAAACTTTTACATCAATAAAACAGACCAACAAATTGGGCATATAACTGGAAAAAACCTAAAAACCCCACAAATATAAAATCCCCAATTAAACAAAATAGAAATCGTAAAGTAAAAAAAGAAAATTAGCAGAATAAAACTAAGAGCTAGTTTAAAAAAAAAAAGATAAGCCATTAGTTCGTTTGGTTTTAAAAAAAAAACCCAAATGACATATACCAAAAATGAAAAATGTGAATTCACAGCAATAAAGGGGGAAAAAGGTGATTATTAGTGGCTATTTCTCTCAACTATATGTCAATAAATGGACAATCTAAATGAATTAAGTGGAATATTTATAAAAATATAAATTTCCCAGATTAACAGGGAATAGAGAGTCCTTTAATAATCCTTTCTTAGAAGGAAACTGAATAAACTACAAATGAACTCCCAAAGAAAAAACCCCTGGCTAAATGGATTTACATATGAATTTTACCAACCATTTAAAGACCAATTCATTCTAAAACTTAATAGTTTGGAAAAAATGCAAATTGGGGATGCTATCAACTTCTTTTTATGATACAAATAAAGTCGATCTCTAAACCAGGGAGAGTCAAAACAGAAAAAGAAAATTATAGGACAATTTCCCTTATTAATATTGATGCAAAAATTTTAAATAAAATATTAGCAAGGACCATACCCCAACATATATTAGAAAGAACATATAAATTCACACCAGGATGCAAGGCTGATTCAGTATTAGGTAAACTATGAACATAATTGACCATATTAATATAAAAGCCAAAAAAACCATGATTATTTCAATAGATGCAGAAAAGGTTTTGATAAAATACAACCATTAACAAGTATCATCTGTAATAAGAATAAGCCAGAAGCCTTTCCAAAAAGATAAGGAGTGAAGTAAGGATGTCTGTTATCACCATTACTAATTAATATTGTATTAAAAATTCTAGTTATAACAACAGAGGCAGCTAGATGGTTCAGTGCTTAAAGCACTGGCCTTGAAGTAGGGAGGACTTGAGTTCAAATCTCACTTCAGACACTTACTAGCTGTGTGACCCTGGGCAAGTGACTTAACCTCAATTGCCTCAAACATCGGAGGCCATCTCCAGCTATCTCCAGCTGTCCTAATAACATATCTTGCCACTGGACCCACATGGCTCCAGAGGAGAAAGTAAGGCTGGTGACTTTTTGCACAGCCCTTCTTCACTTAAATCAAATTCATTCCAAGTCATGACATCTGTCATGGTCTTCTTCGAGAATGAAGGACAAACAACAACAACAAATGATATCAATAAGACAAGAAAAAGAAATCGAAGGCATGGGCATAGGCCATGGGGAAACTTTTTCTATCACTTTTTGCAGATGACATAATGGTTTACTTAGAGAACACTAAGTTAAATTTAGTTGGTGCTCTCAACTAAAAAGCTGACTGAAACAATTACCTGCAGCAAAATTGCAGGACAGAAAATAAAACCATGCAAATCATCAGCATTTATTATATGTTACAAAGAAAATCCAACAAGAAGAGATAAAAAGAGAAATTACATTTAAAATAACTGTGGCCAATATAAAATACTTGGGAGTCTACCTGCCAATACACACAGGAATTTTATGAACACAATTAAAAACATTCTTCACACAAATAAAGACAGATCTAAATAACTGCTCATGGATAGGTTGAGCCAATATAATAAAATTGACAATACTATTTAAATTAATTTGCTTATTCAGTGCCATATCAATAATCCAACTATCAGATTACTTTAATTGGGTTAGAAAAAAATAATAATTCAGCTGGAGAAAAAAAAGGTCAAGAATATAAAAGAAATCCGTGGGGGGAAAATGGGAAAAAAAGAAGGGATACTAGCAGTACCAGATCTCAAACTATACACATTTGTAATCATCAAAACAATTTGGGATATATACCTAGCAGTGGAATCAATGGGACAAAGCAGTATAAATTGAATTCAAAGTCTTTTTGGATATAATTCCAAAACACTTTACAGAATAGTTGCACAATTCACATCAACACCAACAATATATTAATATTCTCCTCTAAGAACTCCTCTAAGAATTGTCATTTTTTAAAAAATCATCTCATGGAATGATGGAATCTCTGTATTGTTTTCATTGCATTTCTCTAATTATCAGTGACTTGGAGCCTTTCTTTGTATACACCACTGATAATTTACATTTGTTCTTTTGATAACAACTTGTTCATCTGCTTTGAGCATATATCTACTGAAAAGTAGTTCTTTCTTTTATATTTGAATTGTTATGTGTGTGTGTATACACAACCCCTTGGATATCTATATCTAATATGTCTACCTATCTATCTATATGTACCTTCCTACCTACCTACCCGACTTACCCACCCACCCATCCACCCATCTATCTATCTAGGATATCTAACCATTATCAGAGAAACTCATTATAAAAATTATTTCTCCCAATTAAGTAGCCCACTTTGAATTTTGGTTGCATTATGTTTCTACAGGAGTTTTCAATTTTATGCAGTAACAAAATGTCCATTTTATGTCCTATGATTTTGTTGGGGCAAGAACTCTTTTCTTATCTATAACTGTCAAAAGTATTTCCTTCTACCCTGAAAAAAAAAAAAGTATCTCCTTCTTTGCTCCTCTATTACCTTTTACATCTAGGCCATGAAGCATACTGTCATGAAATAGTTAGGCCTCATTTTTGTCAAATTGTTTTCCAATTTTCCCAGCAGTTTTTGATGACTGGTGATAAGAGTTTATCAAAACCTATTCTACCATATTCCTTTACTTTAATGCTGTCTAGCCAATCTTTTCCACTGATCAACTTGTCTGTTTCAGAATCAGTACCAAATAATTTTGATGATGGCTACGTCTCCTTCCCACTTTTTCCATTATTTTCTTGAGATTCTTGAATTTTTGTTCCTCCAGATGAATTTTGTTATTTTTCTAGTTCTATAAAATAACCCTTTGGTAGTTTGATTGGGATGGCATGAAATAACTTAATTTGGGTAGCATTGTCATTTTTATTACATTGGCATAGCCCAAATATGAATAATTATTGTTTCTAATTACTTATGTTTGTCTTAATCTCAGTAAAAAAAATGCATTTATATTTAAATGTTCCTGTGTCTCTTGGTAGGTGAGCTCTGCAATATTTTATATATTGTATAGCTATTCTAGAAGGAATTTTTCTTTCTCTTATTGATATTCTGTTGATTACAGGAAAGCTGATGATTTAAATAGATTTTATAAACATTTCATTTTTTAAATGGCTATTTTGCTGGTTATTGTTTCAATTCATTTTTTTTTCTTTTTTTTCCTTTTTGGTGGGGCAATGGGGGTTAAGTGACTTGCCCAGGGTCACACAGCTAGTGAGTGTCAAGTGTCTGAGGCCGGATTTGAACTCAGGTACTCCTGCATCCAGGGCCAGTGCTTTATCCACTGTGCCACCTAGCTGCCCCTTCAATTAATTTTTAATTTAATCTCTAGGTAGACCAGAAAATTGGAGGAAGGAGGAAATAAGCATTTATTAAGAGCCTACTGTGTGACATGCACTGGCTACATATGTTATCTCATTTTATCCTTTTATCTCATTGGACCATCATATTATATGCAAAAATCAGTCACTTCATTTCTTCTTTACCTATGCTTTCCTTGTCTTATAGAATAATACAATTACATATTTTAAAAAGAAAGAACCCCTACATGAACTGAAGCAAAGTGAAATGTACTGTATACAAAAATAACAGCAATAGTAGGGGGTGAAATGCTGGGAAGCATGTGGTTATTTTCAGCAAGGCAATGATCCAATATAACCCTGAAGGACTTATGAAGATTGCAGCCCATCTGCAGAGAAAGAACTGATAGTATCTGAAAACAGATGGAAACACATTTTTTTAAAATTTTTTCTTTTCCTCTTTGACAATTCCTTAATCTGAAGTTTTGGGGTTTTTGGACTGTTTTCTCTCACAACTAGCTAATATGGGAATTTCCCCATGACTACTCAGGTATAACTTATTTTCAATTGCTTGAGTTCTTGTGGGTGGGAGGTGGGAATAGAGGGAGGAAGAGAAGTTGGAACACAAAGTTTTAAAAAACTGATGTTGGGGGCAGCTAAGTGGCGCAGTGGATAGAGCACCGGCCCTGGATTCAGGAGGACCTGAGTTCAAATCCGGCCTCACACACTTAACACTTACTAGCTGTGTGACCCTGGGCAAGTCACTTAACCCCAACTGCCTCACTAAAAAAAAAAAAAACTGATGTTAAAATTTGTTTTTACATATATTTTGGAAAATAAAATTCTATTAAAAAAAAAAAAGAACCGGGGCAGCTAAATGGCGCAGTGGATAGAGCACCGGCCCTGGAGTCAGGAGTACCTGAGTTCAAATCCGGCCTCAGACACTTAACACTTAACTAGCTGTGTGACCCTGGGCAAGTCACTTAACCCCAATTGCCTCACTAAAAAAAAAAAAAAGAAATATAGGATACTGAATGTGAAAACAAGAAGAGATAGGTTCAAATCTTGGCTCAGTTTCAATTTAAGTATGACCCTAGGAAATGCACTTAATCTCTCTTTGCCTCAATTTTCTCATCTGTAAAATTAGAAAGGTAGACTTGGTGGCCTTTAAGGTTCCACCCAGTGCTAATCTACAACTGTATGATTGTTTTTGAACTGAGTTCCTTTTTCCTTCTTTTTCTTTTCCCATTCACCTAAGAATAAAAAGAACTATAGGAAAATAGTCAGCAGTCATTGAGATTTTTTGCTATTTTTCAAAGAAAAATTTTAAAACAAAAGAAAAAGGGCAGAGAAGAAAGCACTAGAAATAGCAGAACAGCAAAAATACTATATTGGACTTCTGCTGAGTCCACTTAAGCATAGATAAGATGGTGCACAAAGTACCTTTACTTTTGTAGAGTTTGCAGGAAATACTAAGGCCTCTCAGGAAGTCAGACCAATGACCTAACTAACTCTATTTATAAATATATTCTTTAACATTTATCTGAAATCTAAATTTCCATAAGCCAAATCCTATTTTACATTAGCTTACATTATAACAGATACTATATTCATTTTTCATAGATTTCACTGGCCAGTGACGGGCACTCTGGAGTTTCCCTATTGCCAGTAGTAATTTAATGAAGTACAGTCAGTTCTGCTATAAGTTTATATGCATTCCCAAAAAGAATCATGCTATAGGAAACTGTACTATAAAAACCACAAGGCTTTGGCATTAGAGATACAATGCTTAAAAACTTTGTCAGTAACACATAAAAAAAGATAGGAACCTAATAAAAATGGCAAGAGTATTATACATGTTAAATGGTTAAGAAATATGTAAATACTACAATAACAGTGGTAGTATTCTCAGACTCAGGATGCTGCTACTCAGCCTGAGTTCCAAGCTGACAAAATCTCTTAAGCAAGTTGGGCAGGCCACAACTCTGGGCCTTGGGGCCAGAGGCCATGGCAGAAGATGGTAGTGTGGAGCAGAAGAGCCCTCCCAGATCCTACTTCACCAGAAGATACAAAATAGTTATGGTACTTTACCTTGCAGTTGTTGTTCAATTGTCAACTCTTAGTGACCCTATTTGGGATTTTTTTGGCAAAGATACTCCAGTGGTTTTCCATTTCTTTATCCAGCTCATTTTATAGATATGGAAATGAGGCAAACAGTGTTAAGTGATTTGCCCAGGGTCACACAGATGTTAAGTGGCTGAGACCATATTTAAACTTGGGAAGTCAAGTCTTCCAGACTGTACCATCTACTTGCCCTTTACCTTGACAAAGACCTGAAGTTTGCTTGTGGAAGTAGGTGCTGAAAAGATTACAACTTAGTGAGTTATTGTGAAATGGTGCAATTTTCTGTATTCTCACTATTTCTCATTTGTGCATAAGTAAACCAAAATCAGCACTATCTGCAAAATGTTCCCTAATGTACTAATCCCATTACAATAAATTCACATTTTCAAAACAAAAGTTACAGCAGTATTCACTATACTTTTGGGCAGCTCTAAGTGGAAGGAAGTTTTTTGCCTTAAAAACAAAACCTGCCACCCTCCACCATTGAGCTATCAATCTTATTTATGCCTTCAAGGACCAAAAAGAAAAAATTTAACCTTGTTTCCATATGACAATCCTTCAGATATTTGAATAGAGCCATCATGAATGCTCTAGTCTTTTTTCCAAGCTAAAAATCCCTGGTTCCTTCAACAAGTTCTACAACATAGTAGAACAACATTCACTTTCTATCCAAGTCAATCTCCTCTGAATGTACTCCAGCTTACCGTGTCCCCCAAAATGTGGTACCTAAATTAGACAAAATACTCTAGTTGTAATCTGATTAGGGCAGAACACAATGGAATTATCTTCTTTGTTCCAGCCCCTAAATTTCTATTTGTCTATTCTAAAACTTAGTCAGTCTTTGTGATTGTACCAAACTATTGTCATGACTTGTTAACTACTCCTCCCTCATTTTTACTTATGTAGTTGATTTTTTTGGATGGAGTAAAATTTTTTACATTTACCCCTATTAAATTTAATCTATTAGATTTAACACATCATTCTAGACTATGAAGATCTTTTTAGGATCTCTAGTCTGTGATGTACCAATGTTTGTTGTAGTAGTTAACAGTAAAAGAGGAAGAGAAGGAAGAACTGCAGAAGCAGCAGCAGTAGTAATTCACATAGCATTTTATAGTTCACAAAATAGCTTCCTACAAAATCACCTAACAACCTTATCAAGTAAATAAGGCAAGTATTATTCCCCATTTTACAAATAAAGAGTTTATAAGTTCCGTGACTTTCCCCAAGTTACATAACTCCTAAGTAGTAGCTAAAACTTGAATCTAGTTCTTTTAAGTTCTGTGTTCTTTCTTCCACACCACGATGCCTGTCTTAGAGAACCGAAAATTAAAACTTAAATACACTAAAGAAAGGCTTATATAAGAAACACTACAATAAATCCTTTTGTAAAGCAAGAAATGTTTGAAATAACATATTTTTCCTAAAATTTTCAATCAATCTAAGAGATAACATAACTATATTTTTTAAGTTTTTCAATGGGCAGAAACAGGCACCTTCATACTCCCTGCTACTAGTAACTTCTAGTTTATGTGTTTTATAAACTTAGCCAACAGATTTTCACGCTAAAATCCTTTGTGAGGACTTAGCTTTGTCTTCTTTTAGGGTCATATGTTCAGTTTGAGCTCTGAACGTTAAGTGAGAGGTGAAAAACTAAGGAAGAATGTTTAAAAGGGTAGCATCAAAAATGGTTACATGGTGGGGCAGCTAGATGGCGCAGTGGTTAAAGCACCGGCCCTGGATTCAGGAGTACCTGAGTTCAAATCCGGCCTCAGACACTTGACACTTACTAGCTGTGTGGCTGTGGGCAAGTCACTTAACCCCCATTGCCTAAAAAAAATAAAACAAAACAAAAACAAAAATGGTTACATGGGAGAAATCCAGAAGAATCAAGGAAAAGAGTGTTTTTACAATGGAGACTAAAAGGAAGAAATCCTTAGCAACAAGTTTCTTCCACCTTCCCACCCCACCTCCCCCCCAAATAAAGAACTCTACATGGAAATCTTCATCTTCATATTGTTTATTCATCTCTCTCAGTAATTATGCTAGGGAAGTGGTAAAGAATGCTGAATGCTTCCTTCTGGAGTAAAATGGATTGTTTTCAGTAAGTACTTAAAGCAGCTGTTGCTGGATAGAACAGGGAGTAGTGAAACAGGACTTTAACAGCGGGACGTGTGTTGTTCAAATCCCACCTTGGACTAAATTTAATGGTTGTGTGACCCTAGATAAGTAATATTAGCTCTCAGTCTCAGTTTGCTCAGTCTGTAACATGAGAATAAAAATAGTACTGGAGGCAGCTAGGTGGCGCAGTGGATAGAGCACTGGCCCTGGAGTCAAGAGTACCTAGGTTCAAATCCAGCCTCAGACACTTAACACTTACTAGCTGTGTGACCCTGGGCAAGTCACTTAACCCCAATTGCCTCACTAATAAATAAATAAATAAAATTTTAAAATTTAAAAAATAAAAATAAAAATAGTACCTACCTCACAAGATTATTGTGAGGATCAAATGAGAACATTCAAAGGGTTCTGCAAATCTTCAAGCACTATGGCAAAGAACTGGAAATTGAGGGGATTCCCATCAGTTGGGGAATGGCTAAACAAGTTGTGGTATATGAATGTAATGGAATACTACTGTGCTGTAAGAAAAGATGAGCAGGCAGATTTCAGAAAAACCTGGAAAGACTTAAGTAAGTGGACTGATGCTGAGTGAAGTGAGCAGAACCAAGAGAACAGTGAACACAGTATCAATAACATTGTGTGAGGATAAACTGTGATAGAGTTGTTTTTCTTTTTTTGATGTTTTTACCTTTTGTTCTGATTCTTCTTTCACAACATGACTAATGCAGAAATATGTTAATCTGATTGTACATATATAACCTATATCAGATTGCTTGCTATCTTGGGGAAAAGGGAGGGAGAAAAATTTGGAACTAGAAATTTTATAAAAACAAATGTTGAAAACTATATCTACATGTAGCTAGAAAATAATAATTTAAAAATTTATGATAAAAAAACTTATTACACAAGTAATACACAGACTCTTTTTTTTTTTTTTTGGCAGGACAATGAGGGTTAAGTGACTTTCCCAAAGTCACACAGCTAGTGAGTGTCAAGTGTCTGAGGCCGGATTTGAACTCAGGTCCTCCTGAATCCAGGGCCAGTGCTTTAACCACTGTACCACCTAGCTGCCCCAGCAATACACAACTTAAAAAAAAAAAACCAACTAAAAAACATATATCTTCAGGTACTATATAAACACCAGTTATTCTTATGTCCATCAGCTAAGACCCTATTTTTTTCCCTATACCACTTTATCACATATTCTCGGATTTTTTTTTCCCTTTTCCACAGTTGAACATTTGCTCCAGGAAAATGGGATGATAAATGTAACTGGCAACACTGTACTCTTGATCTAAGGGGCCCAAATCCAATTTTCTCTCAGGCAGCTGTTTCAAAGGTCTTGCTAACCTTCATTCCAAATGGAAGAGGGCCTCAGAGATCAAGAGAACAACTTTGTTAAATTGCCCTTGGTTACCAATATGAAAACAATGACAATACAAACAAAATTAATTTACAGAATCAGTGTCATACCAATAATACAACCAAAGAATTACTTTATAGAACAAGGAAATAATAAAATTTATCTAGAGGGGAAAAAGTGATGAAATCTTAAGGAAAATGGGGGGAAAAGTGGGAGGAAAAAAGAAGCCAACAAATAGCAGAGTATTTGATAAAGCAAAGATTCCAATTTCTAGTATAAAAGTTCACTAAAAGACAAAGAATGCTGGGAAAACTATAAAGTAGTTTGGCAGAAAATAGGTTTAGACTAACAACTCAACTCACTCTGTATGGCACGATAAGTTCCAAATGGGTACAAGACCTAGATAAAAGGTAACATCATAAAACAAAGAAGCAGAAGAGCCTTTTTAAAACCGCAAATAGGAAAGAGCTCTTCAGTAAACAAGGGACAGAGAGGAACTATCAATGGATAATTGGGTAGTTTTTATTACATAAAACTGAAAAGTTTATGCACAAACAAAATGAATGCAGTTATAATTAGAAGGGAAAGTTAACTGGGAAAAAAATCTTTACATGATTTTCCACTGAAAAAAATATCAGATACTCAAGATATAGAGGTAACTGTTATAAATATTATGAGAACAGGAGCCATTCCTTAGTAGACAAATGGTCAAACAATATAAACAGAAATCAGAACTAGAGTCTAAGGAGATGCCATCGATTGGAGAATGATTGAAAAAAAATGTAGTACATTTATGTAATGGAATATTATTGTGATGTAAAAAATGACATACAAGATCAATCAAGGAAACATGTTTGAACTATGCAGAGTTAAATGAGCAGAATCAAGAGAACAATTCATATAATGACTAGAATACTGGAAAAGAAACAACTTTGATCTCTGATGAGATCAGTGACCAGCCAGGATGTCAGAACACCAAGGATGAAACATACAACCCACTGTCTGAGAGAAAATGGCATTTAAGTACAGATTAGCTATATATATATATTTTTTTTAATCTAAATCACTAATTATTAGAGAAATAAACAATTTGTAACTTTGCCTAACAAAGTTAATAAACTGTCCATACCCATCAACCAGTGATACCAATATTAGGTCTATACTCCAAAGAAAGGAGGTAGGACCCATATATACAAAAATATTTGTAGCAGCTCTTTTTGTAACGTCCAAGAACTGTAAACTGAAAGGCTTATCAATTGGGGAATGGTTAAATATATTGTGAGATTAAAACATAACAGTGCTATAAGATGTGATGAAGGTGGCAATTTCATGAAAACTTGGGAAGACTTGTATGAACTGATGAAGAGTGAAGTGAACAGAACCAGAACAATTTATATAACAACATTATTGGAAAGACTCTGAAAGACTTTAGAATTTTAATCAATGCAATAAATAATCATGATTCCAGAGCACTCAAGATTAAACATGTTAGCCACTTCCAGAGAGAAAGGTAATGAACTTAGAATGCACATTGAGACTTTTTTTTTACTTGATTAATGGGGGAAATTGTTTTACTTAACTATGCATTTATAACAGAGACTTTATTTTTCTTTCTTTCTCAATGCAAGTGGGAGGGAGGCAGGCAGAGAAAGTGGATTTGCACTGGAAAATTTTTAATTTAAAAAAATTAAAAGGAACAGATTCAAATGAAAGTATAAGCAGGATATTTTAAAAAGTAACATGTGGAATTATACACACACTTAATATATATTAAGCAGTATGAAAGGGAGGTTCAGTTCTCTCTTGGTGTTCTGCTCTGTGTTTAAATTCAAAATAAATAAAAAATAAGAAATTCAAGCTATCAATGCCTATATTTTAAAAAATGCTCTGATCACTAAACACAAATTGAAATAACTCTAAGGTTTCATCTCACACCCATGAGGTTGGCTAAGATGATAACAAAAGAAAATTAAATTGTTAGAGTGGCAGTAGGAGGTCAAGCATGATAATGCACATTTCATGGAAATGTAAACTGATCTAACTGTTCTGGAAAGTAATTTGGAATTATACCCTCCAAAAGACACTAAACTGTAATTATACCTTTGATTCAGTGATACCACTCCTGGATACATACCCCTTCAGAAATCAAAGACAGATGCAAAGGACCCTTTTGTACAAAATATTTCTAGAAGCACTATTTATTGGAGTAATAAACTGAAATAAAATAAAGACCCATCAACTGGGAAATGACTGAATAAATTATGGCATATACATATAATGGAATGTTACTGAGAGGTAAGAAATGACAAAAAGGATGGATTCAAAGAAACCTAGGAAGGTTTATATGAACTGATTTAGAATAAAGTCAGAATAACCAAAACAGTTTATACAACTATAACACTGTAAAGGAAAACAACACTGAAAGACTTTAAAACGTTAATTAATGGTGTAATCAACTATGACTCAGGGGGCAGCTAGGTGGTGCAGTGGATAAAGCACCGGCCCTGGATTCAGGAGGACCTGAGTTCGGATTCGGCCTCAGACACTTGACAACTTACTAGCTGTGTGACCCTGGGCAAGTCACTTAACCCTCACTGCCCACACCAAAAAAAACAACAACCCACCACCACCACCAACAACAACAACAACAAAACCATACTACAACCCAGAATAGATATTTTGCCCTATCCTTACAAAACAATAGTATTCACAAACTAATATTTGCAACAGAATGACACCTCTGGTTTTTATTCCTATAAACAGTAAACCACTTTTTAAAACAAGTGATAAACATTTTATTTATAGCTTTGGGTTCCAATTTTTATCCCTCCTTCCCTTCCTCCCCTACTCCTCCCTGAGGCAACAAGCAATCAGATATAGGTTATACATGTGCAATTATGTAAAACATTACCATATTAGTCATTTTGTATAAGAAAACTTTAAAAAAGGAGAAAAAAGAAAGAAAGCGAAAATAGCATATGCTTCAGTCTGTGTTCTATCAATATTAGTTCTTTCTTTGAAGATGGATAGTATGTTTCATCAACAGTCTTTGGGATTGTCTTAAATCATTCTACTGCTGAGAATAGTTAACTCTTTCACAGTTCTTAATCAAACAATATTGCTGTCTCTGCACAATGTTCTCTTGTTTCTGCTCTCTTCACTATATCCCAGTTCATATAAGTCTTCCCAGGCCTTTATGAAATCATCCTGCTTGTCATTTCTTATAGCACAATAATATTCCATTACAGTCATATACCACAGCTTGTTTAGCCATTCCCCAATGGATGGGCATTCCTTTTGGTTTCCAATTCATAGCCACCACAAAAAGAGCTGCTATAAATATTTTTGTACAAATAGGTCTTTTTCTCTTTTTGGGGATGTCTCTGGGATATAACCCTAGCAGTGACACTACTACACTACTGGACCAAAGGGTATGCACAGTTCTATGGCCCTTTGGGCATAGTTCCAAATTGCTCTCCATGATGGTTGGGTCTTTTCACAACTCCAACAGTGGATTAGTGTTCCAGTTTTCCCACATCCCTTCCAACATCCAATGTTTTTCTTTTTTGTTATATTTGCCACTCTGATAGATGTGAGATGATACTTCAGAGTTGTTTTAATTTGCATTTCTCTGGTCAATAGTGATCTAGAAGGGGTAGCTAGGTGGCACAGTGGATAAAGCACAGGCCCTGGATTCAGGAGGACCTGAGTTCAAATCCAGCGTCAGACACTTGACACTCACTAGCTGTGTGACCCTGGGCAAGTCACATAACCCTCATTGCCCTGCCCCCCCCAAAAAAATTAGTGATCTAGAGCGTTTTTTCATATGATTATAGATAGCTTTGATTTCTTTGTCTGAAAACTGCCTGTTCATATCCTTTGGCCATTTATGAACTGGGGAATGACTGGTATTTTTATAAATTTGACTCAGTTCTCTATATACTTGAGAAATGAACCCTTTATCAAAGATATTTTTTTCAAAAATTCTTTCCCAGTTTTCTGCTTCCTTTGTAATCTTGAAACAGTAAACCATTTTGAGAAACAAATAAAATAGAAACCTTAGTTTTAAAACAAATTAACCTGTGGGGAGATTGACAATTAATTAAACTTACTTAAAGAAACACAAGAACCTCTAGTTGCCCAAAGAACAAAACTTTAAAATACTAACAACTGCAATAATCTAAAAATAGTAAGAATTATTTTCAATGGATCACTTAGCTAAGAAGGAAACTCCCCTTCCAAAATAAATAATTTTCACATTATATAGATCCTAAGCCATTAGTCTGACTTTTCTCTAAGATAACAGTTATGACAGCTCCCTTAATGAGAGGCCCAATAAATCCAAAGCAAAAGACTCTCTGTGGTGACAATGTCACCTCCACCAAGGCTTCCTATTGATCCACCCTGATAAGTTGACAGGTTACTGACAGGTGTTCCTTGCCCCAAGGATTCTTATTTATTTTAAAACTAGTGTCCACTCAAAACAAATGCAACCAAGACACCCTGACCTGCTGTAGTTCCTTTCCATCCTTGGCAACAATAAACAATTCACAAGTGATTTATCATTTAAAATCAGATTAGTAATTCTATATAAATAAAACAAGTCTGTGGAAGGCTTAAAGAAAAGAGCTCAAAAGGCCAGTTTATAGAGAGTTATGACTTTAAAACCATTATATAAATAGTTGGGGGAGGGGGGAGAGAACCATTTATATCTTTCTATTGGAGAAGTAGGAACAGCTGCATGTTGGTCTTATTACTTCTAAAATCACTGAGGAGGGAGGATGCTAAAAAGCTTATTACTGGTCAATATCAAGTGCCTACAACCAGCCCGCCCCCCCTTTTGAATCAAGTGAACTTCTTTCTAATAGCCTAACTATAGGAAGAGAGGGGCATGACTGCCGATTCCATTCAGAAAGCATTTCTGAAGCACTATGCCTGTGCCCAGCACTGTGCCAGGACTAAAGATAAAAAGACAAAAATAAAACAGCTCCTGTTCTCAAGGAACTGACATCCTAATGGGAGAAAACAATACATACACTGAATCTACAAATTTCAGAGGGGAGGGCACTAGAACTGAGGGGATTCAGATGGTTAGTGGCACCTAAGCTTAGTTTTTAAAGAACTAAGAACCATTGCTGGAGATCAATTTGGAACCATGCCCAAAAGGCTATAAAACTGTGCATATCCTTTGACCCAAGCAATACCACTCTACTAGGTCTATATCCCAAAGAGATCATAAAAAGGGAAAAGGACCCACATGTGAAAAAATATTTACATCCACTCTTTTTGTGGAGGCAAAGAATTGGAAATTGAGGGGATGCTCATCAACTGGAGAATGGCTAAACAAGTTGTGGTATATGAATGTAATGGAATATGAATGTTCTATAAGAAATGATGAGCAAGCAGATTTCAGAAAAACCTGGAAACACATGAATTGATGCTGAGTGAAATGAGCAGAATCAATGGCTAATGCTCTTCACATTCAAAAAAAGAACAATGGAGTCTGAATGCAAATTGAAGCATACTATTTTCACTTTTGTTGTTGTTTCTTCTTTCTTGTGTTTTTTTTCCTTTTGTTCTGATTCTTCTCTCACAACATGATTAATGTTGAAATGTGTTTAACATGATTATAATGTATAACCTATATCAGATTGCTTGTTGGCTTCAGGAGGGAGGAGAGAAGGAAAAGAGAAAAATCTAGAACTCAAAATCTTACTATAATGAATGCTAAAAACTAACTTTACATGTAATTGGAAAAAAAAAGAAAAAATATTATTAAGGAAGAGAAAGAAAGATAGAAAGAAAGAGGGGGGCAACTAGGTGGCAAAGTGGATAAAGCACTGGCCCTAGATTCAGGAAGACCTGAGTTCAAATCCGACCTCAGACACTTGACACTTACTAGCTGTGTGACCCTGGCAAGTCACTTAACCCCCATTGCCCCTCAAAAAAAAAAAAAAAAAGGAAAGAAAGAAGAAAGAAGGAACCAACCAACCCTTGGATTCTATGAGGCAGAAGTGAAAAAAGCTAATTCACTTTTGAGCTGTGGTGACAGAAGCATTGTATCCAAAAAGTGAGATTCTAGTCCCACCCTGGTCAGACCCCATGTAGAGGACTGCTGCTCTGAGCAGCACATTTTAGGAAGGTATTGACAAGGTAGAACATTCATAGGAAGCTATGAAGGATAGTAAGGAGTCTTGAAGTCAGAGGTCAGTGCAGGAACCTAGAGTGAGAACATGCAAAGTAGACGACCTCACCCAAAAGCACAGCCAGAGCCTGCATAAAACTCAATTCAAACTATTATTGAGCTATTATTGTGCTATAAGAAATGATGATCAGGTGAATTTCTGAAAAACCCAGAAAGACTTCCATGAACTAATACTGAATAAAGTAAGCAGAACCAGGAGAATATTGTACACAGTAACAGCAACATTGTGTGATGATCAACTAAGATAGAATTAGCTCTCCTAAGCAATACAATGATCCAAGACAATTCCAAAGGACTCGTGATGGAAAATGCTCTCCACATCTGGAGAAAGAACTGATGGAGTCTGAATGCAGATCAAAGCATACATACTACTTTCACTTTATTTTTTTCATAAATTTTTCCTTTTGTGTTTCTTCCTTCACAACATGACTAATGTGGAAATTTCTTACACGATTGTTCATATATAATCTATATAAAAGTACTGTACTAGGGAGGAGGGAGAAAATTTGGAACTCAGAATCTTATAAAAAATTAATGTTAAAATTGTATTTATGGGGGCAGCTAGGTGGCACAGTGCATGAAGCACCAGCCCCGGATTCAGGAGGACCTGAGTTCAAATCTGGCCTTAGACACTTGACACTTACTAGCTGTGTGACCCTGGGCAAGTCACTTAACCTTCATTGCCCCACCCCACCGCCAAAATTGTATTTACACGTAATTGGAAAAAAATTAAATACCATTTTTTTTAAATTCAGGAAATAAAGCTGAAGAGATTAGTAAATCAAAGAAAACAATCAATAAAAAAATTATTGAAAAGATGGAGATCCCACAAAAAGAAGGAACAAATAACATAAAAACTGCAAGCAAAGACTCAAAAGAAAAAATACTTTACAGAAGTAAGCGTATATGAATACCTAGAAGAAATGAAGAGATACAAAATGAAATAAAAGTTCTGGAGGAAAAAACTGGAAGTAAAATAAAGCACTTAGAACAGAAAATTCTAAACTTTACCCAAGCAACAGACTTCACAAAACAAGAATAGGCCAAACAAAAATAAATGACTCCATGAAATAAAAACTCCCAAAGAAAAAATCCCAGGAATGTCACAGCCAAAATCCAAAGCTTCCACACATCAGAGAAAAGCAGTCCAAGTAATGAAGGGACCAATAAGGATCACACAAGACCTGGCAGGTTCATATATGAGAAAAAATATTGGAAGGCCATACTTTAAAAGGCAAAAGATGCTGGCTTACAACAAAAAATAATTTATCTTGTAAAGGTAAGTATAAATAGAGAAGAGAAAAAATGGGTTTATAATGGAATAGAACAAAGGTGTCAAACATGTGGCCTCCAATCTCCTAAGGCCTGAACCAAATTAAAATGTGATTGGAAAATATTTAACAAAATAAATAAAATATAATAAAACAGATATATAGATATGTGGTTTTCTAAGTCAATGTGTACCAACAGAAATCCTTATTTACAGTTTAGTGGCTCCCCTTTCTACTTGAGTTTGACAATGAAATAAAGTATTTTCTGATGAAAAGACCAGATTTAGATAATTACTGAAATACAAATATGAGTGAAAATAAAGGAAAATTTATTTAAGCAATTGGAAGGAATTGTATATAATGCTAACATTCTAATAGCCAAGAGAAGAAACAAGTGTCCCTTCCAAACCTTCATATCTTCAAAGGGTATGAAGGGAATTAAATAAGAAAAAGAAGTCCTGGGGGTGGATTAATTCTGTTCAGAGGTTTTTAAGAGGAGAAAGAAAAGGGAAGGTAAAAGGAAGGGGATAGAACTTGGTATTTCTCATAACTAGGGTAAATGAGAAGAATATACACATGTGAAAGAAGGGATGGGACTATAAAAAGGGAAGAAATAGCTCCAAGCAAAAGAAATGTCCTGATCTTGAAGGAGGAATTAAAAAAAATGAAATTGGGGTGGGGGTGGGAGGGTTATATCGACTCTGAGACAAAAGGAAATTGATTGGATGAACAAATTATGGTATATTAATGTAATTTAATATTATTGAAAAAAATTTTAAATATTATTGAGCCATAAGAAATGACAAAAAGAATGATTTCAGAGAATCCTGGGTAGTATGAACTGATGCAAAATGAAAAAAACAAAACAAACAAGTTATAACAGGAAATCAACACTAGTAAATGAAAATAATTTTGAAATACTAAAGAACTGTGATCAATGCAATGACCAATCATGTTTCCTGAGTACCTATGATGAAGTATGTTACCCACTTCCTCAAAGAAAGAGGATGGAAATCAGGTATTTGAAGAGAGATACATGTTTGATAACTATACAGATTTTCTTTGTCTGATGTTTATTTGTTACAAGATTTTTGTTTCTTCCTCTCAGTTATTAATTGTTAACATTAAAGATGCCAAAAAACAAAATAGAGTGACTAAAACATTTTCTTTAATGTACAGATCAGAAGAAAATTGAAGAATAAGCACAGACAAGAACAGTTCTGAAATTTATTTTATCTATTTTTAAAGCAAATAACATGAAATGGCGATTCGTGGTTTGATAGATAATACTCTTGTATTTTGTGATGTGTGTGGAAATGCTCTTTTTTACCCTCTAGAGGCAGCTAGGTGACATAGTGGATAGAGTGGACAGACCTGGAGTCAGGAAGATCTGAGTTCAAATCTAATTTCAGACACTTACTAGCTGTTAAAATGGGAAATGACTTAACCTGTCCACCTCAGTTTCTTCATCTGTTAAATAGAGATAGTTATAGCACCTGCGTCCCAGAATTGTTGTGTTGATACAATGAGATAATATTTGTAAAGAGCTTCACAGACCTTAAAGCACTATAGAAATGCTGGCAATTATTATTTATGTTCAGAATTTTTAATAATTTTAAATAGAGGAATAATAATAATAATAATAATAATGAATAGAAAAAGATTCTTCATTGGATCTTCAGCCTATGCCCACATTCACTAATCACATGTAAGTAATTTAATAGATTCAATGACTCATCAGCACAAACATGGCATGTGTATTTCAATGCATAATGAAATTGGGCTCCATACAGAACATTAAATCAGCTTGCACCCTACAAGACAAAGCTCTGACAAAGTAAAAGTCTCAGAAATATCCATCAATTCATTCTTCAATTCAGCCTACACAAATCCAGAAAGCTAGCATTACAAGAGAACACCTCACTTATGCCTACAATCTTAGGATCTGTAAGTAGGTCAAGTTTTCTTACAGTGATGTTTAAGTAGGAATTTAAAAAGCTAATCTTAAGGAAATTAGTTAGGTAGAGCTAAGACAAAACTAAATACAAAGTTCTCCCTCTTCATTCATTTACTGCTCCCAAGATAATTTTTTAAGTTGCCTCTCATCAGTGTACAGGAAGAGTTCTGATACTTTTTTGTTTTTTTACTTTTTAAAATAAATATGGGGGGGCAGCTAGGTGGCACAGTGGATAGAGCACCGGCCCTGGAGTCAGGAGTACCTGAGTTCAAATCCGGCCTCAGACACTTAACATTTACTAGCTGTGTGACCCTGGGCAAGTCACTTAACCCCAATTGCCTCACTAAAAAAACAAAAACAAAACAAAAAAAAACAATAAATAAATAAATATAGGGGCAGCTAAGTGGTGCAGTGGATAAAGGACCGGCCCTGGATTCAGGAGTACCTGAGTTCAAATCCAGCCTCAGACACTTGACACTTACTAGCTGTATGACCCTGGGCAAGTCACTTAACCCCAATTGCCTTACCAAATAAATAAATAAATAAAATATAGCCTTTAGACATGTATGCAAAGAGTTTCTGGAGCACTGTTTTGAACAATCCATGAAAAAGGTATGCAAGAGGACTGTTTTCTGACTGACATCATGATCTAAATGGTTGAACTGATCGAGTGCTAGACCATGGACTTCCCCCCCATCAATTTATTGTGCATTGACTACAAAGCCAAACACAGTGCAAAGTCAGAGAAACAAAGAAAAAGCAAAAACAGACCCTGAGGAGTTTACATTCTATAGAAGGAGATGTTCACAAAAATAGGCATATACAAGAAACATGTAGGAAAGGCCTTTGAGCAGAGTCTTTAGAGAAGGAATTCTAAGAGAAAGTGCGTTCTAGGCATGGAGACAACTACAACAAAGTCACAGAGACGGGAGATGGAAGAAGATCAAATAAGACAGTATGAATGGACCAAACAGTACAAGAAGAGTAAAGTTCAAGAAGACTGAAAAGAGAGGGAGGGAGAAAGTTGCAAAGAGCTTTAAATGTCAATGTTTAGATTTGATTCTAAAGGTACTAAGGGGTGATATAGTCGGATCAGCACTTCAGGAAATTCATTTTGGCATCTATGTGGAAGAAAAACTAGAGTGAGAAAAGATTTAAGGTAGGAAGATCAAAAAGGGTTAAGGAGGCATTGGAGGCCCTGCAGATTCAACTCCAATTCAGCCTGGGGCCCCCAGAGTCAAAGAGGCACCATGGCTGACTCACTGCCCCCTTAGTCCCTGACTGAGGCCCTGCAGAGAGGGGCTCCAATAACCATGTTTCCTCCTTCCTAAGCCATTTGGCTGCCACAAAAGCCCCTCTTCCCTCCACCATAACCTCCTGGCCCAGATCCCAAACATTGGCCATGTACAACGAGACGTTCTCAACCAGGACTCTCAACCAGGATGAGTGGGAACCTTTATTTCCAAAGGAAAAACATGAATTTCACTCCGTGAGGAGCCAAGTGAGTCCCCTTCTTTTCTCCTCCCCCATCCCACAGCACTGACATGGCCCAGGACAGGGGAGCCAGAAAAGAGATGCATACCCCTGTGCCATCCTCTCTCCTGTGGGTCTGTCATACCCTCCTCCTACCTGAGGGCATCATGGCAGCAACATACTGAACACCTGGGACATGGTTCCAGAGCCCCTATCCAAGAGTCACCCACAAAGAAAGTGGGAAGGACACCTGCCTCCCCTGCCCCCCAAAACAAAACACTTTCTTCCAGCACATTCCAACTTTATATTTTAAAAGTATATACAACCACAGACTCCTAATCTTCCCTGTTTTCTATGAAGAACGTTGCCTTACACTCTTCTTCAGATAATGAACACTGTGTATTGTGTGCGCTTTTGAATAATTTTATTTAATTGCTTCCTTTCCTTCTCTCTCCCCTTCCTCCATTCCTCTTTTGCAGTTTGGGGTTGGGGTTTTGTTTTTTGGACAATGATGAACAGGAAAACATTTTTTTCCCCTTTCCATAGACTTTTCACTTCTAAATAACGTAAAGTTTCAATTTGAAAAAAAAAAGGGTTAAGGAATAGAAAAAGATTCTTCATTGGCTCTTCAGCCTATGCCCACATTCAGTAATCACATGAAAGTAATTTAATAGATTCAATGACTCATCAGCACACACAGGGCATATGTATTTTCAATGTATAATGAAACCGGGCTCCATACAGAACATTAAATCAGCTTGCACCCTACAAGATAACAGCTTGGCAGTACAGGTATAAAACCTTGTCCAAACAACAAACTCCCTGAAAATTCAAATGGATCAAATAACATCCAATGGACCCAACAAGAAATAATAAAACAAAGTCAAAAGACTGAAATGAAAATACTGAAGAAAATGGAAGTCAACCCATAATAAAAAGAACTTACCTGAAAAATAGAAGCAGGAAAAAATTAAGAATCATTGTACTACCTGAAGGCCAGGACCAAAAAAAAAAAAAAGGACTAGATATCCTACTTCAAGAAAATCTTAAGAGGGCAAGGTGGGAACAGAAAGAATCATCGGTCATCTCCTGAAAAACCCCAAATGAAAATTCCAACAAACATTACTGCCTAAATCCAGAGGTTCCAGATCAAAGAAAAAGACTGCAAGCAGCCAGAAAGAAAGAATTCAAGTACTGAGGAGCCACAGTCAGGATTACCCACAATTTAACAGTCACCATTATAAAGGAGTAGAGAGCTTGGAATTGAGTATGACCAAAAAAAAAAAGGTTATAGGCTTACAGCCAAAAATAATTTACTCAGCAAAACTGATTATAATCCTTTTTAAAATTTTCTTTATTTTTAAATAAAAGTATTTTATTATTTTCCAGTTACATATAGAGATAAGTTTTCAATTTCAAAATTTTCTCCCTCCCTCCCCTAGAGAGCAGGCAATCCGATATAGGTTTTATATATACACACACACATATATATGCACATACATATACATAACAACATTAAACCTATTTCTGCATCAGTCATGCTATAAGAGAAGAATCAGAACAATAAGGAAAAACCTCGAAATAGAAAAACAACAGCAACAAAAACAAAAGAAATAGTATGGTTCAATCAGCATCCATATTCCATAGGTTTTTTGTTTTTTTTCTGGATTTGGAGAGCCTTTTCTATCATGAGTCCCCTGGAACTTTCTTATACCACCGTATTGGTGAGAAGAATCCAGTCTATCACAATTGATCAACACATAATGTTGATGATACTGTGTATAATGTCCTTCTGGTTCTGCTCAAAAACTGATTATAATCCTAACAGGGGGAAAGGCCCTTCCAAGAAGACCAGAGCCATTTAGAAACTTTGAAGTTTGGGGGCAACTAGGTGGCGCAATGGATAAAGCACTGGCCTTGGATTCAGGAGGACCTGAGTTCAAATCCAGCCTCAGACACTTGCCACTTACGAGCTGTGTGACCCTGGGCAAGTCATTTAACCCTCATTGCCCCACCCCAAAAAAAAGAAAGAAAGAAAGAAACTTTGAAGTTCAAACATATAAGGAGAAATATAAAAAGATAAATACAAATGATCATAAGGAACTAAACAAGGATAAGTTACTTACATTCAAATATGGGGAGATGATACATGTGTCCTCTCAGAAAACTATCAGAAAACAGAGGGAGTAAACAGATTAAGGCTTGGAAGAGGTTTGAGGGAGGCTAGGTGGCACTGAGAAGGCTAGGTGGCTCCTGTCCTGGAGTCAGGAAGACCTGAGTTCAAATCCAACCTCAGAAATTTAATAGCTGTGTGACCCTGGGCAAGGCATTTAACCTTGTTTGCCTCAGTTTCCTCATCTGTAAAATGAACTGGAAAAGGAAATGGTAAGCTATTCCAGTATCTTTGCCAAGAAAATTCCAAAAGGGGTCACAAAGAGTTGGACACGACTGAAAAATGATGAAACAACAAAACAAAATTATGTGGATACAGAATTATACATGTACACAAAGCAGGACAGGGTGAGTACATCAGGTGACACTTGGACTTTCTCAAATAAACTGGTCAAAGGAGGGTAAAATACACACACATACAGGCTGGATAGAGAAATACATTTCACTTAATGGAGAAATAGGAAAGAAAAGGGAGAAAGAAAAAAGAGGAATTCAAGGGAAGATGGATTAATGGATAATCAACTGATAAATATTTATTAATTGGCTGCTATGTGCATGATACTTTACTAAGTTCTGGAGATACAAAAAGAGGCAAAAAATAGCCCCCCAGACTTCATACTATATTATAAAGTGGGAGTTATCAAAACCATCTAGCATTAGTTAAAAAAATTGATAGACAGATCAGTGTAACAGAATGGGCACGGGAGATTCTGAAATAAAAGAACTCAATTATTCAGTGTTTGAGAAAGTAGAAGACTTAAGTTACCTGGACAAAAACTCCATATTTAATTTTTTTTAAAACTGCTGGGAAAACTGGAGAGCAGTCTGGCAGAAATTAAGCTTAGACCAACATCTAATATGACAATCCATAATACATTTTAAATGGACATGTGACCTAAATATTAACCATAGTATAAAAAAAGAGAGAAACAGATTATATATCTTTCACAACTACAGATAAGGGATCTAATCTTAACCAAACAAGAGATAGAGGCTGTTACAAAAGATAAAATCAATAACTCTGATAAAATGAAACTGAAAAGATTCTGCCCAGTCAACATTAATGTATAGGATAAGAAGGGAAGTGGTCCAATGAGAAAAAAATTCTTTCTATCAAATTTTCTTGGATAATGGTTGGCTATCCAAAATGTATAAACAATTAATAAATATAAATAAAATAGCCATTCCCCAATAAATAATCAAAGGATATGAAGAGTTATCAAAAGAACTGTAAGGCATTCACAACTAAATGAAAAAAATGCTCCAAAACACTAAGCAGCAGAGAAATACAAGTCAAAAGAACTCTAAGGTTTTACCTCAAAGCCCACATATTGCCAAAAATTACAAAAATGTCAAGTCAAGATTGGCAAGGTTGTGGAAAGACAGGCACACTAATACATTAGTGGAGCTGTGAAATGATCCAAACATTTTGGAAATCAATTTGGAATTATGCAAATTAAGAGACTAAAATGTTCATACTCTCTACACCAGAGACCCTATTAACTGGGCTTATACTCCAAGGAAGATATCAATAAGAAAAAGTCGGGGGGGGGGGGGGGGCTCAGCACTGCTAGGTGGTACAGTGGATAAAGCATTGGCCCTGTATTCAGGAGGAACTGAGTTCAAATCTGGCCTCAGACACTTGACACTTACTAGCTGTGTGACCCTAGGCAAGTCACTTAACCCTCATTGCCCCACAAAAACCAAAACAAAAGAAAAAGAAACGGTCCCCATATATTCCAGAATACTTTTAATAGCACTTTTTCTTATGGCTAAGAATTGAAAACAGAGTCCATCAACTGGGGAATGGGTAAATAAATTCTGGTAGATATGTTATCCATACTACTGCAATGTAAGAAATGATGTATTATGATGACTACAGAAAATGGAAAGCTCTATGTGAATTGATACAGAATGAAATAAGCAGAGCCAAGAAAACAATATACACAGTAACTACAATTACAACCCAAAAAAACCCCAAAAGTAAATGTAACAAAATTATAAAGATCAAACAGGAATGAATAGATATGAGAAGACATGCCCAACCTACCCCTTACTGGAGGTGGGAGGTCCACAGGTATTACACACTGCACATGGTTTCAGACTTTCTCTATGTATCCCTCAGTTATGCTGATTTTTTTTTCCTCTCTAAAACAAAAACAACAACAAAAAAACAACAACACTATTTGTCATATAGAATGTCTTCGGTGGGATGGGGGACACTATGAAATACAGGGGATACTGTGGTGATATAAGAAATAGAAAACATAAAAAAATTAATAAAATATTTAAAGCACTAAAAAAAGATAATCCCTGCTCTCAAGGAGTATATTAAAAGAAGGAAGGCAATAGAATTAAAGAGCAGTTGGGGAAGAATTCTAGTAAAAGATAGGATTTTAGTTAGGACTTGAAGGAAGCAAGGGAAACTAGTAAGTAGAGATATGCAAGAAGAGTATTCCAGGCAAGAGGAACAGCCAGACAAAATGGAGAGAGATGGAGTGTCTTGTTTGTGGAACAGCCAGGTCAATGTCACTGGATTGAAGACTAGATGTCAGAGAATAAGGTATAAGAAAACTAAAAAGATAGGAGCGGGGCTAGAGCGTTTTTTATTTGATCCTGAAGGCAAATGGAGTTAGTTCACTGAGTGGAAGAGTGAGAGAGAGAGAGAGAGAGAGAGTGTGTGTGTGTGTGTGTGTGTGTGTGTGTGTGTGTGTAAAACATGAGCTGACCTACACTTCAGGAAAACCACTTTAGTGACTGAACAGAAGAATGGAAGATGGACTAGAGTGGAGAGAGATTTAAGGCAGCAGACTCACCAGCAGGTTATCACATAGTCCAGATGTGAGGTGTTAAGGGTCTGCATTAGAATGGTGGTGGAGTCAGAAGACAGAAGGGATTGTATTCAAAAGATGCTACAAAGGTGAAATCGACAGGCCTTAAAAACAGATGGGGCAGGGGCAGCTAGGTGGTGGCCCTGGAGTCAGGAGTACCTGAGTTCAAATCCGGCCTCAGACACTTAACACTTACTAGCTGTGTGACCCTGGGCAAGTCACTTAACCCCAATTGCCTCACCAAAAAAAAACAAAACCAAAAAACCAGATGGGGCAGTGGGATGGTGAGGAGTCCAGGATGACTCTAAGGTTCCAAGTCTGAGGGACTGGGAGGATGGTGATTCCCTCTACAGTAACTGGGAAAGTAGGAGAGGGGTAGGATTTAGGGGAAAAGATAATGAGTTCTAAGCAAAATAAACTCTAAGGATGTATTTTTAAAATGTATATAGCTCTTTTTGAGGTATCAAAGAATGGGAATCTGAGGGGTGGCCATCAATTGAGGAATGAATACAAATGTAATGTCTACTATTGTTCAATAAGAAATGAAAACTAGGATGGTATCAGAGAACCTAAGAAAAGTCATATAAATTGATGCAGAATAAAGTGAACAGAAGCAGAACAATTTGCAGAATTGACAACTCTCTGATCAGTATAATGTCCAACTACTTTTACTGAGAGCTAATGGTGAAACACTCCACCCATCTCCTGATAAAGAACTGAAGGACTGGGAATGCAGAATTAGACATTTTTTTGGACATGATCCATGCTGACATTTGTTTTGCTTGACTATGTTTCTAAAAGGAGTCTTCTTTTCTTTTGCTTTCATGGGGGACAAGAAGCAGGAGAGAGAAAAGGAAGATTCTTGCTGATTGAAAAAATAAAATATAATTTAAAAAAGGAGTGAATACACTTATCATAGCTTTTTCAAGAAGTTTAACTGTGGTAGAGAAAAGAAAAAGAGTTATCACTGCTAGTAAAAACTAGTGAGGGTTTTTCTAAGTGTGGAGGAGACTTGGTCATACTTTCAAGCAGAAGGGAAGGAACCAATAAATATGGAGAAATTAAAGATCATAGACATGGTAGAGGATATGATAGTCAGGGAAACCTGCTGGAGAATAAAGTAGGGAATGAGATCAAACGTGCATCTAAGGAGGATGGCCTTGGCAAGAAGAGCCAACTTTTTTCTTTTTAATGAATTTTTTGTTTGTTTGTTTTTGCAGGGCAATAAGGGTTAAGTGACTTGCCCAGGGTCACACAGCTAGTAAGGGTCAAGCGTCTGAGGCCAGATTTGAACTCAGGTCCTCCTGAATCCAGGGCCGGTGCTCTATCCACTGGCACCACTTAGCTGCCCCCTTGAGCCAACTTTTCATCAAAAGAATGAAATGAAGGTGATAGTGGAAGATGATGTCAGAGTGATATGAAATGAGAAGAGGAAAAGAAGGGACTCTCATCACATGGTCTATAAGTAAGGTCCTCATCTTAGAGGGTAGGGGAAAGAAGTGGTACAGGAGGCTTGAAGAGACAAGTAAAGGTTTCTAACAGCTACCATGGTGAATGAGATAGAGAATCGATTAGGGAGAGTGACTGACTCGCTGTGGTAAAGATTATACTGAGATTAGTTAACAAATTTGAAGCAAATCCAGTTAGCAGTTTCATGACTTCTCATAGTTTCAATGAACAGCATGCGAATAGGTGCGAAGGATGCAGATGGTGTGAAAAACACTGGTTGGGGTTCGGCAATGTATGATCTTCAAAAGGAAAAGAGAACAAAGAAACTGAAAGTGGAGGAATAGTATAGAGGTTGGATGGTTGGCTCAAGGATAGAGAACAGGAAGGAAAGAGTAGCCAGAGAACAGAGGTGACAGCCTGAGAAAATACTAAGAGGTGGAGGGTTGAGGTCAAAGTGAGGACAGAGAGTCAATCAATCAATCAACAAGTATTAAGTATCAACTGTGTGCTAGCACTGTGATTGTAATAAACATTAGGGATACAAATACAAAGAATAGGGATAAAAGTAGAGAGGCAAAAGAAGAAATAGAATTTTTAAAAGGCAGTTAGGGACAGCTAAGTGGCGCAATGGATAGAGCACCGGCCCTGGATTCAGGAGGACCTGACTTCAAATCCTGCCTCAGACACTTGACCCTTACTAGCTGTGTGACCCTGGGCAAGTCACTTAACCCCAACTGCCTCACCAAAAAAAAAAAAAAAAAAAAAAAGGCAGTTAGGTAGTTAAGTGGAATGTTAGACTTGGAGTCAGAAAGACCCAAGTTTAAATACTGCCACTGATAATGTATGTCAAAGACATACACTATAATGCCCACCTAAAGAAATCTGTTTAAGATGGGAACCACTGTCATAAACTGGCCACTGACATTCTAAACATTCTTCAAGATCAAGCTCAAGCAAGTCCCAGGCCAATAAAGCCTTTCCAAAATCCCCTATCCTTTTTCTGCCTTGCTTTGCAAGTACTATCTATAAAACAAAATTAGTTTATTCTCCAAATACCAACTCAGTATCATATTCTATCAGCCCTAGGTGTGCTTTATTGTCTATAGGATCAAATAAAACTCCATTTCACATTTAAAGGTCTACACAATCTGCATCTAGGCCACCTTTCTTCGTCATTCCCATCACATGCTATGTTACAGTGAGATTTGGACAATTTGCTGTTCCTGTAGATGACCTTTATTTTGTTATGTATCTGTGTTCATGTTTTGTCCCAATGTAATGTAACTTCCGTCAAAGCATGGGCTTTCATTTTTGGTTTTGTATCCCCAATTCCTATCACAGAACCTGGAACACAGCTGGTACACAGAAAATGCTTGCTGAATGAAGCATATATTATCTTCTCTAATTATTCATTTAAATAACTGCATCCTTAACTAGACTTAACTAGATCCTTATGAACTGGGTCCATTATATTTCTTTTGTACTCCACAAATTTAGTATAATGGTCTATGAGTTCAATATCTGTTGGCTGAAACATGGAGCTCAAGCCTTCATGGAGTACCAATCACCTTATAATAACTCTAAATTTAATTCTGAAGAAACCTAGAACATAAGAAAATGGGATATTCTCCCTTGTTGTCCCAACAACTGATTTTATGCTTTTTAAAAAGTCGGTTGGTTTGACCTTTGTTCTCAAAGAGGACCATGACATAAGGGTAATGTCATGACTTGCACTGAATTGGATTTAAATGAGGGAGAGCTGTGCATAAGGTCACCAACCTCACTCTCTTCCAGAGCCATCTGGATCCAGTGGCAAGATATACATCAGGATGACTAGGGATGGCCCTGAATGTTTAAGGCAATTGGGGTTAACTGACTGACTTGCCCAGGTTCACACAGCTAGTAAGTGTCTGAGGTGAGATTTGAACCCAGGTCCTCCTGACTCCAAGGCCAGTATTTTATCCATTGTGCCACCCAGCTGCCCTAATCCTCTAGCAATTCAAAAGAGAAAGGCCATCTTTTTCACCACCATAATCCTACCCTGGTCCCTGACAGTTTGCAGAACCAGATTTATGAAACAGTATAGTTCTGACTTTTCTCTGGACCTTGAACCTCAATTAAATAATATGGGTAACATGCAAAAGCTAATTTAAGACGACAATCTTTCTTTTCCACTGTTCTAGAGCAATGGGTATTATAGGCTTGCCTGTTAAAAAGTCCCCAGAGATCTCAATTCTGCTGGGGCTTTACTTGGGTCTAAATTTAGTCAAATAATGGAAATAGTTGGAAAGCATTCAATTCATTTTAATACCTGTACTTTTATGTTGCTACTCAGTTAATTGCTGAAGTTATTATAGAATTGTCATAGACAAAAATAAATAAATAAATGAAAGTGATATAATCAATTGATAGATTGACATCCATGACTCCTGGACATGATGAGTTTTCATTCACAAAGGAAAAAAACAGTACTCAAAGTTTCTTTCACAGGAAAAAACAGACAAGCTTTTAAACATGTAGGCAGCTCTATCTTAATAAGTATAGCATGGGGGCAGCTAGGTGGCGCAGTGGATAGAGCACCGGCCCTGGAGTCAGGAGTACCTGGGTTCAAATCCGGCCTCAGACACTTAACACTTACTAGCTGTGTGATCCTGGGCAAGTCACTTAACCCCAATTGCCTCACTAAAAAAAAAAAAAACAAACAAAAAAAAAAAAAAAAAAAAAATAAGTATAGCATGGAGCAGCTAGATGGTGCAGTGGATAAAGCACTGTCCTTGGATTCAGGAGGACCTGAGTTCAAATCCAGCCTCAGACATTTGACACTTAACTAGCTGTGTGACCCTGGGCAAGTCACTTAACCCTCATTGCCCTACACAAAAAACAAAAACAACAAAAACAACAACCAAAAATAACTGGACAAAAAAAAAAGTATAACATCACCTTCCTTACCAGATTATTTACATGTTACCACATTTAAAGAATACACAGGGAGGTTTACCCTATTTCTCCTTAAATGCCATACATTATTGTAGAAGGGGATGGTACATTCTCCAGCTATTAAGCTATATCTAACTTTAATGTCCCAAACCCCAATCTGAATGTCCAAAATATCAGATCTTTTAAGTCCAGAGAGAATGGAGTTGCAAACAGTTTGTAATATTAATCCCCAGTGCAATACTGTAAAGGAGGCAGCAATGAAAAACATATCAAAGAAAAAGAAGAGCAACAAAGCAAAATGGCTGTCTGATGAGGTTTTACAAATAGCTGAGGAAAAGAAGGAAAGCAAAAGATAAAGGAGAAAGGGAAATATATACCAAACTGAATGCAGAATTCCAGAGAACAGCAAGGAGAGAGAAGGTTTTCTTAAATATGCAATGCAAAGAAATAGAAGAAAACAACATAATGGTGTAAGGGGCTAAAATTCTAGCTAAACTATCTAAAATCTAATGAGTGGTCGCCAATAAATTATAAGCTTTAGCAAGAGTATTTAAATGTTTAAGTATTTATTAAAGAGCATTAGGATCAGAGAGAAAGGTAAAAATCTAACTATTTCTAAGAGACCCTATCATCCGACCCACCATGGCGAGGCCAGAAACCAAAAAGAGACAGAATCCCTCTGCCAGTGTCTGCTTCCTACTTCGTGTGCCCCTCCCAGAAATGGGAGGCTCCTCAAGTTGATTAGCTGGTAGCCTTGATAGACAGTACCCACGAGCAAACGTCACTTCCTGACGCCAAGGACCTTGACCACATGGCTTGCCCTCAGAGACCTTCTCCTCATGGCAGAGCTTTTCTACAGTAAGTCTCCAGCAGGTGGCGTCATTCCAATCGTTACAGTGGGAAAGACAAGAGGTCTCTTCAAGAAAATTAGAGCTACAAGTTTCATGAAAAAATGGGCATTATAAAAGCCAAAAATGTAAGGATTTAACAAAAGTAGAAGAGATTAAGAAGAGGTGGCAAGAGGGGGCAGCTAGGTGGAGCAGTGGATAGAGCACTGGCCCTGGATTCAGGAGGACCTGAGTTCAAATCTGACCTCAGACACTTGACACTAGCTGTGTGATCCTGGGCAAGTCAATTAACCCTCATTGCCCCCAAAAAAAAGAAAAAAAAAAAAGAAGAGGTGGCAAGAATATAAAGAAGAACTATACAAAAAAGATCTCAAACATCAGTGAGGGGGCAGCTAGGTGGCACAGTGGATAGAGCACCGGCCCTGGAGTCAGGAGTACCTGGGTTCAAATCTGGCCTCAGACACTTAACACTTACTAGCTGTGTGACCCTGGGCAAGTCACTTAACCCCAATTGCCTCACAAAAAAGAAAAAGAAAGTTGGTCTGAGGTCATCTACTGACCAGGGAACAGGCTAGGCAAGTGACTAACCTGATCCTCCTTAAATCATACCACCTGGGACCTTCTGAAGCTTGGGATACTGCAGCCTGGAAACAGTGCCCCCCTTTAAGGAGCTAAAAGTCAAATAAAAGAAAGGCAAGATGAGCAGCCAGAGAAAGGTGAGGACCATAGAAAGTTTCTTTACTGACAAGGAAAACTGAGGTGTACCCTCAGAGGAAGATGTCAACATCAGGGCCCCTATATCTAAAGCTTCCAAGAAAAATATGAATTGGTCTCAGGCCATAGAGGTACTCAAAAAGGACTCTGAAGATAAAGTTAGAGAGGTAGAGGAAAAAATGGAAAGAGAAATGAGAGGGATGCAGGAAAGATATGAGAAAAAAGTCAACAGCTTGAAAAGTCAAATTGGCCAAATGGAAAAGGAGGTACAAAAGCTCTCTGACAAAAATAACTGCCTAAGAATTAGGATTGAACAAATGGAAGCTAATGACTTTATGATAAACCAAGACACAAAAAAGCAAATCCAAATGAATAAAAAAAATAGAGGGCAATGTGAAATATCTTCTGGGAAAAACTGATGACCTGGAAAATAGGTCCAGGAGAGATAATTTGAAAATTATTGGTCTGCCTGAAAATTATTGATCTGATCAAGGAAAGAGCTTAGATATCATCTTCCAAGAAATTGTCAGGAAAAATTGCCCTGATATTCTAGAAGCAGAAGGTAAAATAGAAGTTGAAAGAATCCACCAATCACCTCCTGAAAGAGATCCCAAAAGGAAAACTCCTAGGAATATTACAGCCAAATTCCAGAGCTCTCAGGTCAAGGAGAAAATATTGCAAGCTGCCAAAAAGAAAGAATTCAAGTACTGTGGAACCCCAGTCAGGATAGCACAAGATCTAGCAGCTTCTACATTAAAGGACCAGAGGGCATGGAATATGATATTCCAGAGAGCAAAGGAATTGGGATTACAACCAAGAATCACATACCCAGCAAAACTGATCCTAATCTTTCAGAGGAAAAAAATGGGACTTTGATGAAAAAGGGGACTTTCAGGTATTTGTGATGAAAAGACCTGAACTGCAAAGACCTGAAAGGCAAATTTGACTTTCAAATACAAGATCCTAGAGAACCATAAAAAATTGGAGCTGGGGGACATACCTGGGGTCATGCAGTACGTGACTGTCTTGGGTCTGAGGACCAGTTTGGGCTGGGATCCCCGAGTCCAGGGTGGATGCTTTGTCCACTATGTCACCTAGCTGCCCCATGATGACATCTTTAGGGTTAAATTGAGGGGTGAGGGGAATGCACTGGGAGAGGAAGAAGGGGAAGGGCAGAGGTAGCATGAAGTGAAATCCTACAAGAAAGAAACAAGGAAAGGGTTTATGGAGTGGGGGAAGAGATGGGGGAGGAGCAGGGCAGTAAATGAATTTTACATTCATCAGAATATGCTCAAAGAACTTAATGTCATCAGAGTTGGCTCTAGGAGGGATTAACACACACACCCAACTGGGTGGAGTAATCTATTTAATCTGAGCAGTAAATGAGCCTAACACTCATCAGAATTGGCTCAAGGAAGGAATAATATACACACTCAATTGGGTGGAGTAATCTATCTAACCCTGAAGGAAAATAGGAGGGGAAGGGGATAAAGAGAGAGGGGCAAAAGAAAAGAAGGCAGATTGGGGGAGGGGACAGACAGAAGCGAATCCCTTTTGAAGAGGGATAGGGTAAAAGAAGATAGATGGGGGCAGCTAGGTAGCACAGTGGATAAAGCACCAGCCCTGGATTCAGGAGGACCTGAGTTCAAATCTGGCCTCAGACATTTCACACTTACTAGCTGTGTGACCCTGGGCAAGTCACTTAACCCTCATTGCCCCGCAAAAAAAAAAAAGAAAGAAGATAGATAATAGAGTAAATATCATGGGGAAGGGAATAGGATGGAGGGAAACAGTTAACAACAGTAATCATGAAAAAGAAAAAAGGGGGGGAAATTGTACAAAAATATTTATAGCAACTCTGTGGTAGCTAAGAAATGGGAATCAAGGGAATGTCCATCAATTGAGGAATGACTGAAGAAGCTGTGGTATATGATTGTAGTGGAATGGTATTGTGCTATAGGAAATGATAAACAGGATGATCCCAGAAAAACCTGGAAAAACCTGTAACGATTGGAATGATGCCACCTGCTAGAGACTTACTGTAGAAAAGCTCTGCCATGAGGTGAAGGCATCTGAGGGCAAGCCATGGGGTCAAGGTCCTTAGCATCAGGAAGTGACGTTTGCTCGTGGGTACTGTCTATCAAGGCTACCAGCCAGTCAACTTGAGGAGCCTCCCATTTCTGGGAGGGGGACATGAAGTAGGAAGCAGACGCCGGCAGAGGAGTTCTTTTTTTGGGGGGGTTCCTGATCTCGCCATGGTGGGTCGGATGACAGGGTCTCTTAGAAATAGTTAGATTTTTACCTTTCTCTCTGATCCTAATGCTCTTTAATAAATACTTAAACATTTAAATACTCTTGCTAAAGCTTATAATTTATTGGCAACCACTCATTAGATTTTAGATAGTTTAGCTAGAATTTTAGCCCTTACAGATGGCGACCACGAAGGGACAGGGTAGGGGGAATTTCTTACCCAACCAGCAGATCAGAAGACTGAGGTTCACCTTTCCTCTTCATGGTTTAGCCCTTACAGACTCATATTAACTGATGTATAGTGAAGTGAGCAGAACTGGGAGGACATTGTGCATAGTGACAACAGTATTGTTCTATAAGCAATTGTGAATGACTTAACTACTCTCAGCAATACAACGATCCAAGACAATCCCAAGGCACTAACGATGAAACATACTATCCACCCCCATAGAAAGAACTGATAAAAAGAGCACTTGTGGAGTATACATATATAACCTATATCAAATTGGTTGATGTCTTGTAGAGGGGGAAGGAAAGGGAGGGAGAAAAATTTGGAACTCCAAATCTTATGAAAATGAATGTTAAAAACTACCCTTACTAGGGGGGGCAGCTAGGTGGCACAGTGGATAGAGTACCGGCTCTGGATTCAGGAGTACCTGAGTTCAAATCCGACCTCAGACACTTAACACTTACTAGCTGCCTCACTAAAAAAAACAAAAAAAAAACAACACCTACCCTTACATGTAACTGGTAAAAATAAAATCAATGTATGTTGCAAAAGGAAAAAAAAAACAATGGAAAGCAAATACTAAGAATAATCCTGGCCCCAAAGAAAAACATAAGACACCTCCCTCTCCTCCTGAGCAGAGACATTAGGGCCAGGAGGAGAACAAGGAGAGATACACAGGGGAAATTTTTATGATGTAAAAACAAAAACGATTGATTAAAAAAAAATTCTCATTTTAAAAAATAAGAATTGAGTCTACTGGCTGAATGTTAATGAAAACTATACTGCACACTAGTAGGGGCCCAGGAGCTATAGGTTTAAAAGGGTAGTCATCCACAAGGGTTTCTCTTATAAGCTGAGTTAGCAGGCATCCCTAGAACCTCTAGGAGACCCCAGTCTGCAAGTGCAAGTGAGTGAAGGGATACGGAAAATCAGCACAAAGTCCCTCCCAGCTTAACATAGGACCTACTGTGTGGCAAGCCAGCAAAGTTTCTAACACAGTAAAAAAAAGTTGCTCTTTCTTTCTCTTTTTCCTGCTATTCTACTACACAGATAATACAGAAGTCAAAGTAAACAGGGGAAAATAGGATGATGACTCAAATGCGGGAAGAAACCAGATGGGTATTTGCCGCGTTTTTAAAACTGGAGTGGATGCCACCAAGATAACACAAGAAAGGCAACATGAACCTAAATACAGCCAACTTTTGCCCATATACTGTAAATAATGCTTTCAACTTCCTTGTGACATCACTTCCTCTCAAAGGATAGAAATATCAAATGTTTTTTGGACTAGAGCTATGATTTCAATGGTCTTATCAGCGGTGTGAAACTCAAATGGAAACGAATTCCTCCAGGCTATATACTGACTTAGAAAACCACAAATTTGCATTATCTATATAGTACCGGGTTTTTTGTTGTTGTTAAACATTTCCTAATTACATATTAATCTGGTTGGGACTGCACATGAGTTTGACATATCTGGTATAGGTAATTTCTAGTAGATAAACTATCTCTACTAACAGAGACCTTGCAGAAAACACTATGTAATATATAGTTTTAGAGAGTTCCCAGAGGTACTGAGAGGTCAAGTGAATTACCCAGGGTCATAAGTGGGACTTAAAACCAGGTCTTCCTGATTCCCAAGCCAGTTATTTATGCTTTACTCCACACCGCTAACCACATTACTCAACACAGATATGTTAAACAAAAACGTGTTCCAAAGCCAAATAAAATTATTTTTGGATTATTTACCCTATTACTCTATCAGCACATTTAACTAGATGTTAACACATTTAACATTTAATCAACCATATTCTATAACAGCAGTCTACTAAGTAGAGGCCATGGACCCCTGGGGGGGAGGGGCTTGTCTACAACTAAGATAAGATAGATATGGGGCTCATCTACAACTCAATTCTTATTTTCACAACACTCCTTCCCTCAGTTGTCCCAGTTTTCTCTTCTGGGCCTGGTGCTGGCTCCTCAGGGTAGTTATAACAATTGCAACTGTGCGGGTACAAATGGGAAAATTCCTTCTTCTTCCAACCCATACCCCAACGCATATAACAAGTATCCCTCAGAAAGTGGGCTCTTTGCTCGGGAACAATGATTAATGAATTAGATCACCTTGTTGCTATCCCTCATGCTCAAAATGCTTTCCTCCTTGTCTTCAACTCCTGGCATCTGTGGCTTCCTTCGAGTCTCAGCTAAAACCCAGCCTTTGCAAGAAGTCTGTCCCCATACCCTTTAAAGCCAGTACTTTCCTCTACCGATTATTTCTAATTTATCCTGTATATAGATTGCTTGTACAAAGATGTTTGCAGGCTGTCTCATTCATTAGATTTAAGCTCACTGCCACATAGTAGGTACTTAATAAATGCTTGCTGACTTAAAAGCTCACTTCCCTTCTTTTCTGTTTTGTTTTGTTTTGGGTGAGACAGTGAGTTGCACACAAGAGTTATGATACTCATCACATATCTCATTCCTATAATCTTTCCTCTCAAACCCAACCCTCTTTGAAACTACCCTGTTACTATCCAGGGCAACATTATCCTTCCAGTCATCCTGGTGAGCAATTTCAGTGTCATCTTCAACTCCTCACTCTCCTTCACCTCTTGTTGTTTCTATCTCCACAATATCTCTCTATATCCTTTCCTCTACACTCAGAGTCACCACCCTAGTTCACGTCCTTATCATCTTTCACGTGAAATAATTCAATAGTTCTCTAACTGATCTCACCGCCTGAAGCCTCTCCCAAAACCAATACATCATTCATTCAGCTGCTACAGTAATCTTTCTAAAATGCAAGGTCTAACCACGTCACTTCTCTAGCTAAAATCTTATGGCTTCCCATTGACTATAAGACCAAATATTATTTAACCTTTATAAAAAGGCAGTGAAATACAGAGGAAAAAGCACTGACTCAAGTTAGGGGAATGAGATTCAAATCCCACTTCTGATCTTAAATATATGACCTTGGGAAAGTCACTTCCATTTCCTGGACCTCAGTTTCAACATCTGTAGGGGTCAGATTAGATGGCCTGAGGTCCCTTCTAGCTATACATTTCTGACACAGCTCAGAGACCAGAAGCAACAAATTACTACTTAATTATGCTGAAAGCAGGATCAGAGAATATGGTCCCAAAGCCTTTGGTGAGCACTGCTGACTCTCTCAATGGAGATGCTCTGACATTCAGGATGTTTACTCTGTGAGTAAAATGGTTTGGTTTTCAGGAGTCACACCTCTGCCTGCCACCCCCTGCCTCCCTGAAGGAGCTGAGGGTTTTAGAATCCTAGAATCCTGGGAGTGTCCTTTTTATATAGCTATGAAAACCTATTTACACAACATTTTATAATTAATTTATTCAGCCTAGATGAGAGAGAGAAAGAGCTAAGTATGGCCAAGCTGCTGATCAATTTTGATAGATGGCGCTTCTAGGCCCTAAAACATAGACTTCATTGAAGAAATCACCACTCTATCAAATCAATCACAGGTATATGTTCTGATTTTCCTATCTTCATAAAGCCAAAGCACGTTTCTGAAAGTTCAGCTCTGACCACATCACTTCTACTCAGCAAACTCCAGTGGTAACTAGCAGGCCTCAAACCTGTTGGTGAGTTAGAGGGATGTCTACAGCCAAACATATGAAGATATCCCCCAGAGGAATGGGTGGATGAGAACAATTTGTTCCAACAACCATCAAGGCAGTTGAAGCAAGTGTTGTGGAGTGCTTAGAGCTTAGTCAGACATCTAAGATGCCATGGTCATCCGCTGCATCCTGGGCCATCATCAGTCATCTTGCCTTTTGTCTTGCCACTGGACTTCACTGACTCAGGAAAAGAGAGTGAGGCTAATGACTTAGTGCAACTCTCCCTCACTTAAATCCAATTCACACACAAGTCAAGACATCACCCCTTTATGTCATGGGGTCCTCTTCAAAACACAGAACAAACAACAAAATATCTCTAATCCTATTCTCATCTTTTAATGTCTATTTTTGTGTCAGTTTTATAATATATACAAGTATTAGTATGGTAATACAGTATAATTAACAAATAAGTAATGTACACATGTTGGAGTATTTATGCTCAAACACTTTTTATTGCTAGGGGTGCATGAACAAAAAAGTTTAGAAAACACCACTCAGTCTACAATGTAGTTTAAACAGTGGATGAAAAAGCTCTCTGGCTTATATTTGCCCTTTCCTTAAACCTACCAGTGTCTCATGGCTTTACTTTTCTCTTTGAAATCATATGCATTACGAAAGGCCCCATATATACCAAAATATTCATAACATCAGTATTGTAGCAAACAACTTTTAGCCATCAAATGTGTGATAGCTAAACATATTATGGAATGTGAATGTTATAACTGTGTTATAAGATACAGCAAATATGAGAAATCCAAAGAAAGATGACAAGCAGCACCTCTGACCCATACTAGCTCCACCATCCAGGGCAAGAGACAATCTCCCAGACAACAGTGTAAGACCATATATTGCAAAGGAGCTTCTATGTATTGGTAGAGGAAGTTCCTCACCTGGGAATCCCTACATCAAAAAAAAGTATACAAAGAAAAAATGGGAAGGTTTTTTCTGAACTGATACAAAGTAAGGAGAATAATATACAATATAAATGGAAAGAACACAAGAACAAAACTAATTGCTACGTAAGAGACACCTGGCCCTAAACAGAAAAGGTACTTCCATTCACTGAAGAGGTGGGAAACTATAGGTATAGAATCCTGCATATACATATATACAAGACTATATATACATATATACAGGACTATATATACATGGTAGATACATTGATTAATTTTACTGAACTGGTTTTGGATAGGGAGAATTGTTTTATTTCATTTTTAATCTTTGTCAAAAAGAAAGGTTCTCCCTCAGGCCAGGGGAAGAAGGAGCTATATATTCAGAAATTAATATAATGTGAAAAGCGAAAGGCATCGATAATACTTTTTTTAAAAAATCATATACATTAAAATGGAATACTATTGTGCTATAAGAAAAGACAAGCGGGGGCAGCTAGGTGGCACAATGGATAAAGCACCAGCCCTAGATTCAGGAGGATCTGACTTCAAATCTGCCCTCAGACACTTACTAGCTGTGTGACCCTGGGCAAGTCACTTAACGCTCATTGCCCCCCCCCCAAGAATGTTAAAAATTGTCTTTACAAGTAATTGGAAAAAATAAAATACTATTTAAAAGAAAGAAAATAACATACATTAAATCCAAGGCCACTTTTCAGGTTACCATGCTGGGTGTCATCAACTTCAAAAATTGACTTTCCTAGTACTAGGAAAAGCTGATATTTTTACAACAGTAAAGTTTTCAAAGCATTTTATATACAATAGGATCATAGATTGATTTAGAGCCTGAAGGTATCTCAGAGGCTATTCAACCTCATTATTTTACTTATGAGGAAACTGAGACCCAAATAGATGAAGTGACTCGACTGTGGTATTAATAGGTAGTAAATGTAGGGCTAGGATCTAAACAACTGGTCTTTTGACTCTAAATCCAATTCTAAATCTAAATTCTTTCTATCATACACCATATAACTTATCTGACATTCACAATTAACTTCCCTATGATAGAGGTACAAGTATTATTATGCCTATTTTATAAAAAGAGGAAACAGAATCAGAGAGGTTGGGTCACACAGCCAATATTGTGTTAAAGATGGGGTTCCAATTTAAGTCTCTCCTGACTGCAAGGTCAGTACCCTCTCCACTCTATCATTCTGTGTCCCCTACTAAAGTTCAGTAATCCCATAGTCATTCCTCCCTCCTCCCCCATCCCTACTTGCCCTCCCACGCAAGAGTCCCTCTGGAAGTGGTTTTATTATGTGACTTGAAAAATCTTGCTTTTTCTATTGAGCCAAGAAAAATACATGACAAAACTAATAGGATCTTCTAACAGAGACATGTCAATGGGAAAAACAACTGCTGACACTTTCCACTGTAATGCTGAACCTTGAAACAGCTAAGATTAAAAATAAGAGGACAATATCTTGGAAACTAGTGGGAAGATGCACCAGAGATTAGTCACAGGTGTCACCGGCCTTAACAGTATTATGTAAATACAGCTGAGCAGGTGAAGAACTAAGAGTAAGTAGGTAGATTCAATACCTAACCCCCCCAAAATCAAGAATCTTAACGTGGGCCTCACCTGGCAGACTCATGGCACGGGACACCAGTAAAACTGTACAGCTGAACTTTTCGGCCTTCTCTGGAGATGTAGAAGACTTTGGTTGTGGCATATATTGACAGGCATGGCTTATGTGATTGGTTGGTTTTTTACTGAACTGCTTTTTCAATCTTTTTTTTTTTTAATCTTTGTTACAAGGTATGTCTTGCTGGATAGGAGAGGGAGGAGATGTATTCCAAAATGAATGTGATATTTAAAAAGGTATCAATAAAAATATGAAATGATTTTTAAACTGAACAGCTATGTTTGTATGTCCCCCACTCCTGAAAAGTGAATCAATACTGGGGGGCAGCTAGATGGCGCAGTGGATAGAGCACCGGCCCTGGAGTCAGGAGTACCTGAGTTCAAATCCGGCCTCAGACACTTAACACTTACTAGTTGTGTGACCCTGGGCAAGTCACTTAACCCCCATTGCCTCACTAAAAACAAAAAAAAGTGAATCAATATTTATAAAACTGGATGCAAAAAAGGGCATAAAAACATTCATATTCAGTTCTATAACCAATAAAATACAAATTAACCAAATCACTAGCTAAATCTCCCCAGCCCACCAAAGAGAGTAAAAGGAAAAAGGAAAAAGAGAAAATGATCTCCATTTTCTAACTTATGGAAAACTAAGAGATAGAAAATGGTTACCAAGAGCAACATTTATTGAAAAGGGAAAAAAGGGTAGGGGGTGGGGGTAAAGTAGAACAGAGAGAAATAAAGCACTTCCATCTCTCTATAGCTAACATTAATTATGAAGCTGCATTCAGTGCGACAGAACATTATTAAAGGGGACGAGTAATCTGAGAATGTGTAATATAGGATGTTCTTCTTGGAGTAGCATCCACAAAACAGATGTAAATGCAGTCCAGTGACATGGAAACTGTACTCAATATCTGCAAATATCTAGGGAGAAGGGAGAGGATTATACTTTTCTGAATTACTTCTGCTAAAAAACAGCCAAAACAAAATACTGGATCCAATCTAAGAATCCATTACGTGCAACTTCAAATATAAAGTGTTTACATTGAAAATCAATAGATGTTTCAAGAAACACTTCTATATTTAGCCTGCTGCCATACTGTATCTCTTTGAGAAGTTCTGCTGTATGTTAATCAAGCCCTCACAATACAGATGGGAACAAAAGACAAGATAAATGGTACTCCCTCCATTTTATGGATGGAAGAATTGATCCAGAGAAGTTAGATTATCCTATGAACTTGGGCAATAGTGAATTCAGCACGGGAAAGATTAGTACACTGAGATTTCCCAGTTCTGAGCTTTGAATTTACCTCCTCAACAAGGGTTAGTGCTCCTAGAAGCAAACTCTGACCTCAACAGTCAGATGTGGAGGGAAGGAAAAGAAAGGCAACCATGCACTCACCCAACATCACTATGACTTGGGGCAATTAAACAATTAGCCAAGCCTCTCAGCCTGTTCCCCAAGGAAAACTGTCACCATTTCTTCATGGCCAGAAATCTTGACAAGAGCCTAGGGCTAGAGCATCAGGCATCAGGAGTTAGAACACTCTCAAGGGAAATCAAAGGAACTGAGAAGAGAAAGGACTGAGAAGATAAAAGCATTTTGTGCTATCCTGACTGTATCCCATCTTTTAGTGTTAACTGGATTTTCCATAGAGGGAGACACGCAATCTTAGCTGTACAGTTTTTAAAGGTACAAAATAACATAATAGATGGGAATATATAACATATTAAATATTCGTATTACATATTTTATATTAAAATATATGAGACAGGATAGGTCCAAAAGTGACTTCTTATAGTCCAGAAATTGTTACTGGCCTAATGAAAATTAAGCTCAAATAAGGAATAATAATAGCTAACATTTATATAACACTTTAAAATATGCAAAGTACTTGTATTATCTCATTTGATCCTCACAATAACCCTGGGAAGTAGATGATGTTTTCCCCATTTTACAGATAAGAAAACTGAGGCAGAAAGAGGTTAAGTGACTTGCCCAGGGTCCCATAGCTAGTAATTGTGAGAAGCCATATTTGAACTCCTGACTACAGGCCTTGCACTACATCCACTATACCACCTCACTGCCCCTAATCCAAAGTAGAAATTTATGGTAGGTATAGGGTTAGTCAAAAAGCAAAACATAAGTTGCAGAATCATTATGTGGAGCACTGTCTTCAAGAAAGTCTTTACTTTTCTTTCCTTTCATTCTTTTCTCCTTACTACTAATAGAGGAATTTGGGAAGAATCAGAGATACCAGGGTACTGTCGTTTCTCAGTGAAGAGACCATAATCTTAGTAAAGTTTATTTCAGAATGAAATTTTAACTTGGAACAAAATAAACAGAAGGAAATATGATGGGAATGGAAATACAAAGGTAGAACCCAGAATAAAAGAACTCCGAAAACAAGAGAGACGCACAAGAGACAAAAATAAAGATAGCTCCTAGAGAAAAAACAGCAAACTATGGCATAGTAGTCCAAAATTAAATGAGTTGATTTTCCTTGACATGTGGAACTGAAGGCTGCCACTACGTTGCTCAACAATTCTCACATGCCTCCACCAAGTAAAACTCACCCATAACAGAACTGTTATCTGCAGGTCAAAAAAACAAAATAAAACAAAACATAACACAACCAAATTATATCTCCTTCCACAGTTAATCTTCAGTTGTCAGAAAAGTAGAAAAAAACTAACTTTTGGACCTGGAAAAGCTAATCATCTAATAGGATCAATTGTACTATCTTAAGGGGAAAAAAGCAAAAGTGCTCTGTAAATGAAAAATATGATTGAGATATATTATTTTTAAACATTACAATGAAATTATGATGATGTGGTTGAGGAGCTCAGTTAATTTCCTTTCTTTTCAATCTCTCTCCATTCTGTAAATTAGAAGAAAATTGTATGGTAGTAGCCAACTTCCAGTCAAAACAGTATCGTTCAAGTGGTGTCCTGACCAAGTGGAATATTGATAAAATTCTTCTTTTCCTCACCATCACAAACTCATTCATCAACACACAATAGGCAAATAACCAAGTTCTTTTAAGTCTCTGATCTTTCCTTCTTAAAAGGCTGTGGGCAGTAAGATCATGAGCTGAGAGATCTAGACCCTACCCAGCTAATAAAATAGAGCCAGAAATCATGAAAGAAACTAAATTCCTAATATTAAAATCTGCAGGGGAACCATGTGGGAGTACTGTCTATGACAGCAAATTTTTTTCAGCAAAACTAACAGTTTTGCTGAAATTTTTTCTTCTTCTTTATTCATTATTATAAAGGGATGGTTGGGAGGCAGCTGGGTGGCACAGTGGATAAAGCACCGGCCCTGGATTCAGGAGTACCTGAGTTCAAATGCCACCTCAGACACTTGACACTTACTAGCTGTGTGACCCTGGGCAAGTCACTTAACTCCCATTGCCCCACCAAAAAAAAAAAAAGAGAGAGAGAGAAAGAGAGAGAGAGAGAGAGAAATAAATAAATAAGGGGATGGTTGTCTGGGAGGGGCTGGAGGAGAGATATAGTATAAAATGTGGGTGATATAGGTAAAGCTAAATGAAAAGATATCAATAAAATTTTATTTTTTAAAAAAACCTGTAAGGATTTTGGATTTGGACATTCCTGAAGCATTAAACAGCTAGTTTCATTTTACATTTTCAGTAACATTTTGCTATTGAAAATTGTTTCAAGAGAATGTAAGAATTCTACACTTCAGAAGGGTCATAGCCTGACAGGTAAGCAAAGATTTATGAAATCTAAAAATTAAGAACATCAATCCGGCCTCAGACACTTAACACTAGCTGTGTTACCCTGGGCAAGTCACTTAACCCCAATTGACTCACAAAAAAAAAAAAAAAAGACATAATAGAGTATGGTAGAGTGAAAAGATCACTAGATTAGGAGTCGAAAAAGATTTGGCTCCTTCACTAACAGATCATAACCTGAGGAAAAGTCTCAGTCTCTCTATTTCCTCATCTGGAAAATTTTGGAGGCTGGTGCAAATGGTTTTTAAAACTGAAATCTAAAATGTCATGATCTAGGATCACAGATTTGGAGCAAGAAATGGGTCTTAGAAACAATCTACCTAATACTTCCGCAATTAATAAATGGTTACAGGACATGAATTCTGTAAGTATTCAAAGGAAGAAATATAAGCTATCAATCAATAGCAATGTGAAAAAAATGCTTCAAATCCCTTATAATTAAAGAAATGCAGACTAAATAATTCTAAAATTCTACTTTACAGCATCAGATTGGCAAAGATGATAACAAAGGAATGTGATAAATGGAGGGGTTGTGGGAAAACAGGAACATTAACCCACCTCTGAATGAAGCTGTGACTCAATCTAGCCATTCTGAAAAGTAGTCTGGACTAGCGTGCCAAAAATCACTAAAGTTCCCCAAAATGACTCCTCCACCCGACCTTAGCCACACACAAAGATGGTCACACCCTTGATCTCACCTTCATCCACAAATGTATCACACCCCCAAGTTCAAGCATTTCCAAATCCCCAGACTTGACCATAATCTGTTTGTTTTCCACCTCTCTCTGCTTTCCTTTGCCCTCTAGTCAGTTCTCTCCCAGGCCATCTAGCCTGCACCACGCACTCTCTCCTCTTTTCCACATCCTGAGCCCTCAGTGAATCAGTTCAATTCTACACTGTTGGGGGCAGCTAGGTGGCGCAGTGGATAGAGCACCGGCCCTGGATTCAGGAGAACCTGAGTTCAAATCCGGCCTCAGACACTTAACACTTACTAGCTGTGTGACCCTGGGCAAGTCACTTAACCCCAATTGCCTCACCAAAAAAAAAATTTTTTTAATTCTACACTGTTCTCTTCTCAATCTCTGGACCCCTTATGATATTCCTGATTGTGCTAGGTCAAGCATCAGCCTTGGATGGCTCCCACCATTTGACACCTTCACTTCTATACACATGCTGCTGATCATAGGGAGAGAAAAAAATCACATAACTATTATGATGGTTCACTCTTACCTCACATAAAGAGGCAACCTTATTCCTTTCATTTTAAAAAAAATTTTATTTTCAAATTTTCTCCCTCCCTCCACCTCTCCCCCACCCATTGAGGAAAGACATATAATACCATATGTGTAAATATGAAGTCATGAAATACGTATTTGCACATCAGCCAAGTTGAGGGGGAAAAAGGCAAGGGAAATAAAGAGGGGGGAAAAATGCTTTAATCTACACTCTGAGTCCATCAGTTCTGGGTTTCAAGGTGGGCAAACTTTTTCATCATCAGTCCTTCGGAACTGTCACAGGTCACTGTACGGGTCAGAATGACTAAGTTTTTCACAGTTGATTAACATTACAATGTTGCTGTTACTATGTATATTGTTGTCCTAGTTCTACTCACTTCACTCTTCATCAGTTCATATAAAAATTCCCAAGTTTTTCTGAAACCATTACCTTCATCATTTCTTACAGCATAATAGTACTCTGTCGCAATTATGTACTATAACTTGTTCAGCCATTTCCCAATTGATGGGCATCCCCTCAGTTCCCAATTCTTTTGGCAGTCTTGCTCCTTTACCAAGCCCTCGGGATGAAATAAAAAGACCTGAATAGCATTCCATCACAACAGTGTTTCAAAAAAAGAAAAATGAGGAGAAAACAGAAGGAAAGCCAAGAGGAATCACAGACAAGCAGGACAGCTTTGAAAGTTTTACATGACAAATGTATTATGTACTTAAACAGAAAAGAAATTCAGTGGTATGTACAATGTCCTACTTTTGTGCTACAATGTATATGGATATGTACATTTTATTTATTAAGTTCAGAATTGTTAAAATTAAAAAATAATCTAAATCCAGTCCCCTCATTTCATAGCTGAGGAAATAGGCAGCCCAACGTCACAACAGAAATAAATGAGAGCAGCAACAACTGAACTGCATTCTGTCTCTTGGTCTAGCACTTGTTCCAGTACACAACAGTCCCAAATCTGGATACCTACCTGTATGATTTAAATCCAGGTGAAGCTAGTGTGACTACTGCAAATCACTAGCTTGAGGCATCAATGGTCAACCATAGCCTTTCTCTTTGAGTTCAGGTTCCCAGGCTCCTAAGTTCCTTCAAAAGCATGGGGAAAGACACCAGCAAAGAGACCAGAAGAAACACAGAGCTGGGATAACCATCTGGAAAATTTCAAATGGCCCAGACAACAACACAAGAGACTTTAGAGATGAGATGCAGAGATACACAAAGTACATCTGGATTTAGGTAGAATCCACAATTTTCCCTTTTATAAGCATAACCTCAAGAAGAGGAGCTAAAAAGACCTCAGGAGGTTTTTTTAGTTAAGGGCTATCAATGTGAAAGGTTTTAAGTGTTGGAGGAAAGATGAATGCTGAGAAAATCTAACAACTCAAAAAGATGTCAAAACTGATTGAATTAGGATGTAAAGAGGGGCAGCTAGGTGGCGCAGTGGATAGAGCACCAGCCCTGGAGTCAGGAGGACCTGAGTTCAAAGCCGACCTCAGACACTTAACACTTACTAGCTGTGTGACCCTAGGCAAGTCACTTAATCCCAATTGCCTCACCAAAAAAAAAAAAAAGAAAAAGAAAAAGAAAGAAAGAATTAGGATGTAAAGGATCTTTTCTGTCCAAAGCTGTTTTAAGGAATTGGGAAGCAGAGTCAAGCAGGAAGCAACAAAGATTCACCCCCAAACTTCACCAACACACTTAGAAAATGCACCATAGAGAAGTAGTTAGATGGCACAGTGGATAGAACACAGGCCCTGGAGTCAGGAGGACTTAAGTTCAGATTCAGCTACAGACATTTACTGGTTGTGTGACCCTGGGTAAGTCACTTAACAAGGAAGGAAGGAAGGGAGGGAGGAAGGGAGGGACAGAGGGAGGGAAGAAAATACACCACATCGAATTCTAGTGAAGAAATCCAAGAAAAAGGCAGTGAGTCATTCTTCTAGCCCAGGTCAACACAAGAAGACAGAGAAGTCTGTGAATGCTGGGGATGGGGTCTGGCTATCCCCAGATCCATACCAAGGAATCTGTAGACACACATACAAGAGTAGTTTGAACATCAAGGTGACAAAGGGAATCAAATTAGAAAAGGCCTGGGAAAGGTTTTATGTCTTCATGGTCTTAAGAGAATAATGGAAAGGAAGGAAGAATACACTGGGGGGGGGGGGGGGGGGGGCAGCTAGATGGTGCAGTGGATAGAGCACCAGCCCTGGAGTCAGGAGTACCTGAGTTCAAATCCGGCCTCAGACACTTAACACTTACTAGCTGTGTGACCCTGGGTAAGTCACTTAACCCCAATTGCCTCACTTAAAAAAAAAAAAAAAGAATACACTGGGATGGGAGGATGGGCAAGGAATGTTACGGGAAATTATCCCAAGTGATCAGGGTGCACAACAAGAAGGGGCAGAAGGCAGCAGGTGACACTTGAACTTTCCTCTCATATGAATAAGTCAAAGTAGGGAAAAATACACATACACATATAGAGTTGGGTACAGAAATACATTTCATGCAACGGAGAAATAAGAGGGAAATGGGACAAAAAAGAAAGGGAAATCAGAATTAGAGGAAAGGCAAATTAAGGGAGGAATTAGTCCTAAAAGCAAATTCTAAGAATGTACAAAAAGCATTTCTAGCTCTTTTGTAGGTAGAAAGAATGGGAATATGAAGAGATACCCATCAAATGAGGAACTAATGAACAAGTTATGGTACGGAAATGTGAGGGAATACTATTGCGGATATAAGAAATAATAAAGGGGATGGTTTCAAAGAAACCTGCGAAGACATATGAATTGATGCAAAGGGAAATGAACAGAAAGAGAACAGATTATACAATTACAATAACATGGTAAAGACAAACTACTTTGAAAAAATTAAGAATTCTGTTTGGTGTAATGACCATCCATAATTCCAGAAGACTAATAATGAAACATGCTGCCCACCCACCTCCTGAGAGGAAGGTAAAGGATGCAGAGTGCAAAATAAGAGTGCCCTCAATTTGGGTGGGGAGTTGAGGTGAGAGGTAGAAAAGGCAGATTTTTGCTCACTGAAAAAAAATATATTATATATAATATTTTTAAAAAGAAATAAATTAACTCACAAAGGACCTCTGATGAAGAAAAGAATAAAAATCTCAGAATAGGTGCCATAAGACTGAGTTGGCAACAACGGCAAGAATTAAGGCTAGTCACTAATGGAATTTAAGGGGAATTTTTTTAAATGGGTGTTGAAGAGGTAGTTGAAGGAACACACCAAAACCAATGGGTATGAGGAGAGTTTCTAAAATTAGACTCACCAACTGTTTTTGCACATATTACACACAACTCCACTACTCTTCCCTTTCCCAACAATTGGTATACAACACAAATGGTATTACTCCCCAGATTACAGATACCACCAGTTACAAACTCTTCCAACCCACTCTACAAATGAGAAAACTGAGGTACACAGGAAGCATAAAGTCATATAGCTACTAATAAATGAGAAAGCCAAGACTCAAACTGACTCTAAGTACAGAGTTACTGGGTACCTTTCCCATAACATCTTCAGACTTTACCTTGAACACTTACACAACCTTTCACTTCTGGTTTGGATAAGCAAGGGCTAAATGAAAACAGGCCAAAAAGTACTATCTGTACTAAAAAGAACAGAAATGTCTTTTTAAGCAAATTTGATTATGGAGTAAAGAAATTAAATTGCATATGATGTGGTACTTTAAGGTACTTTAACCAACCCCTAACGCTTAGTTCCAATGGAAAGCAAGCTAGAAAGAAATTCCCATTCATTTTCATCAATTAATTAGTTAATTAAAACATTCTTAGGAATTATAACAATGTGCTGATGTTCTCTTACATCACTTTAGTATTTAAATGAATTTATTATTTCGCCAATAGGGATATTCTCTAAAAAGATGCAGATCACAATCTATGTTTTCTAATTCTCTTTGACTTTTATTCATATCCTCTATAGGGGAGATCCACTCAACATGCTTCGGACCATCTTTTAGTTCACCAGACATTACACAGATAACAATGACCCATAAAGATTATCTACTGGTTATCACTTGCTCTATATTAAAAGAAAATCTGCACATGGTAATAATGCTTATAAATAAACCACTTAAATAAATAAATAAACCACTTTAAAGTCTACAAGGCACCACACACACTCAGCTCACTTGAGCCTCAAAACAGCCCTATGAGGTGCTGGAATCATGATTATCCCCATTTTACAGAAAAGAAAAGAAGTTCACAGAATGATTAAATGACTTACCCACATTTCCACGGCATGAAATCTGAAAATGAACACACCTGACCCCAAGCCCAGTACTCTAACCACTTGACAACACATGCCTCCTCTTTACAACAAAGACAGGATCTACATATGTCATTTTACCGACAGGGAATTCCTGGATAAATGCTACAAACAATCTCGTCTTCAACTTAAAGCCTTGGAGACTGATTCTAGCACTGACTCTCTAGTGACTTGCCCAGGGTCACACAGTCAAGAGAATGGTAAAATTATTTATCAAAAATAAAACTATACACAGGGCAGCTAGGTGGCGCAGTGGATAAAGCACTGGCCTTGGATTCAGGAGGACCTGAGTTCAAATCCAGCCTCAGACAGTTGACACTTAACTAGCTGTGTGACCCTGGGCAAGTCACTTAACCCTTATTGCCCTGCCAAAAAAAAAAAAAAAAAAAGATGGCTGAACTGAATCGACAAAAATATAAGAATTAAAGTTCATGGTCTTATTTCACCTTCCATGGGAATATCATATCTCATCACTATCCTAGGATAGACTTAATCCAAAAAAAATCAGTGATCTCAAAATTGTTTGGACTATGTGGTCTCTAATATACAACTTTCCTTGCTCTTCCTTAAAACATACTTTCTCCTGAAAACTCTTTAAATGGCCAATTCTCATTACATCCCACAAATCCTATTCTCATATCACAAACAGTCTTCCATGTCCCGAAGAAGTTACTGCAATAGTCTCAACTCCACTCCCAGCATCTCTACAAAGTAACAAAAGCTGCTTCCTTCAGCTGAAGGAGGAATGGTTAAGGTAATGACTGTCCCCAAGAACTATCCCATTAACTCCACTCTAGTCAGGTCCAATAAAAGGTAACAGAGGTCCTAAACGAGAGCCAAGAAATAAAAAACTAAATTCAGGATAACCCACAGTACTCTGGAAGCCTCTTCTTTCCACTTTTAAATATAAACTGAATGGAAGGTGTTTATAAAACATAAAAAAGGGGGGAAGAGGAGAGTGGGAAAATGAGAGAAAAGCCAAAATTGCTCGAAATCCATTCATCCTGGTACTTTTAGGGAAAGCTGTCCTCAAGAGATAAGGGGCTAGGGGAAATGAGGGAGGAAGCTTAAGAGTTTGTGAGCAATTGCCTCCAAATGAGCCTTAAAAGGACTAACATATTACATGGTGCACTAGAAACTTACACACTTTCCTTCTATTAGAAAACCCAAGTTCTAGAAATCAAATCAGCCTTACTGAACAGTATTCACCAAACACCACCATCATCATCACTACCACCATCACCCCATACCCTTCCCCCACCAGGAAGTAGAAGAAACTCATTTTTCTTATTAGAGAATCCAGCAAGGTTCAAGTTAAGACCCTGAAACTAGGAGTACAGTTCCAGACCTTGAGTGATGGAAAGCATTCTGCCCCTAAGAACACCACCACTTTCATACTTCTTTGACCCATCATTCCAGCTCCTTTAAAGTAGACTTCATTCAAGGATCTGAAAGCACCTGTAACACTAATACTGGTAACCTATTCTTTACACTAGCAGCCCAAGATTTCAATCTCATGACTAGAGTTGAAGAGAACTCATTTTTATACATTTGGATCAATTTGTCTTTTGTTGTTAGATTCCTACATAACAGCAGCAAACCTACATATGGACTTAGGTAAAATTTTCAAAACTGCTTACTCCTAAGGGAAAAAAGTTTGTGGATTCACCTCCACTATGCATAGTAAGCATTAATAAATGTTTACTGAACACATATATGAATGGCTCTTATTGTCAAACACAAGCAGTTGGGATATCAGTCTAGTAACTAAAGATTCCGTCCTCCCCATCCACTGAGGACAGCAAAAAGGGAAAAATGCAACTGAAACATGTATTAATACAACCAGTTTCCACCACAACCTTTTTAATCTTTTGCACACCACAAGTGCCATTAATGGGTCTAAGACACAGGGAGGGATGAAGAGTACATGATGAGAAGTAATGAAAAGTCACCAACAATTATATTTTGTGGCACCAGTAGTACCACGAGCTGCCTATCCCACATATATGCTATCAAAATAACCAAACTACTCGAAATTTTACTGGGACTCCACAAGTCTCAATAAAAGGGATATAGACTCTGGGATCCCCTACATTTTATTAAAGCTTAATGTGTCATCTCTCGCCTCCATCGTTTTCTTGTTGCCTACTATCATCAGTCAAGAATCAGAGAGATTTCCCCAATCTTTAATCAGATCTACAGGAAGAAAACACTAGCTTTAATCCAATTTAGATATGAATTTTAAAATATCTTCAGAGTTACAATGTCTTTATTATACCTCAGAAGTTAGCGATTTCTCTCTGTAACTTATACCATATTACTATTACATTGACTTAAGCTGTAGAAATAACTTGTGGTGAATACTTAACTCACTTTTGACCCTGGAGGGCAAAGAAATGTTTTCAGGGGCCCAAAAGTGAATTCACCAAGCTGGAAGGGGCCTTTTCGATTATCAAGACCAACCCGGAATCACTGGGCAAGCGTAGATGCAGCTTTTTCTACCCTGGAAATGCCACCCTGCCTATCTGAAAACACCAGTTTAGAAACTCACTGACATTGGTGGAGTTTAAAACAGTTCACCCCCTCTCACTCGAGATTTTTCCTAAGCTCTGCCCGAGTGGGAACAAGACAAGGAAAAAAGAACCCCAGACAGCATGTCCACGACCCCCTCCCCCCACCCCTATCATAGCTATTCACGAGGGAAAGACACTTTTCCAAACCCGCATGTCCAGCCACAGGTGGCTCGCTCTCGCTCGCTCGCTCTCTCTCTCTCTCTCTCTCTCTCTCTCACACACTCACACACACACACACACACACACACACACACACACACACACACACACACACACACACACACACACACGACCTGGTACCCCTCTCTCTCTCTCTCTCTCTCTCACACACACACACACACACACACACACACACACACACACACACACACACACGAGAGAGACCTGGTACCCGAGGCCTCCTTCCAACCCGAGGGGCGCCCCCTACTCGCGGCCGACCTCCTGTGCCCCCTCCCGGGTGCCAGGGTCTGTCCCCTTCGGGTGTCCCTGTCCTCATCTGCCCCTCTCGAGGGTCCAGCCCCCCCCCGTGCCCCCTCGGGCTCCGCCTGTGCCCTGCCCTCCCTCGGGGACCCCCTCCCTCACTGTTGTGGCCCCAGGGGCCGCGCGCGCTACCCCTCACGCTTACTCACTCTCCCCTGGGGGAGGGGAATGCGCTGCGCCGCCCCCCTCCCCACTCCTCCTGTCTGCTCCCTCCCCTTCGCCCCGCTCAGGTCCCCTCCTCGTCCCTCCCCTCACTCGGGCCCCGGCCCTGCCTGCCTCCTCACCGGGCTCCGGCTCCGGCCCGTCCGGGCGGCGCGCTCCCGGGGGCGGGTTCTTCTTAGCGGGGTTTCCCCCGGGGCCCGGGGCGGGGGGAGGGGGCCGGGCCAGGCCCGGCCGGGGAGGGGGGGAGGGGGAAGGGGCTGGGGGAAAAGGGGGGAGGGGAAGAAGGGGGAGAAAAGGGGAGAAACCAAACCCGGAAAGGGGAGAAAAGGGGGGGGAAAAACCAGAAGGGGAAGAAAGGCCCAGAGTCCGCCCCCTCCCCCCCGCTGCGGCCTGCGCGCTACGTCACCGCGCTGTGCGTCCTCGTCACCGCGGCCTGCGGTCCGCGCGTCACCGCGGCCTGCGTATCCCTCCTTTCGGCGCCCCCCCCCAGGCACCATGCTCACATTAGCACACCTGCTCCAGCCTCCACGGCGCCGACCCCTTTTCCTACCCAGGCGTTGCCTTGGGAACGGTGGGAGTCAGGCGAAGCTCCCTTGCTCCACTTTAATAAGTGCACTGGGGTCCCAGGGACCTCCCAAGCACTTAAACCCACAAGGACCCCTGGATCGCCAGGCTCTTTGGCTCCACGTTTATTCCCCTCTCTTCCAAAGCCGTGGTCCTTTTCCCACCAAGATCCGTCCGTCCAAGGTCTGCCCCATAAAGACTGATGCTCCTTTGGCCCTGGTACTCTTGGCTTTCTCTCCGTACTCCCCTGACTCCCTTCAAGTCTCCGCCTTCAAGTCCCAGCTAAACTCCCACCTACTGAAAGCCTTTCCCGATCTCCTTTAATTCTAGTGCCCACTTCTTTCGATTGTCTCCTATTTATCCCGTATATAACTCGTTTATACATTACTTGTTCGCACGTTATCTCCTCCACTGGATTGTCAACTCCTTGAACGCTAGCACTGTCTTTTCTCTTTTCTTTGTATTCCCATCTCTTAGCACATACGAGGCGCTCAATAAAAGTTTATTGGCTAACTCACTTCGAGTCTCAGCTAAAATCCCACCTTCTGTTAAAAACCTTTTCCAGTCCTCTTTAATCTTGGTGCCCCTCCTTAGAGTTTACCTCCTACTTATCCTATGTTTATCATATTCGCATATATTTATCGTCTCTCCCATTAGAATGTGAGTTCCTTGAGGACAGGGATTGGGTTTTGCCTGGACTGGGCTTGGCACACTGTAGTCATTAATAAATGCCTGTTGATTTGACTTGTTGACTCGTCTCTTACTTTTTGCCTTAACTCCTCCAAATCCAATGCCTTCCAATGGAGGAAGGAATGAATAGGAAAAATACTGCTGTAGAATAGTAGAAATAATAGTACCAAGTGGCTGAACAAATTGTGGTATATTAATGTAATGGAATATTATTGTGTTGTAAGAAATGTGCAGAAAACCTGATGAGCAGAAAAACCTGGAAAGACAAGCATGAACGGATGCTGAACCAAGAGAACATTGTACACAGTAACAGCAACGTTGTGTGATCATCTGTAATAGACAGCTTTTTTCAGCAATACGATGATCCAAGACAATTCCAAGACTTATGATAGAAAATGCTCTCGACATTCAGAAAAAGAACTGCGGGATCTGAATGCAGATCAAAGCAGACTATTTTCACTTTTGCTGTTGTTGTTTTGTTTCTTCTTTCTTATGGTTTTTCCCATTTCTGATTCTTCTCTCAAACATGACTAATGTGGAAATGTGTTTAACACTATTGTAATGTATAACCTTGATTAGATTGCTTGCTGGCTTCAGGAGGGGGGAGGGAAGGGAGGGAGGAAGAAAAATTTGGAACTCAAAATCTCACAAAAATGAATGTTGAAAGTATCTTTACATGTAATTGAAAAAAATACTACTTTAAAAAAAGAAATAATATTACTTGACTTTATATAACTATATATGTACATATATATATGTATATATATATATCTTTAAGTTAAGTCAACAAATATTTATTAAGCATGTACTGTGTCCTAGGCACTGTGTTTATTGCAAGAAGATAAAAAGATAGGCAAAAAGTGCCCCTGCCCTAAAGGAGCTCACAGACTAATTAAGGAAGCAACATTCAAACACCTGTGTAGAAACAAGTTGCATACAAGATAACTTGGAGATAAGCTCAGAGGGAGGGCATTAACAGTCATGGGGACCAGCATAGGCTTTTTGGTTTGCAAAATGCTTTCCTTGCATGATCTCTATTGATCCTGTGTGGTAGGAACAGGTCCCCCGCTGTCTCTACCTCCACTATTTTCATTTCTCTTGAGAGACGGCAGGATGAAATAATACAAAATTGTACCAAAGGAACAAGACCTAGATTCTAACTCACCCATGCCCCTACTCTGCCTTTTCTACTGCTTACTAGTTGTGTGACCTTGGGCAAGTCTTCATCTTTCAGCTGTAGCTTTCTCACCTGTAAAATGACCTATCTTTGCCTATGTTGCTGGGTTGTGGTCAAGTTCAATAGACATTAGAAGTGGGAAGGCTTCTCTAAACTTGTTAAGTAGTGAGGAATTCTAAGTCCAGAAAAAAAAATTCAATTGAATGAGAGGCAGACAGGGGAGGAGTACAGAGGAAAGTCTGCTCTCTTTTGCCAGGCAATCTGCAAGGGAGGAGGCTTGAGCATATCCCTCATGGTAAAGGACCAGTGGGTCCAATGAATCCTCACCCCATTTTGGTTCCCTGAAGCTAAATCTCAGTCAGACCATTCTAGTTACAGCTCTGGCTGTGCTTGAGTGTGCGTGTGTGTGTGTGTGTGTGTGTGTGTGTTTGTGTGTGTGTAGGAAGGTAAGAGAAGAATAAATCTCATTGCTAGTAGTCCTGTAACCTAAGCAGGGTAATCCCTAAGTGTGAGCCATCCCCAACGTAAAAACCTCTTTCCTAGCACACAGATGCCTTACCTGAGACATTTGCTGCTTAGCCTTCTCTCTTCTCCGATGCTTTTGAAAACTAGCCCACTTCAGAAACACCTGACCAGTGCTTAAGTATTCTTTCCAGAAAAGCTCAAACTACAACAGAGATTAGGAATACTTGGAGAATGAGTCAGAGTGAGAGGATAGGGTTAAAGGATGGGGAAGAGAAGCAAAGATGAGAAGTGATAAGGAAACATTTTAACAGTTCATTAAAAGTAAAGAAATGCTTCTCTTATGGCCTATTACAATTGTTTTCTAATTGATTTCCCTGTTTCAGGCTCTCCTGTCTCCAATCCATCTTCCACTCAAATATTCAAAATACCCAAATGGATCAGTGATCCCAGTGATTTGGATGTCTCCTCCACTGGTGCAGCATTGTAGACCCGTCCATGTAGGCCCATCCTATGGGACCTTTGTACAAGTCTTCTCACAAATAGGCACAGAGAGCCCACCCAGCATTCTGGAAATTTTATTCACTTTGTCCTAACATTGAGAGGATGTCAAACTCAGGTTTTTCTTTCTCTCACCCTTAACATGTGACTAATCCAACTTCTTCTTTTTTTTTTTTTGGAGGGGCAATGAGGGTTAAGTGACTTGCCTAGGCTCACACAGCTAGTAACTGTCAAGTGTCTGAGGCTGGATTTGAACTCAGGTACTCCTGAATCCAAGGCCAGTGCTTTATCCACTGTGCCACCTAGCTGCCCCCCAACTTCTTTTATTTCCTTAATAACATCTTACATATCCTTTCTTCTTTGATGCCTCTTACTTCTATTCTCCAAATTTTCTCATTTATTCTCTATTGAAGACAACTCATACCCATTATGACCTCCATTGCCTTCTGTGTGATATTCATTTTTATACTTCAGATACTGTTGTTCCACATCTTATACCTATACAATAGCAGGTAGAATATTAATATTTAAAAGGTGATCTTTGATTCTAGGAGAAGTTTGGGGTCATTAAAAGAGCTTTATGTTCTCCTAAAGGCAATCCAGCCTGGTCTTTTCTTCCTGTTTAGTTCTGGGCCCAATTTATCTACTATTTGTACCGTCTATCCTAGATATAAATACTGACGGACAAAGTCATTGGATTGTCTATCCAACTTTTTGCCATAATTTGAGCAAAAGACATTCTTCATCCACTTGGTCTTTCCTGTATTGATGATCAGGCCAAACTCTTTTGAATGATTACAGAATTCCTACAAGAGGCTCTTCAATAACCTGAATCCTGATGCAAATGGTATAACGTCATCCACAAATAATAATGATGATGATTAGTTTTAATTATGATAGATAAAATTTATATAGCATTTACTATGTGCCAAGTACTTCATGATTATGTCATTTGATATTCACAACAACTCTGAGAAGTAGGTACTATTATTATCATCCCCATTCTACAGATGAGGAAAATGAGACAAAAAGGGAAATATAGAGGACTTCACCATCCATTGAGAGTTCTCTTCACCTTGGACTCTACACTGTATCTCCTCCTTCACAGTGCCAAATACTATGCACATATATCTTCCTGTTTTATGCCTTGCCTCATGTTTATCATCAGTGGGTCACTGAACATGGTTATATCTGTTATACCTTTCAAGAAATCTTGAATTATAGGGTAGAAGCCATTGTATTGAAAGAGAACCTTTGGGGCAGCTAGGTGGTGCAGTGGATAGAGCACCGGCCCTGGAGTCAGGAGTACCTGGGTTCAAATCCGGCCTCAGACACTTAACACTTACTAGCTGTGTGACCCTGGGCAAGTCACTTAACCCCAATTGCCTCACTAAAAAAAAAAAGAAAAGAAAGAAAGAGAACCTTTAGGGCAGTGTTTTACTCTATTGAATTCAAAATCAAATGGATATTTTCATAATTAAAAAATAATAAGCACTGTGGGATCTTGTATTCTCTATATCTTTCAGTCGATTGTTTTATGGTAAAGATGGAATACCTGCACTGAGGATGTCATTAATACTTGTGTGGATGATTCTTATAAACTGACAAAATAATCGTCCTAAATCATAGGTCTGATCAAGTTATTCCTCTGCTTAGGAAACTTTGTTGGTGGTGGTGTTCAATTCTTTGTGATCCCATTTGGGGTGGCTTCTCATTTCCTTCTCCAGCTCATTTTACAGATGAGGAAATTGAGGTAAATAGGGTTAAGTAACTTGTCCACAGTAACACAGCCAGTAAGTTTCTGAGGCCAGATTTGATTCAGGTCTTCCTGACCCCAGGCCTGTCACTCTATCCACTGCATCACACCTTATATTAAATCACAAGTCAAATAAACAAACATTTATTAACTGCCTTCTACCGCATTCTGTCATTTTCAGTCATGTTCAACTCTTTGTGACCCCATTTGGTGTTTTCTTGGCGAAGATACTGGAGTGGTTTGCCATTTCCTTCTCCAACTCATTTTACAAATGAGGAAACTGAAGCAAACAGGGTCAGGTAACTTGCCCAGGGTCACACAGCTATTGTCTGGGGCAAGATTTGAACTCACAAAGATGAGTTTTCCTGCCTCCAAAGCCCAACCCTCCATCCACTGTGCCACCTGGCTGCTTAGTAGCTCCCTATCACTTCTAGGATGAAATAGAAATTCCTCAGCTTGACGTGTGAAGCCTCTATCTTGCCATAGTTATTTCATTCTCTTTCACAATAAATCCATTAATCATTCGAAAAGCATTTACAAAGTGCCTACTATGCGCCAGGCACTGGGGATAGAAAGACAAAGACTAAATACTTCCCATCCTCAAGGAGCTGTCAGTGGAAACAACATGTAAATACTGAAATGTGTAGCAGGGGTTGGTTTGAATTATTGTCTTTCACCTGAAGGAGCATGTGTGAGAATGGGCAGACCATCACTTGGACAGCAAGGTGGCACAGTGGATAGAACACTGGGCATGAAGTCAGGCAATCCTGATTTCCCATCCAGCCTCAGATACTTACCAGATGTATGACCCTGGGCAAGTCATTTAAAAATCTGTTTGTCTCAGTTGCCTCATATGTAAAATTGGGGTAATAGCAGCACCTACTTCCCAGGGTTGTTTTAAGTATCAAATGAGATAATAAAGCACTTAGCACAATACCTGAAACATAGTAAGCACCACATAAATGTCAGCTACCATCATCATTATCATCATCATTATTCAATGAGCCCTCCTGGCAACTTCCAGAGACATGTGTGGCTCAGTGCTAAAAGGCTCCGTACATTGGAATGATGCAGCAAACCCTGATTGGTTTCCCCACCCCCATCTTTCCCCAGTTCTAACTCCTCAGTCGATATTCTCATTTGAAAGTTAAAAGGAGAGAATTCAAATATTTCTCAGAAAGGATTGAACCAGTAAGAGCCACCAACTCAAGAAGGGACTTTGCCCCCTGGTGCTCTGATGTCTTTGTCTCACTCTTCCTGCCCCACTCCTCACCTCGGGTGTCTTAAAATACTTTCACATGGCAACTAATATACAAATTGACCCAGGTGAGCTTGAGATCTCAAAGCCCTAGCTTCCTCTCCTGTCTTGCATTTCTTTCTTGAGCATAAGCCACAGAACATCCATCCTGAGATGGACATTTCCAGAGTTAGAGGCAGTCTTTTGAGTTCAAGAAATGAGCCACTCCTGGATTCACCATTCACTGTTGGCTGCACAGTGGGAGATACTCCTACAGTAAGAAATGATGAGCAGGATATGAAATGATGAGCAGAAAAACCTGGGAAAACTTACATGAACTGATGCAGAGTGAAGTGAGCAGAACCAAAAGAATAGTGTACATAGTAACAGCAATTTTGAGCAGTGATCAACTCTGAATGACTTAGTTATTCTCATCAATACAATGATCCAAGACAATTCCAAAGGACTAATGATGAAAAATGCTATCCACCTCCAGGAAAAGAATTGAAGGAGTCTGAATTCAGATTGAAGCGTAGTTTTGTTTGCTTGTTTGTTTTGGTGAGGCAATTGGGGTTAAATGACTTGCCCAGGTTCACAAATCGAGTAAATGTTAAAGTCTGAGGCTGGATTTAAACTCAGGTCCTCCTGAATCCAGGGCCGGTGCTCTATCCACTGCACCACCTGGCTGTCCCTGAAGCATTATTTTTTAAACTTTATTTTTCTTGTTTGTTTTTGGTCTGTTTCCTTTTGCAACATGACTGATATGGAAATGTTTTCCATGACTTCACATGTACAATCTATATCAAATTCTTTGCTTTCTCAAGGGAAGGAAGAGAATTTGGAACTCAACAATTTTTTTTAAATGAATGTTAAATTTTTTAAGTGTAATTGAGAAAAAATATCTAAATGCTTGTTAAATTGAATTAGAATTTTTTATTTGAGGGTCAATCCTTAAAGTAATCTATCACTAGAGGGCTTGGATCCAACCTCCCTTTCTCATTTCTCTGAGTACTTTGCAATAGAGGAGAATTTCACCTCTAACCTTTGCTCCCAGAGCAGGCAGCTGACATAAATGGAAATTGTCTGCCTTCCAAAATTGGCTGATGGAACTTTCATTCTTCCCAAACAAACTAACCCCCCCACCACCACCCCCAGTCCCTGCTTTGTACTTTAGCAACTTATCAGTTGGCAACATCTGACAGGTCCTAGTGTTGATCTTTTCCTTCTCAAGCCAGATGTGTGGCCACTGTCTCCTCTGCAGCAAAGAGTCATGCCAGCTGGACACACACCCTTTGCTGTGGACCCTAGCATTTAAAACTCAAGTTTCACTGTTGCTGAAGCCCTGAGACCCAGATTTAAGGTGTTTCTTCTGGAAGGCCCCAGAAGACAATGGCCTCCACTCTGTTCCTGGGTCTCCTGTTCCTGATTCCAACTACAACAGGCACGAAATGGGGTGGTAGTCAATGTCCAGCATGTGGAGTGCCCGGTTCAGATCTTGACGGGCAGCGGGAACTGCTACTCAATCTGGCAAAGCAAAGTATCCTGGATAAACTGCACTTAACTCAGCGCCCGACATTGATCCAGCCTGTGTCCAGAGCCACCCTGAGGACTGCACTCCGGCGCCTCCAAGGTCCCCGAGGAAAGATTCTGTCTGGTAGCAGGTTAGGGGGTTCTGGGATTGGAGTTGAGGAACAGGAGTATGAGATCATCAGCTTTGCTGAGACAGGTAGGTGTGGGAACCAAGATATACAATCTCTTGTAGAGAATAGTCCCTCTAACAATTCAGCCATCTCACCTTCACCAACCCTTTCCTTTTTCCTGTGGGGAACCTCATTTAATACAACCTACCTGCCACTCCCAAATCTGGCCAAAAAAAAAAAAAAAGAGGGAGAGGTCAACACCCAGAATTCTCTCTACTTCATCTGCTCCATCCTTACTCTGCCCACTCCATGTCCTAATCCCTGGACCCCTTGACAGTCCTGGACCCTCAGCCTCCAGTTCCTAGGAGAACTTGAACAGGCAGAAAGCTAGGGGTGTTAAATCTCTTTGGGTGGTATGATAGGACCCTTTGAGAAGAGACAAAGAAACCAGAAGAGGAGAGGGTAGAGTCACTCCCATACCTTAGTGATTTTAGGAGTCTATCTAGGATCCAGGAGACAGAGACCCCAGTGATGCTCTCTCTAGCTGCCTGCTGTTAAAGGAGGTTATTGTAATACCAGGCTGAACTTTAGGCTTGAGAATTGGGATGGCAATGAAATAAAAACCACTAGATTTGGTGTTAGAAGATCTAGGTGGAAATCTCAGCCCTGATACTTAGTATCTATCTAGCCTTGGGGAAAATCACTTCACTTTTCTGGATCTCAGATTCCAAATCTTTAAAATTAAGGAGGTTGGGGGGCAGCTAAGTGGCGCAGTGGATAAAGCACTGGCCCTGGATTCAGGAGGACTTGAGTTCAAATCCGGACTCAGACACTTGACATTTACTAGCTGTGTGACCCTGGGCAAGTCACTTAACCCTCATTGCCCTGCCAAAAAAAAAAAATTAAGGAGTTTGACTCCATGCTTATTAAAGTCTCTTACAATTCTAAATCCTATGAATTCCTATGAAATAGGTCTGGTAACTCATGTATGGGTTAGCCCACTCTGTAGCCTAAAATGAGCCTCAGGTTACCTCAGGTAACCAACTATTGGCTAAACAGGCAGGTTTTAGGAGACTTTGGAATATAAGAATTGGGGAAAACCACTGTCCTTCTTCCTCTTTCAGAATCAAGGTGTGGAGTGTGGAGACAGAGGAAAAAGAATCCTAAGAAAGAAAAAGGGAGCAGGAGCCAGGGAAAAGAATTTGGTTTGGGAAGTGACAATTATTAGTTGAGCCAAAGGGCAGTCAACAGTCACATCCCTTTTACTAGAAAAGACATATTGGTGGTATTAATGTGATTATCCTTTTCCTTTTCCTAGAACACGAGTATGACCAGGTAAAACAGGTTGAGCTGTCAAACACCAATGAGCTTAGGGTATAGTTTGGCCTAGCAGGGAAACTCCTCCCCCATCCCCTTGTGTGGACAGGGCTTACCTGAGAACTCACTCCTCTTCTGGGGCATGGCTTTCCTTTCAAACTCACTGTGCCTTCTAGGGGAAGAAGAATTGCTGCCCACCCATCTGTTTCTCCCCCACCCTACCTCTAGGACTATACTAGCTTGAATTTATGAGCAGTATCCTCTGGTGATAGCCTCTTTTGTTTCATTCTAGACATTAAGACAGTCTAAGAAACCAAATAAATAAATCTCTATTAAGTGTGTGGCTCCGAACTCCCAGCCAGTTTGCCATAGCGAACTCCAAATTAAGTTTACAAAAATTTCAATAATTTAGACCACTGTTTAGTGCATTTTATGAGAAGCACATTAAAAAAAAAATCTAAATTGAAAGCAACAGGTAAGGAACTAACTAACTTATACATGCCCAGATAATACAGGTATAGAAATATGTAGAGGGGCAGCTAGGTGGCACAGTGGATATAGCACTGGGCCTGGATTCAGGAGTACCTGAGTTCAAATCCAGCCTCAGACACTTGACACTAGCTGTGTGACCCTGGGCAAGTCACTTAACCCCCATTGCCCTGAAAAAAAAAAAAGAAATATATAGGTATAGAAATACCTATAAATAGAAATATTTATATATATGTTTATAAATACAAAATAGGTAACTAGAAAGGGGATAGGCAACTTTCTCCAGGAGAAGAAGGAATTACCCACTCCCAGGCCAGGATCAATCCAGTCCCCACTATCTGTGATCCTTCTAGCCATGGCTCCCCTTCATGCTAGACCGATTTTCCAGCAGGTCCTCATGACTTATCTTTTAGCAACTGCTCCCCAAGGCCATTTGCTGACATTTATCAGCTTGGGCTGGCTTTCCTGCTTCTTATTCCCTCCAGCCCCTTTCCGAAGTCAGGGTCAAGGGTAGAAGGGGAGCATCTTGATCCAGCAGGTCAGTTCCTTTCATTGAGCCTAAGGTTCGGTCCACAAGAGCAAGAGTTGGAGGTGGGAAGAGGGAGAGATGGCAAGATACTTGCACTACGCAGGCCCAGGTTTCCGAGTAGACAATTGGATGGGATGTAAATGGTGTGGGACCAGCTAGATATAGTAAGTTAAGTAAGTTTTCACTCACCCACCATTCAGAATAGCTCAGACCAAAACTGAGTGATAATTCTCCAGGGTAGGAACAGCACAATGAAGGGACTTTGGTGATAGCATTTGTCATGGCAGTGATATCTGTCCAGCAAGGTGTTGGACAAAAGGTCAGGACTTTGCAAGGCAATTTCTGTGTTAAATGATTTGGTTGGACTAGATAAACTTGAAGTTTTTTGTTTTGTTTTGTTTTTTAAGAAAAGGATGGGTGTCCCATCCCCCACAAAGAAGAGAATATTTATTTATTTTTTTTTTGGCGGGGCAATGGGGGTTAAGTGACTTGCCCAGGGTCACACAGCTAGCAAGTGTCAAGTGCCTGAGGCTGACTTTGAACTCAGGTCCTCCTGAATCCAGGGCCAGTGCTTTAACCACTGCGCCATCTAGCTGCCCCCTCAAAGAAGAGAATAAAAGGTGAGCCTATAGCAAAAAGACTTCGGTTAGACCTCAGGAGAAAATGTCATCTGATTGGGGAGACTTGTAGACAATAAGAGAGGGAAGGGGAAGTAGAGAGATCAAAACTACTGAAGAAAAGACTGGGAAGAAATGGGCTATTCTGAAATAGCTGACACATATAGAAAGCTTTAGCATTTATAAAGCTCTTTGCCATTATCTCACTTGTTCCTTACCTGGAATAAGTGAAGGAGGGAAACACACAGAAAGCATGGTCAGAAAGAAAGCGCTCATTCTTTAATGAGTTAGTAGGACAACCATGATGACTTCTGTTCTCTATGTCTATAGGGCATTCCATTGCCAACAGGACGGTGCTGGACTTCCAACTCTCCCCGGATCAAACCAGTGCTAGCTTGAAGGTCCTCCAAGCCAGGCTGGGTTTCTTTTTGCAGATTCCTCCCAATGGCACATGGAGTATGCATGTGAGGGTCCTCATGCCTGGGTTACAGGACACCAACCTCACTTTGACCACCTGGCATCAATTAGAAGTGGATTCCAGTGGCTGGTACCAGTTCCTCCTGGGGCCTGAGGCCCAAGCTGCTTATAGTAAGGGACACCTAACCCTAGAGTTGGAACCCAAAGGCTGGGGAGCCCAAAGCCCCATTGTCTTGGACAAGGATGTCCATCAGCCCTTTATAATAGCTCAGGTGAGAACAGGAGAAAAACACCGAATTCGTCGTCGAGGCATTGAGTGCCAAGATGGGTCCCAGATGTGTTGTCGACAAGAGTTCTTTGTAGATTTCCGGGAGATTGGCTGGCACGACTGGATCATTCAGCCTGAAGGTTATGCTATGAACTTCTGTACAGGACAGTGCCCACTACACGTGGCAGGTATGCCAGGAATCGCTGCCTCTTTTCACACTGCTGTGCTCAACTTGCTCAAGGCTAATGGGGCTTCAGGAACAGCTGGAGGAGGCTCATGCTGTGTGCCTACTGCCCGCCGCCCTTTGTCCCTTCTCTACTATGACCGTGATAGCAACATTGTCAAGACCGACATCCCCGATATGGTGGTGGAGGCCTGTGGCTGTAGTTAATGTGGATGAAGGGGGAGGAGGACATGGAGAAGGGAGTACTCACATAAAGATTCCCTTCTTACCTCAGGCAGGTTGCTCACAAATTCCTGCCCCAACCCAAGATGGAGATTCATCTTTCCCAAAACAATCCTGGAAATCTTTCCACTCTCACCCTGGGTATTCTATTGAGGCAGCTGGTGGTACAGTGCATAGAGCACTAGACCTTGAGTCAGGAAGACTGAGTTCAAATCTGGCCTCAGACACTTACTATCTGTGTGACTGAGCAAATTACTTAATCTTTCTGGGGTTCCTCAACTATAAAATGGGGATAATAATAGTACCTATCTCATAGGGTTCTTGTGAGGATCAGATGAGATGTTTGTAAAAAGTGTTTAGCATAATACTTGACACATAGTAGGAGCTATAAAAATGCATATTCTTTCCTTTTCCCTTCCCTATTCACTCACATTATCACCCCTTGAAAATCAATTCATTACCTTCTTCAGAAGATAGCTGGGGGGGGGGCAGCTAGGTGGCACAGTGGATAGAGCACCGGCCCTGGAGTCAGGAGTACCTGAGTTCAAATCTGGCTTCAGACACTTGATACTTACTAGCTATGTGACCTTGGGCAAGTCACTTTACCCTCATTGCTCCGAAGAAGAAGAAGAAGAAGAAGAAGAAGAAGAAGAAGAAGAAGAAGAAGAAGAAGAAGAAGAAGAAGAAGAAGAAGAAGAAGAAGAAGAAGAAGAAGAAGAAGAAGAAGAAGAAGAAGAAGAAGAAGAAGAGGGTAGTTTAGGGTATGGACTAAATGATTCCAATTTCTATTCTATTCTACCCTCATGCTAACACATTTTCAACTCACAGACACCATCCATGCTCAGAACTCTCATTTAAGAGACCCTCTTCCCCTACGTACCCAGCCAAAAAGACCCATCATGTCCATCCAATGATAGGGATATCCATTTGTCTCCATAACTAGAGTGCTATTCCACTTTTCAGCCTATCTTAAAGAAGGCGACTCCTGCATCCCCACCTCAGAAACTTCCCTCTCCCATACCAGGGAGTCCCATTCCAGACAGAGATTATATTATCCTTCATAACTCAGTGGTTGCCTAAGCAGCTTCATAGAGGACCACTGCCCCAAAATGAGTTGACCCAGACTCTTCCCTCCTTTCTGAGGATGGAAAGAAGGTACAGATGGGCCTGGGGTCTTGAAAAGCATAGTTCTATCTATAACTCCTTTTGATATCTAGATATCTCCTATCTCCTAAAAATTCCTCCTAGTCGAGGTTCTTCTCTTTTCCTTGCCCATCACATCCCTAGCTTCCTTCCTTTCTCTTTTCCTTCTCTCTGTCCACCTGCCAAGTCCTTGACATGCCTGCTTTCCAACCTATCTGTGACTCTCCTGCCCCATATAAATCCTCTCTCCCGGGAAAAGCTACTTGTGCTTTCTACCATACAACATACTTTCTTTCCTTTCTACCTGCTCCCCAATGATTTTCTTGGGTCCTTCTCCCTATTCCATTCAGACATCACTGATCTTGTTGCTGGATACTAGTAAAAGCAGAAACAGTGAAAGTTTTGAGGCCCCTTAATTGATGCTTAACTCTTCCTTCTGAATTCACATCCTTATAATGAACTGTCTTCCCATTATCTTGAACTGTGAGGAGTAAAGGTGAGAGGGAGGTGAGACTTCCTAATAGAAAGGCCCTAAAATAGAAATATCTAATAGACAGGTATCTGCTGCCTCTTCTTCCCTTTGTGATTTGCCCTAACATACAGAACTTTGCAGGTTAATCAATTGCTTGATCAATGAATGAATGATGACCTATTGTGCATTCACATTCTGTTGGACATGGCTCAGAGTGGGGGTTACCAAGATGTGGGTTGCGGACCCCTGGAAGATCACCTAGCTATTGCAAGAGGACCATCTCATTAAATGACTCAGAATAATAGATAAGCAAACATACCTTGTGAAGACAGAATAATTTTCATCTTACACATATGTATTACTTCTTTTCAAATGTATGTAACTACTTGGTGATTAATAAAATAGAAATTCATGTCATATTACTAAATCATAGTAGCTTTTTGTCATGTATTTTCTTTCTTTCTTTTTTTTGCAGGGCAATGAGGGTTAGTTGACTTGTCCAGGGTCACACAGCTAGTGTCAAGTGTCTGAGATCAGATTTGAACTCAGGTCCTCCTGAATCCAGGGCCAGTGCTTTTTCTACTGTGCCATCCAGCTGCCCCCTGCCATGTATTTTCTTTTGTTTGTTTGTTTGTTTTTTTGGTTTTTATTGCAGGGCAATGGGGGTTAAGTGACTTGCCTAGGGTCACACAGCTAGTAAGTATCAAGTGTCTGAGGCCGGATTTGAACTCAGGTCCTCCTGAATCCAGGGCCGGTGCTTTATCTACTGCGCCACCTAGCTGCCCCCCATGTATTTTCTTAATCCACAGATGCTAATAGGTAGTAGCACAATTACTATCAGGCTGGAGTGGAGGATCTGAGAAATGTTTTGCTATTAAAAAGGGGTCCTCATGCTCATACAGGTTGAGAAGCACTCGCCTGCAACATAAGCCTGGGAAGAATCAAAGGGTCTGAGTCTTGTTCCCTCCTCCCTTATCTACAATTTTGGAGCCCTGATAGGAGGCAGGAGCCAGGTGAGTGGACTTGAGAATTGGAAGAAGGAAAGGAAAGGGAGTCCTGAAAGAAGCCCAAGTCAAGACATCAGCCTGTGATGTCATTGGTCCTCTTGGAAACGAAGGACGAACAACGAGGTGGATCCTTTTATCCTGTCACAATCCCCTCTGGACCCTTGCCCTCCTTCCCCCACTGACTCCTCCCCCTGGCTGGATAGCTCTGTACTAAGAGGTCGATATAGTCTGGTGCCCAAGGTCGAGTTTGCGCAAAGCTAGATGTTGCCATTTGGGGAATGAATTGTCTGTATTTGCTTAGCCAACAATCACTTCCTGGGCAAGTGGGGGTGGAGGGGAGGAATTGGAGGGAACCCCAGAAGAAATAGAAAGGGGCCCTCTAGGGTGTGGTATATTTGGGGAAATGAGAACTCAGCTGGAACATCCAGATAGCCTGGTGTCTTTTCCTATCTGAAATTTCCCCTTAAGTTTGAGTTTTTCTCCTTCCTGCTTATAGAGTCTGCCCTTTCCCTTTTTGGCTGGAGCTCTTCCCTGGGATGTGGAGCATGGGTTCTCCTCCTCTATATAACTCTTCTTCAGTTTCCTAACCCCAGGCTCCATACCTGCCTCCCCACCACCCAACAGTCTTCTTTTCTAGTGGTTAGATTATAGCTCCTTCAGTTCTTTCCCCCTTCTCCCCAGTCTAACCCATCCCTCAGTTGGTGAAGGGGCAGGCAGCAAGGCAGATGGCTAGGGTATTTATAAACCGGGAGCACTTCTTGGGAAAAGTGACTAAGATGCTGGGAAAGTATTTTTAACTGAGTTCTGACGTAAGTGTCAATGGGGAGGTAGGACCAGACCAGGCGCAGGAGAGATGGGGCGGGTGGAGCTGGCAACTGGGGGCACTTGCTGGGGGTGGGGAGGGGATATGGGTCAGAGGCCACCCCCAGCTGCTTCTCATGACTCTCTCTGGCCCCTCTCCCAGCTTTGGGAACCAATATGTGCCCCTGGGCACCAACAAAGACAGATGTCAGAGCCTTGTAGCAACATTGTGGCAAAGATAGGTCCCTGGTTCTTTTATCATTACCAAAGAGGGTTATGGGGGAGGGGGGAGGGAGGAAGAGATTAGTCTCACCATCTTTCAGAGCTCAGACTGAGCATTTGGGTGAAGGAGCCCAGTACTGGGTAACTAAGGAGGAGCAAAAAAGTCTTCCACAAAACACTTCCTGTTCTCTTTCCCTAGAGAAGTCACTTCCTTGGGGGAAACTGGTCATCTCTGGACCACATGTTGTCCAGTGGCCTTGTACTGCCACATGGTGGTGGCCAAGGGTATTGTGGCTTAACCACTGTGCATGAGGAGGATGGGGTAGGATTACATGCCTCCTAGTTGGTGACAGTAGTACCCATATGCAGTGCATACCCAGTGCAGGGCCTAATAAGGAGAGCGTTAAGGTGGGTCATGGGGCTTCAGGGTAAAAAAAAAAAATGTCATGGGTTGCCAAAAAGTCAAAGCTACTCTGAGTAACAGCTCTTTCTATCCTCACCACCCCCATACCATCATTTTGTGGGGAAACCAAGGCATAGAGAGCTGTACTCATCAGTACAATATTCTGATCTTGCTTCTAGGCTAATTAGCTGTTACTGTAGCCCTGGGCAAACCGCCTAACCTTCCTTAGCTTCAGTTCAGTGTGTGAAATGGAATAACAATAGCACCTACTTTACAAGGGCTGTTAGGAGGCTTGAATCAGATAATATACATTTGCTTAAAGCAGCAAATAGACAATAGCTAGTGTCATTAGGCTGGGAAGTTGAGATGTCCTGGGCCATAGAAGCCTCTACTCTGCAGGTAGCATTTTTTTTTTCAGGGCAATGAGGGTTAAGTGACTTGCCCAGGGTCACACAGCTAGTAAGTACAAAGTGTCTGAGGCTGGATTTGAACTCAGGTCCTCCTGAATCCAGGGCCGGTGCTTTATCCACTGTGCCACCTAGCTGCCCCCTGAAGCCTCTACTCTGGAGGTCCAAATTGTTGGGAAATTGTTATAGTAGATTGAGAGGAGACTGGGCCAAATGCTTACTCCTCTCCTACTAAGCCCGACCTGTCCAGAGCTAGAGGGAAAGTGATTGGAGGAGCTGAGCCATTGCACTCCAAAGTCCCAGTCTTCCTCCCTCATACCACAACCTGAAAAAAGAGAGGTGTTAGCAAAGCAGGCCTGCTTTTAGTACGCTAACAATTCTATGCTCTTCTCATCACCATAAAGGAGATTAGATCAAGTGGCAGTGCCCAATCCAAGAGCTGGGCACCGGGCCCTCCTAAGTGCCATGCCCTTCTGCCAGCTGTGATGGACTCTGCCCGAGCTCCACAATTGCATCACCCTTCCCACCTCCCTTACCTCTGGGTTTCCCCATTCATCCCAGTCACACACCTCTCCACCTCACCACCAGTCCTCTCCCTCCCCCACAATGTGCTCATGTCCAACTGGACTCTGGGCAGCCAGCACACGTAGGGGACAAGGGGTGACTTCTAGGTACCCCGTGGCACCTGCCACCTAGGCTTGGCCTTGAGAACTCTGTTGCTGCTGCACTTTCAGCCACCCTGTTCACTGTTAGGGGGATGAAGTCTTGGATTCCCTTTCTGGCCTGGCCCCTCCAAAGCAGGAGGCACTAAAGTCTCAACAGTCTACTCTCTGTTAAGTCTAACTGCTTTAGGGGAAACTAGAAAAGCTGAAAGTGGAAGGTATTGGGGAGAACTGTATGACGAGCACCACTCCTTTACCTGGCTCACATGGTATCCCCTCCCCCTCTCCTGGACCCTGGGATCGGAGTCTGTGAAATCATCCTCTTTCTTGCATCATTCTTGTCCACGTCTCCCCCCAACCCCCACCCCCACATACCCCTTCCCCAAGCCTGTCACCACAGCCAGCTTGGTGAAACTTGAGCTCTGGGAGGGGTGGGGGATCTTCCACTCCCCCCCACCAGGGACCTGATTGACAGGAGAACTGGCCAATCCTGGTGCTCAGGAGGTGGGTCTGCCTATTGACCACTGGGTCGGGGAGCCCCAGGCTGACAGCTCAAAAGAGGCCCTGGGTCAGTAAGCTGAGTGGATCGACCAGGGAGACAACTCTGCATACCCCACTTTTCATCGGACAGTTTTTTTGTTTTTGTTTTGGGGTTTTTTGTTGTTGTTTTTGTTTCCAGGGTACGAGAACAGGAGATACCTGCCTCTCCCTTCTGCAGGGGGTAAGTTTGTAGCCTGTGCCTAGTAGACCCTATTTTCCCCCTGGCCTGCACCTAGGATAGCCACAGGGAGAATGGGGTACCCAGATGCCTGGCTCCTACTGGTACTGCTATGGGCACTAGCAGGGGCTCAGAGAGCAGGACCTCGGTGCCCGTCATGTGGCTTACCCACACTACAACCCCAGGAAGAGAGGGCCCTAGTCCTGGAGCTGGCCAAGCAACAGATCTTGGAGGGGCTACAACTAACCAGTCGTCCAAGCATATCCCATCCTCCCCACCCTGCAGTCCTGGCCAGAGCCTTAAGGAGACTGCAGTCTAAGAAGGTGGCTCAGATGAACCAGGTGGAGACCATCAGCTTTGCGGCAGAAACAGGTAGGTGAAAGAGAGGACAAGCCTAGCAGGGAAAGACCCAAAGGGAGACAGAGACAGGAGGAATACAGCCCAAAGAGGGATGCGGTTGCAGGGAGAAGGTGGGAGAGGTGGGGTTGGGAGCTGATGTCCTGAAGCCCTTGTCTCTTAAGTTAGGGTAGAAAAGAAAAGGGATTTGAAAAAGGGATGAGAGAAGAATGTAACTCCCCCACCGAAAACCCAGTGCTCTCACATTCTCATGAACCACCACTCTTTTCCCACAGACTCCTTCTCCACTCCAGCCTGTGGATCCATCCTCAGCTTCCATCTCTCCACTCCTTTGCACCTACCTCCATACCACATCCGTCTTTGGCTGCACTTGCAGCCCACGCTAGCTGGTACCCCCTCCATTCAAATCTTCCAGTGGGGTTTGGAGAGAGAGGTCCAGGGAAACCAAACTCTGCTGGCTGAGCATCGAATGACCACTCAAGGATGGAATGCTCTGACCCTGCCTTCTCAAGCACTGGAAAGCACTGGCTCTGGTGTTCTGAAATTCAAGTTGGTCTGCAGGCCTCATGTAGGCAATGCCACAGCTGCAAGGCACTTACTTCTGGATACAGCTGGACACCACCAGCCCTTCCTGGTGATTAAGACCCAAGCCAGAGCACCTGGGGGGGATCGGGCCAAGAGGAGGACCCCTACATGTGAGCCTGGGAGCCTTCTATGCTGCAAGCGGGACCACTATGTAGACTTTCATGAACTGGGCTGGCAAGATTGGATCTTGCAGCCTGAGGGGTACCAGCTAAATTATTGTAGTGGACAGTGCCCGCCCCACCTGGCTGGCAGCCCAGGCATTACTGCCTCTTTCCATTCTGCTGTCTTCAACCTTCTCAAAGCCAATAGTCCCTGGCCGTCTGGCCCCTCTTGTTGTGTTCCCACAGCCCGTCGGCCACTGTCCCTCCTCTATCTTGACCAAAATGGCAATGTAGTCAAGACTGATGTACCTGATATGGTAGTAGAAGCCTGTGGCTGCAGTTAGCAAGGGGGTTCAAGGGATTAAGAGCTAGGGAGAGTGTGAATAGTGTTGGTCCACAGAAGAAGGGGGTCAGCAGGTCAATGGCTGAGACTGTCTAATTCCTGACATCCCCTCCCCAGTTGACCTGGTAGTCTGGCCCCATGGGCTAACCCTGATGAGTCTGACCTGGGACTTTAGTGTCCAGTCAGTTTCAGGCTGGTTGGAGAATGGGGAGATGGGTAGGGCATTCCTCTAAATGGTTCTTGATAGAAGAAGATTCCTACCCTAAACACTCCATAGAAGAGATGGTTAAGGGGTGGGGAGGGAGGGGTCAGAAAAGTTGCTCATGCCTTCAGAGAGAGAACTTCCCGGCAAATAGAGGAAAGGGTAGTTAATTAGGGCATGGGAGAGTGTCGTGTAGGGGAGATATATAATAGGAAAAGGGGTTAGTGAAGTGCTTTGTGGGAACTGCTAAGAGGGAGATGGGCCCAGGGAAGGAGTCTGGGAGGGACTTAGAGATAGGAGCTTGGAGAAGCTGATGAGCCTCAGAGAGGATCACCCTCTACTTTTGGCAGGGGTGAGGCCCTGCTGGGGAGACAGAGACATTTTTATATTTTCCTAATAAAAATGAGAAGAAAAAGTCACAGGTGCGTGTGTGTGTCTTGCTATAGGGTTTGGGGGAGACTCAAGGACTGGGATGGGAAGGGGGAGCATGTCCTAAAGGTAAAATGCTCTGCAGGACAATGACATGTGGATGGGTCTGGAAAAGAACCACGTGTGGAGTTTCTTTGTACCAGGTGACTATCAGTCTGACCAGGCTGATCTATGTCCCTGACCCTCTGGAAGTGGTCGATGCCAAGTGGGGGAGGGAGGAGGAGGAGGAGGAGGAGGAGGAGGAGGAGGAGGATCTTCACCCTGGCTCCTTATCTCCTTTTGTCCCTTAGTAATTTAAGTTGGGGGGTATGCTGTGCCCAACTTTTCACTAGCTCTACCTTTGTCCTGTGTTTCCCCCCAAACAAGCAGTTGATCCACTGACCCTTCTCCCTGACTTCCCAAGAAATACTTTGGAGCATGTTCCAAGATATAACGAAGGGAGGGAAATTGGGGGCTTGTGGAGGAGGTAAAAGAGAAGTAACAAAGATAATTAGAAAGGGGCATTCTTCAGGTTCCTGGTCATGACCTTGTTCCCCAACCCTCTACACCCCCCCACATCATTCTTTTCCCCTCCCCCATCAGAGACTGAAATAGTTGACCCTTCCCCTGCATCCTGTCTCCATGGCAACAAGAGAGCCAACAGGACACTGAGGGACAGGGGACAAGAGCAGTCTTCCTTTCTATACACAGAACCCTTTACCTGTTTCTGACTGCATTTCCCCCGAGTCCGTGTATCCATTTATATCTCCATCTCTCACTTTCTCTTGGTATACTCACACTCTCTTGGCTCTCACAATACTGGCGTTTGGGAGTACAGAGAGCTTCTTTCATTGTCCCTTCCTCCCAAGGTCCCCACTACCACCATAATCATACATCTGTGTCTTTAGACAGGTTCAGGCTAAGGTGATGTTCATCGGGGGGGCCAGCAGAGGGAGCAAGGAGCAACGAAGAAGAGAGAGGGGAGAGGGGAAAGGTACTATCGCAGGATGGCTGACATCTCCAAAACCTATGGACATAGGAAAAGCAGGGCGGGACGGTTGAAGAGGATCAGTGTTGCCGTCCTAGGGTTCTATATACCCAAACTGGGCCTTCCAAACCCAGACAACCTACCCCAAAGCTGCCAGCTTTTGTCTCTCTCGTTTGCTATTGCCTTTCAGTCCCCCATTCCCACGGTTCCACAGCCTTGGTCGGCTTCTCTTCTTCTTAACACCCCCAAGTACTTGCCTTGCTTTTTTGCTACCCTAGTTCCCGGGGTCCTTTACCCCATCCCAATTCCTGCATGGCCAGAGGAGGGCGGTATCCACATAAAAAGGGAGAGAACTGAGTTCTAGTTTTGCTTAAGATACCCTCCTCCCCCTGAGCACACACCCCCACCCCACGAATTCTCTCCACTTCGGACTTTATTGTCTTTCTCGGCTTCTAGGGTTTTCTGTCTCTGGCTACCTCTCTGTCACTGAGAGACGATCCCGAATTTCCAGGCCGGGATTTTCCGCTAGCCGAGGGCAGCGTGCTCAGTCCTAGAGCTGTAGTTGAGGGTTAGGGGAAAGGGTCCCTCCTAAAAAGGGGAGGATTCCAGTAGTCCGGGGGTACAACAAGTCTGACATCCCCCTCTTTCCTTCCTGTAGCCCCCAAGCCTAGTTCACCAGAACAGCACGAGGGAGGGTAATGGGAGGGGAGGGGAGGTGTGAGGGGGACAGCGCGCCAACAGCGCTAGAAGGAGAAAAAGTTTTTGCAAAAAGGAAAAAAAAGTTTGCGCGTCTTGCGGGTGGTCCAGGCTCCCGGCCCGGCAGGCGGGGCGGGGGGGCCGGGTTGGGGGGGCGGGGGCGGCACTGAGGCTGCGCCGCTGTGGCCCTGCCCGTCCCCCCCTCCCCCCCCAGCTCCCCACTGCACACCCCCCAGCCCCGACTCCAGCCCTGGACTGCGCATCCCGCGTCCCGAGCCCCGATGGAGGTGAGAAAGGGGCCAGGTCAAGGACCACCTGGGAGCCATGGGGGAGGGGGTTGAGGAGGGGGGCACTGGTTTAGAGGGATTCCCCGACACTCTCACCTCAAACCACCCACGCCGTGATAGAAATCTCGGGAACAGGGCAAAGTGTGGGGGAGCTCTCTGTGGAGAGATGAGAAAGTTTGTAGCTCCTCTGTCTTCGTCTGCTTCTGTCCCTTTCTGTTTCAGTCATCACTTTGTCTCTTTGTCTCTGTCGTCCGTGTATATTAGAAATATTTCCTATCATTCATTTGGTAGCGTTGGAGAGATCTTAGGTGAAAGGTTTAGACAGTTGGAAAGGAGTCTCAGGTGTCTTGATGTCCCGAATCCGAGGGCAGCGGCTTGGTTCCTCATAACCCCAGAACTTCAGGGGTTGGGCATATGTGAAAAGAGGGAAGTGTTGTCTGAGTTTGTACCCCAGTCTGTGTATGAGAAATTAATTTCTTTGCTTGGTTTGGGATGGGGGTAATTAATGTCTCCTAGATTGGACAGGTAGGACTGTGGGGTTGTCCCTTTAGCTCCTAATGTCGGCTTTAGGCCCCACACCTCTGGTGACCTTATCCCCAGGTTATTCTCCTGGCTTCCAAAATGCGTGGAGGTGGGGAGGGGTCGGGGGAGGGGAGAGAGAATCTCCAGGGAGACTTTCCCTCTACCCTCTGACCTCAGGACCACCAGGGCGCTGAGGATAGACCGGGGAGACCCCTGTGGGGCTGGTCTTGGACCTATTCCTCATCCCTTCCGTCCAGTTCCCCGCCCAAAGAAGGCCCGGGGACTATAAAGCCCCCTCCTTCTGCCCAGACCACCCTGCCTGCCCTGTAGCCTCTTTCAGGTCCCATGACCCCGAAACAATCTTTCAGCCCGCAGCTGGCTCCTTGGTCCGGATTAGGGCCCCGTAGGGGGCTGGAAGAGGAACTAGGGTTTTGGGGGGCTGGGGTCTCTACAATGGAATGTGAAGCAGAGGTCCCAGGGTCACTATTCTTTTGCTAAAGGACGAGGCCGGGGGCGATTTTCCCGTGTGGATGGGGAGAGGCGGCGGGTGGTTTTCCCTAAGAGGTGGGACTCGGAGCCCCCCACCAACACTACCTTACGGTCCGGCATCCCCGCCAAGATGCCAAGCCCCGCCCCTTACGTCACTTGGGGGTTCCCGGGGGGGGAGGGTTTAACCCTTAGGACACCAAACGGGGAAACCGGGGACCTTGGGATTCCCTGCTCCCCCACATCTGATCCCACTCCTCTAGTTATTGCTCCCATCTTCCTTTTCCTAGAACTCAAGTAGTTCCCTGTCCCTCTCCTTTCTGAGTGAGCTTCCCATATCACCCCTCCAGCTGACGAGATTTCTCACTTGCCACAGGACCCCCGGCTTCTATATTTAGACACCCCCATTGCAACCAGGGGCTCTGCCGCCCGGTTTCTGGCGGAGAAGCAGTGAGGAGGGTGGAATGCGCCCCGCCCCTCAACGCCCTCCCTTTCCTCCTCCCCAACCCCCTCCCAGCCTCTTGGCCGGGATCTCTGGGAGGGGAGGGGGGTGGCAGGAGGGAGCTGAGCCGTCTGCAGCTAGAGTCGGGCGGCCTCAACTTGGGTGGGCCGAGGAGGGACTGAAGCCCTGGGAAGGCGGGTCCGGAGGAGGGGGCGGCGCTTACTCCCTGGAGTTGAGGAAAGGGAGTGGGAAATTAGGGACATCAAGGGAGTGGGGATCCGAAGTTCAGGAACTTCTTCTTCGTCCAGGCAAACTTTGCTGAAGTTAAAAAAGTTGGGGAACTTTTCCCTACACTCATGTGAAGAGGGAACAGGGATAGCCCAAGGTTGAAGGGAGAGGTACCCTCCATCTCCACATGGCTTCCAGGTCCCAGGCAGAGGGCACCAAAAGAGGAATGACAACAGAATGGATGGGATGCAGTTTTGGCAGGGAGGGCTGCTGTCTCCAGTCTGGAGGGATGGGGTGCCGGGGGAGGGAGGAGCTGTGAAACTGCTTCCTTCAACCGGGTGAGTCACAGAGGGAGGAGTCAGGAAAAGAGCCCCCTACCCCACCCCAGCCAGCTGCCAGCCAGCTGTGCCCACCACCCACCTCGACTGAATGCCAGGGTCAAGTGGGGGGTCTTGCAAGCAGAAATGGGGCTGGAAAGGGAGGGGCCATGATCCATAATGGATAGGGGAGCTAGAGTTGAGTTGTGGGGTTCGTGCTCCCCGCCTCGTCTTCTCCCTCCCTCAGTCTAAATCCCAACATCCCGGGATCACCCACCGCGATGCCTCCAGCTCCCCTTCCCACCCTACCACACCCCACCCTCATTCCCCGGGAGTCTGAGAAACGTGGAGTGGATTCCAAATGGAACCGAATCTGTGAGTGGAGTAATTTGCGAAGGGAAATTGGTTCTCAGTATTTCTCTTTCTCTTTCTTCCTTCCCCCAGTCCTCCTTCTCCCTATCTCTGTCTCTGTCTCTCTCCGCCGTCTGTCTCTCTGTCCCTTCCTCTCCTCCCCTTTCGCTTTTAACTCTATATCTCTTATCCCTTCTCCTTCTCTCCTCTCCCTACCCCGAGACAAGGGGTGAGTGGGGAGGTAGGGGTAAAAAGGATCTCTATTTCTCCCAGGCAGGCAGCACACTACCTAAGTAAAAACTCCTGTGGCTCCGCCTCTTCTTCCTTTACCCCTGCCTCCCGGCAGTGTCTGACTCCCCTGAGATTGTCTTCTCTGTCCCCCTCCGTCCCGCCGCCCCGGAGCCAGGCGGTAGGGAAAGAAAGAGGGGGAGCAGCTGCGCCTCCCACTGTGGACCAACAAACAGTCTGTTCTCCGGGACGATCGCGAGGGCTCCCTCTGCTGAGCACTAGAACTACTGCAATCTGCTCAGCAGGGGACCAAGGAGGGGGAGAACGGGAGAAAAATTTGGGAGAGAAAAGTTGGGGTCCATTAAATTGGGGAAAAATCATACAGTTTCGTACCCTCCTATTTACTCTATCGCTGCTAGTGTTTGAGAAAGCAGGCAAGTGCGTGAGAAAGAAGGACTTCGGTGACTTCGACATGTGGTGCTAAGAACAATTATCCATATGTCTGTGTGTATCTACGTATATAAACAACAATAGTATTGATAGGGCGCTGTAAGCTTTGTTTCATCTCATACGAACCTCACAACAATCCTGTGAGGTAGGTGCTATTATAATACACATTTTCAAATGAGGAAACAGGCTAAGAGATTTTCCCAAAGGTACCAAGCTAGGAAGTGTATGAAACAGGATTTGAATTCAAGTCCTTCTGAGTGAGAATCAGGAGGACTCTAGCCACTGCATCACCCAGATGCCCCTCACTTAATCACCTCTGGAAATCGAGTGGCACTATGACAACTTGCTTCCACGCACACTCCTTCGTGGTTCTCTTCATTCCTGTGTTCTGACTTTCCTAGTTAGGGGCAAAGTGGGACAGTAGAAAGAGTGTCAAAGAGAATCTAAGGGGATTTTAATCCTGTCTCAGACACTTACAGCTGACCATGGACAAATCTCCTAACCTGTCTGTGCCTCTGTTTTCTTTTCTTTTTCCCTCTGTTTTCTTAACAGTAAAATAAGTCTAATAATACCTACCACATAGGTCTTTAGTGTGAAATGAAAACATTTAGCAAAATGCTATATGGATGGGGCAACTATGTGGCTCAGTGGATAGAGGACCAGCCCTGGAGTCAGGAGTACCTGAGTTCAAATCCAGCCTCAGACACTTAACACTTACTAGCTGTGTGACCCTGGGCAAGTCACTTAACCCCAATTGCCTCACTAAAAAAAAAATGCTATATGGATATCAGCTATATCTTTCCTATACATCCTTGGTTTTCATTTGATCCTGATTTTTACTGGCAAGGATTCTCTTTTGCAAAGTGGTCATACTGGGTAGTTTGCCCAGAGCCCTATAGTTACTAGGGACATCTGGTTCCCTTTCCTTCTTTATGTTTTGCAGGTCTCTCTCCCCTCAGCTTTCCTTCACCTGCTCTTCACCTGAGGCACCATGTTCAACTCCATTACCCCTTCTGCCATCAGTAGCTATGGAGAGTCTTGCTGTCTACCATCGCTCCCTAGTCAGGGTGCCCAGAGCATGGGCTCAGAAGGTCAGTGCAAAACACCTTAGATCTATAGCTAGTTGGAAAACACACCCAATCCAGACCCAGAGATCTGGATTGAAGCCACTGCCATGCCAGGCCTCTGTTTTCCTATGTGTAAGGGTACTCACTAGGTTGGCCATGGTCTTGAGCTGTAATTTTGGTTGGAGGGACCATAACTCTGTACCCTGGGCTATGCTCTTTGCTTCTCTCAACTTCAGTCTCTTCATCGATCAAACAGAAATGATGTTTACCCTAACTGCCTCACAAGGTTGTTGAGATGATGAAATAAGACATTGTGAAAGCTTGTTGAAAACTGCTGCACATGTTCAAATATATGAATCAATGAATGAAGCATTTATTAAGCACTTAATATGTGGAAGGTATTATATGGTGTTAAAGGAGGTTTTTACCCCAGAAGGAGGAAGATTTTGGGGTGGGGGAGAAGTATGGCCTCGTTCACCACCTCTTTGCTCTCACCTGGCATTCTTCTCCAGGACTGACTGGCCTCTCCTTCTGCCATCAAACCAGTTTCATGTCTAGTCCCCACAGCTATGGGCCAGCTCGAGAGATCAGCAGCAGTACTGAGGGTGAGGCCCTACACATGTTCTTCCCTAAAGGACAAACTCACCCATCCCAGTCCCAGGAGAGAACATAAGGGCTAAAGTCCTGATCTGATGAGGGTGGGTTAGGCGGGGTCAGAGGTGGGTTTAGGAAATTCCAAATGGGATGATTGGGTTAAAGATGGAATCAGGAGGTCAAGAGTGGGGAAGGGGTGACTGGAGGGTCAGAGTAGGGTCAGTGGGTGATTTTTCTAGAGAGTTGAGACCCTTGGGTTGGGGACAGGGGAAGATACCCCAAACCCCACCTCACCCCACTCTGCTATACCCATCCCCCCTCAATGTCCCCTGCCCCAGCCCCCATCTTTCCCCCAACCCGGAATGCAGTCAAGCTGACCAAGAAGAGGGCACTGTCCATCTCACCACTGTCAGACGCCAGCCTGGACCTGCAGACCGTCATTCGAACTTCACCCAGCTCCCTTGTTGCCTTCATCAACTCAAGCTGTGCCCCCCAGGGGGGGTCCTATGGGCACCTCTCCATCGGCACCATCAGGTGCAGGCAGCTCTGGGGCAAGGGGCCCCACTGATTCCCACCAAAAATTGCCAACCCTCCCCTCCAAGATCCTGATTTGAACCATTCCAAAGGCATTTGACAACTCCCTCAACAGTTCCCCAAATACCCTTCCAACTCTCCTGGCCTTCCCTAAGACTCCCAGAGACCCCTCCAAACAGCCCCTCCAAACTCCCTAGAGGTGTCCTGAGATCTTAACCCTAACCCCTCCCCCTTCCACAGCCCATCTCTGGGATTCCCACCCCCGATGAATCACCAAAAAAGGGCTGCTCCATCCTTCATGGCCCCACCCTGTGGCCCTCATGACCCCACCCAGGGCAGGCTGAGGCCACCTCTCCAATCCAGGGGGCCCCTCCAGAACTACCAGGTAAGAGCCTTCATCTTATTCCTCCAACTCACCCTCTCTCAGCCTAAACCCCTCCTTCAGAAGAGCAGAAGGAGAAGGTGAAAAAAAAGAAAGAGAATGTAAAATGATGTTAGTCCAGAAGGGGAGAAGAGAAGTATGGAATTTTGAAGTCGTTGTTCTTTGGGAAGTGAATGAGGCACCCCTAGTTGTGTCTGTGAACCCTTACTCCACCACAACCTCTGTTCCTACCAACACCATGACCCCCAGTGATGCTGGGAAGAAGTACCTGAGAAGGAGGTTGGCCTCCACATGGATAACTTCAAGTTACTTATTGAATATTTGGGGAGAGAGGTCAACAGTCTCTGGGAAACAGAGGAGGCTCTTCCCTTGGAGCGCTCTCATTCTTGTTATTCTTTCCTCAATGGGGAAGCTGAAATCTGAACTGAACATGCTGGTCAGCAAACGTACTGAGGAGCCATCTGATGGCAATGTCTCCAGTCCCAACTCCACTGGCACACAGGTAAAGGGGGAGGAGGAGTGGTAGTGTCATGGGAATGAATGTCCATCTCCTCCGCCCCCATAACCTTTGCCCTGTATCTGGGGCAGTGAGGTTGATGACATAGTAGAAAGAATTCTGGACTTGGAGTCAGAAGACCTAGGTCCTAGTTCCCAGCTTTGTCCCCGGCTGTACGACCTAGGGCAAATCCCATCTCTCTGGGCCTCTATTGCCTCACTTGTCAAATGAAGGCTTTGGATTAGATTCTCTTCATCCTATTGTTCCTCGGTTTAAGGGGGAAAAAATGAAGGGAAGGGCTGGGGACTCATGCTAGAGGGCTTAGGAGTGGTGGATCCTTTGCCTCCCTTGCTCCAGGATGCTCTCTTGGGATTATTGGATGGGAGAGAAGAACTGGAGAAAGAGGAAAAGCCAGAGCCTGAATGTGTGTATGAGACTGATTGTCGTTGGAATGGCTGCAACCTTGAATTTGAATCACAGGAGCAGCTGGTTCATGTGAGTGATGATTTGGGGAGATAGGAGTGTTCAGGTGGTTTGGGGGAGACTTCTCTCCTGAGCTTGTGGAGGCTCATGGGAGAGGGAGTGGGGCAAATGGTGGAAGGTGTCAGGGGACAGTTATTTTTATTCCAGGACAAGGGTTTAAAAGTGGAGTAAGGGGGGTGGCTAGGTGGCGCAGTGGATGAAGCACCGGCCCTGGATTCAGGAGTTCCTGAGTTCGGGTCTGGACTCAGACACTTGACACTTACTAGCTGTGTGACCCTGGGCAAGTCACTTAGCCCCATTGCCCCGTAAAAAAAAAAAAAAGTGGAGTAAGGGGTGCAGCTAGGTGGCGCAGTGGATTAAGCACCAGCCTTGAATTCAGGAGGACCTGAGTTTGAATCTGATCTCAGACCCTTGGCACTTACCAGTTGTATGACCCTGGGCAAGTCACTTAGCCCTCATTGCCCCACCAAAAAAAAAAAATTAATTAATTAATTAATTAAATATTTTTTAAGTGTAGTAAGGGATAAGGGAAGGAAGACAAGAGGAGCAAGACCTAAATATTGATAAGAATATTAAGGGAGTGGAAATCTGAGAAGTATAGCATGATTTTCCTCCAGCTCTGCTTCTCACACCCTACCCTCCACCATGAGAAATGGGAGTGGTGCTTCTGAGGTGGGGGGAAAGGGGGCAAGGAAAGGGGAGGTCTGGGATAGGGAGTTTTAGTGAAGTAAGATCTGAGTTGGGTTCTCAGGAGGGGAAGAAGTTTACTCTTCCTCATATTTCTCCCTTGAAACTTGTCCTGCCTCCGTCCCCAGCACATCAATAGTGAGCACATCCATGGCGAAAGAAAGGAATTTGTCTGTCACTGGGGAGGATGCTCCCGAGAACAGAGACCATTTAAGGCACAGTATATGCTGGTGGTTCACATGCGAAGACATACAGGGGAAAAGCCCCATAAATGCACGGTGAGATGCCACTCCTGCTCATAACCATGGAGCATACCACAACTCAGGGTTATAGCCTTTATCCAGGGCTCTCCAATCCCACATGGAGACACAATGAAAGAATCCCCTTCAGCAATCCCACCCACAAGACCATCTTCCAAACTGGAAATCCCCCAGACCTCCCCCTCTGAAACACTTGAGAGGCATTCTCTTCTTCATAGCCATGTCTATTCAAACTGAGACCATCGCCCAAGCCCCATATTTCCTCCCTAACTGTTGCTATCACATATTCCCAATTTGGGGGACTCCCTCGATTCCCCTGTTATCTTATCTCATTTTAAGAAATGCTTCCTACCCCCAAAAAATGCTTCCTGATCCATGTTCCCCTTAGAGGGGCTTTCTTATATGTCCCTAGTTTAAAAGCCTCCCTGTCCCTCCAATTTGAGAGCACACTCTGACCCTTTATATCCTCTCAGTTTGAGGGGTGTCGGAAGTCCTATTCGAGGCTTGAGAACTTGAAGACCCACCTTCGTTCACACACAGGCGAGAAGCCATACATGTGCGAGCATGAAGGCTGCAGCAAGGCCTTCAGCAATGCCAGTGACCGGGCCAAACACCAAAACCGGACCCATTCTAGTGAGGTGAGACCCTGCTAACTCCCAACCCAGGCAAAACTCTTCCAATACAAACATACAGAGGATTTTCTTATCTGGGTCACTTGGAGCTAGTGCCCCCATCCCAATCCTAGGGCATCTCTTCACTCCCAGTTCAGAAGACCCCTTCCCCATGACACATACAGTCCCACCCAACCCAACCCAGAGAGACCCTACCAATCCTCCCCCTCACCCAAGCAGACATACTTGGTAAAAGCACTATATATATATATATATATATATATATATATATATATATATATATATATATATATATATATACACATATATATCAGCTATTCTCCCTATGCAGGAATATGCCCCACAATGACAATTGTTCCCACACCTCACCAATCCCTGCAGGCCACAAAGTCAAATAGCTAAGCACACAAATGAGACCCTCCCCAGAGGTCTCCCCACCCTAGGGAAACTTTCATGCTCCTCTTCAGTTTCTCCGGCTTCTCCACATATTGAAGTTTCACACTGGTCAGAGCTGTCCAACCCCATCTTGGCAGCAAAAGTTATTGTGCTGCCCCAACCACCATCCTTTATGACATAGGGGATGAGTAAGTTGGAGCAATGGTCAAAATGGGGCAGGCCCAGAAATCAAGTTCTTTACTTCTTTTTCTGTCACCCTCCACCTCCCACATGCCTCTTCTGTGTACCTCAACACCCATATTTCCTTATGTCCCTTATTTGCTCTGACCAAACACTGCCCTATGGTTTTTCTGGACAGCTAGGTGGCACAATGGATAGAGTGCCCAGCCTGTAGTCAGAAAGACTCATTTTCCCAAATTCAAATCCAGCCTCAGACACTTACTTATCTGTGTGACCCTGGGCAAGTCACTTCACCCTCTTTGCCTCAGTTTCCTCATTTGTGAAATGAACTGGAGAAGAAAATGGCAAACCACCCCAGTATCTTTGCCAAGAAAACCCCAGATGGGGGTCACAGAAAATAGGACACGACTGAACAACTGAACAACAACAAATGATTTTTCTGCCCTCCCGATCCCTGTCTTCCCTCTGTCTCTCCTAAAATTCATGTCACTCCTGTTACTCTCACCTCCCCTTTTACTCCTAGGGACTTATTATGTCTTCTCCATGACCATTTATTCCTTCATGCCTCCTATGACTCAGGCTGACCTCTATTTCTTCTGCATTTTCCCATACCTGTGTGTTCCCCAACTTGATTCCTGACCCGTAATGTATTCCTCCAGGTTTTCTTCATCTCCCTGTGTGTTTTCTACCTCTTCCTCCGCCCATGTTCCTCTTCTACTACACCATATTTCCACTCCATCCCTATCACACTTCTCATTCTTCATTTTTCAACCCACCAGAAGCCGTATGTTTGTAAATTACCCGGCTGCACCAAGCGTTACACAGATCCCAGCTCCCTCCGAAAACACGTCAAGACAGTACATGGCCCAGATGCACACGTGACCAAGAGGCACCGAGGAGATGGTCCCCCACCCCGGGTGCTGGCTCTTACAAGCTTGGATCTCAAAAGGGAGAGAGAAGGGGGTCCTGTCTGGGATGAGGGCAAATTAACAGTGCCTGATGCTGCTCTGGTGAGCCACGTTGGTTGTTCCTCTGCTTCTGTAACTGGGATCCACTGGGATGGGAATCATTACTGGCAACCTTTTCCTGCCATTCTCTCCCACCCAATCACATGCATACATGAGTAGGACCCAATTCATCTCTCTTCCTTCTTCCTATATATCATCCCCATCCCATGCATACATAACCCCCATTATTAAGAAGTGAAAAGATGAGGGGCAGCTACGTGGTGCAGTGGATAAAGCACTGGCCCTGGATTCAGGAGAATCTGAGTTCAAATCCAGCCTCAGACACTTGACACTTACTAGCTGTGTGACTCTGGGCAAGTCACTTAACACTCATTGCGCCATGCCAAAAAAAAAAAAAAAAAGAAGTGAAAAGATGAGATCCCCATGACTTTTCCAAATCCGGAGATCTACCATTTTTTGTTTATACTTGATCATTTGAGGCAACTAGGTATTGCAGTGGATAAAGTGCCAGGCCTCGAGTCAGGAAGAACCCTGGGCAAGTACCTTAACCCTATTTGCCTCAGTTTCCTCATTTATAAAATGAGCTGGAGAAGGAAATGGCAAGCCACTCCAGTATCTTTGCCAAATGGGGTCATGAAGAGTCGGACATGAATGAACAACAAGAATTCACTGCGGGGGGGGGGGGGGCGGGGCAGCTAGGTGGTGCAGTGGATGAAGCACCAGCCCTGGATTCAGGAGAACCTGAGTTCAAATCCAGCCTCAGACACTTGACACTAACTAGCTGTATGACCCTGGGCAAGTCACTTAACCCTCATTGCCCCCCCCCAAAGAAGTCGCTAGGAAGGTTTCTAGGTATTTTTCTTCCTCCCCTCCTGATGCAGTTTCAGCCCTTTGTCTTCTCCCTTATTCCTTCTCCCCTAGGGATAGGAATGGATTTTAGAGTTTAAAGATTTTTCCTTCAGATCCCCCCTTTCAGACTCACCTCCACCTCCCACCCTAGCAGCTAGGAACTCTAATTAGATGAGGGTTTTTTTTCCTTTCCAGAACTTTCCTCAGTTCTTCCAGCTATCCCAGCATCCTTTTCATCCCTAGGTCTTCCCTAACCCCATCCTCAAGATTCCTAGATGCTGAAGTGGACACAGGGCCTCCTGTGTCTCTCATAGAAAAGGTACCAGTTTATAGAGATAAAGGAAGGGAAGGGAATAGGCAGTGACCCTCTATCTACCTCTTATGTTCCCTTCAGAAGCCACAGCCAAGTCCAGGAGCACAGTCATCTTGTAGCAGTGATCATTCCCCACTAGGTAGTGTGACCAACACAGATAGTGGTGTGGATATGGCTGGAACTCTGGGGGGCAGCACTGAAGACCTGTATAGCTTGGATGAAGGCCCAGGGGCAAGTGGCGCTGGTGGGGCTGGGGGTTTGGAGCCTGGACCTCCCAGCCTATCGACCCTTCGACGGCTAGAGAATCTGAGGTTGGATCAGCTCCGGTCAGCATCTCGTGGTCTTAAACTGCCCAGCCTGACAGCCACTGGTGAGACCCCTGGGGTGAGGGAGGAAATCTGGATGGGGGGAGAGGTCCCTTCTGATTCTTGGAGAGGAGATTGTTTGGGTTGGGCGAGGGGGGTTTTCCCAGAATTCATTCCTAGAAACAAGGCTTCTTGTTAGAATTAGCAAAGGCAGTCTTTGGGGCTGATGGGCAAAGAGAAATGGAGGAGACCCCTTTATTGTTCCCATTTTTTTTCTCTTTTACCCTAGGCTCTTCCATGGCTGGTCGCCTGGGCCCCCCATGCTCTTCTGATTACAGAAGCAGTAACTCCAGCAGCATCAGTCCTGCCTACTCTGTCAACCACCACTCCTCCACCTTTCCTCCTGCATCACCCCCAGAGCATCCTGTGCCTCGCCAAGGCCTTCCTCCTGCCCAGAACTACCTGCTCCATGCTCGATATGGCCCATCCAGAGGAGGGAGTGCGCTGCTGTCCTCGACTCCCAGTTTGGAGAGGGGAGGGGGGCTCCCAGGTCCCTCATGGAGGATTGGTGCTGAATATCCTGGTTATGGCCCTGGTGCAGGGATGACTCGGAGAGCCAGTGACCCTGCCAGATCTGCTGGGCCACCAATGCCAGCCAGAGTACAGCGATTCAAAAGCTTGGGCTGTGTTCATACCCCAGCCTCTGGGGCTAGCATGGGACATAACTTTGAACTGCACCAGTCCTCCTCAGTCTACTCCCCTAGACCTCCTAGCATCACGGAGAATGTTGTCATGGAAACTCTAGGGATGAGTGAGCAACCAGAAAATGGGCATCCTCTGATGAGCAGTGGCTTACAGCCCTATGTGGACTTCTCCCCAGCTGACCCCCTAGGTTATGGGGCACTTGAGGGGATGACATCTGAATCTTATGGACCCAGGGGTCTTGGTCCCCCTGATGATTATGCTTCTAGCTCTTGCCCTCAATCTATGCCCTACTCCAACCCTCCCCCAGGAACATGGGGTGAGTTCACCTCCCCGACAAGGCTCTACCCAGCCCCCAAAGCCACATTAGGCAGTGGAGGGGAGTACAATCAGTGCCCACAGCTTGGACCTTTTGGACAAGTTCATGTCAAGCCGGAGCAGGAGTGCCCGATGGACACTGTCCCCCCAGGCTTGTCCCCTTGTCTCAATGTTCACTCTGCTCGAAGTCCCTCACTCCCACATTCCTCATTCTCCCAGCTCCCTCTCTCCAACTACACCCAACCATCTTCCTATGCCCAAGCACCCCCTATTAATTCTTCAGAATCCCAGGCTGACCTTGATTTTGTGACCTCCCCCAGCTCCACGGGGCAACTCAAGACTCAGCTTGTCTGTAGCTATGTACAATCTCAACAGGCACTTCTGTGGGAGGGTGGAAGGAGAGAAGACACCTCAGACCAGGACCTTCCTTATTGGAGCCCCAAATTCCTTGGGAGGCCCCAAGTTAGTTCAGATCATGCCAAGCACTCAATGAACATGTACACTTCTGGCTTGACTCCTACCTTGCTCCCTCACAAATCAGGAGCATATTCTACTTTCCCCTCATGCCAGGGGAATTTTGGGGTGGCAGGGGAGAGGAGTCCCCAGAAGGCAGTACCGCCTCGATTTCTGCCTCCTCTGCCCACTTGCTATGGGTCCCTGAAAGCAGGGACCAGCAACCCCAGCTGTGGTCACCCAGAGGTAGGGGGATTAGATGGGGGTCCCACCTTGTGCCCTCCTCCAGAGGGACAGCTATGCAACCCTCTCGACTCCCTTGACCTGGATAACACACAACTGGACTTTGTGGCCATTCTGGATGAGACCGAGGGTCTGAACCATTTATCTCCCCATCCTGAGGGTAGTACCCCTCACCCCCCACATTCCACTGTGCTTCCCAACATGACTGTGGGTAACATGAGTGTATTATTGGGGTCCTTGCCTGGAGAGACGCAGTTCCTCAATTCTACTGCCTAAGAGGCCTCTATTCTTAAAAGGGTCTCTGTTATAGAGAATCTGGAGGCTACATTCCTTTTCTATTAGAAGATGCCAGCACAGAGAACTGGACTGGAAGACTGTATAAAGTCTGTATATATTTTAGGGAGGATTCTCCTTGAATTGAATAACGCTACAATTTCCTGATAATAAAGAAACTGTTTAAGAAGGATCCTGGGCCTCCAGTGTTATTGTAGGGAAGAGGAGGAGCAGGGTGATATGGAGAATTCAATTCGATTTCATAGGCATCGATTATGTTCTTGTTATCCAGCAGGTATCATGCTAGGTGCTGGGGGTTACAAAGAAAAAGAAGAGTCCCTCCTCTGAAGGTGCTTCCATTCCATAGGGGAGAAATAATATGTTCACAAAGAAGTGCTAAGTTTCTGCAAGTGAAATCCGAAGTAACATGGGCTCCAGGAAGGTGGACCATGATGGGAAGAGGTTGGGGAAGAGGAATATGAAAAGGCTCCCTGTAGGAGGTATTTGAGCTGGGCTTGGAAGAAAACGAAGGATTCTGTGAGGCAGGGAGGAGGAAGAAATGGCGGGCAGCCTGTACAAAGATGCAGACATAGAACATGGAATGCTGAGGATGGGGAATAGTCAAAAGGCCGGATTGTCTGGAATGTGGAAGGAATTAGGGGAAGTAGCATGAATCAGTCTAGGAAAATAGGTTGGAACAAGATTGCAAAGGACATTAAATGCCAAATGGAGGAGTTTTATCTTAGAGGCAATAGGGCCACTGGGGCTTCTTGAGTAGGGGAGTGACAGAATAATACCTGTGGGAGACAAGAGTTGGAGGGTGGCTTGTCCTAGCCTTTCTCTTTTCTTTTTCCTTTCTTTTTTTCAACTGTATTATTTATTTATTTTTAGCAATTAAAAAAAAATGAGTTCCAAATTCTCTCTCTCTCTCTCTCTCTCTCATCTCTTCCTTACCCACTGAGAAGGCAAGCAATATGATACATGTGAAATCATGCAAAACATTCATAATAGCCATATCACAAGAAAAGCAAGGAAAAAAAAGAAAATGAGAAAATTATAGTTCAATTCACACTCAGAGTTTGTAAGTTCTCTTTCTGGAAGTAGATAGCATTCTTCATCTTGAGTTCTTTGGAATTATGTCAGATCATTGTGTTGATCAGAGTATCTCAGTCTTTCACAGTTAATCCCCATTACAATATTGCTGTTACTGTGTACAATGATCTGGTTCTGCTTATTTCACTTTGCATCAGTTCATAAAGATCTTGCAATGCTTTTCTGAGACCATCCTCCTTGTCCTTTCTTATAGCACAATAGTTCTCCATCACAATCATATATCACAATTTGTTCAGCCATTCCCCAATTGATGGGCATCCCCTCGATTCCTAATTCTTTGCCAACAAAAAAAAAAAATAGTTTTTGTACACACTAGTGCTTTTCCTTTTCCTTTTTTCTTTTTTTTTAAAAATAGAAGTATTTTATTATTTTCCAGTTTCATGTAGAGATAGTTTTCAGCATTTGTTTATGTAAGATTTCCAATTTCAAATTTTTCTCCCTCCCTCCCCTCCCTCTTCCCCTCCCCTAGACAGCAGGTGATCATAAATATATATATATATATATATATATATACACACACACACATATATATACATATATACATACATATATGTGTGTGTGTATACACACACATATATATACACCTACATATACATAACAACATTAAACATATTTCTGCATCAGTCATGCTATAAGAGAAGAATCAGAGCAATAAGGAAAAACCTCAAAATAGAAAAACAACAGCAACAAAAACAAAAGAAATAGTATGGTTCAATCAGCATCCACATTCCACAGTGTTTTTTCTGGATTTAGAGAGCCTTTTCCATTATGAGTCCCCTGGAACTTTCTTGTACCACTGGATTGGTGAGAAGAATCCAGTCTATCACAGCTGATCAACACATAATGTGATACTGTGTATAATGTTCTTCTGGTTCTGCTCATCTCACTCATCATCAGTGCATGCAAGTCCTTCCAGGTTTCTCTGAACTCCTCCTGCTCATTGTTTCTTACAGCACAATAGAATTCCATTACATTCATATAGCACAACTTGTTCAGCCGTTCCCCAACTGATGAGCAACCCCTCAATTTCCAATTCCTTGCCACCACAAAAAGAGCAGCTATAAATATTTTTGAACATGTAGGTTCTTTTCCCTTTTCTATGATCTCCTTGGGAAAAAGACCAAAAGTGGTATTGCTGGGCCAAAGGGTATGCACAGCTTTATAGCCCTTTGGGCATAATTCCAAATTGCTTTCCAGAATGGTTGGATCAGTTCACAGCTCCACCAACAATGCATTAGTGTTCCAATTTTTCCACAGCTTCTCCAACATTTATTATTTTCCTTTTTTGTCATTTTAGACAATCTGATAGGTACCAGGTGGTTCCTCAGAATTGTTTTAATTTGCATCTCTCTAATCAATAATGATTTAGAGCATTTTTTCATATGGGAATAGATAGCTTTGATTTCTTCATCAGAAAACTGCCCGTTCATATCCTTTGACCATTTCTCAATTGGGGAATGACTTGGGTTCTTATAAATTTGATTTAGTTCCCTATACATTTTAGAAATGAAGCCTTTATCAGAAGTACTGGCCATAAAAATTGTTTCCCAGCTTTCTGCATCCCTTCTAATTTTGGATGCATTGCTTCTGTTTGTACAAAACCTTTTAAATTTAATGTAATAAAAATCATCCATTTTTCATTTCATAATATTCTCTATCTCTTCTTTGGTCATAAACTGTTCTCCTTTCCAAAGATCTGAAAGGCAGACTATTCCTTCCTCTCCTAATTTACCTATGGTATCACCTCTTATGTCTAAATCATGTACCCATTTTGACCTTGTTTTAGTATAAGGTGTAAGATGTTGGTCTATGCCTAATTTTTGCCATACTATCTTCCAGTTTTCCCAGCAGTTTTTGTCAAATACTGAGTTCCTATCCCAGAAGCTGGAGTCTTTGGGTTTATCAAACACTACATTACTAGTGTCATTTACTACTGTGTCTCCTGTTTTCCTTTTTCTTTGATCTTTTTGGGGTATAGACCTAGTAGTGACATTGCTGGGTCAAAAGGTATGCACAATTTTATAGTCCTTCAGGCACAATTCCAAATTGTTCTCCTGAATGGTTGGACAAGTTCTCAGCTCCACAACAGTTCATTAATGTACCTATTTCCTCTCATCCCCTCTAGCATTTATTATTTCTGATAGGCATGAGGTGGTACCTCAGAGTTGTTTTAATTTGCCTTTCTCTAATCAATGTTGATTTAGAACATTTTTTCATATGGCCATAGATAGCTTTGATTTCTTCATCTGAAAAATACCTGTTCATATCCTTTGACCATTTATCAATTGGGGAATGGCTCTTATTTTTATAAATTTGACCCAGTTCCCTACATATTTGAGAAACAAGGCCTTTATCAGAGAAATTAGCTATAGAAAATTGATATTACTCATTGGCTATATTACCTTTTAGTAAAATGTAGTTTCCCTGATTATTTCTTTTAATTCAGTCTATTTTTGTTTTTGCTTTGTGTGAGATCATGATGGTTAGTCCTGTCTTTTTTACTTCAACTGAAGCATAATAGATTCTGCTCTGGCCCCTTATTTCAACTCTGTATGTCTTTCTGTTTCAAGTGTGTCTTTTGTAAACAACAAATTCTTGAATTCTAATCCAACAAATTTCTAATCCATTCTTCTACTTCCATTTCACAGGTGAGCTCATTCCATTCCCATTCACAGTTATAATTACTGTGCTTTTCCTTTCATCCTTTTTTCTTCTCTTTTTAACCTGTATCTCTTCAAAAGTTTATTTCCCTGTTGGGTATGATTTCTATACCCAATATATAGTCTTCCCTCTTTGAACCCATTCTAATGAAAGTGAGATTCAAGCATTGCCTGCTTAACACCCCTCCATTTCCCCCTTCACTATAAAAGTTCTTCCTTGTGTACCTCTTTTTGTGAGATAATTTCCCCCATTCTACCTCTCCTTTCCTCCTTTTCCCAGTACATTCCTTTTTCTCACCCCTTTTATTAGATCACCCCAACATAACCAACTCAAACCTGTGTCCTCTGTCTATGTAGACTCCTGACTACCCTAATAATGATAAAGTTATTAGGAGTTATAGGAATTATCTTCTCATATAGGAATATAAACAGTTTAGCTTTATTGAGTCTCATGATTATTCTTTCATGTTTACATTTTAATGCTAATGTTTGTTTTTTCTTTTCTTTTCTTTTTTTTTTTCAGGGCAATGAGGGTTAAGTGACTTGCCCAGGGTCACACAGCTAGTAAGTGTTAAGTGTCTGAGGCCAGATTTGAACTCAGGTCCTCCTGAATCCAGGGCCGGTGCTCTATCCACTTTGCCACCTAGCTGCCCCCCCTAGTCTGCTTTTTAAGGAATTCTTCTCTTAAGTGAATTGTTGTGCCTTTTTTACCATTAGGCCAATTATGTTTTTTAAGGTGTTATTCTCTTTTACCAAGATGTTAATTCTCTTTTCATAATTGTCTTACATCACTCTCATTCCTTTCCCCATTTTTTCTTCTACTACTCATCTCTCTTTAACTTTTCTGGAAATCCTTATTGGGCTTTTGTCTAATTAGCATTTTTTTTCTTGGAGACTTTGGTTGTAACTGTTTTCTTATTGTTTTCTTCTTCTGAGTTTGTGTCTTTATCTTCTCTGTCACCATAGTAGCTTTTTATGGTCAGCTTCTTTTTTGTTGTTTCTCATTTTCCTCAGCCTATTTCTTGACTTTGGACTTTATGTTAAAGTTGAGTTCTGTTCACTTGGGGGTAGGATAGCACTGTCCCAAGCTTCAGGTTTTTTTGTACTACTATTTTCAGAGCAGTTCTGGGGAGGGGAGTCTATGAGTTTTTGGTGGTTCCAAGTGTAATGATTGGAATGATGCCACCTGCTGGAGACTTACTGTAGAAGAGTTCCGCCCATGAAACAAAGGTCTTTGAGGGCAAGACCAGGAGTCTTTTCTTTGGCGTCAGGAAGTGACGCGGACTAGTGGGAGGAGGAAGGAAGAGACTGGCGCTCATTCTCGCTCTCTTTCCTTTGGACTCTGGTGGAGAGCGGAGCTAGAAATGTGCTCTCCCTTTAATAGATAGGAATCTAGGCCTTTTTCTTCTCTCTTTACCAAACTCTTGTTTTCTTTAATAAATGCTTAAAAGCCTAACTCTTGCTAAAGCTTATAATTTATTGGCGACCACTCATTAGATATTTTAGACAGACTAGCTAGAATTTTAGCCCTTAACACAAGGTGGTATGATCTGGGAAAAGGTGTAGTCACTGCTCTCCTAGTCTGAGCTCTGGTCTTTCCCTAGGAAGGGCCCTTTTAGCCTGTAGCCATGAGTACTAGCACTCCTTTTGGTCCTGGAACTATGACAGGCCCCCTTCTCTTTTGTGACTTACCACAAATGCTCTTCTCTGCCCTGGAACTTTAATCTCTTTGTGACCAGTTGTTTGACCCTCTTACCATCTCTGGGCTGAGAGCTCCCAAAACTCCTGCTGTTGCTGTTGTAGCAGGCTCCAAGGTCCACTGCTGTTGTTGGGGTTGCCGTTGAGTATGCTTCAGGTTGGGTCCCACCCCAGCATCATAGATCTCTCCTGCCAATCTCCTAAATTGTCTTAGGCTGGAAAAATGTCTCTCCTTGACCTTTTGTTGGCTCTACCATTCTAGAATTCGATTTGAAGTATTATTTTAAAGTTGTCTGGAGGGGAATGTTGGGAAAGTAAATATGGGTGGTTGATTCTACTCTACTGTTAAGGGCTAAAATTCTAGCTAGTCTGTCTAAAATATCTAGTGAGTGGTCGCCAATAAATTATAAGCTTTAGCAAGAGTTAGAGTTTTAAGCATTTATTAAGGAGAATAAGAATTTTGGTAAAGAGAGAGAAAGGCCTAGATTCCTATCTATTAAAGGGAGAGCACATTTCTAGCTCCGCTCTCCACCAGAGTCCAAAGGGAAGAGCGCAAGACTGAGCGCCAGTCTCTTCCTTCCTCCTCCCACTAGCCCGCGTCACTTCCTTTTCCAAAGAAAAGACTCCTGGTCTTGCCCTCAAAGACCTTCACTTCATGGGTGGAACTCTTCTACAGTAAGTCTCCAGGAGGTGGCGTCATTCCAATCGTTACACTACCATCTAAGGCTGTGCCCTGGCCTTTCAATCCAGAATCACAGAAATGAATATAAGAGGAATAAACAAGGAAGCCCACAAATCTGCTGGACCAAGGAACTTCTCTAGCCCTTTTTTGTGGGGCATAAACTTAAGCCACTCTCTCTTCCTAAGGGACATGCCCAACCAGAAACTCCTTATTGGTTCCTTAGAGTGTTGCTGAAGATGACTGCCAATTGAGTCAGGAGGAAGTTCTCCCTCAGCAGGTGGTAGAAAGGCTTCACTCTCAGTCTCTCTCTCTCTCTTTTTTTTTTGGTGAGGCAATTGGGGTTAAGCGACTTGCCCAGGGTCACACAGCCAGTAAGTGTTAAGTGTCTGAGACCAGATTTGAACTCAGGTCCTCCTGAATCCAGGGCCAGTGCTTTATCCACTGTGCCACCTAGCTGCCCCGACTCTCTCTTTTGAGTATATTGCTTTGGGACTTTGACAGCTCTACCTTGAACTTTCAATGAAGAGGGAAGTGGATTTCTCTCCCATCTTCACCTGTAGTGGCAATGGTGGCTATGTAAGTACATGGCAGCAACTTGAACCTGAGACTGAACTTTAAATGCCTTGTTGTCTCTACTGTTTTGTCTTTCTTCCTTGAGTGCAGGTCTGCTACCCACAACCATAGATCCTGAGATTGATCCTTTCCAACCTTGGTGACTGCTTCACAAGTTTAGAAGTTCCTGAGTTTTTGAGTTGGTGATGGTTGACTGATGCAAGATGTTTCCAGCAACTAACATAGCTTCTCCAGGAAAAAAAAAAAGAGATGATCACAGGATTCATCCTGAAACTAGGAATAAAGAGCCATACCTGGTTGGCCCAGAAGATTAGAGCCTTTTCAATTGCTTGGATAATACAGTTCCAAGTTGAATGTGAAATATTTGTTCAGCAGCAGTAGTCCTATAAAATGCCTTTACCTCTTGGGGATTCTATAACAGCTGTGGTATGTCATTGCTTTATTTTTTAAGCATTTGTTAATACATCATGAGTCTTTTGTATTTTAACTGTAACAGCAACTTCAGTAGCTACTCAAGTGAAAAGAAATAGCTGTCCTATACCTGCTACCTATTTTGTAAATTAAGTACCTTTTCTGGAAGGGACTCTCTTGCTCAACTTTGGGGGAGCCAAACTTAAGCTTTATTTAATAGATTTCCTCAGAGTTCTAGTCCTTGATGGGGGCACAATGAGTCAGAGTGATGAAGGAAATGTGATCTCCTTTCTTTGGGGTCAGGGCACCCCCAGGATGAATCTCGGCTCTATGTGAGTCCTTCCTTATTGAAAGTAACTCTGATAACCCTCCCTAATACATAAAGTGATACAAAATTTAAAGGGTATAACATTCCAAATAGACTCCCCCAACAAAGAACCTCCTTCCTTACTAAAAAAAAAAGATCACAGGTTCCCCTATTTGGGGAAATCTTTAAAATGGAAATCACCCATTGAAACACATTCTTCTTAAAAGGCATTTAACAGGGGGGGCAGCTAGATGGCGCAGTGGTTAAAGCGCTGGCCCTGGATTCAGGAGTACCTGAGTTCAAATCCAGCCTCAGACACTTAACACTTACTAGCTGTGTGACCCTGGGCAAGTCACTTAACCCCCATTGCCCCGCAAAAAAAAAAAAAAAAAAGGCGTTTAACAAATGGAGGTTTTACCCAAATGTTATGGCTAACACATAGAGGTCCCTCCTGTCCCCTTTTCAAAGTTGAGGGCAGCTCAACAACCTTGTGCAGGGCAGAGTCCAGGATTTATGGGTTAGGGAAGAGACTGTTGAAGTCATTCAGCAGTAACTGAACCAGCTGTCCAGGATAGAAGACATGGGCTGTTGGGTCAGAGGTCTCTTGCTCTGGTCGTAGCAATGTTGGTCCAAACACAATACCCAAGTTGTGTGGGGTCATTCGGTTCTTGTCTGCATGTGCTATCACCCTGGGGATCAAAGTCAGAGGGATAATGTGTATTACTCTCCATATTATATAAGCACAAGCCACTTTGGGGTGGGAGAGCAGAAGGAAGGAAGAAAGGAAGGAGGAAAAAGAAAGGAAAGCTATGACTTTCCTTAGGTCCCTAGCCCAGCCTCCCCTATCTTGCCACCATTTTTCTCTTGTCCTTGACCCCTAGTGACTTTTGCTAATGAAACAAATAAAAGAGATAAATTATAAAGCACTTAGTACTTTTTTTAAGTGAGGCAATTGGGGTTAAGTGACTTGCCCAGGGTCACACAGCCAGAATTTAGTACATTTTAATAAATGCTTCTTCCCTTCCCTAATAATCAGACCCTAAGTATAGCTCTAATTGTCATTTTTCCTTTTCCTACAAACACAGATGCTCCTTCCTGAAGGACATATGTCTTCACCCTAGGCCAGCTTTTACCTGGACCTCTCCATTTGCAAGGAGTTTTCCCCCTAGCCCCTTCCCTCTCACACAGGTGTTCCTCCAACATTACCTGCATAGATGTTCCAAGAGGCACCGAAGTGTGTCTTGATTAGGTTTTGGCATTGAGCCTATGAGCTCCTGTACCCGGGATAAGCGCTGCTCTGATTCAGGAAGTGCTAGAGAGAGAGGGTAATAGAAGTAGGGATGGAGAAGTACTAGAAACCTATGTTTAGGATGGGGTCGACTTAGGGAAAGACCTTTCTGAGCCTTCTGCTCAGTAATTTGAAATTTGGCATTTCTTTCCCACACTAAAGGGCATAATCTCCTTCTCCTACCCAGGAGCTAAGGTCCCCTGTTTCTTACCTCCCATTTACCCTCAAATCAAAAGTCCTTCTAAATCCCCACCCCCTACCAAGGGCTTCTCGAAGGGGTGGCAGCAGTGATGGAGGGACCAGGGGCTGAGGAAGTTCCCGAAGAAAAAGCTTCAATGCTCCAGTAATGACGTGGATATCATCCCATTCTGCACTGTCCAGATCCAGGCGGCCCTCTGTGGGTAGAAGGATGTAGGTGTGCAGAGAAGGACACAGGATAGATTGGGAAGGGCACAGAATAGATGAGGAGTTTAGGGATTAGGAGGAGGACACAAGCATAGGGTATCCTGGAGCTTAACACATGGAGTAAAGAGGTTGGAGACAACCCATTCAGGTTTAGATTGCTTTCTGGGGGAGGGGTGAAGCAGGGAGAATATGGAACACTCAGAAGATGTGGAAAAATTGAGGGAATCGAAGCCCCATGTAAGTACCTTGTCCTGGCTGCTCAGGGAACAGGTATCTTCCATCAGAGGTGACTGCTCGTTCTGCCAGATACAGGGGGAGAGAAAGGTCAGTGCCAATATCCAGGTTGCCAACAATCATTCCTCCTAATCAGAGTCAGGATATTTCTCCATCCCTCAAACTTTCCAACTGGGTCCTGCTATCCCTCCCCAATCCCTCACATATCAGCACCAATATTTAACTTTCATCCCTCCTACCTCTGTCCACCAGGAACCGGAGTTTCTGGATTATAGCCAAATTCCCACTGACTCTGTAAATACCATCCACATCCAGACCTAAAGGGGGGATAACACAAGGCAAGGAGTGAAGATCATTACCCTTTCTCCAATACAGTCTTCACATAGCTGCCCACATCTACTGTTCCAATCATATAATTTCAGTATTCAAAACCCTTCAGAGACTTTCAATATCTACCTCCTAAAAGTATAAATTCCTGAGCCTGTCATCCAAATTCTCCTAAAGTCTGCCTCCTATTCCAACCTTATGTTACTCTCTTTCACATGTCCAAGTCACAGTCAAATTAAAATATTGTCCCCTCCATTTTGTTCTGCCTTCTGTCTTGGGTCGTTGTTCAAGCTGTGGTTCATAATTACAATAGATGACTCCATTCCTTTGCCCTCAGTTGAACTTGCTTTTTTCCTTCAAGGCCCAACTCAAGTGTCACTTTCCATCAGGAAGTACTATTTGCCTTTCCCTCCTTCACTACTGGGAAAGTGTAAAAAAGAATCTAGGAAATGTGTCTGGGAAGCATGTGAAGGGCCTGGGGTGGGTGGGCAGAAGGCTGGACAGTTTAGGTGGTTGGGAACAAAGGCTACAGAGAGGATTTGGGGAAGAATTAGGAGTTAAAGGAAGTTAGTGTATGATGGTAGAGTAGAGAAGGGAGGGAGGCTGGGACTCTATAAGAAAGTCACCTCTCTTGTCCACAGTATCTATGCAGAGCCTGAAAAAATTCGGCACAGTACTCCCTTCCCTCTCACACAGAGACTCCAAGTGGCAGCCAAACACCTGGTCTGGGAGGGGCAGGAGAAAAGAAGAGGTTCCTATTAGTCCGGGAAGTTGATCCTAAATATAAATCTCCTCTGTTCCTTCCCCCACCCCTCAACTTGAAGTGAGCAGCCTCCTCCAAACCACGTAGATCTTGGAGAAGCCTTTACCCACTGAACTCAGATCTAATATGCCTTTTCTCCCACCCCTCACCTCGAAGCAGTCCCCGCTCCTGTAGACTCTGCAAGGGAGGTCTCTTTGCTATCAGCCGCTTCAGCTTGTTCCTCACTCGATTCTGTTCTTCAGGCCCCCGACCTGAGGAAGTAAGTGTAGGGTTTGGGTAGAAAGCTGGGGAGGAAGCTGAGAGAGACCTAAGACTTCCTTGAGCATCCTGGGACCCATCCCTAATTGAGCCTTAGTCACAGTGGTTCTGGCCCAACTCAACTCATTCCCTTCCATCTGGGCCTCGCTCTGCCTCCTACCTCAGGCTGTCCCATTAAATCCAGTTTCTTACAAGAGATCCTTCGGCTTCCTCCTCGGCGCCCTAGCAGAGACTTCGGCTCTGGCTCCTCATCTTCTTCGCCCTGGCTCAATTCCTCAAGCTCGGCTGGCCCAGACCCAGATAGTCGCAGTTCCAGAGGGTTCTCACGCTCCTGGAATCAGGCAGAGTTTGGTATTGGGGTGCAGAGGGGGTCCATGAACTATACTGCTCGGGGGGAGATAGGGAGTGGAGAGGGAGGGAGAGACTGCTGGTTTTCCTTAGTCCCCAACCCTGATGCAGAGATCCCAGGCTTTTGTCATGTTCTCATTTAACCCCTTGGCTCCAATGTTAGTCTCACACTTTCCCCCATACCCTCACTCCTCAAAACCTTTTTGTTTGACCAAGCCCCTCTGCCCAAACTTATCCCTGGATTTCCCTCCCAGGCCCTTCACCCTGGGGTCTTGGCTCTCTGACCAGTCGGTCGATGACCTCCCGAAGTGCCCGGTGCCAGGCTCGGAACTCTGTCTCATCATCAGATTGCAGCAGGAACTCGTGTCCAGGGACAGTACGCACCTAAGGGTCAGTCCCAAGGGAAAGGTTTAGTGGAGGGAAGATGTGACTTGGGGAAGGGCAGATATTTGGGAAATATGTGGGGTCTGGCTTCTGGAAGTGGAGAGATGCTGGGCAGAGACAGCAAGCAGAGGACCAGGACAGTAATGTATGTTGCCTGGGAAGGGAGTGGGATGGATGGTCACTCACATGCAGGACATTCTGGCGACTGGACAGATGTCTACCATGGGCTAGAGCTGCCCCTCTTAAGTCCACACTACTCTCTGGCCGGCTGCCAGCTGGACCCTGCATGGGGGTAGGGTCAGGAGAGAATATTGGGGCCATTACTACTTCCCCACCTAAGAGCATGGGAAAGGTGGAATGGTAGTAGGCTCCTCCCAACTCCCCTTATACTTTCTCCCTGACCTCCTGACTATCTTCACCACTAAGCCACCCCTCTCAGTTCTCCAAACCAATGGACAAATAGGGAGAGAAATATATTCCCCACTGGACATCCCTCTCCTCCCTTCCTCACTATGCAGACCCTCTACTGCAACACCCCTTTCCCCAGCACACAGAACTCTCACCCATCCAGCAGGAATTGAAGTTGGAGGAACTTTGTAGAACACCAAGCTATTTCCTGCCAATACCACCCAGGATGAACCCCAGTTCTTCCTGTAGGGAACATTTGGAAGATCATCACACCCCAGGGAGATAATTCTCCTTATCAACACCCTATCTCCTAGATCATTCTTTTTTGTTTTGTTTTGTTTTGCGGGGCAATGGGGGTTAAGTGACTTGCCTAGGGTCACACAGCTAGCAAGTGTCAAGTGTCTGAGGCCTGACTTGAACTCAGGTACTCCTGAATCCAGGGCCAGCGCTTTAACCACTGCGCCATCTAGCTGCCCCCTCTCCTAGATCATTCTTTTTTTTTTTTTTTTTTTTTTTTAGGCAATGGGGGTTAAGTGACTTGCCCACGGTCACACAGCTAGTAAGTGTCAAGTGTGAGGCCGGATTTGAACTCAGGTACTCCTGAATCCAGGGCCGGTGCTTTAACCACTGCGCCATCTAGGGGCCCCTCCTAGATCATTCTTAACGATAGATTTTGGGAATCCATGAACATGATTGAGGAGAAAAGAACCCACCCCACATTCTATCTTTTTCACTGACCTTCGGTTCCTTTTGTAATCCTATGTATTTCATTTTAAGCATTTAAAAGCGTGATTGTGAGAAAGGGTTCATAGGCTTCACCACACTGTCAAGGGCTCCAGGAACCAAAAGAGGGTCTCAGATCTGCCCTTATCTTTCAGTTCCCATTTCCCGTGACCTACTCCACAGTCCTCACCTGAGCTTCCGTCCCCCCTCAGCGATCTTTGTTTTGTTCAGCATGCCAGACTTCTCCACCTCCTGTGTGAGGGAAGATAGAAAAGTTAGCATTAGACCCCAGAGAGGTGTGTTCCAGGGGCTCAGGAGTTATCCCAAGAAGGTTCGGTTTATTTGCTTAGACATTCCTGAAGCCCAGGAACCGTCTCGAGAAGACGGGATGGGTGGATATTTTGGGAGAAGGGGAGGGTGGGTCCGTATTCAAGTGAGCAAACATTTATTATGCTTGGGGGCGGGAGGGATGTGGGGACCGGCAAATAGCACAGTCCCGGCTTATTTTCTACTAAGGGGTAGGGGGAGTGGCTGAGTATGACAAAAAGACAGACTGATAAGTATCTTTTGAAGACTTTAGCGAGGCCCAACAAAGTGCTCTATGAATAATTCGAGTATTCAAGGAGGGAGAGAACACTTTCTCCCCCAGAAGTGGAAGTGGAGAGAGGGTTTTAGAGAAAAGATTGGACAGGATTCCGGAAACCCCGAGGACACAGGATAGTTAAGGGGGAAAAGAAAGACTCACGTGAGGGTCATCTAGGAGCTGAGGCTGGGATCTAGGGGCCAGGGATCCTCGGGAGTTGTCCGAACTGGAAGTCTGGGAGCAGGAGCCGGTAAGAAGTGAGGACTGGGAGAAGAGATGGGAACCGTGGGCATAGAAGCCTTCCCAACTCTACGCCGGAGTCCCGCGGAAGGGGAAAGGAGAGAGTACCTCTGAGAAACAGGCGGTGGGCGGGGAACAAAGGAAACCGCGAACTAGAAAGGAGAGATCAACCGCGGGGGCAACCAAGGTGGGGTGAGTGTTTTGGGGGCAGTAGGGGAGTTTCTTGGGTGGGGTAGGCTCCCAGAGCAAAGAGAGGACTAAGCATCTTTTCTGGTGTGCAGATGAGGGAATCAAAGATCTCACTTGAGTGGCGAGTGTCTCCTTGGTCTCTGACACCTGATTGTAGGGTCCCGCACCCTTCTCAGCCTTCGGGGCTTGGGCATCTCTCCCCAGGTGCGGAGTCCCTTCCATGGAGTCCGGAGTCTGGTCGTGTGAAAGCAAGGGGAACAACCGAAACTAAATGACTTTACGAAACAGCCTCCCCAATCTCTTCACTTTAAAGAAGGGGTTCTTAACCCGCGCCCCAGGAACTTATTCTTTTTAATTTTGATAACTTTTTTGCTATGTGATTTATAATTGTTTCCCTTGTCATCTTATGTCGTTTATTTTCTGCATCTGAAAACGTGATCTGAGAAGAGGCCCATAGGTTTCCCCAGATTGCTGACGGGAACAATGACACAATAAATCTTTAGAACCCTTCTGCTTTAGAGGGTCCTCCACAGACCCTCAAGCTCTCCATCCCACAATTGGGAGGGATGTGGGAATACCTCGGAGACTAGAAGGGGGAGGGGCGAAGATGAGTGAATGAGGTGTCGGGAACGAGAGAAGGGGTAGCATTGGACTCCAAAGAGGAAGGCCTTCCCTTTTCACAGATGAAAGGTCTCACCTTTTCACGAGCTCTTCGGGGAGGCTTCCAGGACGCCTGTCCAGTCAATGAGTGCACGTAGAAACAGCGACCAGAGTCGAGGTCCAGATGCTGTTCCCAGCAGTCCAGCCGCTGTAGTGGGGGCCGAGTGGGGCCTGGGGGTGGTGTCTGGGAGGAGCGGCGCAGGTCCACCAGGTTACAGTACAGAGGGGGCTCGGACATGGGGGGCCAGGGTCCCGACTGCTGGGAAGTGGGGGGGAACGATAACAGGATGCTAACCCAAACGCCTCCTTAATTTTGTTTCCTCTTCTCCACAACCCCGATAGCTCTTTCCTCCTTGCCCCGGGCCACTCACAGCGTTTCCCCACTCCAATCCCCAACTCCCTTCTTACCACCAGCCCCTGATTGGGGTGCCCCAGGTGCTGGTAGAGCTGTCTTCAGCCGTTTCTAATCCTCTTGCTCCCCTCCTCTTAACTTTACTCCTACTGGCTTCCTGTTGCCAACTTCCCCCCCAATACACAACCCTAACCCCAAGGCTAAAGGAAAGGGGAACATGCTGCCTGCTTGGGGGGGTGGGGCGGGGTGGGGAGGAGCTTGGGGCTCCGCCCACACATCCCGCCTACTCTCATAGAAGAGAAAATTTAAACAGAACTCCCTAACTTCGAGTTCTAAAAAGAAGGGACATTTTCGGTTCCCAAAGAGGACGGAGTGAGTGCGGAGAGACTGAGCCTCCAGTGGGAGGTGAGAGGTGTAGACCTCAGAGAAGACGGGATATTCCAATGACCTGAGGCTTTAGGGTGGGGGGATGTTGCAAGGGAACTGGGCTATTTGTTCTTTCAGGAGTGCACAGAAAAGGTAAGGAAGGAGCTTGTTCAGAACAAGACTCAGTTAATTGGAATGATTTGGGAGAAAAAGGGGAATTTCTCACTGTGTTGGTATGGTCCGGTTTCTCAGGTCTCCTTGAAAGTGCAACTGCCAGTCAGTCCATCTGAGGAGGGGTTTGCAATGGGCTAGGACTCAGCCCAGTTGCACTTAGACTTCTTCGCATTCTTGGTGGAAGAGGAGGCTGCCAAGACAGGCTTGGGGGTTTACCCTGTAATGACTGAGGCACGGACAATTCTTCCAGGGAGGAGTGAAACCGATTTGGTTCTGGTGACAGAGAATGGAGGAGGGAAAATAGATATGTAGCCTCCTAAATTTTGGGTGGCCTCATTATTCTGGGAATCCAATTAACTGGGGATGGGCAATGGAAAGGCAGAAGACAGAGAGGGAACACGGTGGTAAATTAGGATTGATGGGATTTGAAATGCTAGAGGCCTGGGGAGAGAGAGATTAATGGGGAAAGTTGGAGCAGTTTATTAGAGATATGGGGATCATTTGGGGAAAGGTATTGCTAAAAACCCATGAAAGGCCAGTTGAAGTAAGGATCATTCATTAATAATTAGGGGCATGACAAGAAACAAGGGAGATGGGCAATATGGGTAATGGATAGGGACTTATTGAGAGGAGGTAGGGCTGAGTGAGAAAAGGGTTTCACTTACTAGGGACACAGAGGGATTGGCTAGTCACAGTGGCAGAAGCCCTCCGAGTGGGTGTGGACTCCTCAGCCACATATGCAGCAGGGACAAAAAGGGGTCGAGTGTTTCGAGGTGCTCCCAGAGGCCTTACCAACCACCAGTCTGGGTTGGTCTTCCGAAGCAGGAGGAATCGGTCACCTTCAGCCAGAGACACTTGCTGGCCATCTGCTCCCATGTAGGTGAAGCCATATAAGATGTGGAGGTGGGCTCCCCGGGATGGACCCTGGGTCCCTACCCCCAAGGGGGCCCTGGTCCCTGGCCACCATTTGCCAGAGAACATGGCAATTAGAAGCCCCTGGTCACCTGTGGAGGGGAGGAGGCATCAGATACCTAAGAGTGAGGTAGAGACCAAAAATTGCAGGATAGAAGGTCAGGGAATGAGGGTGAAGAGCTGATAACAGCTCTCTTATACCATGGTAGTTCTCAGAGTATGAAAGGATGATGGGATTTTGTGAGAGGTTCTTGGTAGAGAACTTCTAAGCCCAAGACCAGTTGACTGATGTGTGTGTCAGAGGAGTATATGCCTGAGGTGAGAGAGGATGTGGTCAGAGGGCTGGGTCAGGGCCTGAGTGACTGACAGGGACAGGAAATCATAGGAGCAACCTTAGCTGTTATTTCTTCCCTTGTGTATCTTTCAGGGCCCATTGTATCCAGTATTGAAGAGTCATTGATCCTTGGTTCCCACAGCCTGCACTGGGGAGAGAAGGAGAAAAGGTCTGGATCGGGTCAGAGGTCAAACAGAGAGGTACCAGGAAATAAAGAGAAAATGACTGAGCTAAAGACATACATACATTGAAGTGTTGTTTTTTTTCCCCCACTGATCATTTCATACTTAAGGCTGCCTGTTTCCTGTGCTGCCTTTGAATTTTAGAGACAGAGAAATAGATTTAAAAAAAAAAAGGCTAGAGAGACTGCGAGAAAACTACAGAAGCATATAGAGACAGGGGTTCCAGATTCTCTCAGAATATGGTTTCTTGGACTGAGAAACCTTTCTAGGACTCTCAGTCCCCAGTAGATTATCAGGGAGCCAGCATCTGACTTATACAAAGTAAAAGAATGTATTCCTCAAAATCCCCCAAAGGAGAAAGATAGCTTTCTCTCTGGCACAACCTGCACTTTTGATATGCTTTAACCCAAATCTATAGTCTGCTTTTTCTTCCCCCTCCTTACCTGGCCTACTCCTTTTTTCCCCTTTTTTGTCTCGGCTTCCTCTACACCGTCTTAGATTTACAGCCTGGTTGTATGAGGAGGTGACCAAGGTCCCCACCGGCTGTGACATCAGATAATCCACTCCCTTCCCCCACCATGTGACCAGAGGGCTGGGCTAGGTCTCTAGGATTCTACATCAACTGGCTGAATCATTATTGACCCTTAGTTATTTCCACTTATAAAATTGGGGCAACCTTTCCCCCCAATCCTCTCTATCTCTTTTGGGAATCAGCTTGGGATCCAAAGGAAGAGAGGTTATTTGCATAATATATTTGCATGATATTCATTTGATTCCCACTTCCTTCCCTTCTCAATGTTCCTCATCTCTGTGCCTTGTTTTTCTCCATCTCCCCTCCCTACCTTGTGTTTGGTTAAGTTGTTCCAGCCTAGAGAAATAGCTTGTTAACTAAATGCAATAAGATCTCTTCCTCCCTCCAACCCCCCTCCCCCATCCTAGTATGAGATTAAAGTTCTATTAATCAATTAAATTCTTTTAATTAATCAAATTAAACTAATTGCTTTAGTTACCTTCTTTCTGGTGGTACTTCTGACTATACCTAATTTCTTTTTTGGAGGAGGGCAATGAGGGTTAAGTGACTTGCCCAAGATTACACAGTTAGTAAGTGTGAAGTGTCTGAAGCTGGATTTGAGCTCAGGTCCTCCTGAATCCAGGACTGGTGCTCTCTATCCACTTTACCACCTAGCTGTCCCTGACTATACCTAATTTCTAACTGAATCTTTTTTGCAGTGGTAGAAAGTACACTAGAGTTGGACTTTGGTTGAAATCCTAGCCGTGCTTTTAACAAACCATGACTCGGGCCTCTTTTTTGGGGGGGGGGGCAGGGCAATGAGGGTTAAGTGACTTGCCCAGGGTCACACAGCTAGTAAGTGTCAAGTGTCTGAGGCTGGATTCGAACACAGGTACTCCTGACTCCAGGACCGGTGCTCTATCCACTTCGACACCTAGCTGCCCCAACTTGGGTTTCTTTTATGGGATCATGGGATATAGAGCTGAAAGGGACCCTAGAGATTGCCCTTCTTTGCAAATGAGATGAAGCTGAGGCATATTTGTGATCTGGCACAATGACATGACAGTCTATCACTCCCCATCAACATCTCTTAAATTCTAGACGAACGGGACTACTAATTGTACAAGCTGTCTATGATACCAGGAATGCTTTCTCTTCTTGGTTCTGCCTCTTAGAATCTCTGACTTCCTTCAAGGCCCATCTCAGGGGCCAACAAATTACAGGAGGCTTTTTCTGATCCTCTTTCAAATTTAGAGGGGTCACCTATCTGTCTGTTACTTGACCCATTATCATTCATCCTTGTCCAGAATTACAGGATAATCCAGGGGGTATGTTTGGATATTTCCTTATTCATGACTAAAATAGTAACATCTTATTAATTAATTAATTAACATCACATTAATCAACTAGCTCCAAGTCATCACCTCTATTTTATTCCACAATTTACATAATTATAATTAATAAAAAAGAGAAACATTTTCCCATATACACATATTTCTCTGTAAATCAAAACCCCTATTCTCCTAGACATAAATACATATTTGTTACTAACTATACAATTTATTAACCATGTAAACAATTATAACATAAAGATAAATATGTTTTAGCTGTGATCACTCTCACAGCCAAAATATTGTAATTTATTGTTATTATTATTTGCAGGGCAATGAGAGTTAAGTGACTTGCCCGGGGTCACATAGCTAGTAAGTATCAAGTGTCTGAGGCTGGATTTGAACTCAGGTCCTCCTGAATCCAGGGCTGGTGCTTTATCCACTGCACCACCTAGCTGCCCCTTGTAATTTATTATTTATAAAAGTTTTCCAACTTTTTTGGGGGGTTGGGGCAATGAGGGTTAAGTGATTTGCCCAGGGTCACAACAGCTAGTGTCAAGTGTCAGTCCAAATTTGAACTCAGGTCCTCCTGAATCCAGGGCGGGTATTTTATCCACTGCACCACCTAGCTGCCTCACTGGGGTGGGGACTTCAAGTTGGTTAATTAATTAATGATTGAGAGGTTGAAACTTTACTAATTTACTTGAAACGATACTTAAATAAATTAATTCAGGTTATTAGTTGGAAGGTCAAATACTGAAGCTGAAGCTTAAATACTTTGGCCACATAATGAGAAGATGGGACTCATTGGGAAAAGACTCTGATGTTGGGAAAGACTGAAGGCAGAAGGAAAAGGGGATGGCAGAGGATGAGAGGGATAGATAGTGTCATGGAACAACTCTGAAGGACTTATGGAAAATGCAATCCATCTACAGAGAAAGAACTGATGGTACCTGAATACAGGTGGAAGTATATTTTGTTGTGGCTGTTAGTTCCTTTTTCTAATGTTTTTTTGTCTGCTATGTTTTGCACAACTGCACATGTATAACATATCGAATTGCTTGAGTTCTTAAGGGAAGATTAGGGAGGAAGGATGAGAATCTGGAACACAAAGTTTTAAAAATCGATGTTACAATTTGTTTTTACATGTATGGTGGGAGAAATTCTAAATAAATAAATAGATAGTGTCATGGAAGCAATGAAAATGAACTTGGACAAACTGAGAGATAGGGGAAGATAAAAGGACCAAGCATGAAGACATGACTGAACAACAACAAACCATATATACTCCTGGATTATACTAGAAATAGGGTTGATGAGAATATGGTAACAAATCAAATGTCAGGCTGAGGGGTAATTTACAAAGTGAGATGAACATACACAAAAACCCTGTTACTTTTTTTTCTTTTTTCTTTTTTTGTGGTGGCAAATAACTGAGAACTAAAAGGGTTGGGGAATGGTTGAACAAATTCATGGGATAGGGATATAGTGGAACATCTAAGAAACAGTGAAGGGGTGGGGCAGCTAGGTGGCATGGTGGATAAAGCTCTGGCCCTAGATTCAGGAAGAGCTGAGTTCAAATCTGGCCTCAAACACTTGACACTTAGTAGCTGTGTGACCCTGGGCAAGTAACTTAACTCTCATTGCCCTGACAAAAAAAGAAAGAAAGAAAGAAAGAAAGAAAGAAAGAAAGAAAGAAAGAAAGAAAGAAAGAAAGAAAGAAAGAAAGAAAGAAAGAAAATTATGAAGGGAACAGTTTCAGAGAAACCTAGGAAGACTTGGATGAATTGAAACAGAACGAAGTGAACAGAATCAGGAGAACAGTTTACACAATATTGTTTGACCTTCATGCTTTAAGAAGACCATAATGACATCATGATTTCAGGGTCAATGTACAGTGTGTCCAACTGTGGCTGATCAGACTAATATGAGCTTAAAAAGCTCTACCACAAGTTGGGCTGTGGGAAAAAAAAAATTGATAATGAATTTTTTTTCAAGCGGTGGGGGGACCCAGAGATCAGTTTCTCAGTCCTTTCTCCCCACCTTCACACCCAGTCCCCACTCAGAAAGTCCAGTTCTGGAGAAATTTCAGCAAACCTTATTTGGGAAGAGCCCAAGGGAACAAAGAAAATGGAGATATTTTGTTTACCTCATTGAAGGACTGAGGGAATCAAACCACACCTAGATAATGGACTTTATCTTTACTCTATTTCGAGGGTCTTTTAAATTCTTCTCCTTGATCTCACTTGTAGAGTTCATTTTAATGTACTCGTCACATCAACCAATGGAATTGAATGATGCTAACCAATTAGCTTTGATCAATGTATAATGAGTGCACAATCATCTTTGAACAAAAAGGTCAATTTCCACAATAACAACGTTAGATGACGAGGAGGAGTTCAGAGAAACCTGAGGATCTTGCCATGGGCAGATGATAAGTGAGATGAGCATGTAATGGGGGGTAATGGGGTACGGGTTTGGGTTAGGGGTTGGGGTTCTTAGGAATTCCTCTTTAAAAGAATTACACCTCTTGCACACAAAAGTAGTTAAAATAAGATGGTAGTTATTTAGGGGCAAGGGAAGGGAAGGGGGGGGGAGAGGGAAAACCATGAAAGAAATCCTTGGACTTCTCATGGGGAGATAGGCACAAAGGCACGTGGCTCAGAAGTACCAGTCTCCTCAAGCAGGAGACTGGGCAGGTACTTTTATAGAGGACTGATGGGGGTGGACCATATGCCTGTGGAAAGTTCCTTTAGTGAGGGAGGACCATCCCCCACTGGTAGTGGACTGTGGAATTTGGGTGAGGGGTGGCTACCGGATCTCTTTTTCCGGACACTAGGCCGAAGCCACATCCCAAATTTATCTCCCCAGGGCAAGGGAGACCGGAATGAAGGTGGAGATTCCGAAGCTAGCTCAGTCCGATTTGGTTCCGCTTATCTCTCTAAGACGTATCTGTCCTCTGGTTTAGTTTCTCAAGGAGAAGATTCCTTGATGTGCCCCAGAGAACTTCTGGGGTGCTCTGCACCCCATGACAAGCAGAACCAGGAGAACATTGTGGCACAGTATCATCAACACTGTGTGTTGATCAACTATGATAGAACAGATTTCTTCTCACCAATCCAATGGTACATGAAAGGTTCCAAAGGACTCATGATGGAAAGGCTCTCCAAATCCAGATTAAAAAAAAAGAACTGTGGATATGGGCGCTGATTGGACCATACTATCTCTTTTGTTTTTGGTGCTGTTGTTTTTCTTCTTTGAGGTTTTCTTCTTAGCTCTGATTCTTCTTGTTATAACATGATTAATGCAGAAATATGTTTAATGTTATATATCAGATTACCTGCTGTCTAGGTGAGGGGAGGGAGGGAGAAAAAATTTGAAATTGGAAATCTTATCTAAACAAGGTTGAAAACTTAAATAAATTAATTACTTTTACAAAAAAACCAATAACAACATTAAACAACTTTAAATGCTCAAAGAACTGTGATCCATGCCATGACCAATCATGATTCTAGAGAACCTATGAAAAAGCATACTATCTACCTCCCAACAGAGAAAATAGAATCAGGGGTGCGTTTGAGGACAAATATTTTTGAAAATTGTGACTGTAGGGAATTTTTTTTGTTTGACTATGCATATTTGTTATAAGTGTTTTTACTTTTCTTTCATTTTCAGGGAGTATAGGAAGGTGGTAGGGAGAGATGATAGATTTTTGTTCATTGGAAACATGAAATTTTTTAAAAATGAGAAAATGATATGGGCAGCCCATGTCTGAAGACTTTTGAATTTTCCCTTCTTTCCTATAAGTATTTTATCCTAGAATCTATAATTTGAAGTATTGAACAGTATTCCTGATGATTAATAACATTAGCCTGCATGTTTTACTATTTCGTTTGATATATATTAATTTTATATAATGGCTTCATTGTTTATTACTACATTGACTTCACATGTCAAGATTAGTATTACAACATTGACTAAATATAAATTTTATATTATCACTACTTTAAAAATAGAAATGTTATATTTTGTATACATGGTGAATTTTTTGCACTAGGTAATCATTTGTTGTTATTTAGTCATTTCAACTGTGTTTGACTCTGTGACCCTATTTGGGATTTTCTTGGCAAAGATACAGTAGTAGTTTGCCATTTCTTTCTCCAGCTCACTTTACAGATGAGGAAATTGAGGCCAATAGGGTTAAGTGATTTGCCCAGGGTCACACTACTAGTAAATCCAGCTGAGGCTGGATTTGAACTTGGGTCTTCCTGACCCCAGGCCTGGTGCTCTATCCACTGTGCTACCTAGCTGCCATGGAAATTAATAGGAATCCTTTAATTTTTGGAGTGAATCCAGAGGATAAAAAGAAAAACATAGTAAGAATATTCCAGGGAGTGGGGTGTAGAACAAGGTCAAAGGATTGGGAGATTGCAAGGTAATTCTTAGTAAGGTAGATCTACTTCTTTAAGTACTCTTTGCCTTTCCCAATCTGTTGGATTATTCAATAATACCAGATACACTGGCAGTAGAGAATCAAACCTGAAGCTGATTTTCACACCTCCTTTTGAGACAGAGGAAGAGTTGGTCAAGAAAATAGAGGCCCTACTGAGGAAAGAAGGCCTAATAGCAAAGGAGGCTGAAAAAAGATGTGAGTCAGAAATGGAAAGCTCAGTTGAGAGAGAACAGAAAGAAGCAAAAGGAGAGGATTTATCTGGGGGTAAGGCAAGTGCTAGATCATCAGAGTAGGACAGAAAAGTACTACTTGTAGAAGAATCTAAGTATAGGTTTATTCCTGAAAAGGATTACCAATGGAGGGACCCTTCTAGAGCTAGGTTTCTTAACCTTTTTGTGTCTTAGATGCCTTTGTCAGCCTGCTAAAGCCTATAGACCCCTTGTCAGACTAGTGTTTTAAATGTTAAATGAATTTTAATAAAATAAAATGAAATACACAGGATTGCAAAAGAAACCAATCATATAGCAATAAAGATAAATATTTTTTTCTGATCCAAATTCATGGACTGACATTTCAGATTGTCCATGGACCCTAGGTTAAGAACCCTTACTCTAGAACATCATTTCTTAAGTGTCAAGCAATCAAAAACCCATTTATTAAGTGCTTACCAGGTGCCAGGCACTGTCTAATTGCCAAGGATACAAAGAAAGGAAAAAATGTTCTCTTTCCTTTTTTCTTTCTTCTTTTTTTTTTTTTGGTGAGCATTTGGGGTTAAGTGACCTTGCCCAGGGTCACACAGCTAGTAAGTGTCAAGTGTCTGAGGCTGGATTTGAACTCAGGTCCTCCTGAATCCAAGACCTGTGCTTTATCCACTGTGCCACCTAGCTGCCCCCCCCCATTCTTATCTTGCTTGTCCTGTTTGATCTTTATAGTTTTGTTACATTGACTTTTTATTTTGAGGCAATTGGTGGTTAAGTGACTTACCTAGGGTCACACAGCTAGTACATGCCAAGTGTCTGAGGCCAGATTTGAACTTTAGGACTTCTGACTCCAGTGCGGTGCTCTATCCACTGTACCACCCCTAACTCGTTACATTTACTTTTGATTTTTTTTCCTTTGGTGTGTTGTTCTTTCCATTTATGTTTTTCCTAGTTACTATATATCTTGCTCTGCTTACTTTACTCTATATGAGTTCACATAGATCCATGTTTCTCTGTATTCATCATGTATATCATACTTACAGCACAGCCATTTGTTTAGTCATTCCCCCAGTTGATGGGATATACTTTGTTTCCAATTCTTTTGTTGTTCATCTGTTTCAGTTGTGTCCAACTCTTTGTGCCTCTGTTTGGAATTATCCTAGCAAAGATATTAGAGTGGTTTGTCATTTCCTTCTCCAGTTTATTTTATAGATGAGAGAACCGAGGCAAAATGAATTAAGAGACTTGCACACAGTAATAGTGTCTTGAGGCCACATTTGAACTCAGGAAAATGAGTCTTCTTGATTCTAGGCCTGGTATTCTATCTACTTCACCACCTAGCTACCCTTCCAATTCTTAGCTATTACAAAGTATTTCATAGCAGCATTTTTTTGAGGAAAGCTCCAATTCTTGGCGTCATAAAAGTTTGCTATAAACATTTTGGAGTATATGGAGACTTTTTCTTTTTCTTTTTCTTTTGCAGGGCAATGGGGGTTAAGTGACTTGCCCAGGGTCACACAGCTAGTAAGTGTCAAGTGTCTGAGGGCCTGAATTTGAACTCAGGTCCTCCTGAATCCAGGGCCTTGCTTTATCCATTGTGCCATCTAGCCGCCTCAGGACTTTTTCTTATCAATGTGTTCCCTGGGGGTTAAACCCAATAAAGGAATCTCTTCTTCAAAGAGTATTGGACATTTGAGTCACTTTATTGCATAATTCTAAATTGCTTTTTGAAATGTAATATTCCACAATTCCAACGCAATATATTAGTGTGCCTATCTTTCACAACCCTTCAACATTGACTGTTTGCCATTTTTTGTCATTTTGTCAGTTTGTAGGATATGGGAGTGTGTTTTTTTCCCCCATCACATGTAAAAATTGTTTTCAACATTCATTTTGCAAGATTTTGAGTTCCAATTTTTTTTTCCCTCTCTCCCTTCTGCCTCTCTGCCCTCTCCAAGAGGGCAAGCAATCAGATATAGGTTATACAATCATGTTATACATATTTTCCATATTAGTCCTGATGTAAAAGAAGAATCAGAACAAAAGGGGAAAAAACATGAGAAAAGAAAAAATAATAACAATAAAGTGAAAAATAGTATACTTGATCTGCATTGGAGACTCCACAGTTCGTTCTCTTGATGTGGAGAGCATTTTCCTTCTAAGTCTTTTGGAATTGCCTTGGATCATTGCATTGCTGAGAAGAGCTAAGCCTTTCACAGTTAATCATCATACAATATTGCTTTTACTGTGTACAATGTTCTCCTGGTTCTGCTCACTTCACTCAGCATTAGTTCATGTAAATCTTCCCAGGTTTTTCTGAAATCTGCCTTCTCATCATTTCTTATAGCACAATAGAATTCTATTACATTCATATACCACAACTTGTTCAGCCATTCTGCAATTGAAGGGGCATCTCTTCAATTTCCAATTCTTTGCCACCACAAAAAGAGGAGTTATAAATATTTTTGTACATGCGGGTCCTTTTTCCCCTTTTTTATGATATCTTTGAGATACAGACCTAGTAGTGGTATTGCTGGGTCAAAGGGTATGCACAATTTTATAGCCCTTTGGCATAGTTCCAAATTGTTCTCCAGAAATGGTTGGATCAGTTCACAACTCCACCAAAAATGTATTAGTGTTTTCAATTTTCCCACATTTCTCCAACATTTATCATTTTCCTTTTTTGTCACATTAGCCAATCTGATAGGTGTGAGGTGGCTCCTCAGAGTTGTTTTAATTTGCCTTTCTCTAATGATAATATAGCTTTAATTTCTTCATCTGAAAACTGTCGGTTCATATAATATATATATTTACCAATTATCGATTGGGGAATGACTTTCATTCTAATAAATTTGATTCAGTTCTCTCTCTCTCTCCCTCTCTCTCTCTATGTATATATATATATATATACATATATATATGTATATATATATATATATATGCACATATATATGTTTGTTTGTTTTTTTGGTGAGGCAATTGGGATTAAGTGACTTGCCCAGAGTCACACAGCTTGTAAGTGTCAAGTGTCTGAGGCTGTATTTGAACTCAGGTCCTCCTGAATCCAGGGCCAGTGCTCTATCCACTGTGCTACCTAGCTGCCCCAGTTCTCTATATATTTTAGAAATGAGGCCTTTATTAGAAATATTGACTATGAACATTGTTTCCCAGCTTATTGCTTTCCTTCTCATCTTTGTTGCATTGATTTCGTTTTGTTTGTGCAAACCCTTTTTGATTTAGTGTAATAAAATGGATCCAGTTTGCATTTCATAATGTTCTCTATCTCTTGTTTGGTTATAAATTCTTCCCTTCTCCATAGACTGACAGGTAAAAACTATTCCTTCCCCCTCCTAATTTGCCTATGGTATCACCCTTTACATCTAAATTATGCTCCCATCTTGACCTTATTTTGGTATGCTGTGTAAGGTGTTGGTCTATTCTCAGGGTTGTTTAATTAGCATTTCTCTTGTTAATAGTTATTTGGACCATTTTTATGTGGTTGTCAGAATTATTTTCTATTACAACTGTGACCTGGATGAACATAAGAGTGATGAATGCATTCAAAAGAGGAATACCTAGTTGGTGTGTGAGAAACCAAGTTCCAAAGAATCATCTTCAGAAAACAATGATGGAGCTCTCTTCTCAAGTCTTTGCCAGCAGTGCCATGGGTTACCAGCAGCTCTACTGGAGCCACCTTCGCAAATTTGGCCAGGGGTCTCGGTCGTGCTGAGTGTGTTCGAACCTGCATGGCCTGATCTGAAATTACAGTCTAAACGTGTGCTGCCAGTGCTTTCATCACTATGCGAGACATTGGCCTCATCAAGTTGGACTAAATTATATCTATGGATCTCCATGATTCAGGGATTACTTTGACCATCAGTGACTGCCATTTTACTGGACTGTGTACAGCTATTTGGTCTATCCACCTAAAGATGGATCCTGTTGTCTGTGCTATGCTAATTTGTTTATAATAAACAGGTCATTCTCAGGATTAAAAAAAAAAAAAAGAAAACAGTGATGGAGCCTGATATGGAAGCAGTCTTTCATCTCCAAAATATCAAGAATGATCTCATTATCAGTGGGTTCCATCAATCTGATACAAGAATACCACTGCCAGGATATAGCTAGAAAAGTAGAACTCTTTTCTGTTATAATCAACTGTATGGCCATAAATATGTCAAGTCATTTGGGAAGAGAATTTTCATTTTGTTCAGAGAGAACTGACCTCCAAAGAGCCAGTATTAAGAAGCAAATGATGTTTTGAGGCTGGAGGCCAGAGTTTGTTATCAAGGATTGAAGCAAGATGATAAAGTTTTGCTTAAAGACTTTGATGTACAAATAATATTGAACAGATTTGAAACAGACATTCAATAAATTTGATAACCAGATATAAAACCTTGAATGTGAGAGAATGAGGAAGTGAGGTAGATCAAAGGCTTATAATTTATAAGAAAGAAACAATGTGTCAATTTGTTACAAAATTACTACTCAAAGATGTTCAAAAGGAAACTGCTACATAGAAACAGTAAATCAAGTTCAGCTTGTTTCCCAGTCCCTTCTGGGACAAAGAGAAGCCAAAGACTTTAGGATACTGAGAGTAAACCTACACCATCAATCAATTTAGGTACATAGATAGATACATAGCGTAGCACTGTGCTAGGTGCTAGGGATACAAAGACAAAAGTGAAACATTCTCTGCTCATTTACAATCTAAGGGAGGCGTATACATATAATAGGAAGGAGTATGCTGGAACCAGATCAAGCTGGTTCAGGAGAGCTGATTGCTAATTTTTTTTGGGGGGGGACTGGGCAATGAGGGTTAAATGACTTGCTCAGGGTCACACAGCTAGTGTCAAGTATCTGAGGCTGGATTTGAATTCAGATCCTCCTGAATCCGGGATCGGTGCTTTACCCACTACACCACCCAGCTGCCCCATTGATTGTTAAATTTTCACCATGAGTAGTTATACCTTGGAAATCAGCAAACCCACAAATCAGGGCTTGATTTATTGTTTTGACGATTGTCTAGACTCAAGAAGGTGATGGAGAAAATGGTAATTAGCAGATTAAACTTAAAAGTTTGTCTAGTATTTCGTGCCCCTCCTTCCCCCAGATCCTGTTCTTAAACATTTACCAATACATGCTTGTACATAAGGGTAAGGAGGACTTTGAGTTTGTCTCTCAATTACCCCACCCCTTGTGGGGTAGCTAGGTGGCACAGTGGATGGAGCACAGGCCCCGGATTCAGGAGGACCTGAGTTCAAATGTGACTTCAGACACTTGATACTTACTAGCTGTGTGATCCTGGGCAAATCACTTAATCCCATTGCCTCCCCAAGAAAATTCAATCACCCCATCCCATTTTAGGTAAGTAGTCAGATGCTATTCTCTCACGTGATACCTCACTTTAAGTAAGTGACAAGATACCTTCACCAGGTAGTAACATATCTCACTCACTCAAAGACTAGACTAAGTACAAAAGGCTTCTGAAAGTCACTGGGAGAACTAGAATAGTGTTACTTAGGAAAATGCATTCCAGTTGGTTGAAGAAATTGGTCATATTTGCTTGGACTGTCTATAAAATAGCATGACTTTCTGGGCTGGAGAGTCAAACATAAAGAAACTTAGAGTAGAACCCTTGGAGCAAGACCCAGAGGAAGAATCTGGAGGGAGAGGGGAGAGGCTCAATTTGGGCCTTACCCTCTGCCTGCCCCATTCCCCCACCTTTGCCAGAGGAGGACCATGTGAACTTCAAATATGGCCTTCCCATCAGAGACTTAGCATTGTCCCCAGAACAGTCTATTGTATTTGTGCAAAAGTTTCTTATGTTTGTATAACCAGTGTAGACTATTTTGACGTTTATGCTATCCTCTGTGTAACAGCTGATTACAAATTCATGCTGTTTCTATGCTTGTGAGAGGATGTTACCATTATTCCCTTTTATCTCTTTAATAGTAAAATGTTTTGTATTTAGCTGGTTTATCTATTTGGAAACTTGCTGTGCTTTATGGTGTGAGATGGTAGTCTAAAGAAATTTTCTGATAGATTATCATTAGCTTTCTCAAAAGTTCTTATTAAATTAAAGAGTCTTTCCCCCATTATTTTGTTTTAGAATGTAAAGAAATGGAACCACCCAATTTATAAAATACTTTAAATTATGATGTTGCAGGATTTGTTACTCTTCAGATGCATGTAATTCATTTTTTAAATTATATGTAATTTTAATGTATTGTTACTATTCCTTTTAGCTTATCATTATTACTAGTGTTGTATTGGTTTCCCCCTTAGAGAAGAAAACCAATTTAAAGTGGTGCTTTGCATATATGTGCATTGTATTGATATTATCAAAGGATTTAATGTACACTCCCAGGTAATTTTCAGGGAATCAAAATATTTTGGCCTCAGGGAGAAATGTAATATCTGTTTTTTAAAAACCCCTCTTGTAATGGCTATCTTTATGGTTACTGTCTCTTTAAATGGTAGGGAAATTTGGAAAGTAATATTTTTTTTTTTTAGCTGTCATCCTATGAGAATTTTATTTTGGCAGGTTTTAGGGGAGACTAAGAAGAGAATTAATGGAGATGGTTTCAGAGAAATTGGAAAAGGACAGATATGAGAAAGGGGTGGAAAGAAACCTTGAGAAGAGACTTTGTTTGGTATCCTGAGTAAACTATTATGGTGAAACTGTTTCTCAGAAGTCATCTTAGCTTTCAGTAATGTTTAAAGATGATCTTTTTCACAGCTAAAATATGGTAGTTAATCTATATTTGTCGTTATTGATTACATTGTTAATAAAGTCAGTAACATTTTTTTTTCTCAAGGAAATTAGAGATTTTGACATATAGAGATATAACCACTGCTTATTGGGAAAGAGGTTTCTCCAGGTTATTAAGTGAATAACTCTGAGTTAATGGATTTAATCAATGAGAAAGGTTGCAATTTTATTGATTAAGCTAACAGATCCAAACATACTCTGGATTGCCCTAGAACTAGGGATAACAAACATTAATAATGTAAGGAGTCAGGAAGTAGTCTATGAAAAGGGTGCTTCCATAAAAACCCTGTTATAAAAGCTTGAGGGGTGGAATTAGGTGGCTGCAATGGCGAGCCTCATAAGCGTACAAAGACTCCGTCTCGGCTGCTTGACAGTAGAGGCTTAAAGGTGGGAAAAACCAGCCAACCACGGAAAGAAGCGCACATCTCTAGCATCAGCCCTTGTCTCTATGGTTTCGGAGTAGTCTCTTCCGCTTCCTTTACGATGCATTGTGGGAGATAGAGTCTCCGCCTAGCTGGAGGACCCAAGGCGCCGTCGGATCGGAGACTCCACTTCCCAGCGTCCAGCGCGGCGGTTGACTAGCCCGACTGCAGAAGCAGGCGTGCGAGGGGTGGGTAAGCCGGTTCTGTTGCATCAGCGGCTGCGCGGAGACGAAATGCGGCTTTTCGTGAGCGACGGCGCTCCGGGGAACTTGCCCGTCCTGGCCGCGGCCGGGCGGGCAGGGGCCAGGGGCGAGTTGCTTATCAGCACCGTGGGCCCCGAAGGTACCGGGGATGGGGCGCGAGAGTCCAGATTCCCACCCCCTCCCCGCCCGCACGCTTCTGATTCCCGCTCCTCAACCCGGCTCGTCGTATATCCCCCCTCCCTCCTAGGATCTCTCCACTACACCCCCCTCCCTATTTCCCCCATATCCCCATGTTCGTCCTTCCAGGACCCTCTTGTCCCCTCCCCCCGCCCCAGCCTCCTATCCCTTCTTTCTGCTCGAAGTCATCTGCATCGATTGCCCCACTCCTTTCTCTAGTACTGAGATGTGCTCCCGGTCTCCTCTCCCACGGACTATTTTTTAAAAAGAAGAAAGTTTTATTGCTGTATAAAAACAAAACAACCCCCCCCCCCGCAAACAAACAAAACATTACTATCGCTTCTCAATTCCCTCCCCTTCCCCTAGAACCCGCGACCCCCCTCACTGTACCTCCATCCCCAGCCATCCAGGTGATGTAGAGTCAGGAAAACCTGAGTTTTAATCCTGCTCCAGACTTTTGTTAGTTGGGTAACTGTGCAGAGTCCCCTAACCTCTCTGCTACAGTGTCCTCATCTTTAAAATGAGGAAGTTGGATTGGATCGACCCAAAAATAACTTCCAGCACTATCTCTTAAGATTCCTGACAGTTGTTTCTTTTAATTATTTATACCTGTTCTACTCAATTCTTCCTCTTTGTTGTCTCCAGTCCACTTGTAGTCTTCCAGTTTGTGAATAGTCTTATCCCTATTTTTCCGGATGTTAACTCGCTGATTCCACAAGTATTAAGTTTTACTTTCTGTAGGGTGCTTTGCTAGGATCTGGGCTGGGGGGGGGAGTGGTTGGGGTAGGTTTACACAGTTTAGCTAAGGCAGATTCCTGCCCCTCCTGGTTATGGGCAAGGGGATAAGATACAAAGGCATATCACAGTAATAGAATATGAAAGGGGTTCTAGTTGTACAACAGTGCTGAAGGTCATTCGTGTTCTGGAGGATCAAAGAAGATCCTTCTCAGTTGTCTCATTTCTTTTGACTAAGTGTTAATTAGAATGGGCCTGAAATCCATTATTGGTCACTTCTGGTTACTTTTCCCTACAGTGGCCCTGCCTTAAGAGTTAGTTGTCTGTCCTTTCCCTTCCCCATGGGTTTATAAGTTTTGGGTGAGTTCTTCATACTTAGGGTTCATTGGATCTATTTTTATTCCTGTCTGTTTTTTCCTGTTCCTCCTTACCAGGCGTGTGGTCCCATTCTTGACCTCGGGCCTAAACTTCCAGTCCTGAAACTAGAAAGTGGCCACTACCTCTTCTCTACTAGTGCAATTTGCAGGTCAGTTTTGGCTGGTGTGGGTAAGAGGGAGGGAGTGGGGATGAGAGAGGAGAAGACTGTGGTAAAGATTAAGTAATAAAGTCTGACGGCTTCTGTTCTTTGGCACTGGTGTTCTCTGTGCCACTGGTGAAGAAAGATAAGGGTTTGTCATTGGGCATAGCAGATGGGACCATCCCCTAAATTCATATCCTATCTCTTTCTTTTCTGAAAGGTATTTCTATTTATTAATCGGTTGGCGAGCAAGATGACCTCATTAACCAATGGCTGGAATGGGAGACAACAGAGCTACAGGTAGTAACAGTGACCTGGCAAAGTGAGGAGGGCTAGGTTCCTTTTGTTCATATTAACTCCCATGTTTTTCCCCATCCCCCTGTAGCCTGTTCTTTCCGTTGCCCTCTATAACTTGGTGGTCCAGGGAAAGAAGGAGAGGATGTCCTTTCGGCCTGTACGAAGGGCATTGATCCACATCGACCACAGCCCTGAGTCGGCGGAGCTGCCCTTTCTGGCAGGAGTAAGTTGGGTCTGGGAGTACAGGGAGGAAGAATTTTCTAAGAAGAGCTAAGTTCTCAAACTTGTTATTCTTTCTTTTCCTGCTAAAGGATCAGAGTCTTTGGCTGATATCGTTCTGTGGGGAGTGCTGTACCCATTACTGCCAGGATCCAACTTACCTCCTGGTGAGAACTGTTCTTATTCACTTAACCCTGCAGTCCCTGGGGAGCCAGGGGTGAGGGATTTAGTATGGGAGGTAGGAATATTGAATGCCTACAGGAGGTAGAGTTTTGTTGGAGGATGCTGGGGGTAAGGCAGGGTTGTGGGGGAGAAGGGAGGAGGTAGCTTAGAAAATAAAAGTTCCTTTGTGCCCATCCTAAGCTGATTTCTTTCCCCATCCTGGTGCCCAGATGAACTTGCTGCCTTGCAGACCCTGGTTCCGGACCTGAGTGTCCAGGACCATGCCAGCAGGCAGTTGAATCTGTGCTGAAAAAGCAGGGGGCCTTGGCTCTCCGGGCATATCTGCAAAGACAACCAAGCCCAGTGTTCCTTAGAGAGACCTGTCAGTAATGAGCCTGAGGTATGAGATGGGAAGGAGGAAGACTTGTCTATGGGGGGTGGTTAGGAGATGGCCTCTGCTCACGCTCCTTCCTTGGGGAACATTGTTGGGAGGAAAGAGGAGGCTTCCCTTCCCCCTAGCAATGGCTCTTACTTGGTGGGCATTGGGTGGGGGTTCCCTGTGCACAGGTGGATGAGCTGTCTGCTCACACTCTTTCTGAGGAGGAGATCGCCACAGCCGGTTACAGCGTGGGGAGCAAGGACGGGAGGCTCTGCCTCCACTTAGAACCCGGCAGAACCCAGTGTGAGTAGGAACACAAATTTCCTTTGTTCCTTCCACCCTCGTTGTAGAGGGGAGCTTGGGGTAAGATAGCAGTCTACCCACTCCCCACTGTGTCTCACCAGAAGTCTTCCTTAAGAGCTCTGTCATCCTTTTCCCTGTCTCAGTCCCTAACCCTCCTTGCCTTTTCTAATCCACCCTTGGTGACTAGAACTCAGGACAAGTTTTATAGAAGAAATGAAATCTGAGCTGGGCTTTCAGGGTTGGATGTGGTTTGGAAAGATCTAAGGGCGGGCAGTCTGGGTAGTGGGGGGGTGGCGATATCACAAGCAATGAGATTGAGGGAGGAAAACTGTTACTTCTTGGGGACTTATCATGCAGCTTCACTAAATATTTTGGTGTTTACTTTTCATCCCTTGTGTGCTCTGAGCTGTATTAAACACCCTGGGGCTAGTAAAGAAGGCATCTCCAAAGATTTAGAGTGATTTAAATTGGGTAAATGTCCATGTTAGGGGAAACAAGCTCTTCCCCCTCCAAGGCATTCAAACTCTCTCCTGTATGTCCTCCAGTCTTGTCTGTCTCCTTGAGCAGTTCAACAAACACCTACTACGTCAAGGCACTTATTCTCTGAGTAGCCAAACCAAACTATTACCTTTCTCCAAAGAGGACTAAAGCTTTTCTTGATAGCCTTTGGGCATGGAGTGCTGGCCTTCTGCCCATCCAAATTCGGTCTGGCCTTTGAAGGCTGTGAAACTTTCCCTGATTCCAAATCAATCTCAGCCTCTTCTGAGTTCTAATAGCACTTTGTGTCTTCTTCTTTTGGTCCTTACCATATCCTCTCTTGTGGCAAGAGGTCTCGTATGTGTCTTATTTCTCTCAGACTGAGCCTAAAGAACCATAGCTTACCTGTCTTTGTAGCTCACGTAGTCCCCTATGCCTTAGTGGAGAGCTCAGCGTTGAATAAATAAATGGAGCCAAGAAGATCACAAGACAATATAAGTGCAGGGTGATAGAGCTCCCTATTTCTGGCATGGGCGTCATCATCCTTTCAGTCACCTTTTCCCCTCCCCAGGATAGGCAGTTCGACTTCCTCTCCTGTATTTCTTTCTCTGTCTCTACTTTAGACTCTTATCAGAGTTTAGGTCTTGTCACTTCTCACCTAGACCATTATAATAGCCTTCTAATGGAGTCTCCTTTCTTTTAGGCAGCTAGGTGGTACAACGGGTAGAAAGCTGGTCCTGGAGTCAGGAAGACCTGAGTTCAAAATCCAGCTTAGATACTTACTAGCTGGATGACCCGGGACAAGTCACAACCTCAGTTTGCCGTAGGTTCCCCATCTGTAAAATGGGGATAATAATAGCACCTACCTCCCAGGGTTGTGTGGCTCAAATGAGATGATAATTATAAAGTGTTTAGCCCAGTGCCTGGCACAGGGTAGATGGCTATATAAATGTTTGCTATCATCATCATCGTTATAGCCTCTCTCCTTTTTGGGGGTGGGGTGGGGTGGGGTGGGGCAGGGTAAGGAAGGTTAAATGACTCACCCAGGGTCACACAGCTAGTAAGTGTCAAGTGTCTGAGGCAAGATTTGAACTCAGGTCCTCCTGAATCCAGGGCCGGTGCTTTATCCGCTGCGCCATCTAGCTGTCCCAGTTCTTTGCCTTCTAACCTGGCCACGGGTCCCTCTGCCTTGTATCTAACCTTCCAAACTGCCAGCTTGTCACCCTGAACTGTGTTTTTCCCCCTCTCACCAGGTTGCCAGTAGCTGGAGAAAGGAATGTACTCATCACCAGTGCCCTTCCCTATGTCAACAATGTTCCGCATCTTGGAAACATCATTGGTTGTGTCCTTAGTGCTGATGTCTTTGCCAGGTGGATCAGAGTGCTGGGGAAAAGACTTGACTGGGGAAGCTATAGGGGGCTGAAAGGGAATTTCCAGAGGGAGGGGTGGGCTCTGAAGAAAAACCACATGCCCTGGAAATGGGGATGAGGGAAGGGCCTCGTGCATGACAGAGCACTTGGCAGGCACAGGGAACAGGGGCTTAGAGGCCTAGAAAAGAGCATTGTAAAAAGATGGAGAACATATATTTGTGACTATTCAAAGTGCCTGGAACCATTCCTTGTACACAGTTGGTACTTAATAAATGTGCTTTTTTTGGATTGGGGCAAGTGGGGGCCAGGATTGGGATGGGCTTAGATTGTCCCTTTTGACTGCTCTGTTGTCCTCAAGGTACTCCCGACTACGGCAGTGGAATACATTGTACTTGTGTGGGACAGATGAGTATGGGACAGCAACAGAAACTAAAGCCATGGAGGAGGGCCTAACACCGCAGCAGATCTGTGACCAAGTACCCACACCCATCCATGCTAACATCTACAGCTGGTTTAACATTTCCTTTGACTTCTTTGGACGGACCACCACGCCACTTCAGACTAAGTAGGCTGGGGTCGGGGGTCGGGAGGATGGAGTGTGTGTGTGTGGGGGGGGAGAGAGAGAGATGACAGAGCATGAAAGGGGAATGTTGATGGAGCTAAGGGTGGGGGGTGTCAGACCAACTCCTGGAAACTTAGGCTAGTGGAGTAGTAGTGTGTTACTTTCTTTTTTTCAAATACATTTTTACTTATTTCATTAAATATGTAAAAATATTTTTAACTTTCCCTTTCTAAAAATTTTGAGTTCTGGACCAGCTAGGTAGTGCAATGGATAGAGTACCGGCCCTGGAGTCAGGAGGACCTAAGTTTAAATCTGGCCTCAGACACTTGACACTTACTAGCTGTGTGACCCTGGGCAAGTCACTTAACCCTCATTGCCCTGCAAAAAAAAAAAAAAAAAAGTTGAGTTCCAAGCTCCCTCCCGCCCCTCAGCTCCCTAGGAAGGCAAACCCTGAGATATCAATTCTTTGTGTGAAATCATGCAGAGCAATGCAGTGAAATACACACACACAAAGAAAAATAGGGTCCACAAAGTATAGCTGTGACCTTAGACAAGTCACTGGGGTGAGTCAGCTTCCTAATCTAGAAAGTGGATCTGGGCTGGTTGATCACGAATGTCCCTTCTAGGTCTTAATCTATGATCCTGTACCAAGACAAAATAGATGAGTGAGTTGTCACAGAAATACGCACTCTCTAAAGTTTATTGAAGGAAAAGGTCGTATCAAAGGTTATGGTGACATTTAGAGAGTGAACTAAAATGGCCTAACATCTCTCAGTGCCTCTTGGAAGAGGTGAACAGAGAGGAAGCCCAAGCTCTTTCTGGGCCCACTAGCCTTTTTTTTTTTTTTTAAACCTGAGTCCTGAGCAGCTCTCTGCTCTTTTGCCTTGGTTCCTCTGATTTTTCTGTTGTTTCCCTTCTTCTCCTCGCACCCTGACAGGATCACCCAAGACATCTTTCAGAGGCTGTTGTCAAGGGGCTTCTTGCTCAAGGACACAGTGGAGCAGCTGAGGTGTGAGCGGTGTGAGCGCTTCCTTGCTGACCGATTTGTGGAGGGCGTGTGTCCTTTCTGTGGCTATGAGGAGGCCCGTGGTGACCAGTGTGACAAGTGTGGCAAGCTCATCAATGCCATTGAGCTAAAGGTCAGAAAGAGCCCGACACATACATAGGGGGTTCTTGTTTTCGCTGAGTTCCTTGTCTGATGGTTCTCCCGCTAGGATTCAGAGCCTCCCTCCGTCTCCCCTTCCCATCTCCACCTCCTTCTTGTTCTTGTTATTTACCTGCTGAAACTCACTCCTGCCAAGATCCTCTGCTTTCCCTTTGAAGGGTTTCTCCACCTGGGGTCAGCTCAGGTGGACAGATCCCCTAATTTGTTTTGGATCTTCATGGTTTTCTCCCAGTCTGTTCTCTCCATGCAGAAGCCTCAGTGTACGATCTGCCGGGAATCCCTGTGGTGAAATCTTCCAGCACTTGTTCCAGGACCTGCCCAAGTAAATTCTCCTATTTTCCCCCCTGTTATCCCCACTGATGTGTGAGTTCTCTGTTCTGCTGACATAGCAGTCTTCATCCTTCTCCTCAGCTGGAGAAACGCCTGGAGGAGTGGCTGGGCCGGACTCTCGCTGGCAGTGACTGACACCCAACGCTCGATTCATCACTCGGTCTTGGCTCCGGGATGGGCTCAAACACGGTGTATAACTCGTGACCTCAAATGGGGTACCCCCCTGTCTCCCCTAGAGGGCTTCCAGGACAAGGTCAGGAGCTTGACAAGTCCCCGCCTTCCCCCCAACCAAACTGTCTCTGAAGCCCCTGTGCCCTGGGGTTGGCTCTGACCCAATGGAGTTGAGTTTGTTGGAGAGCATGGAGTTTTCAGTTGATGGAGGGCGGGGTTCATGAGTCATGAATGTTTTCGTCAGTAACCATTCTTACCTCCTGTCTTCGTCACCTTATTCCTACTCCATCCTCATCCTCCCATATGTCCCTTCTTCCTGATTCTGCAGGTGTTTTATGTTTGGTTTGATGCCACAATTGGTTATCTGTCCATCACAGCAACTATACTGACCATGGGAACGGTGGTGGAAGAATCCAGAAGAGGTAAACTTTACTTGAGGCTGTTGTTGGGGGGCAGGGGGCTTAGGATGTGGGGGTGGTAATGAGACCAGAGAGACACAGACAGAGACAGAGATTGTGTTAGTTTTGGGGGGAGGGTCTTTGTTCTCCTCTTGAATATCAGATTTCATTGAGCTTCTCACTCATTACACAAACTATGCAGGTGGAAACTCTACCAATTCATGGCCAAAGACAATGTGCCTTTCCACAGTGTTGTCTTCCTTGCTCAGCCCTCGGAGCTGAAGACAATTATACCCTGGTCAGCACCTCATTGCCACAGGTGCCCTGAGTGATGGGAGGGTAGGAGTAAGAGTGGGATTTTTGACAGGGCAAGGGTGAAGGTGAAGTCAGTGATGGTGCCTACCTAGGTGATGATTCTTTGCAGAGGGGTTGAAATGGACTAGTAAGTCTATGCTGAGGAGAAAAGAAATAACTGCAGAGCACTGAAGGAGATGGGCTGAGGAACGGGGCAGGTAGGAGAGCCAAAGGGACCCCCTTCCCAAATAGAAAGGTTGGTCGCAGAATCGGCAGGTTTTTCCCAACTTGTTGAGGAATGGTGTGAAGAATTATCCCTTTTCTTACTGTGGCTGAAGTTGGATATAGAAAAAGCTTATTTAGGGGCAGCTAGGTGACACAGTAGATAGAACACAGGCCCTGAAAATAGGACCTGAGTTCAAATTGGGCCTCAGACACTTGAGACTTACTAGCTGTGTGACCCTAGGAAGTGCCTTAACCCCTATTGTCTTGTTTTTAAAAGAAAAAAAAGCTTATTTAAAAAGTGTTTTTCTAAGAATCTATATTTTGCTTTTAAAAAATAATCCCCCCAACCACATATTTTAAAAATCAATCTGCCTTTTACTATCTGTGCTCATCCCCTAAATTGAGCAAGTTGTTTGGTTTTTTTTTTAACCTAGAACCAATCCTCGATACTTATTTATATTAACTATATCTGAAAATCGATGACTATTCTCCTCTCCTGTCAGGAGATGTGGAGGGTTTTATTTTCATTCTTTTGTCTGCTAATCGTTGTGTTCTTCGGCTTTCTCAAGTCTTTTGAAGTTGTTTTTCTCTTTAATGTTGTGGACGTTGTAGAAATTGTTTCCTAGTTGTAAGCTCACTTTGCATCAATTCACTTCGAGGTCTTCTCAGTTTCCCTTCCAGTTCACCTTTTATGATTGTTGATAACTTAGATTCTTTCTTTGAAAATTCCCTCTTCATATCCTTTTGATCATTTATCTATTGGAGTCTTAGTTTTATAATTTTGAATGAGTGAGTGTGTGTGTGTGTGTCTGTCTGACTGTCTTGGAAATTAGACCTTTGATTAGAGAAAATTGTTGCAGATTTTCCTCCTAGTTTGTGCAAAAAAAAGTGTTTTTTTTTTTTTTGGTGGGGCAATGAGGTTTAAGTGACTTGCCCAGGGGTCACACAGCTAGTGTCAAGTGTCTGAGGTCGGATTTGAACTCAGGCCCTCCTGAATCCAGGGCCGGTGCTCTATCTACTGTTTTTGCCCTGTGCAAAAACTTTTTAAATTTACATATGGTAGGGGGTAGCTAGGTGGCACAGTGGATAAAGCACTGGCTCTGGATTCAGGAGGACCTGAGTTCAAATCGACCTCAGACACTTGACACTAGCTGTGTGACCCTGGGCAAGTCACTTAACCCCCATTGCCCTGCAAAAAAAAAAAAAATTACATATAGTTAACCAAAACGAGTACATTTTTATTTTCTGTGATCGATTCTCCCTCCCCGTTTGGTTATGAACTCTTACCCATTCATAGGTTTCTTCTTGCTCCTCCAATTTGTTTATGATGTGACTTTAATGTCTAAGTCATGTATTCCTTTGGAACATATTTTGGTGTATGACATGAAGTGTGTCATACTACTTTCCCATTTTTTCTAGCAGCTTTTGTCAGCATGAGTCCTTTCCCCAGTAACTAAAGTCTTGGGTTTTCAAACTCTATGCCACAGTGTCTCTTTTCTTTATATTGTGGACATAATTTGTTCCAGTGATCAGCCTCTTTTTTGTTTAAGCCAGTACCAAACCATTATAATGTTTACTATTTGGTAGTACAGTTTGAGATCTGATACTGATAAACTTCCTTCCCACTGATTTTCCCCATTATTACCCTTGAGATTCTTGGCTTCCATTTGAGTTTTGTTATTTTTCTTGCTTTGTAGACTGTTCTTTCAGCAGTATGGTACAGCACTGAATAATTAAGTTAACATAGGTCATTTTGTCATTTGTGTTATATTGGCTCAACCAACCCATGAGCAATTCATGTTTCTCCACCTTTTTAGGTATGACTTTATCGGCAAAGAGTGTTTTAGAATTAGATTCTTTATAGTCCCTGGGTGAATCTCAGAAGACAAGATTTGTATATAATGTACATGTGTTATAGATAATCAGTTAGACTTCCCTGATATGGGAGAGGGAGGGAACTGACATATAGCTTTAAGGGGAAATGGGTGGAATTTTGCTAATATGGGAATACCACGATTAGTGGATACAAGAGGTGCTGAGTGTGTGGGAGAAAGAGGGAGGAAGAGCCCCATGCTGACCTTCCCCTCCCTCTCTAGAATACCTGAACTATGAGGATGGGAAGTTCTCTAAGAGCCGAGGTGTGGGGGTGTTTGGGGACATGGCCCAAAACACGGGCATCCCTTCTGACATCTGGCGCTTCTACCTGCTCTATGTTCGGCCTGAAAGCCAGGACAGTTCGTTCTCCTGGACTGACCTGATGCTCAAGAATAATTCCGAATTGCTCAACAACCTGGGTAACTTTGTCAACAGGTAAGACTTAATGTGAGAAAATAGAGTCTGGGGAGTTGTTGGGGGCATAACTTTGTTCTGTGACTTCCTTGTTTCCTTGGGACTGGTGGCAGGAGAGGTGTGTGTGGGTGGGGAAATTTGGTTTCCTTCTTTCAGGAAGGGTTAGAGACCATGTGAAGCAGTAGAAGGAGCTGGGCAGGAATATGTAGGTTTGGGGGTATGGTTAGAAAGCTGTATGTGGAGGGCAGCTAGGTGGCACAGTGGATAAAGCACTGGCCTTGGATTCAATAAGACCTGAGTTCAAATCCGGCCTCAGACACTTGACACTTACTAGCTGTGTGACCCTGGGCAAGTCACTTAATCTTCATTGCCTGTGTGAAAAAAAAGAAAAAGGAAAAAAAAAAAAGCTGTATGTGGTTAGAAGATGGGGGCATGTGATGGGAGGGAGGAGTCAAAGTGGAGAGAAGGGTCAAGTATGGGCTCTCCCATCTTTCTGTGAATGGATGTGTAAAATAAAATTTGATTGAAAATGGACTTAAGTAAGATAAATCCTCTTCTTTTGATTTTATGAAATGAAAAATATCTTCACAAATATCTTCCTCCCCAGGGGGGATAATATAGTAGAAGTAACTTTTCCTTGAGAAAGTTTTAAGAATGGTGGCTGTACTAGGTAGTGTACTGGATAAAGCACCAGCCTCGGATTCAGGAGGACATGAGTTCAAATCTGACCTTGAACAATTGCTGCTTACTAGCTGTGTGACCCTGGGCAAGTCACTCAACCCTCATTGCCCCACCCAAAAAAAAGTAAAAAAGAATGGTGGCTGTAAAGGACAGGAGTATGCCACTGTCAAGTAAAACTCATTACTTTGTAGCAGTACCTTGTGATCTCTTCTCCAGTCTTATACTCCTCCCTGTGTTTTGCCCAGGCCATTGGAATGTTTCCCATGGATGAGAATCCTCTTAACCACTTGGGTGGTTAACTAGGAAACTGGCAGCCCTGGATACTTTTAATTTTATATATATACACATATACATATACATATATATTTATATTATGGATAGCTAGATTATATTTATATATATACATATACATGTATAGTTATATTTATATTATGGATAGCTAGTTTTGTCTCCAACTCCTTTTTTACTCTGTTTCTTCAATGTCTGATAGTAATATCGGATACAGTATCATCCATCAGTTGATAATTTCATCAGTGATGAGGTTTTGTAAAAATAAATGAAATTGAATGCCCATTGTGTGTAGCAGAGGCTTAGACTGGGGGAGATAGAAAAAAAAGCATAGCCACTGCCTTGGGAGCTAAATCTCCCCTAGGAGGGATGGGAGAAAAACAGAAGCAACAGCACATTAGGGCACGTACCGAGAGTACCCAGTTGGACTAGATTCCATGATGCAGAACTTAAGGTATCAGTGACATGAATGCTGAGGGAATGTGGGGTGATGGAAATGGGGATGATTTCAGGGTTGGGGAGTTTGGTTGACTGAACTTTGGCAAGTAGGTCTGGACTCAACTTGCTCCCCCTCTTTTCCCACGTCCCCCAGAGCTGGGATGTTTGTGTGTAAGTTTTTTGGGGGCTGTGTGCCAAAGATGATGCTAACTCCAGATGACCAGCGACTACTTGCCCATGTCACAGTGGAGCTCCGACAGTACCACCAACTGCTGGAGAAGGTCAGGTGAGTACTCTGATTTCACCTTCCCTCAAACGATTTTCTGGAATTGGGTCCTCCAAGGTCTAACCTTTGACTGTTGCTCTGTACCACCTGTTCCCTCCTAGGATCAGAGATGCCCTTCGCTGTATCCTTACCATCTCACGGCATGGCAACCAGTACATTCAAGTGAACGAGCCCTGGAAGCGGATCAAGGGCAGTGAAGCTGATCGGTAAAGAGATGGGTTGAGAGAAGGCTCTGACTGGGGCAGCTAGGTGGTGCAGTGGATAGAGCACTGGTCCTGGAGTCAGGCGGACCTGAGCAGACACTTGACACTTACTAGCTGTGTGACCCTGGGCAAGTCACGTAACCCCAATTGCCTCACCAAAAAAACAACAGAGAAGGCTCTACCTGTGGGCCCCTGACTGACATCTTCTCCACCCTCCACAGACTCCATGCCGGCACAGTGACAGGCGTGGCAGTGAACATGGCTGCCCTGCTCTCCATCATGATGCAGCCCTACATGCCGACAGTCAGCACAACTATCCAGACCCAGCTGCAGTTGCCACCGGTGGCCTGTGCTGTCCTGCCTACTGACTTCCCATGCTTCTTGCCCGCCGGGCACCAGATTGGAATCGTAGGTTATCTTCCAATTATACAAACTATTTCTGAAATTCTCTTTTGTCCTCGGAGCCTTTGCTAAGAAGGAAGAGCTGGTGTTACCCTTCTTTCCTCTCCAAGCTCTCATTCATTTTAGGCCTGGAGTTCCCAAGGCTTCTGCTTTTCATTTTCAGTTTTGCATTTCAGCTTATCTTTCACTCATCCTTAAACATAACATAAGCAGTGCTGTTTATTAGATTCCCCTAAGCCTGATTTGGTCTGGCCCCAGCCGGAGAGGCCTGGGAGGGAGCTGGTTTTGATGATATTATTAGGCAGCCAGCCTCGTCTCCTGCTTTCTTTCCTCTGAAGCCAATTTCTGCTTTGGCCTTGGCTGTCTCTCAGGTCAGAGTTCTATGGATTATCTTTTCTAAAAGGTTTCAGTCTCTGTTCCCTCCTCGAGTTTTATTTCTTCTGAAACTCCTTCAAAGCTTCCTTTCAAGGACGGCCGGTATCAAAGCAGTCGTTCCTTTTATGCAACTGGGCTTAACCTTCTCTTTCCTTCCAGGTTAGTCCCTTGTTCCAGAAGCTAGAAATCGACCAGATTGAAAGCCTGAGGAAGCGCTTTGGAGGGGGCCAGGTAAGAAGAGGGAGGGCGGCTGTGCAGTTTTACCTCCTGTCCTTAAGTGGCCCTCCCAGCGGCCCTCCTCCTCTTCCCTCTGTTTCTTTTCATCCTGTTAGTACCTCACCTGTAGTTTCTCTTTTTCCTGCCTTAGCTAGAAGATCCTTTGGAGCTGAAGGTAATCACTCTCCCTGCTGTTGAGCTGTTAAAGGGATAATTGCAAGCATGTTTCTGTGTGGGGAGGGGTAATTTATGCATGGGGTAAAAATGATCCCCTTATTCCTTCTGAGGCCAAAGTTTCCAAGGCAGAAGCCCCCCCACTACTAGCCGATCCTGAGCAGGTCAAGCTACTGACGGATGCAGTGACAAAACAGGTAGGTTGAGGGCAAAGGGAGGGGGCTGGCCTTGGGGGGATGTACCCACTCCTCATCCCTGCTTTCTGTGACCTCTCAGGGCAACGTTGTCCGAGAGTTGAAGGCACGGAAAGCGGATAAAGCCCAGGTGGCGGCTGAGGTGGCTAAACTGTTGGAACTCAAACAACAGTTGGCCCTGGCTGAAGGGAAGCCTCCTGAACCTCCAAAGGGCAAGAAGAAGAAATGAAAATGAAACCCGAGACACCATTTGAGTGTGCTTGAGTACAAATCACTTTAATGCAGTGGGTCAGACATAATAAATATAACATCTATATACATGGTGTGTGGCTGCTGGTTGGCACTGGGGAGAGCAGAGAGAAAGGCCTCCGAGTCCCAGCTGCTCAGGACCGGGGCAAGCTGACCATGCGCTCAATCAGGGCCTGGCGCGTCACATCTACCTCCTGGGTCAGTCGTTCGATCTCTCGCTTCAGTCGCTCGTTTTCTGCAGCCAGATGGGCCACCTTTCGTTCATTCTCCTGTTCCTTTTCTTTCACACTTCGCTTCCGCCCTCGAGCTGGGGACTGCTCACTGTGTCTCCGTTTCCTGTTTCTTCCTTGCTCCCCTTGCCCCTCCTCCTCTTCTTGGGCCAGTGAACTCTGGCTGGACTCAGGAGAGCAAGGGCTCTGGCCATTGCTTGTGATTTCCACGGGCCCAGGCTCCTCAGCTAGCCAGACCAGGGAGGCTGGGTCAAGAGTAGTAAAGGTTTTCAGTTCTTCCTATAAGGAAACAAAAAAATAGTGTGACACAGCATTCTGTATACCTGAAAGAACCCTCATCTTAAGAGTCAGAAGATTGGAGTCTTAAGTTGCAGTGTCTAGTAGCTATGTGACCTGGGGCGAGTCACTTTTCTCATCTGTAAAATGGGAATAATAGGTATGCTCCCTGCCTCAGGGTTTTAGCAGAACATTGCTCTTGCAGACTTTACCTGTTCTGCTTCAGGGGGTCGGGCATACGCTCCTCCGTTCTCTTCGGAGGACAGCACCTCTTGCAAGTCCTCATACCAGGCCTCTAGCTCCCAGCTAGAGAGTGTCCCAAAGGAGAAGGGCAGTGGTTCAGCTGCCATCTCTGGTTAGGTCAGACTCTGGGGAAAGAGTGTTGGCAATGAGGATACTTCACAAAACAAGCTGCAAATTTTGATAATAACCTCAATATTTGTACAGTACTTTGTGGAAGAATATGAGTTTATGTTCCAGGGTAACATCATTTATCCTACTCTTATGCCAGTGGAAGGTGGGGCCCCAAATTCTAGTGATGAGGCGAGATTTCCCAGCTGTTCTCCAAATAAAAGCCGGCAAAGGGTCATCAAAAAGAATAGTGAAGGGGCAGCTAGGTGGTGCAGTGGATAAAGCACTGGCCCTGGATTCAGAAGGACCTGAGTTCAAATCCGGCCTCAGACACTTGACACTAGCTGTGTGACCCTGGGCAAGTCACTTGACCCTCACTGCCCCACCAAAAGAAAAAAAGAATAGTGAGTCAGACAACTTATGGGGCCAGGAGAAATGAAATGAGCCCATCCAACTTTTAAATATGCCCTGGCATCTTTAAGTATCACTGTGGATATTCTCAAAGCTAAGGGGAAAGGCCTGGTGAAATTTACCTGTTCTCAGGTATGGTGATGTATGAAGATAGACTTTCTTCTGGAACACTGTAGAGGGTAGAGAGAGAAAGAGATAAGTTCATTGGAAAGACTGTTTCTGTACTGTACTTCTTTCTCATTCTGAAAGTTGTCTGAGAGCTCTGCTGACCAGTTAGAGTCCATATATCTTCCTCCAAGGTGTGTGTGGGTATAGCTCAAAGAAGAGCCTAATTCCCTTTTTTCTTTTTTGTTGCTGACATTCGTCATTCTGATTGCAAAATGGAAAAAAGTCCTAGGCAAACCATAGCCTAACCATAACATCCAAATTAGGCCGCAATTAATTGTTGGAGAAGGGACTGGACTGGCATTTTCCTGATTCTGTGTCCCCTTGACAGAGCAGGGACAGCTGCAGCCCAGAGGTGGCAAGCAGCAGCAGGCACAGCAGCTTCTGGGCTCCCAGGGGGCTGGAGATGCAATACCACCCCCAGTATTTCTCTGCTGGGCTGTCAATACCCCATGGGACTCTCCCTTGCCTTCCTGCATACAGGACAGGGCTTTCATCAGCAGTGAGGCCCCAGGCCAGAGGGCTCCAGAGTCAGGAATGGGGCTGGCCTGATGCAATGGTTACACAGGGCTGCCTGGAAAGGGACACAGGGTAGGGGGATCCCCGTCTGCTGGAAGTAGAGTATACCAAATATCACATTCGGGGTCTCTCAAATTGGAGAAATAGCTGTGCTGCATTATCAAAGCTACTAGGCTACGGTAAGAGGAAGTCATTCCCCTCTCGGACTTTGTCATCTTTCCTATTTTCTAAGGGTCCCTTATTTCTAAAATTCTCTGCTGAAAGGAGATGGTGAACACTGGGCCCAAGAGTACAAATCAACAGAATAAATGGCGCCCAGATTGTTGCTAGCGGATTAGGCGGGAGAGAAAGGGTGAGCTCGCTGTGGCCCAAATCCCAAATTATACAGGTTTGGACAGACACCAGCAGAGGGGAGGGCTCCTGACACCTCTCCCTGTGATTGGCCGAGTGGTGACAGTGCTCCCCTCGGGGGTCAGTCTCCTCCCCTCTGCGGGCCGAGCTCACCTTCCACCCCGCCCGAGCCATCACCCTGGTACCCGAAGGGCGCAGCATCCCACAGACTCAGTTTTCCGTGTCAGATGGGGGGGGGGGTTGTCCTTCCAAAGAAGGGGGAGGGGGGCGTAAACCCTTTCCCATAGTGGATAAGAGGAGCTCACACCTTTTTCGGCGGTGCGGTGGGGTGGGTAGTGAGCTCCCTGAATTTATTAGGATCTTAGGTGTTACGGTTAGAAAGGACTCTGGAAACGACGTTCACGCTTTGGGGGCTCAGTCCCTGGAGTAGGGGGTGGAGTCCCTAATTTTGGGAGGGCAGTAAGTGACACGGGAGGGGAGAAGGTAGGGATGACACTCGCCTCTCTCCTCGGGTCCCGGCTCTGGTTCTGGCTTTGCGGCTGCCACCGGGTCATCTTCATCATCATCTATCCTTTGTCCGGTACTCAAGCGTCTGACCTCGGCTAGGCCTTGGGTCCAGGCCTTTTAAAGCGGCCCTGCCCTCCTCCCAGGGGAGGGGCGGGGTGTCGAGACATCACCCAATAGGTGGGGGGCACGCCAGCTTCGGCCCCGCCCCGCCCCCTGGTCTCCACCACTCAGGAGCTTCGCTGCCCCACTCCGTGCGGGGGTAGAAGTCGCGTTGTACCCGGAAGTGGCTTCGGGTCACGAGGCTCTGGGGAGATGGGTGAGTCATGCGAGTGCGCGCGCGCGGGCGCGCGCGAGCAAGAGCTGCGAGGAAAAGAGGGGAGCGGAGGGAAAGGAAGGAGGGCTGTGGGGCCAGGAGAGGGAGGGAGATGGAGTAAGCGAGGAAAGGAGGGCGGAGATGATGCAATGTTTGGCAACCGGTGTCTCCGTGCGCGCACGCGCGCGGGTTGTGGAGGGCGGTAGGAGGCGGGGGCCCGGGCGGCCTGGAGCCGCGGGCGCCCAACTGCCGGGAGCGGCCAACCGCCCCACCCTGGGCCCGCGAATGCCCCGGCGTGGCAGGGGGCCTTCTCGGCCTCCACTGCCTCTCCCAGTCGGGGCCACTTTGAGCAGAGGGAGGCCTGGATGCATTCGAGTCCCCAAATCTAAGTTCTCTCTCCTTTTACCTCTCGGCCTCCTTTTGCTAATCTGTAAAATGGGTTGTGAGGGGCGGGGAGAGAGCGGACTAGATGTCACAAAATCCCAGCTCTGATCCCTGGGGCTGTCACGGGTTTCCTTCTCTCTCCGCTGAGGGTGACCTTTCCCCCCATTACACACCCTCCCCAATTCCCAACAAAAGCCAGAGGTCTCTAACTTTCACCCTTGGGGTCATGCAAGCAAGCTTCCTCCCAGAAGGCCCTGCCGAGGGTTCTGCCTCTAACCCAGAGAACTCGGATCGGCTCAGTCCTGCTGGACCGAGCCCACTGAGGCAGGGTGTGATGGAAAACAAACGCGTCCTACAGCACATTAGCCATTAAGCGTGCTTGTGCTGGAGAGAAAGATAAATAAGCAGTTTATAATCCAGTTGTAAGTAGACCCCAGGAAGTTCTAGGGCACAGTGATTTTTGCACACCAGTCGGCTGAGCACCTATGATAAATGTTGATTGAGATCAATTTTTAAAGTGCTTTAATTCAATATAACATTAGATGCCTGCTGGGTGCGAAGCACTGCTAGGCTCTTGGGGAGATAAGACACGGTCCCTTTGCTCATGGAGTTTACAGTCTAGGAAGAGGATAAGCTGTAATAAACAAAGATACAAAAGTAATACATTATATATTGTGTTGTATATGGAAAAAAACCACACGATAAATGCATGACGTTCATTCTTCCATGAGGAAGCCTTCCTGCAGTTGGGACTTTAAAAGATGGGCTGGGAATCCAGCCAGTGAAGGAACATTACGAGCCCTCCAGTTCGGATTATGTGGAGGGGCGCCGTAATGAAGTATAAGGGGGCTTGACTCCCCTGATTAATACCCCTGGAAGGGATAAGGACGAGGAAAAGGTAGTGATGCCAGCTTATGGAATGCCTTTATTGCCAATACCTTTTTTTAGGAACAAGGATATTTGAAAATAAATGATGCAGCCAGATGGATGCATAAGGGAGATGAGTTTGGCTAGGATGTATAAGAAGGATGTGAGAGCTGCCAATCCCCAGCCACATCACTTAGCCTCTGCGTGCCTCAGTTTGCTCATCTGTAAGATGAGAATGCCGCCAATCAAAGGGCGCTGATGGAGCACCAGACAAAGAGGGAAGATTTGATCCGTGCCCTCCTTAAAGCAGAGGCCGAGTGTTCCCGATGGGATATCGCCGAAGCTGTCGTGAGGGCAAGTGGCAGGTGTGCTGTGCTAAAACCGGGGACCTGTTACCTCATGGTCAGCCGAGGATCTTGCTGAACTTGTCATCCCCGCAGAGACCGTGCGCTCTGGGTCGGTGACAGGCGGAGGGAGGTCCTGGGGGACCGGGGGATTAAGAGCTGCCCAACCCCCTCCTTTTAGGGATCAGGAAAGGGAGGATCGGAGAGGTTGTGTGACTGGCCCTAGGTCGCCTGGGTGGACAAAGTGGCCTAGTAGGGATTCGCACTCAGGCCCTCGGACTCCCGGCCCAGCCTGTACCGTGCAGCCTCTTCGGGGAGGTGCTGGGCGTTCCAGCGCTTTCGTTCTTCTTGGCTGGCCGGGGCTCGGTCTTGGGGCGGGCCTGGAGAGGTCATTGGTGGACCGGGAATTAGCTCAGATCCCCGCGGGGAGGAGGGACGGGTTTGTTCCCTGGGGGATTGATCGGGGGGAGGGAGGTGCAGGCGCGTGTCCGCATGCGCACTGCGGCCCCTCCCGTTGGTTCGTCGCGGTCCGTGGGGTGGGGGGCCTGACCCCGCCCCTCTCCCGTCCGGGCGGCGGCGGCGGCGGCGGCGGCGGCGGTGGTGGCGGCGGCGGCGGAGCGGCGACCCGCGCGGGGCCTTCTGGGAACGGAATCCCCAGGGCTGCCCCTGGCCCCTATGGCGCATGCGCGGGAGGCCGCTCGGTGATCCGCGGCAGCGGCGGTGCTTCCTGCTAGGACTGGCCGGAGGCTCGGGCTACACCGACCCCCTACCCCCCACCCCCTCACACTCACCCACCGGGCCGCGACTGCGCAGGGCGGGGCCGGCCGGCACTATGGGCCGCGGTGAGTGCGGGGGCCCGGCCCCCCGCCCCTCCCCCTCCCCTCCTGCCCCCTCCCTCCTCGGCTTCTTCCTTCCCCCCTCCCCCCGCTCTGCCCTCCCTCCCTCTCTTCGTCCCTCCCTCCGTCCCCGCTCCCTCCCTGCTCCCCCTTTCTCCCCTTCGCCTTCCCTCGGTCCCCATCTCCGCGCCGCTTCCTCTCACCTGCTCCCTCCCTCCTCCTCCCTCCTCCTCCTCTCTCGCCCTCCCCTCCCCCTCCCCCGCCACCTACCTCTGGGTCTGTCTCTTGCCTCCTGCGCCGCCTCCTTCCTCCTCCTCCCGACACGGCGCTCACCCCTCCGCCCTCCCCCCAAGTTCCTTCCTACTCGCCAATCTCGCGTCCCCAGGCCGCGGCGGGCCGGCGGCGCGGGGTGACAGGGGTGCCGGGGGGCTTCGGGAAAGGCCGTCAGCGTGGCTAGGGCGGCTGGCGGGGCCCCGGGGCCCTCCTCGCCGGCGGTGCCCTCCGTCGAAACTCAGGGTGGGGGAAATGCAGGAACCTTTAAGGCGCCACAAACGGGGAGGGGGATGGAGCCGAGCCTCTGCTCCCGGGGTCTCGCCCAACGAACGCTAGATGTGTTGGGGGAAACGTCGGGTGGCAGCGGGGACACGAAGGGAGGTCACCCTGGAGGGCTTTGGGGCAAGTAAATCCCGGCGATCCGTGGGCTAAACTGGGTAGTTTTCTTGGAAGAGGGAGCCGTGGTGGGTGCGGGCATGCTTTGTGGTGGTCTTTCGACCCCCCTGGGGTAGGGGGCTGCCATCTTCAGACCCCCAGGTCTCGGGGGCGATCCTCTGGGCCCCGGGGGAGCAGTCGGGAGCTCTGCCCCGTCTGAGGTCTTTGAAGACCTCCGGGGACAGTGCCGGGCGCTGTCACCCTCTGCTGACAGGCCCCCCCCTCCCCTGTGTTGCAGGTGTGGGCTAAGCCGGAGGCCCCGGCTTGGACTGGACACCACCATGTTTGCAGAGATGTTCAGGTAGTCGCGCACCGCGGGCATCCCCCTGCCCCCCTTCCCCAGATCCCCGAACGTGCCCCTGACCGCCCTGGGGCTCTTCCTCGGGGTTGCCCAGGCCCATGGAGGAGAGCGACTCGCACTGGTTTCTCCCCTTTCTAGCCAAGCCTTCCCTCATGCCCTGTGCTGTGTCCCTCCCTGCCCTTCTGCCAGTGCCCACCAGAGTGTCTGTGTTGTCAGGCGAATGGGAGCTGAGCGCACACAATGAATGGGGGCAATGAGAGCAGCGAAGCAGACAGAGCTGGGGGCCCGGGGGCCTCCCCTGTCCCTATTGGCTGGCAGCGCTGTGTGCGGGAGGGTGCCGTGCTCTATGTCAGGTATGGACCGTGCCTGGCTGCCTCGTCCATTTCCCCAACCCCGAGCCCCCGGCCCCCTCCGAGCCCCGCACCCTGATCCCGAATCCACGGAAGTTTCCCCGGCCCCCTCCCCCCACCCTCCCTCCCCTTAGACTGTGCTGCCCCACCCAGGAGGATCTTGGAAGTGGCTTAAGTAGCTCTGCCCCTCGGGAGTATTCGCTGACCTTGTGCCCCCTAATCTCATCCTTCCTGACCCTGTTTCTCCCCAGTCCGAGTGGCACAGAGCTGTCTTCCCTGGAGCAAACCCGGAGCTACCTCCTCAGTGACGGGACCTGCAAGTGCGGCCTGGAGTGTCCACTCAATGTCCCAAAGGTCAGCGTGATGAGGGTCAGCAAAGGTGGGGGATCGGGGAGCAAGTCCCAGACCTCTCTGGAAACCCATCCCACTGGCTCTCCTTCCTCAGCCTGTCCATACCCTCTACCATATAGGTTTTCAACTTTGACCCCTTGGCCCTGGTGACCCCGGGCGGGGCAGGGGTGGGGCCGGCAGCTGAGGAGGACATGACCAAGCTGTGCAACCACAGGCGGAAAGCTGTCGCCATGGCAACGCTATACAGAAGCATGGAGACCACCTGTTCACACCCCTCCCCTGGTGAGAGAAAGAGAGGGATTAGAGGGAACCTAGGAACCTGGGCCCCGGGAGCCAGGGGAGGGGTGCTTCCAAGTCTGGAGGGGGAGGGGGCTGAGCAGAGAGACTATGGGGGAGATAGGCCTGAACGGAGTGGGGCTGCTTCATTTGGGGGGCTGGGGTGGCAGAGTCCAGGCAGGCGGAGAGACCTGATAGAGGTGGAAGTGAGGAATGAGAAGTTCTTGGACGAAGAGGTTCCTGGCTTTGACCCTCTTATTTCTGATCTGTTGCAGGAGGGGGAGCAAGCCCCCAACTGTTCCACACTGTGTCCCCAGGTCCCCCGACTGCCCATCCCCCTTGCCGAGCCCCTCCCATGGCCCCACTTAATGGGGGACCCTGTACTCTACCCCCAGAGCCACTCTCTGTATCTCCTCAGCCCTTTCCCCCCTTATCAGGCCCTGGGGGTGTCTTTCCACCCCCAAGGCCCCCTGACCCAGGTACCCCAGGGGGCAGCAGCAGCCCTTGCTTCCTCCCAAGGGGCAATGCTCCCTCCCCAGCCCCGCCCCCACCCCCTGCTGTCAGTCTCAATGCCTCCCCATACATCTGGGGGACTGCCCTCAGACCCAGCCTGGTCCCTCCAGACCTGGGTTCTCCTCCTGCACCCCTTCTTTCCTCTTCACCACCCACGGGGAGTGGCGAGCACCCTCTGGATCCCCCTTTCCACTGCAGTGATGCCTTAACGCCCTCTCCCCTGCCTCCAAGCAATAATCTCCCTGGCTCTTGTGGACCCCCCACTCAGCCACCAGTGTCTTCAGCCTCTATGCACCTGCCCTTGCCCCTGGTCCTGGGGCCTCTGGGAGGGGGTCCCATGGTAGAGGGGACTGGGGCACCCCCATTCCTCGCCAGCAGCCTACTCTCTGCAGCGGCCAAGGCACAGCGCCCCTCACTGCCTCCCCCCAGCACTTTACAGGGCCGAAGGCTTCGAGCCCAGGCGCCTCCTCTCCCCCACCAGCCCTCCCCTCGGTCCCAACGCCGCCCCCGCAGGCCTCCAACTGTTCTTCGATTGCTAGAAGGGGGAGGGCCTCTGATACCCCGGCGCACCCGCCCTCGAGCCCCTGCCCCCCCATCTTTCTCTCACTCGGAACCCTCTAACCCAATCCTTCCCTCTGTGCTTTCCCTTCTGGGGCTCTCTAACCCTCCCCACTCCGATGGAAGCTTTAACCTTTCGGGGTCCGATGTGCCCCTTGCCCCACCCCTTCCCCTCTCCTCAGGGAGCCCCCCCCAACCCATGCACCCCATCCAGCCCTCCTTACCTGGGACTAGCAGTGGCAGCCTCAGCAGCATGCCAGGTACTTGGATGTTCTGAAGCAGCTCTCTCCCCATGAGTGACTGGGTTGGGGTAGATGTCACCCCAGGTGTTTGGGTTGAAGATTAGAGGGGAACTCCTTCCATATTGTTTGGGTTAAGACGGGACAGAGAGGCTGTTGGCCCTGGGTAATGGGGTGGGGTTTTCCTTTCCCTTTTCTGACTCTTCCCTCTCTTTTTTCCAGGTGCCCCTGCCCCTCCAGCCGCCACCAAAGCCCCCCCGGTCCCCAGCCCTGTCCTTCGAAGCACCCCTGAAGGGATGGGTCCAACCTGCTCTCTTCCCTCCCTCAGTGGGGGGGAGGCCTTCCCCTTTCCCAGCCCAGAGCAGGGCTTGGCATTGGGTGGGGCAGGCTTTCCAGGACTGCTCGGGGCCCTGCCTCTTCCCTTGAGTTTGGGGCAGCCTCCTCCCCCTCCATTGCTTAGCCACAGTTTGTTGGGTGTGTTGGCTGGGGGTGGGGGGCAACCTCCCCCTGAGCCTTTCCTGCCTCCTCCTGGGGGTCCAGGGCCCCCCGTGGCCCCAGGTGATCCTGAGGGACCATCACTTTTGGTGGCTTCCCTGCTTCCACCACCCTCTTCGGACCTCCTCCCACCCACTCCAGCCCCTCCCAGCAACCTCCTTGCCTCACTTCTACCCTTACTGGCTTTGGGTCCCCCATCGGGGGATGGGGAAGGACCTGGGGAGGTGGTTGGGGGTCCAAGTGGGGAGTCATTTCCAGGTTTGGGAGACTTGCCCCCCCTGCTGTTTCCCCCCCTCCCAGCCCCGCCTGCCCTCATAGCTTTAAATTCTGCGCTGCTGGCTGCCAGCCTGGACCCCCCTGCAGGGAGCCCCTCCCAGGTGAGGCTGGGACAGCAGAGCAGTAGGTGCTATCAGGGAAGGCCTGGGGGAAGGTGAGCTGGGGAGGAAGGAGGTGTTCATCTTCCATGGGGAGGGCGGAGGTTTGAGTGGTGGGCTTGGGTAGTTGGGGCTATCATGGGATCCTGGCCATTTGAGGTCGTTTCTTTTGTCTCAGCCCTGTGTTCTGAGCACCCCCCAACCTGGACCACCTACCTCCAGCGTCACCACGGCAACTACTGACCCCGGGGCCTCCTCTCTGGGCAAGGCCCCTTCCACCTCAGGGAGAACCCCCCCACTCCTCAGCCCTCTGCTGAGTGCCAGCCTGCTGGGTAAGGTGGAAAGTGGTGCTGAGTGTGTGTGTGTGGGGGGACAGCAGATTGATCAGTAGGGAGACTGTCTTGTAAAGCTTGGGGTTAATGCCTTGTGCTTGCCCCCCCCCCCCCCCCGCGTTTGCAGAGGCCTCCTAACTTCCTTACCTCATTCTCAGGTGACTTGTCTTCAATGACCAGCAGCCCTGGGACCCTTCCCAGCCTGCTGACCCCCCCAGGCCCTCTTTTCCCTGGCCAGCTTGGGCTCCAGCTCCTCCCTGGGGGAGGCGCCCCCCCACCTCTCTCTGGGGCTTCCAGCCCCTTGACCTGCTTGCTGCAGAGTCTCCAGGTGAGTTATTTGGACATTTGCTGCTATTTGCTTCCCTGGAGGAAGCAGGCAAAGAACTTGGTTTCCTGGGTTATTGTGGCTCATGTGAGGAAAGGAATGTCAGTGCTGTGGTTTGGGCTGACTGGACTTTCTCTTTTGCTCTGCAGCTCCCCACTGAGCAACCAGAAGCTCCCTGCTTGCCCCCTGAGAGTCCCAGCCCAACTGTTGAACCGGAGCCTGCCCGGCCCCCCCTCAGTGCCTTAGCCCCACCCCAGGGTTTCCCTGACCCCCCAGTTCCTGAGTTGTTGACTGGGAGGGGGTCAGGAAAGCGGGGACGGCGGGGAGGTGGGGGATCAAGGGGCATTAATGGGGAGACTAGACCGGGCCGAGGCCGAAAGCCTGGTAGCCGGAGAGAGCCTAGTCGACTGGCCCTTAGGTGGGGTGGGCGAGGTGGTTTCAATGGACAAATGGAACGGTCACCCCGAGGCCCCCATTGGCAGCATAATGGGGAGTTGGCTGAAGGGGGGACTGAGCCCAAAGACCTACCCACTCCTGTGCCCCAGCCAGATGAGCTCAAGGTGAGTAGAGAGGAGGGCATCTGATTTCAGGGTATTTCAGTTAGGATCATGGGAGTGTATCCCTTTTCCTAATCCCCCTCACAATTGTTTCAGGTGCCCCCTGGGGGAGTTAGAAAGTCAAGAAGGGGCAGGAGGAGAAAGAGCAAGTAAGTGCTTGACCCCCAACAGTGACTTTTGCATCCAAGCCTTTGCCTATTTTGCATTTGTGTTTGGAGTTTCAAGGCTGGGTCTGTCTTCAAAACCAACAGATGTTCACTTGAGTGATTCAGGATTTGAATACCCCAGTATGGGCAGCTTCCCCTGCCCCAGTTCATCAGCCTCACCTCTTTTGCTGGGAGATTGACCTTATCTCCTTATTCTCCTTGTGGCAGCCCCTCCCGAACCAGCAGCAGCTCCCGACAGATTACCCTGGAGCCTAGCCACATGTCAGGGGTAAGCAGGGGGGGAGGGACAGCCCGGGGATCGATGGAGGAAGAAAGATTGCCTTGTTAGCAGTGCTAGTGACCTTTCTGTACCTGTCCAGGTGGCTGTTCCCTTGCCCCCCCGGCCCCGTCCTGGTCGTCCTGCCAAGAACAAGAGGAGGAAACTGGCCCCATAGCAGCCATCCCTGGAGCTGGACCTGATCCCCGCTCTGGGGGGAGTTGAGCCTTGGGAGTCCCTGCCAACCATCTGTACCTGTGGACAGAAGTGGGTAGGGGGCTGTGTATCCCCCCCCCTCCAGCCCCCAAGCACAAATGCATTTCCCTCCCCCCATAATCTTGTCCTGAGCCATTCCAGGGGATAGAGAAGCTCACCTCACCCCAAAGCCATGTCACTGATAAGGTCTGGGGGGGTATTTGGCACCTCCCCCCCCAGGTACTAAGGGGAGCATACCCTTCTCCAGGTCTTATTTGCTTAAGTTATTTTTGCACAAATGACTCTTTATATTTAATTCGACTTCATTGCCCCTCTTCCCCAAGCCAGCAGGCTCAGTTTACAAACCTGTGAGCCACTGTTGGCTGCTGCCCTCCTTCCCAGCGAAAGGCACAAAGCAATAAGCATCACTCCTTCCACCCCTAGTCCCCTTCCCTCTGGCTCAGGTGCCTCAAAGCACAGATCCTGCCCTGCCCTGCCCCACCCCATCCCCATGGTTTGAAACACACGGAAGCCTCATTTCAGGGTGTAAGCCAGGTTCCTTCCCCCTTTCCTCTGGGGTAAGGGGGGAAAAGAGGCCTCCCTTCCCACACACACTACAGTGCCCCCTTTCCCCCATCAAAAATGCTCAGAGACGTTGTCATGACGCTGACGCAAGGATTATGCAACGCAGTCCAACCGGAGTGGCCAGCATGCCCAGCCGTCCAGGGGCTGCCTCATGCCTTTTCTTTTGTAAAGACAAGACCCTTCGGGAGTTTTAATTCTGTTTTGTACTCGCCCTGTGGGGCCTCCACTGCTTTTCTATGGGAGACACTCTTAATTTAACAGATAAGAATATTTTGAAACTCTGGCTCTGGGTCCATTCTCATTTCTTTTGTGGGAAAAGCTCATATTTAAAAATTCTTCCTTCTCTTGTTTTGTTCTGGGAGAGCTATCCAGAATTTCTGCCATCCAGATTGGTTTTCCTGGACAAGGGGTAAACATGGCTAACCTTTGGTGAGGTTACTTACCAGGAAATGGCACAGGCTACGTACGGCACAACAGCATTTAATGATCAGAAAGTTGTACAGTTAGCCACAGAGCATCTGTGTACCCCTACTCCCACCACATCATGGGAAAGCAGTGTTATACATGGGTTAGGAGAATGGCTGTTTCCATGCCCCCCGTCTCCAGGGGCTAACAGGAGATGCTTCCCCTTGACCACCACTGTTGAATGTATGGAAGGGGGATACACTGCACATGCAGGAGGTCCTCTCCTTGGAGGTGAGGGTGGGGACCTGGGATTCTTATAATGAAGGAAAGAAGGAACACAGCCATACTCAAGCTGATAAGTACAGGATATACACAAATGGGTCAGAGACTGCCCCTCCACTTCTGCTCACTTTCCTAGTTTCTTCATTCGTGTGTTGATGCTGGCAAAGTTTCCTTCCACTGTGACCAGGTTCTCATGCATGGTAGCCTGCACCTAGAAATGGATGACAGGGGCTCAGTAACTTCTGGCCATATCTTTCAAGGAGGTACCTTAAGGAGCTGGAAACATCTGACTGGAGAAGGCCAATGAGAGATGGAATATAATCCACCGTATAATTCTGGAACTGGAAGAGACCTTAAGAGATCATCTGGTCTAACCTCCCTTTACAGGTGAAGAAATGAAGGGACTTGCTCAAAGTCACAGAGCTAATGGCAGAGACAGGACTAATAGCACAGTCTCCCCACTCCCTGCTATGCTACGGAAAATGGAATCGTCTATGACTCGTCCAAACCCACTGAGCAGTTACGATGTGATGAGTAGAGGGAGAGAGGTGCAAATGGCCCTTCAGGCTTGAGCCTTTCCTTAAAGGATGGACAAAAGAGTCTCATCCATAAACGTTGAAGTAGGGGAAGTACAGGGCCAGGCTTTGTTAGAAGACACAAACCTGAGCCAGTAAGGCAGCGTTGTCCTTGAGAGAACCAGCGATCATCTGTTGGGTGGTGTCCAGATGTGTCAGGAGCTGACCAAACTGCATAGCTACAATAAGAAGTGAAGGCAAGTATTGGGATTTGGGAGCACACCTAGGGAGGCTCCACTGCTCACCTCCCAAGTCCCTCCCAGCATCATCCTGGTCCAGGCTCCCCACCTTGCTCATGCAGCTGCTTGATGGTAACAAGTCGCTGTACTAGTTCCGGAAGCGTAGCAGCAATGGGACTCCAGCGCTGAACTGTCTCATACAACTGATGTACCTGGGAAATGAGAGAAGAAATTGAAGGGATTCTGAGGGCACACACAGCCAGAATCACTGATCAGAAGACCAGCAAGCAGAGGTGCACTCCCCATACAGTGGGGACCTAATTTGGCTTATGATGGGACGATCTCTCTGGTGGCACGGAGGTGAAGCAGGGCTGGGCCTAGCAACAGTCTTACTCAGCTGATATACCCGAGGCTGGAGGTGATGGGCAAAAGGGTTGGGTGTATGTGCCCGTGTGTCTACAGTGGGACACTGAAGGGAAATGACGTGGTGGGGCAGGGGTGTGGCACTGACCTTGCTTTGTGTGTCTGCATCCTCCACAGCAGCTTTGTGTTTAGCAATCTCATTCACTTTCCCCAGGACACTCTGGAAGCACAAGTGAAGAGATAGGCAATGAAGACATAAAGGACTTAGCATCAATGCTCATATCACTGCCACCTCTCCCGATGATTACCTGTAGTCGTGCTTCTACCTGATCCAAAGCAGCAAGGTCCAGGGTGCTCACCTTTGCCTGCAGCAGCTCCACTGTTTCCTGGGGAAGTGAGGGAAGGGCCAGAGGTTACAAATACTACTACTCATCACTGGTCATCATAACTCAACTTGCAGCCAGAAATCTGACTAGCTAATCCTCAGAGAAAACTCTTAACACCTCCTCCAAAAACCTGATATCGCACGTAGCTCCCTCCCTGCTTACCATCAGGCAGGATCCCTGCAGGCCCGAAGACAAGGGATTCTAGAGGGAAAGATGGGAAGAATGAGTGATACCTCCACTCTTGTCATCACCACCACCTTCCATTTTGGCATCCCTACCTTGGCTTGACTTTGAGAAACAGGTTTCTTATCCCCTTAGAGGCAGCTGGTGGTATAGTGGATAAGAGTACTGGGCCTGGGGTTAGGAAGACCTGAATTCCAATTTAGCCTCAGATGCTTAACCAACTGTGTGACTAGGCAAGTCCCTTAACCTCCCAATGGTCTGTTTCCTCAACCATAAAATAGCAGCAACTATCTCCCAGGGTTGTTGGGAAGATTATTTGTAAAAAGTGCTTTAGCCTCGTGCCTGGCATATAGGGCACTATATACACTTCCCTTCTCCGTTCCAAGAACAGAGACTCCTGACTTTCCTGTACTGGTTGTGGGAGCCAAGGAAAGGCTCTAACAGGGTGTGAGAGGATCTGACCTGAGGGTCCTGGTCACAGCGCACTGTTGCCTCCAGCTCTGACAGCCGTTTCTCAAGCTCTGCAACCTGTAGTGAAAGCAAGGGTAAGAGACTCCCCAAACTAGAGGAAGGGGTGGCCCCCTTGTTAGTATAAAACAGGAGGAATGGGGATACTTCTTCCCACCACTGGATCAATCTACAATCCAACCCTGAGGTCATTTCAGAGAGAGCCCCCAGGATGCCTGCTGCCCCACCCCATCCCTGCCCAGTCAGATCTGGACAAACATCCGTCCTAAGTGCTGACTGACTGTCATGTCGGTTGACACAAATATAAAGGCTAAAGTGAGACTTCTGACTGCCAGGGAGCAGGATGCTAATACTGCATGAGTGACTACTCTGGCCACTCACCTTGGCGGCCTGGGAGAACTTGTCTTGCTCAGGCCGAGAGTGAAGCTCATAAGTAACCAGGCTGCTGTCAGGGGAGGGCCCAGCACTGTCCTTGCCCCCTGTCCCAATCCCTTTGCTGCTCTTAGCTGCCTCCAGTTGCACCAGTAGACGGCTAGGCCAAGGAAAAAAGATCAATAAGAAGTCACTTCCCTTGTGGGGCAGGGGCACAACTTCCTCTCAGTTCCCTGGTGCCCTCCCTCAATGCAGCCTGGCCTTGCAGAGGCTCTCTGGCCCTGGGTACCCACTTGGCCAGGGCTCCATCAGGGTCAGTGAGGTTGATGGCAGCATCAGGTCCCAGCAGCTTCTCTAGGTGGGAGGCGACGAGCTGCTGTTTCAGGACGGCCAGCTGTTTGGCCAACATCACAGGGGTCAGCTTCTCCTCAGCAGCTGACTCCTTCACTGTTGTCTAGGAAAGGAAGCGGTAAGGAAACCATGAGGAACTGCAAGAATTGGGCCAGACCTGAGCTAAGTGTCAGTCACTGGCAGTGGACTAGAGGATCAGTCCTGGAGAGAAAATTGGTCAGCCCCTATTTCTAGGCTTGAAGATGGTTCCAGGCACCTACCCCCTCCCTTCCAAGGTCAAAGGGACAAGGACTGGGGCAGGGGAGGGGAAGGGGGGGGGAGCAGAGCTCTTGGTTACCTTTATCTTCTCCACCTCAGTCATTAATTCTTGAACCTCATGCAACAGTCTTTGGTACTTCTGTTGGGGTGTCTCCTTCAGCCCCAGTCCCTCTCCAAGCTAGAAGTCAAGGACAAAAGGGCGTGTTGCGACCCTTAGCATAGGGAACTTCCCAAATCCCAGAATCCAATCACAAAGTGTATTTTGCCCAATCACTAGTCCACAACACTCCCAAGACTGATGACTTAGAACAACAACCAGGTAAGTGGTAACACCAGCTTAGGGGTGTCCCTTTTAGTAAGAATAGGGCCCCTCAGTCCCAACCACCAGAGAACATCCAAAATTCTCCCTTTTAATTGCCTCCCTGGATAAGAAATCCCTGGCCCCCCCCCTCCCCCACCACGAACCATTTCAAACTCTCCAGATTCATATCCTGTCCTTTTGGTTTTCCCAATACGATCCGAAAAGTCTGCATGGGAAGAGAAGAAAAGGAATGGAAAGGTTGCTCTATCTTTGTCCCTGCTTCTGAGTCCCAGGCAAGGGAGGGGATTTAGAAAGTTGCTTGTTTCCACCAGAGGTCCCTTAGAAAGGTTTGTTCTAAGCCTTGTCTCCCCCTCCTCCACCCCACACACCAATCTCCTTAGTTTTGCCCTCATCAACCCTCCTGCCTGATCCCACACCCAACTCTGGCCTCACCAAGTCCCTTGGTCCCCACTCTTTTGTCTTTGAACTTGTCATAGGCAGCATTTGGGTTGACAATGATGTGCTCCACACTTGTACTTGTTAGCTCCTCCTGTAAAGAGACAGGTGTTTTAGACCAAGAGAAGTCTTTCCAAGCCTACCACCCAAAGTCTTCCCCATACCCAAACCATCAATGAATGTGTCCTCACCCCCACCCCCTCCATGTTTGACTCCATTAGGGGGAAAGGGGAAAACATTTCTTCACTTCGATGCCCCTTCTGGCCCAGTCCACAGAGAGGAAATGAATTTTCTTTTCTTGTCACAGTCTGAGTAAGATTTTTATGGAAACAAGGGATCCAGTACCAAAGCCTACAGACTTGGTTTTCTGTAAACATCAACCCCTTGCTTCAGCTGGGAATGCATGACAACAGAGAGAATCTCCTCTACTTTCAACAACAAACTCCAAGAGCTGACAGGGTTATCCAAGCCATGCCATGTGCTCTAGAGATGTAAATACCCACCTACCCCATTTCAGATTTGCTAAGACTACTCTCTTCTAGTCTCATTTCAAACCTGCCAGTTATATAGGGCAAAATAAAAGGGATATAACAAGCTACCAGACTGCTAACGGTTGGAGTAAGCATCAAAACAGTGCTGGCACTGCCCAACGTAACTTGGAGCAAGGCTCCCTGGGATTTGGGGAGTCAGTGGCCATTCCCTAACCTGTCAGGCTGAGGTTGAGAAATTTAAACGGGACTGTCTTCTGAAGGACAACACAGAAGCAGGAACCCATCCAGTTAACATGCATCGGGACAGGGATTATATGCCTGCCCTGCAGAAGAGACATCTCAGGTTTAATCCAGAGAAAAGTTGCAGCAACTGTCCTGCCATGCCAGCTTCTACTGACACAGATCATGGACTGAAGCCAGTTCTAGAATAGCCTCACTACACAATCTTTTCCAGGAAAGGGACCTTGGTGGGGACGGGGTGTAGAATGAGGAAAGGGATTCAATTTGAACCTCAGAGATGGAAGAAGCAGTTACCCCACTGAAATACAAACATCTACATTCTCCATCTTTATCCCCAGATTCTAATGCTGTTTTCATAGGACAGTGTTCCCTCACCAGAAACTTAGAGGTCTGACACCTATCCCTATAGTACAGAAGACTTCAGCCAGCATTAGGATCCTAGTCTTGTCTTTCCCAGCCTGGGGGATACAGAGAAGAGAGCAAGGGGTGGAAGAAAGCAGCCCTAATCTTTGGAGCTCCATCCTTGACCATGTACCCTACCATACCTTAGGATTAGTCAGAGGAGGAACCAGAATATTAGTGGTAGCTTTATGGGGGAAAAAGGGGGGCGGGGAGGGAGAGTACATTACAGAAGAGAAACACTTAACCTTTTGTCTTTACCTCTTCTCCAGGGAAAGCCATGGGCAGTTATAAGGGGCAGAGAACAAAGGGTCAAGACCCCAGGACCAGAAGAAAAGCAAAGGAACTTTTGAGATCAAAAGCATCCTTTTTCCAGTCCTCTCTGGGGTGCTATGCCCAAAGCACCACATTTCCCAGGTATCCAATCAGTGAATATCTTGGGCTCTGATCTCTACTTAATATGTGATTGGGAAAGAACTCAAATTAAGGGAATAAAAGCCCCTGATGCATCTAAGAGAAAGTTAAGCATGGAGATAACTATCTTCTCTCCAGTCTACCCTTGAATGCCCTCCTCTCTTCCCTAGCCAGGACCCTGGTCAGCAAGGACAGTGAAGTTCAAACTCCATTTAAAAAATACATTTGAAGGATGACAATCCTTCAGTCCAAGGAGAGACAATTCCCTGGGCAGGGGAGGGGTTGTAGAAAAAATAGCCAACCCCAGAGAATTTCAACCATAGGACATCTGAGCAAAGAGTAGCAACAACCTGCTACAGGCCTGGGACCTAGCTGTGAGATAAAAAATTCAACTGCCTTAGAACACAGGTGTTAGGTGACTGGCATCAGGAGCCTCTCTAAGTATGTGGTACCCCTGGAAGGGGCAGGAGAACATGGTAGAGGGACTCTACCTCATGTATCATGCTCTGATATTCTAGGGTCTACCTTACACCAGTGTCCAAGAGGTATATGATGGTAGAAGGATTGGGGTGGAGGTCAAGCCAGCTATTGTGGGCAGGGAGTGGAAGGATAAGCACTTTGGTAGAGACAAAAAGGCAGAAGAATACCCATCCCATGACAGCACACCCGTTAAAAAAAGCAGACAAAAGGTCAGGCTTCTTACCAGCTCCTTGCGGTTTCCCCAGAGGTGAGAAAGTCAAAAGAGGTTAAGAGGAAAAGGAGGGGGAAATTGGGGGGAAAAAAAGACAAAATTGTTATTAGCACATTGTCACATGCACTACATGATACTCTTAAAACATACTGTACCATAGGGTCCCAGGGGAGGTTTAGCAAAACCTTGGTAACAGTTCACTACAGACAAGATCCCCACATATTCAAAAAGGGTAGGAAAGATAAGACCCTCCCCTTCCCCAAGGTAACAAGGGTACACAGGAGTTTAGGTAAAAGGGTAATTACTAAAAAGCAGCAGAACACCAGCAGTTAGAGGTGATCAGCCAGGGATACAGGTTAAGGAAATGATGATGAGAAATAAAAGAGGAATCAAAGCATTTCAGAGCTAAAGGGGACTTCTCCTCCCTTTATAAATGAGGAAATAGTGGCCCAGAAGAGTGGCTCCAGAAGGAGATGCTGTGGCATCCAAAGGCCTCTAGCTGAGTGGTTAGCCCCTGGCATAAGTTTCTCTACCACCCTGGTTTTTGAGGCTTGGGGAACACAAGGCAGTTAGTTAAGATGGCAGCATCAGCCCTGGTGAGGGAAGGGAAAAGCAAGTGTTCAGGTGAGGCAGGTCAGCTAATGTCAGCTGCTGACAAAAGAAGCAGGGAGAACCTATCGAACGCTTATTTTTCCTCCTTCTGCTGTTGTCTCAGTAGGGGTAAAACAGTCCCTACCTACAATCCTTTTCCCCTGGCCCTGGGAGCACCTAATTTCGGTCACTGCTACATAAGCTCCTGTTCCCTATGATGAGCTAGCAGAGGGATACCTAAGTTCAAAGGACTTCAATATCTAGCTCCCAAAGCCATATGGGGAATATTCTTTTTTTCCTTCCCTTGCTACAGGATCCATTGGGGGGTGGGGTGCAGGCCACCACAGATGGCTCCTATCCCTAGGCAGTGCTAAATTAGGAATCTCCAGGAGAAAGTCCCCAGAGATGCCCCAAAGGGGCAAACACCACTGGAAGGCGTGAGCACTGGGATGTATTTTAGGGATGGGTGACTAGGGAAGGGTGACTCCTTCATGTAGTCCAGGCAGGGCTGTATCTTGACCACTCCCTACCTCTTCATTCCCCATCCTAGAGTCACTTCCTCTAATGGCTGTTTCTGGCCCAGGCAAGGTTCCTCCTTTAGCCTGAACTGGAGCTCCATTAGTTGTGCTGTCTGAGCTGAAGGGGACAGGGGAGGTTTCAGTGGTAAAACCTGGATGAAAAGCCTGCATAGGTGCTCACATGCAAGCACAGAGACTGTGCCTTTCTCATCCTTGTCCCAGTGAGACAAAGCTGGCTCAGGGAGAGCAGCAAATGGTCATCAGGGAGGAGAGTCCCAAGTTCCAAACCATGAAGAATGAGCAGCAGGGGATACAAAACAACAACCAAAAAACCCCCCAAAAAAACCAAAACTTGCCAGTGGAAATAACCAAGTGATGGATTAGTTCTTAGATTGTGGTCTCCAGGATGTGTCAGAGAAAGAACGCAATCTTATATGTAATTCCCATTACCTGGACTTGTATTGATCACCAAAGAAACACAAAACACCCCAGTCACCCTGACTGCAAAGTCTCAGATGTCCTAATCATGGGTGCCAGCCAGGACAGCTGATGTAGCATTTTTCATATGACTCTGCTCCTCACTCTGTTCAATCTCTAATAACTACACAAATCCTGAGGGTGGGGGATGGATATGAGGCAAAGAATCAAGGGAGGAGGCCAAAAGCTCTTTGCTCTGACTTAGGTGTAATGCCAAAGAAATAGCTAGAGAAATTTTAGATGCATGGTGGTTAAAAGGAAAGTGCTGGAGAACATTTACCCATCTAAAATCAAAGCAAACTATTCATTCTAAAGGAGCAGTACAATAGTTAATCTAAATCACTGTTTCTTTATTAAAAACTCTAGAGACCATGGATGAGGCTGTTTTTAGAATTAGTAATATATAAAGATATGTCCTTGATAATAAAAAAGACAGTTATATTTGGTTTTAGAACATATATGATTCTCCCTCACCTTTATTCTCCAACACTCAAGATTTAACTTCCTGTTTTGCTTAGGTTGATATTAAAATTAGTTTGCAATTCCGAGCACATATCAACCATTCCTCCATTCAGAGGAGATAGTCCCAAACAATGTTCTGGGCAACTAGAAAAAGCCAATGTGGGAAATAAAAATTTCCATGGATATCACACACACACACTCTCTCTCTCAAAATCCTGGTAGCTATTCCCTAGAGATGTTCTTTTGATGCAGGAAGGGGCACTGGCTTCTGCTATACATATATATACAGTTACCTAAAGTGATATGACCTTGATCCAACACAGTTCAAAGCTCTTCTATTTCAATTGGTCTTGTTCCAGACTGGGAAAAGGAGGTGTGGCATTTTCCCATTCTCTGCCCCTCAGATCAATGGAATCTTCATGCCCAAATGCCTTTATAGTCTTTATCTCCTTGTACCACCCTCCACCTGACAGTTTGACTCTAAGATGCTCACATAGGGAAAAGACAACAGTAATCCAGTTAGAATTATATATCCAAAACTTGACTAACCATCTTTAAACAGGAGGCCGGCAGGCATCAAAGTCACCCAATCAGGTATTTACTGGCTTTTGAAATGATTAGTGACAACAACAGGACAAGGGGGGTAGTTCATTGGCATGCAAGATGGAAAACAAGAAAACATGCAAAGTAGAAGCACTGAATGGTCTTACTTGTGCAAACTAGTGTCCAGGCAAGGTGGTGAGGGAGGGGGAAAGCATTAGGAAAAACTCAGATAAGTTCATGTGCATCAACAGTTAATAAACACAATTAAGCATATTCTACGATATCCCCAAACCAAAAGGAGGGAAACAACCTGCTGTTTCTTCTTCTGGGGTAGAGAAAAAAGCTGCATAAGCAGCCAGGAGATTGCCGTCTATGCCACAGCCCTCTGAGGGCACCAGAGTTTGCAATGGAGCAGTAGGTTTTCCATTACCTAACACTGGGGACTGTTATGGTCCATGTGCTTGATTAAGAATGTTCCCCTTGCTTCCCTGATCTAGTAGCTTCAAAAACCATGAGCAGAACAATTCATAGACTGAACATGAATACTGAGAAGTCAAGTGTGGAAGATGGGGCTCACACCGTTAGGAATTAGATTTACTTGAATTTTTAAAAAAATCCTACCAAAAAGCCAGTCCATCTCCCAATTATCCTAGAAGTGGGCCTGGGAAAACCAAACTTGTATATGGAGAGCCGTGAATAGTAACTTGTATTATGAAAGGGGTGATATGACTAGGTCAGCTAGGCCCTTTGGTTGGCCCAGCACCATGGGCTCAGTCCTGTTTTGGAATAGTGTTTCTTGCTTAAAATTGCTTTAATGCACAGTAAGGAACTGAAGGGTCATTTTACAAACCTTTCCCTTACCAGCCTTCTGAAGATAGCAACATTTCCAAGTATACTATGAAGTAGCAATTATAAAATTCTGGATACATTTTATTTTTTTTAAGCCACCATCTCCATTTGTGGCTTAATTTAAGATTACTTGGCCAGACAAGGTTTCTCTCACAATGAAGAAATAACAGAGGTCACCATATTGGTGTTACACATGTTAAAGCTACTTCACTGTTCCTTTAACCAAAAGCCTAGAGATCAAATTAGAGAATGCCATCATGGGGGGAAGTGGAACAGCAGGCTTTGTATGAATTTGTGTGAGAGACTCAAGGTTAAATAGTGGTAGTGGTGTGTGCCTTTCTCCCCTGCTATATCTTCAGGAAGGTAAGCATGCTGGGAGAACTGTGGATACCAAAGAAACCAAAATTGCTGAAGTTTTAATTGATCCGCATCTCAAGTTACAAATTTAAATCTGAATTAAGAATAGCAGTAGAGCCATTACTCAGCTTCCTTCTCAAACCATCTTTCTAGGGCCCAAAGGGACAAGCTGTAGCCAGATGCATTAGCTTTATGACGGAAAACATCCAAAGCCTTGGCTACTCCTAAGGCAGCTGAAGGCATCCTCATTTCTCTACTTTTAGTTCTGGAGAGCCGCTAAAAGAAATGGTGAGGGAAAACAACTAAACTTATGTCATCACTTCTCCAGTTTCTTAGCACTGTTATGCATAGATACTGAACAAAGGATCCACATAAATAAGAACTATTACTTCTTTTTCCCATTTGCCATGAGAGATTACTGGAGTCTGGAAAAAAGCTCTCCTGCTTAGCAATAAATCCGATCCCTGCTGAGGTTCTATCTGGGGGAGAAGCAGTAGACCCGGAATGGCCCTCCTTTTGGCTCTCCTCTCTCAGGCAGTTAACATTAAACCTGTTCCATGGCTGGTGAAGCTTAGCCAGGGATGTTACCCTCAGCTCAATGGCTCTGCTCATGAAAGAGAGCCTTCCTTGGATACTTCAAAAGAAAAATCACAATTTGTTTTTCATCTGGACCTCTGGGTAGGGTTCCCCTGAAATTAATTCTTATCCCTGCATTAGAGATTGGTAGGCAGTAGAATGCCATTCAGTATCTCTCCATGAAAACCTGACATTTCCTCTGGAGTCTAGACAGGCCAAGGCTGAAACTGAGCTGAATTCCTGAATTGTGGCATTATGATAATATGCTTGGCACCTCCCACTTATGACCTTTAAAGAGGACTGAGATGACTACTCTGGAGAAGGACCTTTAAGAATAGCCCTTATAGTGACAGGTAAGAATAGCTCATGAGCAATAAAAGATTCCTCAACCACACTCACACATTATTCTTTGGACAACTACACCACACTACATCCATCTCCATATGACTGCAGCTTTGGGACATGACATGCGAGCAGCTAGAGAGAGAGATGCCACAAGAGACACACACCACAAAAGGTGGGGTGGGGTAGAAGATAAGGTTTGTTGCAAAACGGGCTATTGCCATGTGGGAGAGCCAAACAAGGAAAAAGTGAGTATGCCAAGCCACACATTATCAGCCAGCATCCAGCACCCCCCCAACTGACCAAAAATCTCTCAGACACAGCCAAAAGAGTCATACATGTGTATATGGAGCCTGCCTCCTGAGGATGGTCAGCCATGCTGTCTGTGTTCAGACATCATCCCTAACCCAAGCCATTGTGGGAATACCAGAAACACATAATAGATGTGTTAATAAATACAATTAAGTATATTCTATGATATCCCCAAACCAAAGGGAGGGAAACAACTTGCTTCTTTTTCAGGGATAGAGAACAGTCAATCCTACCTGCCCTTCTCAGAGGCTGAACAAGTTGATTAAGTGGCTAAGAGATTGCTGGCTGTGCCACAGCCCTCTCAGGGCACCAGCGTTTGCCATGGGACAGTTGTCCTGCCCTGAATAGATGACGTGCTAAATGTTCTCTTCCTTGTCTGGGCCTATGTCCACAGTTTTCCCCAAACCAACTCTCTTCTCTGGAAATCTTCCTACATCTAAAAGTCCCTCAAAACATCTTTTCTTTGCTAAGAAAGTGAATCAATTCCTTCATGATCTTTCTTTCCCATGACCTTTCCCCAATCTCTGTAAAAAGCTCCAAACCACAACTCTTTCTCTGCCCTGTGAAGCTCTGCACTAGGTAAGTCACCAGTCCTCAGTAGTGTCTGAAGAAGACATGACTCAACCTCAGGGAGTTTACAGCATCTGAGGTTTCATGTTTGTCTTTAAACAATAACCAGGTTCCAGGGGTCTGAGTTTTTCCTAACCTGTTATTTTACTCAGATTTTATCAGCTGAATTCAAGATCAGAACTTTATAGGTCTCAACTGTCTTGGCATTTCTCCTTCATGCTCTAAGTTCAATGTTAAGTCTAATTCCTTTGTATGAACAACAACTTGAAATGCCCTGGAAGTGAGGCTGGCATGCCAGTTCTTCGTGGTGGCTTCTTAGGGAACGGGATAATATAGGCCAGGGGAAGGGCACCAAGGGAGTTGTGGGGAAGTAGTCTTACCGAATCAAATTCTGCTTGGTCGTCCTCAGGGAGGTCGCTGGTCTCATAAACATCTGGTTCATTTCTGGCCTGCAGGTAGAAGTGACCAACCCACCTCACAACAAAGTACCCACCAATTCCTTTCCCCTACTCCACTTATCATGGCTAAGAGAGAAGACCGGATGATTCCCAGATCACCTGCCTGCTCACCTATTCCTTAGCTTTCACCTAGCCCAGGGAACCATCACAGGGCTGGTGGCTGAAGCAATTGAAACCTGATGGTAGAAGCTGAATGTGAGTAATGACAAAGCCACCAGATTCATCTCAGGATTAGACACTGTACTTTTTACTAATCTGATACAGGGCTGAGAGGGACAGGGACCTTAAGTCTTTTCACTTCACCAGTGTCAGTGGGGATAATGGTAAATGTAGCACAACTAGGGGGTGTATCAAATGCATCTATATGGGATGGCAGTTTTTAGAACATTAGAATTCTAAACCTAATCTGAGAATGGTTCTGTTACTCTAACTTCATATCCACCATTAGCCAACCCACAGTCTTTGGCAAATAGACAGCATGGGGGCACAGATCATGGCTGGTATGGGAATGTCAAAGGTGGTATAGACAGTATTTGCTTCATTTTGGTGAAATACAAGGTAGAGGAGGACTGGGGGTATGTGTTGGTGGTGGAGAAGTATGACATGGAAATGAGGATGAGAAGATAAGACAGGAGAGGAGCTTTCTTGGATGTTAAGAGGAGTCAAGGGGAAGGGGCTAAGTCTTGTCATGTGAGAGGTAGATAGAAGCTTCTGAGGTATAGGTTGGAGGTGGATGAAGCGTTAGGTTGTGGGGATAGAAGGCTACAGCATAATGGAATTGGTGTCAGTCTGGAAGAGCACACTAACAGAAAAGGAGAAAACAGAAGGAAGGTGAAAGCTTTCACAGAGGAGGTGGAGAACAGTTTATATGAGAACAATATTGTAAAGACAAACCATCTTGAAAGATTTAAAAACGCTGATCAATGCGATGACCAGTCAGGATTCCAGGGGATAGATTCCATGCCACCCATGTCCTGAAAGAGGTGGTGGACACAGGATGAAGAATGGGATATATGATTTTTGGAAGAGGTTATTGTGGAAATTTGTTTTGTTTGATTATGCATATTTGTTTTTTTCTGTTACATTATTAAATTTTTTAAAAAATTAAGCAGCTATTTTCTCTCCCTATAACCTCTCCTCACACCCCACTGGAAAAGAAAAAAAAAACAACACTTGAAACAAATAAGTACTATGTATATTTGTTATAAGGGTTTTATTTTTTTTTTCCCAATGGGGGAAGGGAGAGAAAATAAATGTTTGTTAATTGAAAAAAGGGAAAGGCGCTTAGGGAATGGAAGCCAGGCACTAGGTGGTGGGAATTCTTTCAAGAGGGCTACAATGCAATGGAGGTGGGTGGAGACAGACTGGAAGAGGGAGGCCTGTGGGAAGATCTGACAGCAGAAGAAGGAAACAAAACCTTAGATGGGTGAAAGGATTTAAAGCAGGGGTTTCCTAATCTTTTTTGTAACAGAAACAACTTTGAGGGTCTGGTGAAACCTATGGATCCATTCTTAGGCTTTTAAAAATAAATACTTAGGATTACAAAGAAAATCAATTATATAGAAATTCAGTTATCAAACTACTGAAAGAAAAAACTGTTCACGGACCCCTGGTTAAGAAGCAGCGGCTTAAGAGGAGGAGGGTGCGGGGAGGCCCTGGGGAGGGGGGCCTCGGGAAGGCGGCTAGTCCACCCCTTTCATTTGACCGAGGCAGGCCGGGCGGCCCAGAACGGTTAAGTGACGTGCCCAAGGCTGCACAGGCAGTCAGTGGGGCAGAAGGGACTCGGACTCGGCTCTGACTCCACCTTCAGCGCTCTTTGCCGGCCGCACCCCGGGACGAGGATGGGGGTGGGGTGCCGAGGACCGGGCGAGGATCCCCGGGCAGGGATGGGGGCAGCCCGCCGGGAGGCGGGGAGGCGCCGGGGCCCAAGCGCGAGCCGGGGTTCTCGAGCCGGCGCCCGCGGGCGGGTCCCGGCGGGGGCCGAGGCGGCAGGGCCGGGGAGTGACCGTGCCGGGCCGCGGGGCGGGGACTGTCCGGGCCCTCTACTCACAATGCCGGGGAGGTCGGCGTATTTGGGGTCCGCCATGACAGCGGCAGAGGAGGGCAGGGAAGACAGGGCAGGGGGGGTCCGGGGCCTCGGCGGGGCCGGAGCCGAAGCTCGAGCTGTGCCCGCGGAAGAAGCCGGTCGGAGTCCCGGTCCGGCGCTAGTCTGATGCGGCGGCAGGGGCGGCTGAGGGGCACGAAGTCTCGCGAAATGACGGCCGGGAGTCGACTGAGCCGAGACTGAGAGAAGCCGACCTCGCGAGAACTGAGGCCTCGGAAGCCGCTTCCCCTTCTCCCTCTCCCCCCCACCCCCCCAACCGTGAGGTAGAGGCGGGCGAAAACGAGGCAGGGAGATGAGGTAATGGGGAAAGAGTGCCTGCCGACTAGGATTGTGGGGTGTGTAGTCAGAGGGTTAGTCGGAATATGTCCTCCCTCGAAGACATTGAAGATGGGTATCTTGTTATAGGATCATGATATAAAGCTAGAAAGGACCGTGGAGCTCATCTAATCCAGAGGTTCTTAACCAAAAAGCATACTCCTTTTTTGGCAGTTTGCATAAGTCAAGAAGCACTGATTTAGCTCCTGTGTGCCCACATGGGGCAGTGGTTAGAGCACTGAGCCTGCAGTCAGGATAACCTGAGTTCAAATGCAACCTGAGACACTTAGTAGCTGTGTGACCCTGGGCGAGTCACTTAACCCTGTTTTCCTACAGTTTCATCTGCAAAATGAGCTGGAGAAGGAAATGACAAAACACTCCAAATGGGGTCACAAAGAGTCTTACACAACTGGACCATAAAAACCTGGGCCTACAGTGTTAAGCCTTGGGGTTACAAAGCAGAGGCAAAAATAGTCTTCACTTCCTAGTAGCTCACAAGCAATGTGGGAGACAACTTCAAACCGTTTATAAACAAGATATATACAGAAAAAACCGAAAATAATCTCAGAAGGAAGGCACTAAATTTAAATCAGGTGAAATCTTTGGGGCTCACCTCAGAATAATGTTTTTAAATAAATAAAATAAATACATAGGACTATAAAGGAAATCCATTATATTGAAGTAGTGTTTTTATTTAAACCTCCCTCAGACTTAAAACTCCTGAGCTAGTAAAAAAATGCTGCACAGAGACTCAGTAGAGGCTCACAGTGCATTTGAGACTTTTTTTTTTATTTAGACATTACCCAATGCTGTAATTTATTTCATTTGACTATTACATATTTGTTATAATGGTTTGTTGACCTTTCCTGTTACACAGGAGAAAACTGGCCAGATGGGTTAAGGGAATCACCCAGTAACATACATAGGGTAGTAAGTAGTCTTTTTGTGGTGACAAAGATCTGGAAAGTAAGGGGGTGTTTGTCAGTTGGGAAATGACTGAACAAATTATGAGATGTGAATACACAATACTATTGTGCTAAAAGAAATGATGAAAGGGGTTTCCAGAGAAATCTAGGAAGACTTGTATGAACTGATGCAGAGTAAAGTGAGCAGAATCAGAAGAACAATTTATACAGAACAATATTCCAAGGACAAGCATTTTTAAAAAGGCTTAAGAATTCTAGGGGCAACTAATCAGTGAAATGACTAGTTATGATTCCAGAGGAATTATGTCTCATAACAGAAAAATGGTAGACTCAGAGTGCAGATTGTGACATATTTGGGGGTGGGGGTGGTAGGGAGGACATACCCAATACTGAAATTTGTTTTACTTAACTACACATATGTGTTATAAGTGGGGTTGTTTTGCTTTTTTACCATGTGTATATCTGGGGGGTGGCTGTGGGAAGGAGAGAAGGTGGATTTCCATTATTTAATTGAAAAAAACAACAACAACTGTGAAAGTCTTAAGAATTCTTATCAGCACAATGACCAACCATGATTTCAGAGCACTGATGAGGAAGCATCTCAACCCCCTCCTCACAGAGAGGTAATTCAATATTTTTTTGTTTTTGTTTTTGTTTTTGTTTTTAGTGAGGCAATTGGGGTTAAGTGACTTGCCCAGGGTCACACAGCTAGTAAATGTTAAGTGTCTGAGCCGGATTTGAACTCAGTACTCCTGAATCCACGCCTGTGCTCTATCCACTGTGCCACCTAGCTGCCCTGAGGTGATTCAATATGCAGAACGGATACACATTTTTGGACATGGCCAATATAGGAATTTGTCTTGCTTGACTATGCATAGTTATTACAAGATGGGAAGGAGAGAGAAAAGTGGGGAGGGAGATAAAAATGCTTGCTTAATTGAAAAAAATACTTGTTTAAAAAGTGGTAGAGCTGAGATTTGAACTGGTCAGTCCTCTGGCTGGGTCCATATGCAACACCTTTCCACTGTACTACTTTGGGCAGCAAATAATGTGATAGTAGATCACATGGGCCTGGATGGTTTTCTCATAACAACTCTACCACCCCCTCTTAATTCCAGTGCCTTCCCTTGGTTACTTATTTATCTTATACATGGCTTACTTTGTATATCTTTGTGTGTTGTTTCCCCTGTTAGATTTTTTGTGTGTGTGAAGCAATTGGGGTTAAGTGACTTGCCCAGGGTCACACAGCTAGTGTTAAGTGTCTGAGGCCGGATTTGAACTCAGGTACTCCTGACTCCAGGGCGGTGCTCTATCCACTTCGCCACCTAGCTGCCCCTCCCCCGTTAGATTTTAAGCTCCTTGAAGGCATGGGCTGTCTTTTGCTTCCTTTGTATCCTCAGGCTTTAGCACAGTGTTTGGCATATAGTAGGTGATCAATAAATGTTTATTGATTGATGATGCAGATAGGTAATTTATGCATCATTAATCCTCACTTAACAGAGGAGCAAGACTGGATAAACGTCATTTTGTCATGCTGAAATCTTTTTTTTTTTTTTTTAGTAAGGCAATTGGGGTTAAGTGACTTGCCCAGGGCCACACAGCTAGTAAGTGTTAAGTGTCTGAGGCCGATTTGAACTCAGGTACTCCTGAATCCAGGGCCAGTGCTCTATCCACTGTGACATCCAGCTGCCCCCTGTCATGCTGAAATCTTAAGAAAAAGTGCTACAACTACTGACTTCATGAATGGAAAAGTGTGATATAGTAGAAAGAAAATCGAACTTGGAGTCAAAAGATTTGAGTCCCTGATACACTTACTAGTTGGGTGACTAGTGGGTAAGTCACTTTACTTTTTTCAGTATGATGAGGACAATGATGTTCATGTCACCCACCTTGTAGGATTGTGATGAGTAAAGCAAATATAATTGTGAGTTGTTAATTACAATTCGTCTTCCTTCTTTTTCATCTCTATTTTTGTTCCCTTATCCTTTGTCCCTTGTCCTTTGTATCTGGTCATTCAGAGTTATCTAGCTCTAGATTAGGTGGGGTGGTGTTGATGCTCAACCTGAAAATATTCTTGGTTGTGCCCAACTTGGGTACCTCTAGTCTGGATTCTCACCTTGGTGCACAGGACTATCATGGACTGAGAGATTCAACCACTCCTCTCACCCTGGAGAATTTAAGAGTGTCCAAATAGCCCTTTCCAGCTCCTGCAGTCTGACTGCTTCCCAACTGCCTCTCCTGCCTGCCAAGGCTAATGACGTCCAGAAAAATCAATCTGACTTGCCTCTTTATAGCTCTGCTCAGGGCCTGCAGCAGGAGTCAGACTTGGGGGAGGGAATTGGGGGATGATGACTCTGTTCGGGGGTCTCAGAAAGGGAAGGGATAACTGAACTGGGAAATTCAGGACTTTCAGCTACATATACAGGCCACTTCGCAAACAATCACTGCCTAAGGCTCCCCCTTCCCTTTGCTGCTCCTTTTCCTGCCACCTGCCATTTGCATTTTAGTGCCTCTCCCAGCCCATCGAACAGAAATGAGATCAAAGAATCAGACAGTACAGTGGACCTTCAAGATGATCTGGTCCAACGCCCTCATTTTACAAATGAGGAAAGACAAGCAGTAACGATTTGCCCAAGGTCACAGCTCAGAGCCTGAACTAGGAATTCTTGCACCTGGTGCAGGGAGATGGGAAAAGCAGTAGCCCCAGAGAGTCCAGCCCTCATACTGAGGAAGTTGGGGAGCTAGGTGGTCCACAGGGACTGAACGGGCCTAGGGATGGTTTCACCAGTATATTGTTTTGGGAGGGTCAAGGACCACTAGACCAAGCTCGAGGGACTGTGGTCGCCAGAGGATGGCAGTTGCATTTGCAAGAGGATGCCGGTTGCTTGGGAACTGCGTTGCTGTGGGGAGGAAGCAAGATCCTCGACCCCCATGTTGATGCCCTTAAACAAAAACCCCAGTCACTCTAGTTATGGTGCTAAGTGGCTGGAGTAGGTTTTAAACTCAAGTCTTTTGACTTCAGTAATTCTCTCTTAAAGAGAAAGAATCATAACCTGAACAACCCTTTCCTTAGGCGTTTATTTACACACACACACACACACACACACACACTCTCTCTCTCTCTCTCTCTCTCTATTCCAGGATCTTAGGATGCTCTCTCTCCTTTGAACCCCCCAACCGCTTATACACAATCGTTTGTCCTTGCAGAGAAGTCTATGGTATAGTGGAAAGGAGAACATGCCGGACAGCGACATACTGTTCTTCCCTGTCCGAATTCCCACCCATCGAAAGGGGTCTTGGAATGTACTGCGTGAGGGAAGGGTTGTGAGGTCTTCTCTTTCAAGATTACTGAGCTGGTTGGTAAGTGGCCTTTCCACCACCCCTTACCAGTTTATGATTGGGGAAGAGGGGCAGTTTGTCGGGGAAAAGAAGAGGACTTGAATCTTGTTCATTAACGCCCTTCATCCTTTGGGATGGGGGAGCTGTATCCCCTGCGCCCCGCCTCCATGCCTAGAGGGTGGGAGCTGGAGTTGGGGCGGGGATGTTGTGTTCTTCTGCGGCCAGTTCTTAGCTAACACTGTCCAACTGGTTATCCGAGGGGACAAGGGTATCCAGAATTCAGTAACTATAGGGGAAATGGGGGGATTTGGGGGGAAAGCCCAGGTTCCCTCTGGTGGGGACAGGCGGGAAAGGATGATGTGTTTATCTAGCAAGTTAAGGCAGGGGCCGGATCCCTTTCCATCAACAGCCCAACCCCTTCCACCTTAAGAGAAGCCCCGCCTCCTGCTCTCTTCCAGACACCCCCCCCACCCCAACTCCAGCAACCCCGCAGAGTAGAGCTGCAGCGGGAGGGGCTGAGGCAGAGAGGAAAGAGAGAACCGGAGACGAAGCTGAGGGGGGTTTCTTTCAAAATCTCCAGAGCCACCAGAGAGAGCTTCCTCAGCTTCTCTCCCTTCATCAGCCTTCCTCTTCCTTCTCCATATAGCATCAGTCCAAGAGATTGAGTCGTTTCTGTGCCTCTCTCGTCTGTCTCTGCTGAGCTCCCCCAGCCTCTCTCCAAAGCGCCCCCACACCACCACCGCCACCACCATCACCACCATCGGTCATCACCATGGCGGAGACCAACAATGAATGCAGCATCAAGGTGCTCTGTCGATTCAGACCCCTGAACCAGTCGGAGATTCTGCGGGGTGACAAATTTATCCCCCTTTTTCAAGGGGATGACAGCGTCATTATTGGGGTGAGTGCCCACCAGATGAGGACGATGGGGTGCAGGGATGGGCATCTCTATAGGATACATCCCAGATGTCAGAGTTAATGCTTGTTTTGTGCCCCCACTCATCCAACTCCTCCTTCCATCTCCCTTCACTCTCCATTCCCCTTCTCCCTCCATCATCCTTCCATTCCTCCCCTTCTTTCTCCATTCCCCCCACTTCCGCAGCCCCTCCCTCCCCAATCAATCCTTTGCTCAGGCCTTAGATGGGTGTGGCCTGGGCTAGGATCTGAACTCTTGGTTCTCTGCAGAGATGAAGCAGGTTCATTTAGTATCTCCCCTTTAAACCCACACCCCAATCCAATCAATGATTTAGAATACCCTCCCATCTGCAGTGTGGTAACCCAAATGCTATACTCTTATTCTCCCATTTTCCAATTCAGAGGTCAAGATTCCATTCCCAATCTCATCCTTAACTCTCAGTTTTCACCTGCTGCCCTCGGGATGTAGGGTAGAAGCTTTGTATGCCAACCACACCCCAGCTGAGACTCTTGATCTGCTAGGAGGGGGAGGATGCTGGCTCTCTTTTGTTGTGCTTGGTCACCCCAGGGAGGCCTAGCATATGGGGCCACAGGCTACCAGGCTCTGGAGACTCATAGACTGGAGGGCTATTTCCAGCTATAAGCCCTACTGCCATTGCCTTAACTTGCCACAGTCATGGCTCTGGAGGTCACTGCTGTGCACTCTCTCAACCCCATGTGATAGAAAAAAGCCTCTGTGGTAAAAAGAAAAAATAAACTCTCTATAACCCCTTAGACCCCAACTTAGGGATATAGAATAGGGCTTATTTAAGGCTCAGGTCCTTTCAACTCCTCAAAAAATAGCCAACACATTTGTTATCGCTATCTAACCACCTCTTTTCGTAGTAACCAGATGAAACCACTTCAGTTTCATCACAACAGTCCCCACCCATGGAGGAGGAGATCAAGAGTGCACGTCATTCCCCTGCATCATGGCCTAGGCTTGAGTCTTAGGCCTAGGCTCCAGTCCAAGCCTCTGGTAGTATCCTAAAGACTCCCCAAACCTTCCTAATCCATGTCTGTCACAACTGGGATAACAAGGACTGTGTGGCTGTGGGATCCAGGTGACCCCCAAAGTTGGAGCAGAATGGAAGGGTGTAGAGTTTGAAAGCTGCAAAGTCTGAAATGGGAGTTTGGGTAGGGGAAATATTAGAGCACAGATGTATTTGGGGGAGAGGTGGAGCAACGATTGACAGGAAGGTCAAAGATGGGGAGAATGGAGGTTAGGTGAGTAGGTGGGCGGGGAGAGAGAGGAGAAAGAGGGAGAGGGAGAGGGAGGGGGGGGAGAAAGAGAGAGAGAGAGAGAGAGAAAGAGAGAGAGAGAGAGAGAGAGAGAGATTCCTTCCAGCCTCAGTCCTCAAGGACAAGCAACTCCACTTTGTCGTCACCCCACCCCCCCACATGGAGCCCTAACTGTTGACTCAAAAAGATGGATGCTTATTTGCCTTTCATTTTAATGTGTTTATTTGGTGCCATGAAGATAAGGTCTGATTTTTTTCTTCATTTCCCACCTTTTCCTCCCCTTCCTCCAGTCTTTACTGAACCCATCCTAACAACAACAAAATCCTTGCTTAGAATCTGGAGATGCTTTTCTCTCTTTCAACAGCCTTTGGTAAATCAGGCAGAACACTCCATCTGGAGTCCGAGGACTTGGGTTTGAATCCCAAGTCTGTCATTTATTACCTTTATGACTCAAATTTAGTAGGCTTCAATTTCCACTTCTCTAAAATGGGGGGTTGAATGAGGTGATCTTCAAGAAGAGGCTAGATGTCCACTTCCTGAGAGACTTATTTATAGTGGGCTTTATGTTAAATGACCTCTGAGCTTCCCCCCAATTCTTCAGATGCTAGGACTGTGATCTAGGGTCTGCTCAAATCCCAGATCCTAGGATTCAATGAAACTGTGATTAACCATGGGCCTGAAGACATACAGGGGGGAAAAAGGCTGTGGGAATAGAAGTACTTAGTGAGAGTGAGCACATTAGGTAGGCTTTACATACTCTAATCACTCTATCCCCGAGTTTAGTTGTTGCAGATGGATTTTTCAGATAATGTTGAGCTAAATGGCTCACAATTTCTTTCATAACATTTTTGGGCTATGTTCCTATTTAATTAAGGTAAGGGATGGGTAATGTCTCCCAGCTTTCCCCAGTTAAGAGAGTAAGTGATATATATCCAAAGAGGGGAAGAAGGAAGAAGAGGGACTTGACTGAGACTCCCTCCATCTTTTCCCTCATTTTTGTGGCTTCAAATTTTCCCATCTCTCTCCTTGTCTGTCTCATTCTACAAGCTTAGACAGAGGGGCCATTTTGTCTCAGAATCTTGGGAGTCCTATCTCCCTAATTTACAGCCAGGTCTTTTTGCACTAAGGGCATGAGACCTGAGAAAAGAGGCATTTCTGGGGCTATTAAGTATTTTGAGGGAGATTTCTGGCTTTGCCAGTATGGAAGAGAGGATCTCTATCCCTTTAGCCTTATTCTAGAAAAGGTTGAATGACTAATGTAAAATATGTTTAACATGATTGCACATATATAACCTACATCAGACTGCTTGCCATTTTGGGGAGGGGAGAAGGGGGAAGAGAGGGAGAATATTTTGGAACTCAACATCATATAAAAAATGAATGTTGAAAAATATATAAAAAAGAAAAGGTTGAGAGGAGTGAATTAGGGGATGAAACTGTTTTAAGATCTGCTGAAGTGTAAGGGAAGATAATAGGAAGTATGCTTATGGAGGAAAGAGAAAGACCTCCCTTGGCCCTTACTACTTGGAACCTTCTCTCTTTGTAGCCAGCATTAGCTGATCTCAGTAGACCTTTTGTTTAAAAAAAAAAAAGCAACTTCGTTAGATGACTAAGCTTTGGGTTAGGGGACAACATTGTAAACTCTTTCTGCTCCCCCCCTCATAACTTTTCCCATGGATCTGGGGGAAGACTCATGGACAATATTTACAGCCTGTTTTATTTTTAAATGGTGTCTAGGTTACTGTGTGGTGTGCACTCACTCTTTGTCATTCATTTTTATTCTGTGTGCATCAATCTATGAATCTCTCTGATAGCTCTGGTGGAGAAAGACCTGATGTCTGGGGCGCCAGGATGTCTAGGATGCATCTCTACCAGGATAGAGGTGGGGCAAACACAGGAGGAATGATAATTAGTCCCACATTCTAACCTCCCTCCACACATATGTTCCTTTATTCTGATGCCTACTGGCTGCTTCTTTCACAGCCCTAGAAACTAGCCATTCCCCTTTCCAGGAGGCTGGGGAGTATTTAATCTTAAGATTGAGTTGGATGGGAAGAAGGAGGAAGAGCTCAGGAAAATTTGGCTTGGGACTTGATTTTTGAGATTTGATTGCAGGGTTGCTAGAGATGGGAATGATGACAGGAAACAGCTTGAGGATCATCCCAAATAACTTTAGCATTTGCAGGGTGGGTCCTAATATCCTTTTCAGTTTGGAGAAGCTAGAGGACCAAGACCCAGTGATAGAAAGAACAAGGAAGTGAGCACTTTAGAATTCATGTCTTTGGCATTGCTATGGTGACAATTCCCAAGAGCATCACCATGGAGACAGGGCTTGGTGTTCTCAGTTCAGACATTACTAGGTGTCTTAGAATAAGGCGTCTGAAAGGGACTACCTTACCCATGTCTCTCCTATAACATAGAGATTCCATGGAGAATGGTGGAAAGGAGCTGGGAGAGATGACATATGAATTAGGAGGGGAATAAGGAGACCAGGAAAGAGAAAGAAAGATTTAGCTTGGAGTAGACAGGTTATGGACAGGACAGATCCCTAGGTTGGGATTTCTAGGATCTCTAAATGAGAAATCTCCAGTGTTTTTCCAATCTTTTTCTAGAGAGGTTAGAGACTGCTGTGGGTAGGAGAGAAACTAGATGTTGGAGATTAGGGGCTAAAAAGGGAAAATGTGTGTGCATTTCTGATTTAACCAGCTTCTTGATTTCCTTGATGTTTTAACACCCACCCCCCACTTCCCAGTCAGGATGGAAGCTCATTGGAAATGACTGCAATGTCTATGGCAGTAGGGGGATGGAAGCAAAGGAGACATCTACATCTCCCTCATGAGGTTGCAAGATGAGTATAGGGACTACACATTCATTCTATAAATGGGATTTGGTATCTTCAAGTCTATTGTTCAACATTTTTGCCCTCAGTTCTACCTGCTAATATTTGCTGAATATGGAATAATGTGTTGGGAAGTGACTGGGATGGAAGTCTGAAGCATTATTGGTATTTAGATAATTGGCTAGTCTCTATGATGAAGTTACCCTGTCTGCATTCCACCCTGGGCAAAAGTGTGATGAATTTCAATTCTGCCCATAGCCACCTCATTCCTTAACCATTCTTCTCTCTTTTTTTTAGCACTTCCTCTTTACCCTTCAATGTTCCCTTGATCTCTCTCCAATCAAAACTTCCTTTAGTAAAGAATTTGATAAATTCATTCATATTAAAGTATAACTTTTAAAATTATTTCTCTAAAGAATATTTCAAATTTGGCCAAAATAAAAGCCTTAAGTTCTAACAGCAGAATTTCAGGCATCAACAGAATGGGAAGGTAAACATTCTTTTTAGCCTCCTCCAAAATCCTAAAATTGTATATAGTAAGATCATATTACTAATTGATCATATTTTATATAGCATTTTAAAATTTACAAAACACTTTTCTCATAGCAATCCTGTGAGATTCATAGCGCAAGTACCATTAATCCCGTTTTATGGGTAATGAAACTGATACCCCACTTACACAATTACTAAGTGTCAGAACTGGAATTTGAACCCAGGTCTCCTTATCCCCAATTCAATCTCCTTTCCACTACACCTCACTATACTCACTTAATTTAATATTTCTATCCCATAAATATATTTTACTATCACAGGTCTAAGAATCTTTCCTGGAATTATCTTGTATCTTCTCTGGTTTTCTCCTTTACCTCCAATCCAGGCAAAAGAAAGGGGGTGGGGAGTTTTGGGAGGGGGGGCAGCTGAGGTAACTAAATATTTCAGGACTTGGAGAGCTCCCCCAGTTCCAACGTAGTTATAGCGCCCCCTGGAGCGCTCAGAGCCCTTTGGAATCCTACTAATGGGAGGGTGTGTCTGAGTGTGTTTGACCATTTAGCCATCTTTGCTGAGACTCAGGAAGAGGAATTGTGAGGGCAAGATTGGCTCAGGGATTTGTGTGTGTAATCTCCTCTGGCTGTATGCCTGGATTCATGAAACATGAAGAGAGATTGCAGCTGAGAGGAGACTAGAATCACTGGCCAAAGAGCAGATGTGTTTTGGTTTTCTCCATTTCTCTGTCATTGGCTTAAGACATGAAGACAGTATTGGGAAAGGGTAAAGGTTTACATTTCAAAGGACTGAGCTGGAATTTTAATATTAATGAATTGTGTCTGTTTCCCTCTTTGCTGCCTTTTCTCATTTTCTCTCCCTGGGAGGTAGGATACTGGTTAAGTCGCCAGGTTCAAAGATGTAATCTTTTTCTATCTCTATCTCATCTCCCCTTTTAAATTATTTTTGTCAGTTCTTTATCCCCATCCCTGCTGCAAATAGACACAGTTGCATTGATTTACCACTCCCCCCCCCTACCCCCAGCCCAACTTGGGCTTTTCTAGAGTTGCAGAGTAGGCAAATGCAGACTGGAGGGATAGGGGGAAGGTTGGGAGTTTTGTCCATTCTTGGGGGCCTGGAAAAGAGGGCACCCACCCCCTCATCATATCTGACACTGTCTCTCTCTACTCCAGGGAAAGCCATATGTGTTTGATCGAGTATTTCCTCCAAACACGACACAGGAACAAGTTTATCATGCATGTGCCATGCAAATTGTCAAAGGTAATGGATATATTTTGGGTGAGGGGAAGGGACAATTTCTACCTCTAAGTCTTCTCTTCTAAACCTAATTGTCTTTACCAACACCCCCTCTTTCCTTCCAGATGTTCTTGCTGGTTACAATGGCACTATTTTTGCTTATGGACAGACATCATCAGGAAAGACACACACTATGGAGGTGAGAATTCTGGCATCCTTGTAAGAGCAAAGAAAGGGCCTGGAAGTTTTGAGGGGGTAGCCCCTTAAAATAGATTTCTGCCTTTGTGGAAAGGGATAGAGACATAGGCATATTGTGCAATATCCTGATTGAAAGGTACATTGAAAGGAATCATCTATGAACCTGCCGAGGATACTTTGAATGGGCAACATTTTATTTCCAGCCTGACTCTATTTCCCCCTTGCCATATCTTCCAGTTTTCTTTGTTTTGTCCTAGAAAAGCAAAAAGAAAATCTATCCCTATGTCTTGCCATGGTAATTGACCACGTCACTCCATTTTTCAATCTCTTCATGAAACTCCCTCTTTACTTTCTACATTCCTTCTCCACTAAGGTGTTAATGACACTATCAGACCCTCAAGACCTGAGATAAACTTCTGAGTTCAGAATGAGCCAGCTACTCTATTTACTCAATAAATTTATATCACATATGAGTCAATCTGTGTTACTTTTCTATGTATTATGAATTCATACAATTTGATATAAATAACCTGCATATAGGGGACACATTCATCCCTATATCCCCATTCTTCCCATGACTTAATCTGACTTTGAGATGTTCCTGCTCATTTAGGGGAAGTTACATGACCCTCAGCTGATGGGAATCATTCCTCGAATTGCCCGAGACATCTTCAATCACATCTACTCCATGGATGAGAACCTTGAATTCCACATCAAGGTGAGGATGGCAGAATTGTTGGATATATCTGGCAGTGGAAAGGACAGTGAGGTCAGAAATATGATGAAACCAGAGAGGAATTCAGATTTTAAGTTTATATTTCTCTCCTCTGGAGAGCCTCAGATCACTCTCCCTTCCAATAAGTTGGCTTCTCCTACTGTGTCCCCTTCCAAACACATACACCATAATCTCTCTCCCAAATTCCTCTTATTATTTGAATAGGAAATTTAGCATAGCCAAGATCAAATCCTAACTGATTTTTTTTAATCTTTTTTTTTTAAACATTTTTATTATGCTTTTCTTTTTTTTTTTTGGTGAGGCAATTGGGGTTAAGTGACTTGCCCAGGGTCACACAGCTAGTAAGTGTTAAGTATCTGAGGCCAGATTTGAACTCAGGTCCTCCTGACTCCAGGGCCGGTGCTCTATCCACTACGCCACCTAGCTGCCCCCTAACTGATTTTTAAAAAAATTAGCTTTCTACTGCTAGACCTGTAGCTATGAGCTATAAGGGTGGTTGTCCCTTCTCTGTCCAATCACTGCCATTGTTTTTTTTTTTTTTTTTTTGTGGGGCAGTAAGGATTAAGTGACTTGCCCAGGGTCACACAGCTAGTAAGTGTCAAGTGTCTGAGGTCAAATTTGAATTCAGGTCCTCCTGAGTCCAGGACCGGTGCTTTATCCACTGCGCCACCTAGATGCCCTGCCATTGGTCTTTTGCTTAACCTCCAAGGATTCTCAATTACCTCCTACCTATTCTCCACAAACTCCCTGTAATTTAAAAAAAAACAACAACTTTATTAGCAATTATGCGAGAGAATGTAAGTAGAAGAGACACATAATACAGATTTATTAAGTTATAGAATAGAGATTAACAGTTCACATTTAGATTATGTTATAGAATACAGATTAACAGGTAATAAAACCAACAGCATGGGAATCTTACTCTAAAGTATCCTTAGTCTAGTCATAAATATAAAAAGATTTCTAGAATAACAAGACCAGCTGCCACACTGCCTTCAGAGAAGGCTATATATGTGCTTCTCTATGGGCACCTTCAACCCCACTCCTGGTCGCTTTTCACTTCACAGTTAGTGCTCCTTCTGATTCCTCACAATTTGCAAGGCTGACCAGATAGATACCAGCTGGATCTAGTTAAAAATACTGTATTTGTCCCAACCTGCTGCAGCTCCTTCTACTTCTCCAGGTTTGGAAAAATGAGCCATAGTTCTCTTCTTCCTACCCCTCCTCACCATGGAAATGTTCACCAAAAGCCATATGCAGATATGGCATATAGCCCAGGCATTCACCTCTGCCCCTCATTCCAGAGTGTGGCCGAACACAAAACTGATACAATCCTAGCAGCTGACCCCATGATGATCACATTCTTTCCTTGACTCATTGCTTCCAACTGGACTTACTTCAGAAAAACCTAATATGCACGGGATAGCTTGTGCCTATAGCGTAGGTTCACCCCCAACTGAGTAAAAGGGCATTCAGGTACAAAGAAGCCTATGGATTATAGTGCAGTAAAGGGCATCAAGTATACAGCAGCCCTTTCCCCCCCCCATTCCACAGAATATGCATAAGACACAAAGGATTCATAGATGTGCATAAGCAAAACAACAACAACAATAACATGTAAGGCACTGAAATAGCCCATCAGCTCCCCCAGCTAAATTTGCAGTTGATTATTGGGGCAACTGTTTCACGGTTCCTAAGCAGGGTTATCCCACAATTTATCTAGGCAGAGAAGGGAGATTTCTTGGGAGGTTATTCATTCCCTTTTTTGTCCAGAGAATCTGAAGGAGTCTGTCACAAGACTTAAAGTACTATTTTGTGACTTAAACTGCCTTTAAACATACTTTGGGAGCCACTGAATAAACATTTCACTTCTTATTGAACTTATATTGTTTGGAGTAACTGAAATAGTAGGAAATGGCATAGTCTAGATTTCATCTCTTCCTGGATTGCCCTTATCCCTTTTCTCCTCCTTCCCCTGCCCCCAACCTCCTGGACCCTAACTGTCTTCTTAGAGTCCAAGAAATGAAATGAAGCCACTAATATGGCTTGATTTTATAGAGCATAGAGAAGGATGATCCTACAAGAATCCTCCAGAATCCGTACCTCCATGTCTCAGTCAATCAATTGTTGGAATATTCTATTTTCTCTCAAAGGAATCCACAGTCTTTGGGAATGGGGCCTATCAGTAGTCTTCAAACAAATTATTATTTTTTTGGGTGCGGGGCAATGGGGGTTAAGTGACTTGCCCAGGGTCACACAGCTAGTAAGTGTCAAGTGTCTGAGGCCGGATTTGAACTCAGGTCCTCCTGAATCCAGGGCCGGTGCTTTATCTACTGTGCCACCTAGCTGCCCCCTTCAAACAAATTCTTATACCCTGTAATCTCATCAGGTTGATTGAGGAATTCATCAGATTGATACAGTATTCTCTCTTTTTTTTAATTAATAAAGTATTTTATTTTTTCCCGTTACATGTAAAGATAGTTCTCAACTTTTGTTTATACAAGCTTTACAATTTCAGAATTTTCTCCCTCCCTCCCCCCTCCCCTAGACAGCAGGTAATCTGATATAAGTTATATATATGCACATAATAACATTAATCCTATTTCTCCATTAGTCAGATATAGTATTCTCTTATGAACAACCAGAGTTCATGAGTGTTAGAATTAGAAAGGGCCTTAGAGATCTTACAACTCTTGTACATGATGATACATAAAGCAATGGCTCTATGATAGCTCACATTTTAAAGTTCCAAAGTGCTTTCCTCACATCATGCCTTTGAGGGTAAGGCAAGTATTATTACCCTCATTTTGCAGCTGAAGAAACTGAGGCTCAGAGAGATTAAGTGATTTGCTTAAACCACTTGCATATATGTTGAAGTTGGCTTTCAAACACATGAATTATTACTAGAAGTTCTGTATTTTTGTGGGGGGGGTGAGGCAATTGGGGTTAAGTGACTTGCCCAGGGCCACACAGCTAGTAACTGTTAAGTGTCTGACACTAGATTTGAACTCAGGTCCTCCTGAATCCAGGGCTGGTGCTCTATCCACTGCACCACCTAGCTGCCCCAGTTCTGCATTATTTTTACCACACTGATCTGTCTCTCCCACCAATAGTAAGGGAAGTCATTTAATCATAGCCCCCTTCCTTGTATTCCCATCTTTTCTTCTACCCAGGTTTCTTACTTTGAGATTTATCTGGATAAAATTCGTGACCTGCTCGATGGTGAGTATTAGTCAATGTTTGGGAAATGACCAGAGGGGAAGGTGGGAGGATGGTGAGAAGAAATTTTTCTGTTGCTATCCCATGGGAGTACAATTTGGGAAGAGATGCAAAGTATAAGTGTTCTTCCATTTCACAACCTTCATGAGCCTCTTGGTCTTTCTGAGAAGGCTATAGAAGGTAACAATATGAATTTTTCTTTAAAATAAAGGACTACAGGTTTGGGACAGGAGCTAAAGAGGTCCCACTTAGAAAAAAAAATGGCCAAGGACATATATAATTTGGGGGCCAGAGTTCTAGGGGAGGAACAAAGGAGCTAGACCTGCAGGGGCATTTCATGGCAGCTAGAGAGGTATGGAAGTTTCTTTACATCTAAAGCACAAGAAAAAAAATACTTCTGTGTGGGTTGGGGATGGTAGGGAAATAGAAGCAGAGAGGGAACCTGGGATAACAGGTATCACTCTCTTCATCCCAATTCAGTGACCAAGACAAACCTGTCTGTACATGAAGATAAGAACCGGGTGCCATTTGTCAAGGTGAGAGTGGGATTGGTGGAAGGATGGTCATTTGTAGCTTAGTGTCTGAAGATTCAGGATATCAGTGTCTCATGTTTAAAAGGACAAATGTTATATGTATAGTTGGGGGGGTATTATATGCTGGAAAGGTCAAATGTCTAATAGGTCAGAATTTGAAGAGTAGTTTTACAATGGACTAAATATATAGAACCTTAGGATTGAAAAATATGTAGTCAATCTTCCATCTTATGTCTAGAAGCATTGTGGCCATTGTATTCATGTCTATGTTCACCCTATAGGGTTGCACTGAGCGCTTTGTGTCTAGCCCAGAAGAAATTTTGGATGTTATTGATGAGGGGAAATCAAATCGCCATGTGGCCGTCACTAGTGAGTAGGAAAACTAAGATGTGCATGTGTGTACACACACATGTGTGTATCTACTGTGCCTCTCTCTGGGGTTAAGAAGCTAAAGAGCAGAAGGGAATCTGGGGCATCTTTGTCCTTCAGGAAAGGAGAGTTCCTTGTCTGTGTGGGTCAGGGACACTGATCCAGAGGGATGGGTGTCTAAGACCTCTCTCTGTCTAAAGGACATGGAGGCACAGGGGGCTTCTTTGTTGGATGAGAGGTAGCCTAATGTCTTTGACTGTCTCCTTCACCCCTTTCAGACATGAATGAACACAGCTCCCGAAGCCACAGCATTTTCCTTATCAACATCAAGCAAGAAAATGTGGAGACTGAGCAAAAGCTCAGTGGGAAGCTCTATCTAGTGGACCTGGCAGGAAGTGAGAAGGTTAGGAGGAAGGCCAAGGTTGGGGGAAGGGGAATCTCAGAGGGGCAATCTTTCTCATCAAAGTCTTTGAAGGTCTGGCAATGTGGAAAAGCCCTCTCTATTCCTGCCCAACTGTCTCTTTTAGGCCCAATTTCTTCCTTTCCCAACCTTAAAAAAATTGAGAAAACCCACTTGGGGAGTGACTTCTCATGACCATAGCTCCTCCCCTCCCTTCATAGGTCAGCAAAACAGGGGCAGAGGGAGCCGTGTTGGATGAAGCGAAGAACATCAACAAGTCTTTGTCAGCATTGGGGAATGTGATCTCTGCCCTGGCTGAAGGCACAGTGAGTGTCCCTTTGACCCCTCTCTACCCTCACCTTATCCCATATGTCTTCCCGTTTTCCCCATAAACCTCTCAATCTTCTCACTCTTTCGATCCATATGTTTTCCAATCCCACTTCCTACCCCCTTGCCCTTCATACTAGATTTCTTTTTCTCACTAAGTCTCACTTCTCCCCAGAAAAGCTATGTTCCGTATCGTGACAGCAAAATGACTAGGATCCTTCAGGACTCTTTGGGAGGGAACTGCCGGACAACCATGTTTATCTGCTGCTCACCATCCAGTTACAATGATGCTGAGACCAAATCTACCCTTATGTTTGGACAGAGGTCTGTAGCAATCCTATCCTCTCTCCCTCAGCAATTCCCTTAGAATTCTCCTAGCTCAGTTCATTTTTCCCACCCTGTCTCTTCAATCTCCTGGCCTTCTCCTAATTTTCTTTTCCTTCCTTTTCCCAGGGCGAAGACTATCAAGAACACTGCTTCAGTGAATCTGGAACTGACTGCTGAGCAATGGAAGAAGAAATATGAGAAAGAGAAGGAAAAGACAAAGGCACAAAAAGAGACAATTGCCAAACTGGAAGCTGAACTGAGCCGGTGGCGAAATGGTTAGAGCAGAGTAGAACCCTGAGGGAAAGAAACCCCCTTAAATGGGGGTGGTGAGAAAGGAACTTTCATTTGGGGGAAAGGAGGGGAACAACTAAGAGCCAGAGCAGTGCTGTGGAAGAGGGTGACATGCAAGGTTGTGGAGGCTCTGTTCTTGGAGAGGGAATACTAAAGTGAAATTGGTTGATCCCTACGTGAGGGTGAAGGGTTTTCTTGTGAGGAAAGGGGGTCTTTCTCTCTGGAAGAAAGAATAGGGAAATTCTTGGTGGCAAAGAATGATTTTGTGTCAGGAAATAAAGGAATCTAAGTGGGGTATTTTTCATTGGGAGGGGGGGTCTCTGTGGATGTCCCTGACTTCTCTCTTTTTTTTTTTTTTTGGTGAGGCAATTGGGGTTAAGTGACTTGCCCAGGGTCACAGCTAGTAAGTGTCAAGTGTATGAGTCCAGATTTGAATTCAGGTCCTCCTGAATCCAGGACCAGTGCTTTATCCACTGCGCCACCTAGCTGCCCCCCTCACTTCTCTTTATGGATTGTACATCTCAGATTTACCACCCTAACCCCTTTTTCTCTACTACCTCCTTAGGGGAGAATGTGCCAGAGACAGAGCGTCTGGGTGGAGAGGAATCAACCCCTGGAGGGGAGCCCTGTGAAGAGACACCAGTGAATGACAACTCATCCATTGTGGTTAGAATTGCACCTGAAGAAAGACAGAAATATGAAGAGGAGATAAGGCGTCTCTATAAGCAGCTAGATGATAAGGTAAGTAGGGAGGGGTCTGGAAAGGTAGACATCATGGTAAGAGAAATGAGAGATTTGAGGAAAGAGGCACGGAGTAGAAGAAAGATGCTTAAAAGGTGGCTTCTCTTGGGGTAGGGGGCAGGGGACTCTTCCTAATTGACTCAGATTTCCCTCAGGATCCTTCCCTCACATACATGCCTCATTCCACTTTTGGTAACTGAAAAGCAGACCCCCAACAAACTATTGAGAGAGAAATGCTAAAATCTGATTTTCTGCCTGTTTCTCCTCCTTGCTTCTAACAGGATGATGAGATTAATCAGCAGAGTCAACTGATGGAAAAACTTAAGCAACAAATGTTGGATCAGGAAGAGGTAATTATATTTGCAGCAGTAAGGATGGAAATTAGAACTCACAGGGGATTTCCCAGGGGTCAGGAAGAGACAGGGGAGCAGGGGAGGTTGAATGTTTCTTTTCTTGGAAAGCATGAGAAACCTATTTGTATTAGGAAAGATGAAAGGTCATTCTATGCAGGGAGAAAAACCATGAGAACTTGTTCAATTATTGGGGCTTCTCGTCTTCACATATTGAAAAATCCAAGTACCTCATCCTTATTGACTCAATATATCTAAGCTACATTTTTTTCTATCCAGCAAAAAGCCTTCTTTCTCTTAGATCTTTTGCTTTGTCAGTAGTTTCAGAACCAGAACTAGATTGAGAATCATAAAACTGGAAAAGACCTCAGAGATTAAATGTGTACCTGAATAGAAATCCTTCTAAAATACCTTTGTTATCCAACTTTCATTGAGGACCTCCGATGACCCAGAACTCACTAACCTTACAGCATAACACATCCTACTTTAAAACAAAAATCTGGGTTTTGTTTTTTTTTTTTTTTTGGTGAGGCAATTGGGGTTAAGTGACTTGCCCAGGGTCACACAGCTAGTAGGTGTGTTAAGTGTCTGAGGCCAGATTTGAACTCAGGTCCTCCTGAGTTCATTCCACTGTGCCACCTAGCCGCCCCTAAAACAAAAATCTAATAAGACAAATTTATAAGAATAAGTGGAAACAAAATACTTTTTTTTAAAAAAAAGAGTAAGTGGAAAGTCTTATATTTGGATTCAAAGAATTGTCAGAAGTACAAGATGGAGGAGTCTGTTTAGATAGCAGTTTGCATAAAAAAGAACCGGATGTTTTAGTGAACAAAAAGCTCAGTATTAGTGAACAATGTGATATGACAGTCAAAAAAAATGATCTTGGGGGGCAGCTAGGTGGTAGAGTGGATAGAGCACCAGTCCTGGAGTCAGGAGAACCTGAGTTCAAACCTTACCTTAGATACCTACTAGCTGTGTGACCCTAGTCAAGTGACTTATCCCCAATTGCCTTTGAGAGAGAGAGATTGATTAATCAATTAATAAGTCTTAGGCTCCATTAAGAGAATCTAGTATGGGGGCGGCTAGGTGGCGAAGTGGATAGAGCACTGGCCCTGCATTCAGGAGGACCTGAGTTCAAATCCGGCCTCAGACACTTGACACTTACTAGCTGTGTGACCCTGGGCAAGTCACTTAACCCCCAATGCCCCGCAACAACAACAAAAAAAAGAGAATCTAGTATGTGGAAGGTTATGGTGATTCTACAGTCCATCCTGGTTAGACCACAAGTTTGCTGAAGGAGGAGCTTAGTCAAGGTAATGGAAAAATAATAGCAGAAATACAGGACCAAAAAAAAAAAAAGCAAGCAATGCAGTAGTCCCCTGAAGGAGCATGGTGCCAAAGTGAGAGAAGGAAAACGGATCAGAAACCATAGGATTTGATTCTATGATTTGGAACACCAAGTCCCAGAACTGTTATGTAGCAGGTGATACCGGGGACAGTTCACAGTGGCTCTCTTGATGTAAAGCAGTGATGCTGAGCAGGAACAGTACCAGGAATATCAGTGCCAATATGCAGATGATTCCAGAATATTCATCATCAATCCTTATCACAGGTTCAAGGTTATTTACAGAAAGGTAGCTAAAAGTTCATCCTAATCTCACATGTTGCCTAACTTGCTCTGTACCACCTGCCACCCCCTCAATGCTTTCTGCCCTACCTGCAAGGGCATCACCCTCTCTAGGAGGGCCATGAGGGAAGGGATGTTCCTCACATTGATCCAGGAATTCAGGATTGTCCACAATCCCCTTTCTTCCAGGTAAATAAAAATGCATTGCAGTTATACAGAGAACGTGACTTTTCCTATGTTATTAGAAAGCAAGGCACCTTGTAATAATACCACCATTTTGTCTTATAAGCCTTTTCTGGGAAGGAGTTGTCTGAACTATGCCAGGAAAAAGGAAATCTAATTGAGGAGGACCTGTGCCATTTCCCCAGGGTATATAGATTCTGAGGGCCAGGAACCTTTAAGCTTGGGTGAGGAACCAGGGATGGAATAAAGAAGGGCCAGAGAGGGTCAATAAGAACAATGTGAAAAAGTAATCTTTACTTATTGGTAAATCTTCTTGGAGGCTAGATGCCAGAGAACCCTCCCCCATCTGAAGTAGGACACCCAACCTCAGTGGTGTGATGACAAAGACATTGTTTAACAGGAACAAGCTTCCTGCCCTAAGATGGAGAAAGAGGGATAATTTGCCTGCTGGGGTCAAGTCAAGGACTGTGCATGGTGGGTCTGCATTCTGATTTGTATGAGATGCTCCAATAAGCATAAGCGCAGCAGTGCCTTGTTCTTAGTTAGGAGGATTATCTGGTCCCTTGCTCAAGACAACAAGGTATCACAGTCCCTGTGTCCTAATTGGTAATGGATCAACCTGGTTGTTTAGTAGAGGGCATATGTCTCTCCAGTGAGTGCTGATGCACCCCACAAACGACTGTATGTATTTGGCAGAATCACAAAAATTCCTTCAGCTGTTCTGGCTGCTAAGGGAAGAGCTCTTTGATTGTCAAATCCTCTTCTTTCCAGCCCCTAGACCATTTGGGTAGATACATATAGTCATTGCCCAACAACCAGTACGAATGAAGATCAACCTATCCACCAAGATTACTACACATTAGGTTTGAGGAGGGAGCAGCTAGGTAGAACAGTGGATAAAGCATTGCCCCGGATTCAGGAGGAGCTGAGTTCAAATCTGGCCTCAGACACTTGACACTAACTTTGTGACCGTGGGCAAGTCACTTAACCCTCATTGTCCCACCAAAAAAAAAAAAAAAAAGGAAATACAAGGAAAAACCATAGTGAATAATTTTTCTAGTCCAGGTCAGTAGAAGCAGACAAAAGATATCTATTGGCACTGGGATAGGGATCTAGCTGGGAAGAAACTGCCTATAGCCTTTCAATGAAAGGACTGAGTTGGACCCTGCTGTTATGCACTCGAGAAATCAGTGACCCTGAATTTCACAGGAATGGGTCTGATACTTTGCCTGAAGCAGGAAGAGGAGCCAGGTGCTAGCTCTGTCACTGTAACTCCAGATCTAGGCCACAATTATAGTACAGATTGAGGAGGACACCTGTGACCAGGAATGATGGACCAGGATGAAGATTGGTCTGGGCTTGTGTACTAGGCAAAGAACAGGAGCAGAAATGAGCATCTGTGTGGCTCTGACTTCTGAATAAGGTCTTTGATTGGCCAGGCTGAGGCCTGCAGCAGAATAGGGAGATCAGAGAGCTCAAATGAACAGGTAGCCTTTGGTTTTATTGCTATGAACCTGTAAGTCTTCCAGTTAGCTGAAGGGGTAGGGACAGCAGCAGTCTTCAACCAGGGGCAAGCCTATAGTTGTGTTACCCAGACCCAATTCAGAGATGGAACTTGCAAAGTTTATACTGGGATAGCCTTGATCAGACTTCATTCTAGATTGGACCACTGTGGACATACTGAAAGTTTACAGGTCCCTGGTCTGAAATGCTGAAATGTTCCTTGAAGAACACAGAACCCAGTATTTGGAGAAAGCAGCATCAGGACCCTGGAGAATACAAATCAGGATCACATATGGCCCAGAGCATAGCTAGGCCATAATAAAGTCTCAATTCAGGAAGTAAGGCTAGAAGAATAAATAAATAATATCACAACAAAGAGCTAATATATATAGAAAGAGATGCCCAAGACACAAACCTAGAAGATAATGACCCCAAAACATATACAAGCAAAGTCTCAAAGCAAACATTGTCAGCCTGAGCTGCCTGACTTTTGACAAGGTAAGAAATGACCTCAATGATTGGCGTGACAACTTCATTCAGTTCACTGTAGTTGTAGACTGAAAGTTGATAGGTGCCATTTGTCTTCTTCATCAACCACCCAGGGAAATGTTGTAGCAAAATACTTGAGCATCCTTCCTCTCTATCACTAGGAAGGAAATAGCTTTCATCCCTTCTATGACCTAGAATTATTTGGTGTTAAGACCACAGCATGGCTTGGGCATCTCCAAGGATTTTCATTTGACCCTACCCACCATAACTGGAATAAAAGTTGTAAGGCAGGCTATAACAGTTGGGCATGGCTGTAGTCTACCAAACCCATCTCTTTTAGGAATTTCACCCCCTCCCTTCCAGATCCCCATTGGGGAACTAATTGCAATAAGAACTCATCTTTATGGGGACAGGTAAGCACAACTCCCCCTCTTAGCTACTTAAAAAGGGACAAAGGATGGTCTGCATCTGGGGTCTTTAACTGATTGAATAGACTTTGCAAAAGTAAGTCTTCTATAAGCTTCCCATGTGGATGGAACTCTGCTGCTGAGAGTTATCTCCAAATTAGCTAGATTGAATTGACTTCAACTACTATTGTGACTCTTCACATTTGGTTGTTGTTGTTTTAAAACTTCTAAAGGGGCAGCTAGGTGGCACAGTGGATTGAGCACTGGCCCTGGAGTCAGGAGGACCTGAGTTCAAATCCGGCCTCAGATACTTAACACTTACTAGCTGTGTGACCCTGGGCAAGTCACTTAACCCCAATTGCCTCACAAACCCCCCCCCCAGAAACATAAAATTAAAAAAAAAAAACTTCTCAAGTTCCTTGGTTGGAAAGCCTACCTTCTGACCCTTTTCTGTGGAGATCCTTCTAAGGGGACCCATTTTTCCCTGCAACCTCTGGGTTGCAAAGTCATACTTTTTAATCACAGTCTATTGGTCCTTATTCCATTCAGCATTGCTCCTTTTACTTGTGCTGATATTAAATCCATCGTGGTTCTTAAAAACCAAGAGCTCTGTCTATAGTTGCTGAGTGTACTGAGATAGTTTCCTTTTATTTTCCATATGCTGTAATCTGTCTTACTGTTAACAGTAAGCATCCCTTCATAGGGAATGCTCTTCTAGGTGCTGTCTTTATTTTCCACAACAACCATCTTTACCATTCACTGGGCTAATCTCTCCAGGTCATTGGGAGCCCCTACTTTGTCCCATGTAGATTTGCCTATGACAGCCATAGGATGCCATGTTGCTGTATTGGGTCACCTTTTTGCTCAAGGTTCTTCTTCCTCTTTATAGCTTTCCCCTTCCCCACTCTGATCATAAGATCATTTTGATGCAGTCCTATCAACTATCATCAATTATTGTGGAGCAGACCTGACTCAAGCCAGTCTAGTGGTTCAGAGTTAATTGGATTGGGGCAGCTAGGTGGCACAGTGGATAGAGCACCAGACCTGGATTCAGGAGGACCTGAGTTCAAATCCGGCCTCAGACACTTAACAGTTACTAGCTGTGTGACCCTGGACAAGACACTTAACCCCAATTGCCTCATTTTAAAACAAAACAAAACAAAAAAGCAGAGTTAATTGGATTGAACAAAAGGAGTTTTAATTAGCCAAAGCATAGAAAGGATACTTATAAGATACCATACTGGTTTAGGTAGACCAAGCTCCCTTTGTCCCCATATGGAAACATCTGGTAAGAAGGATATTTTGATTGGAACATCTATCAAGCAGTAGAACATCTAAAGGACATTTATGGGATGGCTATTTTATGCCCCAGATGACCAAGAAGGCTCATGCCTTAGTCTCCTGGACTAATCAATTCTCAGGGACTGCTCCCCTACCTTTTAGAGAAAAAACTAACCCAGCTAATGTGGCAAAGCTTTAGGAGAAACTAGCCTCAACTACATGGAACACCCTTAGCTGTTACTGCTCCAACCACACAAATAAAGGTCTTTAAAATGATCCCATACAATTTTGTCTTATGAGATTTGACCTATTACACTTCTCAAGATCTTTTTGAATCCTAGTTTTGTCATCCAGTGAGTTTGCAATTCCTGCCAGCCTTGTTATCTTTAAATCTGGCATCATCTATATATTCATCTAAGTTATTGGTCAACATGTTGAACAAAACAAGGCCGGGGTACTGCATTAGAGACCTCTTCTGATTGATTCATTCATCATGCCTTGTTTTTGTTTTGTTTTTTGGGTTGTTTTTTTTTGCCGGGCAATGAGGGTTAAGTGACTTGCCCAGAGTCACACAGCTAGTATGTGTCAAGTGTCTGACGTCACATTTGAACTCAGATCCTCCTGAATCCAGGGCTGGTGTTCTGTCCACTGCCCCCTTCATCATGTCTCTTTAAGTTTGTTCACGCAACCCCCATTCACCTAAGTGTACTATGTACCATCCAAACCACATCTTTCCATCCACAAAAATCCCTGTTTTGTCAAATACCTTATATTGAAATCTATGCATGGTACTATAGCTATAACATTCCCTTGGTCTACCAGTTTAATAATCCTGAGACTTGGACTTCCACCTCTCCAGGCCATAATGCCATGGAACTGGTAACTCCAGAGTTACCAGATCGTTAACATCTGACTTCCCACTTTCTGAGCTGCTAGTGCCCATAGGAGGTGACAGTGTCATTCATTTTTATCTACTAATGTAATAACCCTGAGATTTGGACCTTAGTCTTCCCAGGCCAGGAAGCCACAGGGCTAGTCATTGGCAGCAGATGGCCACTAACACCTGACTTCCCATTCTTTTAGCTGTTGGTGTCCACCCGAGGCGACAATGAGAAGGTTCAGCAGGAGCTGAGTCATCTGCAGTCCGAGAATGATGCAGCCAAGGACGAGGTGAAAGAGGTGCTGCAGGCATTAGAGGAGCTGGCGGTCAACTATGATCAAAAATCACAGGAAGTTGAGGAAAAGAGTCGGCAGAACCAGCTCCTGATGGACGAACTGTCACAAAAGGTGGTAAGTGACCAGTCACAAGGTCAGCCCCCCCCCAGCTAAAGTGCCTTTCCCTCCCCTCCAAAGGGGTCATTACACATGATTGGGTTCCATGCTTTCATATGTGGACTAAGGAATCCTTTGGTTACTGGTCCTTGCCTCCATTCCATGACTTTAACCTTCCCATAGTTCCCTTCCATCATCTCTCTCTAATGCCAAACAGATCACAGGGTATCCCTTCATGAAGATCTCACTAAGTCCTGGGAGGGAAAAAAGGGGGTATTGGCAATGACTCTGAGAATAGTGGTGATTATCTTTAGGCTACCATGCTGTCCTTGGAGTCTGAGCTGCAGAGGCTACAAGAAGTCAGTGGTCACCAGAGAAAGAGAATTGCTGAGGTCTTGAATGGGCTAATGAAGGACCTGAGTGAATTCAGTGTCATCGTGGGCAATGGGGAGATCAAGCTGGTAAGTAGGGTTGGGATCTCTCTTTTGCTAAGTCTGCTTAGAGCAATGAGAGGAATGGGGGAAGTAGAGTCCATCTGTTAGCTCTTTGATTAGAGTGCCTTTGGTACCTGGCACTGGAGAAATAGAATTCCTTTTTTTCCAGTGGATATGGGAAGCTTTTATTTAGTTTTAAAATTTTTTTTTCCCCAATGACATGTAAAGATAGTTTTCAACATTCATTTTTGTAAGATTTTGAGTTCCAAAGAGAAATGTAATTCCTACCTTTAAGGAAATGCAAGTCTAAAAGAGACAAATGATACATACACTGAGGAAACAATTTTTTTTTAATCAGAGAGACAAATGCAAAGCTAACTTTATAATAACTAAATAAGTACTTGGTGAAAGAATAGAAGTGTCACAGGGGGCAGCTAGATGGCGAAGTGGTTAAAGCACCGGCCCTGGAGTCAGGAGTACCTGAGTTCAAATCCGGCCTCAGACACTTGACACTTACTAGCTGTGTGACCCTGGGCAAGTCACTTAACCCCCATTGCCTGCAAAACAAACAAACAGAAGTGTTCAGGGTAGGGTAAAAGGGGGATTTCCTAGTAGAGGTAAGTTTTAAGTCAGGTTTTGAAAGGTAGCAGCAGGGACAGAGGAAACAGCACATGTATGGAGGGTGGTTGGGTTGGATCAAGTTGTTTGTGAGAAATATTAACTCCATATCAAAATGGAGTCTTGTTGAAATATTAACATGGTAAATAGAGAGGCGGGGAGGTTGGGGGAAGATTCTCCAAGGCTAAGTTGAGGAGTTTTGATTTCATGTCCTAGGCAGTAGGTGGCTACTATAAAGTATTTGATCGTGAGCAGGGAATTTTGGAAAAAACAAAAGAGCTGCACTGTCACATGAGAAAATGGCAGACAGTGAAGCAGAGAGGAGGAAGGTCTGACTTTAAGGAGAAAGCCACTGGGAAGACAGATTATGGTTCCTTTTCTCCTTTCTTGATTCACAGCCAGTGGAGATTAGTGGAGCAATCGAGGAGGAATTCACTGTGGCCCGACTCTACATCAGTAAGATCAAGTCAGAAGTCAAGTCTGTGGTTAAGAGGTGCCGGCAACTGGAGAATCTACAGGTTGAATGTCACCGAAAAATGGAGGTGACTGGGCGAGAGCTCTCTTCCTGTCAACTGCTCATCTCCCAGGTGAGGGACCAAGGATTGAGGGTCTTTTGTAGGGGATAGAAATCTTCCCCTACTACCAATGTGGCTAGAAAAATTCACTACTTCCTACCTCTAGCCAAAATCTTACGGTAACCTGAGGCCAGGGGAACATTAGCAGAGAGAAGTAATAGGGATTCAGGTGGTAAACTGAAAGCTCATAGAGTATGAACACCTAGGCTGGTGGCTTCTAAAGGCAGTGTCTCTGGAGTACAATTTTCCCAGAAGAGTACATAGCAAAATGCAAAGGACTAAGGCTGTATTAGGAAGGTTAGGGGAAAACGTTTGAACTCTCCAAATATGTCCCTGAACCTCTGTTTTTACCCTTATTCTTCTGTTTCTGATTCTCTGATTCTTCCCCTTCACCAGCATGAGGCTAAAATCCGATCCCTGACTGAGTACATGCAGAGCGTGGAACTGAAGAAGAGGCATCTTGAAGAGTCCTATGACTCCTTGAGTGATGAGCTTGCTAAATTACAGGCTCAGGGTGAGACCTTCCTCCTGTTTCCCTCACTACATCTTGGCACTTGGGGGAATCGTTCGTGTGTGCTCGTGCATGTGCTCGAGTGCGTGCGTGTGCGTTTGCGTGTGCGTGTGTGTGTGTGTGTGTGTGTGTGTGTGTGTGTGTGTGTGTATACCTCTGATTTCTTTATGGTAGGTAACTGGAAGAGAGGAAACCCCTTCCACAATGCAGATCTACCACTGTTGTACAATTTACAGCTTTAGAGTAGCCTGAGGCACTGAGAGGTTAATGGAATTGCCCAAGATCAAGAATTGCAAATGTGAACCCAGGTCTACCAGACTCTGAGGCCAGCTCTCTATTCATTACATATATTACACATTCTCTTCAGGGAGGAAGCATAATTCTCCACAAGTTCCAAAACAATCAGCCCCAGGCCTAGACATTAAAGTTCTGGTCAGAAACTGTAGATGTTCATTTTCATGCTAATCAGGTATCATTTGCATGAGGTTTAATCTGTATCAACCCCAGGCCTTCCCCGGCCCGACTGTATCAAATTAGAACATTCTAAATTGGAGAAATCTATTTTGGGGCCCATTGAATCAGTATCCATCCCCACCTTCACAGCAGCTTTTATAAAAAAAGAAACGAGTTATTTTCCTGGAAGAGGCAGATTCAATGTTAATTCCTTCCCTCCTCCTCCTCCTCAGAAACTGTGAATGAAGTAGCCTTGAAGGACAAGGAACCAGACACACAGGATGCTGATGAGGTGAAGGTGAGGGAGAGGGGAGGGGGGAAAAGATGGGGAAGCTGCCAGGCTTTGGCAGAGTGAAGGGCTGCTCTGGACTTCACAGTGATAAAGTATGGGGGGACATCCTCTGTTCTTAAATGGGGGGGGGGGTTATTGTTTGCAGAAGGCACTGGAACTGCAGATGGAGAACCACCGTGAGGCCCATCACCGGCAGCTGGCCCGCCTTCGGGATGAGATCAATGAAAAGCAGAAAATCATTGACGAGCTTAAGGAGTAAGGGAGCCTAACTAAGCGGATCCTGTATAAGCCCTCTGGTTATTTTGTCTTCCTTTATCACCTCCAAAGATTATTCTGAAGCTTTAAAATAAGTCCTTCACCTGTTCTCTTATTCATTCAACAAACATTTTGTATGTGAGCACTATGCCACATTCCGTGGAGGAAACCAAGAATATATTTGAAACGATTTTCAATTTGCACCTGGGGACACTAACCCCTAATTAGGCTCTGATAGCTAAAGGTAGATGGGTCAGTTCTGAACTGCTTCTTCTTGAAGCATGGCAGGAGGGAAAGATTAAAACAATTTTTTTTCCTTTCTTTATTCTCTGATATATGTTCAATGTTTACAGCCTGAATCAGAAGCTGCAGCTGGAGCTAGAAAAACTGCAGGCTGACTATGAAAAGCTCAAGAGTGAGGAGCACGAGAAGAGCATTAAACTCCAGGAGCTGACGTGAGTATGCCTGCAAACCTCTGCATGCACGAACACGTGAGCTGGCATCTATGCTTTCATTTATGAATGTGCCCATCCACTAGACACACTTGCCCACATATGTCTGTAAAGACGGGATAATTTGGTGGGGAGAAAGGAGGAGGGGGAAAATGGGTCAGTGTCATAAACAACTTCTAACTACCTTTTCCAAATATCTCGTGATGTTTATATTGCTGAAGATTTCTCTATGAGCGACATGAGCAGTCCAAGCAGGACCTCAAGGGGCTGGAGGAGACTGTCGTGAGTAATTTTGTCCATGGCTTTGGGAAATCAGTATTCTTTGATTCATAATCTTTATTAAGATACCTATACTTCTACTCAGGAGTACCTGAGTTCAAATCCAGCCTCAGACACTTGACACTAGCTGTGTGACCCTGGGCAAGTCACTTAACCCTCATTGCTCTGCCAAAAAAAAAAAAAAAGATACCTATACTTCTAAAAGGGAGAGATCTCCGGTCTTTGCCCTCAGACTCCTTCCTGAACCTAATTCTCCTCTCCCTTTTTCAAACTCTGGGGTTAAATGGATGTCTCTCATCAGGAGACAGCAGAGAGTTCAGTGTCTCACTTTGGTTCACAGAAGTGATGCATCTGATTTTCTAGCTCTTTAAAGACTTTTTTCCCTCCTTTTTTAGGCCCGGGAACTCCAGACCCTCCACAACCTTCGCAAGCTGTTCGTTCAAGACGTCACGACTCGAGTCAAGAAAGTGAGTGCCATTTCCAGTGTCTTCCTATTCCTAATCTCTCTCCTCTCCCTTGTATTGCCCAAGAGTCCATTATGTCAAGTTGGGCTGACTCAGTCTGGACAAACTGCTGATCAGGTTGTCTCCTGATCTGTCCTGATACTATACTCCTTTCTACCCAAGAGTGCAGAAATGGAACCCGAGGACAGTGGGGGGATTCACTCCCAGAAACAGAAGATTTCCTTTCTTGAGAACAACCTGGAACAGCTTACAAAGGTTCACAAACAGGTATGGCTGGGGGAAAGAGGATTATAGGGTTTCCTGATGACAGTTTTCCTGGCTAGTTACCCCTGACTTGGTTGCTTATTGGGCTGAAGACAAACCTAGTTTGCTTTCTTTTTCTCCTCCTGTCCCTAAAAATACTATCTTTATATTTGGCTTTGTTTCCCCCTTTCTTTCTTTTTTCTTTTTATTTTTTGTGGGGCAATGAGGGTTAAGTGACTTGCCCAGGGTCACACAGCTAGTAAGTGTCAAGAGTCTGAGGCCTTGTTTTCCCCCTTTCTTCCTCCCATGACTGTTGTTTACTTTTCTAAACATTGCAATTCCTTTCCTACTAAATATGGAAATCCTTGGCTCCATCTTGGGGAGAGGAGTTGGGGTGACCTGGAACAAAGAGAAATGGGTTGAAACTGCAGCAAGAATTTCATTTGGGCTTTAGGAAGAATATCCTAACAGGTGGGAGATAAACATGGAAACAAAGGAAGCTGTGTATCCTCTTAGGATACAAAGGTATCCTAGGCTTGAGGGAGGGAGTCAGGAGAATGAACAATATGACTCCTAGATAGTTCAACCAGCCTGAGGCAGGAGGCTAGTCCATGACTCTTGTATGTTAAGTTGCTGCCTTTCTGTCCCCCCCTCCTCTCTGCTGCGGCTTCTTAGCTGGAAGACTGGGTGTCCAAGGTATGGGGGAGGAGGAGGGAGAGAAAAAGGGAATGGCCCGGAGGAATCAGGACAGGAAATGTTTGGTGTATTCAAAGCAGGGATACTCTCCTCTTACTTCCAAGATATTTCAGCCTTACTGGTTGGCTTCAGCTGTTGACTAACGGGGACTTTTACCATTCCAAACAATGTCCTCCACTTTGTTCCTCTCCCGTGGTGTGAAGGCAGATTCCATTCCCCACCCCAGGCAGTAGGCCGCTATTGTTCATCTATAGCGTTAACCTATTCGTTTACTTTGCATCAGCAAAAGGCTTTATTGTGCTTTCTCTCTCAGTCCCCTTAGAGACAGAACATTTCCTGGAAGAGGATGTTCCCTTCTCTTGCTGTAGTCACAGAATTCTTTCCCCATCCCTCTCTTGCCTAGCGCAACTTGAGGGTGTGTCCCAATCAACAAAATTAAATCTACCTGGAATGGCTAGTTTCGTGTCTAACACTAACAAGATATTCCCTAAAGGAAGAGGATAGGAAAGAGGAACTGGCAACAATTCTCCAGGCTACATCCCTGTTACAAAATAGGAGCAAACTGGTGAATCAGTGAGACAATGTTGCTTGTAATCTACACTTAATCTGAAGTCAAAACCATTCAGAAATCTTTGCTGTTTTAATTCCCTTTCTCCACCCTACCCACCTCCCAATCCTGCTGCATTTTTATTCTCCTAGAGCCCCACTAATCCCCATTTCTTTGTCTCCCTGTGCATTTTTTTCAGTTGTGTGGAATGTGGTGAAAAAATTGGAGGGGGGGGTGTCTTTTTAGTTTGCTGGGAATGATTTTATTTGTTCCAGCTGTCCCCTAGCCTTATCTACCAGGGCAGGGAAGCCCCAGGAGACCCTCTAATATGGTGGCAAAGTGCCCAAGGCTGTAAGAATTCAAACATTTTCTTTCCTCCCTGTGGGGCTCTGTTTGTGTGAGTGTGTGTGTATGGAATGGGGGGGTGTCGGGAGGTGGTGAGTGCTCATGGCTTCTGCTCTGCATTGCACTTGACCTTGTAGCTGACTCTTCTTGCCATTTTACAACTCGCCTCTTCCCCTTAGCCTCCCCTCCCCCAACAGCTGCTGTGTTTTGCTGCCTCATCCTCCGCATGCCCACACTTCTTATCTTTGCCTGTGGGTATTTTACCTGTTATTTTCAACCCTGAAGCACTGGATTCCCATTCCTTATAGTAGCCGTGGGACTGGAGAGACAGGAAAAGGATAGGACAGTGTAACTAACGGGCAGTGAGTATGGCTATTTGGTGCTAGTACCGCCTTTTATTCCTGACCTCCAGCTAACAGGGGTGTTTGAGGAAGGAAGCAGGGCCTAGGTTGGTTGAAATCATGTGGTATTCTTTCTCCTCCATTTCCTGACTCCCTTTTTTCTCTCTTTCAATTTATTCCTCTGTCTCTCTCCTGGTTTCTTTTGGCCTCTTTTCCCTTTCCTTTGCCCACCCCACAGCTGGTTCGTGACAATGCAGATTTGCGCTGTGAGCTTCCTAAGCTGGAGAAACGACTTAGGGCTACGGCTGAGAGAGTTAAGGCCCTGGAGGGCGCACTGAAGGAAGCAAAGGAAGGCGCCATGAAAGATAAGCGCAGATACCAGCAAGAGGTGGACAGAATCAAGGAAGCTGTGCGCTATAAGAACGCCGGCAAGCGAAACCACTCTGCTCAGATTGGTGAGTGGTGGGGAGAAGGCAGGGTTAGGGAGTGGGGTAGGCATCCTCAGGCACCAGGACAAGTGGGCTTCACAGCAGTCTTGCCCACATGACAGGGCTGGCCTCCTGGATAGCCCCAGCTCTTGGGAAACTAAGACAGCTCTTGCTCCTGCGTGCCATCTGGATGGCCTCATGTACCCCCTTCCCTGCGAGGCCAGATAAGGCCCCAGGATTTCATTCTGCCAGTCACTTTTCACAATGGAAGGATGTTGCTGTTTTCCCTCAATGGAACCAGTAGAAAGAAAAAAACAAAACAAAAACAATAGATTTCTTCAAAGGCCATTCAAGCCAACCCTGGGGAAAGAATAACTTCAAAGGGTAAAAAGTAAGGGTTAAGAGGCAGCATCCTTAGTATTTGGGTCCTCCGTCTTCTCTTTAACCACAGCCAAACCAGTCCGGCCTGGCCACTACCCGGTCTCTTCACCCACCAATCCCTATGGCACCAGGAGCCCTGAATGTATCAGCTACACAAACAATCTCTTCCAGAACTACCAGAATTTATACCTGCAGGCTGCACCTAGTGCTACTTCAGACATGTAGTGAGTAACCACGGTTGGGGTGGGGTCCCTGTCCAATGTTCAGGAGGTCTTAGTTCCTATAAGACAATGATCAGGCAGAATCCCCAAGACTTTTATTATTTATTTATTTGTTTGTTTTTGTGGGGCAGTGAGGGTTAAGTGACTTGCCTAGGGTCACACAGCTAGTAAGTATCAAGTGTCTGAGGCTGGACTTGAACTCCAGTCCTCCTGACTCCAGGGCTGGTGCGACACCTAGCTGCCCCCACTCATTTTATTTTGAATAACTTTGTTTTTGACCCTGTCTCTTGTTCTCTTCCCCTGACACACCCCACAACTAACCTAATCATAAACTGGATAAGAAATAGGTACCAGCCTTCCAAGCTAAAGGTTGTGTTCCTAAATTCTTGCTTTGGAGAGCCTTCACCACCTTAATGTTAGGATATTATTTTATTCCTGGGGGTAGGGAAGATAGTGGTCTTAAAGCTTGGAGAGGAGCTAAGATGGCATTTGCTCTCCTCTACCCTTCCCATCCAGCTTTGGTAACTCCTTTGCCAGCGGTGGAACATCCTCCTCCAGTGGTAATCTGGCTTCCTACCAGAAGCTAAACATGGATAATGGTAAGATGGAGGGGGCATCTGTTGTTCAAAAATAACTAGGAATCAAGGATTCCATGCTGAAGGGGAGGCAGTTTGGGAGAACCAATAAGAACAAGGGACCTTGGAATCCCTCTCTCTCCAGTACCATCCCAAATCTCTTGTCATCTCTGGGTCTGAGACCCTCCTCTTTTGATTCGTCCCTTACTATCCATCCTAATCCCTTCTTCCTTACATTATGGGGAAATTGGGTGGGGGGCTGGGGTAGGGGTTCTTAGAAATTCTTCTTTAAAGAATTACACCCTCTTGCACACCAATCCAATTAGAGATACCTATCTCCGTGAGCAGGAGACAGGGAAATCCTTTTATAGAGGACTGATAGGGATGGTCATCTGATAGTGGAAAGTTCCCTTATTGGGGGAGGACCATCCCACACTGGTAGTGGCTGGGGGAAATTGGGTGAGGGGCGGCTCCAGATCTCTCAAACCATCTCTCTCCCCCTCGCACCACAAAGGCAGCAGCCACACCTAATCTTATCTCCCCAAGGGGTGGGGGAGACTGGAATGAAAGGTGGTGGTCCTGGAGCTAAATCAATCCGGATCCTGTGCCACTTATCTCTTTAGGTGTGTCTGTCCTTTGGTTTAGTTTCTCAAGGAAAAGGTTCTTTGATTCATCCCAGAAAACTTCTGAGGTACCCAGAGGCCCATAACACTTAGGATCCTCCACACCCAAGGAAATTAGGTGGAGCTCAATTGTAATAGGAAGTGCTCAAGGACTTCCAAAGGGACAAGGGGGAAAAATCTTAGGAAATTGTTACTCAATGCCCTAACCTCCTTGTTTATTTCCCTTTGTCTCCTCTACTCGTGATGATTGATTTCTCCAGGAAATGCCACAGACATCAATGACAACAGGTACAGAGGGTGTCTTAGGGTGTCTCTTCTGTGAGTGGGGGGATGAATCAGGGGTATGCTGGAGCTACTTCACACCAAATCTATTCTTAAATTTTTAGTATAAGCATTTAGATCTCAGAAAATTGGAAAGTGCTACAACTTGGGGCTTGATTTATTGTTTGTTGATTGTCTAGATTTAAGAAAGAAATGGAAAAAATATTAATTTTTTCATGGAGACCCAGTTGTTAAACATTTACCAGCACACCCCTGAGAGGAGTCCTTAAATTTCCTATTTCTCTCATGGAAGTTCCCTGGATAATGCCGTATAAAAGGTTGGAGGGGAATACTGGGTGTGGGCCACTAAGACCATTCTTCCCTCTACTGTGGCTAGTAAGGTTATTGCAGCCCTATCCCTACCCTCCCAGTACTTGAGCCAAAATTGAACCTATTTCAACAATATGGTCTGGCAATGAAATTTACGTTCTCATTTCACCTCTACCATGAAATGCAACTTTGGGCAAGTCTATTATATCTGGAATCTGAGAACCTGGATTTGAATTACGGCTCTGCTATTTACTACCCATATCATTAAATCTCTCAGGTCTTCAGTTTCCTCATCTGTATAGGGGAAGCTACCTTCCTCAGATTCTAAATCTATGATCCTATGGACAGTCCTGGTCTTTATGGTATTATCTGGCTATTCTATTCTTTAGGAGTGACCTGCCCTGTGGCTGTGAAGCTGATGAACAGGCTAAGCTTTTCCCCCTTCATCAAGAGACAGCAGCCAGCTAATCCTCCCCCATGAACTGATGCATACCTGCACTTTGAGGTAACTTTAGGATCTAACAGAGACTAGCTTCAGTTTGCTCCCCTTCCTGCCTTTTTTTTTTTTTTGCAGGGCAATGGGGGTTAAGTGACTTGCCTAGGGTCACCCAGCTAGTAAGTGTTGTGTCTGAGGATGGATTTGAACTCAGGTCCTCCTGAATCCAGGGCCAGTGCTTTATCCACTGCGCCACCTAGCTACCCCTCCCCTTTACTTCTACAACACTTCTCTTACAGCTCCAAACTGTTGACTCTCCATAGGAAGATTTCTGCCTTCCCCTTTCAGATGCTGCACATAGGCTGCCTTGTCTTTACATTCATTCTCTTGGCCTACTTAGGTGGAAATTGCTCTAGACACAGTGCCACTAGGGGTCACTAGTACATGGCCAATCAGTGAATCTGGGCAAAGAGGGTAAAGAGATTTTTAAAGGCACAACATTGAGTTAAGAGAATTCAAGGACTGGAAAAGACCTTGAGAGATCATATAATTCCTATATCTACATTGTTTTATAGGCCCATTTTATTTTATTTTATTTGCGGGGCTATGAGGGTTAAGCGACTTGCCCAAGGTCACACAGCTAGTAAGTGTCAATTGTCTGAGTCTGGATTTGAACTCAGATCCTCCTGAATCCAGGGCCAGTACTTTATCCACTGCACCACCTAGCTGCCCCTCTACATTATTTTAGATAGACTTTCTATATCCTGAACTAAGAAATCTTTAGAAAAAGAGCCTTACCCCACATCTTGTTTCCTACCAATGACCTGTTGGAAATTCCCTCTCTGGTCTCTTTCCCTTCAACTTCAAATGAATGGCCCTCCTCCCCCATTTATTTTCACTTTGTTGGGGGGGGGGGCAGGGAACAGGAAACACCACTTCACCTTTTTAGAGGCTGCCTGTTCAAAGCTTTCTGATTCATGGCCATGTCCTTACATGTTCTCTACATAACTCTCCTAGGTCTCTAGACCCTAGGTTCTTTCCTTTTCACCTGGATTTTCTGAAAGGTCTCCCTCAGATTCAGAACTTGCTAAAGTGACAAAAGGCTTTTCTTGGGCTATCATAATGATCCCTTGGGACCATTAACAGAGAAAATATTGGTAGTCTATCAGATGAATTAAAAAAAAGAAACATTTTACATGCCAAATACACATAAGGCACTCTACTAAGTGCTGGGGATAGAAAGATGAAAGTAAAATAATCCTTTTGCTCAAGGAAATTTACAGTCTTGCTTAAGCCAGGGCAGCAATCCAGGTCAAGTACCCCCAGAAGGAGCTCAACTAGAAATTTACCCAGGATAGGCAAGCTCAATCTTATACAAAATACTGGAAAGACAGGGGAAGAACTATGAACTAAAAAGGAGGCATTGGGGGATTTCAGGGGTGAACAAAGGTAGGGAGAAATGAGAGAAAAAAAGACCAAGAATTGATGGAGTCTATGTATATTGGCATTACGCCAAAAATCTGTGACATCAGTATACCTACTCCTTTTTGAATCAAAAAACTTGAAGTGCTTTTTAAGGCTGGGCTGCAGAGTGATCCCACTTTCTTTTTCTTCCCCAGTTTCTAAGAGGGATTGAGGCCTCTCCTCTCAGCATGCTGCAAACCTGTGGTCTCTGATACTAACCCCTTTCCCCAATCCTCGTTGTTCAACTGTATCATGTTTGGTGTCTTTCTCTTGTTCTCTGTATATCTCTGTGTACTGTATATCAAAACTGCTGCTATGTCTTTTTTTTCCACTGTCTTACTCTTGAAGTTATCTAATGATGTATCTAGCAACTTTTTATGCATAGTCTACCCCACTCCCTTGGGGTAGTAAGGAGGAAGGTGAAGGTTTCTTCTCTCTCATATATCTGTCTTTCACACTGAGTGGTATTAATCACTGAGTTGGGGTCACTGGTAGAGGGGTCAAATGGTAAAGAAGAAAAAAAGGAAGCTAGAGGCCCATGGCCTTTCTTATTAAAAAACAAAGCCTTAAGTTGAAGAATGTTTTGGCTTTATAACAAGTTACAAAAACACTCTTTTTTTCCATAGATTTACTGAGTAAAGGTGATTAGAATTCCTACCCCCTGAGGATTCCAGATATTTACCTCTGTCCTCCAAAATTTGTGTGTCTCTTTCCCTCTATTGTTCTCTGGGCACTGAAAACATAGGTGGCTGAAATCACTATCTCCTCCTTTATTTCTGCCCTTTGTACATGCCACCCTAAAGTTTCTGCCCAGAATTTCCAGAACAACACTATAGTGATGGAGAAGCAGGGGACTTGATCCCTTCAACCTTTCTTCGCAGAGCCTGGCAAATAACTGCTTGTCTCTATTTTTTAAACCATAGTTGATAGAGAACAGGCAAATGGTATTTGGCATTGTCTGTCCTCTTGAATTTCTCCCAGGGTAATGGGGTAAACAGGCAGGGAAATTTCTTGCACCTATTTGCAACACCAACCTCAAGGTGTGGAGGAGGTGAGCTGGATCCCTTTCTCTTTGTTCCATATTATGCTGCCTTATGCTCTCGCCTCTTTCCCCCTCCCCTCTTGGTTTGGGGTTTTCTAGTTATCAGAAGAATGATTTATTCCTCCCAAGCTGGGGGCAACAATTTCTCCAGATTTCTATTTTCTGTTTCTTCAGCAAGAATCCTGTTCAAAGAGAGCACTGTAAGGAAGAAGGGAGGGTAAATTGTAAGGAAGTCGAGCTTGAAGGCTTAATATCTAGGAGCTCCAACTACACCCTCCCTTAGCCCAAACAGCAACTGCCACTGGATAGAAGAAAGGGTCAGAATTTTGGTTTGGTTATGGTCTCTTTCTTCCATCCAACTCTGCCTATATGCAAGTAGTTTTGTAGATAAGTGCAAGATTGGAGGGCTTAGACCACTGACTAGAAAGAAAACTAGATTTCTCTTTTTCTCTTAAGGGTCACCAGAATAGTCTAGAACCTTGTAATGCAAATCTTACCTACAGGGCTGTTCTACAGCCTAAAGTCCCTTCTTCCAACCTTTTCGGGTGGCCTCAACAGTTAAGACTTGGGGAGGAATCAAGGAAGAAAACGGGTGTTTGCTCTCTAGACAGGATAAAGAAACCACTTAGACGACTTTCTAAGGCAACTCTAAGGCATAAATCCAGGACAGAAAGGAGAACTAACGCTTCTCAAATAAAACAGCCACATCCCTACTTCTATCAATCAGTAGGAGATTGTAGAACTAAATATTCCTCCCAACACAAACCCACATCCTTGAGGCAAAAGGAAAAACTAGGTGTGGGGGGAAAGAGAAGACCATCTATAGCCATATCTCTTAAGATTACAGAATTTAGTAGACTCTAATTAGAGCTAAGGGTGGGTAAGATAGAGTCTACAACTACATGAGAGGTAACGTTGAAGAAAATCACACACTGTTAAAGGAATATGGGTTAAGTCCCTGACCAAATGAAAAACCACTTTAGTAAAGGGACTTCATGCCAATATTCGCCACCAGGGGACCCGAGTACAGTATGTCTTATGTAATAGTGCCATTTAATTATTCTTTTAAGGAAGCAGACGAGTTAGGAAGGCATGGTGTGGGGGGAAGACGGGTGTGCAAATAGGGTTAGTGGAAGAAGGGCTGGGAATGTATCATTCGCTATACACACGCACGCAACAGAAAAAATCATCCTTCCATGAAGGCCTCATCCTGCATCCTCTGCATCCTCCTCCTCCTCCTCCTCTTCCTCGCGTCATCCGTCCCCTCCCTCTCCCAAAGTCTGGGTCACAGCATCTGGCTGGCCCACCCACATCTGCCAAACGTTGCATGTCGGAGTGGAAGAAAACACAACACAAACCCCAGTGTCTATTAAAGTACGAGCGGGTATCTTTAAAAATAAAGCGAAAACGTTAACCTTTCTCTGGTCTGCCTACGTGTTTTCCGGGGGAGAAGGGGGAAGGTGGGGAGGAGACTGGACGTAAACCTTGGGGAAGGAGAAGGGCACTTACAACCGGCGCCCCAGCCTCAGGGAGGCCCTCCTCCCCTTGGGGGCCCCCGCAGGATCGCCTAGAGCACCCGGGCTGGTCGGGAATGGCCCACCTCCCGCAAGCCAGCCCGCGGCCTCGCGCTCCCCGCCAGCGTGCACGCTCGCTCGCGCCCGCTCCAGGTGAGAGGATGACGTATTCGCGTCACGGGACTGGGTGCGAGGAAGACGGGAGGGAGGAGGTGCAGTACCCCGGATCCGCGCCGGCGCGTTCCCTTCATCGGGGCCCGCAGACAGTCTCCCCCCACCTCGCCCGTCCTCCCGTCACGTGACGGCGGTGCAGGTGAACAACACTTCCGGGGGTGGGCGCTAGCATCGCTACTCCTAGCTCGGGCTCCGGCTCCGGCAGGTTCGCAGGGGTCAGGCTATGGCGTCCTCCTCCGCCTCGTCGGCCACCGTACCGGCGGCGACAGCGGGCCCGGGCCCGGGTTTCGGCTTCGCCTCCAAGACCAAGAAGAAGCATTTCGTGCAGCAGAAGGTGAAGGTGTTCCGGGCCGCTGACCCGCTCGTGGGCGTGTTCCTGTGGGGCGTCGCCCACTCGGTGAGACTCTGCCCCCCTCGTCCCTCCCCTCCCCCTTCCGGATTGTGCCCTGGAGCCTCTCCCCTCCCGGGGGCGCTCCCGGGCCTCGGGTCCCTCTCCTTTCCCCTCCCCCTCTCCAGTTCTGATCGTCCGGGTTTCTGCGAGGAGGGGACGGGGGCGGGCTGGGGAGGGTCGGGTCCGGTGGGCAGGGGCATTCACGCTCCTCTCCCTCCTGCTTTCTAGCCCCGGTCCTTGACTCCGAAGCCTCTGGCTTAGCCTGGGTGAGCTCCAGGTTACATGAGTCACCTAACCTCTGGGTGTCCCCACAGTGGTCCGGAGGTACAGCATGGCAGGGATGCGGTGCCCACCTCCCCTTTCCAGCCTGGTTTCGAGCTTAGCTCTAACTCTCTTAGCAGCTTCTATGACTGCAGCTTTGAAACGTGGGGTCTTGCGGGGGGAGGGGAGGCTGTTCTGTCAGCTTTTTTGCGGGGAGAGGGGCACTCAGTTTAGCTCAGTGCATGACATAGAGTAGGATCTTATTAAATGTTTATGGATCTTGAAGGGAAGGACGATGAAGAATGTTCTCTTTAGGAAATGAGAGAAACATCTGCCATTCCTTTCTCCCCAACTCCTCTGTAAAACAGATAGGAAAGGGGTTAAGATTTCAGTAAGAAATAGGGAAGAAAATTAAGTTTTTCTCGAGCACACCCCCCCCATTCCTGTATTCCCTAATATTAGAGACTTCCATGTCTCTGAGTGCCAGGGTGGCAGAGGAGAGCAGTGTCTGGGCCCCTTGGATTAACTGTCTTCCTTTGGTATCACCTTTGGGAGAGGAGCTTCAGATTTCGACACTTTCTTTGTCTTTTTGAAAGGTAGAACTGGGGCAGCTAGTTGGTGCAGTGGATAGAGCACGGGCCCTGGAGTCAGGAGGACCTGAGTTCAAATTTGGCTTCAGACACTTGACACTTACTAGCTGTGTGACCCTGGGCAAGTCACTTAACCCCAATTGCCTCACACAAAAATGCTAACTGAAAGGTAGAACTAAAATCTCATGCCATATATTATATGGGCTTCCTATTTGCAAAAGTGCTTTGGGTCAATTAGGCAACTCTGTGGTCTCCATCAACTTCCAAGGGGCTCAGTCTGGGGTTTGTTGTGATTGATCTGCAGACCCTAGTTATGAGGAAAGTTATAGTGCTATCTCCTGCCCTTCCACTCTACCCTCACAATAAGCTTTAACAGAAGATTTTTCTTTTTAAGTGTTTGAGGTTGGGAGAAATAGGCTCCCTCCAGGATGCAGGCTCCAGCTCAGTTTTCCTTTCAAGGCTCAGATGAGTTGTCTCTTGAACATATGTCTTAATGATGATTCAGCTCATAGCACAGCAGGTGGAAGGGATGGCTTAATCTTAGGGAATAGCAAGTTATTTTTCTGGAGGAGTATGTGCCTTTTCCAACTAAATGAATTGCCACTGCAGTATAGAGGATTTAGATTAAACATTTTTCTCTTGGTGATGTTGGGGGAGGGGATGGATGTCAACTTGAGAGAGGGAGGAGAGAAAAAAATAAAATCAAATGCATTTCTTCCTTTGGAGAGCCTTAACATAGGAAGTTACCTCTCACAGTCCCTTTCATTTGGTAGACTAAGCAACGCATAGATTCCAACACATTATTTGGGGTAGAGAGAAGAATAAGGGAGTGGGAAGGTAAACCACTTTGTCCTTAATGAATGTGCTCCTAATGAGTTTGCAATTCCTGGCTGCCAGGAGTTCTCTGGAAATCAGTTGCTCTTTTTTTTTTTTTTTTTTTTTTTTTGCTTACACCTTCAAGATTGGGGGACCTTTTACAGAGAATTAGGTCAGAGTAGGTAGAACTAAGGAGAGAAATGTGCAAAACATTTTTATTATTTATAGTCTTATCCTGAGTCAGCCTAATCCATGCTTTTATTCATTGTCTCTATGTTCTGGATACTGGGTTTGTTGAATAGACTGGTCACTGCCATTAGCAATTGTTTGTAGTTACTAGATCCTTCTCCCTTCCCCTCTGCTCTTGCTTCCCTTATCTCTACTCAACTGAAATGACTGCATTTTAAAAACTGGAACAAATATCTGTTTACCTTCAGTGTCTTGAGGCTCTCCAGTGTTTTCTTTTTCTTTAGAATTTCTCACAGCTTTTAAAATAAACCTGAGAAGCTTAGTGGGTTTGACTGATAAAATGACTGTGTGTTATGGGCATGAAGTTGCATGGTGTGGATCGAGTGGAGTGCTTTGGGTAAAATTTGCCCACTTTTGTGGTCAATATGAGGGAATAGAGATTCTGTTTTTCCCTCTGTTAGCACACCTAGATTTTTTTTTTTAAGAGATGAGGTTTAAACTGCTTGTTTTTCCCCATCCCAATCCTTCCTCATTACCACTTACTGTATCCTTGTTTGATTTTCCATTAGATCAATGAGCTTAGCCAGGTCCCACCCCCTGTAATGTTGCTTCCAGATGACTTTAAGGCTAGCTCCAAGATCAAGGTCAACAATCACCTCTTCCACAGGTGAGTGAGGTTTCTTCCTTCCTCTTTCCCTATGTAAGTTGGGGGGATCTGTCATTACCTCTCTCATAAGTCAGAAATATTTAAAACTTCAGAAGAGAGCCCTAAGACTTAAAATCTTAGAATAATAGAATCTTAATGTTGGAAGAGTTCTCTACCTGTAAGGGTTTTACCTGGAAGAAACGTTTAGTGATATTCCTTCTTTACTTGTGCAAGACCACCAGTAGCAAATAACAGATCATCAGTCTGGTCCTTAGAGTCCTCATGTTAACTCAGGGTGACTAACTTACCTGATCTGTGGTATATGCTACTGTTAAGATGAGTGTTCACCCCTCAACCCACACTCCAGGGAGAACCTGCCTAGTCACTTCAAGTTCAAGGAGTATTGTCCCCAGGTCTTCAGGAACCTTCGAGATCGGTTCGGTATTGATGACCAAGACTACCAGGTAAGGAATCCCTAGTGGGTTGGTTTCTCCTAACCAGCAAATGAAAGGAGGGGAGCATGGGTCTTTGAAACCAAATTTGGTTCTGAATTTGCTATGATATTTTCTATTATCTCCCTTGGGCTGTATGCTTCTACTCCTATGTATTTTCATTTGATCATTTTACTTTCTTTTGGTAGTAAAAGAAGGGTCTCCATCTCTGACTCCTGTTACATTTCCCAGGTCTCTCTTACCCGAAGTCCCCCAAGTGAGAGCGAAGGCAGTGATGGTCGATTCCTTGTTTCCTATGATCGAACTCTGGTCATCAAAGAGGTTTCTAGTGAGGACATTGCTGACATGCATAGCAACCTCTCTAACTACCACCAGGTTGGAACTTCAAATTCCGCTACTCTTCCCCACAAATGTTGGCGTTGCTGTGGCCCCAAAAGACTACCCGGTGCTTTTTCTCTTCTATATAGACTACTTTTTTTTCTTAAACACACAGATGTGTGGACTGTTGGGGCAGCTAGGTGGTACAGTGAATAGAGCACCAGACCTGGAGTCAGGAAGATGAGTCTTTCTGAGTTCAAATCTGGCCTCAGACACTTACTCAGACCCTGGGCAAATCACTTAACCCTGCTTACCTTAGTTTGCTTATCTGCAAAAATGAGATGGAAAAGGGAATGGCAAATTACTGCAGCATCTTTGCCAAGGAAATCCCAAATGGGGTCACAAAGAGTAGGACATGTCTGAAAAAAATGACAACATGGACTGTCATCTTAAAGTATATATCAGTGCCTGGTGATGTAGACAAAGAATTGTGGCCATATTTCCTTCCCTCTGGGAGCTTACAGCCTAAGATATGCTGTTTTAGACATAGATATGGCATAGTATAAGCAATAGATGAATTTAGGATCAGTCAATAAAATATTAACATCAAACACCTCTCAGGGGTAAGGGGGTATTGAGGATATGACCATGGTCATTTATGGTACAGAATGAGTCCAGGGAAGCTATCTCCTCTCTTGAGATCAGTTGAGTTATCAGGTGGTGATTGTCACATTTTTTTTTTGGCCCCTGGAACATGTTCTAGAGCTGTCAAAAACACTTTACCAGTGGGGCAGCTAGGTGGCGCAGTGGATAAAGCACTGGCCTTGGATTCAGGAGGACCTGAGTTCAAATCCAGCCTCAGACACTTGACACTAGCTGTGTGACCCTGGGCAAGTCACTTAACCCTCATTGCCCCACAAAACAAAAAAACAAAAACCAAAAACACTTTACCAAATCATCTTGGTTCTGTTTGTCACTAATGAAAAATCTGGAAAATGGAAGAATGGAAAAAGTGCTACTTCTAAGGAAGCACAAATGCCTTAATTCTAGAATCAAAAGCATAGGTTCTGTCCTTTGTGAATATTATTTTTGCCCTAAATCAATCCATTGAGGAGTTTCATTGTTCTAAAAGAAAGAGCTGGGGCAGCTAGGTGGTGCAGTGGATAAAGCACCAGCCCTGGATTCAGGAGGACCTGAGTTCAAATCTGACCTCAGACACTTGACACTAGCTGTGTGACCCTGGGCAAGTCACTTGACCCTCATTGCCCTGCAAAACAAAACAAAACAAAAAGAAAGAACTTAGGCTGGATCCAGAAATCTAAGTTATAGATCTCACTGTCATCACCTGGAACAATCTAGCAAATCCCTTTTCACTTAGAACTTTCCAGTTGTGATAGAAGAATAATATATCAGAAGGGTCTATATTGCAGAATTGTTTGATAAGTATGAACATTTAAATAAAAGATATTGTGGAACAAATGGAAATTAGAGAATTTCAAGAGCAGTAGGAATGATTAGGGCCATTTCTAGGAGGCTTGGTCCCTATGGTCCCCTCTTCTAGGCACAGCCAAGTTTCAGGCTAGAGTTTTTTTCCCCCTTAGGAGAGGGGGAAAAAAACCACAGTGTCTGGATTTCTTTTGCTGAGAGTTTCCCAGGTGGGTCTCACTGTTCCTTTTCTCTGATTTTTTTTTCTTCCATATCCTCATCTCCCTGGCGCTCCCATCCTAGTATATAGTCAAGTGCCATGGCAACACGTTGCTCCCCCAGTTCCTGGGAATGTACCGGGTGAGCGTTGACAATGAAGACAGCTACATGCTTGTAATGCGCAACATGTTCAGCCACCGACTCCCTGTGCACAGGAAGTATGACCTCAAGGTAAGGGGGTGAGGAAGGTAAAGAGAAACAGGAAGGGGACTGGAAGAGGAGCTAGAAGATTCATCCTGTAGAAAAAGCCAGTGTCAGTGAAGTGGTGAGGTTCCCAGGGGAACAGCAAAAAAGGGAACTGCTTTGAGGAGCAGTGTCTTCACTGGTACTTTTAGCTATTCCTTGACCAGCTCTTTCTGGATCTTTCTTTTTGCAGGGTTCCTTGGTATCCCGAGAAGCCAGTGATAAGGAAAAGGTGATGTTGTGGGTTTTGGGGTAGAGGGAGTTGTATTGTCATAGAAGGGATATCTATTCCTGCTAATGAGGGAAGAAAATGTCTTTGGTTGAAGGATTCCCACAAACTACTTTCTGCTTATAAAGAATTCTCTGGAAAGGCCTATGACCAATTAAAAAGCAACTGCTTTTTAATCACAGCTCAGCTAGATGGGGTTTCTCTGGGTGGGAAATGTTGGGGTTGTTGTAAGAGAAGAGGATAGGATATGGAACCCTGAGGAATAAATGTGTTGACTCTCCTTTCCTCATCCCATGAGTTTTCTTAGTCTAAGAGATAGGTTTCTGTTACTAGAAGAGAGATGGAAGAGTAGAGATGTGGGCAAAAATTGGATTGGAAGCTATAGGTGTGAGAATAAACGAGATGTGATTCCAGGGCTGGCAGAAGACCTGGGGTTGTGAGCAGATCCAGGTACAAACCTTGAGTAACATATCATATTGTGAGTTGATGTAGCAGAAACAGTTTAGAATGTAAACTCCTAGAAGGTCAGGATTCCTTTTCATTCTGTCTTTGTGTCAGTGCCTGGCATATAATAGGTGATCAATAAATGCTTCTTACCTTTGATTAGTTATGAAGTTATTCTTAGCCTCTGATCAGGTTTGTGTCTAGTTCTAGGCTTTGCGGTGCTTTGGGGGGAAAGGACCAGGAGGATTGGTGAGGACCTGGGAGGGCATCCCAGAGGAGTGAGAAGATGGAGCCCAGAGAAAGACAAGACTGACTGACTGACTGAGTGTGTGTGTGTGTGTGTGTGTGTAAGAGGGTTTTTCTGAGGCTGCATTGGAAAGGATTTCTCATAAAACACTTTTCTCCATTCCTCTCAGGTTAAAGAATTGCCCACTCTGAAAGATATGGACTTTCTCAACAAGAACCAGAAAGTTTATATTGGTGAGGAGGAGAAGAGAGTATTTTTGGAAAAGCTAAAGAGAGATGTGGAGGTGAGGTTTGGAGGGGTTGAGGCTATAGTGGTATCCTCTAGTCATTGCTCCAGAGGGCTGCTATGTCTTTTAGCTCTCTCTTTTGTCCCTGTCCATTTGGTTTAGGTTGGCTTCAGAGGGTGTTGGGCACTTGCAGATTCTTAGTGGGATATCCCCTCACAACTCTGGTTTGAGTTGTGAAAACAGTCCAGTTAGCTTGGACTCTGAATTGTGAAGGATCTAACTAGATAGAAGACTACCCCTCCCATTCATCCTTCATCCTCTTAGCCACTGTCTCTTTTCCCGAAGTGGGTGAAGGGGGTAGAATCCTGGAAGGGAAGGAGTGGTCTGCTTTCGCTGACACATTGGTGGGCCTTTAGTTTCTGGTACAGTTGAAGATTATGGACTACAGCCTCCTACTGGGTATCCATGACATCGTTCGAGGGACAGAGCCGGAGGAAGAAGGTCCTGGTCGAGAGGAGGAACCAGAAGGGGAGGGGGACTGTGGTATGGCAGGGCCTCCAGCTCTGGTTGGCTCCTGTGGCACCTCTCCTGAGGGGATTGGGGGCTACATCCATGCTCACCGACCCTTGGGCCCTGGCGAGTTTGAGTCCTTCATAGACGTCTATGCCATCCGAAGTGCTGAAGGTGAATAGGATGTCAGAGACAACAAAGGCTTTGGAGCTATCCTAGCGGTCAGAAAAAAATTTTAGGAAACCCTCACTCAAGGGGAGGAAAAATGAGGGGAGAGTGGTTATACTAGAGAATGGCATCCCCGAGTGGGGCTGTATCTTGCTGTTGAAGGATGGTTTTACAGAATCTCAGGATTGGAAGGGGTCTCAGAGGTCTAACAGGAAGTCCCTCTGCAATATCTGAAGCAAGTGGGGATTAGGCACATAGGCATAGATAACTACGAATAAAATAGGAAACCGCATATCAGTGTTTTGGAGCTGGGGAGAGGGGCACAGGCAGAGGTGGAAACCAGGATGATATTTTGCCTTTGACCATGTTTCCTCCTCTCCTAGGGGCCCCCCAGAAGGAGGTATATTTCATGGGCCTCATTGACATCCTGACCCAGTATGATGCCAAGAAGAAGGCAGCTCATGCAGCAAAGACTGTCAAGCATGGGGTGAGTATTCCCCATAGATGTGTAAATTCTCATTCCCACTTTAGGGCTCAGAAACTGTTGTTAGGGGAAGAGCCGAAGTTTTCTTTGGGAACCTTTTTTTAATGACCCAGGGTAGGGGAGAGGGATTGAAGAGCTGAATGTGGAAATGAGAGGAAGGATTTGGGGTGAAGGAGCGGTCCATCCCCACACCCACCCTTACCCATCTCTTTGTTTCTTAATTCTCTCTTTTCATAGGCTGGTGCAGAGATCTCTACTGTCCATCCTGATCAATATGCCAAGAGGTTCCTAGATTTCATCACCAACATCTTTGCCTAGGAGACTTCCCGGCCCTTTGTGACATCTCCTTAGACTTGGGGGAATAGGGGGAGGAAGGAGTGACAGGGCTGTAGGGGGAAGACTGGAGGAGTTAGGGGTGTCCTTCCTTAGCTAAGCCCAGGTTGCCTCTCCCCACTCCCACAGTGACATCCTCCCTGCTTCTTGTCCTAGCCATACCACCCCCGAGTCAGCTTCAGTAGGGTTTTGCTGAGAACTTTTTTTTTTTCTCTCCCAAGTGCCTTGATCTTTGTAAAATGTCAGGTTATTTTTGTAAAAATAGGAGGAGCTGGATTGGTTGGGGGGGAGGGGAAGGGTGTCTTCTGACCCTGGCAGGACCAATGACTTGACTCCAGAAGTGGCTGCAACCCGGAAAGCTTGAGCCAGGCACAGCGGCTCACTCTTCCTCTTCCAACATCTTCCCATGGACCTGGGGAAGATGTGGATGCAGCCTGTCTGTGCAGGAGGTGCTGTAGCCAGTCTTACTAGTTGAAGTGGAGGGGTGTGTGGAAGATAGTCAGCAGGCTGGCTTTTCACTGGGTTGGGGTCTTCCCCAGCCCCTCTCCCAGCATCTTGGGCACCTAAGTCCTGAAGCATCTTCACTGTCTGGGCCCGAGTTGGGGTCGTCGTCTGGTTGCTGCTACTGGATACCAGAGCCTCTGTCCCCACCTGGGCCTGGGACCATTTCATCGGGTATATCTCGGAGGCTGGAGTGAAGAAAGATTCTGGAGCTTTAGCTCACTAGATTTAATACTATTTTCCCTTTGTCTAGTTATTTCTGGGTATTGTTCCAGGGGCAGGGGAGTGACCTGGACCAAACCTGGTTATCTTTGGGGTGAATTGAACCCAGCACCATTTCTTTTTCCTCTCTCCCTCCAATTTTGTCATCAGCCTAGCCCCATTCAACCTGTCTTGTGCTGCTATTATATCTCCCAGAAATAGGTGGCATTGTCATCCCTATTCCCTACCTCCTGAGAGGAATCAGCCATAACTGCCCCTCCCTAAATCATATAGGGGTAGTCTACCTAACTGGGGTTTGAGGGGCATCAGGGGCGTATGAGCCTAGGGGAAACAGATATGGACTCGCTTTGGGGTTGAGACAATCACTCCTTCCTAGGTTTCTATGGTATTGGCCAAGGTTATGGGTCAGTGCAAGTACTCCCTGTGGGGCTAAACTGTTCTATCAATAAGAGGTAGCCCTGTGAATATTTTCACCCACCTACTTCCTTACTCCTAATTTTATTCTTCAGGAGGAAGAAACTGAAGAATTGTGTGTATGTGTGTGAGTGAGAGAGTGTGTGACTGATGTCTGATATCCACCTCCCTCTTATCCTCCTTCCAGGGGCCTGGTTGAACTTACTCCTTCCCCCTATTTTTCCCCTGTCTATATGCAATAAAACTTAGGACACCAACAACTGCCTTTCTCTAGGAATTGGTTTTCTGACCTTGTAGCTGATGCATCTGAGGCAGTGTGGGTGTCTTTATTTGTTGCAACCTTTTTTTTTTTGTAAAAAAAAAAAAAGGAAAAAAAGAATCTTGCATATTCCTATTCTTGCTGTCTTAATATAGAAGTAAATTATTAAACCTGAACTGCTTCCTCTTAGTGTCCTTTGTATTTTTGAGGTACAGTGTGTGTCAGAGGAGTGAGTACTAGGCTTGGAGTGAGTAGACATTGCCTGGATGGGAATCCCACATTAATTTACAAATGTCAGTTTTTAGCCAAAGACCAAGAACTGAATCTCTCTAATCTTATTTCCTCATCTGTGAAATGGGTATAATGCCTTTAATACTTCACAAGTTTAAAAGGATGAAATGAGCTTAAAATGCTTTAGAAACCTTAAAGTGCTGTAAAAAGTTAGCTGTTCTTGAGTGTTAGGGTTCAGAATAAGGAAGAGCAGAGAGATGAAAAATCAAGAGGTAAAAATGTAGTGCCCCAAACCTGGGGACTATTGAAGGTATACTCTGATGATCCATAAAGGAAAATAGAAAGTTTCTGGGGTGGAAGCAGGGTGGAGGAAGGGAGGGGAAGAAAAGACCTTTGGTTGTGGGGTTTGGGGGTGTTTGTTTTGTTTTGCTTTGGTTTTGCCTTAGGAATATAATAGTTTTATGTTATAATTGGAGAGGAAGCAAGTTGAAAGTATTTCTCTACTATGAGAACTTTGAGGTGCCAAATACTGAAATGGGAGGTTAATCTCCTCTGGGATCTGGGTTTCTTGGAACACAGGGCCCTACAATAAAATGCATGTGTCCTTTCAGCAGAGAGAGAAGCTGAGTAAGAAACAAATGTCAATACTCTTTCCCCAAGCTTCTTGGGAAGAAATCTGGCTGCAAGGGAGAGAGGGGGGGAGGGGAAAGGATACAGCTGGGTCCTGGGAAAGCATGCTGGAGGAAGATCAGTCATCCAGGCCCTGGGGTGGGAAAAGCAGATTGACAGTGCTCCCCCAACAGTCCCATGGGATTTCTAAAAGCCTCCTTATCTTCCTGTTTAGCCACTGGGGTGGGGGAGAGCTTTAAAAAAAAAAAAGACTTATAGATGAAAACCCTAGGGTGAACAAAAGGATACAAGGTTTTAATTTGGAAAGCAGCAGAGAGTTAGGCTGTGAATTTTGGGAGGGGTATTGGAAGGCCTGATCAGTAAATGGATTTTGAAGCCTCTTTTTCAGGGCACCTAGATCAGTTCTATTTCCTCATTTTCCCTCTCTGCTAAAGAATAAGTATGGGCAAAAGAGTTTGTAAAGTTAAATCTGGGCTTGAGCTTTGGCTTCTGGAGATTGATGGGGGTTGTTGGAGGGGACTTCTATTTAAGAACAATACAGGGTCATTTTAAAAGAATAATGGGAAAAGTGCTCAACTCAGGACCTGGAGACCTGGACTTGAATTCCCAGGTAGGTGCCTACTAGCTGAGTGGCCATGGAGGTCTCTTCCCTGGGCAGAATCCAGAGAACAATTTATAAAAGACTTAGGAATTCTGATCAAAACAGTGACCCACCATTACAAAGGGCTCATGATGAAACATGCTACCTTAGCTCCTGGTATCGAGGGGATGGATTCAGTTGCAAATCCAGACAATGTTTATGAACATGTTCGATATGGGAATTTGTTTTGCTTGATTATACTTGTTTTTAACGGAGGTTTTGTGCTTTCTCAATTGGAAGGGGAAAGAAGTGGGAGGGAGAGGTCAGATCTCTTGAAAAAAGTAAAATTTAATTTTAAAAAATTATTATTTAAAATAGAAAGGTTACTGAAATTGAATAGTTCTGAGCCTTAGACTTTTCAAATGTAAAAAAGGAATAATAATTTAGCATCTACCTTGAATAATAGATAGGGGCAAAGCTCTTTATAAAACATGCAAGTGTTATAGAAATAGGGCTGAGGGATGTATTATTATTCTCTTTATCCATTCCACCTTTATGTCTGAGTTCCCATCTGGCATGAATACTAAAAATGGGTAAATCATAGGATCATAGTCTTAAAGTTGAAAGGGACTGGCCATTTGGTCCAACCCATTCATTTCATCCATGAAGAACTGAGCCTCAGAGAGGTTAAATGATTCTTTCTCCCAGGTCACACAGTAGTGACATTTTTGCAACGAACACTCCAAAAATGGGCAAATGGTAGAAAAGGTGACTCCCTCCACCCGATTTCATAAATCTAAGATAAAGAACAGACAGGCATCTTTTAGGACCAAATAGATCATTCCCTCCATTTTGCCAACGAAACACTAAGGCTAAGAAGTCACAGCGATTCGCCCTGGGTCAATTAGGAAGTGTCCTAGGTGGCATTTGAACCCAGGTCTTTCCGGTTCAGAGTAACTTGCCCTGGATCACACAGCTAGGAAGCGCCAGGTGGGATTTGAACCCAGCTCATCCTGTCTCCCAGTCCATCCCCTTGGCCACGCTGACTCCAAAAAAGCTGAGGTCGGTTGCCCGCTCTCCGCCAGCCCCCGCGGGTACCCGCGCAGTTGATTGGGAAAGGAAAAGATGAGGATGCAGAGGGCGGGGTAAGGTGACGAAGGTGATGGGGAGAGGGACAGGTGAATGGGGCTGGGGGGTTTCTTCCCCTCGCAGGCTCGCTCGCTGCTCCTTCCCTCACCCCCCCGCAGCCCTGCCCTTGCCCCCTCCCCAGCAGCTCCCCCCTCCTTCCCACCCTCCGCCTCTCCCCCTTCCCCAGGAGCATCCCCACGGAAGGAGGGCTGGGAGGTGCAGGAAGGAAGCTTTGGGATTGGAGGTGGGGCCCGAGAGGCGGCGACTGTCGCCTCAGATTTGGGGGAGGGGGTCGCTGTTCTCGGACCCGCCTCCCCTCCTCGAGGTCCCCCTTCCCCATTCCCCCTCCCCTCTTCTTCATCCCTCTCCCTCCTCTCCCTCCCCCCCGCCCCGTTGCTAAGGTCCGGACCGTCATCCCAGCAACAGCCTCAGTCATGTGACCGGCGATGGCGGCGCTGACGGGAGGTAGGTGAGCCCGGCGGCCCCCCTCCCCCCAGCGCCCCCCGGGCGCGGGCTCGCGCCCCTCGGACCCGACTCCCTGGAGCCCTGGGACCCTCGCCCATGCCCACCCTCCGCGCCCACTCCACAGCCGGGAGTCTTCCCTTCTGTTGCGGGGTTGCGGGGGGGTGGGGGGAGGGAGGGTGCTGCGGGGCCTCCACGGGGCCTGCCAGCCGCGGGGTAGCGGAGGGGGCCCCTGGGCGGGGGTGCGCGCGTGAGTGTCTGTGTGTATCTGCGTGTGCGCCGGGGGGATCAGGGCCCGGCCTGGCGCGGGGTGAGGGGTGCGGGAGATGGGCGGTGGAGACTCGGGGATCCGGGCCCACTCCAGACACCTTCACTGGCCCCGCCCCAGTCTGGGGGGTGGGACTGGCCTGCTGTAGGTCACGAACCGCCAGGCCCCTGCCCACCCTCCCCGCCAACTTCCTTAGCGTAGCTAGGGTCCGGTGCTGCCCTCCATTGTCAGAGGGGTCCGAGCCCGTAGCCACCCTACCCGAGGGTTGGGGCCAAGAGCCCCTGGGGGTAGACAGCTTCCGAATTGGGAGGGGGGATGGGGGGAATGGGATGGAGACACGGGCAAGGGCAGCCTTTCCCAGCTGAGGGTCACTGCCCTAGCCAGAATTTCAACTTAACCCTGAGCTCAGACCAGGGGTTCTCTTCCTAGCTGGATGAGTGATGGAGACCTAAGGAAGTAAAGAAGTGAGGACTAAGGGGATGCCCTAGTTCCTAGGAACTAGACCCATGTATGAACATTTCCCATGCATGACAGTGTGTACCCGTGGCGAGATGAGGTCCTTGATCTTAACTCCTAAGAGTGAACTATGGATATTTTTTGTTATAGAGTCTGCTGCCACTTTGTCCACATCTTCAGCAGCCAGCCAGCAGGAGTGATTTAAGGTTAGACCTTAGTGAGGATTTGCAGACCATAAGGGTAAACAATTTGGGAATCATAGGGAATAGTGGGGACAGTGAAAGTCTGAGTGAGAGCAAAGAGGAAATTCTTGCCTTTATGAACTGAGGGTAAGGGGGCAGGGCAAAGGCCGAGACAATTGGCTTAGATCAAATCTTGAGACTTTTCCCATCCTAAACAGTTATTTCTTCCTCTTCTCTCTTCTTACTTTTTCACTGTAGACTGAGGAAAAGGCCCTTGAAGGGTTTAGTATTAGGGATGAAAAGAAGTTTGACTTTTGAGTATTGAAGTTCCAGTCTCCACAAAGCTTCTCTTGGAAAGGGGATGGGATACCAAGGGTGGGGGGAAGAGGAAGAGGAAGAGGAAGAGAGATATCTTGTGCAGTTGGCTGGTGGCAGGGAGTGGGGAGAAGGGAAGGGACAGATAAGGCAACAATTTCTATTATAACCCTATTGCCCTTGCCTAGTGTTGGGGTCAAAGTCCAGCCACGTGTGGAACTTCCGGGATTCCTCCTGTCACCGTCGTCCATGGGCTCTCCAGGTACCCATGCTCCAAGTAACAAGCTGCCTCCATCCCTCTTTGTTCCCACACCCAGGGATCATGTTTTTAATGCTTTCAATAATTTTTACTCTAGAAATCCTGATTCTTCCATTCCCAGGGCTGCTCAGATACATACATAGGGCCTCTGAATTAGGAAGTATCTAGGAAGGTTCCTTTTCTCCCCAACTTTGGACAGAGAGATTCACCATCATCACCGCTAGGTCAGCTCTTTCTAGTCCATAAGTAGGGATGCAGAGGAAGAAAAGGAAAGCCAATTCTAGATGTGCCAGGTTGGGAGCCTCCCTGCCAGGGCACATGACTTTACTCTGGACAGGGAAGGAGGCAATCAATGTAACTATGGGGAAAATTCAGGGGGTCCCAGATTCAGATGTTTGGTTTAAATGGTAATAGAAATATCACCCTGTAATCCTGATGGGAGCTGTGGGAAGGGGAACCAGGAAGGGATACTGTGCCTTGGGGATGGTATTGAACGAAAATAAGAAAGTCATTGGACCTTGAAGCAACTTGCCCTACATTACGATATCATCTTTTAAGTTGGGGGAATTGCCCTAGTCTTGATTGGGAGAACTTTGGGTAGGACACAGTAGAGTGGAAGAGATGCTGGACTTTGGAGAGTAAAATAAGATGGGCAGTTCTTTGGTGAGAGATGGTGGTGGGTTGGGCTTTGGAATGGGGCTGATGCTCACCTCGGGTGGGTAGTGGGGATTGAAAGTGGAGGCGATGGTACTCAGCAAATAGACCCTATCCTGAAGCCCCTTCATCCTGGGGCAGTGTCGTTCGTCCTGTCCAGGATGGCGGCCTGTGGGGGCAGCTGCAAGAACAAGGTGACAGTCTCAAAGCCAGTGTGGGACTTCCTGAGCAAGGAAACACCAGGGCGGGTGGCCCGGCTCCGGGATGAACATCGAATATCCATCCTCATCGATGGAGAGACATCGGACATCTATGTTCTCCAGCTTGCTCTCCAGGGCCCTCACCCAGCCCCTCCCAATAGCCTCTACCTCGCCAGAAAGGCTCTCAAGGGGCTGCTAAAGGAGGCAGAGAAGGAGCTGAAGAAGGCACAAAGGCAGGGGGAGCTGATGGGCTGCCTGTCACTGGGGGGCGGGGGTGAGCATCCAGAGCTGCGCCGCCCAGGGCCCCCTCCTCTCCGGGCTGCTCCACTGCTGCCCCCGGGGACCAGAGCCCCCTTCCCTCCTCCGCCCCCTCTGCCCCCACCTCCTCCGCCCCGCCTACGAGAGGAGGCGGAAGAGCAGGAGAGCACTTGTCCCATTTGTTTGGGGGAGATCCAGAATGCCAAGACACTGGAAAAGTGCCGACACTCGTTCTGTGAAGGCTGCATTACCCGGGCACTGCAGGTGAAGAAGGCCTGCCCCATGTGTGGTCGTTTCTATGGGCAGCTGGTGGGCAACCAGCCCCAGAATGGGCGAATGCTGGTCTCCAAGGATGCCAGCCTCCTGCTGCCTAGCTATGAGAAATACGGGACCATTGTCATCCAGTACGTCTTCCCACCTGGTGTTCAAGGGGTAAGAAGATCACTCTTTTCTCCCCTTTTGGCCTCTCCCAAGCTAAGTCACTGATTGGACTCACCTCTTCCATCATAAGAATAGAGAAAAGAACTGACCAATGATTTAAGCTATTGAATATCTTTGGCTCTACTATTTTCATACAGTATGACTTTCTGATAATTGTCTTGGGGTGGGAGGGATGTCCTACCAAGCCAGCAACCCCCCCCCCTTTCTCCCTTACCCCTAACATACAGAAAAGTACATTAAGAATAAGGAAAGGAACTGACTAATATTGGCATGATGAATCTGGAAGTGTTCACTAATGCAGAAATTTCTACAGAGGTGAATTGTCAGCAAGTGGAGGAGGACACCTGGCTAGGTGAAGTCTCCTTAGAAAGGAATCCCTAAACCTTAGAGGGTCACAAACAAAGAGGAATAATTATTTTGTCATAGTTCTTTGAAAAAGGGATGCCAGTGGGACAATATAAGGCAGGAACAGGAGTAATGGGTGAAGGCCAAGCAGTCATACTGGGAGCTTCATTGTTAGAGAGTAATGCCTAAGGTAGTGGCCAACTTTGGTTTTCATAAGCATGTGAACAGTCAGGATAAGAGTTATAGAGATACTGAAAGACAGAAGTAATAAAGTCCTTGGTGGAAGACATTAGGAAGAGAAGGCTGAAAGCTGACATGCCTGGTCCTCACTTCTCTGAAGGACTAATGCCTCTTTAATCCAACTGTGAGCCAATCAAAAGGAAAATTGTGTTCAGTTGCAGTATGAGTGGTTAGAGTTAGGAAAAACTTTTCAAATATAAGAAATGTTGGTTAGCCAGCCCTCTGAACCGTGACCTGGGTATCTCCTCCCCTAGAAATCTTTCAGCATATTCCCCTAATGTATGAACAGAGGGATGACCAGGATGACTGTTGGTTATCAGCATGGGCCTCTAGGGTATCCATCCACTGACTGCTCCACCACTCCCCCATCCTCCCAGGCCGAGCACCCAAACCCTGGCGTTCGGTATCCTGGCACCACACGGGTGGCCTACCTCCCAGACTGCCCTGAGGGCAACAAGGTGCTGACTCTGTTCCGAAAGGCTTTTGACCAGCGTCTCACCTTCACCATTGGCACTTCCATGACCACGGGGAGACCAAATGTCATCACTTGGAACGACATCCACCACAAGACCAGCTGCACTGGGGGACCCCAGCTGTGCGACACCCCTCCAACCCCCCTCTTTCTCCTGATCCCCCACTGCCATTGTGTGGCCCTCAACCCTCACCCTGGGAACCTTCCCAAATATGTAGTTCTCCCATACCTGCCCCTTGGCCCTCTCCCCAGCTTTATTTAACTTAGACCTCCTTTAACTTCACATAAGTTTCCCTTCCCCCCCAACACACACATTCCTCTTCCCCAACCCCTATTGAACAATTCTCCTGTCCCTTTTTTTAACTTCTCCATGCCTCTTCCATACACACACACACACACACACACACATACACACACACACACACACACACACATACACAGCCTAATCCTGGGGTACTCACCTTGGTCCACAAAACTAAGCAGAATTGGACCAGTTCTTCCCTGGGATATGAGACAACCTGGCTGGAGGGAGGGGGAGGAAGCATGGTCTGGTGTTTCTACAGGGTAAACAGGAAGGGGAGGGCATGGGGGCTAAAGGAATTGCACAATTAACATTCTTCCTCTATCTCTATTTGCTTCTAGGTTTGGGTACCCGGATCCCACCTACCTGACAAGGGTGCAAGAGGAACTGAGAGCCAAGGGCATAACAGATGATTAAAGGATATTCCCTTCTTCCTTTGCCCCCTCTCCCCCAAACGACCTCCCCTCTGGAGGATTCATTACCTCCTCCAACCTGTCAACTGATGTCTGTAGTCACTCCTCTCCATCCTGTCTCCAGTGCGTAGGAGGTTCTTCTGTTTTGGAGGGAGCCTTGGATGGGAGGGTACAACCTCCTGACTCTTCTGTCCCCCACTTCCACCATGTGCTTCAGTGTGATGTGACCCCCACTCCCCACCCCAACCCAGATCTCACCATCTGTTTGGGGTTAACCTACAAGGGTTCTATCCATGCTGCTCCTCTCTTCCCTCTTCCCCTCCCATGTACATACCCTGAACCCCACTGCCCCATGTACCCATACCCCATCTCATCCACTTTGGATCTTTCTGAAATATGCTCCTTAGGTGGACTCCCCTGCAAAGGACCAGAGGAAGGGGTCTCTACTGCCCCGCCCCTAACCCCACACACACACACAACTACTTGGCAATGAACTTTGGGTGTGTGTAGCAGAGGAGAGGGATTGGGGGCTGATCCAACACCCCTATGCCAAATGGAGCCTGCTCTGTGTATTCATCAAGCCCCTACTCACTCATTTTGTCCCCTCTTTGTGTCTCTGTTTTTCTGTCAGTCTGTCTTTCTCCCCCATTCTTCTACCTTTACCCAGTTTGGAACTGCCACCAGACTAGCTTTTGATTTAATAAAAATAAAATATGCAACACAACTTTGAATGGGCAGTGGAGAAGGGGGGCGGGGTCCCTGAACAAGGGTATGTCTGGTGGTACGGAGGAAGTCTGGAACCCCTGGATGCTTTACCCACCCCTCTAGACTTGGAAAATTGAGAAAATAAGGTCGACCTAGATCCTAACACATTGGAGCACTTTGGTCGGCATTTTTACTTTGTGAGTTATATTGGGTGGGGGTGGGATTATGGGAAAAGAGGCGATCCTACCAGTCCTGCTGGGGTTTGAGTTGGGGTGGGAGTAGGGCGGAGCTCGAGGGCAGGGGGAGGATTCAAACAGCAGCAACTTCTCGGACACAGCGCCTCAGGCCCCCTAGGTTCGGTGTCCCCTCCGTCCTGAGAGCTACGAACAAGGCCTAAGTCCAGCATGAAGCCCCCAGACCGCCCCACCTCGGGTCGCACTGACCGGATGCTGGGGGCCATGGGGGGCATGCTGCGCGCATGCGCCCTGCCCGAGCCTGAGGGGGTAAGGAAGAGGGACCGCGGTGGGGTCGGGTTAGGGATAACGGGACCTAAGGCTGCACACCACATCTCGCCCTCCGAAAAGCAACTCAACTGATAGTTACAGGAACTCGTGAAGCCTCTCAGTAGTAATAAGGTCCAAAACAACTGCCTGAGGTGGCATCGGCTCCCACTCTAGCCAGCGACACATATGGATAGCTCCTGGGGACGTGTCCCAATCAGGGCAAAGGGGGACTAGGGCTAGATGTGAACGAATTGGAGCTCCTCACAGACCCTCTGTCCTTGCAGCCCCCCAACAGGAGCCTTCTGAGGCTTGGGGAAAGGGAATCTGAGCCTAAAAGTACGAAGTGGGGTAACGGAGGGGAGGTAGAAACTGCGGCCTCCGCACCGACTCAGGCGCTTGGTAAGAAGCTGGGTTTTAGGTGGGGGTAAGACGGCGTAGAGAGGCAACCCGCGCTAAGTGGCGAATTCAGACAATATTCTTTGCTTATTTACATAGTGTTTTGCATCTGATTTGCATGATATCTATTTAATGGCACAGACTACCCCACATTTTCCTGTCTTCTTGTCCGACCTCTCCTCCTATCCAGCTTCAGTAACCCCTTGCCAGGCGGAGTAGCCGTCCCTTTGCCCCACCCCTGGTCCCCAGCCAGCCCAGGGCTCTAGAACTTCTCCTTAATTGGTGATTAGCTGCTGCTGGAGTCCTGGGTACTGAAGGGAAGGGAGGGGGAGAATTAGAGGGAGAGGGGCGGGCACCTGAATAGGGCGTCCACACACGCGGCCCACTCGGGAGATCCTATCTACGTCTGAGTCTCCCGGGATAAGGGTCTGGGGCAGAGGATGACACCCCTCTCCATCACCATCTCTACTTCCACTCCCCCACCCAACCCCTTGCTTCGCATCACACCCACACACAATTTGAAGCTTTATCTATCTACGGGACTCCTGCTCTTCGCCACTGAGTTCAAGGGGGGAGTAGCGGGCACCGGCCCAGTCACCAAAGTCCCCCAACCTCGGCCCTCTAAAGATAGAAAGAAGAGGGAGGCGGGAGGACGAGGAAGGAGATCAGGAGGCGAAGCAGAGGAGGGAGGGATGGAGAAGCCGGGGACATAGAGTTCCAAGTTGGGGGAGTCTGTGGGGGAGAGAGGAATTGGGGCGGGAATTGGGGATTGAGGTGGGGATGGAGCGGGAGAGGGCGGAGCTAGGGGCAGACAGACTCCTCCCCTCGGCTGCATAGAGGCTCGGCCTGCAATTGAGCTCGCCGCTCGGCCCAGACCCGGCGCAGCGCCAGTATCTCCCCAAAGCTGCCACCCCCGCACATCCTCGCCCCAGCCCCAGTCCAGGGACTTTTCCCTACCCAATCCTCCACGCACCCACCCTACTCCCCCACCCCGCCCCCACCCCCAAGTGACCCCAGAGACAGAGCTGGAGCTGCAGCCGCATCCCGGCCCAGGCCCCACCCGGACTGGACAATTGGACGCACGGACCCCGGGACTGATAGGGCTCCGGAGCCCCTCTTCACCCGGCTCCTCATTCCAGCCCTGTGCTGCCCCTTCTTCAGACCCCCTGTCCCTCCTTCAGATAAGACTTCTATCCACCCCTAGACATCCCCGCCGCCAACCTTTCCCTCCCCCCTCTCCCAGCCCAGACCTGGGTGGGAGGGAGGGGGGTGTGCGCCCGGAGCCGTTCCCGCCCCGCCCCCCGTGATTCCCTCTGCATGGCCGGCCCGGGTGGGGGGTCTGGGGGGGCCCCGGCACCATGCGGGAGGATCACCGGGGGGGTCGTTGTGCCTGTCCCCACGTGATCCGCAAAGTGCTGGCAAAATGCGGCTGCTGTTTCTCCCGGGGGGGTCGCGGTGAGTGCGGGACTCAGTATTTGGGGGGTGGGAGCCTTGAAAGGGGGGAAGATTAATTGGAGTGCGTGGGAGGGTACCGTGGGAGCCAGGGCCCTTTTCTCCCCTAACCCCCTAACTGGAGGCTGTCAGTACATCTCCCAGAAAAGTGGAGTTGCAAGATGATCTCAAGCTCCAAATATTTTTATTCCAAATTCAAGAAATTCGGGGAAGGGGCAAGGAGGGATCGGTGTCTGTTTTTATGTGTCTCCAAGATGAGGTGGATATGAGAGAAACACCCTGTTCAGGTTTCCTCCAGGGCCCTGTACCATTCCCATCTTCTCAGTATTCCCCCATCCCCCTGAAAAAGCATTCAATCAAACTCAAAGCCCTGCTGTCCCGAATGTGACTCAGGTCTGGGTAGAAACAAGGCGGGCAGTGAAGAAATCTGGGATTTGATATCTGATCATATAACTTGATTCACTAGTGACATCTCCTACCATATTAAGCTTCCTTTCCTTGCCATGCTCTGCCTAATGTAGTAAACTGCTTTTTTTGGGGGGGCAAGGGGTTACAGAAATAATTTCTTTTTATAGTGGTTGAAGGCAGTGGGGGAGGTGTTCTAGGGGTGGCAGATGGTTCCTAGCTCTGTTCCCCACCCTTGTTTCCCAGGGAATGGTCTGTACTCATCTTGGAGGGGAGGGCAGATGGCCACCCCCAGATCTTAGTTCCAATCCAGATGGTTTGCCCCCTACACCCATAAACTGTGCCAAACTGAAGATGTGAGGGAACCCCACATATTTCTGGAGATCCAGGAGTGGGGAACAAAGGGCCTGGACTCTCTCCTGGATGTTTCTGTACCCTGAGTTGGGGGGAGGGGAAGTCACTATAGTTACCTCCCCTTTTCCCCCCTTGTGAAGACCAAGAAGATTTTTTATCCTCAGTCAGCTCAAATGGAGACAGTAGGTCTTGGGACACTGGGAATAAGAATTGGCCATAGTGGGGAAGATGTTCTGTGATTCCTCCTAGAAGTCCTAATTAAGCTTTCTTTCTATGTATTGTCTCCACCTCCACTCTCCCAGAGTCCTATTCCATTGCTGGCAGTGAAGGCAGTGTCTCTGCTTCTGTTGCCTCTGTCCTGGCTCCCACTTCTGCCCCTAGCTCTGGACTCAGTTCTGGTCACTGTTCCCCTGGACCCCCAGGGCCTGTCAGTGGCTTGAGGCGGTGGTTGGACCACTCTAGACACTGCCTCAGTGTGGAAACCGAGACAGACAGTGACCAGGCAGGATCATGTCAGGTGAGCAAGAGGAGTCAGCTGGAACATCAAATATAAAGCAACATCAAATATTGAGGGAAGGGCAAGGGCTAGGGGCTCACTGTTCGGAAGGGGAACATATTTGCTGTAGCTGACAGATGTTTGGCCTCTGTTCCCTAGGGATGGATTCGGGAGTCAACTCTAGCCTCAGGGGAGGAACTACCAGAACTGACTCTACTGACCACTTTATTGGAGGGACCTGGAGACAGGACCCAGGTATCAGGAAAAGGGTATCAAGGTGGATGCTGAAGCCGTGTCAAGGTTTCCTGGCTATCCTGATGAGGGACATTCCTTTCCCTACTCCTCCAGGAAAGTACAACTTCCCAGCCCCCTGAAGAGACTCCCTCTCAGACTACGGAAAGTGAGGAAGAACAAAGGAAGAAGGCTTTGGACAGGAGTATGTAAGTGCCATTTTTCTGCTTCAAATGAGGAGCAAATGGATCTTCTTCAAGCATTTAGAGAGAACCTTCCACAGGCATTCCCCACCGCCCGCCCCTAGGGTCTTCAGGTAGAGGGGATGGTTGCTGAATGAAGGGAGTCCATTGACCCTGAGGAGGTGTGCTCTCCTCCTACCTTCCTAGGTATGTCCTGAGTGAACTGGTGGAAACAGAGAAAATGTACGTGGAGGACTTGGGGCAGATTGTGGAGGTAGCTTCCTCTACCCTACCCTTATCCCCCTCCGCTCCTACCCTCCTACCCCTGCAGAGCTGCTATTCTTTCTTTCTAGAGCTGGAAATCTCTATGCTAGTTTCCAAAAGTTGTATGGGTCTTTTTCCTGGGATTGGTTTCTCCCCGTTTCCACTCCTTCATTTCCAGGTCCCTCTAGTGGTACCTCTTCCAATAGCATTTTCTTGTCCTACTCATACCTCACATTCTGCCCTCCTACCAGGGCTATATGGCAACCATGACAGCCCAGGGCATCCCTGAAAATCTACGAGGTCGAGACAGGATTGTGTTTGGGAATATCCAGCAAATCTACGAATGGCACAGAGAGTGAGAATGTTGGCATCGAGGGTATGGGGAATGGAGAATAGAAGGGTAAAAGGCAAAGAGGGGGTGATGAAAAGGGGTACAACAAATACGAAGGAGGGGGAAAACTAAACATATTGAGGAAGTCATAAAATGTGGGTTGGAAGGATCCAGCAGACCCCATTCTGACCTTCCTTCCCCTTTCCTTGGCCATACCTCCAGTTACTTCCTTCAAGAACTACAGAAATGTCTTCAGGATCCTGATTGGCTGGCCCAGCTCTTCATTAAGCATGTGAGGTGGTGAGGGTATCTGTGGGGCCTGTATTTGGGGATGGATTGAGCTTCTGTAAATATCAGGGTCAGATGGCTGTCCTCATCCACAATTTCCCCCATCTTCTTCAGGAGAGGAGGCTACACATGTATGTCATTTACTGCCAGAACAAACCGAAGTCGGAACATGTCATGTCTGAATTTGGAGATAGTTACTTTGAGGTCAGTTTTTCCAAGTTATTGGTGGGCTAGGGTCCAACACAGGAGCCCAACTCAATCCTGTTTTCTTTCCCTTCTCCCGCCTCTTCCTCAGGAGCTCCGTCAGCAGCTAGGTCACCGTCTTCAGCTTAACGATCTTCTCATCAAACCTGTCCAGCGAATCATGAAGTACCAGTTGCTACTCAAGGTCAGAGCCTCTGACCCACATAGACCTACCTACTCTCCCTCCATACTACCTTCTAGGGCTCCTCACATCCCACCTGGGTTGTCCTCCCCTCAGGCTCAGTCACAGGGTTGTCTGGGAAATCTGGAAATCAGGGTCCCAGCATCAGAACCTTCCTCTGTTTCTTCTCCATGTCTCAGGATTTCCTCAAATATTATAGTAAAGCCAAGAAGAATACTGAAGAGCTTGAGGTAAGGAGACCTCTCATCCTCTATCTAACCATAACCATTCTTCTTTCCTTTCCAAACCTCAGTGTATCAATTCCATTCCCTTTGGGGCAGGGACCCATTTAAAGGTTAGTTTGGGGAGAGAACATTTTAGGGAAATTAGTTAAAGGAAGCAAGAGTAGGAAGAGAGCCGGTAGAGTTTGTCTCACCTTCCACTTCTAAATATTGTCTCTCTGATTCTTCCTCTCACAGCGTGCAGTAGAGGTCATGTGCTTTGTGCCCAAACGCTGCAACGATATGATGAGTCTGGGGCGACTTCGAGGCTTTGAGGTATGGGAAGGAGGTGGAAATTTAGAGGAACTATGCGTGTCATTGGGCCATCTGGTGTGGGACTTCTACAGTTTGGTGATCCCTGTGGAGAGAGTTAGCTCCCTAAATTGGACCCCAAGAGAGGGAGGTGAGGGAGGGGGAAGGAGAGCAAGAAGCTCTCACTGGGCAGTCTGGGCAGGGGTTTCCATTCCACTCCCTTTTCTGACGAGGGTGCCCATCAATCTCTTCTTCTTCTTCTTCTTTTTTGGTGAGGCAATTGGGGTTAAGTGACTTGCCCAGGGTCACACAGCTAGTAAGTGTCAAGTGTCTGAGGTTGGATTTGAACTCCAGTCCTCCTGAATCCAGGGCCCGTGCTCTATCCACTGTGCCACCTAGCTGCCCCCATCAATCTCTTCTAATTATGATCCTGACTTTTTCCTTTCTGACCTTAGGGCAAGCTGACCACCCAGGGGAAGCTCCTGGGTCAGGACACATTCTGGGTGACTGAACCAGAAGCAGGGGGGCTGCTCCCTGCCCGGGGTCGAGAGAGACGAGTCTTCCTCTTTGAGCAAATCATCATCTTCAGCGAGGCCCTAGGGGGAGGGGTCAGGGGTGGGGCACAACCTGGATATGTCTATAAGAACAGCATCAAGGTGAGGAGGGGGTGGGGTGTGTGGACTAGAGGTGGGAAGGACCCTGGGATGACTTGAGGGAGGGACCCTGAGAAAGAATTCACTGGAGAGTTTAGGGGAGGGTGTGGAGGAGCGGTCCGTTTTAGAAAACAGGAACTGGAAGGTAGGGGAAGCGGCTGAGTTTGTTTCCCTTCCTATCCACGTGCATGCTTCAGGTCAGCTGTCTGGGCCTAGAGAAGAACACTCAGGGGGATCCCTGCCGGTTCACTTTGACTTCAAGGGGGCCGGAGGGTGGCGTCCAGCGCTACATCCTACAGGCTTCGGATCCAACAATCACTGAGGCCTGGACTCAGCATATAGTCCAGATTTTGGAAAGTCAGAGGAACTTCCTCAATGGTAAGAGTCCACTGCAACAACCTTGGGCATCCTTGGGTTCTCTAATCTACAAATTCCCTTATAGTCTCTGCTCTCTAACTCCTGATCCTGATGACTGACTTTTCTGACTTCTGACCTCCTGGTGGAAATGACGAAGTCAAATTGACTTTCCCACAGGAGTCTTCCACTTAGCTCCTGGAGGAGCCAGTGTCATGGACGGATGGGCTTTGCAAACCTTAAAGCGCTATAAAAATTCTAATTCTTGTTTTGGACAGCAGAGATCCCAGGGCAGGGGCCCAGTGTGACTGCCATTCCATCTTCCTTGTTCCTCTCCCTATCCCAGCACTGCAGTCACCGATTGAGTACCAGCGACGGGAGAGCCAGACTAACAGCTTGGGAAGGATAGGAGGGTCTGTAGGGGGAAGCCCTGGACGATTCCGGCTTGGGGACCGAGCCCCAGTCAGCTCACATACACCCATCAATGGCTCCCTCCCTTCCCTGTTGCTGCCCCCAGTGGGGGTGGCTGAATGCCCCCTGCCTCAGAATGAACAGGTATGGGGAGGGAGTGTCACCCAGAATGGTGGGATATGAGGGAAATTGAGGGATTGATCTTAGGAGAAGGAGAGTTGGGAGGGGAAACAATATGGGAGGTAGCAGAGTATTAGTGGGAAAGATGGACCTAGAGTCCTGGCTCTCTGAGTTTGTTTCTTCATCTGTAAATTGGAACAATAATATTGATACTTAGACTGAGCTCTTTGAGTGTGGGACTGTTTTGATTTTGTGTCCTCACTGCTTAGAACTGCCTGACACATAGTAGGTGCTCAATAAATGCTAGTTGATCAACCTTGCCAACCTCAAAAGGTTATTGTAAAAACCACAAGCAACAATGGGTGTGAATTTTTTAACCATAAAGTGCCATATAGCTACCATCTGTTATTATTTGAGAAGTAATTTTCCCTTCACTCTTTGTCTATATAAATACCCTCTTTCCCCATTTCCTTCCAGCATCCTCCTCTTCCTGCTTGACCCCTCCCTTTCTATTTTTTTTTCCCCTTCAAGTCAAGTCAGTAAGAATTTGATTTAATTTTAAGCCCCCCCCCAATTATCTGGTTGGTAGGGGTTAGGGATTGGCATTCAAGGGGCTACTGAGTCTGGCCTATCAAACAGGAGGAATCTGTGGGGCCAGAGAAGTTCAGAACCAGGAGGTGAGGATAAGGGTCAGAGATTTCTGATAAATTTTTGAGTGTCAATTTCTGAAATTCTTACCCTTTAACTCTTGTCTCTTTTCTGGATCTTGTTAAACCTTTTCAGGCCCCTCCTGCACCTGAAGACCCTATCCGCCAGGCCCGGCTGGCCAAGCTGGATGAAGATGAGCTATGACTGGTGACCTCCTCACCTTTTGGGGGTGGGTGGCTTGCTATTGGGTTTGTGATGGATGAGGCCTCTCTCCTGGGCACTGTATTTGAACTAATTCTTCCCCTAAGTCTTCAGCTGAATGGAAAGGGCTGGGCTGGGGGTGGGTAGAACTGATGGGAATAGTGTCAAGTTTAAGAAAGATTTCTAGTACATAAAGATTGTTTCTCTACTCTGGGGATTCAGATTTCCTCTGTTTTCCTCCATATGTAATGTATCACTCAAGCCCCAAGAAAGAAAGTATGGGTGGGTGGATAAGAGGGCAAGGGTTAGAATGTATTGATTTATTTTGATTTGTCTGTTTCCTGAAAATAAAGGTTTTGCTTTATCATTGAGGATGGAGGGAGTGAGGAAAAGGTACAGGAGTGAAGTCACTAGAATCATTGGGGGTGGGTCTGGAGATGGGGAAGGGGCAAAGGAATCAATGGGTTTGTTTTTTTTTTGCGGGGCAATTGGGGTGAAGTGACTTGCCCAGGGTCACACAGCTAGTAAGTGTTAAGTGTCTGAGGTCGGATTTGAACTCTTGTCCTCCTGAATCCAGGGCTAGTGCTCTATCCACTGCACCACCTAGCTGCCCCATGAGTCTGGATTTGAACTCAGGTCCTCCTGAATCCAGGGCTAGTGCTCTATCCACTGCACCACCTAGCTGCCCTGATCAGTGGGCTTTTATGTGAACTTCTCAACCCAGACATGGGAACTAGATGGTCATTAGGAATCCTAATGCTTTAATCCTAAAGTCTCTTCATATATCTCCTTGACCTTCTCCTTCCCTCCCCTTTAACTACCTTGCAAAGTCCAAGCCCCTGTGATCTTCCCCATCTCACCTTTTTCTTTCCCTCCCATTCCCAATTAGTTAAAATGCCAAAACAAAACCCAACAACCCACCATCCCGAGGCTAAAGAGGCAAAATCCTAAGTATACCTTTTTTGGAATGAGCTTTTCACCGCCATCATAGGAGAATCCTGAGGGGAAAGCCCTCCTTCCCTTCCTCTGAAGGAAGTCCTCATTAAGTGGTCCCCCAGCTCCCGACTTTGGGGAGAGGAAACCTGGACAGTAATGCTACTTTTGGTGCTGCAATTCCTGGTGCTTCATCTTCCAGCCCTGGGGTCCATAAAGAAGTTCTGAGAAGTTCAGAAGGAGCCTCTTTACTCCTTCGTATCCCAGACCTCAAGGACTAGGAACAGAGAGAAAGACTCAGAACTGTGTCCAGCTGCCCCAGTCCTGGGTCTGTATTCATCTGCGTGTCCACTATGTCCATCTGTCCCCTGGGGGCTCCATCACATGGGGTTGTGCTTCCTCACCAGACAATGGGACTCTGCGTAGGAGGGACTGTGGGGTAAGAGTGGGCAAGGGGCCAGAGCCTCCCTTTGGGCCTGGACCTTATGCCCCCCTCCTGCTGACAATGGGAGGAGGGGTCTTAAGGAGGGTGGACAGGACGCAGAGCTCGATAAGAAGTAAGGGAAACAATGGAAGGAATTGAAGCCAAGAGAGGCCGCCCTAGCTCCACCCGACCCCCAGGGTTTTGGGGCCAGGGACTTGGGGGGCCAGAGGGTGACTGGTTGGGGTCTTGAAATTTGGAATTTCAGAAGCTGTCATGGGGTGGAGCAGAAGTCGGATTATGAACCTAGGTTTAGGGTTCAGGAAGAACAAAAGGGTTTATCGAGGATCAAGAAAGAAGGGAGTCCAGTGTCCAAGATGTAGGCAAGGTTGAGGGTTATCTTCAGAGCTCTTCCTTTGCCCTACAGCAACTCCCCCACCCCCTAATTTCCCCAAAGCAAAATATAAGCAGGGAGAAATCAGAATCAGATTGTCTGAGGGACAGTCTTTCTTTCTTACATTAAAAATTCAATAAAATAAACAGTACCCAAACGGGTGACTCAAGAGTCAATAAAAATAAATGCATGCCGCGTTACCCATCCTTTCAGCATCTGTCCCCAACATACTGAACTTAGTGTCCAAATTACCCCCCACTCCCTCAGCCCAGCTAGGTAGTAGCATTCATGGAGGACTTTTGAACTATACTCTCTGTCCCTTTGCCTCTGAATTTGGGGACTGATTTTGGACTAATCGTTTTCCCCTCCTTTTCCTCTAGGGAATATTGCGGCTTCGTGGGGATATGGCGGGGGGGAGGGGGGGGGAGGGGGGATTTCTGAGCTGCTCTCTTCCCAGAGTTCCTGTTCATAACGCTTACAAGGAAAAGAGAGAAAAGAGGAAGGAGGATAGTTAATTCTTGGAGAAGTGATAAGGATTCTTCTGTCCTTCCAGCCCCTGTTTCCCCATCCATTTTGTTTGAAGTTTGGGGGGAAGAATAGGGAGAGGATGACCAGATATGCAACATAATCCCTCCCCCTACCCCCAGAGTGTTTCTCCAGGATCTCCTCCCCGCCCCTAGATCTCCCGGGGGAGATGCACCCCTCCCTAGCCCTTGATTGTATGGTACTCCGAGAAGGAGGAGCTAGGGGTCCCCCCCGCGTTGGGCGGGGTTCTATACAACGGGGTGGAGGGGTACATAAGTCTGGGTTGGAGGAGGAGGGTAGACCCGGGCAGAATGAGTGAGTCGTCTAGCACTGTGTCCAGTCCGGTGTTGGGAGAGGAGTCAGACCCGGTAACCAGTCCTGGGTCCGAAGCAGTGTCTGGTGTCCTAAGTCCTCTTACCGAGGCCCTGTTCCAGAGGCATTTTGGGGGCGCCGAGCAGAGTCTAGATCCTTTACCCGATCAGCTGCTGCGGGGCTTTCGGGACAAGCTGGTCCGGATCTGCTCCAGGAGGGAGGCGTGGAGGCTGCTCCGGGCCCGGTTCCCTCCCCTGACCTGGCTGCCCTGGTACCGCTGGAGGACTTGGTTGCTCGGAGACGCGGTAGCCGGAGTCACCGTGGGCGTAGTGCATGTGCCGCAGGGTGAGGGGACAGTCAGAACCAGAAGGATCTTCTTGGGTAGGGCGTTAGGGTGGGAGAGTTAAGCCCTCGGTTGGCTTGAAGGGATGCTGGAGTCTGGAGACTGGATCAAGGAGGGTGAGGCGTGGGGAGCCTAGATTAGGGTGCAGCCCCCTTGACAAGCCCATCACTCTGGGTTTGGAGGCCAGATCTTTTAACTTCCTCTCGCCCTCCTCCCTCTCCCTGTACTTTGGGGCAGAAGTCTTTTTACCTGTTCCGGCTGAGGGGATTGTCAAGAAGCCCAGATGTGCCTCCCAGGGCTCCTTCAGGACACGGATCCATAAACCTAATCCACACCGTGGGCCTCTAAAAGCAGCTTGGCTCTCATCAGTACCCATTTAAGTATACTTAACAGATCCTTAAGATCAGGGCCAAATTTCTCCTTTTGTTGAGAGTACAGAATAAGAAGCCTCTGAGGCCTGATGTGATTGGCTATCCCAGGGTGACCTTTCCATCTCTCCCCCTGTCAGGCATGGCCTTTGCCCTCCTAACCTCAGTGCCCCCTGTGTTTGGACTTTATACCTCCTTTTTTCCTGTCCTCATCTACACCTTCCTGGGTACAGGAAGACACCTGTCCACTGGTGAGTGATCGGAGCACCCCTCCATGCTATGCTCCCAGCCCCACTTGCATTCCATTGCAATTCCCAGGGGGAGTGGAAACATGTGGAAATTCCATCCTTACTTGGAAGAGTTCCTTGTGACCATTTCCACTCAACCTCTCTCCCTTATGGTCCTTGGATCCAGCAAACCCCTAGGGAATTGTAGGCCCCAAGCAAATTGCAAAATTGTGCTTTCTTTCCTTGATATTTCTATTCAGGTTAAAATGAGCATTAAGCTCGGTGTTTAAGTATCTCTGAAGGGTAGCAAGTAGCCTGTGGGGTGGAATAAGAGAGGGACCGGATTACAGTCTCAGGAACCTTACCCCCCCCCCCCCCCCGTCCCCACCCCTCTCCCCCCTCCGCCCATCCCAAACCTTTAAGTGCAGATGTTATCCACAGAACTTTAGCTCTTTCCTCAGCCTCATCACCAGCTGGTGGCGCCACTTCAGCTTTTCTGATGCTTGCTCTCCTGCGGCTTCAAGTCCCTCCAGCAGCTGGAGGGGACTGGGGGCTGGGGGTTAGGATGATGGGGGGGGGGAGAGGGGCGGTGTCGTGGAAAAGAGGTGAGAGGAGGAGGCTCCCAGGTTTTCTGTGTTCTAGAATAGGCTCTCCTTGTCCTTCACATCTCTCTCTGAGCTGCCCCCTCCTTCTTGCAGGAACCTTTGCAGTACTCAGCCTTATGACAGGTTCAGCAGTAGAAAGCCTGGTCCCAGAGCCCCCCGGGGGTAACCTGAGCGCGACTGAGAGAATGCAGCTGGACCTGCAGAGGGTTGGGGTGGCGGCTGCAGTCGCCTTCTGGAGCGGGGTGCTGATGGTGATGGAGACTGGGGGGGAGGTCAACAGGAAACTGGAGGCTGGGAAGGGGGGCCCCAGGGACCTCCTTTAGGTGAGAAGATAGGAAGAAACCCGTGATAAAGGAAAGAATGTTGAAGGAGGGAGGAAAAGGAGAGTGGAGAGATCTGGGACTATGGTGCTTTTGTTGAGGTATTGGGGTGGGGTGGGGGGCATCTCCTTGAGGATCTGAGACGGCCCTTTCGCCTTCTTCGCCACCCCCAACCCCCACCTCTTTTGCGTGAAGGGCCACAATAGAAAAGATAGTGATGAAACGACATGCGAATGACCTTCTGCATTTCCTTGGCCCCCTTCTCTGGCCACCCCACCAACTCCCTGACTTTATTCCTCCGCCCCCTGGCAGCTAGGGATGTTCGCGTTGCAGCTCGGCTTCCTGGCCACCTTCCTGTCGCAGCCCGTGGTCAAAGCTCTCACCAGTGGGGCCGCGGTGCACGTGCTCGTGTCCCAGCTGCAGAGTCTCCTGGGACTTCCCTTCCCTCGACAGATCGGCTACTTTGCCCTTTTCAAGGTGGAGAAGGAAAGGGCTTCAAGGGGCCCTGAGAAAGGAGACGCCACGGTGTATTTGGGAGGTTCTGGGGCTGGGGCGGGGGCGGGGTGTGAGGCTATGGTAAAAGTCGAGGCGAATCTGGAGAGTTGGAAGATTGGATAGAGTGATGGTGCTGGGCGGAGAGAGCAAGCCACCGTGGGTGAAGGGAGGGAGGCCCTGCTAATAATGTCCCTCAACTGCAGACGCTGGCCGCGGTCCTTACTTCACTGCCTCAGAGCAGTCCAGCCGAATTGACCATCTCAGCCCTTAGCCTGGCGCTACTGGTGCCAGTCAAAGAGCTGAACGTGAGATTTCGAGAAAGGCTGCCTACCCCGATCCCAGGAGAGGTCTTCATGGTGAGAGGACTACCTTTCTCATCCTCTGAGCCCCGTCCCCGTCTTGGATCTTCAGTCTAAAATGAGGCCTTGCCGCCCCCTACCTTCCCAGTTTACCTCTTCCTCCCTACTGAAGAGGCTCCACCCCCCTTTGTCTTTCCTCCTTAGGTGCTCTTGGCCTCTCTTCTCTGTTTTACTTCTTCTCTGGACACGAGATACAATGTACAAATCGTTGGGTCACTACCAGTTGGGTGAGACAGAATAGAGGAACCCCTGGCTCACCTCCTTCCTAGTATTGCCTTTATCCCTGAGCCTTCTCCCCACTCAAGAACACATCCCTTTCCAGCTTCCCCAGACTCCAAGCCTGTCTGCCCTTTAACCCATTCCAGCATTTCCTCAACCCAATTCTTGTCCCTCAGACTCTCCAAAGGAGTCCCCTGGCCTTACAGACCACCTTCATTATGACTACAATTAGTTCTGCCAGTAATCTCTTCTTCTCCAGGTTCCCCCAACCCTTGATACCATCTTTGTCTACACTGCCCCTGGTTCTTGCCTACTCCCTTCCAATTGCATTGGTTACTTTTGCTGTATCGGTGTCTCTGGCTTCAATCTATGCCGACAAGCACAGCTATACCATCAACCCCAACCAGGTGTGACTCAGACCTCTGACCCCTGATCCTAGCCTGATTACAAACCACTCATCCTAATCCTAATATTCCCCTTACCTCCAGGAGCTCCTGGCTCATGGTGTCTCCAACTTAGTCTCCTCACTCTTCTCCTGCTTCCCCAATTCAGCCTCGTTAGCTACAACCAGTTTGCTAGTGGATGCAGGGGGAAACACACAGGTAAAAGTGGAGAATACCGAGGACTACAGAGGTGGGGGACAGTTAAGTAAGGGGAATGAGGGATATTTAGATTTTTTTAAAATGAAGCATATGGGGGCAGCTAGATGGCGCAGTGGATAGAGCACTGGCCCTGGATTCAGGAGGACCTGAGTTCAAATCTGGCCTCAGGCACTTGACACTTACTAGCTGTGTGACCCTGGACAAGTCACTTAACCCTCATTGCCCTGAAAAAACAAAAACAAACAAACAAATGAAGCATATGAAGGGGCTGGGATATCTAGGTAGGAAGAAAGAGGGAAGAACTACCTTAAAGGGTGTGGGGAGACATCCAAGTAAAGGAAAAAGGTCTGTGCTAGAAGATACACACAGGCTACGGGGATGAGAGGAGCGGTTCCACTTTTCCCACTCCTTATTTTCTTCCTTCCCTTCTAGCTCACAGGCCTTTTCTCTTGTGCGGTTGTCCTATTAGTGCTACTGTGGTTGGGACCTCTTTTCTACTATTTGCCCAAGGTAGTGAACTGTGGGAGAGGTTGGGGAAAGACACATTGAGATGTAATAAGGATACTGATCTCTCTTTTCCAATCCCAGGCGGTCCTTGCCTGCATCAATATTTCCAGCATGCGCCAGATGTTCTTCCAGATGCAGGAGCTGCCCCAACTGTGGCATATCAGCAAGATGGATTTTGTGAGAGACTACCTCGGGGTCCCTTGGCCTTCCCAACTCAACTCAGCTCAACTCAATTTAGTTTAATTTAGTTCAAGTCAATGAAACACTTTACTTCCTTTCTCCTTATTTCCCCTAGCTAATTGGGATTATTCCTGAAACTGATTCCCTGTTTACTGTCCCCTTAGACTAAATCCTACTGTAACTCCCTAAACAAAATTTTGGCTTACCAAAGAGAAGGAAGATGGTGGGGTTAAAACCCTTTCCAGGTGGTACCATGATACTTCAAGAATCGTAGTTGCAGGGGGCGGCTAGGTGGTGCAGTGGATAAAGCACCAGCCCTGGATCCGGAGGGACCTGAGTTCAAATCTGACCTCAGACACTTGACACTTACTAGCTGTGTGACCTTGGGCAAGTCACTTAACCCCCATTGCCCCGCAAAAATGAAAAAAAAAAAAAGAATCGTAGTTGCCCCACTCCAAGATGCTGCCTGGTCTCTTGACTGTATAATTGCCATACTCCCTGCCCATGAGCAAACTGTGTCCCCCTATCTATTCACTTTCCACCCTCCTCTCCCATGCCTTACCTTGCTCAAAGCCCTGACCCAACAGTCACCACCCCTCAGTTCCTTAGTTAGATGTTACTGGTCACCCATGTTTTTTTTCCTTGTGTTTACTCTCTCCCCACCCATGTTTGACAGGCTGTGTGGCTGGTCACATGGGTAGCTGTAGTAACCTTGAGTGTGGACTTGGGCCTCGCCATAGGTGTAATCTTCTCCATGATGACTGTAGTCTGCCGAACACAGAGGTAGGGTGTGGAGGGTGAGCTCAAAACTTGACAAAGGGAATCAGGTCTGAACATACATTCTCCTAAAGGAACTCCTCTCCTCTTCCTCTCTTTCCTTTTAAAAAATGCATTTTATTGATGCCTTTTGCCTTTATATCACAGTTGTTCCATTTCCTCCATCAAACCCTCTCTTTTGACAAAAAAAAACAACAATTAAGCAAAAATATCTGATAGAAACCTCTTCTGAGAAGGTTTACAATAGTCTGTCCTAGTAGTATCCCCCCACCTCTCTGTTGTGAGGGAGGAGGTATGTTTCCTTATCTCTTCTCTTGGACATTCAATGGTTATTCCATTACTTAGGGTTCAACTTCCTTTTAGTCATTCCTCCCAACCCACCCACCCCGACTTATGTTGTTGTAGTCAATGAGTATGTTGTTCTTTTCTGCTTGTTATTTCTGCTCATTTCCTGCCACATGAATTCATGTAAATCTTTAAATGTTTCTCTGAAATCCTTATATTCATCATTTCTTGCCACGCAATAATATTCCATCATATTCATATACCATAGTTTTTTCAAATGATAGATACTCACCTACATTATTTCTAGTTCTTGGTGCACTCAAAGAAATACTGTCATAAACATTGTGGTATATATATCAATAGATTGGACATTTGTCAGTCATCTAGAATTTATTAAGTACCTACTATATGCTAGGCACTGTGCTAAGGGCTGCAGGATATAAAGAAAGATAAAAAATAGTCCTTTTTCTCAAGGCACTCACAGCCCAATGGGGAGACAGTATGCAAACAACTAACTCTGTGTGTGTGTGTATACACACATGTTTGTTGTATTTATGTATATATATGTATGTATGCACACACACACACACAAGATATATGCAGAATAAATTGAAGGTAGTCTCGGAGGGAAGGCACTGAAATTAGGGAGGACTCCAAAAGGCTTCTTTCAGAAGGTAGGACTTTAAATAGGACTTGAGGGAAGCCACGAGGCAGATATGAAGAGGAAGAGTATTCCAGGCATGGAGGAGGTCAACCAGTGAAAACAAATCAGAGTTGGAAAATGGAGTGTCATATCTGAGGAACAGCAAAGAGGCTAGAGTCACTGTATCAAAGAAGATTAAGAGGGGAGTAGAGTATAAGAAAAGAGTGTAAGATAGGAAGGACCAGGTTATAAAGGGCTTTACAAGACAGAGGACTTATATTTGATCCTCAAGGTGAAAGGGAATCATTGGAGTGTATTTTATCAGGGGAGAGTGATATGGTCAAAGATCAGTTTGACAGCTTAATGGAGAATGGATTGGAATTAGGAGAAACTTAAGGCTGGAGACCAACCAGCAGGCTATTAATAGGCAAGGCATGATGTGAAGAGGGTCTATACTGGGGTGATGTCAGGGTCAGAGGACAGAAGGAGGTCTACACCAGAGATGTTACAAAGATCAAAGCTACAGGATTTGACAACTGATTGGATATGCAGGGTGGGGAGTGGGGTGGGGTAAGAGATAGTGAGTAGATGGGAGTTTTTGAGTCTGGGTTACTGGGAAGATAGTGGTGACCCTGACAGGATTAGGCAGGGGGTGTGTGATATGAGGTTCAAATGAAATAACAGATATAAAACACTTTGCCAACCTTAAAAGTGGTGTATAAATTTCAGTTCTACTTATTAGCCCACAGTCATTAGGCCTCTTGCCTTGTGATGGAATTCATTCCCTGAGCCTTCTATTATACTGCTTAGCTCATGCAATGTTTAAAGAGCAACACGTAGGCATGCTGGTAAATGTTTTTAAAAACTGGGCTCTGGGAGTGGGGCGGGGCATGCATGTGGATACACACTCTTTTAAAGTTTAATCTGCATTATTAATATTTTAAGTCTAGACAATCAGTAAAACTATATCAAACCCTGATTTGTAGTAATTGCCCATTTCTGAGGTATCAATGCTCACATTGAAAAGGTATTCTCTTGTGCTAGTCAGAGCTGGCTCCAGCATATTCCTACTAATATGGAAATTAAGAAGAAGAGATGGTTTTGGAGGAAAGATGATGAATTCAGTTTTTGACAAGTTGAGTTTCTGTGATTTCCTTTGTGTATATGCCCAATAGCAGGATATCCTGCTCTAGGGATATGAATGGCCCTGTTTCTTTCCTTTTTATTATTTTCCCCATCTAATCCCCAGGATACAGTGTCTGGTACTTGGACAAGTAAAGGGAAGAGAACTATTCTGTCCAGTCAGAGAAAGTTCTAAGGTGGGCAAGAGGAGGTTGGGGGAAGGAGGGATTCATGATCTTAATTAGAAAGGATGTTTTATTGACTCTTTGGTCCTGTAAATACCTCCAGCTCTGTCAGGTTCCTGGACTACGAATCTTTAGATATCCTGCCCCACTCTATTTTGGAACCAGAGGCAGATTTCGTCAAACTATGGGGCAGCTGTTGGGGCTGGAGAAGCAAGATGAGGTGAGGAGGCAGGAGCAGGGGAAGGTTTTAAAGGCGGATGTGATAGGTCAGATGGGGTGGGTGGTAGACAGATGAATAGAGAACTAATGTTTACTAATTAGGAACCTATGGGGGGGCTGGTGATCCCCCCTTTTCTTCCTTTAGGAACCTGCAAAGTCACATGGGTCAGCTGAGACAGGTAACATGGGAAAGGTAACTTGGAAAGATTTGGGGTGACATGAGGGTGATCATAAAAATACTACTGCTCCTTCCAGGAGCGGAACTTGTTCAAGTTGTCATCCTAGACTGTAGTGGTATCATCTTTGTGGATGTGGCTGGAGCCCGGGAGTTGGTGCAGGTATGTCTATGCATGTTGGGGTGAGGCATTAGAGGGATGAATTAATTTTAAAAAATTTATTAAGCGCTTACTATGTTCCAAGCATTGTGCTAAGCGCTGAGGATACAAATACAAAACAGAAGACAGTCTCTGCCCTCAAGGAGCTCCCATTCTAACCATGTAGACCAAACAAATAGGGAAACTCTGGCTAGGGAAGCCTCTTTTGATTTCGAAAGTTAGAGAGGGGTAGATTGGCATACCCTTTTGTGGAGCAATGACACAGTTCATTTCATTATGGTTCCAGAATTGAAAGAGGGAAAGATTGTGGCATCTGAGGAAGGGTGACATAGCAGGGGAGTGAAGGGAATCAGAATTGGAACTGGTGCTGAATGTAGTGGGCAACTGAGGCAACTCTCCTTTTTCTAACCAGTCTTAAAACTCTTCCTTTTCCCCAGCTGGCTAGTCAGTGCAGTGCAGCCAGGATTCACCTCCTCTTGGCTCAGTGTAATGGTAAGATGCATGAAACTGGGGAGGATTGGAAATTTTTTGAATTCTTTGTGTGTGTGTGTGTGTGTGGGGGGGTTGGTAATAGTAAGAGGGATGAGGTGGAGACCAGACTTGGGACTTTGATTATTCCTTCTGTTGGCACAGCCCCTGTGCTGGGGACACTAAGGAGGGCTGGGCTCCTGGACATATTGACCCCGGAGCAACTTTTTGTGAGCGTTCAAGATGCAGCTGCCCATGCACTGGAGAGTCTGGTAAAGGTTTGAGGAGAAGGGGTTGGTAGAGGGAAGATTATGAGAAGTGAGGGTGGCCTTAGGGGATAAATGGAATGGGTTAGGAAAAGGAAACTAGACAATGGGATAAAGAGTGGCCAAGGAGGAGGGATGTGTTTGAAGAAGGATAATGAGAAACCTAGAGGAAAAGGGAACATAGTGGAAGGGTGACCAAGATGCAAAAGCTGATGAGGTAGATAGGAGAGATTGAAGGAAGGAGCAAATGGGGTAGGGTAGAACTTTTTTTTTTGGTGAGGTAATTGGGGGTAAGTGACTTGCCCAGAGTCACACAGCTAGTGTCAGGTGTCTGAGGCTGTATTTGAACTCAGGTCCTCTTGACTCCAGGGCAGGTACACTGTGCCACCAAGCTGCCCTGGTAGGACTTCTTCTTCTTCTTCTTCTTCTTTTTTTTTTTGTTCTGGTAGGACTTCTTAAAAGAGGATTCAGGTGCAGTGGATAGAGCACTGGCCTTGGAGTCAGGAGGACCTGAGTTCAAATCCAACTTCAGACACTTGACACTAGCTGTGTGACCAAGAGCAAGTCACTTAACCCTCATTGCCCAACCAAAAACCAAAACAAAAAAAAGGATTCATGTGGGAAAGGGTTGGCCTGAAGTATTAGGGATGGTCTTCCAGAACATAGTTCCCCAGCCTACTCCCCTACCTAGACTCAGTAAGGGATGATGGGGGGGTGTATGTTCCCCAAATGCTTTCCCTCACTCTCCCCTCATGTTCCTTTTTTCCTTTCCAGGAGCCTCTGACCTCAAAGACTTGCATGGTCTGGGTTTGAACCTGGCAGCTCTGCTCATTAGGAATACCAGTGGCACTGGTTGGATGTAGTTAAGGGAGAGATTATGGCCACCGAGGGAAAAACTGGGGTGGGCCTCTCTCTTTAATTATGTCATCAATAAAATGAAGTTAGCTTTTTTGTGATCAACATGATAAATGCCAGCCCTTTCTAGCTTGGTTTTGAGTCTGAACATCACAACAGATGTCTCTTTCTCCGGCTTCAACCCTGAAGAGACAAGACAACACTGATCACAAAACTGTTGACTAGTTCAATAACCACTCGAGACCTCTGTTCAAGTGCCTACTCTATCTCCAAGATCAAAATTCTCCTGGGGGTGGGGTGGAGGTGAGGAGGATTGGATATGGTGCATAGAGTTCTGGTCCAGAGACTCAGAGTGAAGCACAAAGAGGGAAGGCTGTGCGTATCTGGAACCTCTGCTCTTAAGGAGATAGGGGAAGGTGTCTCCACTTGAGGGGAGGGTGCGATTTGGCTCTCAGAGACTTTTAGGCTCTTTGGCACTGAAAGGGTATTCTATTAACTCTCTAAGAATAGGGAATGGCAGGCATAGCACTGGGTGGTGGGTGGGTTGGGGTGAAGGTAGGTCATAGCTCCAATTGTACCTTTGGGCATTGGGGAAGTCACCAGGATCAATTCTCATCCTGAGATTGGGTCAAGGTCAAAGAATGTGAAGGGTGAAATGGTCTTCAAACAGTCCTTGAGTTGATCAGCAGAGTGATTGTAGTGACTATATAGTGCACACAGAGTCTGTAGAGACTGTTCCAAGGGCAGTCAGGTAGCCACTCTATCACATCAGCCATTCTGTGGTTATTGGGACAATCAATCTGAGGTCATGCATTGGAGGCGATGTTTGAAGAAGAGCAGTTTGTGTTTGGCCACCTGGCTCTCATCAGTAACCCCTGGATATCGGTATTTGGCATAAGTCTCTGCCTCGGTCCCCAAAGGTGCCCATGGAAGTTTCAGCTTTGATGCATGATCCACCAAGACATCAGAACAGGAGCCTACCCGAAGGGAGCCAAGTCCATCCAGGAAAAATTCTGGGGGGAATTAAGAGGGAAAGAAAAAGAGGGAGACATTGAGAGAGGTCATGAAGGCTTAACCAAAGAACAACTCAACAGGGCAAGGGAGTTTTTGCATTTGGGGAAGGTTTTGCCCTCAGGCAGGCCCATGTCAGGTTATTGCTTTGACTATAAAATTGGGGTAAGTTTCTGTCACAGATTGTCTGAGTGTCAAATAAAATGGATATGAAAGTATCCATATGAAGTACTTTATAAATTTAGGAACTGATGGAAAGAATTAGAAACAAGGTGGCAGCTAGGTGGCGCAGTGGATAAAGCACTGGCCTTGGATTCAGGAGTACCTGAGTTCAAATCCTGCCCCAGACACTTGACACTAGCTGTGTGACCCTGGGCAAGTCACTTAACCCCCACTGCCCCACAAAAAAACCCCCAAAACAAACAAAGAATTAGAAATAAAGCATTTGCCCATCAAATGGGGAACAGCTAAAGAAATTGCAGCACATTAATACAATGTCGTTACTTCACTGTAACAAATGAGGAGGAATTCAGAGAAATATGAGAAGCTTTATATGAATTTATGCAGAATGGAGTAAGTAGAAACAGGAAAACGAATATATACACAATGGCTAGAAGAAAATAAAGGAAAAGAACAATAAAATGAAACCAAATATTAATTATAATGATCGGTATTGGCCTAAGAGAAGCAATGAGGAAATGCATGCTGGTCCTTTCTTTGGAAAGACAAAGGACTAAAGACTGTGGGATGTTGTTGAATCTGTCAGAAGGGCAGATGTGTTGATTTGGCTTCATTTTTTTTTCTTTGTTACAAGGGAAGGCTCACTTAGGGTGGAGTCTATCTGGAAATGACCATGATATTCAAAACAATACAAAACAAAGGCATTGTTAAAATTAAAAACAAAAACAAAACAAATACAAGACCTTCTCTGGACTGGGACAACCATTCAATTTATGCTTGATTACTCTTGCCTGAACCTTGGGTAGAAAAGGGCAAAACTGGTGGAGGAAGAAAGAAAAACTCCAGGTTAGAAGGGATCAGATTAGATCCCTAGCTCTCCCTCTTCTTAATGTTCATCTCTCTTTTTTTTTTGTAAGGCGGGGGGGGGGGGGGGGGGGGGGGGGGGTGGTTAAGTGACTTGCCCAGGGTCACAAAGCTAGTAAGTGTCAAGTGTCTGAGGCCAGATTTGAACTCGGGTACTCCTGAATCTAGGGCCGGTGCTTTATCCACTGCACCAACTAGCTGCCTCTCAGCTCTCTATTCTTGGAAGTGGAGTGCCTATCACTTTGGTGGGGAGAATTGATGGAGGAAGTTGAAATGCCCTCTCCTTCCTCTGGAAGGTTTTTTTTTTTTTTCATGTGCAACATATTAAAGAACATGTGCGGGGGCAGCTAGGTGGTGTAGTGGATAATACATTTCTTTTTTTTTTTTGTAGGCAATGGGGGTTAAGTGACTTGCCCAGGGTCACACAGCTAGTAAGTCTCAAGTGTCTGAGGCCAGACTTGAACTCAGGTACTCCTGAATTCAGGGCCAGTGCTTTAACCACTGCGCCATCTAGCTGCCCGGTGTAGTGGATAATAAAGCATCAGCCCTGGATTCAGGAGGACCTGAGTTCAAATCTGGCCTCAAACACTTGACACTCACTAGCTGTGTGACCCTGGGCAAGTCACTTAACCCTCATTGCCCTGAAAAAACAAACAAACAACAACAATAAAAAAATAGATGTCCACAAAAATTTACTTTAGAACCATGGAATCTGAATGCAAATTGAACTACAGTACTTCTACTTTTTTTTTTTTGAGGTTTTTCCCCTTTTGTTCTGATTCTTCCTTCACAACTTGATTAATGTGGAAATGTTTAATGTGATTGTACATATATAACCTATATCACATTGCTTTCTGTTTTGGGGAGCAGGAGGGAGAAAAATTTGGAATTCAAAACTTATAAAAGGGGCAGCTAGGTGGCACAGCGGATAGAGCACCAGCCCTGGATTCAGGAGGACCTGAATTCAAATCTGGCCTCAAACACTTGACACTTACTAGCTGTGTGACCCTGGGCAAGTCACTTAACCCTAACTGTCTCACCAAAAAAACCAAAAACAAAATCTCATTAAAAACAAATGTTGAGAACTATTTTTACATATAATTGGAAAAAAATACTATTAAGATTAAAAATAATCTATTTTAGGCAAGTAGAAAACTGGGAAAGAATTTTTGAAACAAATATCTCTGATAAAGGCCTCATTTCTCAAATATATAAAGAATTGCATCAGATTTAAAAATACAAATCATAGGGGGCAGCTAGGTGGTACAGTGGATAAAGCACTGGCCCTGGATTCGGGAGGACCTGAGTTCAAATCCGGCCTCAGACACTTGACACTAGCCTGTGTGACCCTGGGCAAGTCACTTAACCCCCATTTCCCCCAAAAAACAAAAACTAAACTAAAAACAAACGACAACAAAAACCAACCAAACAAAAAAAAATATAAATCATTCCCCAAATGATAAATGGTCAAAGGATTTGAACAGAGAGTTTTCAGATAAAGAAATCAAAATTATCAATAATCATATGAAAAAATGCTCTAGATCATTATTGATCAGAGAAATGCAAATTAAAATAACTCAGAGATATCACCTTATATCTGTCAGAGTGGCAAATATAACAAAAATGGAAAATAATGGTTGTTGGAGGGATTGTGGGAAAACTGGGACACTAATCCACTGTTGGAGTTGTGAAAAGATCCAACCATTCTGGAGAGTGATTTGGAATTATGCCCAAAGGGCATATACATACATACATATATACACATATATGTATATATGTGTGTATGTATGTGTGTGTATATATATACTCAAAGGTATATGCATACCCTTTGATCCAGCAATAACATTACTTGGTTTATATCCCAAAGACATCCCTAAAAAGAGAAAAAGACCTATTTGTACAAACATATTTATAGCAGCTCTTTTTGTGATGGCTAAAAACTGGAAATCAAAGGTATGACCATCAATTGGGGAATGGCTAAACAAACTGTGGTATATGATGGTGATGGAATATTACTGTGCAGTAAGAAATGACAAACACAATGACTTCAAAAAAGCCTGGAAAGATATGTATGAAATGACGTATTAGGAAGTGAGCAGAACCAAGAGAACACTGTACACAGAGACAACAATATTATTCGATGAAGAACTGTGAATGACTTGATTATTCTGAATACATTAATCCAAGACAATCCCAAAGTACTACTAATGAAACATACTATCCACCTCCAAAAAAAGACCTGATATTGATGGAACAGATTGAAACATGCTATTTTTCACATTCTTTCATTAAAGGGACAAATAACATGATGTTTTGCATGATCATATATGTATAACCCATATTGGATTGTTTGCTGCCTCAGGGAGAGGGAGGGAAGGAGAGAGAGAGATTGGAACAGAAAAATCTAAATAAAAATGTTTAATCTGGAAAAAACATTTCTTTTAAAAAGGTGGGGGAGGTGTGTGCTGGGAAGGGTTCAGGAGGTATATATGTATTTATATACACACATAAATATATATTGTACATATATGAGTTATTTGGGTCTTATTTATATAATAATTATATTTTTAAAAATTTGTCATATATATTATTTATATAAATTGATATACCTACGTTATTTACAAAACAGTTATTTAAAGATTTAAAATACTAAGTTATATGTATTAGAATATATCTCGGTATATCTAAATGTAATAATGTAGACATTTTACATTATATATGTCTTATATATATGTATATATTATATCTATGTTTGATATATGTATAAAATATAATTATATATCACAAATAAAAATAAAATTAAAAAAAAAGAAAAAGAAATAACCTATTTTAATTCCCCATCTCCCACCCCAGTGTGCCTCATTGTGCTGTTATGGATGTTTCATTCTGAATGTTCCCTGGACTAGGAGGCCCAGCTCTGCCTTGGACTCACTTTCCATCACCAAGGCTCAGGTACCCATTTGTATGCTTTAGTGTAGGGTAGGGCTTCTTAACTTTTTGCTACTCCTGATCCCTTTTCACTTGAGAAATTTTTACCCAGCCCCTGGTATATAGGTATATAAAATAGGTATACATAACCTTTGACTCTTGCCAAATTTTTTGCAACCCTCACATGCACACCTGCAGTTTAAAAAGTTTTGGTTTAGAGAACTTCAGTGGAGTTGGGGGCTTACAGGGACATAGAGGGGAATGTCACATACCCAAATGGGCCACCCGGCTTAGTCGAGGGTCGAAGCCGATCTCTCGAACCTTGTCTGTTCTAGCCAAGAAGAAGTTGACAACACCATCAGTGACCACGCAACTTGGGAAACCCGGCAGCTCATGGTGGAAACCTCGCCTTTGGGTGAGGCAGTCTCCCCAGCCAGGGCCGCCAGGTTCTATGCTCATCAATTGTCGATAAGTAGTGGAGAAACCTGTGATCTCCCGAACTGCTCCCCCGACCTGAAAGAGGCAGAAGGGAGACATAGGACATGGAAAGGAGACATAGGGTTACATAGCAGGAAGTGAGAGGTGAGTGGACATATTGTTGTTTGTCCTTCCTTCTGGAAGAGAAGGTCATGTCATGACTTGCAGTGAATTAGATTTAAGTGAGGGAGGGCTGTTTGGGTCCAGTGGCAAAATATACATCAGGATATCTGGAGATGGCCCCAGATATTTGAAGCAATGAGGGTTAAGCAACTTGTCCAGGGTCACACAGCTAGTAAGTGTCAAGTGTCTGAGGCTGGATTTGAACTCATGTTCTCCTGACTCCAGGGCCAGTGCTCTATCCACTGTGCTACCTAGCTGCTAAGTGGATATAGTGAAATATTGTAGAGGAAAGATGAGAAGGGCAAGGAAGAGAAGATGAAGAAATGATTGTGGGGAGGGCCTTGGGACTTAAAGTTTTCTGGTTCCTCCCACATATTCCTAATCCACCCACTTACTATCTTCACAAAATTAGGCTCTTCTGCCTCTGTTCTCACACCCACCCTACACCCTTACATAGGCCTCCTACAATGGAAAAATTAGGCTTTTACATTTTTGTGGTAGGCTCTTTTGACCTTACCCACTAGTTCTTAGATACCTAAAAACCCTGCTTCTTCCCCTTTCCTCTGCTCCCTTTGGGGGTGAGGAAAGCTTTATAATTGGGTCCTTAGCCTGGAGAGAAGCAGCTGGTCATACATACATACCTGAAGGCAGGTTTGAACTCAGGTCTTCCAGACTCTATGCCCCATACTCTATCCATTGTGCTACCTAACTGCCCCCAGGATTAGGAAGACGTGAGTTTTGGGCAGCTAAGTGGCACAGTGGATAGAGTACTATCTCTGGAGCCAGGAGGAACTGAGTTCAAATCCAGCTTCAGACACTTGACACTTACTAGCTGTGTGACCCTGGGCAAGTCACTTAACCCCAATTGCCCTGCAAACAAAAACCAAACAAACAAAAAAGAAGACCTGAGTTTAAATCCAGCCTCAGATACTGACTAACTGTATGAACTTGAGCAAGTCACTTAAACTCTGTCTCAATTTTTTCAGGGGTAAAATGGGGACAATATTAGTAACTGTATTGCAGGACAAAACGTTATATAAATGGCTTATTCCCTTTCCCTTCTTGCCTCACACACCTCCCAGGTGCCCTCCCTCCAACTCCACAGGATTCATCCTCTCCAGGTTGCTTTCCACAGTTCTTCTCTACATTTACCTACCACGTCCCCCCATCCTTATCCCTTTTTTTTTTTTTTTTTACCAAATCTAGAGATGTCTGCTCCAGTACATCCACAAGCTTCTCCAACTTCGTGCGTCCAGTGAAGATGAAGTCATCGTCCACCCACAGCACATATTTTGTGGTCACTTGTGAAACAGCTAGATTTCGGCCTGCAAACCATCCCTAGGGGGAAGTTAGAGGAGGAGAGAAAAATGAGTAAACATATTCCTCCATACTTCCACTATTCCTCAGAAACCTGTGTTCACCGTCTCCTTTGGCTATCTACTCTACCTCTCCCCCTAATTGTTGTGGGGCTGGGTCCCACCCATTCAACACCACTGTGCAGAGCTGTGCTGTTGCTGAGCTGTGCTGTTGCTAACCTTGCCGAAGGGCATGAGGTAGTGCTCAATATAAGGGCCTTTGACTGGCTCCGGATGCTCACTGTCATCAGCGATGATCACAGTGACTGTTGGGTAGAAACGACGGATGCTGGCAATGAGGTTGCGGAGACGGTCATAGCGAAGGAAGGTCTTGGTCGCAATGGTGACCAGAGCGCTGATATTATATTTGGCTGGGGTAGAGATGGAAGAAGCAGACTACAGGTGAGATTCCTAGTAGAACGAACCCTTCTCCCCATCCCCATCCCCACTTCCCTAGTTCTTGTCCGGCCCTGACAAAAGCCTTGCCTCCTTTAGGAGATGGCCCAGGTGGGTACAGACGAGGGCTGGGCGGATGCTTGATTCGGATAGTGAAGACAGCTTCATGGCCATTGGTGGAGAACCGGGCTGGGGAGGGTGAGAAGGAAAGTGTGTATAAGGCTGGGAAAAGAAAAAAGGGTGGGGTGGGGGAGGAGGGTGACTGCAGATTGGGTTTCCTTTCCTCTCCCTCTTTCTTGCTCTCTGCCCAAGACAAACAATGGCCCTTTCATTTCTCTCCCCTTCCAAGGGCTGAACTCAGTGGGTCTATTGTCTGGATGTCCAGCTCTGGGCTGTGTCCTGGCACCTCCCACAGCTCTAGGCATCTTCAGTCTCCCAACCTTATCCACCCCTTGAGCCTGGGCTGCCTTTCCACCTGTGTCTGTGGTGTCTGGTTGGTAGCTCCTGCTACTGTAAGTGACCAGCTGAAGCTGTCTATTGAGTCGGTCCAACTCTGGGCTTGAGAGAGTAAGTTCCGGCTGGCCCTCCCCTCGAAGTATCACTCCTTCCACTTCCCCAGCCACATCCCAGGTGCCAAGAGATGCAGAGAGGTTTACCTGAGAATGTTCAGGAGGGACAGAGTCAGAGCCTGGCAGGTTTAGACACCCCTCCCCCCCCTGCCCTGTGCTTTCCTCTGCCCCTTCCCCCTGCTGCTTCTCTACCTTCTGGTCTCCTAAATCTACTTACTACCTCACCCACTACTTCATCTCAGCTCATCCTCCTATTCCCACCTCTCTCACCCGGTACACTTCTTGCTCAGTTGCTTGTAGACTCAGACCTGGAGGCAGAGGAAGGAGACAGGGAGAATATCACATCAGGTTCAAGGGCAACCATACCAGGTTGGTGAGACTCTTTGAAGTTCATTTTGCTGCTTTCTCTATCCCTCCATCTTCTTGTCTTCATCCCAACCGTGGGGCTGCCCCTCTCCATTCCAGTGCCAACTCCTATTGCTCCCATGCAAGGCACTTTGGGTATCAGATGACCACCTCAGATTGGAGGTTCTCTCTGGTTCATGAACTTATTTTCAGTCAGATATTTATTTGCTAGCGATCTTAGCTCTCCTCCCTGCCTAATTTCATATCAGTCTCCATTCAAACACTTTCCTTTTTCCTCCCTAGGGAGGAATGTCCTCTCTAACTACAGAGATTCGATAAACCTTTCTCCCTAGCCCCTTGAGTATCTTCCTTTATCATGGCTTTCCACTATTCCTTCCCCAAATGATCTTATATTCTCTCATGGGTACCTCAGGTCATTCAATGGGTACATTCAGATTACTCACTCCCCCTCCCAGGACTAACCAATGAATACAATCCTCCACCGAAATGCCCTCTCATTTTCCCTGCCTCCACCTACTTTACCTGGCACCAAGATGGTCTTTAAGGGCTGGACCACCACACCCTGCAGGGGATACTGCAGGGGGGAGTTAGCTGGAGCGATGAGTATCTGGTCAGCTGAGGACTGGACCCTGGAGATGGTCAGAGGTGGCAACAGATTGGATGGGTGGGAGCTGGGAGGGTATTGGTGTCTCCATCCTCTCCCACCCTCAGACTTCTTCAAGGCATCTCCTCCCCCTTCCCAGAACCTATCCCCTCTCCCCTCCCCTCCCCTCCTCTTCCCTCCCCTCCGATCCCCTGACACCTGGCCTGGAAAGCTTGGTATTCCCGATCCCTCGCAATTGTGGCTGCCAGCAGCTCCTCAGGTCCATAAGCTGATGTGAAGTCAATTGCATGCACCTGCTGTTGGAACGGGAGAGAGAAGGCAAGTCCTCCTCCTCTGCTGGCCACACAGCTACAGGCATTTTGTGCCAGCAACCTGTGGGTTGGAGGGGGAAGGAAGGACATTTCAACACCTTGCCTTCTTAAACTTGGCCACATAGTGATTATCCAGCGATTATCCACACCAAAATCTTGCGCCCCCCAACTGTCTCTGCACCCTGCCCTGCAATGCTCATATATTCTTTTTTTTTTTTCGGGAATGCTCATGTATTCTACTATTCCTCTTAAACTTTAGTCTCATTTAGAAGGTTTAGGATTCCTCTTTCCACAAAGTCTAATTTTTATTAGTAAATCATGTATTTGAGAAGGAGGTGATGTGACTGAGAATTAACTACAGCAACTGTTGCTATCTCCCATCACAAACAAACCCAGCACAGTCCAAATCTTGAGTCAGCTCAACTTTGCCCTCTTTCCCCCATTCCAAGAGAATCTCAGGGAAGTGTAAAGCTATGATATTGTTCCAGCTGCCCTAAGGTGTAGAGGTAACTCTCATCAAGAAGGAAATATCTGGGCAAACTAGGTGGTGCAGTGGATATAGTACTGGCTCTGGAGTCAGGAGGACCCTGAGTTCAAATACAGCCTCAGACACTTGACACTAGCTGTGTGACCCTGAGCAAGTCACTTAACCCAGATTGCCTCGCCCCCCCCCCCCAAAAGGGAATATCCCCAGGTTGAAGGAGAATAGCTGGACCCCAGCTCACCATCCTTGAGGTTTTCCTCAATCATTCATAGATCTCTAGCACCCTAGATGGTTTCAAATAGCACTGGAAAGGAGGTCATCTAGTCCCATCCCCAGTTTTTGCAACTGAGTAAACTAGAGCCCAGAGTGGAGAATGGCTATGGAGGCAGTAAGTAGCAGAGCTAAGAGGTGAACCTTGGTCCTCTAACTCTAAATACTTGTATTCAACATTTGACTGCTTCAAGTTAGTGGTGTGATCTCGTGGAAGTACATTTTCCTTTTCTTTATCTCAGTTTCCTTTTCTGCAAAATAAGGATAATGAATTTGGTACACTTAAAGGTCCTTTTTCCAGCTCAAATCGCCTATGGCTTCATTTGCTCTCTGTGACTCTAGTACCCTGTCCACTTCAGTTAGGGCTTTTAAAAAGAATAATTAAAACACAGGATAAAAATAAAAAAGGAATTGAAGGTTAAATATTGTTTTTGTTTTTGTTTTGTTTTGTTTTTGCAGGGCAATGGGGGTTAAGTGACTTGACCAGGGTCACACAGCTAGTAAGTGTCAAGTGTCTGAGGCCAGATTTGAAATCAGGTACTCCTGAATCCAGGGTCAGTGCTTTATCCACTGTGCCACCTAGCTGCCCCCTGAAGGTTAAATATTAACCTGCCTTTTTTTTCCCTGGAGTTCCCCACTCTACCAGAAAGGTCCTTCTAACTTACCCCACAACCTGCTCCTTGAGTCTAAATGGAATGTGTGCATATCGAGGCTCTGGAGCCAGGTTAGGGAATTTGAGCTTGGAGGACTCAGGAGAAGGCGACCACAACCCAGAGGAAGCTCTAGGAATTGAGTGTTTCCAGTTGTGAAGGTAAATGAGGCCCAGAGCAGCAAAGAAGAGCAGTAGCAGGAAGCTACAAAAGGATCTTCGCCCTAGCTTCATTCTAGAGTGGAGAGAAGAGGAAGAGGTTCACTGAATTGGAGAAAAGAAGAGGCCTGTTGAGTAAGCAATCTGACCTCTACCATGCGGTTGCACTAGAAGATCTCTAAGGTTTCTTCTATATCCTTATAGCTCACCATCTATAATTCTGAGACTGGGACCTTGTGTCACAGCCCTCTGCTTCCTTACCTCAAGATTTGCCCCTACACCCTCTTTCTCCCATATCATTTTTTGCACCACTTTTTCCTGCCCAGCTCCTGCTCCCAATCACACATTCCTGTTTGAATATCCCAACACATACTTTAAGTCCTTCCCACCCACACCCTTAAGATTGGCAAAACAATTAAAAGGAATTGAAGATTAAATATTAACCAGGTTTTTTTTCCCCCTAGAGTTCCCTATGTTTCCAGGCCTTGGTTGCTTTCTAACTTACCCGACAACCTGTTCCTTGAACCAAAACTGAATGGGCGCATATTGAGGTTCTGGAGCCAGGTTAGAGTATTTGGACTTGGCGGATGCTGGAGGAGGGATTGGATGTTTCCAACTGTGAAAGTAGAGGAGACCCAGAGCAGCCTAGAGGAGCTCGTTCATTCCCCCTTCCCTTAATAGCATAAGTTGAGGTTATTTGCTTGGGGAGAGGGGTGGGAAGGAGCAGATTCGAACATGTGCAACGGGAGGAGAGAGAACGGGCAAGGATGGGTGGGTTGGCGGGGACAGGAGTGAGGCACTGGAGTGAGTGGCGAGAATGGTTCCCTCTCTTCCTCCCCTCTAAGTCCATGCCAATCCCCCAACCCCAACACGGGCACACACACACACACACACACACACACACACACACACACACACACACGCGCGGGAGAGAGAGAGCAAGCTCCAAGGATGGGCTCAGAACGGCACTCTACCCCACCCCCAGCTCGCGTGCCCCGCTTCTTTCACCCACATTCAGACCCCAGCAATGACCTGTCAGGCGGTCTTAGGCTTCGGCTGAATCTCGGTCTCTTCTCCGTAGAGCACCCAAGGCAGGTCCGAGAGTCCTCATGGGGATGTTAGTGGAGTAGGTCCGGCCTGAGATTGGGAGGAGTCTAAGAACTGCGAATGCGTGTGGGAGAATTCTGTCCCGCAGGGGCCAGTCTCCCGTCCCCCCCGCCCACACACATAACCTCCTTTCAAGCTGTCAATAGCTTTGAGAGCTGAGGCGTAGGGGAGACAACCGACTCCCTGGGAGAAAGGGAGATGGGAAAATGGGAATGCATCCCTCCGCCTCCGGCCTTCCCCAATCCTCCAGTCCCGGGTCTCCGCGAACAAAGACATAAAGACTAACGTCTCCTACGGACCTTTACCTGTCTTTCAGAGGCTCAGACGGACAACCGGCTTGCAGCTTTCTAGGCTCGGGCTCAGCCTCCGGTTCTAGGGAAGGGCCCCCCACCCCTTGCTTGTTCAGCCTGGAGCTCAGTCTCTGGAACCGTCTTGATCTTGGGCTCTGGCTCGTGACATAATGAATGCGGGAGGAACTGCCCTCTCGTGGGAGTGGGGAGAAACACAATTGGGACATAAGGGAGTTAGAGGAACAGTGAACGGTAGTGGGTACCAAAAAGCTCACAGGCTGAGAGAAACAATCTACCATCCTGGAGATTCTCTGTAACCTCAGAGGTGTTTTCCAATTATTTATTTATTAAAAAAAATTTTTTTTTAATATCTGTGTCCCTGACTACGTCTCTCTCCCCCCCTTTTAATTTTTTTGGGGGGCAGGGTCCCAAAAAAGACTGGATTGTTGATTTCAAGAATAACCAACTCATTCTGAGGAAATTCCCTTTATAAGGTAGATTGGTAACTGATCTGTAATGTAATTTTAAGTCTTAGAAGTATCTGAGTAACTTTCAGATAATTCCTAACCCCTCCTTATTGCCAGCCTTCAGAGATTCCAATAGCCCCCAAAGGCCTTAATTTTCTGTCATAGGATCTCTGAAAGGATAAGGTGTGGGGGGCGGTTTGGGGGTAAGGGGCAGATGCCTTATAATGGAAATCAGAATCAGAATATTACACCTAGAAAGGATCTTAGTCTAGGACATCTAGTCTAGGGATTCATAACTTGAGGTCCATGGGCCACCATGTCTCTGGATAGATCAAAAGGCCCATGAATTTGGATGAGAAATTTTTTATCTTTATTTCAATAATAGCATTTCTAGATCACTTTAAGTTTTGCAGAAGACTTTACAAATATCTCATTTTATCTTTACAATAACACTGTGAGGTAGGTCCTATTATTAGCATCATTTTACAGCCTAGGAAAGGGACTGACAGAAGTTAAGTGACTTTCCCAGGGTCATTACAGCTAGTATCTGAGACTGGCATTGAAATCCGGTTTTCTTAATTCCAGGCCCCAACCTAAACCACTTACCTGCCTTTCCCTGATTAATTTTCACTAACCCCTAATTGAAATTTAGCATTTCTTTCAATTATTAAGAAAACACAATTATTTTGAGAAAAGGGGTCCATAAGACTTCAGATGACAGCCAAATGGGTCCATTGTGCAAAAAAAAAAAAAAAGTGATTTCATTTGAACCCTTGACCTAGTCCAACACCTTTATTTCCCAAATGAGAGTACCTAGAGTCTTTTTGAGGGTGGGGGGGATGTAAGGAGAGATGGGCATTAGGGGGCCATCATTCAATTTAAAGAAAATTCCAGTGGTGGAAGGAGATAAGACAGCGTAGATAGAGAATAATATGCTGGGCTTGTGTCTTGCAGTTTGGAAGACTTGACTATGAATGCCAGGTGAGTTTCACTGATGAGGTTAGAGGCGGGGTAATATTGGGAAATGAGTGAAATGGTAAAACAAAATTCATAATAAAACTTGAAGTTAAAAATCCTTGAAAATGTCATAGAGATGCCACTCATTAACAAGGTCAGGATGGTACTTATGTCACAGGGTTATTAGTTTTCAACATTTGTTTTTATAAGATTTTGAGTTCCAAATTTTTCTCCCTCTCTCCCTTTCCTCCCCAAGACAGAAAACAATCTAATATAGGTTATATATGCACATTCACATTAAACATATTTCTGCATTAGTCATGTTGTAAAAGAAGGATCAGAACACAAGGAGAAAAACCTTGAAAAAGAAAAAAAACAACAACCAAAAAAGTAGAAACAATATGGTTCAATCCCACAGTTCCTTTTTCTGGATATGGAGAGCAATTTCCATCATGAGTCCTTTGGAACTATCTTGGATCATTGTATTGTTGAGAAGAGTTAAATCTTTTATGGTTGATTATTGAACAGTGTTGCTGTTACTGTGTACAGTGTCCTCCTGGTTCTGCTTACTTCACTCAGCATCAGTCCACTTTAAGTCCAGGTTTTTCTGAAATCTGCCTGCTCATCATTTCTTATAACACAATAGTATTCCATTACATTCATATACCACAACTTGTTCAGCCATTCCTCAATTGATGGGCATCCCCTAGATTTCTAATTCTTTGCCACCACAAAGAGCGTTGCTATAAATATTTTTGTACATGTGGGTCCTTTTCCCTCTTTTATGATCTCTTTGGGAAAACAGACATAGTAGTGGTACTACTGGGTCAAAAGATATGGACAGCTCCATAGCCCTTAGGGCATAGTTCCAAATTGCTCTCCAGAATGGTTGCATCAGTTCACAACTTCAACAATGGATTAATGTTTCAATTTTTCCACAGCTTCTTCAATGTTTATTATTTTCCTTTTTTTGGTCATATTAGCCAATTTCATAGGTGTGAGGTGGTACCTCAGAGTTGTTTTAATTTGCATCTCTCGAATCAATAGTGATTTAGAGCATTTTTTCATATGGCAATAGATAACTTTGATTTCTTCATCTGAAAACTGCTTGTTCATATCCTTTGATGATTTTTCAATTGGGGAATGACTTGCATTCTTATAAATTTGATTTAGTTCCCTATATATTTTAGAAATGAGGCATTTATCAGAAACACTGTCTCTAAAAATTGTTTCCCAGTTTTTTGCTTCCCTTCTAATTTCTCTTGCATTTCTTCTGTTTGTACAAAACCTTTTTAATTTAATGTAATCAAAACCATCCATTCTGCATTTCATAATATTCTCTGGTTTTTTTTTTTGTCATAAATTCTTTTCTCCATAGATCTCAGGTCAACTATTCTTTCCTTTCTTAATTTACCTATGGTATTGCCCTTTATGTCTAAATCACGTAGCCATTTTGACCTTATTTTTGTTTGTTTGTTTTTGTTTTTTGGGGGGCAATGAGGGTTAAGTGACTTACCCAGGGTCACACAGCTAGTAAGTATTAAGTGTCTGAGTCCAGATTTTTACTCAGGTCCTCCTGAATCCAGGACAATGCTTTATCCACTATGCCACCTAGCTGCTCCCTAGACAGGTCTTCTCTTACTCCAGTGGGACAGTCACCAAGGTGATCTGTTACTTGGCCATATTTCTCTCTCCTAATAAATCTCTTTTTGTTTTACAAGATTCGTGATGAGCCTCCAATTCTTTGGGTGAGGTAGCCCCCCCAAACCTGGTCGCAAGCCCCTCCAAACAGTTGGGCATCCCCCAGGGTGACAGGTTTGCTCCCGTTATCTCAGTTGAGGACACTTCATTCTTATATGGTATGGGAGAAATTGGTGGGGTTTTGGAGTAGGGGCTCTTAGAAATTCCTCTTTAAAGAATTACACCCACTTGCACACAAATCCAATTAGAGTAAAATAATATTTTATTTAGGCACTAGGGACAGGAAACCAAGAGAGGAGTCCTTGGACTTCTCATGGGGAGAAGGCATGGCACAGAGGGGTGGTTCTCTGACATACCTTTTTCCTCGAGCAGGAGATGGGTAGATACTTTTATAGAGGACTGATGGTGGTCCAATGGGGTGATCATTTGACTGTGGAAAGTTCCCTTAATGGGGGAGGACCATCCCCGACTGGTGGTGGCTGGAGGAAGTTGGGGGAGAGGTGGCTCCAGATCTCTCAAGCCATCTTTCTCCCCCTCATCCCACAAAGGCAGCAGCCACGCCTAATCTTATCACTCCATAGGGGTGGGGGAGACTGGAATGAAGGGGTGGTGGTCCTGGAGTTATCTCAGTTCAGATCCGGTGCCACTCATCTCTTTAGCTGTGTCTGTCCTTTGGTTTAATTTCTCAAGGAGAAGGTTCCTTGATTTCCCCCAGAAATCTTCTGAGGTACCCCAGGACCATAACACTATACTTATGACTGATTTATTTCAGGACTTTCTCTCTCTCTCTCTCTCTCTCTCTCTCTCTCTCTCTCTCTCTCTCTCTCTCTCTCTCTCTCTCTCTTTCTCTCTGTCTGTCTCTCTGTCTCTCTATCTCTCTCTCTCCCCCCACCCCCCACCCCCCACCTTCACACACAGATATCAGGGTAATTTAGAGGTGGGGGTGGGGAAGGGTGCTAGCAACTGAGAAGATAAGGAAAGGCTTCTTGGGGAAGATGGTGCTTAAACCAAGTTTTGAAGTAAACAAGGGCTTCTAAGAGGTAGAGATGAAAAGGGAATGTGTTTCAGGCATGGAGTGCAAAGACAGGAGAGGAGAGGAGGAATAGAGGTGTGTGTGAGGAAGAGCAAGAAGGTTAGTGGAGCCAGGTTGTGAGGGGTTTAAAAGAAAACTGGGGGCAGCTAGGTGGCACAGTAGATAAAGCACCGGCCCTGGATTTAGGAGTGCCTGAGTTCAAATCCTGCCTCAGACACTTAACACTTACTAGCCGTGTGACCCTGGGCAAGTCACTTAACCCCAATTACCTCACTAAAAAAAAAACAACACACAAAAAAATGGAAGAGTTTATTTTTTTTTATCATATAAGAAATAGGGAGATGTTGGAGTTTACTGAGTGTGGGAGTGACAAGGCTAAAACTATGCTTTAGGAAATCATGTTTTCTAAGTGACATGGGGCTTAGAATAACTCAGAGGTTTCTCCTGTGAGAAGCAAAACCAAGATGACTAGATAACAGGACAGACATATGGAGCAATCAAGGGACTTTTAAAGTTTAGGTTGGCCAACTAGATATAAGGACAGACACACCTAAGAAGTAAGGGGAGAGGGGGCAGTGGATAGAGCATTGGCCCTGGATTCAGGAGTACCTGAGTTCAAATCTGGCCTCAGACACTTAACACTTACTAGCTGTGTGACCCTGGGCAAGTCACTTAACCCCAATTGCCTCCTCCCCCCCCCAAAAAAAAAAGAAGTAAGGGGAGATAAAATCCTATAGCAGGAAAGTCACTTAGGTATGGCTACTACCTAATGGGAGCTTGGAAATAGAGATAACCCCAAAGGCCAGGACCATCATTTCAAAAAAATCCCCCTCAACTCTCAGGAATATGACAAGCATCCAAGCTTTCCCCACCCCCAAAAAGAACTTTCCATTTTCAGGTGGACACCCCATCTATTCTCTATAAAAGCTTTGGCCTTCCTTCTGTTCTGGGAGGAGGATGTTTCTAATTCACCTCCCCAGGGGTGGTTTTTGACTTCCCACTTGGTCACTTTCTCTATTTCCAAATAAAAGGATATTTTAATTCTAACTGGACTGCGTGCTAGAGTCTAGTTCTTTACAGAGGAATACCTAAGGACCCCAACCTTTGCTTACTCATTTAATGATCTTGTCAGTTCTCATGGGATCATCTATCATTCCTATATATCATAAAATTGTTACAAGGGAAAGAGGTGGTGGGCATCCTTAGGTATTCTTCTGTAAAGAATTACAACTCTTGGGGCAGCTAGGTGGTGCAGTGGATAGAGCACCGGCCCTGGAGTCAGGAGTACCTGAGTTCAAATCTGGCCTCAGACACTTAACACTTACTAGCTGTGTGACCCTGGGCAAGTCACTTAACCCCAATTGCCTCACTAAAAAAAAAAAAAAAAAAGAATTACAACTCTTGCACACAAGTCCAATTAGAATTAAATGGTCGGGGGCAGCTAGATGGCGCAGTGGATAAAGCACCGACTCTGGATTCAGGAGTACCGGAGTTCAAATCTGGCCTCAAACACTTGACACTTACTAGCTGTGTGACCCTGGGCAAGTCACTTAACCCCCACTGCCCTGCAAAAACAAAAACAAAAACAAAAACAAAACAAAACAAAAAGAATTAAATGGTCTTTTATTTGGGCACTAGAGAAAGCCACTGAGAGGGGAGTCAAAGACTTCACCTCAAGGGAAGAAGATGGCTTAGAAATAGTCTCCCAGAGCAGAAGAAAGGCAAAAGATTTTACAGAGGATAGATGGGGTGACCATTTGACAATGGAAAGTTCCATTTGGGGCTGGGGTGGGAAAAGCTTGAATGAGGAGTGGCGGTCCTGACTCCTGGAGTTATCTCTGTTCCCTGTTGCCACCCCAGCTAGTAGCCTAGCTTAATGGACTTTCCTGCTATAGAATTTTATCTTAGAGGGCAGTTAGGTGGCAAAGTGGATAAAGCTCTGCCCTGGATTCAGTAGGACCTGAGTTCAAATCCGGCCTCAGACACTTGGCACTTACTAGCTGTGTGACCTTGGGCAAGTCACTTAACCCTCATTGCCCCGCCAAAAAAAAAAAGGAATTTTATCTCAGGTGCGTCGCCTTCCTGATATCTAGTTGGCCAGTTTAAACTTTAATAGTTCCTTAATTCCTCAATAAGTCCTAAGTCCATGTCAAAATGTTATTATGTTACAATTCTATTGGTAGGACTATCCCAAAAATATCATAAAAAGAGGAGAAAGAGACCTAGCATGTACAAAAGCATTGGTAATATGGTAATAGTAAAAACGTGGAACTAACATTCAACAATTAGAGAATGACTGAATAAGCTATGGCCCATTAATGTAAAGGAGAATTATGGCAACTTACAAAAAAACAGTAAATATGAAATGTACAAGATATAGGGAAAGACCAATGAGATCATGCAAAAGGAAATCAGCTGAGCCAGAAATATAAATACACTGGCTACATTTCTTTTTTTTTTTCTTTTTTTTCTTTTCTTTTTTTTTTTTTAGTGAGGCAATTGGGGTTAAGTTACTTGCCCAGGGTCACACAGCTAGTAAGTGTTAAGTGTCTGAGGCCAGATTTGAACTCAGGTACTCCTGACTCCAGGGCCGGTGCTCTATCCACTTTGCCACCTAGCCTCCCCTTACATTTCTGTTAAGAAAGAAAAAAATAAAAAGACAAAATAGATGAAAAAAAGGAAAACTAGGTCAAGTGTGGCCGAATTCTGGACAGCTTTGGAAGAGGACATAGGATAAATGAATTTTAGTTGCTTATTGTTTATTAATTATCGCCAGCCTGTCTTGTTAAAGGCTAGGCTTTGGAGGTATGATTTTGCTACCTTGTTTTAAAAATATTTATTCTTGTTGAAAATTATTAAGTTCATTATGATATTTTAAAAACACACACAAGTGTTACTGTCTGTTAAGGTGGAAGTCAGAGGCCCTTAATTAGAATTCTAACTTGCTATTTACTATAACCCCTCTGGGCTTTACTTTTCTCATCCACACATGACACATGTTGGGTTTCTTGGTAACACTTTGTAGGCAATCATGTGACAGTCGGGCCCCTGAAGTAGTGCTTTTGTTGTTATTCAGTCATTTTCAGTCATGTCCAACTCTGTTGAACTCATTTTGGGGTTTTCTTGGCAAAGATACTGGAGTAGTATGCCATTTCCTTCTCCAGCTCATTTGACAGATGAGGAAACTGAGGTAAGCAGAGTTAAGCGACTTGCTCGGGGTCACATAGGTATTAAGTGTCTGAGGCCATATTTGAATTCAGGAAGATAAGTCTTCCTGATTGCAGGCCTGGTACTCTATCCACTTTGACAACTAGCTGCCCCTGAAGTAGCGGAAAGCAGGCCAAATCAGCTGCTACACTGCTACCCATAGGCTGACCAAAAAGCAACGGTTCACAATTCAGTGAGGGAACATGATCTGATCTCCTTACCAGGTACATGGTGAGTAGGAGGGGTCAGGTTAGATATCGGACCTATGGTTTACAGAATACTCAGATAAGGAAACCCCCTCTTCCAATATAAGTCAGCATCTTCTCCACAACTTATAATTTTAGAAAACTAGCTAGAAAATTGAGAGGTTAAATGACTTCCTGGGTCTCTACAATGTGGCTACTGTGTCCCCTCAGGGGTAGACCCCACTGGTGTACTTCCTGACATGATTATTGGATCGAATTAGGGGTGTGTGTGTGTGTGTGTGTGTGTGTGTGTGTGTTTTTTGTTTGTTTGGTTTTGGTGAGGCAGTTGGGGTTGTGACTTGCCCAGGGTCACACAGCCAGTAAGTGTTAAGTGTCTGAGACCGGATTTGAACTCAGGTCCTCCTGACTCCAGGGCCGGTGCTCTATCCACTACGCCACCTAGCTGCCCCAAAACTTTTTTTTTTTTTTTGCAGGGCAACAGGGGTTAAGTGACTTGCCCAGGGTCACTCAGCTAGTAAGTGTCAAGTGTCTTAGGCCAGATTTGAACTCAGGTCGTCTGAATCCAGGGTTGGTGCTTTATCCACTGTGCCGCCTAGCTGCCCCGTGTGTGTGTGTGTTTTTTTTTTTTTTTTGGTGAGGCAATTGGGGTTAAGTGACTTGCCCAGGGTCACACAGCTAGTAAGTGTTAAGTGTCTGAGGCTGGATTTGAACTCAGGTCTTCCTGAATCCAGGGCAGTGCTCTATCCACTGTGCCACCTAGCTGCCCTTTCGAATTAGTTGTTTTTGTTTTTTGTTTGTTTTTGCGGGGCAATGAGGGTTAAGTGATTTGCCCAGGGTCACACAGCTAGTAAGTGTCGAGTGTCTGAGTCCAAATTTGAATTCAGATCCTCCTGAATCCAAGGCCCGGTGCTTTATCCACTGCTCCACCTAGCTGCCCCCGAATTAGTTTTTTAAAAGGAGTCTTTCCTAAGATATTACAGTAAGAAGAATTTATAGAAAACATTCCCAACCCTGCCCCCATCCCCCAAGTCTGTGAAACACTTTCCCACAAACACTTATTAAGTGCCTACTATTTCTTAGTCAGTATGTATTAGAAATGGGAGTTGAATCTAATCAGGTCTTCCTGGCTCCAAGGCTTGTTCTTTATTCATTATTTCTCCATGTCTTTAGGATAGACTTCCAAAAGGCTACAGATTGCTTTGTGGCAAGCAAAGGCACTCAGCCTAGATGGCTTCAAATCAGAACTATGCTGAATAAATTAAACCCACACTGGCTGAATTTGGAGTTTAGTAAAGAGATGACTTAAGAAATAGGAAATTTATGAGTTTTAGTGCCCACCTCATACCTAGAATTGCCTCTCTTAGTCAATGACCCTATATTCATCAGATACATGTACTAGTATGTGGCAATATCCTATAACCACATGCTTATTGAAGAAATTGAAAACAAAACAGAATATCAATTGCTCTGATGTAGAGCCTGCTACCTCCAACCATATCCCTAAACTCCTCCTATTTGCCCTTCTAACTTTGGGGCACAACTTTATACTTACTAGCTGGGTGACCCTGGGCAAGTCACTTAACCCTCATTGCCCTGCCCATAATAATAATAATAATAATAATAATTATTATTATTATTATTATTATTATTATTATTTTGGGGCACAGCCAGGAAATTCCTAAACATCAGTTCCCTGAAAATCATAGAAAGGAAATACAGGGGTATAGAGAGCTATGTATTTCTGGCACTCCATCTCTGAGCCACAGAGTAAGGACAAGGGAAAAGTCATCAATCCATTGGGATCTGAGGTGGCTGACAGTCTAAGGCTGTCAGAGTATTCTTTCCCTCCTTCCAGTCCTGTAGTCCTATAGTCACTAGCAGTGAGTGTCTCGGGCCTGGTTAGCCTGTTGCTAACACTGCCCTATAGTCTCTAGTCTCAAAGTCCATTCCCTTTGGTCCTGTCACAGAAGCTCTCTGCTCCCTGTTTCTTGCATGACATGCAAGAAGCCTGCATTTTGAATTCAAAGTCAGCATTGTCTCCAGTGGCAATTCCTGATTGCCCCAGTTTGATACATGGCAATCTGGAGGCCTCTCAGAGAGGCAATGTAAGGAAAAAAAGTAAACTCCAATCTTTCTTTCTCTTTTTTTTTTTTGCAGGCAATGGGGGTTAAGTGACTTGCCCAGGGTCACACAGCTAGTAAGTGTCAAGTGTCTGAGGCCGGATTTGAACTCAGGTACTCCTGAATCCAGGGCCAGTGCTTTAACCACCGCGCCATCTAGCTGCCCCCTAGTAAACTCCAATCTTGTTCATCCTCACATAAGCCCCAACACATTTTTGTTCTTTCTTAGAGCTTCATGCTAGTCCCAATGAAAGGGGAAAGAGCATGGTGAATGTAAGAAATACTCTGTCAGTTTCTTTTCCCAAATTGTCGTCTTTGTAGTCGTCGTCATCATCATCACATCATCATCATCATTGAGCCCAGGGGAAAATTGTAATTTTAACAGGTAAGAAGGTAATGCATGAGTACAGGTCGAATATATAAAGATAGTAGTTGATTGAGTGAATCAATAAAGTTATCCTAGCTCATTTGAAATACTTGATAAAATGTTAGCTAATGCCTTAATGAGGTGGAACATGTCTTTTTTGGGGAGGGGGGCAGGGCAATGAGGGTTAAGTGACTCGCCCAAGGTCGCACAGCTAGTAAGTGTCAAGTGTCAGGTCACATTTGAACTCAGGTCCTCCTGAATCCAGAGCCAGTGCTTTATCCACGTGCCACCTAGCAGCCCTCAAGCATGTCTTAATAAATCAATCATAGGCTTTAGACTAAGTGCAGAAAAATTCTTTTTTAAAAAAGAATTCAATTTTATTTTATTTTCAGGTTAAAATTTTTTCCTTCCTCGCTTCCCCTCTTCTTCATTGAGAAAGGAAGAAAAGCAAAACCTGTTATAAACATGTATGGTCAGGGCATCTAGGTGGTACAGTGGATAAAGCACCAGCCCTGGAGTCAGGAGGACCTGAGTTCAAATCCGGCCTCAGACACTTGACACTTATTAGCTGTGTGACCCTGGGCAAGTCACTTAACCCTCATTGCCCCACAAAAAATAAAACAAACAGACAAACAAAAACTTTGAGAAGGGATCAGCTGGATTAAGGAGAAGAAGCTTGTTCTTGGTCTTCCCCTCCTCTTGACTGGAGAAAGATCTCATGAACTTTGGACACTTGGAAATCTTCCTCTCTTTTCATCACCATCCTAGCAGCAACCCAGATCATCTAGTGGTCCTCTTCAGGAACAGAGGACAAACAAGGGGAGCCCAAAATAGATTGTATGAGGATTCAGTGTTCTACAAAGAGCCCAGCATAAAAGCTACACCATACCTAAACTGAACATTATGAGGACTCCAGTAAAAGAACTTCCAGGGGCCATGAGTTATATCTTTGCCACATATACTCTCTAATCTGAATCTATGTGGTGTAAAAAATGATGAGGTGGTTAATTTTAGAAAAACATGCTTGACACTTACTAGGTGTGTGACCCTGGGCAAGTCACTTAACACTCATTGTCCTGCCCCCCCCAAAAAAAAAGAAAAAAGAAAAACATGGAAAGACTTCCATGAAATATTAGAGTAAAATGAGCAGAACCAAGAGAATTGTATACAGTAACAGCAATATTGTACGAAGAATAATTGCAAACCAAGTTATTCTAAGTGATATGAATATGCAAACCCACTACAAAGGACTTGTGAAGGAAGATTTTATCCACCTCCAGAGAAAGAAATGATAAATAAAAGTATGCATAATATGGTTTTACATATATTTATAAAACTGTGTCAAATGGTGGCCTTCTCTACTGAAGGATGGGTAGACAGGGAGGGAGATAGTTTGGAACTTAAAATTAATTTAAAATTTTTAAATTAAATAAGTAAATTTGAACCTACTTTCCTCTGGATTCCATATGTACTTGTGGGGGAGTATATCATAGACTTTTTTTTTTTTTTGGTGAGGCAATTGGATTTAAGTGACTTGCCCAGGGTCACACAGCTAGTAAGTGTCAAGTGTCTGAGGTCAGATTTGAACTCAGGTCCTCCTGACTCCAAGACTGGTGCTCTATCCACTGTGCTACCTAGCTGCCCCCTATCATAGACTTTTATGAGTATGTTTTATACCGACAGTTTTTTTTTCCCCAAAAGTTTTTTAATACCTTAGTAAATACTCCTTTTGAAAACCTTGTTGAATATGGCTGTCTCAGTTGAAACTTATAGCTGAAAGCACACCAGTAGGGGCTTATGAGCTATCCCATTAGAACAACCCTTATCCCTAGAGCCCTGAGGAGACATAATAGTCACACTCTGGGGATCCAGCTTAATGGGAATAGGAATTGGGGCACTTTCTCCACATTATGAGCTACACATATGAAATAAAGGGGTTGGTCTAAATGATCTCTAAGGTCCTTTCTATTACCTCAGTCTTTCTTTTCTTTTTTTTTTGGTGAGGCAATTGGGGTTAAGTGACTTGCCCAGGGTCACACAGCTAGTAAGTGTCAAGTGTCTGAGGCCAGATTTGGACTCAGGTACTCCTGACTCCAGGGCCGATGCTCTATCCACTGCACCACCTAGCTGCCCCACCTCAGTCTTTTCTAAATCCTGGGATTTATCTTCCTCTAAATCCTTATATCCCTCAAGTGGAATGTAAGTCCATCATAAACAGAACTAGGTTTTTTTTCTTTCTCCTTTCCTTTCCTTTTCTACAGTCAGTACAGTGCCTTATACATAACAAGAAAATTAATAAATATTTATCGAACTGAATGCTAAGAATTGAGTATGTCCTAAGAACACTAGGAAATTGGTCAAAATTAAATAGGGGAAATAATCATGTGGATTCCTTTTTTTTTTTTTTAATCAGTGCAATGCTGTGTTTGATAACATCCAACTTCTGGATTCTGGGTTCTCTGGAGAGGGCTACTGAAAAGACTTTTCTTCAGAAAGGTATAACCAAGGTTGTCTCTGGAGGTGCTCAGAGTATTGGCTTTCATAGATACCTGGGATTTAATAGCGTGATATTCAGGCTGTCTCTATAAATATGATTATGGAGGAAAAGGAAGAAAGAGGATATTGACTATAAACTTTTGATCATAGATTTCTTTTTTAAAAAACTACCCATGTAGTCTCTGGGATATATGACTACAGAATACTGGGTATTAAGAATATGGAGGTTTAGAAATATTTAAGCAAAAAGTTACTGGGTAGGCTTTTTTTTTTTTTAACAGGGCAATGGGGTTAAGTGACTTGCCCAGGGTCACACAGCTAGTAAGTGTCAAGTGTCTGAGGCTGGATTTGAACTCAGGAACTCCTGAATCCAGGGCCCGTGCTTTATCCACTGCGCCACCTAGTCACCCCTGGGTAGGTTTGTTGAGGAAGGCTACCTTAAATTTTGTTGCACTCTGCTTTCCCTGTCTAGTTGTGATGAGTTAGCATGATAAGGCCAACTCAGCTTAATCTTGTCCAACAGACATTACCCAGAGGACTTACATAAATGTAAAAAAGAAATTGGCTTTTTGATAGTATATGGCAACAACTTGGATCTCACAATACTCTATGAGAGAGAGCTATGAACAGAATATATAATATGATTGATTTTTTTAACATATAAGGTATTTTATTTTTTCTGTTACATGTAAAGATAGTTCTCAACTTTTGTTTATGCTAGCTTTACAATTTCAGATTTTTCTCCCTCCCTCCCCTCCTAATATGATTGATTTTAAAGAGATTGGACCTGTCTCCCAACCAGTATGTTGAAGGTAAACCTTCCTTAATATTGAACAGTGGTAAAAATAAATTAATTAATTTTAAAAAATGGGGGCAGCTAGGTGACTCGGTGGATAAAGCACCAGCCCTGGATTCAGGAGGACCTGAGTTCAAATCCAGTCTCAGACACTTGACACTTACTAGCTGTGTGACCCTGGGCAAGTCACTTAACCCCAATGGCCTCACCAGAAAAAAAAAATGATAGCCAGAGGAATGCCCATCAACTGGGGAATGGTTAAACAAGCTGTGACATATGATTCTAATAGAATATTATTGTGCTATTAGAGTTTTTTTGTTTGTTTTTTTAGTGAGGCAGTTGGGGTTAAGTGACTTGCCCAGGGTCACACAGCTAGTAAGTGTCAAGTGTCTTAGGCCAGATTTGAACTCAGGTACTCCTGAATCCAGGGCCGGTGCTTTATCCACTGCACCACCTAGCCGTCCCCTTATTGTGCTATTAGAAATGACAAACAGGGTGATTTCAGAAAGGCCTGGAAAGACTTATATGAATTGATGTATAGTGAAGTGAGCAGAACTAGAAGAACCTTGTGCACAGTGACAGCAATATTGTTTGATGAACTGGAATGACAACTATTCTCAGCAATACAGTCATCCGAGACAATGCCAAAAGACTAATGATGAGGCATACTATCCACCTCCAAAGAAAAAACTGAGATTGATTGAACATAGACTGAAGCATGATATTTTCAACTTTCTTTCATTTCTTTCTTTTATTTGAGTTTTCTCATACAAAATGACACTATGATAATGTTTTACATAACTGCACATGTATAATCTATATCTGATTGCTTACTCCCTATGGAAAGGGAGAGGGGAGAGAGGGAAGGGGGGATAGAATTTGGAACTCCAAATTTTTTTAAAAATTTGTTTATTATAAAAAGAAATGATAGCCTGTTTCTCTCTTGTTTTCCTTTGACTGTACATGTAATGAGAGGGAGAGATCAGATGGAGATGGAGAGACATTTTTGGAGACTATTACAATAAACTGGGAGAAAGGTAATTAGACTAAACTTATTGATTAAAAATTAACTGGGAATGGTTAGGAAGGAGAGATGTGAAAGATATTCCAAATATATATCTAACATTATGAACCACTTCTGGAACCAAGGTGTGGGATACTGCATTCACTCCCTTTTTGTTATTGTTTAATTGTGTCCAACTCTTTGAGACCCCTTTTGGGGTTTTCTTGGCTGAGATTCTGGAGTGGTTTGCCATTTCCTTTTCTGGCTCATTTTACAGATGAAACTGTAGGCAACCAGGGTTAAGTGACTCACCCAGGGTCACATGGCTAGTAAATGTCTGAGGCCAAATTTGAACTCAGGAAGATGAGTCTTCCTGATTCCAGGCCAGGTACTCTATCCACTTCACCACCTAGCTGCCCTTATTTGCTCTGGATTCATTCACAAGCTCTGAAACAGGTTCAGGTTTGGGGAGGAGCCTGGTCTCTAATGAGAAGGAGGCTAGTCTCCTTTTTCTCAGTCAGTCAATAAACATTTATTACACCCCACTATGTGCCAGTCACTAGGCTAAACATTGGAGGTAGAAAGCCAGAAGATAGCCCCTTCCCTCAAGAAGTTCATAATCTGCCCCTCAGTTCATTAAACCTCTACCAAAGCATTTAGTGTTCATGACTATGTCTCCCCAAAGGGGGAGCGAAAAGTAATCACTAGATAACATAAATCAGGAATGGAACATACAGTATAGCACATAGGCTCTGGGCTCATTCTCCCAAACCCACTCACAATTACAGGTTGTGTCCCCAGAGCAAGGCTGTCTACAACTCCCTTCAGGGTTCCAGGGGTGACTGTGAGGGATTAGAGGTGCCTTTCTGTTTTGTGGGTTTTTTTTGGTGAGGCAATTGGGGTTAAGTGACTTGCCCAGGGTCACACAGCTAATAAGTGTCAAGTGTCTGAGGCCGAATTTGAACTCAGGTCCTCCTGAATCCAGGGCCAGTGCTCTATCCACTGCACCACCTAGCTGCCCCGAGAGGTGCCTTTCTAATACTATTTCTTACAAGTCCCCATCTGCTCTTCCTCTTCATTCTCATATCAACCCTTAGCTAACATCTCTTCAATATCAAATAGCCAGTTAACATCAATTAGCTTATAAGAAATGATGAGCAGGCAGATTTCAGAAAAACCTGGAAAGACTTACATGAAGTAATGCTGAGTGAAGCAAGCAGAACCAGGAGAACATTGTACACAGTAGCAATAACACTGTGCAATGATCAGCCATGATTGACTTAGCTCTTCCCAGCAATACAATGATCCAAGACAATTCCAAAAGACCCGTGATGGAAAATTCTGTCCACATCCAGAGAAAAACAATGGAATCTGAATGCAGATCGAAGCATTCTATTTTCACTGGTTTTTGTTTTTGGTGGTTTATCCTTTTGTTCTGTTTCTTCTTTCACAACATGACTAATGTAGAAATATTTTACACAATTGCACATATATAACCTATATCAGATTGTTTGCCATCTTGGGGAGGGGGGAAAGGAGGGAGGAAGGGAGAAAATTTTGGAGGTCAAAAATTTTCAAAAAATGAATGTTGAGGGGGCAGCTAGATGGCGAAGTAGATAAAGCATCAGCCCTGGATTCAGGAGTACCTGAGTTCAAATCCGGCTTCAGACACTTAACACATACTAGCTGTGTGACCCTGGGCAAGTCACTTAACTCCAATTGCCTCACCCCAAAAAACAAAAAAAAGGAATTGTCTTTACATGTAATTGGAAAAAATAAAATACTACTAAAATTAACCAAAATCAATTAGCTTTTCAAGAGGATTATTTACTGAGACAGTATAGCAAGAATCAAAGAACAACTTCCCAAACCTTGAACTTACTCTCTCCTTTATGTGCCAACTCGGTATTAAAGGAAAATAGACTCAAATTTAGGGGAGGAGGGAGGTAGGTGTGATGAGGCTAGTTCTTGGCCCTGGAGTCCTTTTCTCCCTCAGAAGAGTCCTCACTAAGTTCATTCCTTGGAATATCATAGCTAAGGGTTGTTTTCTTGCTGTAGGACACCAAGGCCTGACTGCTTGGTCAATTCACATATGTGCTTAATGAAACAGTTCTCTCCTCAGGGCTGACTCATCACTGAACTGACCTAGTGTAGCTAGGAACCTTAGGTCACAAAGAAACAGTTCTTCTAACCTTTTAAAGCTCACAAGGCCATAACTTACTCTATTATCTTTTATTCAGACAACTTAGAGCTATATAGTTTCTCGGGAGGCCAATATTTAAACCTTATTAGAACATAAAGCAGTTTGTAGGGCTATCAAATAGATATACCTTGATTCTGCACCATTCAAACAATTTCCAACATATGCCTTCTGGAAAAATGAGTCAGTCCTAGTCTCTCCTTCTTTTTGGTAATTGTCTTTTCTAAGAACACTGGAAGAGTTACTGTCAATTACTCCCTTGCTTCTAGTCATGTCCAGCCAAAAGGACCTAGGACTTTTGGACCAATTGAACACAAAAAGTCACCTCCAAATTTGGACATATCTATCTCAGGATAGATAACCTATTCATTTTTTAAAAAAGTATTTTATTATTTTCCAGTTACATGTAGAGATAGTTTTCAGTATTTGTTTATATAAGATTTCCAATTTCAAATTTTGCTCCCTCCCTCCCCCCTCCCCCCTCCCCTAGACAGCAGGCAATCCGATATAGGTTATATATATGATATCCATTCATTTAAGATTAGGAAAGAACAAATCCAAAAGAGGAAGTCCAAAACCAAGTTTATTTAGGTAGGAAATTTACTTTTAATTATTTAATTTTTTAAAAAGTCTAAACTTTAAAAAACAGAGTATTTCTATATACCCAGCACAATACACAAAAAAGGATTGTATATGAAACCATGAATATCTATTCTATAATTTGATCTTTATATATATATATATGTATACACACACATATATATATTTCAACATTCCTTTTCAAAACTATTTTGTTTGTCTGTACTTCTTTCTGTTCTGAGCATTTTAGGAAAAATTTTTCAGAGGGTTTTTTTTTTTTTTATAATTTTACTTCATTACGGGGCAGCTAGGTGGTGCAGTGGATAGAGCACCGGCCCTGGAGTCAGGAGTACCTGAGTTCAAATCCAGCCTCAGATACTTAACACTTACTAGCTGTGTGACCCTGGGCAAGTCACTTAACCCCAGTTGCCTCACTAAAAAAAAAAAAAAGAAAAAAAGAAATTTTGCTTCATTGTTGTTAACCCTAACTCTACTCAACTCTTAATTCCACTCCCACAATGAAAACCTAAAAAAAAAAAACCAAACCCAAATACTTTTTTTTTTTGGTGAGGCAATTGGGGTTAAGTGACTTGCTCAGGGTCACAGCTAGTAAGTATCAAGTGTCTGACACTGGATTTGAACTCAGGTCCTCCTGAATCCAGGGCCAGTGCTCTATCCACTGCACCACCTTGCTGCCCCTGGCTATCATTTTTTTTTTTTAATTTTGCAGGGAAATGGAGGGTTAAGTGACTTGCCCAGGGTCACACAGCTAGTAAGTATCAAGTGTCTGACACTGGATTTGAACTCAGGTCCTCCTGAATCCAGGGCTGGTGCTTTATCCATTGCACCATCTAGCTGCCCCCAAAATACTTTTAAGAAATAAACATAGTACATGTATAACCTATATCAGATTGCTTACAGTCTCAAGGAGGAGAGAGGGAAGGGATAGAATTTGGAAGTCAAAACTTTTTAAAATGTTAAAAAAAAGTTTTAACATATAATTGGGGGGGAATAAAATATTATTTTAAAAAATCAAAAAGGAAAAGGACCCACATGTACAGAAATATTTATAGCTGCTCTTTTCGTGGTAGCAAGGAATTGGAAATTGAGGGGCTGTCCATCAATTGGGGAATGGCTGAACAAGTTGTGGTATTTGAATGTAATGGAATTCTATTGTGTGTAAGAAACAATGAACAGGCAGATTACAGAGAAACCTGAAAGGACTTGCATGAACTGATGATGAGTGAGATGAGCAGAACCAGAACATTGTACACAGTATCATCAACATTATGTGTTGATCAACTGTGATAGACTTGATTCTTCTCAGCAATACAATGGTACAAGAAAGTTCTAGGGGACTCATGACGGAAAATACTCTCCAAATCTAGAAAAAACAAACAAACTGTGGAATATTGATGCTGAATGAACCATACTATTTCTTTTGTTTTTGGTGCTGTTGTTTTTCTTTTTTGAGGTTTTCCCTCTTTGCTCTGATTCTTCTCTTATAACATGACTAATGCAGAAATATGTTTAATGTTATTGTACATATATAACCTATATCAGATTACTTGCTGTCTTGGGGAGGGGGGAGGGAGAAAAATTTGAAACTAGAAATCTTATAAAAACAAATGTTGAAAACTCTACATGTAGGGGCAGCTAGGTGGCGCAGTGGATGGAGCACCGGCCCTGGACTCGGGAGTACCTGAGTTCGGGTCCGGCCTCAGACATATGGCACTTACTAGCTGTGTGACCCTGGGCAAGTCACTTAACCCCAATTGCCTCACTAAAAAACAAAAAAAACAAAACACCACTCTACATGTAACTAGAAAATAATAAAATACTTTTGTAATTAAAAAAATAAAATAAATGATAGGAAGAAGAAAAAAATCAAGAAAAAAATAAATATAGTTAAACAAAACCAAATCAGCACAGTGACCAACTGTAAAAATGCATGTCTCTTTCTATATTTTGTGTTGTGTGGTAGAGGGTCTCCAAATACAAGCAGAGCTGATGGTCTTTCATTGGCTGCATGTTGGGCAATAATACATTGGGGAATAGATTCACAGGAAGCACCTGCAATGTGAAGATAGGGTCACCCATTGATCAAGTACTCATAGGACCTGTTGGCCAAGTGCCACAGGGCTGTTTCCCTAGCAAAGGGATAATGAAGGTGTAGTTACAATCCAAAATAGCTGTGGGACTGGGATTTCCATGCCACTGAGTCACCTCCACCACACCGGACTTGGTCATTTATTGGTCATCAGGCATTGTTTAAGCAAGTGCATTCACTAGATTGACCAACTGTATATCAGTAGACAAGTACAACAGTAATAATTGCTGCCCCTATGGAATCAAACTCAATTGAATAATACTAATTAGGGATCTAAGTAAAATAGGGGTATAAATCTTTTCCCACACAAATGAACTTTGTTATGATTTTTTCTAGCTCTATAAAATAATTTCTTTAGCAATTTGATTGGTATGGCACTGAATAAGTAAATTAACTTAGGTAGAATTGTCATTTTTATTATATTGGCTCACCTACCCATGAGCAATTAATATTTCTCCAGTTGTTTAAATCTGACTTTGTCTGTGTAAAAAGTGTTTTGTAATTGTGTTCTTGGGTTTATCTTGGCAGGTAGACTCCCAAGTATTTTATGTAGTCTCCAGTTATTTTAAATGAAATTTCTCTTGCTATCTTTTCCTGTTGGATTTAGTTGGTAATATGTAGAAATGCTGATAATTTATGTGGGTTTATTTTATATCCTTCCATTTTGCTGAAGTTATTAATTATTTCAATGAGTATTTGAATTGATTTTCTAAGCATACTATCATATATTCTGTAAAGAATGATAATTTTGTTTCCTCATTACCTATTCTAATTTATTCAATTTCTTTTTCTTGTCTTATTGCTGTAGCTGGCATTTCTAGAACAAAATTGAATAATAGTGGTGATAATAGGTATCCTTACTTCACTCTTTTTTTTTTTTAATGTATGAGGTATTTTATTTTTTCCGTTACATGTAAAGATAGTTCTCAACTTTTGTTTATACATGCTTTACAATTTCAGATTTTTCTCCCTCCCTCTCCTCCCTCCCCTCTCCCCTAGACAGCAGGTAATCTGATATAGGTTATATCTATATATCTCTATACATATACATATATATATATACACACATATATATATACACATAATAACATTAATCCTATTTCTGCATTAATCCTGTTACAAGAGAAAGAATCAGAGCAGTGATGCAAAACCTCAAAATAGGAAAAAAAAAACAACAGCACCCAAAACAAAAGAAATAATATGGTTCAATCAGCATCTATACTCCACAGTTCTTTCTTTCTTTTTTTTTCTTGCATTTGGAGATCCTCTTCTATCATGAGTTCCCTGGAACTCTTCTGTACCATTGCATTGGTGAGAAGAATATAGTCCATCACAGTAGGTCAACACTCAATGTTGATGATACTGTGTACAATGTTCTTCTGGTTCTGCTCATCTCACTCATCATCAGCTCACGTAAGACCCTCCAGGTTTCTCTGAACTCTTCCTGCTCATCATTTCTTACAGCACAATAGTATTCCATTGTATTCATATACCACAACTTGTCTAGCCATTCCCCAATTGATGGGCACCCCCTCAACTTCCAATTCCTTGCTACCATGTAAAGAGCAGCTATAAATATTTTTGTACATGTGGGTCCCTTTCCCCCTTCCATGATTTCTTTGGGCAAAAGACCTAAAAGTGGGATTGCTGGGTCAAAGGGTATGCACAGCTTTATCGCCCTTTGGGCATAATTCCAAATTGCTCTCCAGAATGGTTGGATCAGTTCACAGCTCCACCAACAATGCATTAGTGTTCCAATTTTCCCACAGCCTCTCCAACATTTATTATCTTCCTTTTTTGTCATTTTAGCCAATCTGATAGGTGTCAGGTGGTACCTCAGAGTTGTTTTAATTTGCATCTCTCTAATCATTAGAGATTTAGAGCATTTTTTCATATGGGAATAGATAGCTTTGGTTTCTTCATCAGAAAACTGCCTGTTCATATCCTTTGACCATTTCTCAATTGGGGGATGACTTGGATTCTTATAAATTTGATTTAATTCCCTATATATTTTAGAGATGAGGCCTTTATCAGAAGCACTGGCCTCAAAAATTGTTTCCCAGCTTTCTGCCTCCCTTCCAATTTTGGATGCATTGCTTCTGTTTGTACAAAATTTTTTTAATTTAATATAATCAAAATCATCCATTTTGCATTTTATAATATACTCTATCTCTTGTTTGGTCAAAAACTGTTTTCCTTTCCAAAGATCTGATAGGTACACTATTCCTTTCTCTCCTAATTTACCTATGGTATCACCTCTTATGTCTAAATCATGTATCCATTTTGACCTTATTTTAGTATAAGGTGTAAGATGTTGGTCTATGCCTAATTTCTGCCATACTATCTTCCAGTTTTCCCAGCAGTTTTTGTCAAATACTGAGTTCCTATCCCAGAAGCTGGAGTCTTTGGGTTTATCAAACACTACATTACTAGTGTCATTTACTACTGCATTTCCTGAGCCTAGCCTATTCCATTGATCTACCACTCTATTTTTTAGCCAGTACCAGATAGTTTTGATGACTGCCGCTTTATAGTAAAGCTCCAGATTTGGTCCAGCTAACCCACCTTCCTGTGAATTTTTTTTCATTATTTCCCTGGATATTCTTGATTTTTTGTTTTTCCAGATGAATTTTGTTATTATTTTTTCTAGCTGTATAAAATAATTTTTAGGTAGTCTGATTGGTATGGCACTGAATAAGTAAATTAATTTAGGCAGTATTGTCATTTTTACTATATTAGCTCTGCCTATCCATGAGCAATGGATATCTTTCCAATTATTTAGATCTGATTTGATTTGTGTGAAGAGTGTTTGGTAGTTGTGTTCATAGAGTTCCTGGGTTTGTCTTGGCAAGTAGACTCCCAAGTATTTTATATTATCTACCGTTACTTTAAATGGAATTTCTCTTTCTATCTCTTGCTGCTGGACTTTGTTGGTCATGTATAGAAATGCTGATGATTTATGTGGATTTATTTTATATCCTGCTACTTTGCTAAAGTTGTTAATTGTTTCAAGTAATTTTTGACTTGATTCTCGAGGATTCCTTAAGTATACCATCATATCATCTGCAAAGAGTGATAGTTTTGTTTCCTCCTTGCCTATTCTAATTCCTTTAATTCCTTTTTCTTCTCTGATTGCTAAAGCTAACATTTCTAGAACAATATTAAATAATAGGGGTGATAATGGACATCCCTGTTTCACCCCTGATCTTATTGGGAAGGCCTCTAATTTATCTCCATTGCATATAATACTTGCTGATGGCTTTAGGTAGATACTGTTTATTATTCTAAGGAAAGCTCCCCCTATTCCTAAACTCTCTAGTGTTTTTATTAGGAATGGGTGCTGTACTTTGTCAAAAGCTTTCTCTGCATCTATTGAGATAATCATATGATTTTGGTTGGTTTTCTTATTGATGTGGTTGATTATGTTAATAGTTTTCCTAATGTTGAACCAGCCCTGCATTCCTGGTATAAATCCCACCTGGTCATAGTGTATTATCCTGGTGATCACTTGCTGTAATCTCCTTGCTAATATCTTATTTAAGATTTTAGCATCAATATTCATTAGGGAAATTGGTCTATAATTTTCTTTCTCTGTCTTACTTCACTCTTGATCATACTGGAAAGGGTTCTAGCTTATCCCTATTACATATAATGCCTACTAATGGTTTTAGATAGGTAATAGTCATCATTTAAAGGAAAACTCCATTTATTCCTATGCTTTCTAGTGTTTTTAAATGGGAATGGGTGTTATATTTTGTCAAAAGCTTTTTATGCATCTGTTGAGATAATAATTTGATTTCTGTTGGTTTTGTTATTGATATAGTTAATTATGCTGGTTAGTTTTCCTAATATTAAACCAGCCCTATATTCCTGGTATAAATCCCACCTGGTTATAGTGTATGATTTTTGTGATCTATTCCTGTAATCTTTTTGATAGTATTTTATTTAGCTTTTTGCATAAATATTCATTAGGGATATTGTTCTGTAGTTTTCTTTCTGTTTTTGCACTTCCTGGTTTAGGTATCAGCACCATATTTGTGTTGTAAAAGGTATTTGGTAGGACTCCTTCTTTGCCTATTTTCCCAAATAGTTAATATAGTATTGGAATTAAATTTTTTCTTAGGGAATTAATTTATGACTTATTCAATTTCTTTTTTTCCAAGACAGGGCTATTTAAGTATTCTATTTCCTCTTCCATTGATCTGGGTAATTTATATTTTTGTAAATATTTATCCATCCCACTTAGATTGTCAGATTTATTGGCATATAATTGGACAAAATAACTCCTAATAATTGTTTTAATTTCATCTTCATTGGTAGTGAATTCACCCTTTTCATTTTGATAATGATAATTTGGTTTTCTTCTTTCATTCTTTTTTAAAAATAAAATTAACCAATGATTTGTCTTTTAAAAGATAAATAATTTTTTCCCACAGAAACCACCTCCTATTTTTATTTATTAATTCAATGGTTTTCTTGCTTTCAATTTTATTAATCTCTCCTTTGATTTTCAGGATTTCCAATTTGGTGTTTATTTGAGGGTTTTTCATTTGTTTTTTCCCCCTAGGTTTAAAAAAATGACATGCCTAATTCACCGATGTGTTCTTTTTCTATTTTATTTATGCAAGTGTTCAGAGAGATAAAATTCCCCCTAAGTACTTCTTTGGCTGCATCCCATAAATTTTGGTATGTATGTAAACAGTTTGTTGACTACCTTATAATTAATCACTTTCATGTTTGCCTTTTATGCTTCTCTCTCTCTCTCTCTCTCTCTCTCTCTCTCTCTCTCTCTCACACACACACACACACACACACACAGAGGTGATTGGGGTTAAGTGACTTGCCCAAGGTCACACAGCTAGGACCTGTCTGAGGCAGGATTTGATTTTTTTGCTTCTCTTGAGTCTTCTGTTTGAATGTCAAATTTTCTTCAACTTTGGTCTTTTCATCAGGAATGCTTTTAAGTCCTCTTTTTAATCAAATATCGATTTTCCCCCCAAAAGATTATACTCAGTTTTGCTGGTTAGGTGATTCATGGTTGAAATCTTAGTTCCTTTGTCTTCCAGACTATCTCATTCCAAGCCTTCGGCTCCTTTAACATGGAAGCTGCTAAATCTTGTGTGATCCTGACTTTGGCCCTACAATATTTGATTTATTTCCTTTTCTTTCTTTCTTCCTTCCTTCCTTCCTTTTTTTTTTTTTTTTTTTTGCGGGGCAATAGGGTTAAGTGTCTTGCCCAGGGTCACACAGCTAGTAAGTGTCAAGTGTCTGAGATCAGATTTCAACTCAGATCCTCCTGAATCCAGGGCCAGTGCTTTATCCACTGTGCCACCTAGCTGCCCCAAATTGTTTGTTTCTTGATGGTTGAAGTATTTTCTCTTTGACCTTGGTGCTCTGGAATTTCCTGGAAATTTTCATTTTGAGATCTCTTTTAGGAGGTGATCAGTGGATTCTTTCAATTTCTACTTTACCCTCTGGATCTGATATCAGGGCATGTTGAGGCTTTTTCTTTGTGGCTTTCAGATAGTCCAATAATTCTTAAATTATTTCTCTTCAATCTATTTTCCAGGTCAGTTGTTTTTCTGATGAGATAGTTCATATTTTCTTCTATTTTTTTATTCTTTTGACTTTGATTGTTTCTTAATGTCTTATGGAGTCATTAGCTCCCATTTGCCCAATTCTATTTTTTAAATTATTTTATTTTTATCATAACAGCATTTTATTATTTTCCAGTTACATGTAAAGATAGTTTTCAACATTTGTTTTCATAAGATTTTTAGTTCCAAATTTTTTCCCTCCCTCCCTTCCCTCCCCAAGACAGAAAGCAATCTGATATAGGTTATATATGTACAATCACATTAAACATATTTCTGCACTAGTCACATTGTGAAAGAAGAATCAGAACACAAGGGAAAAACCTCAAAAAAGAAAAAAAACAGCCAAAAAGTAGGAATGGTATGGTTCAATCTGCATTCAGATCCCACAGTTCCTGTTTCTGGATGTGGAGAACATTTTCTATCATGAGTTCTTTGGAATTGTCTTGGATCATTGCACTGCTGAGAAGAGCCCAGTCTATCACAGTTGATCATCATAATGTTACTATTACTGTGTACAATGTTCTCCTGGTTCTGCTCACTTCACTCAGCATCAGTTCATGTAAGTCTTTCCAGGTTTTTCTGAAATCTGCCTGCTCATCATTTCTTATAGCACAATAGTATTCCATTACATTCATATACCACAACTTGTTCAGCCATTCCCCAATTGATGGGCATTCCCTTGATTTCCAATTCTTTGCCCCCAATTCTATTTTTTTAAGGAATTATGTTCTTCAGTGAGCTTTTGTACCTCTTTTTCCACTTGGCCAATTCTTCTTTTTAAGGAGTTCTTCTCTTCAGTGAATTTCTTTGCCTCCAGGCCAATTCTTGTTTTTTTTCCTCCCATTAAGATAATGCATTTCCCTTCCTCTTCTCTCTCTCTCTCTCTCTCTCTCTCTCTCTCTCTCTCTCTCTCTCTCTCTCTTTGTGGGGCAATGAGGGTTAAGTGACTCGCCCAGGCTCACACAGCTAGTAAAGTGTCAAGTGTCATAGGCTGGATTTGAACTCAGGTCTTCCTGAATCCAAGGCTGGTACTTTATCCACTGTGCCACCTAGCTGCCCTTCTTTTTTTTTTTTAATTAACATTTTTATTTAAAGTTTTGAGTTTCAAATTCTATCCCTCTCTCTTTCCTTCCCTCCTCTATTTCCTCCTTGAGGCAATAAACAATCATATATAGGTTATATATGTATAATTATGCAAAGCATTTCTATATTGGTCACTTTGTATAAGAAGACTCAAATAAAAGAAAAAGGAAAGAAAGTGAAAAACAGCATGCTTTAATTTGTGTTCAGTCAATATCAGTTCTTTCTCTGGAAGCAGATGGTGTGCTTCATCATCAGTATTTTGGGATTATCTTGGATTTTTGTATTGCTGAGAATAGCTAAGTCATTCACTGTTCTTCATCAAACAATATTGTTACTGTGTACAATATTCTTTTGGTTCTGTTCACTTCACTATATATCATTCATTTAAGCCATTTCATGTTTTTCTGAAATCATCCTGTTTGTCATTTTTTATAGCACAATAATATTCCTTCACCATCATATATCACAGCTTGTTTAGTCATTTCCTAATTGATTTCCAAATCTTAGCCACCACAAAAAGAGCTGATATATATATATATATTCTGTTTTCCTTATAATCTTGGTTGTATTGGGTTTGTTTGTGCAAAAGCTTTAAAATTTTATATAATCAAAATGATCTATTTTACATTTTGTAATGCTCTCTATATCTCCTTTGGTCCTAAATTCTTCCCCTGTCTATAAATCTGACAGATAAACTATTCCATGTTCTCTTAATTTGCTTATGGTATCACTCTTTATGTGTAAATCATGTACCCATTTTGACCTTATTATTGTGCTATAAAAAATGACAAGCAGGATGATTTCAGAAAGGCCTGGAGAGACTTATATGAACTGATGGATAATGAAGTGAGCAGAACCAGGAGAATGTTGTGCACAGTGACAGAAATATTGTTTGATAAAGAATTGTGAATGACAACTATTCTCAGCAATACAAAGAGTCAAGACAATCCCAAAGGACTAATGATGAAACGTACTATCCATCTTCAAAGAAAGAACTGCTATTGATTGAACACAGACTGAAGAATGCTATTTTTCATTTTCACTCTTTTTTTTCTTTTATTTGAATTTTCTTATATAAAATGACTAATATGGTAATATTTTACATAATTGCATATGTGTAACTTATATCTGATTGCTTACTGCTTTAGAGAGGGGAGAAGGCAGGAGAGGGAGGGATAGAATTTGGAGCTCAAAATTTTAAAATAAAAATGTTTATTATTTAAAGAAAGTGGTAGAATTCTCTTGTGAATCTGTCTGGTCCTGAGAATTTTTTCTTAGGAAGTTCCCTGACAGCTTCTTCAATTTCTTTTTCTAAAATTGGGATATTTAAGTATTTTATATCTTCTATTAATTTGATTAATTTATATTTTTGTAGATATTCATCCATGTCATTTAGGTTGTCAAAGTTATTGGCATATAATTGGGCAAAATAGCTCCAAACAATTGTCTTAATTTTCTCTTCATTAATGATGAGTTCACCCCTTTCATTTTTGATACTAATAATTTGGTTTTCTTCTTTCCTTTTTAAAATCAAATTAACCAGTGGTTTATCTATTTTATTGTTTGTTTGGTTTTTTTGTGAGGTAATTGGGGTTAAGTGACTTGCCTAGAGTCACACAGCTAGTAATTGTTAAGTGTCCAAGGCCAGACCTGAACTCAGGTCCTCCTGAATCCAGGGCTGATGCTCTATCCACTGCGCCACCTAGCTGCCCCATTGTTGTTTTTTTTTTTTTTCATAAAATCAGGTCCTAGTTTTATTTATTAGTTCAATGGTTCTCTTACTTTTACTTTTATTAATCTCTCCTTTAATTTTGAGGATTTTCAATTTAGTGTTTAATTGGGAATTTTTAACTTGTTAATTTTCTAGTTTTTTTTTTTTTTAGTGAGGCAATTGGGTTTAAGTGACTTGCCCAGGGTTAGTTTTTTTTTTTAATTATAAGACAAATCCATTGATCTGCTTTTTCTGTTTTATTTATGTAAGCAGTTAGAGATATAAAATTTCCCTTAAGTGCTGCTTTGGCTGCGTCCCATAAATTTTGATATGTTGTCTCATTCTTGTCATTTTCTTCAATAAAATTATGCCTTGTTTCTATGATGTGTTCTTTGACCCACTTGTTTTTTAGGATCAGATTAATTTCCAATTAATTTTTAATCTCTCTTTCAGTTGTCCATTGTTGAATGTAATTTTTAATTGCATTATGATTTGAAAAGTATGTGTTTACTATTTCTACTTTTCTGAATTTGGTTGTGAGGTTTTTATGTCCTAATACTTGGTCAGTTTTTGTGTAGGTGTCATGTACTACTGAGAAAAAGGTATATTCCTTTCTATTATTCTATTCTATCCTATTTAGTTTTCTCCAGAAATCTATCATTTCTAACTTTCCCAGATTTTTATTTGCTTCCTTAACTTCTTCTTTGTTAATTTTTTTGTTAGATTTATCCAGTTTTGAGAGGGGAAGGTTAAGGTCCCCCACTTATTATCTATTTCCTCCTGTAACTCATTCAACTTCTTCAAAATTTTAGATGCTATACCATTTGGTGCATATATGTTAAGTATTGATATAATTTTATTGTCTACAGTACCTTTCAGCAGGATATAGCTTCCTTTTTAAAAATCTCTTTTAATTAGATCTATTTTTGCTTTTGCTTGTCTGAAATCATCATTGCTACCCCTGCTTTGTTTGCTTCAGCTGAAGCATAACAGATTATGTTTCAGCCCCTTACTTTTACCCTTTGTATATCTCTCTGCTTCAAATGTGTTTCTTGTAAACAACATATTGTAGGATTTTGGTTTTTAATCCATTCTACTATCTGCTTCTATTTAATGCATGAGTTCATCCCATTCACATTTATAGTCATGATAGTGAACTGTGTATATCCCTCCCTCCTATTTTTCACTTTTTTTATTCCCTCTCTTTCTTACCCCACCCTTTCCCTCCTCACAAGTGTTTTACTTCTGATTACTGACTTCCCCAATATAACCTTTTAATCAGTCCACCCTCACCCTTCTATTATCCCTATCCCTTTTTTTCTTCCATATAGGGTCAAATAGATTTCTGTATCCAACTGAGTGTGCATGTTATTCTTTCTTTGAGCCCATTTTGGTGAGAATAAGTTTTGTTTGTTTTGTTTGTTTTTTTGTTTTTTTAATGAGGCAATTGGGGTTAAGTGACTTGCCCAGGGTCACACAGCTAGTAAGTGTTATGTGTCTGAGGCCGGATTTGAACTCAGGTACTCCTGACTTCAGGGCCAGTGCTCTATCCACTGCACCACCTAGCTGCCCCGAGAATAAGTTTTAAGCTTTGCCCAATCCCCTCACCTTCCCCTCCATTATATTCACTTTTTTGTACCTCTTTTATGTGGGATAGTTTACCCCATTCAATCTTCCCCCTCCTTTTTCCAGTACAATTTCTTTCTTGCCCTTTTATTTTGCCCTTGGAGTATCATCTCATTAATGTCACCTTATATTCACACCCTCCAATTACTCATAAATAAAGTTGTTAAAAGTTATAAATATCATATAAAGAGTTTAAACTTATTGATTTTGTTTTTTCTTTTTTTTACCTTTTTATGTTTCCCTTGAGTCATGTATTTGGAGGTCAAATTTTTTATTCAGCTCTGTTCTTTTAATTAGAAACACTTGAAAGTCCTCTATTTAGTTAAATATACATTTCCCCCCTGAAAGATTGTATTCAATTTTTCTGGGTTAGTGATTCTTGGTTGTAAATCTAACTCCTTTGCCTTCCAGTATATCATATTCCAAGCCGTCTGGTTCTTTAATGTGGAAGCTGCCAAGTCCTGTGTAATTCTAATTGTATCACTATACTTGAATTGTTTCTTTTTGGCTGTTTGCAATACTTTGTCCTTGATCTGTGAGCTCTGGAATCTGGCAATAATGTTCCTGGGAGTTTTCATTTGGGGATCTCTTTCAGGCAATGATCAGTGGATTCATCCCATTTCTATTTTGCCTTCTGGTTCTAACATATCAGGGCAGTTTTCTTTGATAATTTCTTGAAAGATATTGTCTAGACTTTTTTTAATTACGGTTTTAAGCTGTAATTATTATTGGGATCTTATTATATAGATTATTATATAGATCTCATGGATCTATCTTCTAGGTCAGTTGTTTTTCCAGTGAGAAATTTCACATTATCTTCTATTTATTTTATTTATTTTTTCATTGTATCTTGATGCCTCATAGAGTCATTAGTTTCCACTTACTCTATTCTAATTTTTAAGGAATTATTCTCTTCAGTGACCCTTTGTACTTCCTTTTCCATTGGCCTAATTCTGTTTTTTAGGAAGTTATTTTCCTTGGTAGATTTTTGGACATTTTTTCCCATGCTATTGACTCTTTTTCTAGATTCTTTTGTATTGCTCTCATTTCTTTCCCAAATTTTCTTCTACTTCTCTAATTTGCTTTTTTTTTTTTTAGAGGCAATTGGGGTTAAGTGACTTGCCTAAGGTCACACAGCTAGTAAGTGTTAAGTGTCTGAAGCCGAATTTGAACTCAGATCCTCCTGACTCCAGGGCCCGTGCTCTATCCACTGTCTAATTTGCTTTTTAAAATCCTTTTAAAGCTCTTCTACAAATTGTTTTTTAGGCCTGAGGCCAAATTACATTTTTCTTTGAAGTTTCGCTTGTAGCCATTTTGGCACTATTGTCCTCCTCTAAGTTTATACCTTCATCCTCCCTATCACCACAGTAAGTTCCTACAGTCAAGCTTTTTCTTGTTTTCTTGCTCATTTTATGCCCTTTTTTTGTGACTTGGTTGAGGGTTGGGGCCTCTTGCTGCTGGGTTGTTATGGAAAAAGAATCTCTTTGCTAGTAGGCCCCAGGGCAGGATTTCACCATAGGCATTCAGAGTGGGGCTTCACTACTGGTCAGAAGTGGGATCAAGGCCTACCTGGTGGCCTGTACTGGGGGTGGGGTCATGGTGTGGGGCCTTGCTATGCTGGCCCAGACTGCTCACTTACCTAGGGAGCCACTGGGTTCCAGGAGGGCAGGGTCTTAATGGTGAATTGCCCCATACTTATAGCCTTACTGCAGGTGCCCTGCCGTGACACCCTCTGCTGCTGTTGGACCTTACTCTCCTTCCACCCAGAGAAGACAGACCTTTCCTGTTGGGCTGGTAAGCTGTTTCCTTGCTCCTGGAGCAATTTAGAGGTAGTTATCTAGTTGTTTGGAGGGTAAATTTGGGAGAGCTTTGGAGGGTTTCTTCTTCACTCTGCCATCTTGACCCAGTTTATTTTCTTCAGCATTTTGTGTGCCTCTTTTTCAAGTCGTTAATTCTCTTTTCCCCCCCACAATTTTCTTGTACCACTCTCATTTATTTTCCCAATTTTCCCTATACCATTCTTATCTTTTTTTAGCTTTTCCAGGAATTCTTTTTGTTTGTTTGGGTTTTTTTGTTTTTTGTTTTTTAGTGAGGCAATTGGGGTTAAGTGACTTGCCCAGGGTCACACAGCTAGTAAGTGTTAAGTGTCTGAGGCCAGATTTGAACCCAGGTACTCCTGACTCCAGGGCTGGTGTTCTATCCACTGCAACACCTAGCTGCCCAGGGAATTCTTTTTTGGGTTTGCATTAAGTTAGTATTTTTCTTTGAGGCTTTTTTGGTAGCTATTGTCACATTGTTGTCTTCTGAGTTTATGTCTTGGTCTTCTCTGTCACCGCAGTAGCTTTTTATAGTCAAATTCTTTTTTTTGTTGTTGTTTGCTCATTTCCCCAGCCTATTTCTTGACCTTAAACTGTATATTAAAGCTAAGCTCTGTTCACTTTGGGGTGCGATGACACTGTCCCAAGCTTCAGACTTTTCATGATGTTTCAGAATTAGTTTCTGGGCTCTGCAAGTTTTTGGTGCTTCCAAGGTGGTATTATCCTGGGAGAGGTGCGGTCACTGCTCTCCTGGTCTTCACTCTGGTATTTGCCCTGGAAGAGCCCCTGGTCCCCTATAGCTACTGGTGCTAGTGCTAGTACTAATGTTTCTCTTTTCTTTGGAATTGTGACCAAGACCCCTTGATCTCTTGTGACTAACTGCCAGTGCTCCTCTCCACCTTGGAACTGCAAAACCAAATTGCATGTGTGAAATAGGGTTTCCAATCAACATCAGCTCTACCCAGTGCCAGCAAAGTGTTCCTTGTAATCTCTTTCTGACCAGTTGTCTGACCCCCTTCCCATCTCTGGGCTGAGAGCTCCTGAACCTGCTGCAGCTGCTATAATCACTATTCCTATGGCTATGTGTGTTGGTTATGCACAGGCCTCCCCCCTGGTGTCACAGACTTCTCTTGCCAACATCTTGTTTTCTTAGGCCAGAAAAACATCTCACCCTGACCTTCTATTGGTTCTGGTGCCCCACAATTTTATTTAAAGCATTTTTTTTCTAACCATTTGCAGGGTTTTTGGTTTTTGTGTGGGGCAATGGGGGTTCAGTGACTTGCCCAGGGTCACACAGCTAGTAAGTGTCAAGTGTCTGAGGCTGTATTTGAACTCAGGTCCTCCTGAATCCAAGGCCAGTGCTTTATCCACTGCGCCACCTAGCTGCCCCCTAAGGCATTAATTTTAAAGTTATTTAAAGGGGTGTTTTGGGAGAGCTTAGCTGGGTGTTTCCTTTTATCTGCTATCTTGACTCTGCCTTGTCTGATATATTTCTATACAAATCTGTGTGTACATGCATGCCTGTATGTGTGCATGTGTGCTTGTTTGTGTTTGTGTGTATATTCAACCCTTCTTTATTTGTTTCAGATAAAAATTAGGTTCATCTGATGCTCATTCCTCTCAAGACCTTTTTCACATTTCTTTTTTTTCTCATGCACCCTAATTATTACACATGGCAAGACCTACCCCTTTTTTCCTATTTTCTACACTAATGTATTCTTCTTACCCCTCTTTTCTTTCACTTTTAAAAATACTCAGAATATAACCAATCCACTCCCCACTCCCATCCTTTGTTTTTCTTATTTAGTTCCCTTATATAGACCACAATTGCTGGACACAGTCCAGTTTCTTCCTCTCTCCCTTCTAAAGGTTTTCTTTTTCTTTCACTAAGTCTGATGGCATGGTCAGAATCCATCCACCTGTGGCCTAGCACAATTACTGGTTGTCTCGAAACCATGAGATGTGGTATGATAACCTTTCCATAACATTTTCAGGTGTCATGAACACGTTACTAAATTTGCCTTTGATCCAGACACATGGTGGTAAGAAGTGTTATAGATTGCATAACTACCTCAACCCTCTATTATATAAAGGAGGGAATGTAATGGAATGTATTAAATTTGATCATTGACCATGCTATGCTAAGGTTTAGTAAAAATCCAGCAATTCAAACAGTTAAAGAAGAAGATCCAGCTTCCTCCTGATGACATCTTACCACTCCAAGAAGACAAGAGAACTGAGAAAAGACCTCCAAAGACTTCATTACTTTTTTACTGTTTCATCTAGGAACACCTGTTCCTAGAAGAAACAAAGGGGGGGGGAATGTGATGAAATAATGGGATTTAGCAGATACTCAAAGACCCACCTGGAGATTAATCTATACTGATTGAATCAAGTGAGAGTGACTGACTGCTGATTAAGCCTACTTCAGGTTAATTGGATTGTAATCACACCTGGCTATCCCTTAAGAAGGTATTGTTCTCAGAAACTAGACTGTGAACTCAACTTGAGAACACCTTCAAAGCCAATGGATTTGGATGACGCCAACCAATCAGCTTGAAGCAGTGTGTAAGGACTGCCTCTGTTCCAGATCTATAAAAAGCTTCCACAAACAGCTTTCAACGGTGTTCCTGATTAAAGCAGGCTTGTGGAGGAGGACTTCAGGAAGAACCCAACCAGGCTGGAACTCTAGACTAGACTGGAGCTGAAGCTTCTGATTTAAGGCGACCACAATTTAGATTTTAAACATCACACCCTCAATACCTTTGAAGGCATTAAGGTTCCAGAAGGACACTTAACTCTTCTCTTAGAATATTATGATTGTAATATCATACAGCCCCTTTCAATTGCTCAAATAAATTTATCCTTTCAGGTTTCTCTTGACATTTGCCTTTGCATTTTGATATTACAATCTAATTCTATTATTTTCATCAGGAATGCTTTGAAAGCTTTCTATTTTATTAAAAGCTTATTTCGGGCAGCTAGGTGGTGCAGTGGATAAAACACTGGCCCTGGATTCAGGAGGACCTGAGTTCAAATCTGGCCTCAGACACTTGACACTTACTAGCTGTGTGACCCTGGGCAAGTTACTTAACCCTCATTGCCCTGAAAAAGCAAAACAAAACAAAACAAAAAGAAGAGTTAAGTCTTTCATAGTTCTTCATCAGAGTATTATATTCCAAGATCTACTTTCAATTATTGTAGAAGTGGCCATGGGGCAGCTAGGTGGTGCAGTGGATAAAACACTGGCCCTGGAGTCAGGAGTACCTGAGTTCAAATCCAGCCTCAGACACTTAACACTTACTAGTTGTATGACCCTGGGCAAGTCACTTAACCCCAATTGCCTCACTAAAACCAACCAACCAAACAAACAAACTCTATTCTCTTTCCTTACGGGGCAGCTAGGTGTCACAGTGGATAGAGCACCAGACTTGGAGAGTCAGGAGTACCTGAGTTCAAATCTGGCCTCAGACATTTAACACTTACTAGCTGTGTGACCCTGGGCATGTCACTTAACCCCAATTGCCTCACCAAAAAAAAAAAAAAGAAGTGGCCAGTGACTGTAGTTATATGGAAATATTTTTGACTTACTGGTGCTAATCTGGGGGGCCTGATCTGACTGGGGTACTTAATCTGGGACTTTTGACTGGCTGGCTATCTGACTGCTATTATTTTAATATGGGCCATTTAAAAAATTCCATCACACTGCTCCACTCCCAAAATTGATAAGCTAAAGATTAAGAAGCCTCTTAACTAAATAATCAAAGCAGAGTTTATTTATGAGATACAATTTAAAATTAAGAATACAGGGAAATAAAATGCACAACCTGACTGCATTCTGGTGCATCTCTTTCCACCTGCTGCACCTGGAATTTTTTTAATACAATAAGGGCCTTTGCTGCCTCTTGCCTTAGGGTATATTTCACTGCCACTGCTGAACCCCTGTGTTTCTCTCTCACTGACCTCTCCTTCCATTCTCCTAGTGCTCCAGTGTCCTTCTCTGTTCTGTTCGTCTCATCAGCCCCCTTTCTCACCGACCTCTCAGCATCTCTAGTCTGAAATAATTTTCTTTTTTTTTCTTTTTTAGTGAGGCAATTGGGGTTAAGTGACTTGCCCAGGGTCACACAGCTAGTAAGTGTTAAGTGTCTGAGGCTGGATTTGAACTCAAGTACTCCTGACTCCAGGGCTGATGCTCTATCCACTGCGCCACCTAGCTGCCTCCTGAAATCATCTTCTAACCAGGAATGGCTTGGAAGGTCAGAAGGAGGAAGCTACTGTGCTGATACAGGAGCTGAGCCCAACCCCACAGTCACCCTGACACAGATCCAGTCCCAGGAAGGCCTCCCCAGAGAAGGAAACCCCAAGAGCCTCTGAATCAGCTGAAGTACCAGTGTTGTCTGGAACTAAGATCACAGTCTGGTGAGTGGGCTGAGCCCTGGGCAGGGCGGAGACTACAGGGGTCTATGCTGGTGCTAAGGCAGAACTTGGATTTTACACCCTGGCTGAGAACCAGGAGGTAGGCTCGAGTAGCAGTGGCCCAGATGGGGGAGGGGCACAGGCTGTCGGAGCTAACAACCACAACACACTAAGCTGATTGATTAGCAAGGTGGTCTGGGGTCATCTAAGGACCAGGGAACAGGCCGGGCAAGTGAAGAACCTGATTCTCCTTAAATCATACCACCTGGGACTTCTTAAGCTTGGGATACTGCAGCCTGGAAACAGTGCCCCACTTTAAGGAGCTAAAAGTCAAGTAAAAGAAAGGCAAGATGAGCAGACAGAGAAAGGTGAGGACCATAGAAAGTTTCTTCAGTAACAAGGAAGACCGAGGGGCACCCTCAGAGGAAGATGTCAACATCAGGGTCCCTATATCTAAAGCTTCCAAGAAAAATATGAATTGGTCTCAGGCCATAGAGGTGCTCAAAAAGGACTTTGAAGATAAAGTTAGAGAGGTAGAGGAAAAAATGGAAAGAGAAATGAGGGTGATGGAGGAAAGATATGAGAAAAAAGTCAGCAGCTTGAAAAGTCAAATTGGCCAAATGGAAAAGAAGGTACAAAAGCTCTCTGATGAAAATAATTGCCTAAGAATTAGGATTGAACAAATGGAAGCCAGTGACTTTATAAGAAACCAAGACACAATAAAGCAAATCTAAATGAGTAAAAAAATAGAGGGCAATGTGAAATATCTTCTGGGAAAAACTGCTGATCTGGAAAATAGGTCCAGGAGAGATAATTTGAAAAGTATTGGTCTACCTGAAAACCATGATCAAGGAAAGATCTTAGACACCATCTTCCAAGATATTCTCAGGGAAAATTGCCCTGAAATTCTAGAAGAAGGAGCTAAAATAGAAATTGAAAGAATCCACTGACCACCTCCAGAAAGAGATCCCAAAAGGAAAACTCCTAGGAATATTATAGCCAAATTCCAGAGCTCTCAGGTCAAGGAGAAAATATTGCAAGCTGCCAAAAAGAAAGAATTCAAGTACTGTGGAGCCCCAGTCAGGATAGTACAAGATCTAGCAGCTTCTACATTAAAGGACCAGAGGGAATGGAATATGATATTCCAAAGGGCAAAGGAAATGGGATTACAACCAAGAATCACCTACCCAGCAAAACTCAGCATTATCTTTCAGCGGAAAAAATGGAACTTTAATGAAAAAGAAGACTTTCAGATATTTGTGATGAAAAGACCCGAACTGAATGTCAAATTTGACTTTCAAATATAAGACCCTAGAGAACCATAAAAAATTGGAGCTAGGGGACATACCTGGGGTCATACAGTGGGTGACTGTCTTGTGTCTGAGGCCGGGTTTTGGCTGGGATCCCCCTGGGTCCAGGGGTGATGCTTTGTCCACTGTGTCACTTAGCTAGGTGATGACATCTTTAGGGTTAAATTGAGGGTTGAAGGGAACTCACTGGGAGAGGGGGAAGGGCAGAAGTGAAATCCTACATGAAAGTAACAGGAAAAGGCTTATGGAGTGGGGGAAGAGATGGGAGAGGAGCAGGGCAGTAAATGAATTTTACACTCATCAGAAAAGGCTCAAAGACCTTAAACGCATCAGAGTTGCCTCAAGGAGGGACTAACACACACACTCAACTGGGTGGAGTAATCTGTTTAATCTGGGCAGTAAATAAACCTAACACTCATCAGAATTGGCTCAAAGACCTCAGTCTCATTAGAATTGGCTCAAGGAGGGAATAATGTACACACTCAATTGGGTAGAGTATCTCTCTAACCCTGCAGGAAAATAGGAGGGGAATGGGATAAAGAGAGAGGGGCAAAAGAAGGAAGGGCAGAGTGGGGGAGGGGACAGACAGAAGCAAATCCCTTTTGAAGAGTGATAGGATGAAAGAAGATGGATAATAGAATAAATATCATGGGGAAGGGAATAGGATGGAAGGGAAACAGTTAACAATAGTAATCATGAAAAAGAGAAAAGGGGGAAAATTGTACAAAAAATATTTATAGCAACTCTTGGTGGAGGCTAAGAATTGAGAATCAAGGGAATGTCCATCAATTGAGGAATGATGGAAAAAGCTGTGTTATATGATTGTAGCAGAATGGTCTTGTGCTACAGGAAATTACAAACAGGATGATCCCCGAAAAACCTGGAAAGACTAATGAACATCGATGTATAGTAAAGTGAGCAGATCTGGGAGGACATTGTGCATAGTGACAGCAGTATTGTTCAATGAGCAATTGTGAATGACTTAACTACTCTCAGCAGTGCAATGATCCAAGACAATCCCAAGGAATAAATGAGGAAGCTTACTATGCACCCTTATAGAAAGAACTGATAAAAAGAACACTTATGGATTGTACATATGTAACCTGATTGTGATCTTATGGAGGGGGGAGGAAAGGGAGGGAGGGAGGGAGAAAAATTTGGAACTCCAAAACTTATGAAAATGAATGTTGAAAACTATCCTTACATGTAACTGGAAAATAAAATAAATATTTGTTGCTGAAAAAAAAAATTTGTTTTTTTATTTGTACAAAAAACGGGGGCAGCTAGATGGCACAGTAGATAAAGTGCTGGCCCTGGATTCAGGAGGACCTGAGTTCAAATTCGACCTCAGACACTTGACACTTACTAGTTGTGTGACCCTGGACAAGTCACTTAACCCTCATTGCCCCGCCCCCCCCCAAATGTTTCTAGCAGCTCTTTTTGTGGTGGCTAAGAACTGGAAATCAAAGGAATGCCCATCAATTGGGGAATGGCTAAACAAGCTGTGGTATATGATTATAATGGAATATTATTATGCTATAAAAATGACAAGCTAGATGATTTCAGAAAGGCCTTTCATGTAAGAAAGATTAATATGAATTGATGTATAGCGAAGTGAGCAGAACCAGGAGAATGTTGTGCACAGTGACAGAAATATTGTTTGATGAAAAATTGGGAATGACAACTATTTTCAGCAATACAAAGATCCAAGACAATCCTAAAGGACTAATGATGAAGCATGCTATCCACCTCCAAAGAAAGAACTGATGTTGATTGGACACAGACTGACACATGCTATTTTTCACTTTCATTTTTTTTCTTTTATTTGAATTTTCTTACACAAAATGACTAATATGATAATGTTTTATATAATTGCACATGTATAACCTATATCTCATTGCTTACTGCCTCAGGGAAGAGGCAGGGGAGTGAGGGAGGGGCTGAATTTGGAGCTCAAAACTAAATAAAAATGTTTCTTTAAAAAGTTTTTTTGAGAATACAATTATTCTTATATCTTCTTGGCCTGTTTTCTAGGTCAATTGTTTTGATTCCAGATACTTTGTATTTTGTTCTATTTTTTCCAGCCTTTAGCTTTTGTTCTAATATTTTTTTCCTCTCTTATGGAATCACTGATTTCTATTCAGTCTAATTCTAATTTTTAGGGAGTCTATTGCTTTGAGCAGGAAGTTAATGATTCATTGGATATTTAAAAGTGAGTGACCCCATCTATCTGTATCTGTGGAACAGATACTTCACTTTTTTGGTTTTCTTTTTTCCCCCAGAAATGAATAGTTGCAGGAAGCAACTGTTACTGGGTACCTGGCACCAACTTAGTAACCAGAAAGCTCTTTGACTCATGAAATAGCTGTCAAAGCTAATCACAGAAGAAAAAAAAAAGTACAGCGCTGGAATAAGGCAGCCAGGGACTCAGGCATGAATTTTGAGGACATGAGTCTAAAGGACATGCTTGATCCAGCAATTCCTCATGGTACTTTGGTCCCCATGACTGTAGTAGTGTCAAAGATAACCAGCAACTGAGTCAGAAAGAACAGTCACTCAGTAGATTATAAGAAGAGCTATGTGGAGGCTCCACCTCATTTTAAGCATGCCACTTTGGGACTCTGCTCACTCCCCGTGGACTTCAAGCAAGGGGCAGGGGAGGGGATTTCTTTGTTTTTCGTCTTACAGTGATAGTAGTAGTCCATAATTTGAGTTCATGGCAGTGAGAGCATGTCCTTGTTTATAGGTGAGCCTGAATCTCTCTGCCTGCTTTATTCTGTCTTTGTCTTTTTTGACCTGTGACCAGTCTTGATAGCTACCTCATGAATCCAAAAATTCTTGGGTTCCCTAATTAGTGCCAGGTGCCCAGTAACAGCTGGTTCTTGCAGCTTTTCATTTCTAGGAAGAGAGAATAACCAACAAAATGGCTAAAGAGCCATGCCTGGTTCATCTGAAGATTTTCAACCTTGTAATTTGTTCAGACACTGTAGGTCTGAGGTAAAGTAAAATATCTGTTTAACAATCCCATTAAAATCCCTTTACTTTTGGAAAAATAATATTGATGGTGATGGGTTATCACTTTATGCTTTAAATACTTATTAATGCATGTTTATTAGTCTTTTATGTTTTAAAACATTTCTTTTGGTGAGTAGAAAATATAGTTGTTCTATACTTATGATCTTTTTTATACAATGACTCCTTTTTCTGAGAAGGGACCCTGGTAATCCCTCCTGTGGAGACCCTTAGATATGAGCCATATTGAGCCTTTGTCTTATGGATTTTCCCGGGAGTCCTATTCTATGGTGAAGGAATAGAACAAGTCAGAAAGAAGACAAAACCCATATTCCCCTCTTTTCGAGGTTAGGCTGCCCCACTCAGATTTGAACCCAGTTTTTGTGATCCAGTTTCAGAGCTCTTTGTGGAGGCAATATCTTCCACCTTAGGCTTCAGGTGATGGAAGAAAAGAAAATAAGAAAAACAAACCAAATTGAACAAGGGACAATGAATTGTAAATGATTATTTAATTGTTGATCACAACCCAAAAGGCATGTTCTTGTTACACTTTTTTTTTGTGTGTGGGGCAATGAGGGTTAAGTGACTTGCCCAAGGCCACACAGCTAGTAAGGGTCAAACGTCTGAGGCCACATTTGAATTCAAGTCCTCCTAAATCCAGGGCCGGTGCTTTATCACTGTGCTACCTAGCTGCCCCCCATTATACTTGTTTTTAAAATTCTCCTTGGCATATATGATATGTATTTGTTGCAATTGCAAATTTTTTCCCACCTAAGGGTGGGAAAGCTACCTTTATGATGACATGTGAAATTGAGCTGAGAGCACTGTACAGAAGAGAACTCAGAGACTTTATATGATGCTATGCTAAGGTTTTAAAAATACAGCAATTCAAACAGTTAAAGAAGATAATCCAGCCTCAGACACTTGACACATACTAGCTGTGTGACCCTGGGCAAGTCACTTAACCCCCATTGCCCTGCAAAAAAAGGTTAATTCCGATAACGAACGAGACTCTGGCATGCTAACGACCACACATTAGATTTTTTCGACATCACAGCTTATTCTACCCTATGGGGTAGGAAGGAATGGAGGAAGAGCCACAGAGTATAGGGATGCTGGCTTTCTTGGGGAAGGAGTATGATGCCCTCCCTTCCCCCACTTGGCCCCCAGTATCAGTGCTCTGGGGCAAGAAGGTTAGACCAACACACAAATCTACAGCACAGTAATAATGTGTCTTTTATAACACAGTTCAACCATCACTGGATTATGTCTGCTTTTAGTATATTTGCTAGTTTGATAGGCAACAGGCAGAACCTCAGCATTATTTTAATTTGTATTTCTCTGATTGAGATTTTCAACTTTTTTTCTTCATGTGGTTGTTGACAATCTATGGAGACTAGTAAGATTTGTGCTGGCAAAAATGCAGCATAAGTCAGGGATTTCTTGGCTGGCAAGGATACATAATACAATCATGAATATAGAAGAGGCCGACAGCCCTACCAGTTTCCATTAGCCCTTTTGTTCCTGCCCTTTGCTTCATCTGTATGCCAATCAGGCAGTTTCTTCACCCCAGCCTCCGCGCAGCTCCTGCAGGGTTTTGTTGGATTCCTTAGAACAGGTTTTTGGGACCCTGATTGAAAAATCAGATTTAACATAAATTTTAAAGGGTTTTCTTCTTTTTTAAAAGAACATTTTATTGATTTATTTTGTTCCCACATCAAATACATTTTCAATGTGTAATAGGGGACTGGAAATGAGGGGCTAGTTCTGGGAGCATGTACAATAGGTTCTGCCTGCTCCCAACAGATGTGGGGAGGTGGGGTTAGGGAGCCTGATTCTAGAAGTGTGTGATAGGGGCAGCTAGATGGTGCAGTGGATAAAGCACTGGCCCTGGATTCAGGAGTACCCAAGTTCAAATCCGGCCTCAGACACTTGACACTTACTAGCTGTGTGACCTTGGGCAAGTCACTTAACCCCCATTGCCCCACAAAATTAAAAAAAAAAAACAACAAAAAACCCCCCCCAAATCCCCCAAAACCCGAAGTGTGTAATGACAGGTAATGAAGGGGCTATGCTCTCTCTTTCAGAGCGTTAACAGGAATTCTGTGATTGTTTCCTGTCCTCCTGTCTGCTTTGGATTGTCTGCTTTGGATTGGTTGCTAAGCTGGAACTGAGAGTGCTTACAAAAGGCACTAACTGGCCAAATGTGGCCTGGTGCACCTGATTCACTTGGTTTTCTGTCATGGTTCTGTTTTGTTCTTTCTGACTCCCAGGTGAATGAACGTAGGAGCTAGACCAGACTCTGCTATGATCCTGTGAGCTTTGAAAAGTCAGAAGAGCTCATGGAGGAAGGGGAATCTATAGTAGAGTTGGCCAGTTACCTGGTGAGGAGTAACCTTTGCGATCTGGCCTAGCAGGCAACTGAAATACAAGGCCCTGCAGCAAGGGAGCAAATGGTTCTTTGGTTATATTGCTCCTGGAAAAGAACTTAATGGAACAAAGTTTTAGCAGCAGCCATGTTAAGTTTGAGTGGGCTTTCCCTAGGGACTGATGTGATAGAAGGGAGAGCGTGTCCCTGGGGAAAGCAGATTCAAACTTCATGCAAAACATAGCAGACAAAAAAACTTTAGAAAAAGGGACTAACAACAACAAACAGATTCAAACTTAACCTGGTTGCTAGTACCATGGTTAGGGGTGGGAGCAGGGAAGAAATGTGTTTATACTTCTTTCTTTTTTTTTTTTTCCTGGGCAATAAGGGTTAAGTGACTTGCACAGGGTCACATAGCTAGTTAGTGTCAAGCATTTGGGACCAGATTTGAACTCAGGTCCTCCTAAATCCAGGCTGGTGCTCTATCCTAGCTGCCCCTCTATACTTTTTTTTCCTTTTTTTCTTTTTTTTTTTGGTGAGGCAATTGGGGTTAAGTGACTTGCCCAGGGTCACACAGCTAGTGTTAAGTGTCTGAGGCTGGATTTGAACTCAGGTCCTCCTGACTCCAGGGCCAGTGCTCTATCCACTGCGCCACCCAGCTGCCACCCAGCTGCCACCCAGCTGCCACCCAGCTGCCCCCCCCATACTTCTTACTTCTAAGTAAATATCCCTTTATAAAAACTAATTTATATTAATTGCCTATCACTGGAAGGAAAGAGATATCAATGCATTAAATTATATTGGAGCATTCATCACTAATGACTGATATTGGGAGAAACACACTAGAATGGGGACTCACACTGATAGCATTTGAAGAAAATTTGAATGTCTTTCTGAGGTATCACTAGAACCCTACAGAGGGAGATGTATCCAGCTATTCTCTGGGAATCTCCTAGTGTGTATGTGGGTTAGGAGAGTAAGTTTAGAGTCTTGATACATGATGTATCCAGAGAGCCATCCCTTATAACAGAGAATAGAAAAAGGAGGGGGAAAATCCAGAAAAACTAACCAATACAGGCAGCTAGGTGGGTAGTGGATAAAGCACCAGCCCTGGACTCAGGAGGACCTGAGTTCAAATCCAACCTCAGATACTTGACACTTCCTAGTGGTGTGACCCTGGGCAAGTCACTTAATTCTCATTGCCCTGTCAAAAACAAAAACAAAAACAAAAAAACCTAACCAATACATTTTAAAAGTCTGACATTAGGTAAAGTGTTCCACATCCATAGTCCTCTACATAGTCTACCTCTACAAAGAAGTAGGAGAAGAACCTTTTCTTATTTCTTCTTTGGGGCTAAGTTCAGTCATTACCAGATTACAGCAGTTAAAATTTTTTTAAAAAAATTATTATCTTTTGTTTTTATACAACTCATATTAGCCAATTTATTCTACCCCTCCCCAAAGAACCATACCTTGTAATAAAGACTAACAACAAAAAAAAAGAAAAAGCTAAAAAGGTCAGCGAAATTAAACAATTATATTTTTAAAAGTCTGATATTACATGATGTGTGGCTCATGGCCCCTACCTTTTATTTATTCATTTATTTATTTTGTAAGGCAATTGGAGTTAAGTGACTTACCCAGGGTCACACAGCTAGTCAGAGGCCAGATTTGAACTCAGGTCTTCCTGAATCCAGGGTGAGTGCTTTATCCACTGTGCCACCAAGCCACCCCTGGCCCCTACCTTTTAAAAGAACAGGAGGATGCATCTTTTTATATCTCAAGTCAAGCTTGATCATTACAATTTTCTCAGCTTTTGGTTTTAATTGTTTTATTTCCATTTCCATTGGTGTGTGTGTAGATAGACGGATATAGATATAGTTTTTCTGCTTTTGCTAACTTCACTTTGAATTATTTCATTTATGTCTTTGCATGCTTCCCTACAGTCATCCTATTCATTGTTTCTTGCAGAAACACAACATTCCATTCCATTTGTGTGCCACAATTCATTTAGCTACCCATTGAGGAGCATACATCTAGTTCCCAGTTCTTTTCCTCCTCTAAAAGAAAAGTGCTACTATAAATATTTTGGAGCATCTGAGTTCTTTTTTCTTTTTCTTCTTTTAAATCATTTATCTCCTTGGGGCATATGCTTAATAATGGAATCTCTGGGTCAAATGGTATGGACATTTCAGTGACTTTATTTGCAGAATTCCTAATTGTGTTCCAGAATGGTTGTTACAATCTGTATCTCTACCAACAATGGGGAATTGGTGTGCCCCTCTTTCATAACCCCTCCAACATGGACTATTCCTATCTTTTATCATTTTTTTTTTTTGCCAATTTGCTAGACGAGAAGTCAAGCCTTCCTATGATTTTGCTACACATTTTTTATTATCATTAGTGATTTCATGAATTCTTCCATATGGTTATTAATTGTTTGCAATTCCTTTTTTTTTGAGAACTACATGTTTATATCTTATGTCTATTGGGGAATGGGTATTGATTTTATATATTTCTATTAGCTGGCCATATACACACATCTAATCTATTTTATCTCTTGTATTTGCCTCTATCCCTTGTTTGACTAGGAATTTACCTCCTAGTTATAGCAATGAAAGCTACTGGACTTGGTTCTCTTCTACTTTTGGGGGGGGGGTTCTTCTACTTTTTCTAATGGTACAGTCTCTAATATTCAGGAAAAATGAATAGGTTCAGACTGACATCTTATACCGTATTCCACAGTAAATTAAAAATGATCATGTGAGCTGAATATAAAACATCACAGCATTAAAAAATTTAAAAAGAAACAGATCATATATCTTTTGTAGCTGTGGGTAGGACATGGATTCATCTAAGGCAATTACAAAAGATAAAATTAAAAAATTTGATTATATGAAATTGAAAAGCTCTTGAATGAACAGAATTAATCTAGGGAGAAAAAGGGAAGTAGTTGGCTTGGAAAAATCCTTGAATCAAATATCTCTGATAATAGTTTGATATCAAAGATATACAAACAATGATTAGAAATATATATGACAGGGGCAGCTAGGTGGCGCAGTGGATAGAGCACTGGCCCTGGATTCAGGAGGACCTGAGTTCAAATCCTGCCTCAGACACTTAACACTTACTAGCTGTGTGACACTGGGCAAGTCACTTAACCCCAATTGCCTCACACATACACAAAAAGAAAGAAATATATATGACTAAAAGCCATTCCCCAATACACAAGTGGTCAAAGGATATGAAAAAAAACAGCTTTCAAATGAAGAATTGCAAATATTATAAACCATATGAAATAATGCACCAAATCAATAATTATAAAAGAAGTTTAAATCAATACAACCATATGGTTTCAATTAACATCCAACAAATTGGCAAATATGACAAAAGATGGAAATAGTTATAGGTGGAGATGTTGAAGATAGATGTGTACAATGCTGGGGAATTGTTAGTAGAGATGTGAATTGATACAGCCATTCAATTTGGAATTATGCAAATAAAAGTGTCCACACTATTTGACCCAGAGATTATATTATTAGGCATATATCCCAAGCCAATCGGTAACTAAAGAAAGAAAAACTCCATATGCACCAAAATATTTATGCCAGCACTTTTAGAGGTAGCAAAGAACTGGAAACAAATGTGTTTTTTGATGATCAGTGGGTAAATAGCCAATCAAATTGTGGTACATGAATATAGTGGAATATGATTGTGTTATAAGAAACAACAAACATGAACACAGAGAAGCAAAGAAAGACTTACATGAACTGATGCAACGTGAAGTCAGGAAAACCACATACACAAAGACCTCAACAATGTAAATGGAAAGAACTACTAAAAACAATCAAAACTGTTAGGAAAATATAAGGAATAAGCTTTGCTTCAAAGAAGATATATGAAAAGACACTTCTCCCAACTCCTTTGAAGAGGTAGGGATCCACAAGTGTGTGATATTATATATATATATATATATATATATATATATATAAAATATGTATACATGAACATATATATGTGATGTTTAAAATCTAAATTGTGGTCGCCTTAAATTAGAAAGCTTCAGTACCAGTCTTTGGGCATTAAACATTTATTAAAGCATACAGATATTTACAAAGAGTTCAGAAAGTTAAGAAAAAGAAGTCCTACCTAGCCTAGAGTTCCAGCCTGGTTGGGTTCTTCCTCAAGTCCTCCTCCACGAGCCTGCTTTAATCAGGAACTCACTAGCAAGCTGTTTGTGGAAGCTTTTTATAGATCTGGAACAGAGGCAGTCCTTACACACTGCTTCAAGCTGATTGGTTGGCGTCATCCAAATCCATTGGCTTTGAAGGTGTTCTCAAGTTGAGTTCACAGTCTAGTTTCTGAGAACAATACCTTCTTAAGGGATAGCCAGGTGTGATTACAATCCAATTAACCCGAAGTAGGCTTAATCAGCAGTCAGTCACTCTCACTTGATTCAATCAGTATAGATTAATCTCCAGGTGGGTCTTTGAGTATCTGCTAAATCCCATTATTTCATCACACACACACACACACACACACACACACATATATATAAACAAAGAACTATCCCTGATAACAAATGAAAAAATTTCAGCAAAATCAAGCTACACATCAGAAAATTCTGATATAGATATATGTGTGTGTCCACAAGTGTAGAATATTATAGTCTCTAATATTTATATATAATATTATACAGAATATTATAGTCTCTAATATTTTATATAATATATAAATGTATAAATACTCCACACTTGTGGATATATCTATCAGAATTTTCTGATGAGTCGCTTGATTTTACTGAATCTTTTTCTTTATTTGTTATCAGGGATTGTTCTTTTGTTGGAGTAGAGAGAAATGTAGATAATATAAAGTGAAGGATATCTATAAAAATCTAATTTTAAAAAATTGTTCAGGTAAAATATCTAATCCTAAATTAGATATGGAACTCGAGACTATGATTTAGCACTAGGAGAAAACTGGTCAAAAGAATAGACTAAATCTTGGTCTGGAGGCATCTTCTGGCTTTTGCTGGTTGCTTTACTGGTTGCTTGCAGCCCCAGACTATGCACTGCAAGAATATTAGCTTGCCCTTGGCAAATAGGCCCCTACTAGCCACTAGACTTTTAACAGATGGTAGCAGATGGCCTTTAAGATACTAAGTAGCTAACTTCTGGCAGATAGTAAATAGCTGACACCCAGCAGCTAGTAGCGAGTGCACCTCTGAAACCACCATGCCAGCAGAGGGGCACACCACTAATACCAGGGAAGCAGAAACAATGCATGACTAATGATGCCCACTAAAGGGCAGCAGAGAGCAGTTCAATGACATTTCTATAAGGCAGTGTTTCCTTAAACTTTGGGGTCTCAGGACCCATTTACACTCTTTAAAAATTATTAAGTTTCCTCTCCCAAGAGCTTTTGCTTATGTAGGTTATGCATCTCTATATTTATTTCATTAGAGATTTAAAAGTCTAAGTTTTACTATTGAAATAATTTTGATCTTGTGGAGTCCTTGAAAGGGGATCCTGGGATCACACTGAGAATCAATGATATAGAGAATCTGTATCTGTGAAGCATTAGAGGTGTGAGTTCTGGTTATCCATTCATCCTGATCACAAATCACATGCATGCCATTCCATAATGGACTTTGGCCTCATATGTTCCTTTCATGTTTGTTTCCTGGTCACATGTTTTCTGTGCATGAGATATTTCATGTGGGCATGGAGACATTTTTCTCTCTTTATTTGCCATGCTTTTTGATCAAATATTTGTTTGGATTTTTTATGATGTTGTTGTTTGCATTGAACTAACCAGTCTTCAGAATGACAGGTAAAAGTAAACACATTGCTGGATATTTCTGAGCTATGTATGATTTTGATCCATACACAGTGACCTCAAACTTGTGCAAACATATATGAGCAAGATCAGATGCCCCATCCATTTTTTTCCTTTGAGAATGTGAGAACAGTTCGAGTACCCTGATATATGTAGCAAGATAGGCACACACATGTAAATATATACACATACGCACATTTATTTATTTATCATGTCTAGCCACTTGGGGGAGTCCTTGAGCAAGGCAAACAGTCTCACGACAGCTAAACAAGGGCTCCTAATCAACTGGTCCTCCAGTCAAAGTTCACATATACACAATTTGATTTCTCTCCCAAGCCACTCTAACAGGTTCAGCAGCCACAGCACAGAAAGAGCAGCGCAAGGTGTCCTCAGCAAAATAAATGCCGGCTCCCAGCATAGTGCGTATTCTTTGCCTTGTGATCTTTTTGAGCTTCTATCCAGATCTAGGGACTCATATGCCCCCCGGAAGCTAATTAATTAGAAAGGATACTCTCCAATTAGCTCACCGCCCTCTTATCCCGAGGCTGAAGAAAACCACCAAAATCTCCTTTCCTCATAAGATTCCAAGATCCCTCTCTCCTGGCCCCAACCCCATTCATTTTGGTGCATTCACTCGTAGTCTCTGGGTAGATGGCGGTCTAGTTTCTTTAATAACGGTTTAAATTGTTGTTATTTATCCTTCCATGACTTCGGGTTGATGTCATGACTTGCACTGAATGGATTTAAGTGAGGGAGGGCTGGGCAAGGTCACCAGCCTCACTCTTTCCTCCAGAGCCATCTGGGTCCAGTGGCAAGTTATATTATCAGGACGACTGGCGATGGCTCCAGGATGTTTAAGGCAATTGGGGTTAAGTGACTTGCCCAGGATCACTAGTAAGTGTCTGAGGTGAGATTTGAACTCAAGTACTCTTGACTACAGGGCTCGAGCTCCAGCCACTGCACCACATAGCACATAGTCGCCCAACGGTTTAAATAATATAGAAACTGAAACCAAGGGAAGTGGACTTCAACATGTAGACTGTTTCAACTACAACCACCTATAATCAGTACCAACAATTCCTTTCCTTTCATTCTCTTAGCTCTTTGCAGCCAGGTTTCCCACTTCAGCATTAAGCTGAAACTGCTCTCTCCAAAGTTGCCAGTGATCCAGTGATTTCCCGCCCTCCCCCTCATAATTTTTTTTTTTGGTGGGGTCGTATTTGAACTCAGGTCCTCCTGAATCCAGGGTCAGTGGATAAAGATCCACTGCCCTACCCTAGCTGCCCCCATCATATTTTAATGTTTTAATTTAAAATATTTAAAATGTTTTTATATTAAATGCTTATGATTTTTAAATATTTTAAAATGTTTTAGGGATAATTTTTTTACATCACTATAGTTTCCCTCAGTATGCCTCTCCCTTCCCCTCCTAAAAAGCCATTCCATATATTAAAAATATTTTAAAATACAAAAAACAGAAGAGAAAAACCTCAGCAGAGTTGATCAAAACATTGAAAAAAGTCTGAAAATATGTACAATACGCAACACTCATGAGCCTTCCACTTCTGCAAAGGGGTGAAGTGGGGGTGTTTCCTCAAATCTCTTCTTAAAAGACTTACTTAAAAATTTTTTTTCCATCATTCAACTTTGATTTTTTTTTTAAAACAAACCATTTCCGGGGCAGCTAGGTGGCGCAGTGGATAGAGCACCGGCCCTGGAGTCAGGAGTACCTGAGTTCAAATCCGGCCTCAGACACTTAACACTTACTAGCTGTGTGACCCTGGGCAAGTCACTTAACCCCAATTGCCTCACTAAAAAAACAAACAAACAACAACAAAACAATCCATTTCCATTGTTGTGGTCATTTTGGTTGGGTTCTTTTTTTGGCCCTGTTTATTTCACTCTGAATCAGTTCCTGGAGATCTTTTCATGCTTCCCTGTATTTATCACATTAGTTATTTCTGAATTCTTTTTTTTCCCCTTAAGTGAGGCAATTGGGGTTAAGTGACTTGCCCAGGGTCACACAGCCAGCAAGTGTTAAGTGTCTGAGGCCAGATTTGAACTCAGGGAGTCCTGAATCCAGGGCCAGTGCTTTATCCACTGCACCACCTAGCTGCCCCCACATTAGTTATTTTTAACAGCTCAGTAAATTGTACACTCATGTGCCACAATTTATTTATCCATTCCCTGGGCATCTACTTTGGTTTTTTGCTATCACAAAAAGCGCTACTATAAGTATTTATGGGCAGCCAGGTGGCAAAGTGGATAGAATGCCAGACCTGGAGTCAGGAAGACTCATCTTCATGAGTTCAGATCTGGTGTCACGTAATCCTGTTTGCCTCAGTTTCTTCATCTGTAAAAATGAACTGAAGCAGGAAATAGCAAACCATACCAGTATCTTTGCCAGGAACACCTCAAATGGGGTCCTGAAGAGTTAGACACAACTGAAGTGATGGAACAATACCATAAATATTTTGCTGTATATGGAAATATCCTCCTTATCAATGGTCTCCTTTGGTGTATAAACCTAGTAATGGACTTCTGGGTCAAAGGATGTGGACATTCTAGTCTCTTTATTTGCATAACTCCCACTAAATTCAACATGTCCAGAACATGTTATCTTTCACCACAGGCCTCCTCTCTTCCTATCTTTCCTTTGATTGTGGAGGGCACCACCACCCTCCCAGTTAACCAAGCTCACAGTCTATGTGTCGTCTTTGACTCCTTAACTTTATCTTTTTTTTTTTTTTGAGGGGCAATGGGGGTTAAGTGACTTGCCCAGGGTCACACAGCTAGTAAGTGTCAAGTGTTTGAGGTCAGATTTGAACTCAGGTACTCCTGAATCCAGGGCTGGTGCTTAATCCACTATGCCAACTAGCCACCCCTCTTAACTTTATCTTAATCAACCCCTCCCCCCATCCAATCTGTTGCCAAATCCTGTCTATTTTATTTTATATCCCTACATAAGAACAAGCTACTTTTCCTTTTTTTTTTTTTTTGAGGCAATTGGGGTTAAGTGACTTGCCCAGGGTCACATAGCTAGTAAGTGTCAGGTGTCTGAGGCCAGGTACTCCTGAATCCAGGGCCAGTGCTTTATCCACTATGCCAACTAGCTGCCCCTATTTTATTTTTATAACATCTCTCTTACATTCCATCTTCTATCTTCTGATGATACCACCACCCTAGTACAGGTCCCCATCACCTTATGCCTAGACTAATGCAACAACCTTTTCATTGGACTCTCTGCCTCAAGTCTCTCCCCACTCCAGGCCATCTTCCCCTCAGGTGCAGATCTGACTGTGTTACACCCTCAATCTCCAAACACAGTCAATAAACTCCAGTGTTACTTCCAGGATCAAATATGTAATTATATGGCATTCAAAGCTCTTTATAACATGTCCCCCTCTTACTTTCCAGTCTTCTTGCACTTTACCCCACCTCTCCATGCATTCTTTGATCTAGTGACATTGGTCTCCTTGCTGTTTCTTGAACAAGACACCCCATCTCCTGACTCTAGGTATTTTCTTTCCCTGGCTTTCATGCATAGAACGCTCTTCCTCCTCATCTCCACCTCCAGCTTTCCCTGGCTTCTTTTAAATCCTAACTAAAACCCCACTTTCTACAAGAAGCCTTTCCTGATCCCCCTTAAATGTGAATGCCTTCTCTCTGTTGATTATCTCCAATTTATCTTCTATATAGCTTACTTGCATGTTGTCTTCCCATTAGAATATGATCATCATGAGAATAATTGCTGGGTTTAGTTCTGTAATTTTTAATTTTGTCTTTCTTTGTATTCCCAGAACTTAGCACAATACTTAATAAATGTTTTTTGAGTTGACTTGACTTTAGAAGGGATCATTAAAAAAATTCTCTCCCAATCTCTCTCCCTATTGGGGGGTAAATAGGAAATGAGTGGACAGCTGGTGGCTGAAGGGACCCAGGTTGCCTCAGAAACTTATATTCATTGCCTTAGCCTGAAATTGTTTCTTTAGCTTTCGTCTGGCCAATCATTGCCTTTAAGATGATGACATAGTTCTTCCTTCAGTCCTCTCTTCTTCAGTTGGTCAGCTGCAGGGCCTAGAGGTAGTTTAGGCCTTGATTTAGGCCAATGCCTCAAGGTAGCTTCTCCAGCACAGTTATATAATGGCTTGCTCTTGGGCAACATGTGTCTGTCCTTATTCTTCCTTGACAAGCTTTGCTTCCTGAAGGGAAGGGTGTGCTAGAGCCAGCTTGAAATGGCAATGGTTATTAAATTTGTAATTGTTTAACTTTGAAATTGTCAATTGCTACAAATCAGACCTTTATTTATTTATTTTTATTGATTCCTGGACTTTGGAAAGTTTTAATATGCAGATTAATCTTTTTTTAAAACAAATTTAGTTATTTATTTGAGTTTTTCTCAATTACATGTAAAGATATTTTTTGAGTTCCAAACTTTTCTCCCACCTTCCCTTCCCTCCCCCTCCCAAAGCCAGTAAGCAATTTGATAGAGATTATACATTACAATCATGTTAAATATATTTCCACATTAATCAGAATAAAAAAATACAAGAAAGAATAAACAAGAACAATAACAAAAGTGAAAATAGTATGCTTTGGTCTGCATTCAGACTCTATAATTCTTTTTCTGCATGTGGAGAGCATTTTCCACTGTGAGTCTTTTGGCATTGTCTTGGATCACTGCATTGCTGAGAAGAGCCAAGTCCATCACAATTGATCATCACAAAATGTTGTTGATACTGTGTACAATATTCCCTTGTTTCTGCTCAATTCACTAAGCATCAATTCATGTAAGTCCAGGTTTTTCTGAAATCCATCTGCTTATCATTTCTTACAGTACAATAGTGTTCCATTACATTCATATTCCACAACTTGTTCAGCCATTCCCCAATTGATGGGCATCCCCTCAATTTCCAATTCTTTGCTACCACAAAAAGAGCAGCTATAAATATTTTTGTGCATGTAGGTCCTTTTCCCTTTTTGTAATGATTGGAATGATGCCACCTGCTGGAGACTTACTGTAGAAAAGCTCCACCATGAGGAGAAGGCCTCTGAGGGCAAGCCACGAGGTCAAGGTCTTTGGTGTCAGGAAGTGATGTTTGTTCATGGGTACTGTCTATCAAGGCTACCAGCCAATCAACTTGAGGAGCCTCCCATTTCTGGGAGGAGGACACGAAGGAGGAAGGAGACACTGGTGGGACTGTGCTTCCTTTTTGGCTTCGAGTAGACATGGTGGCAGGGAACTTCAGAAGTGGGAGATTAGGAAGGCTAGGATTGCCAGGTTATAAGAAATCTCTTCTCAATCTTTCTCTTTCTTTTACTATCTTTCAATAAACCCTTAAAAAAATTCTAAACTCATTTATCAGTGATTTTAGTCAGTTTCCCCCCAAAACTGGGGGGGGGACAGATTAGAACCCACATTTAGAATTTTAAATTACACATTTTCCATGCAGATTAATCTTAAAAGTGTGTGTATGAATATTTTTTTTACCCCTGAAGAGCCCAGTTATTTAAAATTTATCAGTACATTCCTGTATTACTCAATAAACATTGTTCAAGGTTCAGAGAATGAAGTTGTCACCAGACAAGAGACTTGGAGACTGCCCAAAATGTTGATAATAATTCTTGTTATTATATAGTGCTTTACGGTTGACAAAATGTTTTATATCTATTATCTTATTTAAACCTCATGACATGCCTGCTTCCAGGTCTTCAAAATGCCATGGCAACAGGGTGGGGGTATGTAGATGGTGCTATCTGCCTAGCAGGAGATAGAAACCTTGGCCTAACAAATCTCCATTATTGTTATTCATCCTGTCTTTCTCAAAGAGGACCAGTGACACCACAACGTGATGTGTGATATGTTGACTTGCTGGTGAATTGGATTTTAGTGAGGCACGGTTGGGAAATGGCATCAGCCTTACTATCTCTTCCAGAACCATTCAAGTCCAGTGATAGGACAAAAGTCAAGATGACTGGCTATGGCCCGCGATATAATGGATGTCCATTTTACAGATTTTGGGAGGAAGGGTGCTCCCAGAGTTACAAATTAAATAGGAATTATTAATGATCAGTACTAGCATTTAGGTCTGCAAAGCACTTTACATGTGTTATCTCATTTTCACAACCCTGTGAAGTAGGTGTAGTTATTATCTCCATTTTGCAAATGAGGAAAATGAGTATGAGATAGGTTAAGTGCTGTGTACCCAGGGTCACATAGCACTTTGTAGTCATTAGGATAACAATTAGAAGTTATTATAAATATCCCCTTACCGGGTATTATTCCATCATAGTAACAGCGCAGACAGGGGTTTATTTTTATCTTTATTATTCATGGCACATAGTAGATGCTTCTTCCCTTCCTCTTTATGCTACACTCAGGGTTGAAGAACCCAGTCCCCGCCCCGCTGCACAGGGGCCGGCCAGCTCCTCTTCCTGGCCCCGCCCAGCCGCAGAGGTAACTTGGACTGATTAGATTTGACAGCTAGTCGGGGCCGGGAGGATACCTTGGCCTCTGAGCCCTCCGCTCAGGTACGCCCCTTCTAGAGGAGAGCTACTGACCTAGCTGCTGATTGGCTGATTCAGTGCTGACTCCAGCCAATCCATTCACGGCAGGTAAGAGGACTTAGAAATCACGGAGCCGAAGCCCACCTCCTCCCACTCGCTCCCCACCTCCGCTGCCACCGCCGCTCTCCCTCGTCCGTCAGCTTGTCTTTCTGTCCCTCCCTCCGTCCACCCTTCGGTCAGTCCTCCCGTCAGTCCGTCAGTCCGTCGCTCATACATACTGCCCGACGTCACGTAGACCAATAGGAAGCCGAGACGCGATGACGGACAGAAGGGAGAACCAGTGAAACCCACAGGCGTAAGGGGGAAGGGAGAAGCGACTGCCCGGTTCAGGGCGGAAGCGGCCGCTCTCCGGTTAGGGCCGAGGAACGAAAGATGGCGGCTACGTCGCTGCTCTTTCAGCTGCTATGGCCTCTGCTTCTGCTGTTGTCCGACTTGCCGGCCTGCGTGGTCGGGAGCTTGAACCTGGAGGAGCTGAATGAGATGCGATACGGCATCGAGATCTTGCCGCGGCCTGTCATCGGGGGGCAGGTAAGCTCACCCCGGGGGAGCAGGCGCAGAAGGCGGGGTGGGGTAGAGGGAAGGGGTTGGTGTGGGGAGTCCGGGGAGGGGGCGAAGAGAGACTGAAGACCGCGAGAGGGGAGGGCGAGGGGACACTGAGGAGGACCCAGGGAGACGTCACTCCTTCCCTCTGTGGATGAGGCTTGGGGACCTCACACATCATCCAGCCGCAGATACTTCGTTTTACAAATGGGGAAACTGAGTCCCCCCGGAAAGGGGAAATGAGATCCTCGCTCCCCTTGTGAGTTGAAGGCAGGCGGCAAGCCTGGCTTCTCGGTGTCGCAGAAAGAAACAAAATGCACGGAACCCAACCCGTGCGGATGCTGCCCATGCCGTCTCTGCCCTCCTACGGGCAGCTGGAGACATCCTTCCCATATTCCTCTTTGATTGCGTTCATCTTCCAGGCTTGGCTGGGGATGTCATTGTTGTCGTCGTTGATCCCTGTCATCCTCTGTCCCTCCGTTTCACCCCCAAACCGCAAATCCTGTTCTCTCCTCTTCCAGAGCCAGTCTTCTGAGGTCGTGATTGTCTCCTCCAAGTACAAACAGCGATACGAATGCCGTTTACCAGCTGGAGCCATTCACTTCCAGAGGGAGCATGAAGAGGAGGCCCCTCCTTATAAAGGGCCTGGAGTCCCTGAGTTGCTGAACCCAATGAGAGATGCACCCTGTCTAGTGAAAGTGAATGGGGCTGGAGGAGGGAGAATGAGGGCAGGAGACTAAATTATAGGGGCTAGTTGAGTGCAGAGCCTGAGGGTTGGTTGTTGAGGAAGGAGGGTATAGAGACTAGGGCATAAACAGACTATACAAGAATAAAGACAATGATGAGGGCAAAAACAATCCTATACTCAGTGTTGGGGTATAAAGAGTTATAGTATTAGGTTAAGGTTAGAGAGTTTGGGAGGAGGAGTTAATTTGGAGAGGGAAAGGTTGGGGCATGAGGGTAGAATTAAAAGGTGAGGGTCTCTAAAGAATCAGGATGTGGGAAAATGTATTTTTTATCCTTCTCATGAAAGGCAGAGTCAGAGGGGAGGGCCGAAACTACAGCTGGAGGGAGTTTAGACAGGAAGGAGGCTTTGAAGGAAAACCTAGAGACGGGGAGGTCAAGGGGCAGTAAGGGATCTCCTTCCATAGAGAACATGAAGGATTCCCTGCTGAGGAAGGTATAAAGAGGGACAAAAGTATCTTAAGAGTTGGACAAATCCCCCCTCCCCACAGCCCTACTGACTATTAATTTTGTCATTGTTAGACCAAGGACTGGTGGACATATGAATTTTGTTATGGACGCCACATACAACAATACCACATGGAAGGTGATTCCTCTAATTCCTTAACTCTCCCACCAAGTTCTCTGCAATACTATATAAATTGTGGCCCTCTTTATTCTGACCTCTTCCCTTAAAGAAGAGTAACAGTTCTACCCTTTGGTATTTCTTGTAGATTCAGAGATCAAAGGTTCTGTTCTCTATCTTGGATATTACCAATCTTCCTTCAACTGGGATGATGAGACTGCCAAGGTAGTGGTGGTGGAAGGGTTGGGAGGGAAAGTAAGGATCCTGGTTGGAGTTTTGAGAACTCTGGGGAACAGGGAATGGGTCTGGGTTAGTCAAATTAGCTTTTCAAGGTTGAATGACCATTTAGACTTTTTCAAATATCAGAGTCATTTTCAGGGCTTCTCCACCTGTTTTACCATATTTCCCACTCCTCTTAGTCTCTCTTGCCTCCTCTATATATCAGGCCTCCAAGCAACACCGCCTAAAACGCTACCACAGTCAGATCTATGGAAATGGCTCCAAGTGTGACCTGAATGGTCGACCCAGAGAGACTGAGGTCCGGGTGAGTTTGGGGAAATGGAAGCCATCTTTTATCATGACAAACCACTTGAACCTTGAAGATAGAGATCAGAATTGTCTCCTAGGGGCCAGTCCCCTAGGGGGTTTGCTTAACCTTAACCTCAGACTTAATGATCTGATTCTCCTTTCTCTGGCTTGTCACTCTAGTTAGTTCTCTGTATAATGAAGGTTTTAAAAATCTCTTTTAAAATATCCCCTTTCCCTTTCCAAATAGCAACAACAAACCCCATATTATCCCAATCCCTCCTGAATTAATTGGCTCTCTCCTGGTCAGTTTCTGTGTGATGAAGGTTCAGATGCTTCAGGTGACTACATTGATCGGGTAGATGAGCCTCAGTCATGTTCTTATGTGCTGACTATTCGGACCCCTCGACTCTGCTCCCATCCTCTTCTTCGGCCTCCTCCCAGTGCTGCCCCCCAAGCCATCCGATGCCACCCTACCTTACAGCCAGAGCAGTATGGAGCATATATCCAGGGACAAGTGTGTGAGTGTCAGGGGGACTGGGATATATTTGAAGGAGAGGAGTGGGAAGAGAGGGAATATTTTGAACACCTGGTCTCTTATTCTCTCCAGTTAATATCCCTTTTTATTTTTTTCCAGTAGATGCAAAGCAGAAAATTGAAGAGATCTCTGAGAAGCTTCACAACCCAGAACTTGAAATGTGGAGTGAGACAAAGTTTGGGGTCCTCGATACAAAGGGAACAGGTCATATTTCCTCTCAGTTATCCTGGGAGATGGCTCTTTCCTGCCAGTTATAGTAGCCCCTGGGAAGGGAAGGGGGTGCCACATATATCGACCCCCTTGTTCCACCTTTTGAGATCCAAGCAAAAGAGGTGCAGGTGTAGTTCCCTCTGTTTCTTTTTTCCCTTCAGACCTTGCCTTGTCCCATCCCCAATCCTAGGTGTGACCCCACCCAAGGGTGACCCCGGAGAATCAGATGTCTGGAACAAGCCTACTCAGACTGAAGAACAGACCACCCAAAAGAAAGAGGCTCAGGCTGAGGTAAGAGCCAACTTCTTGGTTGTCCGTTCTGAATTTGGAGGGGGACCATCATGAAATGCCTTGTACCCAAAATGGAGGGATACACTTAGATGGTGGGGTAGTTTTGGGGGCAGGAAGGAAAGAGCCATTAGAATCTACCTTTCTTTTCCTCCTAATTAGGAGCAGAACCCCACCCTGGAGAAGGAAGGTCCAACATCAGACCCTGTAGATGGTGAGTTAGCTCTATTCATACTGTGGGTGGAAACTGGAGGAAACCAGAAGTTGAGAGAAGAGTTATGGGCAGCCTTCATGACAGGCTAGGGCCTTTACATGGATCCCCAGTTCAATAGGAATGGCTTCTGGACAACCAGTTAATTCCTTAGGTGTAATGGGGCACATAGGACCTAGAAAAATCCTCTAGTTCTTCCAAAGACTACAGAGTCAAGAGTACAAGTGGAGGCATAACAGGGCCTTGTAGCTTAGTAGCCTAGCCACTGGGATGCTTTTTAAAAAAAATTTTTTAATTTTCACATTTTTTGGTGGGTCAGTGAGGGTTAAGTGACTTGCCCAGGATCACACAGTTAGTAAGTGTCAAGTGTCTGAGGCTGGATTTGAACTCAGGTCCTCCTGAATCCAGTGCCAGTGCTTTATCCACTGCACCACCTAGCTGCTCCCTGGGATACTTTCCACTGCCATCTGTTTGTCTACTTTTGGTCTCTCTTTCCCTCACCTGCATATCCAGTCAATTGCCAAATCTTGTAGTTTCTACCCCTGTGTCCCTCACACTTGATTCCTCCTTTATACTCACTCACACAGTCACCACTGGGAGTTCAGGCCCTCATCAACTTTCACCTAGACTATTGCGTTGTCTTTCTAAGAAATCTCCCTGCCTCAAATCTCTCCCCACCATAGTCTTTCTGCCACACAGCTGCCTACAGAATGTTCCTTAAGCACAGGTCTGACCACGTCACTTGCCCACTCAGCAATCACTGGTAGCTCCCTATTGCCTCTACATAAAATAGATATTCTTCCCTTTGACTTTTAAAGCACTTCATAACTTGGCCCTTTCTAGATTCATTAGACGTTACTCTTCTTCCAGAACTCTCTGGTCCAGCTCACTTGGCCTTCTTTCTGTTCTTTTCCCTTCTGGGCTCTCAACTATCAGTGAATCCCCCTTACCTGGATTGCTCTCATTTCACACCTCTAACTAAGACAACCCCTCAGTTCCTTTAAGGGGCAGGTCAAGAATCACTTTCCTGATTCTCTCCCCACCCCCCACCTCTTTCCTTCCTTCCTTCCTTCCTTTCTTCTTTTTTTCCTTCCTTCTTTCCATCTTATATTTAAAGACCATGTGCTTATTTTTGTATTTATTCCATAGGCACTTATATATGTATATCCTATTTTATCTGATAGAATATAAGCTCTTTGAAGATAGAAATTCCTTTATGTTTGTATTCCCAGTACCTTGCAGATAGTACACTTAAGTCTTGTTCAGTTGATTTAACTGTATCAGTAATAAGTACCTTACATTTGTGTAGGGCTTTACAATTTGCTTGTACTTTATTTAATTTGATCTTCACAAATGCCTTTAAGGTGGACATTTCAGGTATTATTACTCCCGTTTTATAGATGACAAAACTGAGCCTTAGAGACCTGAGTTAGCAAATCCCATAGCTAGTATGTGACCATGTTGGGATTGGAATCCAGGGCCTTTTAACCCCCATTCCTCTTTATTTCATTTGATCTTCACAAGTGCCTTTGAGGCAGGCAGTTCAGGTATTATTACTTCCATTTAATAGATGACAAAACTGAGGCTTAGAGGCTGGAGTTAGTAAATCCTATAGTTGTTATGTGGATCTGCTGGGACTGGAATCCAAGGCTTTTTAACACTTCTTTTAAGTACCTCTTAATGCTCCAGACCCCTTAGGCTGATAACAGGAAGGACATGGACCTGGCTCCTCTTTCTTTCTCCTTATTTTTCTTTACCTCATCCCAAAAGATCTGGAAGGTGTTTTGCACACAGTGGGACCATTCCTGTCCTTTTTCTCCAGGTTTCCATGATAATGTGCAGGTCAAGGTCATTCGGAATCCAGGGGACTTGGTTCGATTCATAGAGGAACTGAAAGGTGGGACCAAAAAGGTATGGACTCCTCCTCAGTGTGATGATAGAGTGTTGTCTCTAGCATTTTGGTTGTAGAGTAGGGCAGTACCTTACCTTATTTATTCTGGCTTCTCGTGTATTTTCCCTGCTTTCAGTCTTTTCCTTCTAGGGAGTTGTCTCCATCTCCAGAGCCATAAAGACCCCCCTTTCCTTTCATTTCTCCTGAGAGAAATGGCCCCCCTGACAAACAGTGGGCTCTTATTTATCCCCTTCTGAAACTTACTTCCTCACCTTCACCCTTCAGCTTTGCTTTCTCCCCAATCTTTTCTCCATAACAGGGGAAACTAAACCCAGTCCAAGAAGGAGATGTAGAGACCACGACAGAAATCACCCAGGAGGGGCCAGAGGTCAAAGTAGATGGTGGTGAAGAAGAGAGGAGTGAGGAGGAAGAAGATGAGGAGGAAGAACGACTCTTGGGGGAATTTGAAAAGGAGCTAGAAGGAATGCTGCTACCTTCAGACCGAGGCCGACTACGGTTTGAGGTGAAGACTGGGATGGAGAAGGAGCTGGATAACATTATCCAGGAGGTGAGACACGTCACCAGTTTGATCCCCTCCTGGGAGACAGAGAAGACAGTGGAGGAAATATGGGAAAGGAATAGAAAGGGTCAATCATGATGATAGCTGACATTTTGATACTGTTTCAGTGATTTACTAAGTGCATTTCATTCTCATTTGATCCTCACGAGCCCTCATGAGAGAGTATAAATATCATTAGCCCCATTTTACAGATCAGGAGATTTGAGGCTTAGGGATTAAGGGCACATAACTGGTGACTGAGATGAGACTCAGACCCAGGTCCTTTGGTTTTTTGTTTGTTTGTTTTGGGTTTTTTTTTTTTTTGGTGGGGCAGTGAGGGTTAAGTGACTTGCCCAGGGTCACACAGCTAGTAAGTGTCAAGTATCTGAGATCAGATTTGAATTCAGGTCCTCCTGAATCCAGGGCCGCTGCTTTATCCACTGTGCCACCTAGCTGCCCCCTTCCAGCTGCTTTCTTCAGCTATGTGGAGGGTTATAAGACTTGGGAGGAAACTCCCAACCCAGGAGCCAGAGGGCCTGGGTTCCCCAACTCCCCACAGCTGCCTCTGACTTCTTCCCTCCCCCCCCCCCCATTGGGTGTTTCTAGGCAGAATCAGAGCTGGACCCAGAGGAGCCGAGGAGTGCAACAGAACGAAGCCAAGCCTCCCAGGCCTTGGCATCCACTCTCAACAAGCTCATTCAGAGGATGGATGGAAGGCAGGGACCTGACCAGGGGGAGGGGCCCATGGAAGGTGGTGCTACCCCTCCAACCAGCCCTCCCCCGCCTCAGTCCACAGGTAAGAGGAGTCATTTGGGAGCAGGACATTCATTGACTGCTGCCCCACTCAGCCAGCCTTGTTGTTGAGGCCTATATGCCCAAACCCACCAGTTTCAAATGAGCCAGCCCATCTTGGCTTGGTTTCCAGACCCATCCAGCATTGAGATTCTGCACTGGGTTGCTGCCATTTTGCAAAAATGGATGCCCATGGATGATGGGCAGTGTAAAAGAGGGCTTATTAGATTGGATTAGGGAAGGGAACTCATGGGTTGGGTGGGGGGCTTACTGGCCTGATTTATTTTGGGACCATTATGCATACATAAGGGTTGTTATAACAAGGTTGAAGAGTAGGTGGGGCTTGGTAATAAGGATGGCTTCTTTATCCCTGACTTAATGACTTACTACTCTGTCTTCTCTGTTCCCCTGTGTTTCCTGGTCTCCTGTGTTTCTCCTTCTCCCTGCTCCCACTACCATTTCTGTGTCCTCCAAAAGATGAGGAAACTGAGCGCCGGGTCAGAGTTCGGGTCACCAGACTCCGTGCTGGAGGCCCGAACCAGGATCTGTCTGTCTTTGAGATGAAGCGGGAAAATCCACAAGTGAAACATATAGAGGGACTGGTGAAGGACCTGCTTGAGAGGGAGGGGCTCACAGCTGAAGGTGGGAAAGAGAGACTTGGGGGACCGGGAGGGCTGGGGATGGGGGAGGGCTGGCCAAGGAGCATGTGGAACACACAACAGAACATTTATTAAGCACTTGCAGGGCCCAGTGCTAAGCTTCTAGAATGCCAAGAGTCCCTGCTGTTAAGGAGCAAACATTCCAACTGGGAGAGACAACCCTAGAGCGGAGGCTCCTGGCTGAAAGTGGAGGCTGTGGGTGGACCTTTGGAGAGGGGATCCATCACATGAGAAAAACTGCTGAGGTTTCTAACTCTCATCTTTCCCTCTGGCTCCTCCCCTAGGTAAAGTTGAGATCAAGATTGTTAGGCCAGGAGCTGGAGAGACTGAAGAGGAGGATGGACATTGGCTGTCTGATGAGGACACCAAGAACCTGAAGGAGATTTTCTTCAACATCCTGGTGAGGCGCTTCTCCTTTAGTCAGGCCTTTCACCCTCTTGTCAAATGTGTACCTGCTGTGAGTGCCCAGTGCTTCCTCTGGTTCTTTAGTCAGTGTTGCTCATCTCATCCACCCTTTATTTTGTCCTTCAGATCCAGGGAGCAGAAGAGGCGCAGAAAGAGCGACAAAGACAGCGTCAGTTGGAGAGTAATTACCGACGAGTATGGGGGCCCCAAGGGGAGGAGGGAACTGGGGACCACGAGGAGTTTGACTTCTGAGATGCCTTCTCCCCACAGTCACTCTGAAGAGTCCTTCTGAACCTCTCTAACCTGTCACCTGCATCGAACCCCCATTTTAGTGTCCCCAGAAATGGAACAACAGACTGGAGCCGAGCTGTGGAGTCCCAGGGACTCGGGAGGGGCTCTTTCATCGGGGGTATTGGGGCTGGGTGGGATTTAGCATGCTATTGCTACAAGATGTTTGTAACAATATAGGGTCCCCTCAAGGTTAGTCTGGCCTTCTCCCTCTCCTCTAATTTCCCAACTTTAGCTCTTTCCTCTAGATCTCCACTTATCCTTTCCTAGCTCTTTGCCTCACTCTCTACCCTGAGGTACTATGGCCTATTTAAAAAAAAAATTAGAGGGGATGTTAAGGGGGGGGGGTGGCTGGCCATTAATAGGGCTTAACCTGCCCTGATTGCTCCATCCTGGGAGTTAGGGGTGTTCCTCATTTGCAAACACTCCCCATAGTATGTATGCCCCACTCCTCCTTCCCTTAGAGAATGTCCCAGCTCCTACTATTTGGAGTTACTTGGTCCCTTGCTTAGGATGGGATGATATCTAATTGGAATTCTCCCAGTAATTTCCCCTACTCATGATTTGGAGGGGGGCAGAGGGTGAGGCAACTTCCTCCTCTGGTTGTGATGCCATAGGAGATGGGAGAGGCCTTCACCACTAGGAGTTGGGGTTTCCCTGTCCCCTCCTTTTGAATAATCAGGTTTCTTAATAAAGTGAACTGGACCCTGAAACTGTCTGTCTATTAGAGGTAGGCTTTCTTATTCTCATCACACTTTGCCTAGAGAAGGAGTTTCCTGTCCAGAGGAAAGGAAGGAACCCTTATCTCACCTCTACCTTGCTCTGCTTCTTGCTTGGGGGTACATTTTTCAGGTTCTGCTCTCATTCCACCTTGTCTCCAAACTACTACACTTGTTCAGGGTGGGGGGAGTGGGCAGGGACACATCTATCTATTCAGGGCAGAAAAGCCCCTCTCCAGGCCTGAACAAGGATCAGACAATTTCTGCTTTGTCTTCTCTTTCTTACCTGTCCCTACTGTGGCTCTTCTCAACTCCTGCTTCCTTGGCACTGGCTTGTCCTCTCCTTCCACCTTATGTCTAAAATCTGAAACCTGGGTAGTTAGTGATTGCAGTGTTGATAGCTAGCCCTAGAAAGGGATTTCCCTCCCATTCCCCATTCCTAAATTTGTTAGGGTTATTTTTCCCTTCCCCACACAACCTAAACCCACCAAGGGAATCTGCCTCTGTCCTCATCTTCAACCTTCTGTCTTCCTTGCACACCTGATGTTTCCTTCTCATAGGTGGAAATTAGGTTATTTCTATCCATGTAAAGCATTGGAATATTTTTAAATTTTGGAATATACGATTCTAAGAAAATTACTAGATTTGGAAGGTAGGGAAGGAGAAGTCCATCTTCAGTGACAGCTGGGCAGAGACTGATATGAAATGTTCATTTTACCCATTTGCTGTCGGTCTTTCCAGCCAGCTGGAACTGGGTGTGAGAGGTGCCAGAAGGAGCCAATTGTAGCTCGGAACACTTTGGGAGAGAGCCAAATAAGGGCTAGCTTGGAGGGCTTAGAAAAGGTAAAGTCTGAGAGCCACAGGAGATGGGCCTTTGATGGCCTGAGATAGTAGCTAGAGCATAATGACCTCCTTCCCCTGAAGGGGTGAGACTTTAGGGAAATCCAGGAGAATCCGCTCAGCTGATTGAGAGTTAGGACGCAGAGAAAGGTCGAAGGTGAGAGTAAAGCCAGGATTAGAAAGGGTTAAATTGAAAAGTATCTCTATGACTTTGGGAAGTGATGATTCAGCATCGGACTTGTTACTTCAATTTATTTCTTGCCCTGATTATCTTGTGAAGCTTTTTAACCCTGACTTTGTACTGGGTGAATGGAAGTTCTGTTTGCAAACAGCTGACCTGAAGGGTAGGAGAAACCTTCAGTTTTCCTTGGGAGTCAGGTATGATCTGGTGACAGCAAGAGAGAGAAGGAAGAAACCCTGGGTAAGGGGCTTTGGGATTCAGCTGCAGGAATCTTACCCATCCTCCCAGGAACCAGTGGTGGAATGCAAAACCTCTGAGCCAGCTTCACTTGAGTGAGTCTGTTATTGAAGGGCACATCACGAACAGACCGCTGGGACAAGTGATGCAAGCTGAGTTTCACCTCACAAGGAAGGAAAGGCTCATGAAGAGCAGGTGTGTTATTCCAGGGAGGCTTTGAGCTTCAAGGAGGCTACTACTGTAACAAATATTAGATACCTGTGGATGGTTGGGCTGTTCACCACCATTTTTCCAATCAAAAGTTGCAACTGCAAACTGCTTTCAGAATTTTTTTTTTCTTTTGAAAGGAGTGTCAGTTTCCTCCCCCCCCTCCTCCCCATAGCTGTTTGCAGAAAGCAGGGACCTTATAAATCCTGCTTGCTTCAATTCATTGAACTACACCTTCAGTTAAAGAACCATGAAGAAAGAAGACTCAGGCTAGATTTGTTAAACAAAACCACTTCTACAATTGGAAAATAGCTGTAAATGGGAAAGATTTGTTCTCTCGTTGTAAATCTTGGAAAGGGGAATTGTTTTAAAAAAAAAAGCCCTTTTTGGATTTGAAATTGTGTTATTACTGTGTGTTGACACATTATAAAACCGTTAGATGACATTTCGGGAAAAACTCGCTGTGGGGAAGAACAAGGAGGGAGTCAGCCTGAAAAAGACCAGTGACCATTATCTTAAGACACCAATAAAGAGGTGGAGCAACTCTCTAAAGGGAACAGTAGCTAAGGGCAAATGGAGCTTGGTAGAATGGGCTGGAGAAGCTACCACTTTTGGTGTCTGAGGTATACAGGACCTCAGAAGTTATTTAGTTCTACCCATCCCTGAATGAGAATCTACAACGTATTGGACAAGTGCTTGCCTAGCCTTTGCATAAAAACTTCCAGGAAATTGGGATCTACTCTTGCCTTGAGCCGTCTATCCTACTTTTGGATAGCTCTAACATTTAGTAAGTTTTTCCTTGGCTTGAGCCTAAACTTGCATCTTGGCAACTTTACCCATTCCTTTTGGCTGTGTCCTCTGGGCCCAAGTAGAACAAATCGAGGGGGATTATCCTCTTCCACAAATCCATCCTTTATATGCTTAAGGACAGCTATTAGCTACCTCCACCCAAGTATTAGCTAAACATCTTCAATTGATTTTAGTAAGTCATGATATCCAAGTACTTCATTGTCCTGGTTCTCCTGGATGCTCTCTAGTTAACTAATAATCTTTCTAAAATATGGTACACTGAGCTGAATACTTCAGAGGTAACCTCTGCAGAGTAGTTGCCTTCCTACTTCAAGTTCAGGATCTCCTATGACAACCTTCCTGGATTTAGTCTTGCTCCATATTTATATGAATATAACAACTATCCTTGTTGCATTTGGGGAAAAGAGAGAATTCTATGAAAACTGAGGTATCCAAGCCTCCATCCCTATCTTTCCTCTACTAGTGATATTCTAATGAAGAAACATCCCAAAGACTTGACCTTGCCCTCCAGGTTATGGGGAGATTGGGGCACCACCAAGATATAGCTGGTGGCATTCTGTCCTGGAGGAGGGTCACAGGACTGAGGAAGACCCTGTCCCTATGGTAGTAGTAGAAGATGGTATCTACCCCACTTGGTATATTGCTTTTCCTTCCAATAGCTGCAGGAAAGGAGAAAAGGAAGGGTGGTGGTTCAAAAATAAGACTGCTATATAGAACTGCATGGAGTGGATCTGGATTAGGGTTGAGATAACTAGAGATAAAGGGGGCATGCTTCACCTAAAGATACAGGAATCATAGTTGCTACATGTTCCTTTAAGTGAAAGCAACAACATTGTGAGATTTGTAAAATCTCTGGCCTGCAGTCAAGAAAATCTGAGTTCAAATCCAACCTCATACATTTACTAGCTGTGTTGCCTAGGTAAGTTACTTGACCCATTTGTCTTTTTCTTCATCAGTAAAATGCGTTGTTGTGAGGATAAAATGAGATGATGTTAGTTAGTATAGTACTTTGCAAACTTTATAGTGCTATAGAAATTGCTGTTATTTTCAATTTTAGTGAGCCTGTGGTCTTAACTATGTGGTTACTTCCTCCAAATTGCAACCCATCTACCCCTTATCATGTAAATCTCATTCCTGCTCTCTCATAAATCCTCCATAGAGGTACAACTAATGCAATGGGAGCCCTTCTCTAGCTATAGGTCTTGTAATATTCTGGGGGTATGAGGGAAGCCCTCAGACTCCATGTTGCTACTTAACAATCCATCTCCTTTTTAGACCCTCCATTTCCTAGTTGATATAATTTTAGGTGAGTCTGCCTCAAAATCATGGTCAGGAAGATTAAAGTTAAAATCCCGCTTCTGGCACATACTGGCTATGTGAAGTAGAACAAGTCAACCTCTGGTATCACAAGCAACTAAGACTCTTAAATTTTCTACACTAATGAAATCAAAAATAAAAAACATTTTGATGACATTTCTTGCACCCAGGCCATCAGAAGTAGTAGGTTGCAGCCTACTTATACCCACCACTTCTCTCTCTCTCTCTCTCTCTCTTTGTGGGGCAATAGGGGTTAAGTGACTTGCCCAGTCACACAGCTAGTGTCAAGTGTCTAAGGCTGGATTTGAACTCAGGTCCTCCTGAATCCAGGGCCAGTGCTTTATCCACTTCGCCACCTAGCTGCCCCCTACAACCACTTATCTCTTAATTGTCTTTTACATCATTTGAAATTTTGAAGATCATAGTGTTCCATGATTGGCAGCCATGTGTCATCAGTAGAAGAATAATAGTGGCCTCTAGTAGAAGGTTGTATAGGAGAAAAACCAGGAAGAGTTGAGTAGAGTTAGAAAAGGAGAAGGAATTGTAAAGATTTCAAGGACTTTAGAACTATGAAGAAGGCCAGAGATTGATTTTGGGGGAGGGGAAATCGGGAAGACTTGGGAAGTTGGAGAAAGACAAGGACTCAAACTAAAGAAGAACTTGAATAGAAAGAAACCCTAAGTAGGAGGAGGGAGAACAGAAGGGAATTAAGAAGGTCCTAAGGAGATGAAAAGAATTTAAGTTGAAGAAAATGGGGGAAAGGACTTGAGAAGAGCAAAGAAGCTGGTTAAGACAAGGTAAGAGATTACTAATATAAGGGAAAAGAAGTCAGATGTTGTCAAGGTACTAACCAAGTTAGAATGATAGTGAATTAAAGTGACAATTTCGGAGTCGACAGTTCACCCCCTATCTGCCCCACCCCCAATTCAATTGGCTGCAGCAATTCTCCAAAAGGTGTAACAGCAACAACAACAGAGGACTGAGGACAATTTCCAGCAAATATGGAGCTAGGAGCAATTTTCAGGGAGCAGTGTAGACCATGGGATATTCGATTTGTCACAGGCAAGTCAAGTACTCAAAATTCAGGTAGATCTGCCTCCTGGAAGAAAAGGCAAAGGGGATCAAGGAACACCTTTCCATTCTTGATATACCAAGGAGAATGAAGTGTTCTTTTAAAATGTGTAAGACAGGGGCAGCTAGATGGCGCAGTGGATAGAGCACCGGCCCTGGAGTCAGGAGTACCTGAGTTCAAATGCAGCCTCAGACACTTAACACTTACTAGCTGTGTGACCCTAGGCAAGTCACTTAACCCCAATTGCCTCACTAAAAAAAAAAAATGTGTGAGACAGTCTTCAATATGAAAGCAATAAAGATCTGAAAAAGCAGAAGAAAATCCTGATGTGTCAGGAGGTTGGAACGTGGAAAGCTGTGGTATAGAACACAGGAAAAAGGGATTGCTGAACACCTGGAACAAAGACACAGATGCTCTTCTCATTGTGGAGGGAACTGGGCAGTTTGACAGGGAAGTAGCCACCCATCTTCCAAAGAATGATACTCTGTATCCACAGGTACTCTCAGGTGGGAGCTCATCCACTAACGGTTAGGGGAAGAAAAGAAGCATAGTGGGAACTGGTGACTCCATGCTGAGAGGGCACTTAGGGGATTTCCAGTCAAGATGGCTACCTTTATTTCGGAAAGGCCTGGAAAGACTTGTATGAACTGTTGTATAGTGAAGTGAGCAGAACCAGGAGAGAGCATTGTGCAGAGTGACAGCAATATTGTTTGATGAAGAACTGTGAATGACAACTATTCTCAGCAATACAATGATCCAAGATAATCCCAGAGGACTAATAATGAAGCATACTATCCACTTCCAAAGAAAGAACTAATATTGAACACAGACAAGCGTGCTATTTTTCGCTTTCATTTTTTATTCAAGTTTTCTTATACAAAATAACAATGTTTTACAGAATTGCACATGTATAACCTATATCTGCTTATTGCCTCAGGGAGGAGGGAGGGGAGGGAGGGAAGAAGGGATAAAATTTGGAGCTCAAAACTTTAAGAATGTTTATTTAAAAAACAAAGAGAGAGATAGCTACCTGAAAGGAATCAGGCAGACCAACTCCCCCTCCCCTCCTCCAACAAAACCTGAAAATGTCAACAGACCCAATAATGGTCAGGAAAACCACTGAGAAACTATAGTGGGTAATTTCTTTCACCCCGGAAATAGACAAAAAAAGCCAGCCAGAAACCCACAGGAAAGATCACCCACTTGAAAAGCCAGTGCCAGTGCAGACAAGACCAAAGCTACTCAGCACAACCAGAAACCCAGCATACATATGGGGCTCTGTGTCCAGAGGCAATAGGAGCAGAGGGATTCCACAAGAAAGCATCAAGGTGCACAGTGTGGATCTTAGAAGTCAAAGGAGAATACCAGAGACCAGTTGGGTATGCTCGCTATCACTCCAAGCACTCAGACTGGGACATCAAAGTCCCAGAGACTAATGTTCCTAGCACTCAGTCCTGAGATCCTGTACAGGGCCCTGAAGGTCCAATGCTCTGAATCTCAAAGATCCAGAACGGTCTAATCTGGGGAGGTGGAACACAGATGATCCAGGTTGATACCAAGCAGAGGTACAAAGTCCTAACTCAGGACCCAAGGTGAGATGAATAAACACAAGATACAGAGTACTATGGGGAATTATATTCAGTTCAGGGATAATCCAAAATGCAGAAGGGAAAAAAGAAACAAATTCATAACCCAATAACAACTTCAAGCAGAGATTAAAAAGAAAATAAAATTGTCTTTTCGGAAGGGCTACATGAATACCTAGAAGAAATTAAGAAAGAGATTTTAAAAAGATGAAATAGATGGTCTGCAAGAAAGAATTGGGGGGGGGAGGTGGGGGCGGCTAGGTGGTGTAGTGGATAAAGCACCGACCCTGGATTCAGGAGTACCTAAGTTCAAATCCGACCTCAGACACTTGACACTTACTATCTGTGTGACCCTGGGCAAGTCACTTAACCCCCATTGCCCCGCAAAAAAAAAAAGAAAGAAAGAATTGGAAAGAGAATAAATAGCATGGAACAGAAATCTTACCCAAGTAATAAACTTGAAAATTAAAATAGACCAAACAAATAAAAAATTAAAAGAGACTAAACAGTGTCTTCATGGGAGAACAGAAATATTAAGACAAAATCAAAAGATTGAAAAATAGAAGAGAATATGAAGTATCTGATATCAAAAACAATTGACATGGAAAATAGAACAAGGAGAGATAGTTGAGAGACATGAGACTGAGGCAGCTATTTGTGGACCTGATAACAACAGAAAGGTCTTTTGTCTTCCCAGGGCATGTATCCAGGAGGTGACAGAGAACCTCCCAAGACCTGTCAAACTGGATAACTACTACCCACTTCTGGTGATTCACATGAGCACAAATGATGCTTCCAGGAGGAATCTAGGAAACATTACTAAAGATTACAGAGTTTGAGGGCAAGAAATGGAAGACTTAAGGGAAACAATTGGTATTTTCATCATTGCTGCTAATCAAGGACAAAAGCTTCAGAAGAGAAAGCTGGGATTCAGGAATGAAACAGCTGGTTATTAAGATAGTGTAGTGAAGAATGCTGGATTTGGAGTCTGAGGACCTGGGTTCAAATCTTGGATTTTATTATATGTATAACCCTGGGCAAATCACTTAGTATATTTGAGCTGTAGTTTCCTCATATATAAATTGAGGACACTGGTCTGGATGTCTGAGGTCCCTTTTGGCTCTAAATCCATGATTAGTGAATGGAATTTGGACTTGTGGACCACAGCTGAAAATATCTGAACAACATGCTCCTGGCCAGGGATGGAGTTCACCTAACAAGAGCTGGTAAAAATATGTTTGTCTGGAGTCCTTCAAATCTAATCAACAGGGCTTTAAGTTGAAAAGGAAGGGGAGGGGTAGCTAGGTGGCACAGTGGTAAAGCACTGACCCTGGATTCAGGAGGACCTGAGTTCAAATGTGACATCAGATACTTGATACTTACTAGATGTGTGACCTTGGGCAAGCCACTTAACCCTCATTGCCCTACAAAAAAAAAGAAAGAAAAGGAAAAGGAAGGGGAAGGAGAAAACCTGCTAATATACTTGGCAAACTAGATGCTATAATGAGTAGATAAAATATAAGGGGAAGAATATCAGTAGATTAATATTTCAGGAATCTGCAGTGTTTCTTAGTATCTTTTCTGTCAAGTTAACCTGTTTCCCTGTCTGTCTCTCCGTCTCCTTAGTTCATATCTATTATCTCCAAATGTTCCATACACTTCCCTGTCTCCTGTTTCATATATACCCTACCCCTCCTCAACATCTGATATGGGGCAGTGTTCTTTTCTGCCTCTTCAGATCCTTTCTGTTATTTTCACATTGCAAATTCACAGGAGGTGAAATACAAGGAAGGAGCCAACAACTAAACTCCAAGGTCTCAAATGGCTGGCTATATATAAATACTCAAAGAATGGTTAATAAGAAAGGCCCAATGTTTAAGGACCTGGGTTGGGGTGGGGGAGGCATGGTAATACCTTTTTGGAGCTATAAATTAATATAAGCATTCTTCTTGTTGATTTTTTGTTTGTTTGTTTTTTTTGGTGAGGCAATTGGGGTTAAGTGACTTGCCCAGGGTCACATAGCTAGTAAGTGTCAAGTGTCTGAGGCTGGATTTGAACTCAGGTACTCCTGACTTAAGGGCCAGTGCTCTATCCACTGCGCCACCTAGCTGCCCCATAAGCATTCTTCTTTAAAGAAATTGTGCAAATAAAGTGGCTAAAATGTCCTAACCCTTTGATTCATAGATTCCATTGCTAGGAATATACTCTGGGGAGGTTACTGTTAAAAAAGAAAGGCCTCATAAACACCAACATATTTATGGTAGCATTTTGTGTGGTAGCAAAGAACTGGGGGGGAAAGTAAATGCCCACCAATTGGGGAACAGCCAAACAAGTTTGTGGTATGTAAAGAATGAAATAAGGGTCAGCTAGGTGTCGCAGTGGATAAAGCACTGGCCTTGGATTCAGGAGGACCTGAGTTCAAATCTGACCTCAGACACTTGACACTAGCTGTGTGACCCTGGGCAAGTCACTTAACCCCCATTGCCCTGCCCCCCCAATGGAATTTTACTGTATTGTTAAGTAACAAATAATATGATGGATAAGGAAAAGATTTACATGAACAGATGCGAAGTGAATTAAACAAAGCCAAGAAATACACATGTATACATATGAGTATATACATACATATATTTATGTATATCATGCAATGATATAAATGGAAAGAACAACAGCCACAAGGCAATTGAAAATGAAAACTGCAAAATTACAAAGAACAGGCTTGGCCCCCAAAAAGAGATATGAGAAGATACTTCCCCAACTTTGCAGAGTTGGGAGGATCAATGTCTAGAACATTGCATAAAGTCAGATTTTCTTAATGTATCAATCAATTTTGCTGCTATTTTGTCTTCCTTTGAAAAAATTCTTTGTTATATATGATGGCTCTCTGGGAGAGTAATGGGAAAAGATACAGGAAGAACTTTAGACAATGTGAAAACAAAAGCTATAAAAATTATTTTAAAAGCAGAACAAGAAAAAAACATGGAAGGGGAACTAGAAAACTAATACAAGAAGACAAATAAGATGTAGGTGGTGAAGCAAATTAATTGAATCACTCTGTGTTGTTTTGTAGGGGATCAAATATATCAGAAACAGATTTATTAATATATAAGAAATTGCTAGGGGGGATGTTAGTGAGTACGGATTCTGCCTTATCAGCCAAGAATCCCAACTAAAGGGTGAAGTCTGCCGGTTTATATACCATTCTAAGGAGAAGTCAAAGCAATTATCTCTAACTGCATCTTTCATTGTAGTTGCAATTCAAGAACCGAGCAGAAACAGAAAACAAGTTAAAGATATATTTATGGTGTTAAAACATCAGTAACATATAGCCTCAAGCATGCAGGATGAAATAAAGATAGTACACAAAATGAGGGGCCAAACACAATGTTATTATAACAGGAGGCCTTTGTATCTGAAAAATTCTAAGATTGCTAGAATCTTCTGGTGTTATCTAGTTAGTTGGCACCTGGACAATTAATTTTGACTTTATAGCCAGTGGATTAATTAAATGGCCTCATTTTAAAAATGTGTTAAAATGTATAATATTAAGGCCCTTTAATTCTACTTTAGTTTTAATTTTGAAACAATAATTTGCTTATTCATAGGTATCAATTGGTCTTGGTGCTGTTTCTTTAATGAATGAGACCCAGGACAAGAGTATGGCCCCAGAAAACTATACTTTTTTCAAAAGGCACAGAATAGGTCAAAGGGAAGGTGATGACATAATGGTGTTGATTAGGGGGAAAATATCCTTATGAGGAAATTCAGAAACTAAAAGGGGGAAGCATGGTGGAAAGTGTCTGGTTGGAGATCTGTGGAGGCAGAAACAAAAGCAATTATCACTCCTTATTATCTTGTTTGCCCATTTCCTTAAGGATTTAAGGCTCTCTGTCATTATTTACTCCTCTTTGTACTTTTATTTTCCCTACTAAAACACAGCTTTCTTAAACTAGAATGACATTTGGGCATTGGTACATTTGGCCCCCTATCTCCACATATCTGTACCATGTGGGCTAGCATTATGGCCCCGGAGTTGGCTTTCTGGTGGTGTTGTGTAATGAGAAGAGTGCTGGCCTTTGGAGGAAGGTGAGACCTAGCTTCTAATCTTGCCTCTCCAATACTACTTGGTTGTAAAACTATGTGCAAGCAAGCCACTTAGTCTCTCTCAGCCTCATCTTGCTTGCCTGTAAAATAGGAATGAAGAGACCGTGGTATCTATCTTGAGAATGAGGAATTGAAAGGATGGGTAAAGAACAGGTGAGGGCATTGATCAGTGGAAGCAGAAACAGAAATGATATTGTCATCAGATTATACTCTGCAAAGATGAGATAGATGAAGAGCTGGAAAAACAGATCACAAGCTTGACACAGAGGCATGATGTACTAGTAATGGAGGGTTTTAATTATCTCTATTTCTATTGGAATTCTCTCCCTCTGACAAAAAGAGAGCAGTAATATTATTTTTTAATTTCAATATACATGTCGGTGTTCCCTCAAACACTTTAAGGTGTGTGTATGTAAAATTGGGGTGAGGAGGACATGAGTTTGAATCCTACCTCAGACATTTCCTAATTCTATTACCCTGGGCGAGTTAACCTCTCAGTCTCAGTTTCCATTTCTATAAAATGGGGATAAGAGCACCTAGCTCATAGCATTGTTGTGAAATCAAATGAGAAAATATATATAAAACATTTCACAAACCTTAAGGCACCATATAAATATCAGCTATTATTAAGCTCCCATTTCCTCAATTTACCTGGGGTAGGAGGGGGGGGGGCAGAGAAGAAGCCAGATGAACTGAGAACAGTTTATCCTAGCTTTCAAGAGCCTATTTTAAAATGTTCAGAGTGGGCCTTGATACCTTGGAAAACAGCAAATGCTAAAAATCAGGGCTTGATTTATTGTTTTGCTGATTGTCTAGACATAAGAAAGTGATGGAGATATTAATAATGCAGATTAAAATTGTGTCATGAATTTTTTTTTCAGAGAGCAGGTTGTTAAAATTTACCAGCACAATCTTACCCAACTCTACTGACATCTAGGTGCCGTTTTCCTTTGTCAGATCATAATTCATATAGTATTTCCCATCTCTGTGTCTACACTAATGTTTTGTCCTAGACTCTTCCCTCCTCTCCCTCTCCTCTCTTCTCTCCTCTTCTCCTCCCCTCCCCTCCTCTCCTTCCCCTCCCCTCCCTTCCTCTCTTCTCCCCTCTCCTCTCTTCTCTCCTCTTCTCCTCCCCTCCCCTCCTCTCCTTTCCCTCCTCTCCTCTCCTCCCCTTCCCTCTTCTCCTCCCCTCCCCTCCCCTCCTTCCCCTCCCATCTCCTTTCCTCCCCATCCCTTTCTCCACTCCCCTTTTTTTCTTGTCTTTGTTCTCTTTTCTTCTCCTCTTGTCTCCTCTTTTCTTTCTACAGTCTCTCTTGGTGACCTCATCAGTTTACATTGGTTTAATTATTATCTACATTTCTAGTTTTAGTGTTTCTCCTGAACTTCAACATCTCCAACTGTCTATTGGACATTTTAAACTGGATGCCCAATAAACATTTCAAATTCAATATGTCTAAGGCAGAATTCATTACCTTTCCCCCAAACCCTCTACTCTTTTGAACTTCCCTATTTCTGTGGAAGGTGCCACCATTCTTCCTGTCAGTCAGCTTTGCAGCCTCAACTCTACTCTCACTCATCCCCCATATACAGTCAAGTGCTTAATCTTGTTTGTACCTCCAGACCATTGCTAGCATCTGTTTCCTTCTCAACGTTCACAGAACCACCAGCTCAGTTCAGATCATTAGCACTTCTCATTGGTCTATCTGGTCCATTGGCCATAAGTCTCTCCCTACTCCAATCCATCCTTCCCATAGTTGCCTAAGTGATTGTCCTAAAGTGAAGGTCTGACCACATAATTTCCCTACTCAATCAACTCCTGTGATTCCCCATTACCTCCAGGATCAACTCTTTGGTTATTTAAAGCCCTTTCCAACTTTGTCCCAACATAACTTTCTACTCCTTTTATGCATAACTACCTTAACTAGCCTTAGTGTTCTTTATACAAGATATTCCATTTCATCTTTCCACACTTTTATCCCCCTATCTCTCACCACCTCCTCTCCCCAGGAATGTACTCCCTCCTCATATCTGACTCTTAAAATTCCCAATTTCCTTCAAGTTCCATTTAAGTATCCCATTCTTTCTACATGAAGCTTTCCCCTGATCCCCTTGATCCCTGCTAGAGCCGTAACCCCCCCCCCACTCACTATTATTTTATTTATATTTCATGTATATCTATCTATATGTGAGCATATGCTGGCTAGCTGGTGGCCTCTTTGAGGACAGAGACCATTTCTCTTTGTCCCTGGTCAAGTGCTTAGCAAAGTGCCAGACATATAGTAGGTGCTTAATAAAGGCTTATTCCTTCCTAACTTCCCCAATGCCTACTATAGTGCTTAACACATGGTGGTGGTTGTTTGTCCTTCTCTCTCTCTCTCTCTCTCTCTCTCTCTCTCTCTCTCTCTCTCTCTCTCTCTCTCTCTCTCTCTCTCTCTCTCTCTCTCTCTCTTCATTCTCAAAGAAGACCAAGACATCGGGAGGTGATGCCATGACTTTCAGTGAATTGGATTTAAGTAAGGGAGGGCTGTGCAAAGTCACCAGCCTCACTACCTCCTCCAGAGCCATCCAGGTTCAGTGGCAAGATATAGATCAGGACAACTGGAGATGGTGACACATGGCAGATGCTTAATAAATGCTTGTTCATTGGTTGATAGATTGGCCAATTGGAGCTGTCCATAAATGTAATGGGCTGCTTCAGTAGATAGTGTGTTCCTCATCAGTGGAGCTCTTCAGTGGAGGGTCGATGGCTGGACCTTGGGAATGCTGTGCAGCAGATATCTCTTGCATAGATTGTACTAGATCACCTCATAGTGCCCCTTCAGCTCTGAGATTCAGTGGTTCTAAGTATAGTTCACACTCTTTTGCCTGTCATTCAAGGACTTGGACAATCCGGCATCACCTTTTCAATGTTGTTCCACGTCATTCCCTTACATTTATGCCACAGTGGAATCAAAATGGACCACTTGCTTTTGCCCATACTCATCTCACCCCTTCCCCCTTTTGTGCCTTTGCTCCCATTACCCCTATCCATAAAATAGCCTTCCCTCTACCTTTTTTTTTTTTTTTTGGTGAGGCAATTGGGGTTAAGTGACTTGCCCAGGGTCACACAGCTAGTAAGTGTCAAGTGTCTGAGGCCGGATTTGAACTCAGGTCCTCCTGATTACAGGGCTGGTGCTTTATCCACTGCACCACCTAGTTGCCCCCCTCTACCTTTTGAAGGAGGCTGAGTAGTACAGTGGAAAGACCACTTTCTGGAGTGAGAAAACATGGGTTTAAACTTCATCTCTGGTGCTTACCATATGTGTGACTTTTGTTGAATCACTTAACCTCAACTTTCTCACATGTAAAATGAATGGATTGGGTTAAATTGCCTATGAGGTCCTTTCCAACTCTCTCTATATGATCTTATCAATCTTTATTCATTGTCTGAAAGCATATTTCAACTGCTTCCTTCTTCCTTCCTGATCTTCCCCAAGTTGGGGGAACCTTTACCCATCAGACTTCATATGACATTTATTTGCTATTATGAAATTTTCTTGTGTTATTTAATATTATAGTGATTTAGTTCTATATAATATTTGCTTCTAAATTCTAAACTCCATGAAGACAGAGATACTGTTTTATCTTGCACAGGCCTAGTACAGTGTTCTGTAGTTAGGAGATACTTAATAAATGTTTGTTACATTGAATTGTGCTCATTGTTGAACTAAGAGGCAGGAAGACTATGTAAAACTGGAGCTTCCAAGTACCACATTAGAGGAAAAGGTTTACCTAGAGTCAGGTGTGGGTGACACAACTCAGTTCTTTGCTGTTTCTAGTGTAGGTTGTGGGATTGAAACTGAAGGAGCTCTCCATAGCCTTTCCCCAGTTTGTTCCATTTTACCTCCATTGTCCAGTCTTCATCCTAGTATGTGTTTCACCACCCCCTTCTACAGCAGTGTTGCCAACACCCACCTCTCTCAGCAGTTAGCACTGCAGACTCAGCTATCCCCTAACACTAGAAGTGTTTATCGATAAGCCAGGGGGAGACTAATTTACTGTCTAGGTAGTAGATGGTGCCAAAAGGCATGTTGCATGCAGCAGTATCTGGAAAGTACTCCCTCCTCACCTTCCCTCCAGCATATACATTTTGTCTCTCTACCCCTTAACAGATCATCCTTCCTCCGGTGGCATATTCCCAGGCACAATCATGTTGCTGTTCTGAATGGTTAGTCAGCCTGGAACTCTGCAGAGTTGGGCCCTCAAAGTACTGCCAGCAGACTCCTGTTTGAGCTTGGTTGAGGACCTAGACCCTTGAGACCTTTGGAGCTGGTCTTGAGGAGGGCCAAGATAAATTTTACCTTGAGACCAGGAAGCTCAGCATCACCCATCCAAAAAGGGAGTGAAGGCAGATAACCAGACCTTGTGTTACCTTGCCTGCTCAGGTTCCTTCCTCCACAACAACCTTTTCATCTGGGTTGGAGTCACTGGCCCTTAGTAGAGCTGGAACTCAGTAGGTGCTAATACAGGAAGCATTAAACTCCCATGACCCATGAAGATCCTGGAAACCAGGGCAAAGACTTCAGGTCCCTTTGTTGCATGCAGTGGATGAATGTGTAGTCCACCTACAGTAGGGATACCTAAGAGTGTGTGACCTCCCATCCCTTTTCACTCCAGCTCTACCACTGACCAAATGGACTGGAATTGTACTATCTATATTCTCCATACCCCAGGTAGGAAAAGGGTCAGGAGGAGTGGGGGATTATCAGAGTAAAGAAAACCAATGAGAGCAGGGCACATCCCCAGGCTCCCTGCACTGTATCTGGTTCTCCTCACTTCTCCTAACTGATGGCCCTCGTTCTGAATACTTTTACCAAGTCTGATGCTGCCCTTTGTGACTCTCTATTAGGCTCCTTTGATACCCTTTCTCTAGAATCCCTAGGGCAGCTCTGACTCCCACTACATAGGACCTGAGCTGCCATATACACTGGAGTATTTGACATAATCTGTTTTATGCCTACCCCTCCCCCCTCCACCTCATATTCCTCACCTTTCCAAAGCTTGGAAGAGCCTTCACCTTAAATGAATCCTCCCCCTCTCAGCTCTTGCCCAGCACCAGATCAGTCTCTTCATCTCTAACCCTCAGTTTCTTCATCTGTTAAATGGGGTTAATAATTACTGTGCTTATCTTCCTCACAGGAGCATTGTGAGGATCAAAGGTGATAATAGATAGGAAAGTACTTTGTAAATGTAAAATGTTATGAAAAGGTGAGATGATTATTATTATTATTGGTGAGGCAATTGGGGTTAAGTGACTTGTCCAGGGTCACACAGCTAGTAAGTATTAAGTGTCTGAGTTCGGATTTGAACTAAGGTCCTTCTGATTCCAGGGCCGGTGCTCTATCCACTGCGCCACCTAGCTGTCCCATGAGGATTTTTTTTTTTAAGATTATTTATCAGTTTAAATATCTGTCAAATTCTTTCTCTGTGCCGGAGATTCCTGCTCCGGTGTGCGTTGGTCTAGATGATTCCTGAAGTCCCTCCAACCTTCAGATTCTATACTTCCGTGAAAGGTCCAGCCCTCAGCCCTTAGACAGACCAGAGCTACACTCCCCCAGTCAAAATCACTGCCTTTTTAATTGTTTGAAGAAGACTCATACCACCTGATTCAGGGGAGGCAAATGGTGGGGGGAGCATCACCCATTGCCCCTTTCTTCCACCCTCTCCCCAAACACGCTAGTCCTCTCCAAAATATTTTAGCAAAAAAGAAAAAGAAAGAAAAAGAAAAAAGAAAAACCCAAAACAAACAAACAAAAAAGGAAACAAAATACAAAACAAAAAAAAAACCCAAAACACTGACACCAACTGGCCCTGGGGCTATGGTGAGTAAGGGGCTGGGAGTGGGGGGCGGGGCGGGGAAATCCCGACCTGCTTGAGGAAGGGGTGGGCAGGCCAATAGGGACCTATCCCAGCCGGCTTAACTTCTTTACCTGGCTGGAAAGTTTCAGGGAGGCTGGTGGGGGAAGGGGCGGGAGGCTGGATCTAGAGCTTCTCCTGCAAGAGGGAGGGGAGGGTGAAACTTGGGGGAGAAGGGAGTCCCGTGCTTGGGGTGTCCTCTGGCTCAGGACACCACGGGCTCTGGACAGTCACAGTTAGGCAGTCACAGTCACAGACACTCACAACCCAAGAGCACCCCCCCACCCCCCCCAGGTTTCCCCTAGCCCACCCCCCTCCCCACGTCCCAGCCCGCCCCCCTCCCCAGCCCCCTCTCCCAAGGGGGCACAAAGCAATAAATTACAATTTCCTCCCCAGTTCCAAGAGCCCCCCCCCCATCTCATTCACCACCCCTCTCTAGCTGTTGTGGAGAGAGGAAGCCAGGCCTCTGGCTCCCCAGCCCCAGTCCATCCGTGGGTGGATGTGAGTGTGGCTGTGGGTGTGTAGGGAGGGGGTCTTTATTTTAGCCTCCCCTCCCATTGGTCCCTTTCACGGAAAGGGTTGGGGTCCCCACCCCCATGGGTAGCCGGGGTCCTGCCCCTCGCTGCCCACTTCCCCTGTTGTTGGGCAGTGAAATCAGGTATGGAGGGAGTGGGAGGGGCCCATGAACAAGCCTTCTATCCCCCAGAACTGCCCTTAGCTCCCATGACCAGCACCCCACCCCCAACACCTTGATACCTTCCCCTCTCCCCAGGAGCCAGCCTGGGCATTGGGCTCTGGGGGCCGAACTGTCCAACGAATGGGGGCGGGGAGGAAGCGTGAGTCATCCTGGATCTGAAGGGCAAACTTCTTTTTTCCCCCTTTCCCAGGAGCCAGCAGAGGGTAGGTCCAAGAGCCCAGTGTTAAAGTAGCAAGGGTCAATCTCCCTTCCCAAACGCTTGCAGGAACGTGGAGAGTTCCCGAGGTGGAGAGAGAAAAATCGGGTGTGTCCGGCTGGGGAACCCGGGCGGTTAATGCGCACAAAAGGGTCTCCATGCCTCGGCTAGGGAACAGTGCGGGAGTCTGTGTCCGTTGGAGAGGGGAAGGTTGGGAGGGAACAGGTAAGGGAAAGAGACGGTGCTGTAGGGAGTTAGGATTCAGTGTCCGCTGTGTGTGCGTGGTGGGAAACGTGCCCGTGGAGAAGGGAGGAGGGAAATCTGTGTCCAACAGTCCACAAGGAGGGTGTCCGTGCCTGGTCGGTAGTGGTGGTGGCGTGGGGTGTGGGTGGGGGCTGGTAGGGTCCCTTCCCGGAGCACAGATGTTGGGGCAGGTTGTAGGGGAGTGTGGGTGTGTCTGTCCGCGTGGTGCCGCTATACCAGCGCGACGGGAGCATCGGCGCGGCCCACGCTCGCAGCGCTGCTCCTTCGGCGGGGACTGGGAGTGGTGGCCCCGCTGCCTCCTTCCCCGGGGCAGCCGTGCTGCAGCAGGATGTCCGCACAGAGTTGACTCCCAGCTCGCCGAGCGTAGAACAACGCGGTGCGGCCCTGAGCATCCCGAGCAGATACGTCGGCGCCGTACTGGGAAGAAGAGGAGAACAGTAAGAGTTTCTTCCGTGTTCTTGGAAGAAGGACAACAAAACAACCACCCACAATGAAATGGAAACAACTGTGCAAACCCGGGTTAGTGTATCAGCGAAACAGATACATTAAAAAGAATTTCAAGATGACGAGTTATGTCTCAGAGGTCCTTCTCACTCTCAGCGGCAAAGCCTAGCCTCCTTATAGATCTCGCCCACCTCCCAGTGTGGTTCTAGCTCTGAGGTGGACAAAGAAGAAACAGACTGGAAAGCCGGACAGCGTCTCGCATTTCTGTCCTTGGTGCTGCTCGACATTCCGAGCGGTCTCCTTTGCCATTCCTTCATTATCTAAGAAGGCCTCTTCATCTTTTCCCCCTTCCACGTACCCAGACTAGCAGCTGTGTGATGACCACATGGGCGAGCTCTGCCGCGAGATGTAGCGGGGAACGGAGCTGCGGGTCCCCCACATCGCTGTCCAGTGGCCCGTGCCGCGCGTGGGCCAGGAGCAATAGCACCCCTGCAACATCCTGAGCCTGCACTGCGGCCCAGAGTCGGCGGCCCAGGGACTCTTCCGGACCTCCCAGGGGTGCCAGGAACAGTAGTTGCTCATACTTGGCCCGGATCCACGACTCTCGTTCCTCCCTGAGAAGACGTGAAGATAGAGAGAGATGAGGGAGAGGTCAATAAGACCTCCCCCCCCCCCCAAGGCCGAGATTGCCTTCCTTCCCCTTTCGCAAACCAATTCATCCATTTCCCCACCGCTCCTCTCCCCTCTCTTCTCCCAGACTCCTCGAACCTGGAGGATTCCCGCGTGGGCTTGGTTCGCCCTCGAGTGTCGCTCTCCCATATGAGATTGGCCGTCTCGTTGCCAATAGCCGTCAGCACCAGGGTCAGCTCCCGCGGCCAGTCATCCAAGTCCAGGGATCGAACACGCGACAGGTGAGTGCCCAAGTTTCGATGTATTCCTGAGCATTCAATGCAGATTAATGCGCCCAGGTTCAGACTTGCCCAGGTGGGGTCTGCGGGTAAGACAAAGAGCATAGGTTACTTTCATACACACTTGGTCAGAGATACTTTCCATACTTCCGCCTTCTTGACCTCAGTCCTTTCTCTAACCCACCTCGGGAAGCAAGGGATTCTCTTTGCCCTCCCTGCCCTTCCCCTAAACCTCGTCCCATTCGTCTTCAAGGTCGGTTTGTCTCCCTACATAGACATGCACACCCCCAGCCAAGCGCCCTATCCGAGCCACCCTGCCCCCACTTCCACTCATCTGTTCCACCCGCACTCACTGGGAGCTCCGCAGTCCACACACAGAGAGTTTCCCTTTGCGTTCCTAATCGCCTGGATGGCCACAGCTTCGCTCTGACTGTCAGTGCGTAGCTAAGGGGAAAAGGAGACGTGGAGTTAGCAGTAATCCTTGCAGGCCAACCCTTGGAAACATGGGACTGTAAGGGTACTGTCAAAGACTCATAATACATATTTAGAGCTAGGAGGGGCTTTAGAGGTCATTTAATCTAGCTTCATCGTTTTACAGAAGAGGAAACTTAGATTCAAGTTTTAAGTGCCAAGCAAGTGTATACAACTCTAAGAGCCAAGAGTGCATATTGGAACCCGGATTTTCTGACCACAAATCCAAAGCTCTTTTCTCTATAGATCTTTCTGTGAGATATGTTACTCAACCTCTCACCCACAATTGAAGTACCTTTCTCCAGGCATTGACTTCCATACTTTGCCTTTCCCCCTTCAGTCCTCACCTTGACCTTGCTGCTCTCACAGCATTGCAGACTGGCCAATATTTGGCTTTCAATGGCCTGGACCCAGGAATCTCGCTCTTCGAAGCTCCCAGCTTCAAAATGCCAGGTCTGTCCAGTGCTTGATACAATCAGGAACTCGAAGTTCTCCTCTGAGGGGAATTGGGGGCGGGATGGGGTAGAACAGGATGGTAGAACTCTAACACACTATTCTCCCCAAACCCTCTCCCCACCTCCCCAGACAGCCATCCCAGGGCCCCCGCAGGGTGGGAGCAGTATGGGAGACGGGAAGAAGAATAGGGGAGCAGGAAGCCCACGCACATGCAGGGGAAGCAGGTTGCACCCCAACCCCTGCACCCCAGCTGAGTGCCCTTCCCAATTTCCCCACTTTATTACCTGCTTTATAAATATTTCTTAAACTACCAAAGGATTTTAGTTTCCACATTTTGCGCTTGGCTGGTTTCCCGAAGCAAAGGAGACAGACAAGAGAAATAGAGATAGAAGAGATAGAGAAAAGGAGACAGATGATGAAGAGACAGGGGAAAGAGGGGATGGGAGAGAGACAGAAGAGAAAGACAGAGACACAGAGAGAGGCAGAGAAACACACAGAGAGATAGAGATACAGACACACAGAGAATAGGAGTAGCAAAGATTAGAGGGAGAGAAGAGGAAAGGAGAAGAGAGGAGAGGAGAGGAGAAGGTAACAAAGGCAGTGGGAAAAATAGAGACAGACAGATAGGGAGAGAAAGCAGAACTAAAGGTCAGTGGCCCCAGAGCAGAGTGGAGCAGAAGCAGAGAGCAGTGAAAGTAGGGAGATCTGGAATCCAGGCTCTGAGCAACAGGGGCTGAGAGCAAGGTGTGTGTGGGGGGGGAGTATGAGGTGATGGATTGAGAGGAGCAGATACTAAGGGGAGCAGGAAGGAAGGGTTCAGATCTCAGTTAGCTTTGGGAAGAGAGGGACTGAGGTTGGAGGGCTGGGGAGAGAAAGATGGGGATAATTTGGAGAGAAGGGGGCAGGAACTGTGGGTTCACTAGGGAGAAGGGCAGGGACAGAGGGCTGCCCATTTTTCTTTATTTCTTTTTTCTTTTTTTTTTTTTGGTGAGGCAATTGGGGTTAAGTGACTTGCCCAGAGTCACACAGCCATTTTTCTTTTAATCAAAATATTCAGTTGATATAAAACTATGCAAAAGAGCACACAGGTTAGGCTCTTTTTCTGCACTAGCCCAGGTCCTCCAGTCAGGGTTCCAAGTAGGGGTAAAAAATACAGCTGCCTCCCCATGGACTCACCTTCAGCTTGCCCAGCAGAGCCTTCTGTCTTTGATGGTGTGGTCAATTTTTTCCGCCTCTGTTTCTTCACCATGGGAGATGGTGGAGGTTCCCTACTCAGGGGGCTTAAGTCTCCAGATGGTGTACAGTCTTTGGGAGGATCCATAGTTGACTCAGTTTCCACTGAGTCAGCTTTGCCCTCTTCATAATGAAAAAAATAATTTCCCCTAGGGGGATTCTCCCCTCCCCCTTGTATCTTCTTTCCTTCAGATAAATATGTCTCTCTGTCTTTCTCATCTATCTTCCTCTTTCTTTTCTTTTCTTTAAATTTTTTTCTTCCTCTTTCTTTTCAAGGATGCTCCACCACCCCAACCTTCATTCCCACCCCCATTTTGACCAGAAATGGACATTTAGCTTTGGAAAGAAGCAAGACTGACCGGTACTGAGGGCTCGGGCCAGGTTCCGGTCTGGCTTCAGTAGATGCTTTGATGTCTGGTCCTGGGGTGGCTGCAAGGAACTGGGGCTGGGAGTAGGGGTGGGAGTAGGGATGTCTGCTAATGGGAGATGATGAGAGGGAAGAAAGGGAAATCTTCATTTAGATCCCTTCATCCTTGAGTTCAGGCTGTCTCCTGCTTTGACCCTCTCCCCCTCATCCCTCCCCTGCTATCATCTCCACATTCAGCTGCCCCATTGCTTCATTTCTCCCTCACACCTTTCCTACCTTTCCTCCCCTGACCCTATCTCCTCACCTGTGCCTTCAGCCATCTGGACTGTGCTCATATCCTTGACAAGCCCATTGATGCTGGCAGAGGGGCCAAAAGCTGAGATGGCCCGAGGAGGTCGCTTGCCTGGTACCTTTACTGTTGTCCGAAGCAAATCCATTTCCTTTCCATGGGTGCTGTGGATGTAATCCTGAGAGACAGAAGAATTCCCATGAGATTCGGGGTAAGAGAAAATATCTGCATCACTGGAAACCTTGAGGATGCTGAAAAGCATCTAAATGATGATAATCTGACATTTAATTAGCACTTTAAAGATGGAAAATCATTTTTACCTACATTACCTTATTTGATTCTCTCCAAACCCCACAAAGGGTATATACCACAGGCTTCACATTTTATGAACAGAAAAACTAAGGCTCACAGTTGAAGTGACCTCCCATAACTGATGTCAGAGATGAGATTTGAAGCCAGATTTCCCCTGACTCCAAGTCCCCAATTCTTTCCATTAAACACCAGCACTTCTATAATACACAATGGATATTGGTTGGGGGATGGATCAGGGGCTAAGGAAGACCATGGGGTCTGGAGAGGGGGCATTTTCCAGAGGGAGGCAACTAGCTATTGGCTGAGATTATGCAGGTGATTCTTAGGGGTTGTGGGGGAGGAATCATCACTGCTAAGTGGTGTGGCACTCACGTTAATGCTAGGGTGGTAGAGTAGGAAGCCATTGCTTGATAGTGTCACGTATTTCTTCTTCCATTCCTTGTTCAGGGAATTTCCACTTCGCTTCAGCAAGAAACTCTGAGGCCGGTATGAAAATGGGCAGGAGAAAAAAATGAAGATGCAACCTAGTGTGGGCAAGGTGTTTCCAAACTGCCCCCCCCCCCCCGCCCCCAGTAACTGGATCCTTCCTATCTGCCCACCTGCTTGATTGGGATTGCCCTGCCACTTCCTGCTGTCTCTCCTCGGCTGTCCAGGCTCCGCTTTTCAGAGTCACTGCCCCTGCGATTCTGAAACGGTTTACTGTTATTAGACAGAGTAGATTTGGGACAAAGAGGCAGATATCAGGAGAAGAAAGGAGAAAAGGATGAAGAGAGTGAATTGAGGAAGAGAGGTCAAAAGGACTGGTGGCCTAAAGGAATTGATGGAATAGGGAAGAGAGACATTAATGGAGAAGCTGTTGGTGTAGGTAGAGTGAGGAGATCAGTGTATGCACTACCGCAAAGAGACTTGTCCGCCGTTTGGCTGCTCGGTGCAAAGAGCCTGGAGTGCTCAGGCCGGCCACAGCAGCTGCCTCAGCTCGTAACTCCCGATGGCCAACATTGGGTGAGGAAGGAAGGGATGATGAGTAGTCACTGGTATGGCCCCCATTGCTGGCCTGGGGAGAAGAGATTTGAGTCAAAAGAAGAGTAATCTGAATTCCCTCAAACCCATCTACACGTGGAAATGAGAGACTGACTGGGAATGTTACCTGGAGGAACTGGAATATTACTAGAGTCAGTATCACCTCCACCCGATCCTCACCATTTCCACAGTCCTTTAGCATCTCTTTCCTTAAACCCAACCCAGTATCTCACAGCATCCCTTCTCCTGGTCCCCCCCCTCACTTTCCCCAACCAGCCCCTCTCACCTGCCCAGCCACAGGGGTGGAGGCAGCTGAGTGGCTGGGGGAGCTGGGCAGGGACTTGCAGGCAGCCAGGAGCTGCTGCTGTTTTCGCAAGGTCACAACCTTCTGGGCCACTGTAGGAGGTGGGGGGAAAGCATGAGAGGGACTGACACTTCCTCTCACTTATCTGCAGTGCTTCCTCACATTCTCAGGTACACACACACACACACACACACACACACACACACACACACACCTTGGACTTGGGGGGAAAATCCATTCTGATGTCCCAAGTTTTCACTCATCAATACACACTCTATCCCTGTACCCATAGTAGCCCCATCAACTTCCCCAAGCCCCCTTTGCCCTTCTACATTAAATTAGACCCTTTCTTAGTTGTCTTCCCTCCCTTCAATCTCCCTATTTCATCATCATTCACTTCTTCACTCTTTCCTCACCCCCACATCTTCAAGGCATTCATCCCATCCCCTAAGATCCCAATGTATCACTCTCACCCTCCTGGAAGACCCTGTCCACATTGAGCCCATAGGTAGCACAGGTCTCATAGTAGCTGCAACGCTTCATTTCCCCACACAGAGCTCGAGCACGAGCATCCCCTACAACCCGGGGGGAGGAAGCACTAATCCTGTCTGGTGGGGAGAGAAAGGTGAATGAACAACAAAAATACATTCCCACTTTCACTCTGCCCTTCCGCTTTCTTTCCCCTAAAGGCTAGGGAATTGAAATGGGGGACTTATTTAGAGAAAGATGCTATCACTGTTGTTCCATCCACCTCTCATTTTCACAGAATCACCAAATCTTAGACCTGGAGAGGACCTAAAGTCATGTGGTCCCCCCTCAGCTTGAATAGAAATCCCCTCTCCAGTGGTCCCAATGAGTGGTTCTCCAGTCTTTCACTTTAATGATGGTGAACCCACTGATTCCTGAGGCAGCCCATTTCCTGTTGGGATAGCTCCGAATATAGGAAGTTTTTCTTTCTATTGAGCTGAATTCTGCCTTCCTGCTACCTTCTCTCATTGCTCCCAGTTCTGTCCTCTAGAGCCAAGCAGAGCAATCCTTTTCTATGTGACAGTCCTTTAAATACTTGAAGACATCTATCATGTTTCTCCTAAGTTTTCTCTTTTGGTTACACATCTTCCTACATTGAACAACTACTCCGTACTCCTCTGGTTCTCCCCTCCAGGCCTTCCCTTTCCCCAGCATCTCCTTACCTTGTGTCCCCACCAGTGCTAGGGCCAGACCCCCCCGGCTCTCCCCACGAAGGGAGTTTAGCTGTACATGGAGACGACTCACAGCCTGGAAACTGTTCTCATCCTCCAGGCTGAAGACAAAAATGACAGCATCTGCCCAGCCTGAGAACTAAAGAAGGAGAGACAAGTAAGGGATAAGACAGAAAGAGGAATCCTTCCTTTTAACTCTCAAAACTCATTCAAGTGTGAGAACTAGGAAGGGCTGGAGCAAGAAAAAGATGGCCCCTCCCTCCCTTGCCAACTTTGCTTCCTTAGAAGTCTGATCACTACCCAGTCTCCTCTCTGCCTCCCCCCCCCATTCACCTTGGCATCTGGTGTCCCTGCTTCCTCTCGGATCAGCAGTAGGTGACTTTGTCCATCCACCAGCATCTCCTTCTTATGCTGCTCACCTGCCCAAGGTTTTTAAGGATAAAAGGGTTGTAGCACGCACACGCACGAACACACACACACACACACACACACATACACACACGTACACACCACTGTATATACCTCGGCTATCATGATACTGGGGAAGGTCCCATAGTTTGGCTCTAGATTCAAAGATTTCTTGACTCCCTTCCCCCACCCAATCCCTTTTAATTCCCAAGGACTTACTCTCTGTCTTCTCTAGCACCTGGTAAGAACCAGTCAGGAATCTGTGAATGAGCGATGACTTCCCACTCCGGGCATCACCCAGTACCCCCTGTGGACAAGGGAGTGATCTGAAGTCACAGGTGGAACAAAGATCGAGGGGATTAAGAATAAGGTTTTGGGATCTGGAATGGTGGGGGGATGTCACTGTCATTGAATCTGAAACGATTGGCAGTGACCACTAATCCAAAGAGGGATAATGTGGAGACTGTATAAGAGCCTGGAAGAAGGCATGGTGAGAACTAAGAGAGCAGCATGGTGTAGTGGAAGGACCCCTGATTGGGAGTCAAAAGACTTTGGGCAAATTACATCATCTCTCTAGACTTCGGTTTCTTTATCTGTAGAATGAGGTTATTGGATTAGATTATGTCTAAGATCCCTTCCAACTTTAATGTAGTATGATTTTTATAGTGGGAGCATTGTAGAGGGACTCCTATTAACATATAGGCTGGGGCAGCTGGGTGGTGCAGTGGATAGAGCACCGGCCCTGGAGTCAGGAGGACCTGAGTTCAAATCTGGCATCAGAAGCTTGACGATTACTAGCTGTGTGACCCTGGGAAAGTCACTGAACCCTCATTGCCCCACCAAAAAAGAAAAAAAAAGATATAGGCTGAACTAGATAAGAACCCTTCCAATTCTGAGATTTTGTGATTGTAAGGGCAGAAAATTATCCAAGTATCAAAGTGGACTAACATAAAGAAACACCAACAAAATGGAATATCTTATTCTTTCAAGGGGACAGAGAGCAAGAAATGATCACTACCAAACCAATTAGAATGTTGTTTCAAGTTATGGACTATAGAAGAGGCTGGAGGAGATGAAGAGAGGCTTGGAGGTGGGATGAGAAAAGCGTAAGAACAGGAAGAGAAACTGAATGGGGACTGCTAGGCAGGAGAAGAAAAAGATGAGGTTATATGGAATGATAGACTAGAGGGCTAGGAAGGGAGAGATTCTGAAGAATCACAACCCACCTTTCCTCTTCTTCACAGAAAGGGAGGAGAGGGGCCGGCTAAGAATACAATGGGGGAGAGAGGAAAACTTGGAAGGGACTTTGCTACAGTCAAGGATACCAGCTCACATACCAAACGCAGTTCAGGGATGGATCGGCTCAAAGTCCATTCTTGGCTATTGACCACAGCTTCTGAAAGAAGAGAGAGGATGGGAGAAGTTTAGACCTGGCCTTCCAGATTGGATGGAGAAAAGCCACACGGAGGTGAAGGAGCAACACACACACATACACACACATGCAGGCCAACTCCCACACCTATCTGCCTTCCCACTCCTCCCCCTCCCCCCACACCCCAAGGATGGGTCACTTCCCTTAAGTTGAAAAAGCTAGGGAATAAGATGCTAAGACAGTGGTCCACACTCCGCCCCCATCAAGCTTGCTTTCCCCACAGCTGTTGCTGCCGCTCAGAGGTTGCTTAGCAACAGAACCAGAGAGACAAAAATACTTCACATTGGCATCTCCCTTAAAGCACATCCCCAACTGTGTCCCCCTACACACACCCCAGCCCAGAAAAACTGGTGCCTGCAAAGGGCAGGATAGCCCCCTTCTCTAAGAGGAGGGTCAGGAGAGTACAAAAGGGGGTGGGGTTTATTCCAAGGGAAGACAGAGCCCAAGATTAGGTGCAGAGATTGATTGAGTAGATGGAAGCCGAGGAGGAAGGGGAGAACCTCTCAACCTGCATTTCCTAGAGAAGGGAAACTGAGGCTCGCAATAGTAGTGATAAGGATGATTAAAATCCCTCTCTCTTTCAAGGTCACATGCATAGGTCATACCCAAGGTAGTAGATTCCTGCCATGTTTTCCAAACTTCACTGAAAGAACTAAGGCCCTTTAAAAATTCACCCGCTTTCTGATTCCTTTAAGGTTGGCCAGGTCAGAACCTCAGTAGCAAATTGGAGACAGGAAGTTCAGGGGGTGCTGGGAGTATCATCTTCCTAAAATCCATCCACTTTCTCATCTCTCTAGTGTTTGGCCAGATCAGAAACCCAATAACAAGTTGGGAAAGGGAAGCTCAGGGGGAACAGGGAGCACCAGCCTTTCTAGTTGTGAGCCACAGCAAGGTGCTGTAGGGAAAGGGCTTTTGGAAGCTTCTTCCATCCCCGTCCCCCAGATCCCCTGCTCCTGCCTTGTTCCAGCCTGCCTGGTCCCCTGTGTCTGACAGCCTGACACTGGAGGCCCGGACGTTCCCAGGGTGGAGCAGCTGCAGTGGGAGCAAGCGGATCTGAAGCCATCTGCTCCTGACAGCTCCGGAGCCAAACTCCGGGCCACCACCCCCGCTCTCCGACAGCCTCCCAGGAGAGGGAGGAGACCCACTCCGCCCCTACCCTGCATCTCAAGTCCAATAGAGCCAAAGCCAAAAAACACAACAAATACAACCAGAGCATGAACTTTTGTGCAGTTCCCATCACTCCTGACTCACTGAGTCAGGACCCCGACTGATCTGAACTTGCCTCTCCGTGGGAGGGGGGAGGGCAAGTGGGAAGTGAGGCTCCCCCCATCACCTCCCACACCCATCTCCAGCTCTCTACCCCCTGTAGCTTTGCAGTTAAATATCCAGTAGTTTCAGCCCACACATTTCCCCTCCACCCCTCCTTCTCCTTCCAGGACATTGAACAAAAGCCAAAATCCCTGCCATCTCACTCGCCCGCTCCCCTCCCCAGGAGGACCTGCACAGGCGAGTGGCTGCCTGCAAACTAGTTGTGGAGCCAGCTGGCACCAAGTGCATGTGATCACAGACCTCCCCCCCAGTTCTCCTCATCCTCATCTTCCACACAATTTCCTTTGGGGATTCAAAAATAACACATGTGGTCCCATTTCTCTGTCCTAAGTACCAAGCAAAAGCTGGAATCAGGGATGCCTGGCTTCCTGGGGATGGGGTGGGAGGAATCTACAAATGACTGCTAGTTCTCACCCTGACCAAGGACACATTTTCCCAGCAGGTTTGATTCACCCTCCCTGGGACCTATAGCCAGACACACAAGCTGGCCACTCCCCCTTAATCAAGTTCCCTCTCCCATTCCCTCTAGTCTTCAAAGGACACCGGGTGAGTCCTGTTGCATCCCTCCACGCATGGTCAAACACTGAGAGGTCATCAAGTGAGGAGCTGGAGCCCAGGTATCCCTAAAGTCTGGCATCTTTCCTTCAGGCCTGTACTCCCATTCTAGCCTCTCTTACAGGTTGTCCTGGAGAGTTATAACAATAACTGACATTTATAGAAGTCTTTTAGGCTTGCAAAGCTTTTACACTGCGGTCCTAGCTGTGACACCCTTCAGGCCTTATGGTTCAATTCTCCCCCTCCCCCTTCTGCTTTCCTTGGCCTTACTCACTCGGGGAGGCACGAAGCTCTACAGCCAGCAGTTCACGCGACCCGCTGCTGGAGGTGAGGCCTGGGGGTCCAGGAGATGGCCCTGGGCCTGGGGGTCCCCCGGTACTCTTGGTGAAGATGCCACTGATGAATTTGAGCATCTTACGGTCGCGGGTGGAGGCACGACCCCCCTCCCGGCCCCGCTTCAGCCCAGGAGCAGGCGGCTCCAGAGTGATAGGAGGTGCAGGCCCTGGGGGAAGCCCAGGGGAGGTGGCAGAGGCAGCGGGAGAGGCAGCTGGAGTTGCCGGGGTTGCTTGAGGAGGAGGAGAGCCGGCGGGTGGCCCAGGGTGCAAGTCACTGTTGTCCAGCGTCTTACTCTTGCCTTTTCGTGGGGACAACTTTCCTCGGGCTCCAGCCCCCTGTCCGGTTGCGGCACCTGTTCCGACGGCAGTCCCAACTCCGGCTTGGGCTCCCGCCCCAGCACTGCTCTTTGATCCCTTGACCCGCGGCTTGCCCTCGCTCTCCGGCCATGATAGGCGACTGCCTGCGGTCTTTCCCCCTCCGGCTTTGCCCCCACTCGTGGTCACCGTCTTGCAAGGCTTGGGGGCAGGTGGGGGGGGCGCCACCTTGAGTCGACGGTTGCCGGTGCCGGGGTGGGGGGAAGAGGAGCCTGGGACGCACCCCCCACCCCGGCTCTCTGGCTCCGGTCCCCCCCAGCTTGGGCTGCTAAGTAGCGGGCGCCGGGAGGAAGTGGAGCCCCCCCCAGGTTTGGGGTCTGGGCTCAGTCCCCCAGAGAGTGGGGGCACAGGGGGGGGCGGCCCAAAGGGAGAGGCGGCGACCCGGAGCAGGGGAGACCGGACAGGCAGGGCTAGCTGGAGCAGGGGAAAGGGAAAGGGTCTCCGTCCCTGCCCCCGCGCTACTGGTGCTGATCCACAGCGCATCTTGCCGGTGGAAGAGACGTTCCTGCCGCTTCTTGCCGGCCTCATCTGCGCCCCGAGGGCTTCCAGGTTCTCCCCCCTCTGGTGCCCTGACTATCGGGGCCCCAGCCCCTGATGGTGAGGGAGGCGGTGGAGGCACAGACTCAAGCTTGACCAGGGTCAGCGAGATGAGGTAGGTCGTTGTCCGGCGCTGAAGCGCGCCCGCACCCCGGCTCATGGGGCCCCGAACCCCCGGGCTGGGGTGGGGAGGGGGCTTCCCCCAAATTGGCTCAGGGAGGCCCGGCCATGGGGTAGCTCTGCGTGCTTGTCGCTGGACTCAGTCCCCTGCTCAACCCCCGCCCAGGCTCCTAGGTCCCCGCCGCCTCCGCCTATTCCGAGAGCGCCCCCCTCCCATCACACAGGGCTCCTCCTCCCCATGCCCCCCACCCTGCACCCCCAACCCTTTCCGAGGCCCGGGACCTTTGGTGCGGCTCTCAGGAGGCGAGGGCGTAACCTCGCATCCCCCAACCCATGAGGGGGAGCAGAGATGGGGTCTGGAAGAGGGAAGCTTGAGAGAGTAGGAGGGGGTAGATAGGGCAAATAGACGATGTGGGGGGGAAACAGGGATGTCAGGGAAGGGGGGAGGCAGAAGAGATGGAGTGCGGGGGCGATGAGGTTTGGCGGGTTGGGGGTGTGCTTAGGGGAAGAAGGGTGGAGGATGGAGAGCAGGGGAGAGGGACTGGGGGTGGGGTCCAGAGGAAGGGGATGCAAGGGGTGAGGGAAATGCGGAGGATACGCGGGGGCGCAGGGAGGATAGGATGCAGGATGGAGATGTAATGAGAAGGCGGGGGGAGGATGCAGGAGGATGCAGGAGGATGATGGGGGCCGGAGGGTCTGGGGGAGGGAGGGGCTTGGGGTCTAGGCGAGGGTCCGGGGGTTCGCGGGGGTTCACCGGGACTCGGCTCGGTCCGGATGCGCGATGTATCCGGGCGCTCCCCTCACACTGAGGAGGAGGCGGCCCCCTGCCGCCCCCCCCTCCCAACCAAATCTCTCTCTCCCCCACCTCCCCACCACACACACATACACACACCAGCCCGGCTGTCTAAATGGCCGGTGTGAAATCCAGAACTGGAGTTCCCTCCTAAATCCCGGAATGGATTTCCTCCCCAAATCCCGGACTGGATTTAAGCAGACTAAGTCATTGCCCCCCGCTTTCCCCCTTCTCCAGAGCAGCTGGACGTGGTGAAAGGGGTCCATGAATGTAAGTGGAAGGGTAGTAGCTACAACCGGAAGAAGCCTCAATTTGCCAATTTGCCAGTTCTGGGGGGTTCTTTGAAGAAAGAAGTTCAGAAACCGCTCGACCCTGCTCTCCTCGAGCAGAACTAGGATTGCAGCTATTTTCCCTCCCTAAAGAGGGCACAGGGGACTTATTTCTACGCTGAGCACCCCACTCCCTTTCACCCCCGCGAGGTAGGCTACGACTGCCCAATCCCAAGTCTGTCCTGGAGTGAACTTGACATTCCGAGTTTCCTGCTCCCCGAGGAGACTGAACAGGGCACCAAGTTATTTGGTGGAAGGTAGGGGGCGGCGTAGAGGGGACACCAGGATGCCAGTGAATCAAAGACTCCCGGGCAGAGAGGAGGGTGTAAATCTGTGACTTTACACCCCTCCAGTCTCACAAAAATGCATCCTGTATCCATGGCAACCATGGCTCCGAAAGTACCCGGGAAACAGCGGGAATAATGAGGGAAGAGGGATCAGTGGAAGGCAGGGGCGCCAAAGGGGGGCCTCTTGAGAAAGGGAAAGGAACGGGTTGTTGAGGGAAAAGTTGGGGTAAGGGAAGCCCCACTTCTGTACTGCTGCCCAACAACGCAGGGGTACACCTGTGTGCTTGGCAGGCAGATGCCGAGAGAGTGGGAGCTGACAACTCCTGGGTCCCCATTTTACTTAGGTTTGTCGACATTTTTGGAAGGGGAGTCGAATGGAAGGTTGCGGGGGGGGGGGTCTATAAATCTTCTGGTAGCCTAAATCAGGGGATACATATCCTGCCTAGGAAAGGGATAAAGGTAACCCCGGGGTCCTTTTATCCTGAGGCGCTTCGGAATAAGGGGGAAAGGCACTGGCCTTGGGGCGAGGTGGAGCAGGGACTGGACGTAGCCTCTCCAGACCCCCTCCTCCGAACCCGGGGAACCAAACATTCTCCCCATCTTCCCTTCCTTTCTTTCCCTCCCCCTGACGCAGCCTGGGCTATAATAAGAGTTGCCGTGGGCGGCTCTTGGAGGCAGGAGCCGCCGGCGAGCGGGGCCCGGGTGGGGAACAAAAAGGGGACCAGGTTGGGGGGGATTTGTTCTCTGAGCTCCTCTTGTACCCGACCTCCCTCAGCGCCCAGCCTAGGGGTCTGCTCCCCCATCTTTACAAAAGGACTTGGAGAAACCGAGATGTCGCCCTCTCCTGGACACCTGGGGCTTTCTGTGGTTGTCTCTGTAGGGAATGGGGGTAGGAGAGTTGTCACCTCTGTTCTGTTTTCCTGTCCCTGGCCTCAGTTTCTCCTTCTGCATAATAGGTACAACGATTTCTAAGGGATTGTCACACCCCAGTTCCTGAGGTCGCTGGGGAATTTCGGAGAAGAGTCTCCTCAAGGATGCCTTTCCTTCTTTCTCTTGGGCAGAGCCAATTTATTACCATAACAACCCACTCAAAACCCCTCCCTTCTCTGCTGAAGGAGGCAGAGCTCCAGTCCTCACCAGGCAGGCTGTCCACAACGTCCCGGGGGAATATACCTACTCTCATCATTCTAACCTGAAGCCCCTAAGCCAGTCACTGGAATGCACCAAGTGTGGGCCATGGGACTGTGGAGAGAGGAGAGGAAACATGAGCAGTGTCCTTACCATCCAAGAGCCAACAGGGACAGTAACAGAATCACAAAAGCAACCACTCAATGGGAAACATGGGGATGGTCAATTTTCCTTCTACTTCTTCCCTATTCTCTAGAAATTAAGCCCCAGAAAGATGGTCTTGGGGAAAGGATCTTGAATAGAGTAGCCCTCATCTCCTCTAGACACCAGAAAACCAAATAGGAAGACAGTTGAGAGTAGAAAAAAATGAGGTAAATTGGAGGTGGGGTGAAGCTTAGGCTGGTTTCCACTTTACTCCCCTCTCTTTCCTGCCCCCACCCCCACCCCCATCCTGGCTTAAACTTGGCCTGTTCTTGGTTAGCTCTTAGATACTCCAAATGTGGAGGTTGGAGACCTTTGACCCCCAAGGGCCAAACTCTGTTGATAAAAGTAGTCTGGAGTTGTGTAGGTGACTTGCTACTGCCCAAGTTTTTCTCCTACCCTAGGCCCCTACCACAGGATTTGGGGGTGAAAAGGGGCAGAAGGATGTGGCAGATAGTGTTGCTATGGCAACACTTCCTCTCTGTGTTGTCACTGCTTGTTGTAATAGTGCTAATGAGGTAGAGCGGAAGCAGCGGTGGGCAGACAGGAACAAGAGAATATTGAGGAAAAGTGACAGAAGAAGTGGGGGGAGGGTCTCTAGATTAGTGAACATGTGTGTCTATGACCAGTGTTTTTCTGAATGTCTAAGATTGGGTGTATCACTGTCTAAATATGCATGTCTAAGAATGTGTGTGTGTGTGTGTGTGTACACATATATTTGTCTCCCTGGCTGTGGTTCAGCAGGTGGGTACTGGGAATGAACCTGGGAATCAAATGATCTTGCCCCAGAACTCCTCTCATCACATGCCTCTTCCTGTCCCTGTCTCTCTAGGTAAGGGACTGGGTCACTCACAGCTTACCCCCCTTCCCACCAGAAGCAACTGTCCATGTTTTCCCACTGCTGAAAGTCACATCAGTGACCTCTTATTGGAGCTTGAGACAGGAAGACAAGTGGGGCTTATTGAAACCTACCCCCACTCCCAATCTTAACAGGATGCCCCCCCCTCCCTTTTTGTGCTGGGAGATGAGGAAGTGATTCACTCACCCGTGAGTGAAATCTGAATAAGTTGGAAGCCCCCCTCCTTAGATCCCCAAATACCCTCAGGTTGGGCATGAGGTCTAATCTCACCTCTAATAGTGTCCAGTGAGATCTTGATGTCTTCCCGGAGCTGTGTATCATTCACCTTCTCTGCCAACTTTCTAAGCAGGTTCAGGTGCCGTTTGGCAACCTCGTGCCGTCTGACTTCTGCCTTTACTGCAGCTGCTGCCAGCTGCCTCTGGGCATGCATCATGCCCAGGCCTGTCTGGCCAGGCTAGCAATTCCCTCTGGCCCCCCAACCCATGCCCACAGTTACCAACCCAAGAAAGACCCGTGCTTCTGGCTTCCACCCGCCCTTCCGTTTGTCTGTCAGTCTCACTTCCTGGCTGTCGTGCTTCAAACCCACAGCTTGAGACAGCACTAACTGCTGTACCTCCCTCACACCCCCTCTAGTGTTGTCATGTAGGCCACCAAGCAGCCTTGGCCAGCATTCCCCAACCAGGGGAAGGGAGACGCCTTAATGTGAAGGACAATGTCTGTTGTAGAAGTTGGCTAATCCATATAGGTGTTGCTTATGGGAAAGCAGGGCAGGAATGATCACAGGTGTAGTCCAGAACATTGGTGTCTCCAACCATTAACTAACAAGCCTCTTACGTTGAATCTTCCACACTCACAGCCTTGTATGTCACCTTTCAGCTTTACACATTCAGTTTCACATAATGGACACATTCATTCAGAAACTTGCACGCACACTCATAACCTTTCATAATAGCAACCTTGCATACTTAGTCTGTACATAACCTGGCCCTGCTCTTCCCACACTGGCCATTCCAATCCCACCCACCCCATTTCCCTCTCTTTCTTCCTTCTTTCCTGCCTTCCCTCTCTCCCTCCTTCCCAGATGACACTTATTCTGAAAAGAGAACAACTAAAGAGTGCTGAGAATAGTTAAAGATTCTGTGGGTCTAGGGGACTTGGGAGTTGATAGTGGAAATGACCTGAAACAGAATAGAACAGAATTAAGCTAATAGACCAGGATCCTAGCAAGACCAAGCCCATTCTACTCATTTGCATATGCCTCTGTACCTAATGTGCACATTTCTCAAGTCATTTCAACATTTGGGGATCTTTACTTTTTATCCTTTCCTTGTTCTATCACCTCAGGTCCCAAACAATGCCCCCTCCTCTAAAGATTTCCTCTCTTCCACATCCAAGTAAGAGGAGTTACACAGAAGAGGGATGGATTGGAAAAGGAATCAATTGGAAGCATTTTCTAAAGTGGCCATTCTGCTAGAAGAAATGAAGAGACTAAAGTGGTCTTTAAGGTCTATGCAAACTTTAAAACCTATCATCCTTAGACCACCACCATTCTCCCCAATGTCCATTCCCAAATAACATCCCTTCCCTTGCTTGTCTCCCATATACTATTTGAAGAATTTAGAAAGCAGATGTGGGAAAGGATGATTATCAACTTCACCCCTCAAGTGGGTTGCCCAGGAGAAGTGGTACGTATTTCAGGGTCTTCCCAAGGTATTCAGCTCACTTTGTGGGATAGGGAAAGAGCTAGTTTTCATTTCTTACTAAGGCTGCTTCTTCTTGGGACTTGGGGCAGTAAATTTACCTGCAGCTTTGGGGAGTCTTGCCTAAGTCTTAGCCGCAAAAATGGAAGTTAAGTCTTTGTATTCCAAGAAAGAATGAATTAGGTCTCTTGCCACAGGACTTTATTTAGAGACCTTCCTACTGTGGCCTTATTTACCTGGGTGTACATATGCATAGTGAAGTTAAAAATCACCCTGACTTATGATGCCTTGCAATCACATCCATGTGTGGTGTGTCTGTGTTATGGGACTGTTTTCATGTTGATTTTTATTGTAGTCCCAGTGGGTACTATGTCCACAGCACATAGTAATGAATGTGCATGTTTGCATAGGTACAAGGTGAATTTACAAGAATTTATCTTTTTTGTTTGTTTGTTTGTTTGTTTTGTTTTTTTAGTGAGGCAATTGGGGTTAAGTGACATGCCCAGGGTCACACAGCGAGTAAGTGTTAAGTGTCTGAGGCCAGATTGGAACTCAGGTACTCCTGACTCCAAGGCCAGTGCTCTATCCACTGTGCCACCTAGCTTCCCCTACAAGAATGTATCTTGACCAAGATGGGGGGGGAGGTGAAAAAAGGAATGAACCTTGGGAAGGTAGGGAGCATGGTTTAGTGGAAAGAATGCACTAAACTGGGGTTCTAGATCTGGATTCAAATTTTGACTCTGCTACTTCTTGTATATGACTTTGGACAAACCACTTCAACTCCATGGATGTCAGTAAAGTGAGGAGGCTGTTGTTGTCTGCTAAGGTCCCTTCTGGTTCTAACATTCTTCATTGCTTCATGGTCTACCAGTTTCTTCAATTCATTTCTTTAGTTCAACAAAATATTTAAGAAAAATTTACTTAAAAAAGAAATTAGATACATATATAGATGATATAGATATTTAGGTATAGAGATATATGAATATGTTTGTATATATATGGTACATGTAGATAGATGTATATATTTCTATCAATCATCTATTGATAACAAAATTTGGAGCAAAGGATGGATGTAGAAAGGTAGTCCTAGTCTCTGCCAAACCAGGTCCCTCTTTTGATCTTTGTCTTTTATCCTCCTTTTCATTTAGTGAGAGACCCTAAGAAACTTGGGCTAAAGAAAAACTTAAGTGTCTCAGATCTCTTCAAGTCTTGTGGGTTTTTCCTTTGTCAGAACCCCTCGAAGTACATATTTTAATATAATAAACATTTTTATTTATAAAAATAAATTAGGGGGCAGCTAGGTGGTGCAGTAGATAGAGCACTGGCCTTGGATTCAGGAGGACCTAAGTTCAAATCCAGTCTCCGACACTTGACACTTAATAGCTGTGTGACCCTGGCCAAGTCACTTAACCCCAATTGCCTCACCAAAAAAAAAATTTTTTTAGTAGTGAGCTTGGTTTTACATTAACATTTTGCAAAATATCCTTATCTCCCCCAGAGAGCCATTTATTAAAAAGAATTAAAAAGGAGGGGAAAATGTTGCTAGTCAAAACTAACCAACATATTAAAAATCCGACATCATTTGTAGTGTTTAATACCTACAACCCCCATATTTTTATTTATTTATTTTTTTTGGTGAGGCAATTGGGGTTAAGTGACTTGCCCAGAGTCACACAGCTAGTAAGTGTTAAGTATCTGAGGCCAAATTTGAACTCAGGTCCTCCTGAATCCAGGGCCAGTGCTATATCCACTGTGCCACCTAGCTGCCCCAACCTCCATATTTTTAAAGAAGCAGGGAGGTATTTTCTTCTAGGTATTTGGGGCAAGATTTGGGTAAGTATAGTTTTACAGCATATGTGTCTGTGTCTATGGCTTTTCCAATTCTTCTAGTTTCACTTTTCATTTCATATGTCTTACCATGCTTCTCTCTTCTCATCATATTCATCATTTCTTATAGCACAGTAACATTTCAGTACATTTAAGTATTATTTTTGCTAAGCATTAAAAAAGTCAGTTCAAATGTTACATAAGGATTTCTTTTTATGCCATTGTATCTACATTTTGAAATCAATAGTATGAGTTTATTTTCATAGACATTTTCATTCCTTTTAGATTGTGCTTTAAGCCAATTTGAATTTCATTGTTTTTTATTCTTCCATGTGTATTTTGTTCTTCTAAATTGTTTTGTTTACCCAACTGATTATTTGATCAAATTATATAAAGTATTTCCTTGGTAAACTGATTACTGTGACAAGTGTAAATTAATTCTAGAAATAAATTTTTTTTTGGTGAGGCAATGGGGTTAAGTGACTTGCCCAGGGTCACACAGCTAGTAAGTGTTAAGTGTCTGAGGCCGGATTTGAATTCAGGTCCTCCTGAATCCAGGGCCAGTGCTCTATCCACTGCACCACCTAGCTGCCCCTTAGAAATACTATTTTTACTAAAAAAAATTATTATTTTGAATTCTTGCACATTTTAATTTATATTCTGAGTCAAAGCAAATTTACATTTTTGGCAATCATTATTATCCTCAATTTAAAAATCCATATGAGACTTGGATTATGGGAACTTACCATTTAAGACATTTATTGCCTTCACCCATGAGAGGGATACATACAAGAGCAGGCAGTGGACTGTCACAGAAGGGGAGACAGGCATGAAGTTGAGGCAGTGCACTGCCTTGGGAAAGGCTGAGAGAATGGCTATTGGCAAGAGTCGAGGTTGGATTCTTTTTGGTTTAATTTTCCCTCACATGGCACTGGGTGGCTAGGCTATGCCATCTCATTCAACATCTGACTTTGATTCCCCCTCCTATATGCCTGATGTCATGAACATCTCAATCCTATGTATCTGATTAAGCCTGACTCAGTTTCTTCTCTGTTCTTTTATGGTAACCCCCATAATTATCTCAGATGTCATGATAAATTCAATGTTGGATTTGGCCTTGACATCTGCTACCAATTTTATCAGATTCTTTAATTTCTCATAATGGCATGAGGGTAATTAGGTAGATGATGAAAAAAGTGATGAAATGAAGATTTTTTTAAAAAAATCTTTTCCTAATTAATATCACGATTGTCTTCTCAATTTATTCCCCGGTGGGGGAGTGGAGAATGTGGTAATATTAAGTTTTAGAGAATGTTTCAATTTTTGTTTTTATTATATGTCCTGGACAATAATTGTAAAATCTTTAAAAGATTCTGAATTTCCTTAGACATGTTTTTGAGAACACTCATTGTTTGATTTGATTATTGACAAAGATATTTAAAGTTGTGTTAAGCTCAATTTTGTAGGAAACTTTCCCAGCTGATTACCAGTATCTGAAACACCTGAGGGACTTTACGATCATACCTGAAACTCTACAGCTGAAACTTGTTAGTTGATCATTAGCATTCATACCTGAAAGACTTTCATTCCACAACTACACCCAGAGGACATCCCAAGAATCATGAGAAAAGACTTCCAAAGACTTAAATGAACATTTTTTTCCATTTTCCTTTTCCCCATTGTATATACTGTTTATAATGTCCACTTACTAAAGGGGAGTGCCCCCTTTAGTTTTTCTCTGTTTGTAATGTCCTCCTGCTAAAAGGGGAGTGCCCCCTTTTAGCCTTTGTTAATGAGTCGCTCAATTTCTTTTCTCTCTTTTCATTCCCTTTACTTTGTTAGTCATAAGTATCTAATGTTATTGCTTCATTAAGGAAACAATTTCTTTTTTTTAAATTTTTAAATTTTTAAAAATTAATTAATTAATTTAAGTTTTCAACCTTTGTTTAGATAAGATTTCCAATTTCAAATTTTTCTCCCTCCCTCCCTCCCCTCCCACTCCCTCTCCCCTAGACAGTAGGTAATCTGATATATAACATTAAACATATTTCTGCATTAGTCATGTTATACAAGAAGAATCAGAGCAAGAAGGAAAAACCTCAAAAAAGAAAAACAACAACACCAAAAACAAAAGAGATAGTATGGTCCAATCAGCGTACATATTCCACAGTTTCTTCTTCTTCTTTTTTTTTTCTGGATTTGGAGAGCCTTTTCCATCATGAGTCCTTTAACTTTCTTGTACCATTGGATTGGTGAGAGGAATCTAGTCTATCACAGTTGATCAACACACAATGTTGATGATACCATGCGCAATGTTCTCCTGGTTCTGCTCATCTCACTCATCATCAGCCCATGCAAGAGCCTCCAGGTTTCTCTGAACTCCTCCTACTCATCGTTTCTTACAGCACAATAGAATTCCATTACATTCATATACTACAACTTGTCCAGCCATTCCCCAATTGATGGGCATCCCCTCAACTTCCAATTCCTTGCCACCACAAAAAAAAGTAGCTATAAATATTTTTGTACATGTGGGTCCTTTTCCCTTTTCCATGATCTCTTTGGGGAAAAGACCCAAAAGTGGTATTGCTGGGTCAAAGGGTATGCACAGCTTTATAGCCCTTTGGGCATAATTCCAAATTGCTCTCCAGAATGGTTGGATCAGTTCACAGCTCCACCAACAATGCATTAGTGTTCCAATTTTTCCACAGCTTCTCCAACATTTATTATTATTGTCATTTTAGCCAATCTGACAGGTGTCAGGTGGTGCCTCAGAGTTGTTTTTAATTTGCATCTCTCTAATCAATAGTGATTTAGAGCATTTTTTCATATGGGAATAGATAGCTTTGATTTCTTCATCAGAAAACTGCCTGTTCATATCCTTTGACCATTTCTCAATTGGGGAATGACTTGGATTCTTATAAATTTGATTTAGTTCCCTATATATTTTAGAAATGAGGCCTTTATCAGAAGTACTGGCCATAAAAATTAAGGAAACAATTTCTTAATGAAGCACAGGGGGGACTGTGATAAAATAATGGGATTTGGCAGATGCCCAGGGGTCCCACCTGAGGATTAATTTGGAATTGATTGAATTGGGTGAGAACCTACTTAAGGCTGATTGGATGGAGACCACGCCTGGCTGGCCCTGAGTAATGTGTTGTTTTCAGAGGCTGTAGACTATTGACATCAGCAAGAAACCACTCTCAACCAATCAGCTTGAAGGACCTCCCCTTTCAGAGAGGGAGAGAGGAACTAGGAAGCGGAGGTTAGCTCACTGGATCTTCCTCTTTTCATTGAGGAACCAGGAGGTGAGAGATGAAGAACAGGAGGGCCCCCATTTTCATCCAGGACTTTGGCATGGTGAAGGACTTCACGTGGGCTGCTAGGGAAGGAAGTTTTTTCTCTCTGGCTATACCAAATAGATCTAAACTAGGATTTTTCATGCTATAAAGAATCTGTTCTCAATCTCTCTCTTCACAAATTTCTAATACACTTTAATAAATACCTAAAAGGGGACAGCTAGGTGGTGCAGTGGATAGAGCACCAGCCCTGGAGTCAGGAGGACCTGAGTTCAAATCTGGCTTCAGACACTTGACACTTACTAGCTGTGTGACCCTGGGCAAGTCACTTAACCCCAACTGCCTCACAAAAAAACCAAAAAAACATAATAAATACCTAAAAGCCTAAACTCTTGCTGAATTTACCAGTGATTTTAGCCAGCTTCCCCCAAAAAACTTATGGGGGGGCAGATTAGAACCCACATTTAGATTTTACATATCACATTACTTTGCAAGAGACATTTTCAGCATGGTGCAAGGCCATAGATATAAAAAGATAAATAAGGATGCAGACTCATCATAGAGTTTATGGTCCTGGTGGGGGGAAGGGAAGGCATGTACACAAGAGAACTAATACAAGGGAGAATGACATAATTGCAGAGAGAAGTAGTTCAGATGAAGTGATGGAAAAAAATTTGATGAGGGAGAGATAATTTTCACCTGGGATTCAGGGAAATTTTCTTGGAGAAGTGGCACCATTATTAAAGGTCTCTAGAGGACAGATCCTGGGAAGGAGAAGTACATTCAACCCCCCACACACATAAGAGATGGTTATATATGTTTATGTATATAGTTGTCTGTGTATGAACTTGGTTAATGTTATTATTTTTTGCTTCTTATAGGTTGTCCTTCACTTCTGTATATGCATTCTCTCCCTTTTTTTTTTTTTTTAGTGAGGTAATTGGGGTTAAGTGACTTGCCCAGGGTCACACAGCTAGTAAGTGTCAAGTGTCCGAGACTGGATTTGAACTCAGGTACTCCTGACTCCAGGGCCGGTGCTCTATCCACTGTGCCACCTAGCTGCCCCCTGTGTATGCATTCTCAATGTTTTGTATTCTCTTTTGTTTCTTTGGTGAAGCTTGCCATTGCAGATTTAAGTTTTTCTATTCTATTCATTATTTTTGCTATGTAAGTCATAAATTCTGCTCTCATAATTCTCATTTCTTTTAAACCACTCAGGAACAGCATGTTGTGGTTCCATGTTCTCTTCACATTCCATAGAATCCTCTATGTCATAAAGTGTTGGATCATTTTCCTTTATTTCATAGAATTTATTCATAGATGCCTGAACTTATTTCCCAGATCTGAAGGCCATATTTCCTCCTACTGTTACTGTTCTTCCTGTGAATTTATTCATGTTAAAAGTCTTTGAGCTTTCTTCTTTCTGAAATCTTTTGTATATTCAGTTTTTCTCTCTCCCCTCCCCTTATTTTTCTTATCATTCACATTCTGACTCTCTCCCCTCTGATTATGGTTTCCTTGGGGGCTAAGTCTCAAAGCATTTCAAGTTTCTCCCACATTGGGCAATTCATTGTTCATTAGCCTAGGCCTCTACCCCAACTAACTTTTGGGTAATCAGAACTGGCCCCAGTTAATGCTGTGGTCTTTCCCTCAGGCTTGGTAGAGTGCTATATGGCCATAGTATCCCATCCTGTCCCATTCTCTCTGCTCCCCAATTCTCTGTCTCAGAACTAGCGTTCAGAGCTTTGCAGCACTGGTACTTCTGGGTTGCAGCTCCCAGCAGCCTTTTGCTCCTAAAGGATGTGGGCAAGCTGACTTTTGAGGACCAAGCAAATTTCTGAAGCCTGGAGCTGGGGTTTCCACAGCATTGGAAAGAGAGGAGGGACTGGGGTATAGGGGTGGGTTTTGATGCAAGCCTGTGTGGTTTCCTTTTTCTGCTAGTACCTTCTTGCTGCTGGTAGTATGGGAGTTAAGAGAGGGTTGATGAGTGAGCCCATGGTCAATGGATATTAGTTCCTGGTTTGGGGGTTGTTATTATTGTTGTTGCTGCTTTTAAAACCTTCTTTTGGATTCTGGGTGTCCTAAACCATGAAAACGGCTGAAGTTGCTTTATCTTTGACATATAGTTTCTGTTTCGTAGAAGTCATGGGGGTTGGAGAAGATGTTTAGTCAGCCATCTTGTCACTCATATGACCTGGAAGTTTGGGTTGGGTCAGGAGCAGCTATCTCAATGTCCCATTCCTTTTGAACTTTGTAGAAGGTATTGGGGAGGCATTTCCTAGTATAATGGATAGAAGGGTTGGCCTTGGAGTTAGGAAGAACTAGGTTCAATTCCTGCCTCTGACACATACTGTCATTATTCAGGTGCTTAACCCATGAGTGTCTCAAGCAACTCTAAGACTTAAATAATAAATATTCAACAGGGGTGGGGGGGGCAGCTAGGTGGCCCAGTGGATAAAGCACCAGCCCTGGATTCAGGAGGACCTGAGTTCAAATCCGGCCTCAGACACTTGACACTTACTACCTGTGTGACCCTGGGCAAGTCACTTAACCCCCATTGCCCTGCCCCCCCCCAAATGCAACAGCAGAGGGAGTTTTATACAAAGAGTTTCAAACCACACTGATAATGCAAAAACAAAGGCTACTAACTTCTTATCCTAGAAAGGAAAATGGGAATACTGGATTTGGGATAAGAATCATAGAATTTGAGAGTTGAAAGGACATCAGTGTCTACCTAGTTCAACCCATACATGAAAGGAATTCCCCACTAGAACAAACACAACAAATGGTTGTCAAGGTTCTTCTTAAATACCTCCAAAGAGGTCCATTTGTTAGCTCCTGAAATCAAGCTGTAATTCTCTTTGGAACTTCTACCCAGTGCTCTGCTTCCACCATTTGCCAAACAGAACAAGTCTAACCTCCCCCACACGACAGCCCTTCAAATACTTGAAGACAGCCACCAACATCCCCTGTGTCTTCTTTTCTCCAGGATGAACATATTTTTAATTCCTTCAAAAGATTCTCTTACTGTGGACTCAAGGCCCTTCACCAGTCTGACTACCCTCCTCTGAATGCTCTCCAGCTCATTAAGGTGCTGCTTAAATCATGCCACCCAGACCTGAATGCAAAAATTTAGATGAGGTCTGTCTGATGAGGACAGAACATAAAGGGACTATCACCTTCCCTAAGGATTCTTGGAAGCTATTTTCTCTTAATGCTGCCTGATGCAGATAACATAAGTTTTTTGGCTGCCTTAACACACTGCTTTCACATTAAGCTTCCAGTCCACTAAAATCCTCAGATTCTTTTCAGAACAATTATTATTATCCAGTGTGTTAGCTAAACCTCCCAGCTTAGTGCCCTTTGTAAATATGATAAGCATGCCATCTAAGCCTTTATCCAAGTTATTGATAAAAACGTTAAGCAGCACTGGACAGAGATCACTGAAGTACTTATTCCAGTGGACACCTTTTGTCATGGTGATGTTGAACCATAAAAGCTACTCCTTATTAATTTCATTCAACAGTTGTGAAGGCATCTGAATGTATCCATCTAACTCATATATCATATTCTTTACAAGAATAAATGAGATACTTTATCAAAAGCTTTATTAAAATCTAGGTATAATGCGTCCACAACATTCTCCCCCATAGTTTAGTAATCTTGTCCAAAAAGGGAGATGAAGCTAGTTTGGCATGACCTGGTTCTTTGGAATCACTGCTTCCCTTCTCAGATGTTCACCAATCATTTCTTTAATTTTCCCAGGAATCAGGCAAGTTCATTGGCTTATCATGTATACTCTGTTCTCTTCCCTTTTGGGGTAATAGTTGCCCTTTCTTGGTCTTGTGGTGTCTCCTCCATTTCCCATGATTCATGATGCAGTAACTCAGCAATCACATCTGCAAGTTCTTTCAGGCCCAGAGGAGGTAGTTCATCTGAGCCAAATGATCAGAAGAGCCACCAGGTCTTCTATTGTGATTACCTTCTTTATCTTTGGCATTTCCCCCTCCCAATTAATGATGCTGGTTGCCATTTACAATGGTAAATGCCATTCTCTATTGCAGAAGAAACACAAAATTAGGAGCGGAGACTTGTGCGGTTTTTCTTTTTTCTTTTTTTTTGCGCGGGGCAATGGGGTTAAGTGACTCGCCCCTGGTAAGTGTCAAGTGTCTGAGGCCAGATTTGAACTCAGGTACTCCTGAATCTAGGACTGGTGCTTTATCCACTGCGCCACCTAACCGCCGACTTGTGCGGTTTTGACAAAATTCACTTCAGCTCTCTGTGGCCTCTAGTTCCTTCGTCTACAAAATGAAGAGATTGATAACTGAACAATCTCTGTTGTTCCTTTTAAGCCCAAATCTATGAGGAGATTAGACTAGAAGATGCCTAATGTGCCTTCCAGCACAAGAAAAAGATAATAATAATAATAATAAAAAAACTAGTGGTTTACACAAATTATCTCATTTGTTCCTCAACAACTCTGTGGGGCAGAAGTGCTATTATTATCTCCATTTTCCAGATGAGAAAGCTGAGGCCGCGATCATGGTTAAGTAACTAGTCCAGCTCCAACAGCTGAGCAGTGTCATCTGGGGCATAATTCGAACTCAGGTCTTCCTGTCTCTCCCGAATGCACCACTGTAGGCGCCTACTTTATTTTTTCCTTCCCTGAACCTCAGTTTTCTCGTCTGTAAAATGGAAGGGCTGGCTGGCCTCTCCCTTTTCTGGCCTCCAGGGTCGGCCTCTCCACCTCTCCAGAACGGGCTCCGCCTTCCTGTGGCTCGCTGCCGGATTTCGCAGGCCTTGGGCGGGGTCCAGACACTGAGTGTGACGCCACAACAAAACAACCTCCCCATGAGGTCACTGCGGGACAAGCTGGGGGAGGGACTTCGGGGGGCGGTTCCCCCAGGGGTGGGGCCCTGCTCCCCGCCCTTCTCTCTGTTCAGCCTCCACCCCCTCCATGCCGCGTCTTTTCTACCTCAGCGCCCAGTTCTGCTGCAACCCCCCGCCTAGCTTTCCACTCTCCGCCGCCTCTTTCTCGTGGGGAGGTCGACAGTCATCCGGGGTTTTGTAACAGTAGCAGTAGTGGTGGTGGCGGCAGCAGCAGCAGCGGCAGCAGCAGTACTAGTCCTCTACGGGAATCACTGGAGGCCCCGCCCCTTTCTTACATTTCACCCAATGATGAACGGGCCGGTGTAAGCGGGAGCCCTGGGCGGTGACTCCTGATTCGATTGATCGACAGGCTTACCAATCGAAGGACGAAGTGGGCCTCGAGTCTTACCAATCCTGAGCAGGGGCGGGACGGTGCAGGCGCAGAGTGCGGGGGTTTGGTAGAAGATGATTTAAAGAGACAGAAGTCGCCGGGGCTTTAGCGGACGGTCCCGGAGACCTTTCGCACCCTTGAGTCATCGGGACCCGGGTCCCCAGAGCGGGGAAGATGGTTTGCGGCGGCTTTGCCTGCTCCAAGAATGCCCTGTGTGCGCTCAATGTGGTCTACATGGTGAGGGGAGGGGTCCCCGGGGGACTTCCGGTGGGGAGAGGGTCCCCGGGGGGTTTCCAAGAAGATTCCTAAGGGGATTTCCGGGGGAGCAGTGCGGGGCGAAAATCCCAGGACTTCTGTGGGAAGGGGGGAAAGCTTCCGGCCACGACGGGGGAGGGGGAGAACATCTAGGGAGGTAGAAGGGCGGCTGGGGTACGTGGGTCCTTCCTCCGGTCCCCGTGTCTCTCTCCCCGGGGCAGGCAGGGGAAAGGAGCCCATGGTTCCATGGGGTCCTGGTGTCCCAATGATGCCGGGGGGTGGAAGCAGAAGACTGGTCGGCTCAGGAGAGCCTGCGGAGCCATTGGGGACCCCTCTGTCGCCGCCCCCAGCCCTCAGGGTCCGCCGCCGCCCCCTGCGCCCTAACATTTCCCCCGCCCCCTTCTCTCTCGAAGCTGGTGGGGCTGCTGCTGATCGGGGTGGCCGCCTGGGGCAAGGGTTTGGGGCTGGTGTCCAGCATTCACATCATCGGGGGAGTCATCGCGGTGGGCGTCTTCCTCCTCCTCATTGCCGTGGTTGGTCTCATCGGTGCTGTCTACCACCACCAAGTCCTGCTTTTCTTTGTATCCCGATCTGGCTAGGATTCTAGGGAAGAGGAAGAGGTTGTGGGGGACAGAGAGTAGAAGGAAAAATGTCCGGGGGTTTCCTGGTAGTTTTGGTGGAGTCATGACTTAATGACAGTTGCCTTCGGCCCTACTTTAGAACAAGTAATTGGTTTTCCTTTTAAGTTTCTCGCTATGGTATGAGACCAAAGGCAGTGATGGATATGATTAAAGTGGGAGTCTCTGGTTACTTTCTCCTTAACTCAGCCCAACTTAGTATATGATAATACTTGGTTTGGTTTTCATCTTCCAATTTGGAATCTCTTGTTCCTGTCTGGCAATTAACAGAAACACACAGGTAAGGGGACACATTTCCCTACCCTTCTCCTCAAGTTTCCATCCCTCCTTCTCTCCTCAGAATCTCTCTAGGTCTACCACTTCTAGTTTCCTGATCCCAAACCTTAAGAGTTTTGGTCAGATTGGGAAAGGAAAATCTTCGGGGGGAGGGGGATTTTTGCTAACATCCCAACCTCCTTAGTTTTGTCCCATGCTCCTCAAATGATGAGTTGGAACACATAGCTTATTTTAGCAAGTCTAAAGGGTCTTCAGTTAGAATTGGGATTGTTTTATTAGTACTCCCTTTCTTTCCACCAGAAAGATGTCATCAGCACCTATTGGTTGGTCATGAATAATAAAAGCCGGAATGAACTAGAGACAAGTTTGGATTGTTGTGGCCTCTTCAACTCTACAACTTTATACTTCCAGGACTACGCCTTCTGCACAGCAGTGAGGAGGGGAGCTGGGGATCATGACAGTGGATAAATGTCCAGAGGGAAAGGGGATTGGCATGATGAGATTACAGAAACTGAATGAAGAATGATTGGCTGGGGAAAAGAGGGCAAGATAAGGGATGGTTGAAGGTTGAATGATGATCAGTGGACATTAATACTGGTTAACCACTTCCAGAGAAATGTGGCCCCCTGGAGGGGGGGGGTGGGGATGATATAGCATGTTCTTTATCTACCAAGAACCATCATTTTGAATCCTTATTTCTAGCTCTGTAAGACCCATAGCCCGAAATGCCAGGTTTGTGGAGACAAGTTCCTTAAGCATTCAGATGAAGCACTGAAAATCCTGGGGGGCGTTGGACTGTTCTTCAGCTTTACAGAGGTGAGGCCTTTTTGTCCCCAACTTCCTGTCCTCCACATTAGCCCTCTTCTCCAAGTGACATCTAGTTTGTGGGTTTGAGCACCTCACACACAGATGCTCTATCTCCCTTTCTCAATCATTTGTAGTTTATTCCTCCTAACATGTCTCCTTCATCCCCTCCCTCCAGATCCTAGGTGTGTGGCTAGCAATGAGATTCCGGAATCAGAAGGATCCTCGAGCGAACCCCAGTGCCTTCTTATAAAGATCTTTGATGTCCTTGACTCTTCTTTTTCCCACTCTCCCTCATGGTGGGGACCCATGGGCCTTTTTCCATGTAAGGAAGTAGGAAGAGGCCCCTCTTTGTTACAACCCCTAAGCTGATTGGACAGTTAGGCTTCTGTCCTTGACATGATGTTTTGGGGACAGGCAGAGTTGGGAAGATTCTGAGCACACCCCTATAACCCCAGGAAAGGGGATACTATTTATCAAGTGCATGTGATTGAATGGGGCAAGAAGGAAGCCCCCTACAAACTCCAACCCTGCTAGCCTCCTCTGAGACTGGCTTGATCTGTCTTATCCTGCCCAGGATTTCTGATCTCCAAGGTTAATCACAGCCAATCACCCAGAATGGAAGCAATTTTCTTGGGGTCGGATGGGTGGGTAAGGGTCCTCCAAAGGTGACAACTTTCTAATGTCACTGAGAGAATAAGCTTTGTATTTTTGGATAGTATAGTGAATGTAAAAAAATAAAAACCTTTTTAACCCTGTATTTGTAAAAGCTATTTTTTCTGTTCTTCTCAAATGAAGACTCTCAGGTCCTATATTATTTATATCATTCCATAAAGGCCTTGTTCAGTTACTTTTAACTACTGTTGTCTAGTTCCATCCCCCACTAAAAATTGCAGATTCAGTTAATCAGAGCCAGAAACATAAAAACCAGACCAGCTTCGTGTTGTTTTTTTTTCCCCCTGTATAATCCCCCTTCACCCCCATCAAAACCTAGGGGGTTAGGGTAGGGCAGAGAGATGTCTCACAAAGGCCACTGGTGGTAAAGGGAATGTCATTAAGGCAGTAGAATATTTTGTTTAAAATGGTTAAGGATTTGGGAAAGGTATGTGTGTGGAGGATCATATTCTCCCTCCTGCCTTGTGATGCTGTACAGCATGGTGGCAGTAGGAGTGATCCTAGTGTCCGTGGGGAGGGGAAATGATAGCTCTTCTTCTTTTTCTGTATTGGTCCTGGATACAGCCTCTCCAGTGGTCATTCTGTATTCCCTTCCCCAGCTGTCTGTAGGTAAGTGTGTTGCAGAGCTCGGAAGGCAGAGATTCGTTTGTGGGGGCTAAAGGTCAGCATTTCCTGAAAAAAGAATGTCGGAATGTTTCGAATTAATGGCATAGGTGTCTCTGATTACCCTTAAGATGGATTCCTTCCCTTCCTACCACTTCTCTCCTGATTCTCAAACCTCCTAACACCTGAGATTCACAGTATTGGTGCTTTGCCCCTTCAGAATTCCCTGAAAGAAGGGAGGGTTGTGTCTCTACTCTCCCCACATTGTCCCTTACCAGTAGCAATTGTGCTCCAGGTCCCTCCAGCTCAGGCACAACAGACTGTAAAGGCTGGGGACTGCATGGAGTAAAGGCTCCTCGGGGCAGAGAAACATCAGGAGGCCAATCATCTTCTGCTGGGAGCCCAATCAGGCTGTAGGGAGAGTAAGAGCAGCCCTGGCTTCAGTACCTCTTCTCCCCAATTCCACAAGACTGTCAAAAGCCTTCCAGAAAAGGACCTAGGGTGACAAACCCTGCTTCAGCAGGGTTACTTACTCAAAGATTTTGCTTAACTGGTCAGCTTCAGAGTTTCCACAGAAGAGAGGCCTAAAGGTAAAAAAAGGATAAAAGATAGTAATCAAGGTTTAGAGCGGTTGCAGGGAGGGGAAGAGAATCACTGAAGTCTCAAGAATAGTAACAATTGTCAGGGGTCAGAGTATGTTCAAAGATGGAGAGTAATTTTGTGTTGGGAAGGGTACAGGAGGGCTAAGAACTGAGGCTTCCTGGTGACTAAAGATGGGGAACGATTAAAGTCTCATGAGTTCCTCACTTCCTACGGAACATCTCTGCGAAGATGCAGCCAACACTCCACATGTCCACAGGTGTTGCATATGCTGACTGCAGGAGAACCTCAGGGGCCCGATACCAGAGCGTGACTACCTGAGAGAGACAGAAAAAGGAACCTCTAAGGGGAGCATGGGAGAAGTGTAGGGATGAAGCTTTGACTTATAGGAGGTCCCACAAAGTTTCTCTTCTCTTTTGTACTAAGCTGTCATTCTTGCCTCCAACCTTCAGCATTCCCACCTCCTTTCTTGGCCACCTCCAGAATAAACTACTACTCTTTAGTTCCCACTGACCACAGGTGTTAGTGCCATCTGGCAGCTGTAGATCCGGGCTAAGCCAAAGTCAGCCAACTTGACTGTTCCACTACTGGTCACAAGTATGTTTTCTGGCTTCAGGTCACGGTGGACAATACAGTTGGCATGAAGAAAGTCCAGGCCTCTTAAGAACTGTCTCATTAGGTCCTGGAAGAGAGTGTGATAAGGCCATCGTAAAGATTTCTGGGGACTATGTATACCTCCTCTCCAACAGCCCCATATTAATTCCCATTTACCTCCCACTCCCAGCATTGCTAGGCTCACACCTTAATGGTCTCCAAGGGCAGCCCTGGCGGAGGGGCCTTGTCCAGATACGTCCTCAGATCTTGGTCCACGTGTTCAAACACCAGGGTCACCTTGGTCTCTCGGTCAGTTCGGGCAGTGGCACAGACATCCATCAGCCTGATGGGAGCAGATGATTGATTACTCAGGAGGTGCTCTCCTCGGTGGGAGTATTGTCCCCAGTTGTCCTCTTTGCTGCTTCCCTGTCCTGTTTGTCCAGCCTGCCCTTCCCCACGCTCCTCCCCCCACATCCTTAACCCTCTCATCTCACCGGACAACATTGGGATGCTCAAAGGCCTCCAGCCTCCTCAGGAGGGCCACCTCCCGGACAGTGCTGACAGGCAGGCCGCCCCCACTTCCTCCTCCTGTTGGGACTTTCACACTCTTGAGGGCCACGAAGTGGCCGCTGTGGGGGTCGCGGGCCTTGTATACCGTCCCATAGGCACCAACGCCAATCTCGGCCACGGGTTCATACCGAGGAATGTCCATCCTGGGCCTAGGAGGAGGCGGCTACAATTACACACTGGCCCCTGCCCGGGCCAGGCTGAGGCTCTCCAGGCTATGACCCCTGCCTACCACTCCAGGAAAAGGGGGTCCTCCTCACCGCCCCCTCTCCAACCTGGGAATGGCACGTTACAAGCCACGGCTAAGCCAGGAGTAAGACCACCCCGTGCCCGTCCGCCCCCATCACCCCCCCCGTCTCCATCACACAGGGGGTCCCCACCAGGAACCAGTCCCCGGGTCCCCTTCCCCGACCTTAAACGCCCGGCCGCTGCCCCGCAGCCCGGCTCGCTCGGCCTCCCAGTCCGGCACGCGGGCAGCGGAGGGAGGGCAGGGGGCGGGGACTCGGGCCATTCCGCGGCAAAATCCGCTCCCGGAGAAAGGCCCGGCCCCTGGCGGAGCCGGCAGCGGCCCGAGACGCGCTCACCTCCTCCGGCGCTGGGGGCTGCGCCGCGTGGGGCGGGGACGGACCGTTATCTAGGCACCGGAGCCGGCCCCGGCGGAGCCATGCAGGGTAACTCGGTCCCGAGGGGCCGGACGCGGCAGGCCTCACCATAGACTCCCGGGGGCTAGAGCGGATCCCTCTCCCACACCCTCACCACGTGACCGACGCTGCCAAGGCGGCGCGCGGAAACGGGGTGGAGGAGGGAGGGACTGGCGCACGCGGGACGTGAGGAAGCACGTGACCAGCCATTCATGCGCCTTAGGGCAGCTCGAGAGCTGGGTGATGGGGAGGCGGGAGCGGCCGGCCAGGAGAAGGGAATCTGGCCACGTGATCTGTTGCTATCACACGTGATCCACTGACATTGCTCGGTGGGCAGAGGTGTGGTTATGGAGAGATCACGTGACCTGGCCTCCAAGGTCCCTATGGAGGTGGGGGACGGTCAGGGGGAGGAGCCCTAGGGTGGTGCCATGGCAACCGAGGCCACCCAGATCCCAGTTACTGGCTGAAGGCTGGAGGAGATTGTCTCTGTGCCTGATTGTCTCCGTTTCTTTGTCTCTCCTGCATTCTCATGACATTTCTTCACTTTGGGAGTCTTCTTCCCATCCTCCTTCCCCATCTTCCCTTTCTATCCCTTCCCCGCCCCCTCCCCCAAAAAAAGTATAGACAAGAAGAGCATTCAGTGCCTAGAGTGGAAGAGGGATTCCACATGTTCGGCTTGCCCCAGAGGGCAGAACGAGCAGTAGGTGGAAGTTACAGAGGGGGCCGATTGAGAACTTTAACAACGATAGAACGGCTTCCTGGAAAAGGGATGAGCTCTCCATCAGTGAAAGTTTTCAAGCAGAGAATGGATGAAAGATGCTGTACAAATGATGGGAGAACGGAATAAATTACCTCTGAGGTCCCTTCCAAATCTCAGATTCAATTTTTATTATGAAAGTATCCATAAGTATAGAAAACAGCTCTATACATACATAGGACCCAGCAAGTATAAAGCTGAATACTAAAAATGGGGGTGAGACAGGGATAAGTGGGACCATAGCTTGTTGTTTTTCCTTCATTCTCGAAAAGGACCATGACATTGGGGTGATGTAATGACTTGCAGTGAATTTTTTTTAAGTGAGGGAGGGCTGTCCAAGGTCACCATCTCGGTCCAGTGGCAGGAGATAGATGAGAGAGAGAGAGAGAGAGAGAGAGAGAGAGAGAGAGAGAGAGAGAGAGAGAGAGAGAGAGCGAGCACCCAAGAGAGATCAGGACGACTGGAGATGGTCCGGGATGTTTTAAGGCAATTGGGGTTAACTGATTTGCCCAGGATCACACAGCTAGTGTCTAAAGTGAGATTTGAACTCAGGTCCTGCAGACTCCAGGGCTGATGGTCTATCTACTGCACCACCTAGCTGCCCAAGGAAAACAGCTATAGAGCTGAAGGAGACCTTAAAGGGCACCTAATCCAACCCCCTCTTTTTACAAGTGAAAACACTGAGACTCAGATTAGTCAAATGACTTGACTAAAGTCACACACTAAGTGACAGAAGGGAGATTAGGACCAAAATCCTCTAACTACAGAGCCAGTGATTTCCCCCCACTCTACCACATTGCAACCCTCTCATACCCTAAGCCATCATTCTGCAACAAAGTGTTCTTCAGTCCTTATCCCTGCCCCAAATGTCCCTATCTCCTACCTTTTGTGTGTGTGTGTGTGTGTGAGACAATTGGGATTAAGTGACTTGCCCAGGGTTGCACAGCTAGTAAGTGTTAAGTGTCTGAGGCTAGATTTGAACTCAGGTCCTCCTGACTCCAGGGCTAGTGCTCTATCTGATGCACCACCTAGCTGCCCCAGTCCCCTACCCTTCTTTAATCCTAACAGGATTGGGAGTGGGGGAGATTGGGAAAGAGACATTTGCTCACAGATGCATTTGCCACTCAGTTATTCTGTCTGTATTAGCTCTAATTTCACTTTAGAATCTTTTTGAGTGTGGGGTGGGTCATATTCAGTGTCTCAATTAGGGCCTTCAATGCCTCACTTCCCCGTCATTCTCTTAAACCCTTTGCAACAATTTCAAACTTGCAAGAGGGACTTCAGCATTAAAGAAAATCAACTTCAGGAGTAAAATAGGAGTGTAAATGCACTGTCCCCTTTCCCCCAGAACTACTTCCTGCTCCAGATTTCTATTAATGAGGGTAGCAGAGGTACTAGTGTGGGTACTTTGGGGGTGGGAAATCCTGAGGAAATAGGGATGGAGATTGAAGGGAACATTTGCACACTGGTCACTGCAAGGGCTGACTGGTTGGTAAGCTTTCTGGAAGGTGAGCTAAAGAACCAGTGTTTTGTCTCAAATTATCTTGTACAGACTGATTTTTTGTTGTTTTCCTCATTAGAATGTATGCTTCTTGAGAGCAGGAACTGCCCTCTAGTGTTAATACTAGACAATGTTAGCACAGTGCAATACACTTAAATGCTTACTAAATGCTTGTTGAATGAATGAATGAATGAATGGTTTGAAAAACTTTCTCTATCCCAACATTCATCTTATTACATCCTCCATTACATAGGTCCACCTCAGTTCACCCTAGACCTCAAATTCTCCCTTATTTCAACCTTTTTCTTTTTGAATCTGCTTCCATTCATTCATTCAAAATATATTATTGATAGGTTTTATTTTCCTTCTCAATGGATGAGGGAGAGTAGGAAGGGAAAGAATTTGGAATTGAAAATAAAACAAAACTGAATAAACCCCCCAAACTATATTATTGAATTCACTCCCCTCCATCGGGAAGCTCTGATTTTTGCTGCCTGCCCCTCCCTATCTCTGTCCCCTCAGTCCTTCTGTTAATTATTCTTTTACTAATTACTTTTTTTCCCAGTGTGTTTGACCGAAAGGACTCCCCAGACTCCCTTTTCCCACAGACTAGCGAAGGGAAGGTAAAGACAAGGAGCTTGCAAAGGCTTAACCGAGGAACACGAGGTTGGGGAGGAGACGCCCTGGGCTGGTTAGAGGGGAATTAATGACCTTTAAAGAAGAAGGGGCAGTATGTTGGAGGGAGTGGGTATGTGGCTATTACTTAACCCATTATAGCAGCTGATTATGTGAGATGGGGAAAAAGGATGCCCGCTTTGCCCCTCAGCCCGCTTACCTGTCTCCATCCTTTCCACACACACGCGCGCGTACACATTCACACACATTCTTGCACCCTGCCCCAGCGCACGCACTCCTCTTCCCGGAACCCTTTCTTCCCTTGCACACACCCCCGCAGCCTCGCACCCTCACCCTCCTTCATTGGTTTCCACAGCCCGTACCCTGGGCCACTCCCCTGCCCGGCCTCTGGGTCCGCGGGGTCCACTCGCCCCCGCCCCCGGGGCCACCTGCTCGCGCGGGGCGGGGCGGGGATGCGCAGCCGCGGCCCCCTCCCTCCCTTCCTCCCCTTCCCCGCCCCGCCCCTCCCTCTTTCCCTCGCCGGCTCCCGGGCTCTCTCCCCGCCCGCCGCCAGCCCGCCGCTCCGGGGGGTGGGGGTGGGGGGGGTCTCTGCCGCCGCCGCCGCTGCTGCTGCCGCCGCCGGAAGGAGCCGCCATTTGCCACGGCCGAGCGGACGGGTCGAGCCGGAGCCGGAGCCGGAGCCCGAGCGGGGCCGGGGCTCGGCGGCCCGCGATGGGGGGCGGCCCCGCCGCAAGAGGACCCGGGCCCGTGACCCCGGGGACCCGGGCCGCTCCAGCCCCGGCCCCGCGGGGCGCCGCGCCCTAGAGGACCCTGGCCATGGCCCCCGGGCCGCCAGCCCCGGGGCAGGGCAGGAGGCAGCGCTGAGCCGAGCTCGCAGGCCCCGCCGCCCCCGACGCCCCCTCCTCGGCCTCGGCCCCTCCCCCGGCCAGACCCCCCGACGCCGTCCTCCCCGCGCCCCCCCCCTGAGCGGCGGCCCCCTCCCCCCGCGGCTCCCGGCGCCCGGACGATGCTTAAGTCCCGGCTCCGCATGTTCCTGAACGAGCTGAAGCTGCTGGTGCTGACGGGCGGGGGGCGGCCCCGGCCCGAGCCTCAGCCCCGGGGGGGCGGGGGAGCCGGCTGCGGCTGGGGGCCCTTCGCCGGCTGCTCGGCCCGGGACAGCGACGGCGACGACGAAGAGTACTACGGGTCGGAGCCGAGGGCCCGGGGCCCGGGGGACAAGGAAGCTCGGGCTGGACCCCCGCCGCCGCCTCCTCCGCCTCCACCTCCTGCCCCTGGCGGCCTGGACTCCTTGTCTCTGAGCAGCAGCCTGGACAGCGGGCTCCGAACCCCCCAGTGCCGGATCTGCTTCCAGGGGCCGGAGCAGGTCAGGCCCGGGCCTGGGGAGACTGGGAGCAGGGCACCAGAGATGAAAAGGGGAGGGGGGACAGGGAGCACTGGGTGGACCCAGCTGGGAAGACCAAGGAAGATGGAGGGTAAAGGGGATAACATCAGGGAGCCTGGAGTATGTGACTGGGAGAGGGGAGACCAAGGAAGGGGGCCTGAGAGAATGGCTGGGGGATGCCAGGACCAGAAACTGGTAAGGGAGACCTAGGGAAAAGCCAGGCTGGGATGGTGCCTAGAGGTGGGTTGGAGTTAGGGGTCGGACAGCCCAGAAAAGGATGAGAGATTGTGTGTCTAGGAAGCTGGCTTGGGGAGTGGGGAGATGTCAGGGCAAAGCAGCCGACTGTCCCTGGTCCCCACCTCTCCACACTTTACTATCTCTATAGGCTGTGGGAGGGGCCAGCCTTCATGGAGGCAGAGGAAAGGGTTGGTCTTTGAAAAGCTAGCCTTGGTTGTAGGGGTTGGAGCTTCTTACCTATGCTCCCTTTATTCCTCAGCATCTTTAAGCTTTGGGGAGATTCTCTGCTTTAAAGTCATCAACTTCTTTTCTTCACACAAAGATTATTCTTTGTTTAAAGTGTTCTGGAGGGAGCTCCCCATAAAGGGGGAGCAGGGGGAAGGTTAGGGGAGGATTGTTATCCCTAAGTGCTCAGAGGGAATTTCCTTTCCCTGATTGAGGGCAGACCTAGTCTGGTATGAAGGATTTCTTTTGGAATCCCATGGAGATACAGTAATAGAATCCTCTGAATTACAGCAGGATCTGTAAAGTGTTTTAAGATTATTTTGGTGGGAGGTAGAGGGGTGGTGACTGATGCTTACTTAAAGTCACTATAGCTTCCCTCTACCCACAGACCCTGTTCATCTCCTTGGTTTATACAAACAACATTCACCAAAGCTCCAAGAAAAGAGATGTTCTGGGTCCCTATGCAACTCCTTTCTATCTTCTGGTTTCTCTGATTTTGGAACAATCGCTTTCAATCTAATGATTTTCCTCCCCACTTTATTGTGTGCTCTTCATTCAGTCCTGGATGGATGGTTTCCATTGAGGGTCTTGAATTTGAATCTCTGATATGGATCTCTAATGTTGAGAGTTTTTCTAACCTGGGGAGGGGGTGAAATCGGGATCTCCTCTCTATCCAGTTGAGGTGATGGGTGATTGGGTCCCTCCTCCTCTCCCTACCCTTAGGGGGAGCTCTTGAGCCCATGTCGGTGTGATGGTTCAGTTCGTTGTACCCACCAGCCTTGCCTCATCCGATGGATCAGTGAGCGGGGATCTTGGAGTTGTGAACTCTGCTATTTCAAGTACCAGGTCCTGGCAATAAGCACCAAGAACCCACTGCAGGTGAGAGGTACAGAGGGAAGCCCCCCCCTCCCCCCCAAGCCAGTCCTGGCTGCACTTTCCCTAGTGTCATTCTGCAACATGTACCCTGTCGCCCTGACTTGTTCTCAGTCCTTGAGGCCCTCCTTATCCTGGTTGCCTCTTGTTATCATGACCCCACTTTCTGTAGCCAGAAAGACCCTATGTCTCCATGTGTCCCTCTGAAAACATCTTCCTTTTCTAGTGGCAAGCCATCTCCCTCACAGTCATTGAGAAGGTCCAGATTGCGGCCATTGTCCTGGGCTCCCTTTTCCTTGTTGCCAGCATCTCCTGGCTCATCTGGTCTTCTCTCAGTCCATCAGCCAAATGGCAGCGGCAGGACCTGCTCTTCCAGATCTGCTATGGCATGTACGGCTTTATGGATGTCGTCTGCATTGGTGAGAGACCACCTAGTCCCACATGCCAAAGTCCCCAAGGTTCCTTTAAATTTATACACGGGGGTGGGGGCGATTTTAGGAACTATGTTTTATCTGAACTATCTCTCTTTTACACCTAAACTCTATATAATCTTCACATACTGGTACTTAATACCCTGTATGGTAGGTACTTAATAAGAAGTGATAATAGACTGATATGGAATTAATTATCCTCTTTCCTCTAGCTTAAAGAAATTTGAAAGAAGAATCATAGAATCTTAGCTGGTGCTGAAAGGGACCTTATAGGTTGTCTAATACAACCCCTTCAATTTACTGAGAATGAAACTCAGAGACAATAAAATGCTTGCCTAAAGTCTAATCCTAATCTCTTCTGCCTCAGTTAACTCATCTGTAAAGTAGGGATAATAATAGCACCTACCACCCAGGGGGTATTATGAGAATACAATAAGATATTTGTAATGTGTTTTGCAAATATCAAGGTGCTATATAAATATTATCATTAGTAGTAGTAGTATTTGTTGTTGGTTACACTTATTAATTTCAGTGTGAGGATTTGAACCCACGTGATTTTATTTTAAATATAATGCTCCTGGGGCAGCTAGGTGGTGCAGTGGATAAAGCATGGGCCCTGGATTCAGGAGGACCTGAGTTCAAATCCACCCTCAGACACTTGACACTCACTAGCTGTGTGACCCTGGGCAAGTCACTTAACCCTCATTGCCCCCCCCCCACACACACACAAAAGAAAAGAAAAAAATAATGCTCCTTTAACTGTGCTATAATCAATTAGAGATGCCCTTGATTTCCCCAAGACTTATTTTTCTGCTCTACCCCAATGCCTCTTTTAATTCTTATTATTTCTGGTTTGGGTTTTCCCCAGCCCTGAGTTTAATGAAGAGTTGACCCAACCTCTGACCCCTTTCCCAACCAGGTCTCATTGTCCATGAGGGCTCTTCTGTGTACCGAATCTTCAAACGCTGGCAAGCAGTGAACCAACAGTGGAAGGTCCTGAACTATGACAAGACCAAGGACCTAGGAGGGGATGCAGGAGGGGGGATGGCAGGGAAGCCAGGCCCCAGGACCTCACGGACAGGTTCCCCACCTGGGGCCACTGGCCGCCCTCCAGCTGCTCAGCGTGTCCGGACGCTCTTGCCCCAGCACTGTGGCTACACAATTCTGCACCTGCTTGGACAGCTCCGGCCACCAGATGCCCGTTCCAGCTCCCGATCTGGCCGAGAGGTTGTCATGAGGGTCACCACTGTCTGAGTTAAACTCTCAGGAAAGGAGGACCCTGAAGTCCACTGGCTGGAGATGTGATCCAGCTCCTGCTGAGCATCTTCCCCAAATCAGGGGAGATTCTACCTAGACAAGGTGTTGCTCCCACACTTGACTGCCCCCGTGCATCAAGGGATCTCTGATGCTGACATGACCGCTGGAGATAATATCTTGCCCCCACTAATCACTCATCTTTCCCTGGGGCAAAGATTCCACCTGGATGAAATTTCGATCTTCATTGATAGCCGCTTTTCCTCCTGGGAAGTGGGGAGAACATCTTTTCCCCTGGATAGAGTGGAGAGAATCATCTTTACCTCAGCTCACACAGCCTCTGGCCCCCCAATTCCACAGGGATGATTTGGTGAAGGGGGGCCAGTGCCAGGAGGAAGGGGCTACCAACTCACCTACCCCTCCTACTCTATGGCCACAGGGCATCTGGCAATAAGACTAGTGTACATCCACCTCCTGCTCCCTGCATGAGGGCAGGGGGGTCTACCCCTGCCCTACCCCCTCTTGTTTGAGGGGAGGGCATAAAGAGTCATTTATATGCAAATAGAGGCTCATTTCTCGTCGGAGGATTGTGGGAAGATTTGAGGTTTGGGGGAGGTTTTGTCTACATAGGTTGCAAGTCCCAAAAGCACTTAGTAAGTTAACTCTTTTTCTCTCTATCAACCCATAATGGTTTGTTCCAAGTGGTTTAGCAAACACTTGCTGGTGAATAATTCATTTTAATCATACAGTTGGCAAGGCTTAGAATGGTCTGGTGGGGAAAAAAATCACATGCTCAGGAATTAGGTCAATGCTCTATTCCTCTATGCCTCAGTTTCCCTATCTACCTCATGGGATTGGTGTGAGGACAATGAAATGGTGGTCAGTTCCCATTGTAAAGAAAATATCTCAATGGACAAATGTTTTCCAAGGCCTGAGCATTTATTTCTGGTTGCATTCTACATCCCAAATCACTGAACATCAAAACAATTTGGCATTTTGATAATACCTTGGAGTTTTCTGTAATGGGACATGTGTTAGATATGGAAATACTTTTGAAAACTACGCTATAAATGCGGGAAATTATTGTCATTTTCTAAGTGTGAAATAAGGTGGGGATGAAGGTTGGGGATAAGTTTTATCAGATATCCTAAAACTTCTACTTCCATCTGGGGGGTGGGTGAAGACAGGAACTATACTGTAGACATTTTGGATCAGAAGACTCCTTTTCAGACTGTATTTTCAGTGATTAATGGTATAAAGTGGATTCTTATTCACTTGGACCAATACTGGCCATTGTCCTTGAATATGGCCTCTGGGCCCGCAGCTCTCTCTGCTTTATGTTGCCTTTCCAATAATTACATGTCTCAGTTTAGACCTGGGCTCATTCAGGCAGTTTGTGTTAACCACCAGGTTTAGGTTTTATATTGTTCTTTTACTATAAATTTTATCAAATTGTGCCCCCTCCTCCCCAAGGGGTCTACATGTGCATTATTGACCATTTGTGAGAGGATATTGCCTGAGGATAGTGTTGGAGTGGTATCTGGTAGCAGTTATAGACTGGTCCTAAATATTCACCAACACCAGACCTGGTCATTCCTCATTCAGGAGGCCCTGGGATTGTGTGCCCTCAGGTCTATGCTGTGGTGCTAAGTGAATTATTCATCAGCAATGAGAATATTCAGGTTACATAATGGACTCAGGAGTTTAAAGGGTTGAAATCATTCCTTTCCTATTATTGTTAGTCTTTCCTCTAGGGAAGGCCTGAGCCTCCTCCAAAGGGTTGTTTGGGGGGAAATGCTTCTTCATTGACCACAATTAGTTTCCCATACCTCTTAGTGGTCAGCTGAGACTTCAGCTTAGAAGATCCCCCTTCCTCTCCCAGCTCCAACCTAGGTGCTGTCCATGGTGCTGTTCTGTAGACTAGCTAGAGGGTGGGAGTGGGATAGTTGGGAGCTGGGTGGGAGAAAAGTGTTTGCCTTTTATTCTCAGTTATTTGGGGATGCAGACATCCTGCCCTCCTGCCCACACTACTTATTTTCCCAGTCACTAGCTCCCTTAGACCCTTACCTTCTTTGTCCCATCCCTAAAGTCAGGCCAGAGTGGGGAGAGGGCTAAGGCAAAGCTCCCTTCCTAATAATGGGCAATTCTGCCTTCCTGGAGAGTGAGCACTTGCACTCCTTCGTCTCTTACTTTACCATCCACAAGGCAGCTGTTTTTCCAGACAGTGACCACTAGCACTTACACATTTGCTGACATGCTCAGACAAAGACATAAGGGTTTGGGGATGTATTTGCCAAACCCTTTCCACCTCCAGGCCCTCTCCCAGTGAGTAAGGGCCCCACATTGAGGCTCAATCACATACAAGTACTTACGTACATACTGCCCTTCAGGGCCTGAGTCTGGGCCAAATGCGTCAGTGCCTTTTCCTTTCCTCTTGTTTCTGAGAAAAGGCCTCAGTAGAGTGGCTGAGGGTGAGACTAGGCAATGGGGGCTGGTGGTGGAAGGCAGAACAATTCCCTTTTCCAATTTAGGGGGTCCCCGTCTAGATTAGGGTATTTTTTGAAATTATTGTTCCTCTAGGAAGGGCCATTGAGTGCTATTTTGGGTAATCCTGCAACAGGCTGAAGGGCAGGAGGGTTTAAGGATGAACTCGCATCTCTCCAGATCTAGAGTTGGGGGATGAGAAATTGGGTTTAGGTTAACTTGAACCTGGGGGGGGGGCAGGGAAGAGAAAACCCTGAACCTAGAGTCACAAGTGGTCTGTGGTCTGATCAAGGTCCTGACATACACAGGCTTTTGAATCTAAAAAGAATAGTCATAGGGGTGGGTACAGTGTTATTTAATATACACACATCTTTGTTCCTGCGCAATGATGCAGAGAGCTTGTAAGTCCTGGATTTGTATAGACTTTGTATGGATATCCTCTCTCAGAAAGCCTGGGATAAGAGAGATCCTTCTGTCTCCCACTGAGCTATGGCTATTGGGGTTTTCTTTGGCTAGGCTGAAGAAAGGGAGATGAGGAAGTATGATAGTGAAACTTGATCCATACTCTGATAATTGGGGTGGTGGTGGTAAGAAAGTGGGCAAGTCCTGACTGGGTTGGTTACCTGGGCTATTTTAGGGGGGGCAGGGTAGAACCAGGTAGAGATTACTGACAGATTTATTGCAGAAGAAAGATGAGTTAATTCATATTTAAATCATAAGGGGGAGAATTGTGCCCAGAATCTGAGGGGCTGGGGGGCATACTGAGTCAAAGAATTAGAGATTCCTTCTGCCTAATCAGCCTTTACCCCTCCTGTATCAGTGCCTGAGGGTTTCTGCTTGGCCCCATACTCAGTATACATCATCTCTGTGCAAATGAATGAATGTATCTGTCTTTTTTCCTGTCATTCCTTCCATCATTCTCAATTTCCATCTATACTTTGATCTCTGTCAGCCCTGTGAAGGAGATTATTTCAAAATAATAATCTCAGAGACTTGGAGAGTTACTCTGTAAAGAGCCTTTGGCCTTGACCATCCTATTTCCAAAGGTCTCCCCCTTTGGAAACTACTCAACACCCTCTGTTCATCTCTGTGGTGTCCTAACACTTTTATTCAAACCTGCAATTCTCTTCCTCTTTGATTTGTCTAACCCATTGGTTAGAAGCCTGATTCTTCAGGCCCTCCTGCTCTTTTATTTTTATTTATTTATTTTTGTAGGAAGCCAGACTTGGCTGCTTCCCATGGCAGACAGTAAGTAACATGCCTGGGTCAGTGATGTAACAAACTCTTCCAGGTGCTCAGACCACCCAGTGTTCATCAGGTCACTTCCAGTGCCAGAGAAACCAATGCAGGTGGGAAGATTCAGAATTACCAGCCCTAAACCTGGAGGAGTGGGAAGCAAAGCAGAGAGCAAACCCAGAAAGGATAGCAGGAGAGAGAGAGAGAATGTGTGTGTGTGTATTATTACAAATGTATAAAGAATCACAATACAAAAAAAGACAGAGTGGGCAGGATTTGGGTTGGCAGTGATCTATGATAAAAATCTTGGGGTGGGGATTGACCCAAGGTTCCAGGCTTAACTGGCAATGGACAAGTGCCTACATGACCAATGCTCAGTGGGTTTCAGAGAGCATGGATAGAAAGGGATGGAATCATAGAGCACCTGAGACCTTATTCCATGTGGCTTAAGGCTAAAATTAACAAGTTTCCTTGGGGCCCACAATATTCCACCCTTCTCACTGGTCTAGACCAAATGCATAGTACATGCTCAACAGATGAAGTTTCCCGTCCTTTGTCCAGGTCTGTCCCAGGGCCTTTGATTTGATCATTCTCCAATTCAGCACAAAAGCACCTTTCCTCCCCATGGAGAGGATGGAGAAAGGGTTTTCCAGGCACCTCAAAGACTTGTGTCTATTTACCCTCTTACATCAAGGAATGGGGGAGAGGAAATACGGAGATAAATCACATCATTAACGGTCAACAAACTTCAGGTTGATGCTTCTCTCAGGCACCAGGACTGTCCTAGTCATTGGCCTGATGATCCCAGTACCTGGCTCTGGCCTAACTTCAAAGTGCATCAGGATCTAGAATGGGAAGGAGGAAGCAGTCACTGTAAGTGGTGGTCAGTACTTGTGGGCACAGTCACCATTAGGAGATATAACATCCAGGGTGCCATAGGCATTGAGGTGATACATTTTGGGAATGGTCAGTATCAAATAAAAGATGCTATCAAGGGGATCAATAACAGAAGGGTCACTTCTAGGGAACAATCAGAATCAGACAGGATTGTTTTTGGTAATAACAGCCGAGAAAGAGGAGTACTGGAGATCCCTTGAGGCATCTTTTATGGAGAGATCTTCACATTACAAGGAGTCTAAAAGAACTGGAATGGGTTATCTGGCCTTCTAAGGCTTGGGCTGAGGTGGGAGGGAGGGGCACAGGTCCAGGAGAGAGGAATCTTTCTCATGAACACTCACCTGGGCAAGAGCCAGGTTTAGCTCAAGCTCTGCTAGGCGCTTTCCTATACAGCTGCGTTTGCCAAAGCCAAAGGGAAGGGAGGCAAAAGGATGGGGAGCTGACTGTCCCCCTAGCCATCTTTCTGGGCGGAATGCATTTGGTTCTGGGAACTGGGCAGAGTCTCGAGACGTGGAATAGTGACACAGAGTGACCAGGGTCTGGTGAGAAAAGAAGAAAAACCAGTCAATGGAGGGACTAGCTACCAGGGACAGGAGTAAGAGGGTTGGGCCAGGTGTGACAGTGATTGGGAGTGAAAGGTTCAGAAGAGGTCTGTCTGACACTGCAGAAAGAATTCTTAGGGGATCACTTTAGAAATAGTTCGACCTTCCTCTGACCTCCAAATCAACTCAACAAATGTTTAATGAGTGCCTGCTCGATGGAAGGCACTGTCACTTTGGGGAGGCCTTTACGGAATTTAGAATGGGGAGCAGGGACCTGAATGATTAAAGATCTGACAGAGATGTTGGGCTCAGGCTAGGACTGGGGAGAAAGGGGGAGGTGGGATGGGGAATAGATTCAGGAGGATCTCACTGGTCCTACTCACATTTCTGGGGATGATATAACCACCTACACGAATATCTTTGTCTGGGACACGGGAATTTCCAGGTACCACAGGGTATAGTCTTGGATGCATAGAGTTGAAAAGAGGACAACAAAGTGAGATTGAGGACTAGCAGCTTTTCTCCTAAACTCTCCATTTCCCTTCTTGCCCCATATGTGCCTGGAGGACACTTCTTTGGTCTTCCAAGCAAACTGCTTCTGGTTATATTCCTTGCCCACCTGTGAGTCTCCCACCACTCACCTCTGTTAATAGAATGATTGACATCTTCCTAATGCCTTTCCATTTCCCCATTTTTTTTTTTTTTGGTGGGGCAACTGGGGTTGTGTCAAGTGTTGGAACTGAGGTCCTCCTGAATCCAGGGCTAGTGCTTTATCCACTGCGCCACCTAGCTGCCCCTCCCCATATTCTTTTATGGGATCCCACTCAGCTCTCCTGCCTCCTTAATCATCTCTCACCACTTTACCTCAATGCCTCTCCCTCTCACCTCAGCACTTCCTTCACTACAGCTCTCAGCAGGGGCAGCTGGGCCAAGGTAGTGGCTGGGGGGTGGGCAGAACACCCAGGAGCCACGGCCCCGGTGATCTCGGCATGGAGTGCAGCCTGAACTTCTGGGTGATGTGCAAGTTCATACAGAGCCCAAGAAAGTGTGTTGGACACCTGGGAGGGGCATGAGCAAGAGGGCTTAGAGTCGAGAGGCCAGAATTCACAGACATTAGCTACCCAAGGTCAGGGTTTGGGTCAGTCAGTAATGTGGGAGGGGTCAACCCTAAACTAGCAGCAGGATCCAGAGGAGGCTAGAATTCAGTGATCAAAGCTGAACCACCCATAGGGGAGGGGAGAAGTGTGGGGGAGTATTCTTGCTCTGTAAAAGGTATAAGGGCTCCAGAAATAAAACTGTTACTGACACCTAACACTTTAAAGTTTACCAAGTACTGTTCCATCAATCATTTGAGCCTCAAAGTAAATTGTGCTGCCACTTACTGCCTATGTGACTTTGGGTCATTCACTTCTCTGAGCCTCAATTTCCCTATCTGTGAAATTAGGGGCTTGGACTAGAGGACCTCTGAGGTCCCTTCTAGCGCTGAACAGATGATCCCACTAGTCTGATTTGACCGATGAGGAAACTGAGAAGGGTTGTCCCCATGGTCATGCAGCCAGTAGGTGTGCAGAAAAATGACCTTACTGTATCCACCCCAGCCAGCAGTAACTCAGTGATGTTTCCAAGGATAGATGCATATGGCAGCTCTTTCTGGAACAGGAAGCGGGTCAAGTGAGGTGCAGATACAGGCGCAATCCGAGGCTCCATTACGGGTCTTGCAGCTGCCTCAGCCTCCCTCTGCTCCATGTGCTTCTCGGCTGGTTGGAAAAGAAAGTGATGGATGACTTCCTGGAGCCTCCTTGTGGCCCTTTCTTCAGTTCCCAGCACCCCTGGTTGTGGATACCCTGTCCTGGCACCTCACCGAAGGCAAACATTTGGTCCCAGTCTCGACACAGGCGGTTCCAGGGTCCGGGCAAGAGCCGGTTCAGCCAGTTTGGCATCGCCATGGTCAGTAGTGTGGACACAAACACGGAGCCCACTGCACGAATGAAGGTCTCCGTTTCTGGGGGTACTTCAGGCTCCAGACATCCTAGCCGGGAGCCCAGGAGTACGGCCCCAATGCCTGTGAGAAGATGTTACAACCTAGCGAGAATCTTCACAAACTCTGCCTTCAACAAGGCGCACCCTTGCTGCCCCCGCAGGCCGGAGAGGGTGAGGGAATGTCTGCCCACAAGTTCGTTCCATTTTTACTCCTCCCAAGGTCAACCACCGAACACTAGCGGAGACAACCGATTCTCAAGCATTACCTAGGTCCTACCTTCCAGGCCGAACTTGTAGAATTCTCCAGCCACATCTCGTACGAGGTCGGATGATCCTCCTAGACGACCCTTCTGTCTGCGTAGCAGGCGCACCAGGTCGCAGACCACACTGTCCACGGTCTCTGCATAGTCAGCGGAGGCTCGGGGCAGGAGCAGGAGGGGGGCCAGGAGGCTTCGGAGCCTCTGCCATTCGTCTCCTTCACTGAGGAGGTTCGGAAAGGATGGAGTAAGGAAAGGTGGGAAAGGCGTACATAGGAGCATAAGTTACCCAGCATTGGCCGGAAGAGGCGAGGCAGGGGGTTGTCCCCACTCTTTTTCGCCCTCAGGGTGCAGAGGTATTCTCTCCCAGGCTCTTTCTCTCCTTCCACGTCCGGTCCCTAGTTACTCATTTCCTGCCTCCAAGCGACCCCAGTTCCCGAGTGCCCTGAGTCAGAGCGTCTCCAGTCGGTCCAGTCCCTCTCCACTTTTCTCAAGCCCCTTAGGGCAGAACCAAGGACCGGGAGGAGAGCGCATCTCCACTTCCAGCGCCTCAGCCTAGTTCAACGAAGGAACATAAAAAGCAAGGTCCAAGGGGAACCGAGGCCGGGGAATTAGAATAGTCTGGGAAGTTTCTGGCGTTCAGCTGGGTAGGTGGTGGGGTGGAGGAGAGGATGAGGACAGAAATGTACAAATGGAGAGAGGACAGGCTAGCAATGGAGAAAGATCGCAGAATTGGGGCACTTGGAAATCCTTTGGAGTAGGGAGATTTGGCGGGGGGCGGACGCTAGCTAAAGGTGAAGCATATTGAGAGATGGAGAGACGCTCTAGACTGGGGTGCCTCAGGGCGTGCCGGGGTTCAGGGGGCGACTTACGCTGTGAGCAGTCCACAGGCCCGGTGGCAACGTCGCCGGTGCTCCGCCCAAGGTGAGAAGCTGCAGCGCTCAGGGTGGGGACCCTCCTGTCTGAGCACCTGCTCGATCAGGGCAGGAGCTGCCACATAGACCGTCTGCACCGGTCCGAAGCTGGCGAACCACACGGGGCCAAAGCGGGCAGAATCTTGCACCTGGAGCAAGGCGACAACCTTGAGACCCCGCTCCCCCTTGCTCTGAAACCCCGACTGCCACGGTAAAGAGTTGAGGAAGTCTATATCATCATAGACCCCTGCATCCCCTTCACCATCAGCTACCGAACTTTTCTGAAGAACTACAAACTCCTGTCCTGCTTCACAGCCCCTGAAAATGCAAGAGCGAAGGGGCGGGGGCGCAGGCGTAAACTTTCCTCCAATCAAAAAACCTAGTTCGACCACTTTATTCTAGTTTTGGAAGTCCACTCGTGTGGCGGCTGGGACTAGGGACATTTCCAGGATATTTCCAATGCAGATGGAGTCTCTTGGCAGACTAAACTTCGCGCTGACCCTCACAATGTTCTGAACGCACTAAATTAACGCCTCTCACCGTTTTCCAGACCTGGGAGCCTGCATCCAGTTATTGGTCAGTATGTTATATTGTGTGTGTACGTGTTTGTACACATGTGCGCGCGCGCACACCCCCCCACCCCCATAGTTGGGTGCTGCTTTTCGAAATCCCCTCAGTCCTTGGTTAACTTTGCTGACTCAAACTTTTATCTACTTAGTTTAAATATTGCCATCAGTCCCCCAAAGTTCTCAACCTTCACTTTCTGCTAATTGCAAAGATGTTTCCCCAGGGGCCTGCCTCCTCAACTGAATCCCAAGTACCTTCTCTTTCAGCTACCCCACACCGCCCCGGGTAGAGGTGGGGGGACCCCATACCTGCAGCTCATGTAGACGAGACAGCCCCCCTTTGCAGAAAAGTTCTGCTAGGAAGCTGAGGGTAGAAGGGCCAGGAAGGTCTGTCAAGGCTGAGGGGATTCTCTCCCTGCCCTTAAAGCCCAGCTTTACACCCAGTTCTGGAATCAAGCGAGTAAGTCGCAACACCTTTGTCGCCAGCTTGAGGGTCTGTGGCATGATGAAATGCAGCAAACACTGGGAACGTGCGCTTCTTCAGAGCATCTTATCTAACCTTTCTGGCCCCTACTTAAAGTTATGGAGGAAGAGGAGCCACCCCCTCCAGTGCACTCCAGCCAATCCCTTCTCTCTTTGGCTGTCAGGGTGCCATGATTTGCATAGTAAATACCCCAAGCAGACAGACAACTCAATTGATGTAACCCAGAAACCCTCCTACTCACTCCTGGGTGGCCCTCTCCCCTTCCTCAGTTTCTCTTCAGGTCTGTGTACCACCCCCTTACCCCCAATTAAAAATAAGGGAGATGATGCATCTATACTAGTCTCTTGCATCCCCACCCCTTTTCTCTAAGGAGCCAAGCCACGTCCCCTCTCCACCTCCCTAAGGAATTCCCCCTCTTCCAACTTGTCCAGGGAATAGACACAGCAGCCTCCGCTCCCATTTTCTTTGCTCCCGGACAGTACATTCTCCCCAGGGAGGCACTTGGCTCCTTTCTCTTATAGGACAAGTGTCAAAAGGATGGCTCAGTGTGTGCTGAGAGAGGTGGGGAAAGTCAAGGCAATGTTATAGCCAACCATGGACCATGCTGGTGGGGTTTGGAGCGATGATCTCAAAGAAGTTTGGGAATGGCCCAAGTGCCTTGGGGTCTGTCAGTCCCCTCTAGTGGATCACCATCTGGTCAGCTGCCCAACAAGGTCTTTTCATTTACAAATCCTATTTACTGACCACCTTTACAAAGACACAGAAACATGGCAAGTTCTTTTGCCCATCAGCCAACAATTTCAATAGCTGTGGCCACTATATAATTAAAGGTCAACAGGGAGGGGACAATATCCTGTTTCAAAATGCCTTCCCCTTATACTTTCCAAAGGCAGTCACTAAAGCAGTCTCAGACCACTGTACAGCCAGAAGCCCAGAAATGGTGGGAGGTGGGATGGAGAAGGAGGAGAGAAACTTGCTGTTTGCCTTTTGCCTGGACAGCAGCACTGGCAAGTTTAGACAGACACATAGAACCCTCAGCAGAGCAAAATAAACACAAGTAACTACAGTGATCTGAGCCCAGCAGGTAGTTTAGCTAGTAGTGCAATGTGATTTCTTATTCCAGCTACACAAGAGAATATCCTGGCTGAAAGGGGTTCTAAAGAATCAGTCCCCTTTAACTCAGGAACACTTTCTAACAGGTCTTAGGCTCGAGGTACACATTTTCCATCTGTGTCCTGGTGAAAACTGGCCTGAAGAACAATCAAGGAGTCAAGGAAGCTGCTCAGAAGGGTCCCTTCCCTTCTCAGTGCATCCCAGGCCGAGCAGAAACAGTGCAGCACAGAGATGTCCACTCCCACCTAGATGGCAGAAGAGCCTCTATCATTCCTCCCAGACAAAGGAAGAATAGAGCTAGATAAGGCAGGGCCAGGGAACAGTGTCCAGCCAGAGGGGAGCCAGGGGCTAGTAGTTAGGCAACAGAGTCCTGAATTCTCCGGAAGATGGCTGGGAAGTTCTTCCCTCCATTTCGAAGAACCTTCTTTCCCTCTTCAGTTGAAGTGCCAAGACGTCCCACAATGGGATCATCTACCTAGGGAGGGAAGTGAAAATTCCAAGTGAATCTTCCCCCACCCCCAGGTTTCTGCCTTCCCACAAAGCTCCATCCTATGCTCCCAGTATTGTGCTGGGCTCAAGAGACCATCTCGTTTTCAAAGGATTTTATTCCCTTTCCCCCCCAACACCATTTGCCTCCCAACTCACCAGTTCCTCTAGGGGCACTCGCTCAAACAAGGGATGCTCTTCAAAGTGGGTACAGATCCAGCTGTGCAGGTCCATCACATCTGTGATGGTATATACCAGACCCTGCAGAGACCCCATTCCACTGGTCAATGTTGCTGGATAAAACTGGGTTTTATCTCAGGGATTGCTGGTAGGGAGCCTAAATAAGGGAGTGATAAGACTATGGAAAGAAGTCCCTCCCCTTCATCCCAATCTGAGGTCCCCAACACAATCTCTCATCCTTTCCTCCCACCCCAAACTGACCCCAATTCTCAGCACGTAGGCATATTCCGCCAGGAGTGTAGGGCTGATGATTCGCCACTTGTGTTTGGTCCGTTTGAAGTGTGGGTCAGGAAAGAGGAAGAACATCTTTGTCAACTGTGAGGAAGACAGGGTGGTGAGACACCAGCCAACAACCAAGCTGGGAAATCCCAGTGTCTCCGATACCCCATCTCACCTGCCCTTTGTGGAAAAAGTTGGGAAGGTGCTTCATGGCATTGCTACGAAGACAGGCGATGTTCTGGAAGCCACCCCCAGAAGTAGATCGAAGGGCTCGGATCCTATCCTGAACATAATCTGAGACTTTTACACGGATCTCTAGGCCAAGGATCAGCGTGTTTGGGAACATCGGGGATAGTTCCACTGGGTGAAAATGAAAGGTGCAGAATCATCGCATACTAAACCTAAATGGGTAGGAAAGCCCCAATCCAAGGGAGAGATTGTTACCCAGACTAGGAAAAGGAAATGGGCCCAAGGGAAATGTTTTGAATGAATAGGGAATTGTCATCAGAGCCCCAGTGGGAATGAGAAGCTAGAAAGACAGAGCAGGATGCAGCTGCAGGAAAATGGGGGAGATGACGAGAGATCAAGAATAGTCTGGATAGTTACTCAGTGTGTGTGTGTGTGTGTGTGTGAGAGAGAGAGAGAGAGAGAGAGAGAGAGAGAGAGAGAGATGAATATTGGGAAAAAATAAGGAGGGGAGGAGAGGAAAATACTGATGGTGGGGCAAGAAGAGGAATCATGGAAGGAGGGAAGAATTCCTGGGAGGCCTGAGAGAGATGGTTAAGGATCACTGGACATAGCGGCTGATCTCTGACGCTCATGTTGATCCACTCACTGACCCAAGACCTGGCAGGTAAGATACTTCATGTAGGGACTGTGGTCAGGAGGAGGGGCCAGACAGGTCATCCCTGGTTTAGAGAGGCATCTGAGGCAGCACCTTCCCTGTTCCTGGCCAAAGGCCACAGGCTCTGAGTGGGGGGTAGACACTGATGTCAAAGAGTCAATGTCTGGGTCCGAAGGGGAAAGGCCAAAACTGCAGCCCCACCAAAGTTGCTGCACAGGCAGAAGAGCCTGGGCCCTTTCAGTCTCACCTCCCTTTTCCCCCTGCCCAAGGAGACAGGGCCACTGCAAAGCGTTACCTAACAAACCACCATAGCCACAGCCTATGTCTGCAAATTCCACTTGGGCCTGAGCTCCCTCTTCTTTCTCATCCTTTGGGTCATCATGGCTCTGGTTGTGGGTCAGTGGGGCAAAGAACTTGGGGTAGAGCTCAGACCAGTCCATCTCCTCTGGCTTCACAGGGCTGTGGAGGGAGGGTGGTGTGAGTAGGGGAGTAAAAAAATGCAGAAATGGTACTGTGGGTGGGGTGAAAGGAAGTTTTCCCACAAACAGTGGGCTTTCTGCCCTCAAGGAGACATAATGGAAAACACCCTTAACCCCCAGTGTGAATCACAGGCCCATTTTGAGGAAATGTACCACCCCCACTAGGGCCTGATCAGCTGCTGACCCATTCATCCTAATTTCTATCATTTCATGTGACCACTGGTTAGTCTGGTTTCTTTTTGTGGCTGAAAGCAGAAATTCCCAATTTTTATTTTGGGGGGGGGGGTGTTGTATGTGATTTAGGAAGGGACCTGACACAATGAACTGGAGTCTTAGTCTAGTTATATTATCTGTCCCAGGTAAAATTGTTCTTACAGAGTTTACAGAGTGGGGGCAAAAGGATCAAAGTTCACTCTAAGCTATCAAGTTCTCCTTCCTCTATTTACCTCCTTCCATTGACAACCCCTTCTCCCCCTTCAAGGCAACAAAGCTTCTACAACCTTCTTAAGCATATTTATTTATCTAGGCCATTCAATCTATTCTTTTCCTCCCATCTGCTGACTCCCCCTTCATCTCACTCCTTCAGTCTACACAGCAAATCCTCTCCTTCTTAACAGAATTCGAATTCCTCTAATATGGTCTCTATCTCCAACCCATTTCTGTCCTTCCTTCTCTTAAACTGAACCATAAAGTACCATACAAATAACAATTCATTTTTTATTATTGGTCTTAATTTGCAAAGCACTTTTCAACCCAGAGATAGGAGGTATAAATATTATTACCCTTTTTTGACAAAATGAGGGAAAAGTCCTACTCTGAAGCACTATGGTGTGGGGGGAGGTGATCCAACATTCTTGAAGGTGGAGCACAAACACCAGTCGGTTTTTACTAAGTTGAAAAGGTTTTGAGTTGGGGTTACTGACAGGCTGCACATGCTGGCAGACTGCCAGTTTAGCTAAGTAAGAAAAGATCCATTATGAGAAGGGTGCCCACTAGGTAATGAATTTTATTGACCATTGCAACCTAGGAAATGGAAGGATTGGAGGGGCAGCTTAAATTGATATAAGAGAAAACTGACTTAAGGGACTCTCTAAGGTCACGCTCATTAAACCCAGGGTTTCTGAGTCTTGTGCCCCATAAAAAGACAAGGGGAGGTCCAGTATCAGCCCCTCCCCTGCTTCTGGGGTCAAGTTCACTGCAGTCCAGCCCAAGCCCCTCCCTTCTTGCAGAGGGCCGGTTGGCTGCATCCCAAGAATGCTATGGGAGAAGTCCAGCCCTGACCCCCCAATGCTGCTGAGGCCAAGTTCACTGCTCCCCACTGTTGCTATGGGAGAAGAGGTCCACCCCTAGCCCGCCAGTGCTGCTGAGGTAGAGTTCACTGCACCCTGCTATTGCTATGGGGGAAGGGGAGGTCTAACCCCGGCCTCCCAATGCGCCTAGGTCCCGCTCTCCTGATACCCCAGTGGCAGCGGGGCCCCAGGAGCTCCGTGATCCGTCACTCCCCCCACTCCCCATGAGTCCGTCCGTCCCCCCAGATCCCCCGAGACCTCTCCGCTCGGGGGTCGCGCCCGGCTCTGGAGCAGGTTTCTCCAGTATTAGGAAGCCAGTTTCCCGGTTGGGCCTAACTCACTAGCACAGCGTGTGGTCGGCCATGGGGTTAGAGTGAGCTCGTTGTCGGTAGAAGCGCTTCTGGGGCGCAGGGGCCGGGGCTCCTTCGCCGAGCTCCGCGCCCTCCATGGCTCCGGGGTCCTAGGACTTCCGCGACTCGACTCTCACGTGGAGACGCCCGCCAGCCGGCCCTCGGCGCGCAGTGATGAAGTAAATATCACGTCAGGGAGGTGGGACGCCAGGCCCCGCCCCCTTAAAGGGACCGGGGCCAAAACATAGGACGGCGTTTGGGAAGCCGGAAAGGAAGGATGCTAATGTGTGCATCAGTCTTGGAACTTTAAAATCAGCAGAACCAGGTTTCCACGTAACCCACCTCATTTTGAAATTTTATTTTATAAGATTTTTTTCTGAACAAAAATGTATTATCATCTCTCCCCTCTCCCTCCCCCATTGGAAAAAAAGGAGAGAAAAAGAGAAAGCCCTTAAAACAAGTAAAAGAAATTTCCCCATCGACTATATTAAAAAAAAACTAAACTTTTTTTTTCTTTTTTTCATTTTGTAGATGGGGAAATTGAGACCTAAGAAGGGTAAGTCCTTTACCCAAGATCCCACTGATGGGATCCTCGGACTCCAGATTCTAGTGCAAGGGCTCTTTCCCACTGTATATTACCAACTTCTTATGACTGGTTTGCTACAGTAAAATATAGAATTTAGGAGTTTTTAAAAACAGCTAGAAATTACTTTAGAACTCCATACCAGGGTTATTGACCCGTAGTCTGTGAACTTAAAAAAATTCTGATAATTATGTTTTAATATAACCGTTTCCTTTTAATCCTATGTATTTTGTGCATTTAAAAACATAATTCTGAGAAGAGATGCATAGGCTTTACCAGACTGCCAAAGGGGTCCAGGATCGGCCCCCCACTCCCCCAAATTAAGAGCCCTTGCATTTAGGCCAATTCTCTTATTTTACAGTTGGGAAAATTGAGGTCTAGAAAGGCTTAGTGCCTTGTCTGAAGTCACAGAATCAGTAAGGTGCCACGGTCGGGAATCGTACTCAGATCCCTTAGTGCTCTTTCTACTGTCACAACCACTACGATGTTTCCTCTACAGTCTGGGGAAGACAGGGACACCTCCCCCGCCTATCAACGTAGTATAGCATTAACCATTCCCTGGTCTCAGGTGTCTGGGCCAGTCCGCTTGCAGATGGTAGTCTAGAGTTTGAGGAAGTAGGGGAGGGAGGAGCTTGGGCTGGCAGCCAGGTCTCTTCCACTTCGTTCCGCCTCCGGAGAGTACGCCAGGGGTCTGACCTCCCCTTCCTCCTAATTGGAAGTTCCCCGGTCTCAGTCCTGCCCGTCCACGTGGAAGCCACCCTTTCCTCTAGAGCTTGGCAGGCGGCCAGAGGAGTCCCTCTGTTGGCTGCTGCTCGGCTCCCCGAGACATTCTCTCCGGGATGTCGGAGTCGGACTCCGAACTGGAATCGGAGTCTGTGTTCCCTCAAGAGGACGGGCTCTTCGCTGATTCTTACACAGAAGAGACTCAGTTCCACTTCTGCGGTCACGTGCTGAGCATCAAACAGAGCTTCGGGGCTCGGCTTGGGGTGGCTGCGCCTGTGTGGGATGCGGTGAGGACTCCGGGGTGTACTGGGTGGTTGGCAGAGGGAAAGGCGCGTAGAGGAGGGGAGCAAAACGGGCTGCGGTGTTTTCATTTTTCTCCACTCTGCCTGTTCGGGCAGAGGGAAGCAAATGCAGGCATGAATTGGGTTTCCTCTGTAATTAGGCAACGACCTGCTTTCTCTTCCCAAAATCTCTCTTCCTACCCCCTCTTCCCGCCCCTCCCCCCATAGGCGCTGAGCCTATGCAGTTACTTCGAGAGGAAAAACCTCGACTTCCGAGGCAAGAAGGTGATTGAGCTGGGCGCGGGGACTGGCATCGTGGGCATTCTGGCAGCTCTGCAAGGTAGGTGAGCTGGAGTCATAGATCATTTGAAAGGATCTGAGTTAATTTAGTCCAGCTCTGTATTGTGAGCTACTCTATGTCTTTGGGGGGGGGGGCGGTAGGGGTGAGTGAATCCAACTAGTGGTTTTATCAATTTAGGGACGTCCCATTGTGGGAACCCCCTTCACTAAAGCGGGCTGTCACCTGATCTTTAATATATAGTTTTAGAGAGCTATTTGAAACACTGAGAGAGGTTAAGTGATTTACCCATGGTCACGCAGCTGTTTGAGTCAAAGGCCAGTCCTCCATCCAATTCTAGTAATTTCAAGACAATAAGTATTTGTTAAGTGCCGACTATGTGCCAGGCACTGTGCTAAGCTCTGTGAATACAAAGAAAGGGAAAAAAAACCTTTCTACCTCTCTTATACTGTCCTTAAAATATATGACATAAGGCATGTCTTCCTGGGGGACTTCCTCATGGTTCACAATGTCAGAAGCTTCTGAAAGACTAAGTAGAATGTGAACTTAAAAAAGGTAAATGAATTTCGAATTTAAGTGATCACTTGTAATCTTGAAGAGAGAAGTTTAAATTAAGTAGCAGAGTGGGAAGCCTCATTACTGAGGACTGAGAAATAAGTGGGAGGTGAAGAAATGGAATTCCATGATGTATTGGGGTTTGGCTGCAGAAGAGAGAGGGGAAAAAAGATAAAGGTTATTATCTTGAGGGGATGGCAGGCTCAAATGAATGTTTGTTGTTGTTGTTGTTAAGGATAAGGGAGACCTAGTAGGGAAGGAGTCCAAGGATAAGGGGGACATTGAAGATGAGAGAAGGAAGGATGGAGGAAGAAAGCATCTAGAGGAATCAGGAGAGAATAGGATCAAGAATGTAAGTAGAGCAGCTCTCTTTGTGGTGGCAAAGAATTGGAAATCGAGGGAATGCCCATCAGTTGAGGAATGGCTAAACAGGTTGTGGTATATGAAAGTAATGGAATACTCTTGTGCTATAAGAAACGATGAGCAGGAGGATTTCAGAGAAACCTGGAAGGACTTAACATGAACTGATGCTGAGTGAGATGAGCAAAACCAGGAGAACATTGTACATAGTAAAAGCAACATTGTGTGATGATCAACTGTGATAGACTTGGCTCTTCTCAGCAGTGCAATGATCTAAGACCATTCCAAAGAACTCATGATAGAAAATGTTCTCCACATCCAGAAAAAAGGATTGTGGATTCTGAATGCAGATTGAATCATACTGTTTCTACTTTTTGGCTGTTTTTTTTTCTTTTTTTGAGTTTTTTTCCCTTGTGTTCTAATTTCTTCTTTCACAATATGACTAGTGCAGAAATATATTTAATGTGATTGTACATAACCTATATCAGATTGCTTTACATCTTGGGGAGGGGGGAGAGAAGGGAGAGAGGGAGAAAAATTTGGAACTAAAAATCCCATGAAAACAAATGTTAAACTATCTGTACATGTAACTGGAAAATAATAAAATATTTTTATGATAAAAAGAAAAAAAAAAGAATGTAAGTAGAGGGGCTTCCCTGACAAGAAGGGCCTCTTTTTCATCAGCAACTGGTGCAAAGGAAAAGAGGATGGGAGATGATGAACAGAGATTTTGAGGTTTAGAGTAGGGGAGGAGAGGGAATTTATAATATACAGGCTCAATTTTTTTTCATTGTATCTATGTTTAGGAGAACTACTTTCCTGTGTAACAAAGTTACATAGTCACCAACTTCACTTGTAAATCACCCCTCAGCCTACTATTCAACTTGTCCCCATTTTTCATCTTTTCATCCTAACCTCTACATTAATCCAGGGGTATGTTCTCTCTCTGTTTGTATGTCTCTATCTCTCTGTGTGTGTCTATCTCTCTTCCTTCTCCCACCCTCTTAAATGAAACACAGCTTTATTAGTAAATTATCCAACAAGTAGAAAAGTCTCACAGCCTCTCTATTTGTGTTTTTTCCATTTACTTTTTCCACGTTTTTTAACCATTTATTTTTCTTTTTCAAGGGATTTGGTTTTTTCTCTAGCAAGTGCATTTTCAGAATGCTGTCCTGTGTTGCTTTTTTTGTTTTTTTGTTTTTTGTGGGGCAATGGGGGTTAAGTGACTTGCCCAGGGTCACACAGCTAGTAAGTGTCAAGTGTCTGAGGTCGGATTTGAACTCAGGTACTCCTGAATCCAGGGCCAGTACTTTATCCACTGTGCCACCTAGCTGCCCCCCCCCCATATCTTCTTTGGTTCTAAATTCTTCCCTGTTTATAAAGCTGAAATTTTTGTGTTTTTTTGTGAGGCAATTGGGGTTAAGTGACTTGCCCAGGGTTACACAGCTAGTGTCAAGTGTCTGAGGCTGGATTTGAACTTAGGTCCTCCTGAATCCAGGGCCAGTGCTCTATCCACTACACCCCCTAGCTGCCCCCCTCTTTATAAATCTAAGAGATAAACTATTCCATGCTCTTTTAATTTGCTTATGGTATCACCTTCTATGTGTAAATTATGATCCCATTTTGACCTTATTTTAGTATATGGGGTGAGATGTTGGTCTATACTTAGTTTCTGTCATAATGTTTTCTAGTTTTCTCAGAGGTTTTTGTCAAATAATGAATTTTTGCTACAAAAGCTTGGATCTTTGGGTTTATCATATACTATCTTACTATAGTGCAATTCATACCTTTTCTATTCCACTGATCCACCATTCTATTTCTTAGCAAGTACCAGATTGTTTTGATAATTACCACTTTATAAAACAGTTTGAGATCTAGTATTGCTAGACTACCCTCTTTTGCTTTTTTTCATTGATTCCCTTGATATTTTTGAGTTTTTGTTCTTCCAGATGAATTTTGTTATCATTTTTTCTAGATCTATAACATATTTTTGATAGTTTGATTGGCATGGCATTAAACAGATTAATTTATGTAGGATTGTCATTTTTATTATATTGGCTCAGCCTATCCATGAGCAATTATTATTTTTCTAATTGTTTAGATCTGACTTTATTTGTGTGAAAAGTGTTTTATAGTTGTGTTTATATAGTTCCTGGGTTTGTCTTGTCAGGTAGACTCCCAAGTATCTTATATTGTCTTCAGTTATTTTTAATGTAATTTCTCTTTCTATCTGTTGCTGCTAGAATTTGTCAATATATAAAAATGCTAATGAATTATGTGGGTTTATTTTGCATCCTACTACTTTGCTAAAGTTGTTAATAATTTCAAGTAGTTTTTTAGTTGATTCTCTAGAATTTTCTAAGTGTAACATCATATCATCTACAAAGAGTGATAGTTTTGTTTCCTCATTGCCTGTTCTAATTCCTTTAATTTGTTTTTCTTCTCTTATTGGTATATCTTTTTTTTTTGATGAGGCAGTTGGGGTTAAGTGACTTGCCCAGGGTCACACAGCTAGTAAGTGGCAAGTGTCTGAGGCTGGATTTGAACTCAGGTCCTCCTGAATCCAGGGCCGGTGCTTTATCCACTGCGCCACCTAGCTGCCCCCTCTTATTGCTATATATAACATTTCAAGTATGATATTAAATAATAGAGGTGATAATGGGCATTCTTGGCATCAGTATTTTTTTTTTTCAGGGCAATGGGGATTAAGTGACTTGCCCAGGGTCACACAGCTAGTAAGTGTCAAGTGTCTGAGGCCAGATTTGAACTCAGGTCCTCTTGAATCCAGGGCCGGTGCTTTATCCACTGCGCCACCTAGCTGCCCCCTCAGTATCAGTATTTTCAAAGAGACCATAGCCTTTGCCAAACTAGTGACTTTTGTTTCTCATGATTTTTGCTGCCAAAACACTTCCAGAATCAGAGAAGTGCTCTTGAAAAGCAGCTTCTTCAGTTTTGTAAAGGAGATTCCCCACAAATACTGATCTCTTGCCCCTCAAAAGAGTGTCAGCTAAGTGGTGCAGTGGATAGAGCACTGGCCCTGGATTCAGGACAACCTCAGTTCAAATCCAGCCTCAGACACTTGACACTTACTAGCTGTGTGACCCTGAGCAAGTCACTTAACCCCAATTGCCTCACCAAAAAAAAAAAAAAGAGTGTCAGATATAAATTCAACTCTGATCAGAAATTGTCTACAATCTGAGCACCATTTCTTTTCAGTGCCTTTTCAGCAGCACAGTCTTTCTTAAAAACAATGTAACCATTAATACTTTTCTCTTCAGATTGAACTTCACGTTTATTGCAGCAATCTTTTTGGACAAAGTGCTCTTTGCTGGAATCAAAGAATGGAATTGCACACATTCTATTTGTCCATACTCTTTTTTTTCTTTCTTTTTCTTTTTTTTTTTGGTGGGGCAATGAGGGTTGAATGACTTGCCCAGGGTCACACAGCTAGTAAGTGTCAAGTGTCTGAGGCCAGATTTGAACTCAGGTCCTCCTGAATCCAAGGCCGGTGCTCTATCCACTACACCACCTAGCTGCCCCACAAGTCATTTTTAAAAGAGTATGGGGGGGCAGCTAGGTGGCGCAGTGGATAGAGCACCGGCCTTGGATTCAGGAGGACCTGAGTTCAAATCTGGCCTCAGACACTTGACACTTACTAGCTGTGTGACCCTGGGCAAGTCACTTAACCCCCATTGCCTCACTAAAAAAAAAATTTTTTTTAATTAAAAAAAAATGACTTGTGTTCCTTTTTTTGGTTTGTTTACAGGTGACAGGTAAATTTCCCAAAAATACAGTTGTTTTATTCTTCATTATTTCCTCTGCCTCATTGATGTGAATCTTCTTTCTTTTATTTGCTTCAAATGAATAATTTGAATTATCAAGTATTTCACCATCTGCTGTTTGCCCATTATTACTGACTTGAGACATTTTTCCCTTTTTTCATTTGTTTAGTTTGCATTTTTTCTTCTTCGTCCTCTTCAAGATCAGTAGCTACCAAAGCATTTTCTCTGTCTGCCAGCCTTTTATCTGCATCGGAGAGCTCCTTCTTCACTATAACTGCTCAATGGCAGCACAAGTTCTTTGACCGTGGAATGCAATCTCATCTTCATGATGTTTTCTCTTTTTATATTTTTTTAAACACATTTTAATACAGGTATAACATTGAATGATTCCTTCACTTCAGCTCCTTCACAACCAAACCAGGAGGCAAGGACTGTTTAAATTTCTCTGCCTTCTCTTTGTCTGTGATGACCAAGGTGTACAGGTGTCTGCTGCAGTGAGCCTTAAACTTCACATTGTCCTTGTTTTTCTTGATCTTGACAGATTTGGCATCCTTTTGCCTGGCTGTGAGCAAGAAGTCTTTCATTTCCTCTATTTTTAGGCGCATGGTGGTGGCAGCAGCGAGATGGGGGGTGGTGTGGGGCCGAGAGACTCAGCCATGGGAGAGATACTCAGAACTCTCTTTTTACTATTAGTCTACAAAAGAAACTGGGTTCTCTGGCAGCCATATAGATGGGTTGATGCACCTGTGTAGCTAAGAAGCTGAAGAGTGATGCCCAGTGGCTTGTGTCATTATTTATTTACTTTTTGGGTGAAACAGTTAGGGTGAAGTGACTTGCAGAGGGTCATACAGATAGTGCCAAGTGTCTGAGGCTGGATTTGAACTCAGGTCCTCCTGAATCCAGGGCCAGTGCTGTAACCACTGCACCACCTAGCTGCCCTGCTTGTGTCATTTTTGAAGGGCTTATTTTGAAACAAGCTGCTGGCCATTTGTCCAACCTGATACTGTCCAAATGAGGAGCTGCTTAGCCTATCTTTCACTACTTTGCTGTCTCCAGCCTCTTTCTTTTTCTTCCTTTTAATCTTCCCTTCAATTGTCATCTTAACTGCCAGATGGCATCCCCCGTTATGTTTTCTCTTTAATAAAATTTCAACAATTTCTTATCATATCAGTTGGAGTTCCTACCAATTCATCAAATATTAATAGATTGGAAAAATGTCCTTTCCCAATAGTAGTTACTAATATCTCTTTAAATTAAATCCTCTAATCTTCTAGACTTAAATAAATATTAAGATGACTGAATATCCAATTTATTAACAATTAAATGAGTAATAAAACTGACATAGATAATCACTTATAGTATTTTAGCTGTGAGGATGATTATGGCCAGACCCCCTTCCAAACATCACCATAACTACAAGTGACTTCTTACTTCTGCAAACACAATTCCACCATTCTGTTTACGGTCTTTGCTTTTGTATTCACATCCTCATCACTTAGCACAGTGCTTGGCACATACTAAGTTCTTAAAAAATACTTTGTCATTCATTCGTTTATTTACTCACTGTACCACATAAAGTCTTTTTTTCCCCAAGAATTTTCTTAATCCTCTTCACAAGCTAAATGAAACGCCTTCCCATCTTTGTCTCTGTCTTTCCCAACTTTCCATGCATGACAGGAAAACAATATTTTCAGCATCTCTCAAGCCATCTCTCTTTATAGTCCCTTTCTAGACTCATCAGAGCCAGAGGAAGTCAGGAGATCATACTAACTTGAGTCCATTAAAATTTGTTATTTAATTTTAATTGGGCCTTCCTAGCAGCAAGGTAGACCTTTTATTGCTTCCTGATTGATTCTCTAGCCTTCTCATAGGATCTGTTCCAAACCTTCTCTTCTTTTTTTTCATTCCTGTCACATAACATCTCTCCCCACTCTCTGAACTGAGCATCTCATCTCGAAATTTGCTGAGAATTGAGACTGTTTCTTATGAGCTTTCTCTTCTTCTCAACTCTACAACTCCAAAAACCTCTTGCCATCACCCCTCATTATCACCTCCTTTGCTCCAGTTTCTGATGAGGAGGCTTTTCTCACAGTGGCCAGCTCTCCTATACTAATAACTTCTTACCATTTTCTCTAGCAACTTCCTCCCATAAGCATCCTTTCTCTTTCTTTATAGTCTTCAGTTTCTCCTGATTTACTGATTCTTTGGCTGTTACTGTAAACATTCTCAAATTACTATCTCCTCATGCCATTGACCTACATCTCTCCTTGAAAACACTGAATGTATTCATTGCCTCCACTTCCTCTCTTCTCCCTTACTTCTCTTTTTTTTTTAGTGAGGCAATTGGGGTTAAGTGACTTGCCCAGGGTCACACAGCTAGTAAGTGTTAAGTGTCTGAGGCCAGATTTGAACTCAGGTACTCCTGACTCCAGGGCTGGTGCTCTATCCACTGCGCCACCTAGCTGCCCCTCTCCCTTACTTCTCAACCCCTTGTAATCTGGCTTCTAATCAGTTTCCTAGCCTTGGTGCTGTCCTGGTTTTCCACTCCCTCTTTTTTTTTTTTTTTTTTTAGTGAGGCAATTGGGGTTAAGTGACTTGCCCAGGGTCACACAGCTAGTAAGTGTGTTAAGTGTCTGAGGCTGGATTTGAACTCAGGTACTCCTGACTCCAAGGCCAGTGCTCTATCCACTTCACCATCTAGCTGCCCCCTGAGGCCATATTTGAACTCATTTCTTCCTGAATCCAGAGCCGGTGCTTATCCGCTGTGCCACCTAGCTGCCCAATAAGCATTTATTAATCAACTACCATGTGCCAGGCACTGTGCTGGGGATACAGAGAAAGGCAAATGCAGTCCTTGTCCTCAAGGAGCTCATGATCTAATGTGAAAGGCAACATGTAAACAACTATGTACAAACAAGATATATCCAGGATAAATTGAAGATAATCTCAGTAGAAAGGCACTAGCTTTAAGGAAGGGGACCAGGAAGGGCTTCTTTCAGAAGGTGAGATTTTAGCTGAGACTTAAATGAAGCCAGGAATGATAATTGAGTGAAGGATAGAATGGAATATGGAGAGACTTGAGGAAGGAAGACTAACCAGAAGGGTATTATGGTAGTCAAGGTATGAAATGATGAAGGCCTATATTAGAGTGATTTTAGCATCAAAGAAGAGAAGGGGGCATATAGAAGCGATGAAGAATCAAAAGGACTTGGCAACTGATTGGATATTGCATGGGGAATGGGTTCAGAGGGTTTAGAAGTTGAAGATAACACTTATATTAGGGAAGATAGGAAGAGGGGAAGATTGGGGGAGGTAAAGAGAATTGGATGTATTGAATTGGAAGTTGCTATGAGACATCCAGTTTGAGAGGTCAATAGGAAATTGAAGATTTGAGACTGGAGGACAGAAAAGAGGTTAGGGCTAGAATAAATAGATCTCAGAATCATGTGTATAGAAATGATCACTGAATTCATGGGAGCTGGTGAGATTGTTAAATTAAAAAGTATGGAGGGAGAAGAAAAGAGCGCCTAGGGCAGAGCCTTGGTGGACATCCACAGTTAGAAGGACTAGAAAGCCAGGATGAAGATCCAGCAAAGGACACTGAGAAGTCAGACAGATAGAACCAGGATAAAGTAATGTCACAAAAACTTAGAAAAGAAGAAAGAAGAGAGTTATTGACAGTGTCAGAGGCTGTAGAGTGGTCATGAAGGATGAGGATTGAGAAAAAGCTATTGGATTTGGTGATTGAGAAATTATTAACTTTGGAGAGAACAGTTTCAATTGAATAGTACAGTAGGAAGCCAGAATGCTGAGAGTTGAGAGTGGGAGGAAAGACAGTGGAGACATTGATTATAGATGACTTTCTCAAGGAGTTTAGCTATGAAAAGAAAAAGAGACCTAGGATGATAACTAGCGGATATGGATGATTTTTTGGAGGATAGGGAGATCTCTACAATGTCCCTTGAATCTGTTCCCTTTTCTCTATTCATGTGGTCACCACCCTAGTCCAAACCCTTGTTACCTCTTACCTGTATTATTGTAATAGTCTTCTAATTGGTTTACCTGCTTCAAGTCTCTCCCCTCTCTAATCCATCCTCCATAAAACTGCCAGTTCTTTTCTTTTTTTTCTTTGGTGAGGCAATTGGGGTTAAGTGACTTGCCCAGGTTCACACAGCTAGTAAGTGTTAAGTGTCAGAGGCTGGATTTGAACTCAGGTCCTCCTGAATCCAGGGCCGGTGCTCTATCCACTGCACCACCTAGCTGCCCCAGTTATTTTCTTAAAGCAAAGATGTGACTGTCATTTCCCTACTTAGTAAACTGGAGTGGCTCCTTCCTATTTCTTCTAAGATCAAATATAGCTTCTTTTGTTTGTCATTCAAAGCCTTCACAATCTCCCATACCTAAAAGTCATTCCCTTCTCACCTCTGCTTCTTAGAAACAAGTTTTCTTCAAAACTCAGCTCAAGTCCAGCTAAATAAAGACCTTCCTGATCTCCCCAGCTGCTAGTGCCTCCTTCCCTATTACCTTGAATTCCTTTTGCAGAGATTTTGTTTATACTTACGAAAGGAAATGGTTATTGAAAACCCAGTTCTTAATCACAGAGGAGGGGCCAAAAATGAGGTCAAGTGTTCCCTTTATGAAATTCCAATTATCACTCAAATGAATCAGGTTGGATAAGATGAAGAATGATAGGCCAAGTCTCAAGGTGATCTTTAAAAGTTAGGAACTGAGCTTCTGACTAGTGGAGCAGAAGAATCCTGAAGCTGAAGAAATTGAAGCTGTAAAAATCGAGTTGGGGCAGCTAGGTGGCACAGTAGATAGAGCACTGGCCCTGGATTCAGGAGGACCTGAGTTCAAATCCGGCCTTAGACACTTAACACTTACTAGCTGTAAGTCACTTAACCCCAATTGCCTCACCAAAAGAAAAAAGAAAAAAGAAGAAAAAAAATCGAGTGGAAGGAAGGAGAAGGGAATAAGCATTGATATAGTACCTATTATGTGCCAGATTACATGCTAAGCACTTTGCAGAGGCAATCAACACAAAGAAAAGCATCAAAGGTCTACATGTGAGACTGCTTGGGTTGATCAGCCATGAGGTATGTCAGGATAGAATTTTAGAAACTGTGTTGCTAAATAATTCCCCTGCCCCTTCAGCATAACCCAAAGCAGGTAATTCTGTAACTTCTTTTTCCCCCTGAGCTCCTTCATGGGAGTTTGAAGCTTTTTCCTTTAGTCTTGTAACTAAGTTTGTTTACCTTTCTTTGTTTTAAATGTTCACTTTGTATAAACAGTGGTAATCACTGACATTTGTTTTTGCACTCTATTGATTTGGAATACAGGTGGGTGCAAGCAATTGAGGAGGAAACATACCCAGAGAAGAGACAGAGATAGATCTAACACTGAAGTGTTTTGCCAGAAGCACTACCTCTGATTTCTAGCTGGGGGCTCAAAGCTAATAACAAGATAAGCTAGGCTTGTTCTATTTTCCAGATTGGAGAAGGAACATATATAACAGGAAATCTATTTGGGCAAAAGGTCAGTAGTAGGTGAGGAGTAAATTGGAGTGGTTGAACAACCCATCTCTTTAACAATGCTACACTTGTATATGTATATGTTGTCTCCCCAATAGGATATAAACTCTGAAATCAGGGACTGTTTCATTTTTGTCTTTGGTTTTTTGTTTTTTTTTTTTTCTGCGGGGCAATGGGAGGTAAGTGACTTGCCCAGGGTCACACAGCTAGTAAGTGTCAAGTGTCTGAGGCCGGATTTGAACCCAGGTACTCCTGAATCCAGGGCCGGTGCTTTATCCACTGCACCACCTAGCCACCCCCCTCATTTTTGTCTTTGTAGACCCAGTGCCTAGCACATAGTAGGTGCATAATGTTAAATGTTAAGTGAATGTTGATAAAGAAGTTTTAGAATGGTCACTGAGTATAGAGAATATAATAGAAAGTCTGTCAGGAAGAATAAAAGGATTTTTGTGCAACAGTATAAACACATAAGATTTGATAACATAAGCTTGTAAGAAACCCAGTCAATATTCTCTCATGACTTTTCATAGCAATATTCAGTGACTGGTGAATATAGATGGAGAAGGATGGTAGAAGTAACCCCTTACATGTTGGTTTTGGCACAATTTGACCAATGAAAGGACAAGATGACAAGGGATTCTAGATTAGAAGATGGCATATAGTTGAAGTGGTCAACCTTGGGGTTGATTCAGTCAAATAGCATTTATTTATTTTGTGCTAGGCAATGTGGTTGAAAAGTAAGGAAATCGAGATCAGAATGATGGATTGAGAGATAAGGATGGAGTTTGTGGTGGTGGTAGAGGAGGAACAATAAGTCACGGTTAGGACAAAGATTAGGTATGAGGAGCAAGGCAGAGGAAGAGATGGAAGGATAGGAGTTTGTGATTGAAAATAGGAAGGTGCAGGAGGGGCAGCTAGGTGGCACAGTGTATAGAGCACCAGCTCAGGAGTCAGGAGTACCTGAGTTCAAATCCTGCCTCAGATATTTACTAGCTGTGTGACCTCATCTATATGAAGTAGAGTGAAGATGAAGAGTATGGATGTTAAGGAGGTTAATGATTTGGGAATTAGAATGCTTAAAGGTACATCAACATTCATGTTGAAGTTTCCAAATATGAGGTCATTTATTATCTTTTATGTGCCAGGTATTCTGTTTAGGCACTAGACATTGTATCCTATTATTATATTCTCTTCCCCCCCCCCTACTGGAATATCCTCCTGTTACTTTACAGGGATCTACTGTTAGCAATCTCTTTAATCCACTATTACTATATTCTTCCTCCATCTACTTTATTCATTCCATTCCTTTCTAGTATAGGTATATACTGTTCTGAGCAATAAGACTGGAAAGTATGGCAGGGAAGGAGACCATTCTCAGTCAAATACATATATTTTATTTTAATTTATTTTTTGCAGGGCAATGAAGGTTAAGTGACTTGCCCAAGGGTCACACAGCTAGTAAGTGTCAAGTGTCTGAGGCCAAATTTGAACTCAGGTCCTTCTGAATCCAGGGCCGGTGCTTTATCCACTCCACCACCCAGCTGCCCCCAAATACATATATTTTATAAAGGGTAAATAGAGATTGACTTAGCTACAGTTGCATTTTTTATGGTACTGAAAGATGAGGTTGTTGAGATGGAGTTTGGGAATACATGAATTCCTGGCTGAGTTTATGTTAGAAAGACATCATTTTGTCCCTGTTGAATTCTGCCTTTTATCATACTTGTGTACATACCATGTCAACCTCCCCCTTATTAAACTCTAAGTTCCTTGAAGACAGGGGCTGTATTATTTTTTTTCAGCTTTGTGTCCTCAGTATCTAGCACAGTTACTTGAGATAACCAGGTGGTGCAGTAGAGAGAATTTTGCACTTAGAGTCTGGAAGATCAGCCTTCAAATCCTGCCTCGGACATTTACTAATTGTGTGAGCCTGGGCAAGTTGCTTAACCTTTGTCAACTTTAGACACTTACTTGCTGTGTGATTTGGGCAAGACACTTAATCTCAGTTTACTTCAGGTCCCTCATCTGTCAAATGATGGCAAAAACCCTAAATGTAAAGATAACTAAATAAAAAGAAATAAAATGTAAAAATAACAACAACCCAGAGTTGTAGTGAGGATCAAAAATGATATATGTGACATGCCTTTGCAATCCTTAAAGTGCTTTATAAGTATTACTCTCTGCTATATGTATGTTGAATTTTGAGATTCAATGGGGAGGCACTTTTCTGAAGGTCTGAAAACTGAAATTTTTCTAGGCACTTCTGAATGATGATCCTTCAGCCCTTTTCTCTTCTGTTCTCTCTCTTTCAGGGGGAGATGTCACCATCACTGACCTGCCCCTGGCCCTGGAGCAGATTCAGGGAAATGTTCAAGCTAATGTGCCAGTTGGTGGCCGGGCACAGGTCCGTGCTTTGGCCTGGGGGCTAGACCAGGATGTGTTTCCTGAAGACTATGACTTGGTGTTAGGGGCTGATATTGTGTATCTGGAGCCTACCTTTCCGCTGCTCCTGGGCACCCTGAGACATCTGTGTGGACCAAACGGCACTATCTATCTGGCCTCCAAGATGAGAGAAGAGCATAGGACAGGGAGTTTCTTTCACGATATGTTACCGAAGCATTTTCAGCTGGAGCTGGCCCAGCGGGATGAGGAAGAGAACATTAACATATATAGGGCAACACACAGGGGAGGCTGAGAGGCTCTCTTGTGCCTCCACCTCCAGTTCTTCCTCACCTCTGACCATACAGTGGGTCGGTCATCTTCTTCTTGGTATTGGGAAGAAGTGAAGAATATTAGCAAATAGAGAATCATGCATAAGGACCAAATGGGGACTGATTCCTGGTCTTGGGCAAGACATTCTTTGCTTTCATTTCCTTGCTTTCTTTGATGTATATTTTCCCCAGTCCTACTAACTTTGCCATTTCTTCTAGACTAATACTGGGCATCATCTTATTGGAAGCCCCTGACACCATCCCTCAACAAAGCCCTGATGGGATGGCAGTAAGAAGGCTCTCAGTTCTTGTTCTTGGAGGTGGAGGCTGAGGGGAAAATTGACCTGAAGCTTTTGGGAGAGGGAAAGTGAAGGAATTTTCATGGAATGTTATGGGTTGTCAGCAGACTAATTGCCTCTGACTCTCTTCCACAGCAAGTAGGGACTTCCTTGCTTATCTACTTGTATTCCCAGAACTTAACACAGTGCTTTGCACATAGTAACCAATTAATAAATGCTCATTTATTCATATGCTTGCCTGGTGGTAGGCATGTTCTCAATTTTGTTTTGGTTTTGTCTTTTTTGTTATTGTTTTGTTTTTCTTTCCTTTCTTTTTTTATTTTTAGGAAAAACAAGAACAAAAAAGTATCTTCTGCATCTAAGGCTCTAAACTTTATGTTTTTAGGCTTTGGAAGAAAAAGAGCCTCAGACTACCTGTTTTATACTTAGCAACACAGGGGAATGAAGTGCCTAAACACATTAAACTTCTCATTTGGGGAGGGGGTGCAGTTAGGATGCAGCAGGCTAGTCTCTTCCTAAAAGAAGTTGGAACGGTTTAGTGGAAAGAGTACAGGACTTGGGAAGCAATTTTAAAGTGCCTACTATGTGTCAGACACAGTACTAAGCGCTGGGAATACACAGAAAGGCAAAAAGGCAGTCCCTGCCCTTAAGGAGCTCAGTCTCTGGATCTGTCGTGTAAAAAGGCACCTCTCTAAACCTCGGTTTACTAATCTATAAAATGGGGGTGATTATTTTTTTCCGTTTAACTCATTTGGGGGGCGTTGTGAGCCAATTATTTTAAGTGTTGTATAAACGTGATTTATCGTTCCGCCCCCAGCCTTCCCCACCTCTTCACCAGAAGTAAGCCTTGGAATACTACTGCAACTGGCCACCGCTGTAAAGTAGTCTTGGCGACATGACCCACCTCCTTTCCAGCTGTGGCCAATCATTGCTCGACGTTCCATTCTCCTTGTACGCCCAACGAGCCGGAGAACCTCTGGCCGATAGATGGCGCTGTCCTCAGCCATTCCCTAGTTTAGGGTCGGCTCTGTTGAGTTTGTCCCAGCCGTTGATCCGTAGGTTTCTCGTCTCTTCCCTCCTCACCCCAACCCCCCACCCTGGTCTTCTCGCGCGCGCGTGCGCTCTGGGACAGGCGCGTTGCTGCTGCCAGAGTCGGAAAAAAATCATGTCCTTCTTTTGGTCGCTGAGAATTTTTCAGCATTTGGGGTCCCGGAGCCGGCAGGTAAGGGAATGTGGTGGTGGAGCTCGTGTCCTCCCTGGAGCCCAGGGCGGCCCAGCTCCCTTTCCCCCTGCCGCCCCACCCCCACCCCCCAGGCTGTGTCCTTCCAGTCCCCTGCATACCTGCTTCCCCCATCCTACCTCCCCTCCCCCCAGGCTGCTCCCCCTCCTCATCCCGTGCCTGCCCCCCCCCCTCCCCGGTGCCCCTGGAGTCCGGCCTCCCCTCCCCCCAGGCTGCTCCCCATCTCATCTCGTGCCTGTTCCCCTCCCCCCAGCTGCACCTGGGGTCCCACCTCCTCCACGCGGGAGCCATGGGGCCCGAGGCCGCGTCCCGCAAGGAACACCTGAAGAAGCTGAGGCAGAAGACCGGCTACTCCTTCACCAACTGCAAAAAAGCGCTGGAAACTTGCGGTGGCGACCTGGCTCAGGTGAGGGAGGCCGGGGAGCCCCCCCCCCTCCTCCTCCGGTGGGGAAAGAAACCGAGGCCCCATTAATTGAGCTTAAACTGACGTCTGCTTTAAGTTGATTTGTTCATGGTGACACAGGTGGGAATAGGCGGGGCTGGATCTGAACTCAGGTCCTCCGATTGCAGAGACTCCTTTGGCTGTCTGGTGAACTTAGTGAATTCCGAGCTCCTCGAGGGCAGGGAATGTCTTTTGCTTACTTTTGTATCCCCTGCGCTTGGTAGGGCGCCCGGCACTTAGTGGGAGTTTGATGAGTGTTCGTTGAGTGAATAGACTGTGAAGCCAATGGACCCCTTCTCAGAGGAATGTTTTTAAATGCACAAGATTATAAAAGAAACCAATTGTATTTTGTCAATTTTGAAAGTTTAAGAACTGCTTCCCTTTTTCCCACTGTAATTGTGTTGAAGCTAATTTATAAGTGGGTATGTTTCACCGCAAAAGTGTCAGTGAATCATGCCTCTCATTCATTCAATCAGGCAACCAGCATTTTATTAAGCACCCAACAGCTAACATGTGCTTGAAGTGTGCAAAGGGTTTTCTTCTTTTTCTTTTTTTTTTTTGGCAGGGCAATGGGGGTTAAGTGACTTGCCCAGGGTCACACAGCTAGTAAGTGTTTAAGTGTCTGAGGCCGGATCTGAACTCAGGTCCTCCTGAATCCAGGGCTGGTGCTGTATCCACTGCGCCACCTAGCTGCCCCTGCAAAGGGTTTTATACACATTAATTACCTCATTTGAACCTTACAGCAATCCTGAGAGGTAGGACCTATATTTTACAAGAGGAGGAAACTAAGGTTGTGACCTGCCTAGCTGACACAGTAAGGATTTAAGAGCAGGATTTAAATGGGTCTTCCTGACTCCAGATCTAGCTCTCTAGCCACTGTTGCAGGCAAAGCCTGTGGTATCTTAGCCTGGGGAGAATTGAGTTCAGGACTACAGCTAGCCCCATATCTCCTGGGAGGAAGATACCCATGTGCCTCTCAAGTGGTAAACTCTTGGGATGAAATGGGAGGAAGCTTGAACTTGGACTTCCATACTCTTTTTGGGGGTGTGTGTGTGAGGCAATTGGGGTTAAGTGACTTGCCCAGGGTCACACAGCTAGTAAGTGTTAAGTGTCTGAGGCCGGATTTGAACTCAGGTCCTTCTGAATCCAGGGCCAGTGCTCTATCTACTGTGCCACCTAGCTGCCCCCTGACTCTCGTACTCTTAATGCATATGTCTTGTGCAACTGTAGAGGACTCGATTAACTTCTCTGAGCCTTTTTTCTCATCTGTGAAATGATCATAATACATGTGTGCTTTTTGTGGGGGGAGGGAAGGGATACATTTATTTATTTGTAACGTTCATTAAAAAAATTTTTTGAACCCCAGATTCCTTCACTCTAGCCCCTTCCCCACCCATTGAGAAGAATAAACATCATTTAAATTATACGTATGAAGTCATGCAAAACATATTTACATATTGGCCAAATACATGCTTTTCTCAAAGTAAATCTATGAAGCAGGTGGAACAGGAAGGTACTATATAATAAATGTCAGTTGCCGTTAGTCTTCTTTTGGGGGGGGGGCAGGGCAATGAGGGTTAAGTGACTTGCCCAAGATCACACAGCTAGTAAGTGTCAAGTGTCTGAGGCCAGATTTGAACTCAGGTCCTCCTGAATCCAGGGTCTGTGCTCTATCTACTGCGCCACCTAGCTGCCCCCCTGCCATTATTCTTAATGTTTTGCCGTAGCTGTTTCAGAGATGTAGCAGTATTCAGCTACTTAGAAGCAAGAGATGAAGCCCTTTTGTCTCAGGAACCCACTGTTACGAGACTTGTTTTTTGCCTTACACTCCAGATTATCATTTTATTAAATAATTTGGGCATCAGAGGAAGCAGAGAGAAATTGAAGACAGGAAAACATTTATAATCTTGCAGCTCCAGAATTCTATGTCTGACATCTTTTTTTAATTCTCCTATAATTTTCAGGCAGAAGCTTGGCTACATAAGCAGGCCCAGAAGGAAGGATGGAGCAAAGCTACTAAACTTCAGGGAAGAAAAACTAAGGAAGGGCTGATCGGATTGTTACGGGAAGGGAATTCAGCTGTAATGGTAGAGGTGAGCCCAGTTTCCAGAATTAGTTCTTGGTCCTCAAATATTTGACTATATTTGTACTCGACATTTTTTTGTTTGTTTGTACTCGACATTTTGGATGGGAAAGTAATAAACTCCAGAAGAGCTGTCTATTACAGTGAAACTGAGTGGACGGCGTCATCAAAAGTCATCAGTAGACATGGTCTCAGTGATAGTTTTATGTATAATTGTACAAAGCAGTGTTGAGGAGAGGCCCATCTTGTGTCTCTCATTCTCCTTTGTACCTCTCCAATGCACTTTTATTCTAATTTGTGTTTGTCTCTGCTTCAAAGAGGCAGTATTGTATAATGGATAGAAAGCTAGTCTTGGAGCCAGGAAGGCTGGGAATTCAGGTCCCACTTCTGACTCAGACCGACTTGGTGACCTTGGGCAAGTCACTTGAGATAATAAGTTGCAGAGAAGGTTGCAGAAGTTGCAGAGCCTGCTTCGCTAGAGGGAGTTCCTCCCTTCGGAGTTCCCCTGCCAATGAAGTCACAGGTCTGATGTCTATTCCTAGCTCTCATTTTCTTTGTTGCTTAGGAGGTAAGTTCCTTGAGTGAAGACACTTGATTAACTTCTTTGTGTTTCTGGTATCAACTGTAGTTCCTTGCCTTTAACTTCAGCCATCCATTCCTTCACCTTTGTTGTTGTTATTCTCCTGATGCCTGTCACAGCTTCTCCATAACTTAGCAAATTGTATTTGAGAGATGTTTTGGCTAAAAAATTCTTTGCCCTTCTGCCAGCCTGGTTCAGATTTAGTTAGTTTAGTCCTTGGACAACAAATAACAGATATCAATTGGCTTGGACTTGAAACCTTTCCAGCTTGGTAGGCCCTTGATGAGCTTTTATCCCAGTGGCATAGCCTTTGAGATCTTAGTGTTACTTCCATGTCACATTCTGATTAGGACTTTAGTAGTTTTCATGTACATGGTAGGTGCTGCTTAAATATTTGAATTGTTAATTGAAGGTAGATATGAATCTTGTGCTTCTTGGTCTAGTCTTGAAGGGTTTCCTGAAGAAGTTAGAAATTTTGTAGATTAGCTGATGGAGGGTAGAGGACATGGAAGTAGTTTACGTGTCACTGTGGATAAAAGATCAGAAAAAGAGAAAGGAGAGTTCAAATAAGTTGATTGGGCTAGAGCAGGGCTTCTTCTTTCTTTTTTTTTGGCGGGGCAATGAGGGTTGAGTGACTTGCCCAGGGTCACACAACTAGTAAGTGTCAGGTGTCTGAGGCCAGATTTGAACTTAGGTCCTCCTGAATCCAGGGCCAGTGCTTTAACCACTGCACCACCCAGCTTCCCCCAGGGCTTCTTAAACTTTTTCCACTCATGACCCCTTTTTGCCACAGAAAATTTTACTTAATCCTGGGTGGAGAGGTGTAGGTATATAGGTACCAATATGACAGAGAAAATGGTATTAGTCTAAATGTATGCTTATAAAGCTTAAGTATACATAACCTCTTACTATTGCCAAATTTTTCTTGACCCCCACATTCACTTACAGGACCCCATATGGGGTTGAGACCCACAGTTTAAGAAGCTAGGGTCCAGAGTGGAGGATAGGAGATAGAGTTAAGGGAAGAAGGTCCAGGTTAGTAATAAACTCACAGTCATATCATAGGATATGTTGCCTAACCCATCATGGCAAGAGCCACTTAAGTTTCTGGTCTTCTACTGCCATAGGAAAGGTATTTTGAAAAGATGCAGTTATGTCTAAAATACAGCTTTGCCTTACTTCGGTTTGTATTAGATAAACCTTTCTCATTTTTGTGGGTTTGCCGCTAAACCATTGTTTACATCATGAATCTTTACCTGCAGGTGAACTGTGAGACAGATTTTGTTTCTAGAAATGTAAAGTTTCAACAACTGGTCCAGCAAGTGGCCCTTGGAACCATGTTGTACTGTCAGAGTCTGAGGGAGCAGCTCTCTACATACAACAAGGTGAGTTTGGGTTTATGGTCAACCAGCGTATACAGAGTGACCCAGACTCTGCATCTAAAATGACGAAAGAAAGGAATTACTAGATAGTCAGATTAGAAAAGACACAATTTTACTATGTTCTTAATGTAGTCCAGCTGACAAAACAATCATCCACACCACTTTTTTGTCCCTCAAACTGTCTCATGAGCAGAGACACAGGGAATAAAATATTATTTCTTTTTTTTATTTTATTGTTTTTAGTGAGGCAGTTGGGGTTAAGTGACTTGCCCAGGGTCACACAGCTAGTAAGTGTTAAGTGTCTGAGGTCGGATTTGAACTCAGGTACTCCTGACTCTAGGGCCAGTGATCTATCCACTGCGCCACCTAGCTGCCCCAATAAAATATTATTTCACGGAACCTGAAAACATTTATCTTGTGTAGAGAACGGTGGGATTTTATAAGACTACATAGCATGGGTAAAAGAATATGAACCAAGAGTCAGGTATGGCCCAACTCCATCTCTCTTGGCACCAGTTTACTTTTCTAAAATGATGGGATTGACCTAAATGATTTTTGAGGTACTTTTGAACTCTGAAATTACCTAGAATGCTCCCTAAGGGCATTGGTGATAGAATAGGATCTATGTAAAAATATATTATAAATGTATAATATTACTGATATGACAGAGAAAATGTTATGAGTCCAAATTTACACTTACAAAGCTTAAGTTGCTTTATTTAGAAGAGATTAGTGCTGTTCAGGTAAGCTTGGTATATTGGAAATTGATCTTTGCTTTCCTTTCTGTGTGTATTTCAGGGTTTTCTAGAGACAGCTGAGCTCTCTCGGCTTAGAGCTGGACCTAATAGAGAAGACTCTCTCAAGGACCAGTTGACATTATGTATTGGTGAGTGCTGGCAAGAGACCCTAGACTGAGGCTGAAAATAGAAATCAACAATCGGTTCCCCTTAGGCAGACTTTTGTGAAAAATCTTACAATCCTTTCTCAAAGCACCAAAATCATAGTAATGGAAGTAGTTTATAAGATATTCAGGCTTCTACTTATGTGAATCCATAGACTGTTAGCTGTCTAGTTGTATGGACGTCATATTTTCCAGGAAAGAATGAACAGTTAGGGGGTTGTGGGAATCTTTCCAGTGAACTTGCCCAATGTAGATTGCTGGGGTAGTGAGGGGAATTTTGATTTATTTTGCATTCCTCTTGTTGGGAATAAGGGTGTGGGGAAGATGGTTGTTGAATCCGGGAAACCAGCTGCTTATCAGAAGTTACTGACAATAACAGTTCTTTTTACCAGATCATCTCCTACTGTCTGCAAACTATTAGTGAGTCATAGATGAGAAACCAGGTTAGGTAGATGCATAGGGGGTTTTGTTAAGTAATTCTGGAAGAATTTGGGTGTTTTAGCCTTGTTTTTTTTTTTTTTTCCTGGGGAATTACTGTAACAACTAAGTAGATTCTTGACTTATTTTTAAAATTAGTTTTCCTTTCTGGACATCTCTTTTCTATACCTTCAAGATATAACTCGCTGGGGTGTTGTATTTATGTATATTGTGTTCTCTTGAATAAATCAGAGATAGTTATTCCCATCCCTTTGCTGGTCCATCCCCTTTGGTTCTTTTAGAGGGTAGTATTGATTTAAAAAAAAAAGGAAACTCCAGGTAATTTTTGCTCTTGTGAGCAGCTCTGGGAAAAAAATTTTCAGGGAGAATACATATTGAAACTATTCATTTTAAGTTTGGGATTTTTGCTGTGCCCTGCTATACCACTTTTGATATTCTCTCTATCTAAAGTATCATGCCCATTCATATTTCTTTCTTTTATTTTTTGGTGAGGCAATTGGGGTTAAGTGACTTGCCCAGGGTCACACAGCTAGTAAGTGTATTCATATTTCTTTTAAAAATTATTTTTAACATTGATTTTTGAACATTTAAAGTTCTAAATTCTTTCCCTCCAGCCCCTCCCCCACCCATTGAGGAGACAAGCAATGTGCTACCTAATATACATGTGAAGTCATGCAAAACATATTTCCATATTAGACATGTTGCAAAAAAAAAAAAAGGAAAGAAAAATAAAGTGGGGGAAAAACCATGTTATGCTGCATTCAGAGTTCATCAGTTATTTCTCTGGAGATAGATAGCATTTTTTTATCTTTAGTCCTTTGGGATTGTCTTAGATCATTGTATTGATCAGAGTAGCTGAGTCTTTCACAATTGATTGTTGTCAAAATATTGCTGTTACTGTGTACAATATTCTCCTAGCATTGCTTCCTTCACATTGTAACAGTTCCTATCAGTCTTGACAGGTTTTTTGTGGTATGTCCATTCAATTAATGTTGATTTAAGCCCCTACTCTGACAAGGCACTGACTATGCTAGAAAAACAAAGACAAAGAGGAAATTGTTCTTGCTCTCAAGGAGTTTATGTTTACATATAAGTAAACACAAAGTATGTAAACTTTATCTACAATTTAAAAAAAATTGTACATTAATGCGTTTTGTCATTTCAAAACCTTTCAGATCATTATCTATTCACTAGGCTATTCATTAGTTTTTTTTAGTTATTCAGAATTTGACATCCTTTTAATGATTTTTTTCCCCATTTACCTGGTTGTTGCAATTGTGTGTTTGTTCTCTTGGTTCTTCTTACTTTGCTCTGCATCTGTTCATTCAGATATTTCCATTATTCTCTGAATTCCTCATATTTATCATTTTTTACTGCACATCATTTCCCCATTACCCTCATATAGCCTAAATTTTTCAGCCATTCATAAATGATGTGTACCCTCTTGGTTTCCATGTCTTTGCTACTGCAACAAGTGCTGATGTGAATATTTGGGTATACGGTCATTTTATTCAACAATTATTAGACGTTTTTGTTGGGGTCTATATTTAGTATTGTATTCACTGTATCAGAGGATAAAGACACTTTATTTTTCTTGCAAAGTTTCAAATTGATATCCAGAATATTTAGATCACTTCATAATTCTACCAGTAATGGATCATTGTACCTGTATTATAGCCACAAGCTCCCCAACGTTTACTATTTCCCCTCTTTTGTTATTTTTGTCAATTTGTATACTATGAGGTAAAATCTTAGTTATTTTCATTTGCTTTTCTTTTACTATTAGTGATTTGCCACATATTTTCAAATGTTCATCTATAGTGTGTACTTCTTTTTTTTTTTTTTTTTTTTTGGTGAGGCAATTGGGGTTAAGTGACTTGCCCAGGGTCACACAGCTAGCAAGTGTGTACAGTGTCTGAGGCCGGATTTGAACTCAGGTTCTCCTGAATCCAGGGCCGGTGCTCTATCCACTGCGCCACCTAGCTGCCCCTATAGTGTGTACTTCTTATGTAAGCTGTTTCTATCTTTTGGCCACTTATTTTATTAGATAAGGCAGGAATCACCAAAGGATGGCTGTAGGCCAGATCAGCACTACCCCCTCCCCCATCCCCCCATAAGAACATTTTAAAATGTAATACAAATTTTAAAATACAATTATATTTTTCTTTAAAAAATGTAAAACCCATCCTTGGCTAGCTGGCTTAACAAAAATGGGGTGGGCCAGATTTGACCTGTGGGCTGGAGTTTGTCAGTGCCTGTATTAGGGAATTGCTCTTGGCATTATGCATTTGTGGCACTTCCCTATATATTTTGGTTATGAGATTTAGGTAATATTTTAATGCAAATATTTTTCCTACTCCATTGTTTCCCTTCTAATTTTCCATTAATTTTATTTTTTTCAGAAGCTTTTTATTTAATGTAGTCAGAATTGTCTATTGTCTTTTATGATAATCTATCTTTTTTTAAAATTAAGAATTCTTTCTTCCTCTAACCATAGTTTTGAAAGTATATTATCTCATTTTCTCTCTTTAAATGGTGTGACCATTAGAAATTATTTCAAGAGGGAAAGAGCACTAATTGGGGGGGGGGGCAAGGAAAGACCTATCAGTGGTGTTATTTGAACTGGGCTTTAAGATTCTTTGTTAAGAACTTGACACATTTCAACAAATATGAAGATATCCATGTAAAAAGAGGAACAGGAAAACTATGAAACTGACTCTTAATTACAGTTTTTTAAAGTATCTATTATATTTAACTTGGTAGTACACTGATTCACTTATCTTTTTTCCTACTGTTGTTCTGTGTATTTCGAAAATGATTAATTGATAATTTTTTTGCATCACTATCACTTCCCCCATTCCCCTTAATGCCTCCCTTTCCTCCATGAAATCTCCCTTATAACAAATGGTGTAGACAAGCAAGAAAAATGTCCACATTGGGCATATATGAAAATGTTATGTCTCCTTCAGCACCTCTGGTCCATCACCTTTCTGCTAAGAGGTGGAAAGCCAGCATCCTTAGTTTTCTAGAGTTGTTATTGGTGATTGCATTAACCAGGGTTCTTAGTGTTTCCAAACTGTGCTTTCCTTTATGGTATTATAATCATTATATAAATTATTCTTCTGTTCTGTTTATTTCACTGAGCATCAGTGCATACGAGTCTTTTTCAGGTTTTTCTAAATCTGCCCCTTTTGGCATTTCTCATGATGCACAATATTCCATTACATTCATATACTATAATTTGTTCAGGCATTCCCCAATTAACTGACTTCCACCTTGTTTCCAGATCTTTGCAACCACAAAAATGCATCTATAAATGTTTTTGTAGATATGGGTTCTTTGCCTCTGTCTGACCTCTTTGAAGTACATGTATAGTAGTGATAGCTCTGAGTCCAAAGTCATAGTTTGGTTCCATATTTCTTTCCAGAGTGGTATGACCAGTTCCAGTTCCACCAACACTGTTGTGTAGCTCTATTAACAATTGTCTTTCTTTTCGTGTCATTTTCATTAATCTGATGAAGGTGAAATGATTCCCCAGAGTTGCTTTAATCTGTATATATTTAAATATGGTTGTTGATTGCTTATACTTCTTGTTTTGAGAACTATTACTTTCTTTTGGCCGACTTTCCTATTATAGCTTATTATTATGTATTTGTATTAGTTGATTATGTTTTAGATATCATACCTTCATTAGAGGAATGTGTTGCAAAGATTTTGCCCCAGCTAGCAGCTTCCCTTCCAATCCTCACTGCATTGATTTTGTTTTAAATCTTTTCAGTTTTATGCCATAAAAGTTGCTCATTTTATCTCCTTTGATTGATCCTCTCTTCTTTGGTGAAAACTTTTCTCCTAGCAGTAGTTGTGAAAGGTGCCTGATCTCATACTCTCTTTTTCTTAATGATGTAACATTACACCAAAGGTGATTTCAAGAGGGAAAGAGCCCCATTGGTGTAGGGGAGGGTGGTAATTTCAGAAAAGGCTTTGCCTCAGGGGTGGTGTATGAGCCAGGCTTTGAAGAAGGCTAGGGCTTCTGGGAGACAGAAGTAAGGGGAGCACATTCCAGGCATGGTTGGCTATCTGTGCACAACATGCCGCGACCACTTGGAGCAGGTTAGGATTGTGATAGTTCTGCTTAAGTTTTGTTTTTCTGCAGGCAAACTGGGAGAAAACTTGACTCTTAAGCGAGCTGCGTGGGTGACTGTTCCACATGGATTCTACATTGGTTCCTATGTACATGGAGCAGTGCACAGTCCCTCTCTCAGTAACATGGTACTTGGGAAATATGGTGCACTAGTCATCTGTCAGACATCTGAAGAGAAATCGAACCTTGAAGACATTGGTCGACGACTTGGGCAGCATGTCGTGGGAATGGCTCCTTTGTCTGTAGGCTCGATGGAAGATGAGCCTGGTGGAGAAGAGGAAACAAAAATGCTTGCCCAGCCCTATTTGCTGGATCCTAGCATCACATTGGGACAGTATGTAAAGCCCCAGGGTGTGTCTGTGGTTGATTTTTTGCGGTTTGAATGTGGAGAAGATTTAGGGGCAGCAAAAACAGAATAGACTCCAGGGACATTCTGGACCTTAAAAATTATTAACTGAGCCACTCTACATCCTGAGCAGGGTTGGTTTGATCACTGTTTCAGGAATACATGTGAGCTATTTTTCTTTGGGGTTATGGTAAAACTGAAAAGGTAATTCAATGCAGCAGCTCTAAATAAAGATGCTTCCCTCCCTGTAGAATCTTGTCTTCTTCCTTGTTTGTAAAGCTGTGGGTTTAGCCTTTTATGTTGTGAATTTGACACATTATTTTGGTGACAGCCCCTAACTGATCCCATTAAAGAACAAGTAGTTTTATTATTGGGAACGTGGCAGTATGAAGCCTTTTGACTTAGATTTGGTTATCTCTTACATTCAATGAAATCTGGCCTGTGTATGTTTTAATTCTGCTTTTCCTCCTGTCCATTCCCATTCATTTCAGCTCCGGTAAATGGGCCCAAGGAAATTTAAATAGTAAATATCTTAGAGAAACTTTACCAGAAATATCCCAAGGACACTGTGTTGCTCTCTCTCTCTTTCTCTCCTGTGCCCCATTAAATCTGTTCACCCTAAGCGGAGGTAACTGTCTATTTATAGGCTGCCAGAGCCCTCTCCTCTATTTCCTCTCATAATTATTGTAATTCACCTCCATTAATATTAACTGTCCTTGTGCACAGCAATGTTCTAGGTGCTATGGATATAGAGACAAAAAAAAAAAAGAAACTATCTCTGTCTTAAGAGAGCTTTTGTGGGGCCTTTTTGGTGGGTAGGGGAGGTCGTATAGGGTATACTATGGGCCAGGCTGACCAGAGCTATGGTGAATACACACAAAATAGCATCAAAACCATACTAACAGCTAGGTCCTGGAAGAACCTGGGAAAGGCTTCTTGTAGTAGGTGGTACCCTGAGTCAAGCCTCGGCGGAATCTAGGGATTCTAAGTGGCAGAGGTGGGGATGGAATACATCCTAGTACTTTTTCTTCTCTACATATCAATTCAGAACAACTAAAAAGACTTCTGTGAACTACTGTGGAGTGAAGTAAGCAGAACAAGAGGACAATTTGTACAATGATTATAATATTGTAAAGGGAAACAACTTTGAAAATCTGTGAAAAGACAGAGATGGGAGATAGTGTGTCAAATGAGGAGAACAGCTAGCAGACCAGTTTAGTTTAATGGAATGTAGTGTTCCTGGAGTAGGACTATGAAATAAATTTGGAAAGGTGGGTGGGAGCCTGATGGGATCTTCAACAGCAGGCTGACTTTTTGTATTTTATCCTAGAGGTGATAGGAGATTTGAGTAGAGGTGTAATATGATTAGATAGGTGTTTTGGGAAAAGGAATTTGGCAGACATGTGGGAGGATAATTTTGCTATCTTTGTTTATAATTTGCATCAATCTCTAAGGTTACAGATATAGGTATTTATAGAAGTTAGGTCTTCAGAAACAAATGAAAATTAATTTGTGTTATATTTCTCACTCCTTTCCATCTGAAGCTGATTCAGAATACCAAGTTCGCTGGAAAATGTGGCTCATTTATAGCATCTTTCGAGGATAGTCTCCTTTGGCTCATGTGCATATGGACATTGGACTTGTTACTGAAATAAACACCAAATGGCTTCTTTCTTGCTTGAATCTTTTGGTGTGACCAAGACATTTGTTTCTTAGCGATTGGGCAAACTTCGTTCTATTACAATAGATACTTCTCCATTCTCATTCTCAGCCCCCAAACTTCCCAGTGCAAAAACATTCCACAGATGTGAACTATATTCTGTATTTGTTGTATGAGCAAATGAAAATGTTGATATCATTCTGTCATCTTACAGAGGGACCTTAATTTGAAAAGATGTCTGAGACCTACCAGGAGGTTTATGGAAATTGCTTACAGATTTCAGTGACTTGTGAATTGTCTTTTTTTTTTTGCATTACTGATCTTGATATCTAAACCCTATGTCTGAACATCAAAATTAAACAATTGCCCTCATAATATTTTTTTTTAATTTTTTTTTTTTTTAGTGAGGCAATTGGGGTTAAGTGACTTGCCCAGGATCACACAGCTAGTAAGTGTTAAGTGTCTGAGGCCGGATTTGAACCCAGGTACTCCTGACTCCAGGGCTGGTGCTCTATCCACTGCGCCACCTAGCTGCCCCATAATATTTTTTTTAGAATTGAAAAGTTTGATGTGTGAACTACATAATTTAATGTGGTTTTTGTTTTTCTGCTCTTGTTTCTCTAAATTCATGCAGATCATGGAAATTAGAATGGATAGTTATTATACATATTTAAACAGCTAAATAATGGCAAAGATATTCATTCTAGGTAACATGCTACCCTTTGCAAAACTCTTGCTTCTCTAAGTAGCCAAGTACATTGTGCTAGACAGATAAGTTATTTTCTCATAATTGGCACTATCTATTCTCTAGTAAAATAGGCATTTGCTTCCATTCTTTAAAAAAGCCCCTTTTCTTTCTTCAGGTTGAGCTGTTTCCAGCCAGGCAAAGAAGCAAATTTCTCTCTTGTGATGCCAAATACAGCAACAAAGTCTTCATCAGAGAGGTAATTCTAGGAGAGAGAAAACAGAACATTTCTGACCAGAGACTCTGGAAGATCAGTAACACGTTGGTGTGGAAGGAAAGGATTTTGTGAATAAAGGATCTCCTTTATAAGTGCTAGAGGGAGAAAGATGGCAATCTGTCCCCTTGAGCTTAGGGGGAAAAAAATCTAGACTTTTTTTTTTATCTCTTTGGTGTAAGTGGTTAGTAATCCTGAGTCAGATTTTTGGCCTGAAAAAGCAGGCATAGTGTCTAGTGTTGTCTCATTGTCTGAGCAAAACAGGGAGTCCTGTGCCAGGTAGACCATAAAATGGGTTATGAATGATATATGAGTCACAAACATTGGACAGAATGGAGAACTCAGTTCTAATACTTATGTATCCAGTTTAATTTGAATCCCCCAGCTCTTTTAAAGAGGTTGATTACAAGATTATATGCATTATGGGAATTCACGTTCAGAGGTTCTTCCCAGTTAAAGGTGTCCAATAGGAAGAACCAGACTATGGAGAGTAGGACTTTTTTTCTACCTAAAAGGAAATCCTATAGTCACTGACCTCCTTTTTGGCAGGGTCTACATCCATAGGCAGCTCATGTTGCTGATTTTTCAGCAACACTTCTATAGGGTAGTATTTTTGTTCGCTGCCACCAGCATTCAGGAAGAGGGAAGCACCATTCATGTCCTAGAAAGAGAGATTTGCATGTGTTTATAGTAAATAATTGTCCAGAGCAGTCAACTTCTCAGTTGCTCTAACAACCATGCTCTCTTGTTAACTCCTTACTTGGAAGATCACATTGTTTGCTAAGAGTTTTTCAGGAGGGCAGGGATTTAAAATCTCTGAATACTGGTATTACTTCATTTGCTGTGGCACTTTCACTCATGTACTTCATGAGCACTACTCAGAGCATGCTATGTGTAACTGTTACAGTATACTTTTCATGGTCAGGAGATTATGCCTGAAGGCCATTGCCTCAGTGGCAGTGTTTGTCCATGCTTGTTGTGAAGCAGAGTGCTACACAGTTTGAATAATTTTCAAATAGTGTCTGGTAACATGAATTTGAAAACTGGAGAGGGTAAAAGAGAGTGGGGAAGACTATTTGCTTCTGAAAATACATAACCTGACAGTTAAAATATTAGTGGCAAATCATTCCACCTGGCTGGATCTCTTTCCTCCCTTTTTTTTTTTTTTTAAGTGAGGCAATTGGGGTTAAGTGACTTGCCCAGGGTCACACAGCTAGTAAGTGTTAAGTGTCTGAGGGCATATTTGAACTCAGGTACTCCTGACTCCAGGGCCGGTGTTCTATCTACTGCGCCACCTAGCTGCCCCTCTTTCCTCCTTTTAAAGGGATATAAGTAACTTAGGGTGTTAGTTGGATTATAGGTAGGGGACCCAGTGGATAGAACACTAGACCTGGAGTCAAGAAGGCCTGAGTTCATATCTAGCCTCAACACTTACTAGCTGTTACCCTGGGCAAGTCACTTAGCCTTGTCAGCCTCAGTTTCCTCTGCAAAAAAGGAATAATAGTAGCATGTGTCTCCCAGGGTTGTTGTGAAGGTAAAATATTTGCAGAAGCCTCTTGTAAACCTTAAAGTGCTATGTAATTGCTGGTTATTAACGGAAAAAAAAACTAACAAAAATGCTTTTTCTTTTAGAAATGGGCTGGCCTCGACTGGCTTTGATATTTTCCCTTTATGATATCTTTGAGAAGTAGAACTCACCGCAGTGATTCTCATAATTGCAGCAGTGTCTCCCAGCTCTTCCTTTAACTGTTCATATGATTTGCCTTCCTGTGGGAATATAGAAAAACACAGGGTGAGGAATTGTAAGGAATGGTCGTTTGTCACCCAGAACACATTCTTTCAAAGATAGCACGTGGGTCAGAGGAGGAGAATCCTTATTTTCATCTACTTGCAGGGACAGATTTTGCATAACTTGATTTCCATTTCGTTAGTATAAAAATATCATTGATCATACAGAAATTAGTTGTTTTGTAAGTAACTTATATACATATACAGAGCCTGTTCCGGCGGCATACTGGTTATTATGGTGGATAAGGAGTGGGATATAAGCCGATTGCTATATCCTCCCAATAGACACCCGGTAGCTCTCTTGTTCATTTGCTCCTTTGGCCCTTACACTCCAGATATGAGGGTCCCAGGCCAAGAACCAGCCTGTAAAGATGGGTGGCTCAAACCCCTGCTTGATGATCAGGATAGGTGTGTCAGTCTCCCGGCCACTGGGGTGAGTGTGTAGATACTCCTGGGCTGAAGTGAGGGCTCCCTCTTTTTCTGTGGCATTAGCTTCAGCACCAATCCATAAGAATACCTGTTGTGTTAAAGAGTTAATATTTTATGTTTTAGATGGTGGCATATATGGTGACTTGCCTTGAAATCAGGATGACCTGCTTCTGACATTTTGACCAGTGACCCTAGAAAAATCACTGAACCTCTTGGTATCTCAGGTAACTTTCTAAGACTAAGTTACAGACAGTTGCCTATTTGTATTACTGGAGGAAATCTCCACATAAGAGTTCCCTTCATAAATGGAATTCACAGGTCTGGACCAATATATATTAAAATTATATAATATAATATAGATTGATAACTGGATGGTCTCTTAGAGGTCATGAAGTCCAGAACCCTCATTTTACACATAAGGCAGTTAACTTGGATCCTCTTTTGCCAAATCCATAACTCTTTCCATTGTCTTATACTACCTCTTAAATCTATATATTACATAGGCCTCCTTCTGGGAGTTCGTATCCTCAGGAAGCCTTTCCTAGTGTGAATTTCCAGGCATCTTACTACTTCTCTCTCTCACCTTAGAAAAATACAAAAAGGGCAGCTTATCCCACTGACTATGACAATTGATCCATTGTCCTCGAATGTGGTTCATTCCTGACTTTTGGGCAAACTAGCTAAAGTGCATGAATCTTTGTCATCTGTTCTGGTTCCTATAGATGGTGCTTACCTGGTCCCAGGTATCCAGGAGCATGACATCACTTGGGTTCAGATCATCCTGTGTGAAATCTGTGATCTCAGTAACAATGAAACGACCAGTCTTATTGGAACACTCAAAGAGACGGGGTTGGACATCAAGGATTTCCTGCTGGAGTCTGCAAGGTACAGTCTCTTATGTGAAAACATACTTACTTGAAAACTAATTTTAGAGCCGTATGGGACTTAAAATTTCATATAATCTTAATATGGTAAGGTGTTTGTTAGTCCTGCATGTTTAGTATAGGAGTCACATTCACCTTTTGTCATTGGCATAAGGGACTTTCCCTCCTAGTGAGTCCCAAAATGCTGCTGGCTCCTGACCTTCAGCCACGGTGTCCTCAGTGCCATCACAAAGCATTCCAGCTAATTCCTTTGCCATTTCCCGCTCATCACCACTGGAACCCTGGGGTTAGAATGAAAATAGGAAAGCCTTAGCCTCCCATGGGCTGCCTGTAGAACAAGAAACTTTTGGGACTTCACATAAAGTCAGTATCAAGCCACAACCACCAGTAATTATGAACGTGATTATTTTTATTTGTAGTGCTTTGATCGAGGGAGAAGTGAATATGGAGGCTGTCCTGTTTGTTCTAGTTAGGGAAAGGCAGGAATACAGACAGTTCTTGTTTTGCATAAATTCAAATTACTGAAATGATACTTTATTCTGAAAGAAATACACATTCTAAAAAACAACCTATGTTAACTTACGGAATTCAGTAGTGTGCTCTCTCTGCTCCAGTCACTCAGCTTGGTACTCTTTGGCCTTTCCACCACTGCCCACCACTGCCCCCCCCCCCCCAATAAAAACTCTGTCCAAGTAAAAAACAGATGCTCAGAGAGACCACCAACTGTGTCTGTGGCAGGACTGTGGGCTTGACTTGAGACCTTTGCCCTGCTCTGCCCACCTGTGTGTGTGTCTGGCCCCCCCATGTCTGTCTTCCATCTGTCTTTGTGGGGGTACCGCATGTCTGTCCCTGGCTGCTACATGCTCCTTTTGCTCTCCATTCTCTGGCCCTGGCCTCCCATGTAACCTTGAATCATGTGCTGGCCCATTCCCTCTATGGGTGCACAGCCCCGTTCCTGTCTCTCTCCCTTCTCCACATACTCCAGCAAATTTACACTACATTAAAAATAGCTTTATGTAGAGGTCTGTGGAATGGTCCACTTATGTAAAGCAAGAATTATCTGTAATAGCAAGATCCTTTCATTTACAGAATAGAGTGGCATGTGCTGTTTTCTTCAGTTTGGTTTTAGTAGCCATTATCATAGTTCTATTTTAAAGTCATTTTTTAATGCTTTTGAAAAATGAGCATGCGAATTTGAATTGGGGAATGGAGACGATTAGTTTACAATTTTAGCTGTAGAGTACAAATAATTACTAAACTGTCACTGTAACTGAGATGGCAAGTTCTTCAAGTCCAGCTTGCATCCTAATAAGGATCACAGAATAGAGTTTGGTCTGCCCTGGTGTTTCCTTTGGCCTTATGGTGTGAGGTTCTGGTGAAAATTAATTATATGAAATGTTTATGTTTTGTTTTAGGATCCCCTGGGGAAGATGTCTCTTTACTCATTTTCCATCCTTTCCTTGAGTTCCTTTGACTTCGCTGTTGGGAAGGGGAAAAGAGAAAGAATGCCATACTGTTTTACCTTTCCATACCAGAGGTAGTGCTCATTTTGTGTTCGCAGCAGAAAGACATCATTGGAATTCAGGGAAGAGGCAAATGCTGGTACCTCCACAGCTTTGGTGTTGGATTTGTCATTACCTTGGATCTGGAAGAGTCTCACAGGAGGGTCAGGCTCAGCACTTGCCTTCCTAGATGTTCCACCCTATGGAGAAAAAAAAACACTTTGAGCCTGTCAGTTCACAGTATACCTCTAGGTATGCAACAGAGAAAAAAATAGCTCGCATTAAGAGGAACATAGGAAACCAACTGCATATCAGAGAGACAGCCATGGATTTAGAATACCTAAAGTTCATTGACTAGAACTATTGAGTTCCTTAATCATTAAGTTTTTATTGAACACCTGTCATGTGTCTAGCTCTTTGAGGTACTCTTGGGGATACAAAATAATAATTTTATGTGTATGTGTGTTGTTATATGATTTCCATTCAATACTTTCTGAGGTATCATAAATATTCCCAATTTTATAAAAGGAAAATGAAGCTTAGAGAGCTTAACTGATTTCTGTGGGGTTACACAGCTTAAAAATTTCAGGATTGGGAGTCAAATTCATGTATCTCACCATCCTAAAGCCAATACTCTTTTCTGCTGTGCTGCCTGTTTAAATATATTCAGGGGCAGCTAGATGGTGCAGTGGATAGAGCACCGGCCCTGGATTCAGGAGTACCTCAGTTTAAATCCGGCCTCAGACACTTAACACTTAGCTGTGTGACCCTGGGCAAGTCACTTAACCCCAATTGCCTTACTAAATAAATAAATAAATATATTCAGAAAGAGTTCTAGGAAAATGGTAGAATGAAAGGTTGCTCTATCAGATAGAAAAGTGACAAATACACCAAATTAAATAAAAGAACAACCAAAAAAGAGAAGAAAGGGGAAACATCATCTTAGGACAAATCTCACCAAAAGGAGTAAAGAATAAACACCAGTACAATGAAAATGTATTATGAAATAAAAGTATGGCTAAATCTCCAAAAAGAAAGAATGTGACCGTAACAGTAATATCCACACCTTTAGAAGAGGGAGTAGACATCTAACAGAAACCTTCAGAAAGGTCTAGAATCATAATGAGATATAAGGAAAGAACTGGCATTTATAAAATTAGACCATTGGAGAGAGAATTTAAGTTATGAACACAAGAACTGAACATAGAAAAGATCATTGAGAATTTCAGTGAGGCAGAGGATTTCCAATGAGCAGAGTGGATCCAAAAAACCCCCCCAAAACATGCAGTAATGGAGAAAAAAAACCCAGCAAAATTTAGAAATAGCAAAATTGGCAGAAGATTTCAGAGCTCTATAAATCAAAATAATAAATCTAGAAGACAGAATTTGGTGAGGTAGTCTGAGAATTACTGGTCACTATGAAGAAACATTCTGAATACCATATTGAAGGAAATAATTAAAGAACATTGCTTGGAACATTTGATTGAAATCAAAAGGCAGAGTGTAAATTGATAGAATCCACAGATCACTTATAGGGAGGAACCCCAAGTTTAACTCACCTAGAAATGTAGTTGCCAAGTTCTAGAGCTTCAGTGTCAAAGAGAATCTTGCAAATTGCCTGGAGGAAGCAGTTCACATATCAAAAAGCACTGATTTGAGTTGTGCAAAACCACTCATTGACAGTGAGAAATCGAAGAAGAGGCTGGAACTGAATATGCTGAAAAAAAGGAAATTGGCCTCCAAACCCTAGATTCCCTGTACTAAAAAATTGAGGCTATGCTAGCATTGGAAAAGACTGCTTCAGTGAAGTCTGAAAATGTATTTCCTGGTGAGAGCTTAAAGTAGATAGGGCCTTTGACATATCATTTGAGTAAGCAGCTGAAGTTTTAATAGGATGATTTAGTGTTGAATACAAGTAATCAGTAAAGAATGAGAATCTTTACCGGCTGTAAGGAGGTGGCTTCTAAGTCACACTTAGTATAAGGGTCACTGAAAATAATGGCTGGGGAAAGAATCTTTTGAAGTGGGGATGGACAGAACAAGATTATTTAAAGGACAAAAGGGAAGGTAGAGAAATTATATTTTTTAAAACTGGATACAATTAGAGAAGATTAAATAGAAGTAGGAAGTAGAAGAGAGAGTAATTCTTAACATACCTGGGAAAGGATTTTTTTTTTAATTAGAGAATAATTTTCATATAATAGTTCTTGCTTTACATAAATTTACATTATGCAAATTTGACTTTACATAAAGAATTCAGAAAGAAATGCACATTCCAAAAAACCCCCCCACCTATGTTAACTTTATGGTACAGTACTGTGTTCCTTGAACTCTGTGCCACCTCCCTCCCTCTGTGAGCATATATATGCATATATATATATATATATATATATAGTCAGTCCCCTTTCTGCCTGCCTTCCTCCTCTATGTCTGTGAGCAAATTCACATTGTATAAAAATTGCTTTACATAAAGGTCTGTGGAATGGTTCACTTAAGTAAAACAAGAACTGTCTGTAGAATAATATAGAATTATTACTAAGGCTTAGATAAGCTTTACTATGTTTAGTTGCAACTTGGTGGGGGAGTGGTAACAGTGGATGAGTAAGGAGAGGAGACTTGATTATTAAACAAAACAGGTAGTATGGCACTATGTATCCATTAAAAAAAAAATTGGGGTGGAAAATAATACCAAAGGATCTAATTGAAGGAAAAATGATCTTAACAACAGTACCCTTAAATGTTAATGGGCTGAATAGACCAATAAAAAGGAAACTAGGGAGCAGCTAGGTGGCGCAGTGGATAGAGCACCAGTCTTGGATTCAGAAGGACCCGAGTTCAAATCCTGCCTCAGACACTTGACAGCTGTGTGACCCTGGGCAAGTCACTTAACCCCAATTGCCTTACCAAAAACAAAAAAAAACAGTTGCTGACTAGATTAGAAAATAAAATTGATAACTTGATGCTTACAATAAAAACATTTAAAATCTAGAGATTTATGTAGACTCAAAGCAAAGGATTAGAATAAAATCTGTTATTCTTTAGATGAATTTTTAAAAAGCACCATTTGCAGTTATGATTTTGGATAAGTAATATAAAACATACAATTTAGAGACCCAGAAATTAAGCTAAACGATTAAAAGCATTCTAGATAATGAAAAAATGTCAACATTAACTATATGCACTGAATATAGCAACTGGATTCTTAAAGCAAAAGCTAACAAATAATAAAATATCTAAAAATAAGATACTAATTTTAGAAAGCAGTAATTTTCTCTGAAAGAGCTTGAACAATTCAACAGAGAAAAGAAATCGTACGGTTGGACAAAATGTCAGGAAAACTAGATTTGTTAAACATATATGTGTATGTATATATATAAACATACATTCATAAATACACCTATAAGAGTTTTGAATGGAATTCAATTCACATTTCTTGGGTTCCTATAGTTTTTTTTTTCCTTTGGTTCCTATAGTATTTACACAAAAATTAGTCCTATCCTAGGGCACAAAGAACTTACAAATGCAGACAAAGGGCCAGAATATTATATACATTGGTTACAGAGCCTTACAAAAGAACTAAAATATGCATATCAAAATGGTATCCTAAATAATGAGTGGGTCAAAGATCAAATCATAGGAACAATAAAAATATTCATATGTTAAATAGAGGAGTTTCTTTTTGGTCCTTGAAGTAATAGGAAGCCACCAGAGTATGGTGGGTGCTTGGAGGTTTGACAATCAGAAAATCACTTTGGTAGTTGTGTATGGGATAAATTAGAGTGAGGAAGACTTGAGGCTGGGAACCTAATTAGAGCTGCTTTTTGCAGTAGTCCAGGAAAGATTTTGAAAATTACATCTTGAATTTATAATATTTTTTAAAAATAAAAGTAAGCTATACACAAAAGAGATCGACAGTTTCATACATCAGTCTCATTTTCTGTTATGTATGTGGAAATACTAATTTTATTTGGTGTGTTAAGTTCAGAATAAAAATTTTTAAATAATCCAGGCAAGAGGAAATGAGAGCCAAAATTAAGGTGATGAGTAAGTAGAGAGGACAGGGTTCTATGAAAGAGATATTCTGGACATAGGACAAGATTTGACAACCACTGAATATCAAATTACCAAGGGGATACTTTCAGAAACAGACAAAATAATAAGATATATATGGAAGAATAAAAGGTCAAACTATCTGGTAACAAATAAAATCAAGTTAATTAGTGGGATAGTTTAGATAAGCAAGTCAGAAATTAGTGCAGTAATATAGTCTTTATAAACTGATGAACACAATATGGGGAAAATAACTTCAGCAAGGATTGCTGGGAAAGCTGGATAGCAATTTGATAAGAAATAGGTTTAGACTAGAATCCTACAATAGACACAACTGTAAGTTCCAAATGGATATGTGAGCTATATATTTGAAAATCCATTAAAAAAAGAATGGATTGGGGGAAGGTAGATGGCACAGTGGATAAAGCACCGGCCCTGGATTCAGGAGGATCTGAGTTCAAATCCAGCCTCAGACACGACAGATACTAGCTGTGTGACCCTGGGCAAGTCACTTAACCTTCATTGTCCCACCCCCCAAAAAAATAAAAATGGAAAGTTAGATTGTTCGCAACTATGGATAAAGGATGACATCACATGATTTTGTAAAGGACAAAATAGACTACTTTGGCGATGTAAACAAAAGCTTTTACACCAATAAAAGAATAAGATTTTTTTTTTTACTCAACCAGTGATTTCCTTGTTGAAAGGAATTCTGGGTGACAAAAATCCCTCTGGGGGACAAAAGCCCCTTACAACTGAGGCACACAGTATGTACTGGAGATAGGATTTCAACCCAGGTCTTTCTAACTAACCACTGTGTTGTCACAACTCAAAAGAAAAAATGCAGACTGGGAACAAGTCTTAGCACAAGACATCTTTTAGAAAAGTCATATCTAAAACCTATTGGTAATCTGTAAGATTGAACCATTCCCCCAAAAGATCAAGAAATATGGACAGAATTTTTGTTTTGCGGGGCAGTGAGGGTTAAGTGACTTGCCCAGGGTCACACAGCTAACATAAGCATCAAGTGTGAGGGTGGATTTGAACTGAGGTTCTCCTGAATCCAGGGTCAGTGCTTTATCCACTGTGCCATCTAGCTGCCCCAACAGAATTTTTAAAAGAAGAAACTATCACCACCCATTTAAAAAAGTGCTCAAAAACATTAATAATAAGAAATCTATAACAATTATTCATATCGGCAAAGGTGAAATAATTCAATGTTGGAAATGCAGGAAAAGTGATCCCACTATTGTTTGTACCCATAGGAAAGTAACTGACAATGAGGAAAAAACCTATATATATGAAAATATATCAGCATTATTAGTAATAGCAAAATGTTGTAAACAGATGTGTGGACCCTAACGCTTGGGAAGTGGCTAAAAAAGCATATGAATTTCATAGAATATTACTGTGCCATAAAGAATAACTGATAAGTTAAACAAATGTGAGAAGACTACTATAGAGTGATGGCAAAATGGTCAGTCACATACCAAAAAACCCCCAAACCATACAAAATACAGCAATGTAAATGAAGACAACTTTAAATGGCAAGAAAACTCAGATGAAAAAATGCACAATACAGTATCATCAACATTATGTGTTAATCAACTGACAAACTTGATTCTTTTCAGCAATACAATGGTACAAGATAGTTCCAATGGACTCATCATGAAAAATACTCTCCAAATCCAGAAAAAAAAAAAAAGAACTGTGGAATATGGATGCACATATTCCTCACCTTTCTTTTGTTTTTGGTGCTGTTTTTCTTTTTTGAAGTTTTTCCTTTTTGCTCTGATTCTTCTTTCACAGCATGACTAATGCAGAAATATGTTTAATGTACATATATGACCTATATCAGATTACTTGCTGTCTTAGGGAGGGGGGAGGGAGGGAAAATATTTGGAACTAGAAATTTTATAAAAACAAATGTTGAAAACTATCTTTATATGTAACTAGAAAATAATAAAATACTTTTATAAAAAATTGCACAATAATGGTATTAATGTAGCACCTTCATTTCTTTTAACAAGGAAACCTGCAGTGTAAGGTTGCACATACTCTTAGCTATGATCAATTTTATGGAGTTTTACTTATCTTTTTTTTGGTGCAGGGCAATGAGGATTAAGTGACTTGCCCAGGGTCACACAGCTGGTAAGTGTCAAGTGTCTGAGGTCAAATTTGAACTCAGGTCCTCCTTCAGGCTGTGATAGGAGGGGGTCCATGAAGACCTTGCAAGAACCTGACAGCTCCTTAGTAATATTCCTAGGGGCAGCTAGGTGGCGCAGTGGATAGAGCACCGGTCCTGGAGTCAGGAGTACCCGAGTTCAAATCCAGCCTCAGACACCTGACACTTACTAGTGTGACCCTGGGCAAGTCACTTAACCCCAATTGCCTCACTAAAAAACAAAAAAAAGTAATATTCCCTTTCCTGCCCAACCCAGTCCTAGTTTGAATGTGTGCACGCTAGTGATGTTGTGCCAGGGATTGGCAGCCTGCCACTGTTTGGAGATGCTGATGGCTTTCCCAGCTTGGGCAAGGGAGGAACATAGTTCTTAGTGTTCTTCCCTGGTGGCTGCTGCTTCCTCTTCTCTGTTTCCTTGGTTGTATCCAGTCAAACCTCATGGCCTTCCATGAAATGCATCAAGTCAAAGGAACTATTGTTTTCAGCATTGACTGACTGTTCTATCCACTGACCTATCGGCCCTCAAAACAGACTCCAGCAGTTGGTACCATGAGTGAGGTTTCTTCTCATCAGATCAAGTGTTGGCCCTTTGCCAAGTAGGGTCAATGGACTCGGTCTCTCCTTTCTCTATCATTAGACATGTCTTTTTTTCTCTCTCTCTCTCTCCCCTCTTCCTCCACTTCTTTTTATGTTCCTTTTCCCTTCCTCTACTCCCCTTCCTGTACTTGAGAGACCTTTGTCTCATCTCCAGTCTTTTTCACACCAATAACAATCAGAGCTAACATTTATATGGTGCTTACCATGCTTTACACTTAGCTCATTTGATCCACCTAGAAGTACTTTCCAGCGCTGAGGCCCAGCTGATTGGCGTGTTCTTCCCAGAACCTCCCATTTTAGGAGTCATTTCAGACTCTTCGTGACCCCCCCCCTGAGGTGGAGTGGTTTGCCATTTTCTTCTCTAGCTCATTTTACCCGAGGAATTTGGTAGGCAGGAGGGAAAGTATTCCAAGAGGTGAGTATAAGCCCAGAACATGACGGAGGGTGGGTGGAGGGGGAGTGAGGATGTGAGAGGAGACCAGTCTGAGGATCGGGAACTGTATGTGGGCAACGGTGTGAAACAAGTTTGGAAAAATAGGATGGGCCTGATTGGGTTGGGTCTCCAAAGCCACGCAGAGGAGTTGAATTTTGAAGCTGTTGTAGGCTCCTCAGTAACGCAGTGATGTGAGGTGGGTGAGTGCCAGCACGTTAGGAAGATTTATCTGGTGAGGGTGTGCAAAGTGGACTGACAAGCCTGTTTCTTCTTTCCATGGTGTCCAGTGACTAATAATTCTTACATCTCATTCATAGAAATTCTAGTTTCAGTTTGAGCATACCAACTCAGGGTAATTTTTCTTAGGGAGAGGAGGGGAAAAGGAGACCTCACCTCAAAAATGACGAGCTTTCCTTTGAAGATGGCCATAAAGTGGCGTGGTTCTTTCCCCATGCTGACCAACACCTGCACTGGAGTGCCCCCGAACTGTCTGTCTAGCTCCACAGCTTGGTAAGCTGAAGCTGCCAGCTCATCCTTGGAAGCATGTCGACCCTACCCCAGAGAGAAGAGAGATGTCTGCTGCTTGTCCAGATCAGAAGACAGCAGGTGGCACGCCTGCATTCTAGACTGTCTTTTAGACTCACCTGCCAGATGTACAGGATGTAACGGGGCTTGTTGTTCACTTCATATGTATAGAGAACCAGGTAGCAGTCTCCCCCATAGAAGAAGCCATACCACTGACGCTCAACTGGGACGAGTTCCAGATTTTCAATTCTCCAGACCTAGACAAAGGAGTGAGATGGACAAGTCACACAGCAATTGCGTTGTTAGATATGGAGCCAGCTGGGTAAATTAGTGCAGCCTGAAGGAAATTAGGTCACAGTGAAAAGAGATCCAGGCAGAGGGGCAGTTGTGAACACAATGACCATTCAAAATACATCCAGCATCCTCTCTTAGATAGGTGTTTTGGACCATCAGGTGCATCAGATCACAGCGTTAGAGCTTTTACCAGCTGGTAGATTATTTGGATCATTTTGCAAGAGAGAATGCTGACAACACATTTGGGTGGCCTACCTCTCATTACCCTGAGGAATTGTGGGAGGGAACCCCTACCTTGTAGACTTTGCTGTTTCTTGAAAGTTACACCTAAGATACCAGAGTTGAAAATAGGGAATTGATGTGGGCAAGTGGGAGGACTAGAAGTACAACCCACACTCCACTTTTAAATGTACTGGTGAGTACACATGCTCCCTTCCTTCAGTTTTGAGTTGCTTGTCTTACCTCAGCCTTTCCATTCCCATCATCAACCATCCTTTCTTGGGCCGCTACATCAGGCTTTGTGTGAAGCAGAGTCACGTTAAACTTATCCTGAATGATGTTGGCTGTAGAAAAGATTTGAGGAAAAGTGAAATAAGTGAGACACTCAATTATGAACACAGTGCTGCCCTTGGCAAGTACCTGTCACTGCTAAGACTTGGGGAGGTAATCTCACCAATTTTATTCATGCTGAAGGCTTTTCCTAAGCCTAAGGTCTGGTCCTTCACTATCCACTTCTGGAACAACTGCTTGAACATAGCAGACTCAGCTCCATCATTGATAGTCTCCACATTTGTGCTGCTTGGATAACCCTTCATCTTAATGAAGCCCTATAGCCCCAAGAAAAATAGATTTGTCATTACTGGATTTGTTGGCTTGCTTGGTGACTCACCCCTTTGGTTCCAGCTGCTAAGACAGCTCTCTTCCCGAAGTTAGACTCATGCTGACTCACTTTTTTTAAAAATAAAATTTTATTGATACCTTTAGTTTTAACATAGGCTAAATTTCCCCCTATATGGTTCCTCTTCCCTCTCCCTAGCCATCCTTTTTAAAATAATTTTGCTGATTCACTTCTAACTGGAGACTGAATTGCCTACCCTCAGGATGTATTCAGAGAACATTTTGGCATCTTTCCATTACACTGTCACAATATTTTTTTGTGCTTATGGTGAGCAAACTCCTTTACCCCATGTCTCATCAGCATTTATGTAATTTACTGACTTTGTACTCTGTCAGTTTGCGCATTTATTACTTTGTGTTTCTCAAAAGGTGCATTTATTTGTGTCATTTCTCCTCAAAGCATAATGTCCTTGGGGTCTCGGACAATATCCTTGATAATTTTCTCTCTCTCTCCCTTTGTCCTGACGTTCATCCCATAGTGCATAGGATGATTCTCTACACACAGTTGGCAATATCATTTACTCACTCTCATTTCCCTATTAGAATGTAAGCTTTTTGAGGGCAAGACCTTTTTTTATTTTGGTTTGGTATCTCCAGCACCTAGCATAGTGCCTGGTACATAGTAGGAGCTTAATTAAAATGCTTGTTGATTGATTGATAGGATTGTAATATCATTGATCTAAAGCTGGAAGGGACCTGAGAGGTCATGCAGTCCAAGCTTATCATTTTTACAGATAAAGAAGCAGGTCCAGATAGGTTGACTTGCTTAGGGTTACAAGTTAAGTGTCTGAGGAACCCAATATGTCTGACTGCAGATCCAGCCTTTGCTCCACTACACAAAATCATCTGGCCATTTTGTACATTAATTGCACCTACCAGAGCTTTGGACATAGCAGTCTGCTTCTCAATCTTGGTGGCTCCCCTTCCTTTCCAGACATATATCTTGCTTCTGCCATGGTCCAGGATGTAGCAATCCTGAAACATTTAGATAGGTAAATGACATCACCACTAGTTGATACAGTAAGGGAGCCTTACTCTTAGGCTATTGCAACCTGAATCTACCCGTGCTATACTTACATCATGATTCAGTAAATCTTGGACTAAGGGCCTTGTGGACACTTCTGTGACTGTCAGCTGCCCACCCGAGTCAGAGACACTAGAGAAGGGGGAAACATGGGTTGAGTTGGGTTATCTTTCCTCAGAAGAATCTCAGTGCCAGCATGTTGCTTTTCTGTCTTTCCTTTGGTGGACAATTTCTTTGTAGGATTTGGGTCATTGCTCCCAGCGATATGGAAGTGTGTGTTTTGTGGAAGGCTAACTTTTTTTGAATGTTCCCTTTATTCTGAGGATTCTACACTTTTCTCCCCCAGATCTCGTCCCTTCCAGAGCTCCAGGGACATGGTGCTGTAGTAGAGATGCTATCACCTTTCCAACTCAATGAGCAGGAAGCACAGTATGCTAGAGCACAAACATAAGAGGTAAGATGCTTGGGTGGAGGGACTTTGGTACTTACGTTTATTATAGATAGTAGGATTGAAGAGGGAGCAGAAGAAAGCTATCTATCTCAGAACCCAATATGGAGATAATCCAAGGTGTCTAGATTCATGAGGGGACCCCTCAGTCTCCAGTAAGAAGTAGGGAATAGCCACTTACTGATACAATGTGATGTTTGATTTCTGCTCTTGATCTAAGAGCTCATCAGAGGTTGCAGGCTTGATCCGGGAGCGTTCACCTAATGTGTCCTGAAGCACCTTAAGCAGGTTTGAACTGGCTGCCTCATTGTCTCCCTCAATGACACCGATCTCAGCACGACCCCCACGCTCTCGGTCTCGAATATCCTTTGCTAGGAGCATTGCCTGCCATAAGGGAGTCCAGGGAGAAATTCAGTGTGCCTTCCTCCCTACCAGTCTCTTGAGGACTGGTGAAGAAGCAAGCTTCTGATCCAGGAGATAGGAATGTTTAATATCTTTTGTGTGTGTGTGTGTGTGTGTGAGGCAATTGGAGTTAAGGGACTTGCCCAGGGTCACACAGCTAGTAAGTGTCAAGTGTCTGAAGCTGGATTTGAACTCAGGTCCTCCTGAATCCAGGGCCAGTGCTCTACCCACTGCGCCACCTAGCTGCCCCTGGAATGTTTAGTATCTTAAAGGTCTTGGGAATGACTCATTAATTCCTTGGGCCAGAAGGAATGTCCTTCCATTAACTCATCTTCTCAAAAAAAATGTACCCTCCAAATTAACCTCTTTCTGTTGTGAGTACCATCATCTTCCTAGTGACTCAAATGTGAAATCTTAGTCATTTGTGACTTTTCCTTTTGTATCCAGTCAATTTGGGGTTGTGTTTGTTTGTTTGTTTGTTTGTTTGTTTTTTGGTCACTTCTGCCTTCATAAAATCTACCTTCTTCTCTCCTTTCACACATTCACCACCCTAATTCAGGTACTCATCACCTCTTTCCTGGACTACTGTGACAACTTCCTAATTAGGCTTTCTGCTTCCAGTATCCTCTCTAATCCACCCTCCATAGAATGGTTAAGTTAATCTTCCCAGGTCTGACCATGTTATTTCCCTGCTCAAAGCCTTCACTGCCTTCCTTGTGTCCCTAGCATAAAATACAAATCCACAATCTGGTTCCCACCTACCTTTTCAGCCATGTTACACATTACTCCTTCATGAACTTTACATGTCAGCCAGACTGGACTATTAGCTATCCACGGAACCTGACATTCCACCTCTCACCTGTATCCTTTTCACAGAGAAAAGCCACATGCCTAGAATGAACTCACTCCTCATCTCTGTCTCCACTCATATACTACCTCCTCAGTGGAAACCTCTCCCATTCCTCCCAATTCACAGTGCCCTATCTATAGCTCAGTTTTCTTTGCATACATTTTTTTTTTTTTTTGGCGGGGCAGTGAGGGTTAAGTGACTTGCCCAGGGCTACACAACTAGTAAATGTCAAGTGTCTGAGGTTGGATTTGAACTAGGTCCTCCTGAATCCAGGGCCAGTGCTTTATCTATTATGCCACCTAGCTGTCCCCACTTTCCATACATCTTAGAACGTATATCCCCTCCAGTTAAACTCCTTTCATTCAGGACTCTTGTCTTTGCCTGTGTAGTTCCAGTGCCTAGCACAGTGACTTTCACATGTTAGGAAATCATTGTCTCGATTCAGACCCTACCAAAAAAAGTAAGGGTCCAGTTTTGTTTTTTTTGTTTGTTTTTTGGGGTTTTTTTGCGGGGCAATTGGGGTTAAGTGACTTGCCCAGGGTCACACAGCTAGTAAGGGTCCAGTTTTAATCTTAGGGAAGACTGACTGGCATGTAGAAATAATAATGATGAATAACAGCAATAATAATAATAACACTAGTATTACTAGTATTATTACTGAGAAATTTGGAAACATGTCTGAAAGACACTAAGCCACACCCTGGACAAGAGACTTGGAGCCAGAAATGTTACCTTCAGCCGTTCTCCAGTGTTGCTCTCTGGGCCATTCCACTGGATGATGACTCTTCCAAGGTCCAGCAGGAAGACATCTCCCAGGTTAAAACTGTCCCAGCTCAGGTCTACCTACAGGTTAGAGAGAAATACTGCTCAGGAGTGTCTTATAGCTTGTGTTAAACCATTGTGAACAGATCTCACCTTCCTTTGAATAAGCAGACGGGATGGGAGGCAGTCAGTTTAGACTAGAGGTTCTTAACCTTTTTGTGTCCTGGATCTCTGGTGGTTTGGTGGAGCCTATGGACCCCCTTCTCTAAAATTATGTTTTTAAACTCATAAAATACAAAGGATGGCAAAGGAAACCAATTCTATTGAAACACAGCAAAAATTTTTTAAAGAATAATTTTGTTGTATGAGAAGAATGGCAAGTTGTACACAGTAGATTTACAGTTTCATGTGTAATCATCTCTTTTGTTGTACTATATTATGGAAATGCATTTTATTCCATAAATTAAAATTTAAATATATAAAAAAAATAAAAAACAAAATGAGTTTACAGATCCCAGTGTAAGAACTCCTGGCTAGGTGATACCATCAACCCCCTCAGGGGAGTTTAACATTCTTGAAAATTTACCTCAGTAGCAGTTATGTGCCTTTTCCCTTTTACATGCAGTAGACGCTTCACATCGTAGGTGTTGGTCTCCACGTGCTTCATCCCAGAGGCCACACCTCCCTTCTTGTAGCTGAGAGAGAGGACAAAGGGATCTTTCCTACGGTTTTCATGCCAGGGCTCCTTCAAGGCTCCCCTGACATCACTGCCCTACCAGGACAAGAACGCCCTTCCCACTGACACTTATGGCCCACCTTTTATTCAGTCCATCAGTACTTAAAACCAACCTTTTCCTCAGTTGTCATTGCTGTAATAGATACCCTAGAAGCTTTATCAGTTGAGGAAAGGAAGCAACTGTTGTGAGTTCTTTACTCTCTTTCCTTTGGCTTCCATTATGTTGTTTCCATCATGGCCCCGTGCTTTGCTCATACTAAATGTCCAGTTAGGGAGAGGGTGAGTCCAAGAACAGTCCAGCTCAGATTTCTACTCACATGATCCCCTGTTTGAAGTAGCCTCGGAAAGTCTCTGATTCATGATGTTGTACCTCCCGGTGTTGCACTGGGCTACCACCCAGATAGTCGTCGAGCTGAGTGGTGTAGATGGCAGCACAGCTCTGCTCATCTTGGGAAGAGTCCTTTCCAATCCAGTAGTGTATATCCTGGCACAAGAGACTTCCAGATCTCCGGGTCTGAAGTTTGCCCAGAGAGATGGTGGAATTAGAGAATGGCTCATTTTTCTGCTCAGACAGAACTGTGGCATTTGGGGGATGGTGGGAGTGGGGAGGAACTGCATTACTGTCCCTGACTAGGGTCAATTGATCCCAGTAGAAATCTATAACATCTAGCCCAAATCTATTCCCACATTTGGAAGATGTGAGACATTTTGCTGTCCCTCAAGACAAGCGAGACAATGAACAAGGAGCAGCCCTAAGAACAGATGCTCCTTCAGAATGTTAACAGCTCCCCCATTTTATTCAAGTGTTTCTTTTGTTTTTGTTTTGGGGCAGGGCAATGAGAGTTAAGTGACTTGCCCAGGGTCACACAGCTAGTAAGTATCAAGTGTTTGAGGCCAGATTTGAACTCGGTTCTTCCTGAATTAAGAGCTGGTGCTTGATCCATTGCACCACCTAGCAGCCCCTCAAGTGCAAGACACTGTGCTAGGCACTGAGGATACATCGAGTAATTCTGGTTCTCTAGGAGTTTATATTATGACTTGAGATTATGCTCCCAAATCCCACTCCTCCATCATGGCACCATGCTCAGTACTTAAATACACAATTTGTACCGTCAACTTGCACCTATCTATGTTGCTTTGTCCTTGTGCTTCAGGTAACTTCATGGTCACATACACGGCAGATTAAGCTTAAAACTGTACTAGGACTTTTGTCCTGTCATTTTTTAAACTAATGTCACTTTGAAGCTAGGGCCTGGACCTCGGATATCTTTTGTATCCCTATCAGGTATCTGGGGAAGGACCATGTGTACAGCGGTCTTCTGGATCATTGTTGCCTGACATCACATAGAGGGACCTTTCTTGGGCTAATGAGATGAATTCTCCACTCTGGCCCTGCCATTCCTTACCCTTTGAATTGAATGATGAAAGGTCAGTTTTGAGGATAGACCTTGAACTTCTAAACTCTCAGAGCTCTTGAGGGATAGATCATTGTCTCCTTTGCTGACCTCCTCCATTCTTGACTGTAGGGATCACCTCTGGCCCTGACTGCTCCCCGGAGCTTCAGTGCTGCATTTCTAACTCCCAGCTGGACATTGCTAACTGGTTGTCCTACCTGAGCCTGAAACAGAGTTCATCTCCCAAGCCTCCTCTTTCCTACTCCAAACCTGCCCCTCCCAACTTCCTCTTCTTTTTTATTGGCTCCAACACATGCCCATTCTTTCAATTCAGGATGGATAATTTAGAGTTAGTTTTCATTTTTCCTTGCCTGCTCTGTAGCTCTTTCCCTTCTACACTGGATCAGTTGGTAACTTTTACCCATTTTCTACAACCTTTGTCCTTCTTTCTACTCCTACTGATACCATTCTAGTTCAGGACCTCATTAACTCCTTGGAGGGCTATTGTAACAACTCCATAACTGATTTTCCTGCCTTTAGGCACTCCTCACTAATCCATTTTCTTACACGACTGTTAAAGTGAGATTCTACATGCAATAAGGAAGTTTGGCCTTCCTCTACTCGAAGCCCTTTGGTATCTCCTCATTGTTTAGCCACAAGAACATAAACCCCTTAGCAGGGTATGCACGTGCTTACATAGTCTGTCTCCAAATTCCCTTTTCTGCCCATTTCCGTTCTGTAGTCTGCGTTCTAGCCCAATTTGCCCATTTAGCATTCTCTGATCTTATCCTGCCCATTTTTGCCGTGTCTTTGCTCATGTTGGCTTCCATGCATGGAACGGTCTCTGTCTGTTGAATTCCTTCCTTTCCTTCAAGGTTCCAAGATACTTTCTTTATAAAGCCCTCTCTACCCCCCCCCCCCCCCCCCCCCCGGCCTGTTAGGTGATTTCATCCTTCTTGAATCTCCCTTGTGCTCTCTCTTATGAATTTAGCATATTTTGCCTTGCGTTATTGTTGCTTGTGTATTTCTTTTACAAGATCTTTGAGGATAGGAACTGTATTATCTTTGATCTTTGTAAACCCAGAACATTTCAAAATGCCTTTGTATGTAGATGCCATTACCCTCCATCACCAGCAGGTGTCTCCATGGCTCTTGAGAATAGATGACCATGGGGAGAGACTGAGGCTAGGGAATTAGGGACTAGGGTCTGCTCACCGAGAGAACCACGTAACAGTCTCCCTCATAGAAATTGCCATGAAGGCTCAGCGGCACCAGCACTAGCTCCATTTTCTGGAAGGACAAAGAGTGAGTGAGGGACACATGCCAGTCTACATTCCTTCTATCCAGTGCTTATTCTTCCACCATTGCTTTTCCCAACCCAAGAAATACCCAAAACAATGGTGAGGGGTATGAACCTGGCCAATTCCTCCTCTAGTCCGGGGTAACACTCCACCCCAGCCCAGTCAGGGAGCACAACAAATGGATTGTTTTGATCCAGACCTAGGATTTCAATGGTAAAGGGAAGTGATAGGGAAATGAGAGTGAAGTAATTTATCCATCTTAATTTCCCCAGTGCAGGGGCTGAGGAAAGACTTGAATGCTGATCTTCCCGACTTCAAGGCTGATTCTCTATTCAATAGGTCACACTGACTCTCGACAAATAAGTAGGTAATAATAATAATCCTGATCTCATTGCAGTAGTGTGGCCAGTCACTTATACCTGGGAAGCACAGCCCTAAAGCCAGTCCCTGATGCTGAGACTTGTCAGGAGAGATTTCTTGTTGTCCAGAGAAAGAGAGGAGCCAGGTAGCAATTCTACCATACAGGTGCAGCTCCCTTATGTTGCTACTGCACCAGGATGACTAGGGAGTCCCTGGCCAACCTTAAGGTAAGAGATTATCACTTGGGGATAGCACTTCAAGTTTTGCCCATTGGGAACTAGCTGATTTTGCTAAAAGAGGACAACTATGTTTTGCCTGACTTCACGTGTGTGATTGATATATTGCTAGCCTTCTCAATGGGTGGGGAAATGGCAGGTGACTGAGAATTTGGAACTCAAAGTTAAAGGGGACAGCTACAGGCTAACCCCAAAGCCCTGTCAGGTGATGATCCCTAGGCTTTGTGACTAATTTTCTCTCATTGAGATAGAAAGGAAGTAGAATGATAACTGATCCCAAAATCTGGGGCAAATTCAGTCGGTGGGAATATGCTATGTGCCTCTATGGGGGTTGTAAGAAAGGCAAGCAGACCCTGACCATTGGTGTAGTTATGTGAAAGGAATCCTCTTCTACTCCTCTGACCACAGCTGCTATTGACCCAGCTCCCTTGCCTGCTGCCAGGGCTACCTTCCAACCCCCAGTGGTAAGGGTTGAAAGCAGAATTGTAAGGAGCAAGGTAGGGAGGATGGCAATCTCTGGTCTGCTTGGGAGAGGAAATGGAGGGTTCCCTTTTGCTTCCCCAGATGTTAACACTTGAACTTAAAGCCCCACATTCATTATGGCTCTGGGGGCTAGGCGTTCTTTTACAGAATGTCTCCTGAGGGGAGGACCTTAGCTCTGGAAACAAAGCAGTACCCTGATCCCTCAGAGAGGAAGTGGGGCACTCTTTCAATTACTGAAGGAAGCCTACTATGAAAATTTGCTATTACTATGACAAAGTGAGTGTGAAGAGCCTCCAAGCCTTAGGGACCTTCATTAGAAATACATTTTCCAAGTTGAGTGTAGAATAAAGATCATCTTACTAAGTTGCTGGTGTTCAGCGTATGAAAGATGCCTTTATCTACTTCCCTGAGCTGCCTAGGCAGTTAGGGGTAGCCAAGTACATTCATTCACTTTACTCCTGTCTTTTACTATCCTTCCAAACAGGAGTTAAGAAGTCAAGAAGCTTTTCAAAGTAGACCAAAGTTTCTGTCTGGAGTCAGCATTCAAGAGAGTCTAGTGAGGGTTCAAAGCCACAGGCAGGTCGTGGAAGATGCACCTTGGCTTGTGGGAATTGGCATGTAAGATGGAGGCTGAGCATTTCTGTCTTTGACTACGGGGGCCCAGCTTACCTCTATTCTCCAAGTGATCACTCCTGGGTCATTGCCCACTGCCCTGAAGGCTCCACTCAGAGACATGGTGTTTGTCTTCTCAGGACTAAACTAAAATGTAACTGAGGAAAAGGCAAAATGAAGCATCCTACATTTGTTTATGCAGTACTGTTTTTCTGAAACACTCTTGGTAGCTTCCCAACCACATAGTTTATCCTTCCATACCCTTGTGGGACATCCCTTTTATTATCCCCATTTTACAGATGAGGAAACTGAGGCTCAAGAAATTAAATGAATGGATCATGGTCACATAGCTCCCAAGTGTCTGAGATGGGATTTGAACAGAGTTCTCTTTGGACTAGAAGTCGGTGACTCTTTCTGGTGAAGTGACTTGTCCAGAGTCTCACAGTGAGTTAGTTACAAATCTAAGTTGAACTCAGGAATCTTGACTTCCATTTCTGTGCTTTTTCTTACCTCCTTTCCCTTTAAACTTTTGCCTGAATTCAGTGGGGGCACCAAAAAAGATTTCAGATGCTTTCCAGAACTTCAGTTCAAAACAGTTCTTTTATCCTTCTCTCCATACCAGGCCCTGAATCTGCTTGTCTCCCTGTTAAGAATTCTTGTCAGTGGGGCAGCTAGGTGGCACAGTGGATAGAGCACCAGCCCTGGACTCAGGAGGACCTGAGTTCAAATCTGACCTCAGACACTTGACACTTACTAGCTGTGTGACCCTGGGCAAGTCACTTAACCCCAATTGCCTCACACAGAAAAAAAAAATCTTGTCAGTGGGGTACAGTGGAAGAGTACAGCCCCCAAGAAGTCAGGAAACCCCTGCTTCCTCTGGTGGCAGTGAGGCTGAGAGTCAGTCTGTGAATCTGGCTTTCAGCAGAACAAAGATGATAATAATACTTGTACTTCCTATGTTATGAGTTGGTTGTGAAGAGAGCACTTTGTAAACTGTACAATGCTGTGTAAATAAATGGTAGCTATTGTTATTTCTCTGGCTCTTCCTTTCACTGCTTGTTTTTAAAAAACAAACAAAAGCTATGTATGCATGCTTGAGTCAAAGGCATGATTCCCTGGTGCCCCATGAATGAAAAGGGAACAGAACAGCAGGCCCCAGGTGCAAGGAGTAGTCAAGCATGGGGTGTGTTCAGCCCTATCCACCTGGGGGATCCGGATGAGGTGCTCAGAATTTGGGGATCTTTTCCTAGTCTCTTTTTTTTGGGGGAAGGACTGGCTCCAGCCAGCTCTTTGAAAGGAATATCCCTGTATGAAGGGAAGCCCCTATAGGCCACCGAGCATCTTTGTTATATGCATTTGTTTATTTTATCAAGCACCTGTATCTAATCTTGTATTTTAAAAAAAGTAATCTAAAGACATGGATTTGGCATTTAGACTTACAACTGAATAGATGTTATAGTTGTCAGAAATAAGAGAAAATTCCTTTTCACCTACAAACAGTAAAGAAATAGGATGATGTAATTTATAAATAGATGCAGACATTCGCTAAAGGAAGAGCAACCCTACATGGCTCATTCTAGGATGTTGCAGTTGGTGATGGGAAGGGCATTTGGACCTTCTTTATCATTCATCTGTGAAGTCAGATCTGGAGAACAAGCATCATTCAGGGAAAGCCTTGGAGAAATAGCAAACCCTCCCAAAAGAGAACTCTGTTCTCTGCTTTTGTTTTGGGTCAGAGGATGGATGGTGATGAAAAGCAGGCAGAAGCACAGCAGTCACTGGGTCACTTGCCCTGCCCCCCATACCCTCTATCTAGTGGGCATGGGGCATTTCCTTTCCCCTTTAGTGCCCTGCCTCTCAGACAGAGATTTAAAGAGTGGGGAGCCAGACAAGGAAGGGAAGCGCAGAAGAGGCTTACTCCTTCTCATCCCCAACCTTTCCAGCTCCACAAGGACCAGGACCAATTCATAAGCAAACTAAAAATGAAACAAAAGCAACTTATTCAACTGGGAGTTGGTCCTGTCGGTCCCTTTCAGATGGCAAAGGTAAAACTCAGTCCTGAGGTCGGCTGGTGGCCCCAGAGAAGGCACACGCCCCTTCTATGAAGGAACCTGGGGAAGGGGTTTGAAAAACGATCGGCCCCCAAACTAAGCACTTCTGGCTTCTGGCCCGGGTCACTAAAGGCAGATCACAGTATAGCCCACCTCGGGGAGGGGCACCCAGGCCAAAAAACCTGTAGCTATTTGACATACAGAAACGTCACCTTTATAAAAGCAAAACTAACTCGAATTGCTTAATTAGGAATGTAGATTTCTGAGGCCAAAGCAGAAGTTTTTAAAAGGAGTATTTTCAAATTCCTGGTTTATTCCTTTTGGCCACAAGCTATTGTAGCTACTACTATTGCTAATCCCTCTGACTCCTCCCTAACTCTCCTCCACCCATTTGCAAGGAAGGACTTGAAGATGAAACTGCATCCAAAATACAATTCAACTTAAAATACAGAATTGTTGAAAAGCCCATGATTTCTGCCTGCTCCACCCAACCCCACAACTGTGCACCTTCCTAACTCGTTTAGTACATACGTAATTGTTTTCTAATTTAATTTAATTTTGTTTTGAACAATTTGCAGTACTTCTTGTGATAAAGCAGACACCCTGGGGATGGCAAGTGCAGCACTGGAAATTACTGCCTTAAACTGGAGGGATACCTTGTACCTCAAGATGGATTACGGGTGTTCAAAACCTCCCTCCTTCCCAGTACTTCAGCCAGCCCATCTTTCTCCAACAGAGAGAGAGCTAGAGGATCCAAGGAATCCTCTCAATTCTGCCCAGCCTCGCCCAAACTTGCCCCACACTCAGTGACCCGGTTCATTCTTTACCCTTTTTTTTAAAAAAAAAAAAAAAAGCTTTTAAAACCTAAAGCCAAGAAAGGTAATTTGAATCTTCCAGGATTTGTCCAGGATTGTTTCCCCAGACTTCTAGGCTGATATTCACGCATAAACCAAACCAGCCTTACCTGGTATTTTCCCCTGAGGACTAGGCTCCTCAGTCTCCGGTGAAGAAGAGGCAGGTAGCTAGTAATGAGCAAACTCACCCACAGCCTCAGAACAGGAAGGGTACCAGCTCCTTGCTCTTTGCCCAGGATGGCTGAGCTGACAATGGGTCATATTTGCTTATGTTTGCACCTTAACCGCATTTTCTCAGTCCTGGCCAATCACAACCAAGCTGGCCCCTGGCTGGACCTAGGAAGAGGAGGCTTTATGTGCGCCTATTCAAAATAGCAAAAACCAGGAGACTTTTAAAGGCCTCTTTTCTCTTTTAACTCTGTTTCCACACCCTATTCTAATTGATTTTTCTAAAGTGCGCAGCCCATCAATAATGCAGGAAGTGGGGTGGGGTAGAAGAGTAGATATGAAATTAGCCATATCATAGATGGGGATCCATTAAGCTGATAGATACTGTATGACAGACAGAAGCCAAAACAAACAACAGATACAGTACCAGGAAATTCTGGACTTGCTCTGCTGAGAAAAGGACCCTGGGAACCTGGGAGCCAGAACCCAGCTATCAGAGTAAGGAATACTCTCAGGGAGGGAGGCCAAAGATCTGAAGTGAAGCCTGGGAATGAGGTTTGTTTTTTTCCCTAAAACCAGCCTCTCCCTCCTGGAGGTTACCCTCGGTTTCAACAGATGGGCTCGGCCATTTTCAGGGGGAGCCAAAATGCTTGAAATGCGCGGGGACCCCAGGGTTCTTTTGGACTCCCTGGTCTCTCACAGAAAATCAACAGTAAAATGTAGGTCATTGTTCAAGAACCAGATGGGAGTGGAAATCATTCCAAATGGTCTGGTTGGGGAGGGAGGTGAGAATGGGGAGAGGGGGTACATGTAACCCATGGGAGAAGCCCATGTTGGGCCCAAAGTGGGTTTTCTCCACTGCAGTCAGTTGGTTAGAATCTTGCTGGCACAGCAGATCTAAATGTAGCCTATCTGGGGAAGGGTGCCTTTCATGACAACATGTACATGCTGGTTCAGGTACACAACCACAGGGCTATTCCTGGTTGGGTTTTTTAAAAAAAAAACCTTTTTATTATTTAATTGCAAGTAATACAAATATTCCAAAAATATAAACAGACACTTAATGGCGTCAAACATTTCAAGTTTTGGAATAAAACAAATTTCTCCAAGAAACCATTAATCTGTAACCAGGGTAGTCAGAATCCTATAGCACAGGTGATGTGGGGTGCAGCCTCCCGCCCCGCCCCTCAAGTGGAAGAGCAGCACAAGATGGAGTAACTCTCACACGTAGGGTCCTTCTGAGCAGAAAGGCTTGCCTTTGAGGCTGGAAGAGAAAAGTGTGTCCTCTCCAGGGAAAAAGGCCCAGATTCATTAGAGAAGGAGGCTGGCCAACCAGCACCCCCTGCAGAACCCAGGTTTGAGTAAGGCCAACTGCTTTTTAAAAGCTCTGTCCCGCAGAGGTGACTGAGTCATGAACGAACTCCATGACAGCTGGGGACTCTGCAGTAACAATCGAGCCAGACACCCTGGGTTCCCCTTATTCTCCCCAGAAACCCTGGAGGCAGTGGGAATTGTATAGAGGTACTTAGTCTCTTATTTTCCCAAACCTTACTGGTTCAATACAAAGGGAGATACTCTACCCATGGCTTGAGCATGGAGAATTCTTTAATATGGCACAAGGGGCTCCCAGGAGAGAAGGCATTAGGACAGGGCTGGGCAAGCCAGGGGGCTGGCTACTTTTTTTAGACTTTCCATGATTAGCACATCCAAAGTTTCTGGGTTCTTATATAAAACAGTAAAGGTAAATTTACAAGTTTACAAAATAGTCAACATCTTTGGGAGGCGGGAGGGAGCTAAAAAGTCCCAGACAACTCTTAAGGCAAATTTACCCAAGGATATTTCTTTCCCTGTTCAACAATTAAACATACAAGTTCATGGCCCAATTCTAAAAATCTTTCAGGTCCAGGACACTGCTCTCTTTACCTCCCCAGCCTGGGATCTACAGGCCTCTGAAGAGCATCCTCTCTACAATGTGCAGAGTTGAGACGCTTAACCCTGACCCTCTCCCAAACTGGCCCTTTGTTTAAAGCTTCCCCCTATGAGAGGGATGTGAACATCAGGCTCTTTCTAAACAGAAGCCCAATCAGAGACAACTATTGTGTCACTGAAGAGGCAACTTAAAGAACTACATTTGGCAGAAGGGTGTACTCCTGTAGCAGTTGGTCTATGTGTAGGATGATCTCTCTAATGAAGCATTAGCTCTTTAGCTGAGACCTAGTTTAAATGGGGCACCCTGGCTGAGCTCTGCTCATAGCCAAGTGAGGTAAAGAACTCTGGTCATCCTTGGTTGAGAAGACCTCCACTTGCTTAAGAACTCTTGCGGGGGGAGTGGGGGGGGGGGGAATGGTGTACCCACAGGGACCCAGCCCTGGCTCTTTCCAAGAGTAAACTTGCCACTCCTTTAGTAGTAACTCCTCTTGGGACCTGGGTTTGAAAACCCTGCCAAACCTATGACACACTACTACCCAAATTATTGTTTCAAACTGCTTTGGGCTGGCCCAGGCTGGCATAAGGTCCTGTTCAAATCTGGCAGAGGTGAATGAGTGACACTTCTCTGAGGGAACATGCTTTAGCTGGAAGACCATGAAGACTGGCTAGAGGGTCCAGGGTGCAGGATATATGTACAGTTGAATAAAAACGAATTGCTGTACGTACCAGTAGGCCAGGAAACATGGACATTTGGTGCAGGACACTCAAAGGGTTATCTCAAGTAGAAGCAACATAGGAATGTCGGCATTACCCTTCCCCCTGCCTTCTTTAGAATCATACTCACAGCAGCAAGGGGCCCAGGAACAGAGGCTTAGGAATGTCTTTCATTATTGCTCATTGAGTGTGTTTCAGGAAGTTAAAGTCTCAAAAAGTCCCTAATGACAAAGGCGGGTGGGTCAGGAACTCCACCTTGAGAAGCGGTAGATAATGGCCTGGAGGTGAGTAGGTTTAAGTCCCAAATCTAGCTCCCTCCCCTCAACTCTCTGGTGACAGCTGGGCCTCAGAATCTGGTAGGAAGTATGGGGTAGATGATTAGGTTGGTTTGAACTTTGTCAGCACCCAGGCTCACCCTCCATTTATACTCAGAGGACAAGTCTTAGGAAACGCTGCCACAGAGTAGTAGCTGGAGAGAGAAAATGGACTCTGGGGAAATTGTGTTCTCTATCTCCAGTGTTTGGGTCCCTGGACATGTGCTCCATGGCACTACCTTGGTATATAAAACAAAGGAGAAAAGATGGAAACGTGACGACAACGGAGGGAATCAGAATCGCACCAAGATTGGGTTCAAGAAGGACTAACCAGAATCACACCAAAACACAAAAAAGCTGTTTTCCCTGCATCTTCATCCACCTGGCCATTTCCTGAAGCCCCCACCCCCACCCCCGCCCCTAGACCTCCAGAAAGCATATAAAAGTCAGAGAGAATGGTGGGGAAGAATCCTAAGTTTTAAGTGTACTGTACCTGAAGCAGTGTGGAGTTTCTTCAGGGAAAGGTAGGAAAATTGGCTCCTAATTACCTCTTAGGTGATCTTCCTTTGGGTTCCACACCACACCCATTCCAGCAGAAGCCAAGGCTATAGCAGAACGCGATTACAAGATAGCACTGCTTACTTGGGGTTCGCCTTATGACATCCCCAAAGTGCTTCCCAATTCATCAGAACTCTCTAAACTTGGAAAGCGATTCCATTTTGTACAGGTGACTTAATAAGAACTAATGCTTCCTTTAAAAAGAGCCCCGGACATCACACGGACTCTGAAGTGCACACAGATTTTGAAACCTCACACCTGAGCATGCCTTGGGTCTACTTTCTTTGCTGTGTCACTAAGGCATCTGCAGGAAGCTCGTACACCACAATGAAGAGAACCGACTGTTCTTTCTCACTGTTTATTTCCCACCTAAGGGACACGGGTATCTTTGAGGCTGCCCATGCAAAGGCCTCACTGTCCCATCCCTCCTAAAATTCAATGCCTGGAAGATGAAACGAGAAAGGATTCTGCTCAAGGAATTGGAAGAGCATCAATGGCATGAAAACTGCTCCTTCCTGTTCCTTTGAAGGATCCCTGAAAAGAATCGTTCTCTAGACTCCTCTCAAGATCTATAATCTGATCCCTGACTCAGAGTAATAGAATTTCTGGCTTGCAAAAGTCCTACTAAGCACTGGAAACAAGCCTCTGACTCCCTCATCCCCCAGCTTTCAGCCCAGAGCCCAAGATGCTTTCAGCAACAAACCAAGCCCCACAATCCATTTTTAGAAAGAGAACTTTAAAAGAGTCCCATCAAATGAAATCAATTCTCTGTCCTCCTTCAAGGGTAAGGGAGATCTCTTGCCCATGCTTTCAGAAATGTAACTGGGGTGTGAAGTAGAGGGAAGGGAGGCCCGCAAGTCCCAGGCTAGTGGGAAAAGGCCAGGAAGGAGCTCTTGGCAGGTGGCAGTGATGGCCCCTTGCACCTGGTCCTCATGGCCATGTTGGTGAGGCCAAGGTCTAGGCTCATAGGACGTTTCAGAAATAATCTCTTTTTTCCAAGGTCACCACGGGTCCCGAGCAAAGTTTCTGAGTAGTGTGCATTTGGATCTGGTGCCGGTTTGCCTACACGTTATGCTGAGAGCAGCATACCCCCACCTCCTTGGCACAGGCCCTGCATACTAGGGAAGACTCGAGGTTTGGCAATAGAGCACTGAATGGTCTTTGTTCCCAGGAGAGGTCAACGGCTCTTGGACTGACTCTCTAGGGAGATGAGCTCTGGCTCAGGGGAGTTGGAGCCGTGATCATTGGCCTCTTCCCCAACCTGAATCATCACATCAAGGCGAGAAGGTGTCAGCGTCACACACATACACACATACGCACGCTCACAAAGTGTGTCCCTCTAGCGCCCGTTTCATGGAGCAGGGGTCCCGGTTGTCACTCATCTGCCGTTTGCCCACATCGTCACCTAACCTGCCCTAACTCACTTTCCAATTGTTTCTCCCATCCCTTCCTGGCTGAGAGCGAAGGCACAGTGTGTTACAGTCCCCTGCAGTCCTAGAGGCCGCTGAGCTTGAGAAGGCTATGGGGCCCTCAGCTGCCCAAGGCTGGTATAAACATCTTCTGCTCCGCTGAGCTCCTCAAAGATGGGGATCAAATTCAGCAGCTCCGTGTCTGCCATGTCATCAAACCAAGACTGCACAGGCACCTGCAGAGAAGGAACAAGCAGAATGAGGGGGTAGACATGGCCAGCACCCTGGGATTGAGTGGAGAGGTCACTGAATTTAAGGATTTCCCCCACCCCACTCTTCAATTTAGGTGAGTCCTGTTAGCCTTCTGTAAGTTAGGAAAGGTAATTTCTGGAAGTTAAAAAGGGACTAGAGGGGGCAGCTAGATGGCGCAGTGGTTAAAGCGCTGGCCCTGGATTCAGGAGTACCCGAGTTCAAATCCAGCCTCAGACACTTAACACTTACTAGCTCTGTGACCCTGGGCAAGTCACTTAACCCCCATTGCCCCGCCAAAAAAAAAGGGACTAGAATAACATTCCTGGGTATCTGCCATAAGTCAAGAAGACAAATCCTTGACATTGGACAGATCCTCACATGACGATTCTTTGCTGATGGCCTTTTCCCAGCTCAATTCATCCTACACGATAAACAGGATGTAAGTCTGTCAACCCTCCCTCTTCTCCATCTCAACTGTTAGCTGGGGCTGGAAAGAACTGAGACTCAAGTGCACTCACTGCATTCTCTGGGTGGAAAATGTACGAGGCAGGAGAATTGTCCAATATCAGGGTTTTCCTCAGGTCTCTCCCTAATCGGCTGAGGTCCTTGACATAGCAGCCCTGGTGGAACACACAAGACTCCCGGAAGAGGCGGGCCCGGAACACACCACACTGGTCCAAGAGATCGGTCACAGGGTCGGCATACTGAGGAGAAAGAGGAAATCCATGTTTGGCTCAGCCCTTCCTTCCCTGTGTGCCCCAGGTTATCACGCAGAAGCAGCAATCTCTTCTCTGCCTGCTGCCCTCCACCCTGTCCCAGGATACCTTGGCCAGGCTGGCAGTGAAGAGGACGCACTCAAACAACTCCCCCATTCGCCTCAGGAACTCATCCACATAAGGCCTCTTAAGTACATATACCTGGAGAAAACCAGAGGGAACTGTGAGAAGAGGCAAAGTTTGAAAGGTCTGGTAGTTTTCAGTAAAAGCGCACAACCAAAGTCATCTGACTCTTTTCCCAACGTGTTCCAAAGAACAGCAATGTGAGCTCAGACTTCACTTGTCCTGGGCAACTGGGCTGTTACAAATAGACACCTTCAGCCCTGCTGACCATGGCCGGGCTGATCAGCATCACTCACCTGTCCTCTCCTCTCATCACTAGGTTCCAACAGTTGGCTTGGTAGCCAAGACCACTTCCAAGGCAGAGTGTAGAAAATGAAAACATGGTGGGCAGGGCTGGCAGGGTGCAGTCAGCTGCCTCCAGAAACAAGTAATCAAGAATAGGCCTGCAGCTGGACACAGCCTATCCTGGATTACTTGAACCTGGCTGCAGCCTTGGCAGGATCTTCCTGTTGTCTTCACTTCTGGCAAGATGGTCTGTTGGAGTCACCAGTGGGCAAAAAGCAGCCTTGCTCTAATTCCACCTCCTTCAAAATCACTCCTGAATTGATGGGCAAAAGCCCCAAGTGCTTAGCTCTTCCCTCCTAGTCTTTCTTCTTACAAGTGCTTGCTGGCTTTCTTCCTCCTTCTCCCCTCATCCTCCACCCCTAAAACATTTATCTGTGGCTTCCGAGCACGCCTTGATTTAAATGCTTTTAATTTTGCTGTCCGTGTACGATGTTACTGGTGAGAGCTTACAAAATTGTAACTGGTCTCTCTCTTTTCCTCTCTTTCTGCATCTCATCTCACATGTCTGGGAAATGGCAATCATCCTGGCACTCACAATACCCTATTGCACCAAAGAGCCTTCCTTCCAAGGCTGGCTCACTTTGCCAGCCTCCTCTTGCTACCGTGCAACATGAATCTACAGCCAGTATGATTGCCCTCTTGTCAGAGTATGATGGTGGCCTCCTCCTTTTATCTCTGAAGCATCCCCCCAGCTCTTTCTACCTTCACACCCTACTAGAAGCTCCTCTCTGAGAATCCACCCCTCAATCCCTTCCTCTCACTGCTCAACTTTTCATGAGAACACTTTGAGCTTGTATATTCCTTGTACCATGTTCTCCTTTGTGGGGTGTTTTGTACACGGTCAGTCTTTTTCATGAGTGTATTCTGTGTTCCTACCTCGAGGGCCCTGGGGGCCAGACTCAGGTCTCTTTAGGCCCCACCAAAGAGTGCTGAGCTGATCAGCTATCGGCACCTAGCACCAATCCCAGTAAAGTGGGTGACAAAAGCCTTGTCATGCCAAGGATAGTGACCACCAGAAGAGCCTCATTGTCTCTGAGGATGTTTTTCTTCGCACTCTCAATGGGCCACAGGGACACCATTGTCCACCCCAAAATCTGTCCTGACCCTCCCAGGCTTTTTGACTGGTTGTTGTGCTGGCCAGGAGGCAGCCCTATGAGTCGGTGGTCTCTGGTTTACTCCCATGATCATATTTTGCTTAGACCCTGATCCACAGTGACTTCTGGCTCCAGGCCTCAAGCCCATCAACATGCAGGATCTTGCTTACCTGGTGAGTTGTCCCCTCAATCTCCACAGGCACTATAAAGTCAGCGTTGTTGATTGGCTGGATGGAAGAAAAGTCACGGAAGGGGTCAATACAGCAGAAAGTGGGGAGTCCGTTCTCAGTGAGTCTTGACCCCATCTTAAGACTTCTTGGTAGAAATGGCCAGGACTTCTCCATATTCCCCCCCCCACCCCCCCACCCCCCCACCCCCCGCCCCAATGCTTATGTCCAAACTGCTGCCACTGTTTGGTAAGACAAACAAAAGCTCCAAAGGCCACTCGGGCCCAGAGCACTGCAAACCAAGCACCTCGCCAGCTTACAAACTTGTCTGGGAATGTAGGGCCCTCACCACACCCACGTCCCCATGTTTTCATCACTGTTTTCTCTTCCTGGGCATAAAGCAGAATGTGGTTTGAATACCTGGGAGCCTAAGGGAAAGTCTTTCTTTCTCCTTTTTCTCCCCTGAACTAAGCAGGGGATGTCTTCATTAGATACAACATTCACTATTCTCATCCATGGCCAGACATTTCTACCTGTGTTGTCTTTCCTGCCCTTCCTGGCTAATCTCGCAGGGCTCACATAACACCAGTATTTAGGTAGAACTGAAAAGATTCTCAAGAAAACTAAGAGAAAGGAAAGAGAAGAAGGGTTTATTCTACTAGACCTGCTGCCTGTCCCCTTAGTTAGGGTATCATCCTGAATTGGGGTGGCAACAGCACTGAGCTGTTTGGCTTAGTAGAGGGCGAGTCATCCCTAACTGATATGGTCTCCAGATATTTATTTGGCAATCACAGGGGGCAGCTAGGTGGCACAGTGGTTAAAGCACTGGCCCTGGATTCAGGAGTACCTGAGTTCAAATCCGGCCTCAGACCCTTGACACTTACTAGCTGTGTGACCTTGGGCAAGTCACTTAACCCCCACTGCCCTGCCCCCCCCCCCCAAAAGAGGTGGGAGCTGGGCATAAAGAAAACCCAGCACTTCCCAATATCTATTTGGCAATCACAGAACTTGTAAAGCTGAGGTACACAAAATACCAGGGGGAACTCTCCCTCCTACCTGTCTGTTCTTCTCTCTCATCTAACAAATATCTACTATGTATAAGGCACTCATCTAGCTTTTCTAGCCCCAGTTCCTCCCTGGATTAGAGTGAATGACTTTGGGGGGGGGGGGGGAATGAGGGTTAAGTGATTTGCCCAGGGTCACACAGCAAGTTAAGTGTCAATTGTCTGAGGAAGGATTTGAACTCAGGTCCTCCTGAATCCAGGGCCAGTGCTTTATCCACTGTACCTCCTAGCTGCACCCTCATCTAGCTTTTGTATCCACTATCCTTACCTACGTTTCAGTGATCATGATAACCTCCTGATCTGAACACAGGAATAGCAAGGGCCTGAGAAGTCAGACTACCTTAAAGGAACTATGCACGAGGGTCTCGTCCAGGTCAATGACCACACAGATCCTTCCTTGATCTTGTTGCGTCACCTCTGGGAGCAAGCATGTTCCTGGGATCTGAAAACAAAATCAAGCTGCTATCATTTTCCAAATGAGAAAAATAGGTTCCCCTCAGGAAAACTGGGAAGGACAGAAGCACTGCAATAGCCTGCCCAGGGTATGAAGGTTTGGTTCAGCTCGAGAATAGACTACAGGAACCACCTGGAAGAGGAAACCCTTGGAAGAGAAAGGAGCCAAGGAATGGACTGGAGAAAGAATTTTTTAAAAGTATTCATTCCCGCAGCCCAGACATGCATGAAAACTCTAGTCAGAGCAGATTCCCTAGTTTTTTAACCTTCCCAGAGAAATGGTCAATCAGGGAGAAACCTGAAGATTTCTCCTTAGGGAACAGAATTGGCCAAAGGAAGAATCACCAGCTTGACATATAGAGTCATCAATTTCAAGTTTGTAGCATCAGTAGAAATACTTTGCTCCCTAGATTCTTATAGCTGGAGGCTCTGAGAAGGAAGCATTCTTCACCCCCCCCCCCCCCCCCCCCGCCAGTGTATTCACTGTCCAACAGAGACAAGAACATCAATCCCCAAAGCCAACTTTAGGGCTTTTCTGGCTTTTCTATAAGCTTGCCAAAGGGCAGGAAGTTGGCCTGGGCACTTATTTTTCTCAGGGCCAGACTCAGAATTTAAATACCTGGTAAAACTGGTACTGAAGACACTGGAGGAGATCCGACTAGAAAGAGAAAGTGAAAAGTATCAGTGAAAGAACCTCCCATTTTCCCCCTCCCATATTCTCTGAGCCTTCTGTTTCAGACACCAGGCCTAAAAAACAACTTCCCCTTCATACTGCAACCACCTGGTGGAAATGAGACAACATCAGATTTCCTTCCTCAGGGCAGTGTAAGGTGGCTCCCTTGAGGGGAAGCCACCCTAGTTATGCCAAAAAAAAAAAGACTTGGAGTTGGGCAGTTACAAATGAAGGAAAGGGAGCATTAGGGGTCTAAATGAAATTTAGTCAGTTCCCATTCTCACATTTGTTGGACTGGTCTGGGAATTCTCAGCTTTCTCTATTTTTTTTTTTAAAGAAAGATACTAAGGAAAAGAACTAGATTAGGGACTGGCTCAGGATATAATGTGTGTGTAAGAGGTAGACTCAGAGTCTAAGCTCACTCATAATACTGGAATCTGGGTCTCTTGCTTTGCCCCTGAACTCAAGGGTCTCCATGTAAGCATTATATATGACATACTCCCCAGGGATATGATAATTTGGAATAATGGTCTATCCAAACTTAGGACATCCTTAGAAAACTTGAATCATAGTGTTTTTAGGGAAAAATGATTTTTATTAATTTGCTTTCTCAATGCTGTTTTGTGGAGGTTGTCTCAAAGGAAGTTGGCTCCCCAAAATCTAAAGCATAAGTTTAATTTTTTTTTTTTTTTGGGCAGAGCAATGAGGGTTAAGTGACATGCCCAGGGTCACACAGCTAGTAAGTGTCAGATGTCTGAGGCCAGATTTGAACTAAGGTTCTCCTGAATCCAGGGCTGGTGTTTTATCCACTGCACCACCTAGCTGCCCATAAGTTCAAATTCTTAAGACAACCATAACCAAAAAACCCCAAAGCTACAATGAGGTATAAAAGTTGCTACTTCAAATTGGCTACCTCTGGCTAGAAAACATACTCTCCTCCCTTGAGGATATTATAATCTAGCTGAGGGGGAAAAAAAAAAGAGAATTTATGTTCCAAAGTCTCTACACAGAAATGCAGATTAACATAGTATAAGCTAAATCCACTAAATGCTGAGGAAAATGCTATACAGTAAAGAAGGGAGTTGAGGTTCGTAAGGTTAATCATGGAAGGCTTTCTTTAAAGGAAAAGGGACATTTAGGGAGTGATTTTTTGAGGAAGAGAATATGAGTGTGGGCTAGAAGAACTGTTCTGAGTTTTACAGCTGACTCAACAGATGTGACCAGAGAGGGGGAAGAGACCAGAACTCCCTAACTTCTATTGGGGTAGTCAACCAGGGACTTAACTGGGTTAGGGAGTCATGGGGTCAAGGCAACAGTGGCTGGCACCTTGCAGTCATGTGTGATAGCCTGAACATGTAGAATTAGAAATAAGATGGACAACTCTAAGCAACTGCTTCTGTCTACTTTATTATTTTGTTGTTGTTGGGGTTTTTTTGGTGAGGCAATGGGGGTTAAGTGACTTGCCCAGGGTCACACAGCTAGTAAGTGTCAAGGGTCTGAGGCTGGATTTGAACTCAGGTCCTCCTGAACCCAGGGCTGGTGCTTTATCCACCGCGCCACCTAGCTGCCCCTACTTCTGTCTACTTTAGGCCACAGTGTTGACATTTTCATGGTCTTTCCACTACAGGCTCCCCAACCCCCACCACTACTGAGAGATCCCTATTACCTTGGCAATGGTGTTGGTTTCCTCCTTGTATGAGGTGAGCTCATTGCTGCAGCCTGACTGGCCAACATGTTGGGCACGGAAGCAACAGAAAAGTGCCTTAAAGATGTTACGTCCACGAGGCTTCTTGGGAGAGGACTTGGAGACCAGACCTACAACAGAGATGGTGACAAGGTGTGAGCTGAAGTGCATGGATCCAGTTACCACTCCTCTTCTTCCTGTGGGATGCCCATAATGGCAGAGTTTCTTGTTCTTATTTATCCTCCCAGCATCCTCATTCAGTGGGCAGAGAAGCTCAAAGGTGCTGGCGCAAGGGACTGAAGTACAGAGGATGTTCTCCTAACCTCAGAAAATGAAGCCAGGGCAGGAACTCAGGCATCCTGATTCCCAGCTTGATGTGCTACTTTCCCCTTGAGTTGTGCCTTCCAGCACCCAATATGTTGAAGCCATTCACAAAGTTAAACTGATGAAGACCAAAGAAATGGCAGTAATTGGGAAGTGCAGGTTCACACAAAACCAATGTGTTTCAGGTACAACCATCCCTCTCCAACAGAGAAAGGTGAGATTTCCCAGTCCATTAGCTGATTTCGCCAATGTGGAGTTCCCATTCAGCATCAAGCTGAAAGCCACAAACTCACAGGATTAAGCTTTCTTTTCCCCCTCAAATCCCCTCCCTCCACAGCCAATTTCCTTGGAAGATGTAGGACTCTTACTCACATATGGATTATCCACTTGCAGTGGCTATAGCAACTCCTGGTTGCCTTCCTCACCTTTGCTCAGCAGACTGTGTTCCTTTACCACCTAACCAATTAAAATCTGAGGTTAGGCAGAACATTACCTGTAAGATTAACCCAATATTCCAGTGGCCCTCTTCAATGCAAATTGCAACCTATTCATGTCTGTCCATTCTATGTAACTCCTGTCCATTTCCTGCCATAAATCCACCAAAGGGGGTCCACCTTCTAATCCACTGTGTAGAAAAGCACTGTGGGTTAGTCAGCCATACTTGCCAGGGAGTATGGTTCAGTGGAAAGAACGCTGACTTAGGGTCAGCAGACTTAGATTCAAAACCTAGATCTATCACTACCTTGATGACCTCAGGCAAATCACTTCATTCCTCTAGGTCTTGGTTTCTTTTTTCTTTTCTTTCTTTTTTTTTTTTGGTGGGGCAATTGGGGTTAAGTGACTTGCCCAGGGTCACACAGCTAGTAAGTGTCCCACCACATATCTACCTCTGCAACTCCTGCTTTATAATTAACAAACTCCCCTTCATGTTATCTATCTATCGATCACTATCTACCTATTTTTTTTCGGGACAATGAGGGTTAAGTGACTTGCCCAGGGTCACAAAGCTAATAAGTATCAAGTGTCTGAGGCCAGATTTGAACTCAGGTCCTCTTGAATCCAGGGCCAGTGCTTTATCTACTGTGCCACCTAGCTGCCCCCTCCCCTTCATTTTAGATTTCTTTCTCATATACTTCCTTCCATTTCCTACCATCCACTGACCTGATTTATTCTTCACATTCCCCCTCCCAATACTGCATTCTTAGTCATCCTTTGCAGTATTGGTCACATTTTCTCTCACACTACCACCAGATTCTGCCTTTCCACAACTCACTAATCTCATAAAGAGGAGTCAAAATATTTCTTCTTCCTGTTACAGCAACCTTTTTCTTTGAGGTTCACTCTATCCAAATGTACGGCCCAATCCAAATCCTGGTCATGGTTATTTATTGCCCTTCAGACATTTCTCCCTATTTTCTCAACGTATGGAGTGCCTGGGTCACATTCTCCCCCTCCATACCAACTCCTGCCCTGACAGTAAGGACTTCACATACATGTCCAGCATACAGCCTAACTTCCAAGTTCCTCAATCTACTGAATCCCCCTGACTTGTCTTTTACTCTACACACACGAATGGTCACATGCTTAGTCCTGCCATCATCCATGAGCAAGAACCCTAAACTGCCTCATTCAATCATAATCATTTATCATTCCAACTCTTCCTATACCTTCCTCCTCTTAAATCTTCACTATCTCCTCCAATATTCCCCCCTACTTCAGTATTTTCCTCCAACAGTATCACCCCAGCTCTTTCCCAATCTCAACTCTAAAGTTGGGTAATTCAGGTGCTTTTGCCCTTTGTCCTATCACTGCTCAGGCCTTAATAAACCCAACTCTGGCTGTTGTGATTCACAGGCTGCTGCAGCAATGATGTTGATTTCCTCCACTTGTATCTAATCTCTCTACAATGAGGGGCTCCATCCTTCTTCACCACCGTACCTGTTTGCCCTCCTCTTCTGTTCTCAAGTCCTCCACACCACTGCTCCTCCCACTCTCCACCATTTAACTGAGGAAATCAAGGCCATTTGCTGGGAGCTCCCTCTTCTTCCTTTCTCTTTATCTCAGAGTCTCTTGACACCATCCCCTGATATTCCTTCTTCCCTCCAGTCTCTGAAGGGGTGGCCCCTCCCATCAAGGTCAACCCCTTTACCTATACCCTTGATGCCTTCCCCTCCAGTCTTCTCCAGTAAACTGTGCAAATGATTATCTCCATCTCTGATTTCCAATGTCCTTCTACTAGCTCCTTGCCTGCTGCTTATCAATATACCTAAGTCTACTCTATCCATGAAAAACCCTCCCAAGAATTTACCATCCCCACTACCTAATGACTATTAGATATCTCCACTCTTTCCCCCATTTTCATCCAAACCCCTTGAAAAATAAAACCTATTACTTGATGTTTCCACCTCTCCCACCCTCCCTAAAAGACTGAGTGTCTCTGTCTCACTCATCTTCTAAGTGCAATGGCTATTCACAGGCCCAATCCCCCTTACTGCTCAGTATGGAAGCTTTGCCCAGTTCCATTTCTGTCCTAGTATGGACACCTGATTGGATAACTCCACCACAGCTCAGAACTCCTGAGCTCAAGAGATTCCCCTAGCCTGTCTTCCCTGTAGCAGGGATTATAGGTGTGTGCCACCATGCATGCCCTCGCCTCTCATTTTCTACTATACCCATAGCAATTTGGCCTCTGACCTCACATTTCAGTTGAAATTGCTTGCCCAAAAGTTACCCATTGGTCTCTAAATTGTGAAACTTAATGGCTTGTTCTTTTTTTTATGGGGCAACAAGGGTTAAGTGACTTGCCCAGGGTCACACAGCTAGTAAGTATCAAGTGTCTAAGGCCAGATTTGAACTCAGGTCCTCCTGAATCCAGGGTCAATCCTTTATTCACTACGCCACCTAAACTGCCCCCAATGGCTTGTTCTTATCTCATCCTTTGAGACATTTCTGCAGCATTTGATCCTTTTATCTGCTTTTTCTTCTTCAATATGTTCTCCTTTTTGGATTTTCCTAACACATTTCTCTTTGGATTTTCTTGCTACCTACCTGGCAGACTTCTCTTTTTCAGTTTACTTTGCTGGATCTTCATTCCTATCCCATTCCCTAACTGCTATGGCCCAAGACTCATTTCTATACCTTTTCTCACTTTACTTTTTTGGTGACTTTGGCTCCCATGGATTCAATTATTGCCCCAATGCAGATGATTCCAAGTTTGATATATCCAGCCCTACTTGCTCTCCTAAGCTCCAATCCCACATCCCCAGCTGTCTATTAGACATTTTGAACTGCACATCTTATAGGCATCTTAAATTCAACATGTCTAAAATAGAACTCTCCCCCCAAAATAACACCCCCCCCCACCTCATTCCTCTTCTGAATTTCCATTTCTGTTGAAGGTACTACCATCCTTCTGGTCAGCCAGGTTTACAACCTTAGACTATTCACTCTTACTTATCCCACATATCTACTCATGGAAAATGTTATTTCTATCTCTGTGACATCTCTAGCACCCATCCCTCTTTTGCCACTCATACAGCTACCCTTCATTACCTCTCACCTCACCTGGACTATTGCAATACTCCCTACTCCAATCCATCCTTCACACAACCACTAAGATGAGTTTCCTAAGGCACAGGTCTGACCATGTTTTCCCTCACACCTAAACTCCAGTGGCTTTCTATTATTTCTAGGATCAAATATAAGCTTCACTCTCTGGTACCTACTGCTCATGACAAATTTGCTCCTTCCTGCCTTTCCAGGCTTCTTCCTCCCCTTTACATACTTTATGGTCCAGTCACTGTCCTGCTTGTTTTTCTTCACCCCTGATTCTCTGTGCCTTTGTACTAGTTGACCTGTATGCCTGGAACATACTCCCTGCTCACTTCCACCTCTTGGAATACTCTGTTTCTTTCTTTTTTTTATAGTGGGGCAATGAGGGTTAAGTGACTTCCCCAAGGTCACACAGCTAGTAAGGGTCAAGTATCTGAGGCCGGATTTGAACTCAGGTCCTCCTGAATCCAGGGCTGGTGCTTTATCCACTGCGCCACCTAGTTGCCCAATACTTTGTTTCTTTAAGAATCATTCCAAACCTCATGTTCTTCATGAAATTTGCCCTGATCCCCTCAGCCTCTAGTGTCCTCCCTTTTTCCTGAAACTGCCTTGTATTTATTTTGCGTATATTCAGTATATTATCTATATTCTTATTATCTCTCCTATAAGCTTCTTGAGGGCAGGGACTTTTTACTTGTCTTTGCATTCTCATTTCTCTTTGTATGACCTTTCAATTAACAAATAATTCCTAATGGACTGAAACAAAAATGACTGAAAAATTATTTTCCATTTCTGAATCTCTGACTTTGCTCCCTCCAAATAGGATAGCTGAAACAAATAATGCTAACTCTTAGCCAGCAGGTGGTGCAAGAGACTCACACCCAGCACAGCAACGTGGCCAAGGCTTCAAGAAGCCATGAGAGACTTTATATGAAAGGAAATTTCACAGATGAAATGTCCTGAGTTCTGTAAAGTCTATCTTATGTCTGTTAGGCCATTGACCATCAATTCAGAGTTAGAAAGGAACTAAGATCTGGTCCAGATCTTTCATTTTACACAGGAAGAAAATGAGGCTCAAAGAGCGACTTATCCAGCGTCACACAGAGCTGGGATAGGAAGCCAGGTACACCGTACGAGCTCAAACAAGCATAATACGGTAGTAATAACACTTAGCATCTACGAAGTCAATGGCTTTCTTTACAACACCCTACTGGGTAGACAGTATAAATATTATCTCCATTTAAGAGATGCGAAAAAGGAGGCTCTGAAGGATGCAGTTGTTTGTTCCAGGTCACAGAGCTATTAAAAGGCCAGTGTGTTTTGGACGCTGCCTATTGCCACCAAGTCAACCTGCTTGGCCTAAGTGAGTTACATGGAAACAAGAAAACCAAAGGCTCAATGTCTCTCTTTCTTTGTAAGGCAGAGATTCAATGGTGTTGAGGGTTTTTTGGTGGGGCAGTAGGGAACGTATGAAGCATAGAAGGTGAGACCTTTACAAAGATCACAAAGACAGACAGCTCGAGGATTCTGGTTCCAAATGATTATCCAGAGTCTTTATCCTTTGCCTTAGCAGAACTGGATTCTTAGAGTAGTTTCCACTTTTTGACTGGGCAGCCTCAATGACAGCCCCTTCTGAGGAAGGACAAGAAAACTTCACACTCCTCCCTCCTCCTTTAGGCCAAGCATGAAGCAGGAGTAGAACAGCTAACAGATACCAGACAACCTTGCTCAGTAACAACTCCCATTCAACAGGAACACCAACATGAAAGACAGAGGATTTCCGGCAGGTGCAGCCTGGGGTGACTGAGAGACCACAAACAGATGGTTTAAGTACCCACAACCTTTCCAAACTGCAAAGTTCAGAGTTCTCTCTTCCCCTTCATTCCCTGCTGTCCATCTACCACCTAAGATGGGTCAGGGCCAGAGCTCTCTTGCATTACTCCAGTATCTAAAATCATGGAAATGATAAAGATCTCACCAGCAACAAGCCGACTGTTTGATTTTCTCAGTGCATGAACCTATGAGGCTCATTCCCATCTGCCTAGCTCCATTCTAAAATCACAGAATCTCAGAATTGGATGGATCCCATAAAATCTTGGTTTTAGGAATTTCCAAGGTCTGAGCATAAAATGGCTGAAGTGATATTTGGTGCTCTTACTCCATCTCTAACAAACGTCTACATGAAGTGAACTCTTCAGAATACAGCAGCCAGTACTTACGGGGAAAGCTCATTGGCTTTTTCTGTTGTTTTTATTTAAGAATGTACGTGTGTGTATTATATAACTAGAACTCTAGTTCTGACTAAGGCAGTCATTTTTTATATCTGCTCTGATTGCAATGACACAGCACAGAAGAGGGAGCCATAGCTCAAAGATTAAGACCAGAACCACAATCCACAGCTGGAGACTTAGCTCCCTGCCTAACGTTTTTTTTTTTTTTTTGAAAAGTCAAACATCATGAGCTTCTCTCCATGACAGAATAGACCAAAAAGGCATTCAGCATTTTCTAAAGACAGAAGTAATCCTGAGAGCCAGGGAGTGAAGTGGGGGAGGGTAGCTCTGGGTCACAGAAGGGCATTAACCATAGTGAGGGCCCAGGCCCTTTATGCTCCTCCTCTAGTCAGACAGTTCAGACTAGCAAAATTAGCACATTAGGTTGGATGTTCAGATCAGTTGGTGGGGACTTCCCCCTCCAAGCTCTGAAATCTCAATTGAGAATCTCAGGTAAGTATAACAAAGATCATCAATTGATGAACTTTGGAAGACATAAAGAGCTTTGACCCCCAAAGTAAGACCAGGTCAGATCCTCGATTTAAATAGGGCTACTGTCCTGAGGGAGATGCAACAAAGGGCCGGTCTCCTAAACCAGTCAGCAAAGTCAATTTCACTAGCAAGAGACCTAATGGGTAGTGGGAGGGGTGGAGGAGGAGTTCTGTCTGTGGTCTTGGCTTCATTTCATCTGCCCTCAATTCTCCCTACAATTTCAGTTTTGGAGGACCTGATTCTTTATGCCTGTAATTCTAACAATTCACACTATGTCATGTTGAGAACTGATTAAAGGACTTGAATCTTCCAGGCCTTGGCTTAGTGTAATGGAAAGAACACCAGAGTCAGTATGGATTTGGTGGGCAAATCCTAGAGGCTTTATGCCTTGGTTTCTTCATCTATAAATGTGGTGGTGATGATGATCTTACCTACCATTTGGGTTATTATGTGGGTCAAATGAGATATGTTGCCTCTAAAAACAACTTGGGCAAAGTGCTACACAAATCCAAGGTATTATTAATTTGGGGAAATGATGCTAAATTCTTTTACTCTTCCCATAGATTGCTATACACCTGAAAGGCAAGAGAGGCTAGTAAAAAATGCCATGGGCTGGTGAGAAGACAGACTCTCTAGCTCTGGCCTAAGCTCTGCTCTACCTAAGCAGGCAATGAAATGCTGGAGGGTTGGGGAACTCTGCTCCAACCCCCAGTCTCATTGACTGCCCTGGGTTTGTTCTCCCAAGCAGACACCAAAGGGGGAGGAGTGCAGGGACAATAGAGAGAAGCCAGTGGGGGCTGGGAAGGGTGGGGGCCAGCCCTCAATTCTGGCTTTGTTTAGCTGGTTTAAAGGGGAAGAGGGAAACTACACACCAGGGAGGGATCTGAAACTTCAGTCAATTAGCCTTTCAAATCATTCCTTTCAGTCCAGCCTCAGCTTTGTGCTCCTCAAAGCCAGGTGCAGGGGACTGTCTTCCAGCAGAGTAAAGGGGGGATACTGGGGGCAGGCGGGTTGTAGCATTAGCGGTAGAGACTTCTCTTCAGTCAGGGAAGAAGACCACTGTGAGCCAGGGATCTTGGACACTTCTGACTACTCTATGGCACAGGTCAGGTCTGTAATTTTACTATAAACTAATAGTTTCCACAGGCTGAGAAGACTGAGGTTAGGAAGGCTTCTCCGAGGAGCCAACTCCTATTCCATGAACATTGTTAATTTGCCCTCCTAAAGGAAGCCCATGATCCCTCTAGGCAACTCTTTGGATCAGGAGTGTTCTGACATTGGGAGAATCCCCACATTGACAAGTCAAGCTGTTGTCAAACACCTGCTTTCTCTGACTCTGACATCTGTTTTCAGGCTGGGGAGTAGAGCAGACCCAGCTTGGGAGGACCGAGTACCACCAGTTGTCCACAAGCACAGGCTTCATAGCAGGAGGGCATGAGACCTCCCACAGGGACTCATAGAAGTCCTGAAGAAGAGTACACAAAGTAAAAGAGGCAGATGCCCAACTGGTGCTAGGACTGAATACAAGTCTATTTCTGATGATCCCTTGACCCTCTCAAAATCTAAGCAATTCCCTGAACCTCTCTGAGAACTCTGCCCTACAGTGAGCACACTCATAGGAGTCTTATGCTAATGAGAAAGAAACAAAATCAAAGAAAAGAAGTTGGATTTGATCCCTAAAATTGCTTCTAGCTCTAAAATACTATGATTCAAGCTGACATTGGGGTGACAGTTCTACTGAAGGCAAGGTTACAAATATCTAGTCTAACCCACATATAATCCCCACTTAAAGAAATCTGCTGAACAGGTATCCACTGGGCATAATGTATTTAGTTGCATGGTCAGTATCTTTGAATAAGAGAAGCACCAGATGAAAATATCTAATTGGGTCATTTGGTTCCTTTCCCTCTCTCACTTTTTAAGGGCAGATTTGCCACCTGCCAGGTTGCTCTGAAATATTTTATCCTTTTCTGAATGTTGGCACTGTTGCTACCTATGGACCCCAACCTCACATCCCTGCAATGGTGTTGGCCAAACATTGGTTCAGGACTAAACTGAAGGAGGATTTTGAAAGTTCTTTATTAACTCTGAGGATGCAATAAGCATGGAAGTGAAAGAGGTATGGAATTTTCTTGGTTCATTCCTTCAAACTTCCCCCAAAAGGTTCCTCCTGATGGCTAAGGAAAGAACAGGCTGGGATTTGGCCACAAAATGGCCACTTCAAGGAGACTCCTCTAGGCTACTGGTAGAGGAAGAAAATTTGGAGCATTTCCATCTTGCCATTGGCTCAATGCCTTGGATCTTGGGGCCAAGGCACAACTTTCTCAGGATCTGTGCCCTCCTTTCCTCCAAAAAGCAGATTCCTTCCCTGGCTATCTTTGAGAAATCAACTCTAGCAATCTCTGGGGGTAGGTACCCTGAAATGTTAAGTGGCAGGATAGGTACCTCTGAATATTAGGTGAGATACTAAGAAGCATGGACAGGGAGTAAGCACAAAGACAACTGGAATATGAAGTTGAGGACTGGACAGCACCACATCAAAGGGAATATTGTCAAGTAGGAGGCAGGATTCAGTGAAAATGGCACCAGCTCTGGAGTCTGAGGACCTGGGTTCAAATCCTGTCTCTGATGCTACCTGTGTGACCCTGATTAAGTCACTTCACCTCCATGGATGTCAATTTCCTCATCTGTAAAATAAAGAAGTTAGACTAGATGCCCTCTGAGGTTCCTTTCAGCTCTACAGCTGTGATGCCAGGGCTTTCTAAGCCACTTGAGGGCTCCAGCACAAAAAGAAACTGGGGACCAGATGTGGGAAGTAGAGTTAATTATGCAAGCTATTACCTTTCCAGGGTCTCCTCAAAGTTTCCAAATGTTTAAATAAGCCTTGGAAAACTCCTGGGATATCACATGTAATGGTAACCACATGGAAGATCTTGTCCCCACATCATCCTTTCCCTCTGAGAAGCTGATGTTGTGCTCAATCTCTCCTCTGCCTTTGCTTCCCTAGTCTGGGCTGTAGACAAGTCAAGGGAGTTCTGGGTCCAGAATGCATTCTGTTGACTAAGCTCATCTTGAAATGGACATGGCTGTGGGACTGGAGTCATTGCTCTGGCCCCTGGCCACCTTCCCTGCCTACCAGGCATCATTAAATGGGGCTATCACTCTGGTTCTAGAGATGGCAGCTTCAGGATTCCCCAAATGATATCTATATAGTGCCAACTCTCCAGTTGCTTTGCCAAAAACAAGACAAAAACAAAAGCCACGAACTCAAAGACTGTATTCAAAGTCGGATGGGTGCTTGTAAAAAGGCCTATGCCCTAAACGGGCGGGGGGCAGATGAGAAATAAAACTTCCCTCGGATTTACTAAGCACTGCTCCCTTCAGTTCAATTTTTTCCAGGAAAGTGGGGTGAGAGGGAGAAAGACGAGCCATTCTTTAGGCCAGCAGACATCTTCTGAGCGAGTTGAAAACAGATGTACATATCCACCCCTCTCTGTAATGGGACAGGCGATACTGAGAATTTACGAGGTGGGTACCAGTGGTAGGGAGCCTGAGTATAAAACTGGGTGCCCATTTCCTTGGATGCTGGTAGACCCTAGAGTGCAGGGCCTGTCCATCTTTTTGACAAGAGTCCCATCAAGGAGGAAGAGAGACTCTCTTCCCCTAAAGGGATTCCTAAGAACAGAGGAGAGATCTGTTTATCTGAGGGGGAAAATCCTGTCAATTTCTGAGATAGGATGAGACACTTTCTGTCAGATTTCGGCATCAGCCTCTCCAGAAGTAGCTGTCCAAACAACTCAGAGGGAAGAGCAGCTGTAGAATGCTTAAAATAAATGCTAATGGTGTGGTCCAGATAAAGGCTGGGAGCCTAGGCTTCCTGCCGGGCCTTTTCTAGAGTCAGACCTTCCTCTAGGCAGCCCAGGGCCTTCGTAAGATAGCCAGATAATCACGCCAGGGAAGAAAATTCAGAAACTCAAGTGGGAGGTAGCATGATTCAGTGGAAAGAATGCTGGCATTTGAGTCAGATGACCTAAGTTCAAACCTGCTTCTGCCACTTTACTGTGTGAGGGTCTTTGGGCCTCAGTTACCTCATCTGTAAAATGGGAGGTAGCCTAGCAGCCTCTAAGGACCTTCGCTGTTCTACATCTAGGCTCCTATGGGAAAGAAGCCCTCTTTCCTTCAATATTCTCAGTAGATCATAAGCAATTTGTTTTTTAATCTGTCTCGTTATCTCCAGTGCCTAGCACAGAGCTCACACACACAAGACACTGAAAACTACTTGCTGAATTTCATAAATTTGAAATTGAACATCCCTTTGAACAGACAAGGGTGGAAAAAACACCTGGACATTCTTCAAGTATTTACAAAAAACAAGTACACATCCTAGAGAACGTGGTGACATTTGCTCCCAAATCCAGTATGAACAGCAGTGGCATCAAGACCTTCCTCAGACACTTCAGGTGCACAGGTACCAATGTGGCAACTCCCAGAAGTCTGTGAAGGCAGATAGTTTTGATGGGCAAGGGAGAGAAAGCTCTTCCTCTGTGGTGGTGCTGGGGGAGATGCAGAAAGCCTGCTGCCAGGCAGGGCTGGAGATAAAAAACAGTCTTTCTCACTGGCCATTTTGGTTCTTATGATTTCTGCTCTTCCGAGGTCTTGGCTGGAACTGAAAAATCTAGTCAGATCAAGGGGAAATGGCAGTGTGACTCCTTGTCTAACTCCAAGCTTGTTTTAGGGGGGTACTAAACAGCTTTGGGGGTATGTGAAGAAAAAGGAGTAGAGTTTTTTAAATGATGGGAAAATTGCTTCCACCAGTTCATGCATCCTGATTACTGTACTTCCTTTTTCCCTTGGTTGTTGCAAGTTAGTAATTATTAAGACCTAAGAACTTTTGGGCCTGGGGGTTTTAGACTATGGATATACCATAGTGTATTGTTATGTCTAGGACATTCTTTGAACTCAAACTACCCCACAAGATCAAAGAACAGAGCCCTTGGTGGTGTTCTTCTGAGTTCCAGAGGCCTAGGGGGGAAAAAAGGGGTTAGCCTGTAGCTTCCCATGAAGGAAGAGTAAATGGTAGCCACTCACCCTGGTAGCTTTTAAAAATTAAAGCTTATCATAGACAAAGGGCCAGTTTGGGCCAGGATGGAGGTAGACAAGCTGAGCTGAGATGGCCGTGAGGGTTGTGGTAGGCTAGGCTCAGTTTGGGGAATTTTAGCTAAAAAAGTCAGGCAGCCCTAGCCTGGGATGGAGAGAAATCTTTTTACACTCACACACACAGACACACATAGACACAGACACCCCCACCCACCCACCCCCTCTACAAAGAGCAATTATCCTTTAACTGCTTCATTCACCTCAAGACCTTAGTATCATGTTTTCTTTCTGAATTAATATTACTCTTTCTCATTATAAACAAATAGTTAGTGTTAAAACTTCAGGTCCTTGACATAGTTGTGGTTAAGGCCAAAAAAGAGAGGCCACTGGGAGCTACAGGCATCTATCTCCTGGTAGCAACATTTAGCTACAGGGATTTCTGCCCCCCCTACCAAGAGCAGGTTGGCTTTGGAGGCAGATCTGGTGGTTACTAAGTCTCAGATTCCACAGAGGGAAACAAAGTAAGAGTCTTTCCTCTCCCCACAAACATTCTTCTTTTTTTTTAATCTAAGGGGAGCAGGGAAGCCACCAAATTAAAGGAAAATAGCCAAGTTGTAAGTATGCCTTTGGATAGTCTTGAGAATTCTGTTCATCTCTTCTCTCTGCTCTGGGTCCTTCATCTTGTATTGCTGAGACTCCTGGGTCACATAAATGTAAGATTTTTGAGTTAAAAAGGCCTTTAGAGACCATGTAACATAACGTTTCCTCAGAGGGGTGGAGTGACCTGCCTGAAGTTACACAGGAAGTAGGTGACAAAGTCACCCTGATGCAGGTCATCTAACTTCAAGTACTTTCTATGTTCTTTCTACTCTCCCATCCCAAGCCACAGATTCCTTCAGAAGGTGGCTCAGAGAAGCAGCGTGATACAGAAGATCTGGGCTTGTGACTGTGGGGAAGGCACTCTTAGTCTCTGTTTCCTCATCTGTAAAGTGGGAATAACAACACCTCTACTGCCTACCGGATAGGGTGGTGATGAAAACAATACTCTGTACACCTTTCAACTCTACAGAAATGTGAGCTATTATTGTTATTATTACTATTACACTTAGGCTCATCTTTCCAATATCCCGTGCTTTCTCCCTACTGTCCTTTTGGTTTTGTTTGTGCTGAGACTGTGTGTGTGTGTGTGTGTGTGTGTGTGTGTGTGTCTGTGTCTGTGTATATGTGTAACAACTGTTTCTCTTATAATTCAATGATCCTCCCCCCATCCCCCCAAAAAAAAGATTTTTGTGATTTGTGATTTCCTGTACTAGGCTTGAAATGAGCCTGGCATCCCCATGGTTCCGCGATGATTAGGGTGATGAAGAGCAGAGGTGACAGAATACCAAATCACATCATACGTCAAGAGCTGAAGCAGGCTGCAGGATGAGTGCCCAGAAGAGATACCATGCTCCAAGCATTTTTTTTTAGGGGCTAAAGGAACTTACCAGGTAAACTCCTCTACATGGACCTCAGCACAATTTCTGCTGTTTCCTTTATGAAACATTAACTCTGGGATTCCAGGGTATCCCTGCCCTCCTTGAGTTACAGAAATTGGGGATCCCATTACCTCAGAACAAACTTATAGCTCCCTTCAGCACATGGAACTGGTTGGCCAAGATACAGAAACTTTCCTTTCCACCCTCTCAGAATGAACAATGAAAAAAACCCGAGTTCGTATGATCTTATGAGTGTAGACCTAGAATGACCCTTCCAGAGTAGCTAGTCTAACCCTTCAGTTCAGACTGTTGATTTAACTGTTTTATTTAATAGCAAATGGTAACAAGCAGGAAACCATATTTTAAGAACCTCTATTTCTTTTTTAAATCCCCATCTCCTTTTCACTTCCAATGCTAAAATTGTTTAAAAGGAATCCAAATCTTACAGGGGGAAAAAAATCAGATTCTGAAAGCAATCTGAAGGCGTTTTTAAAAGTCTGGTAAATTGTTCCTCCAAGTATTTATCACATTTACTTTTGAGACTCTGACCATTCCATCTCGAATCTCTGGGCCATCTCCCCAACCTTGCCCTGCCCTCTTTCCTCACGTCCTTCCCATCTAAACCCTTGGTTTCTTTAAGACTCAGCTCAGGTGCCATTTTCATCAAGTCCCCCCATCTGTGAGTGTTCCTTCTCTCCTCAAATTACCTTGTATTTACTTATCTTTGTACAGATTGTATTCCCCCCTCCCATGTGGACTTTGACAGACAGGAGGTTTGTTTTGTTTTTTTCTTTGTATCTTCATTGCTAGGTGGTTGACAAATGTTTGTTGAATTAAATTTTTAGATGTCTCCATAAAGAAGTATTGCCTCCTTCTACCAGTATCTCCTTCACCCCAATGTCCTGGTTATAAATTCACCTGGCAGTGTGGCTGAAGGTGGGGAGATTGTCTTATTTGTGGGGAGGGGGAGGGGAGAAGAGCAGTGCCTAGACTTGTGATTTCAGATGTGAGGAATTCTTGGTGTGAAAACTCCCTCCACTATGGAGATCCACAACTCATCTCTAACTTCTAAGTCTCAGTGAGTCTGGGGAAGGGGCACCAAGAGGTAAAATAACAGGGTTCTTGAGTTTGTAGGAGTCAGAGGTAACCCTTGACCCAGCCCTCCCCTACTCCCTATGCCAGGCCTCTTTGCCACCTGGCTTACTGTAGGTAAAATCCTAAAGAGCAAGGTCTATGGTTGCAGAAGAGGAATCTATGAAATAAGGCCATTCCCAAGGCTCCAAGATGGGGAGCCAGATTCTTCTGTCAGGAACCCTCCTTCATCACAGACCCTTTTCTTGGTTTCTTCTGAGAAAGGCACCTGATGACACACATGATCTAGTACTATCTGCATTCTGGCTGAGGTACTTACTGACAGTTCTTTGTCCTGACCCTTTAACTTTCCACTTCAAAACAGGCTAGTCATCTAAACACTGGAGCCAGAAGGAGAAAAAGGATGCCTATAGGAGGGGTTTCAGGGGAAAGAAGGAAGGAAGGGGGTTTGTTTCCCCTCCTCCTTCCCCCTACAGAGTTTAGAATGCTGCTTTTCTCTTGTAAATGTATTACAGAGAAGTTGGGGCAGCAGCTCAGCTTTACCTCTAGGTCCCGCAGCCTGGGATTTCTAACAAAACACTAATTCTGACAAAAAGAAGAAATCAGCAAGCTCTGTGGAATTGGACAGGAAGATATTTTACCTACAGCATGTGGACTTTCTGTTCCCATAGATTTCCTGGAGAGAACTGGGGAGTGAGAGGACAGGATATGCTGAGGACAGCACCCCTAGACCTAGGGAGTGGCTTTCTTTGGACACTCCAAACCAGTAATCAATTTAATAATGCACTGAACAGGGAAGGCAGCAGCAATCCCATCCAAGGTCAGTCCCCTGAAGTGCTGAATTCATAGTGACCCCTGAAGGTAGGCTCTCAAACAGTGAGCAAAATCAACCAAGCACCAGCATCCCAGGGATCTAGCTGCTTGGGAAGGCTCCAAGGGAGACAGAAGGAGCCTGTCTGGATGAGGCCAGAAGGAAAGGGTGAGGCTAGGGTGAGAAGGGGAAGGAGCTGCCCTATGAGAAGTAGGGCCCTGAATTCTACAAATTATTGATAGTGGTAAAGAACACTGCACAGTATGACAACCAAACATACCAAATGCTCAGATCCAAATGCAGATTCTTTTCTTGGGTCTAAGGGTTGGGTTGTTTTTTGGTTTGGGGGTTGTTTTTTTTTTGTTATTTTTGTTGTTTTTTAAATAGCACAGGCAATGGAAATGCGTTTGGGCTTAGTTTTGTTTTCTCCTGAGAAAAGCTGGATTTTCTTCCTTACACAGGAGAGGAAAACAAACTAGAAAAAGGTGGCACTTATTTTAAGCTGCTCTTATTTTAGGTTTCCAGATTCAAAAGAATCCAGTCTCACTATCGATGTTGGTTTCCTGATATGACAACAGGAAACATAGGTTTATTCTCTCCCTGAGGAGAATGACCACAGAAATTAAACAAGGAGGTCCCACTGGAAGCACCAGCACTACTCATTCACTGGGGTTATGCTGGGTGTGTCTGCTTTAGGGACAACTTTTCGCCTCTGCTCCCTAAACAGACATCTAGGTAATCACTCCTCCCATAATGAGCTAATTCCAGTACAGTCTCTTTTTTACTAAAATTACATTTTGGCAATTAAATATTTTCAATAGAAGACAGTCCAGTGTCTGAAAAGCTCTGGTATGGCCAGCCCTGAAAAGGCATTCCTCTCATCTGTCTTCAGCAGCTGAACACATCTTCCTCCACTGCTTTCAGGAATTTTGCTCTGTTTCTCTCTGTAATTACTTTTGAATCATCAACAATCCCCAGGCAAGAGCCTCAATGCTCCGGGAATAAAATCCAAAACAAAATAAATAAATACACAAAATACAGATGACTTTAGGCTTGTGTATTTTAATTTTTTTAAATACTTTTTATAATTTATATATATATTAAAAAAATTTTTTGTCTCTTAAAATACAGATGCCTTTGGGCTTCCTGCACTTTGAACGAACCTTGGCTAAGGACAATCTGCTAACTAAGAGTAAACTGTCCCAGACCTCCTTTTTCCTTCTCCAAATGTGATTTATCCCAATCTCGGTTGGTTAAAGAGAAGGGATCAGAAGCATCAACAAGCGTTTATTAAGGACTTACTAGTGGCAGCATCTGGCACTATCGGAGAGTTGACTTGGAAACAGGATCAGATGTACCAGCGTTAAAAGAAGTAAGAGAGCACTGAAATGTACTAGTACAGAAGAATGAAGGGGAAAGTGTGTGACTAACCCTTGGGTCTGAAAGTTCTCTGGCTGGAGCCAGGTTCAGAAAACTACCAAGAACTAGCCAATATGAACAACTTCACTGCTATCCAGGAGCTGGATTCCTTGATTTCCAGTCTTCATCAATATCCACCACAATAAACATATCTGTGTGACTTTGGACCTCAGTTTCCTCATCTGTAAAATGAGGACTAAGTGGCTTGTAGTTTTTTTCAGCTCACAGTTGGATTCTGTAATTAGCAGAACTTCTATCAAGTCTCCTTTTGACTGCTAGCTACTAACCTTCCCCCTAACCCCAAACCCCCAAGCCCCAGTAACAACCATCAGTAGGTTAGGAGGGTAGTAAGGGAACCATAAATAAACCTTAAGGAGCCAAAAAGTGTTCCCAGTGTGTATCTAGTACTTCTCATTTTCTGTTTGTGTGTGTGTAGTGGGGGGAGCTATGGGTGGGGGCATCATAGACATCCGAGTGATACCTTCTCTACCTTTTAATCATGTCAAATGAGAGAGGACAGGCTTCTGAGGGCCTCTCCCCTAAGGATGATCAGGAAGGATCCCTCACACCTCTCTGGACCTCTACAAGCAATCACAAGTTGCCAGAGATCTTGACTCCTCTCCAGCTTCACCTTAAGTGAAGGCAGGATCACAATCAAGACAAGTTCAAGAATAAAGTACAACAAATCGAAGTAGTCAAAGACTTTAAACTCTCATATCGAGAAAACAGGTTTTTGTTTGCAAGCAAGTGAGTTTTTAAACACAAACTAGACACCCCAGTGTTAACCACTACATGTGGTTCTCTAGAAGGCTTTTGCCCACTGGGAAGACATTTACTTAAGGAAGTGGTCAGTTAAGACAGAGAAGAGAGAGATGCATGAAAGGGGTACAAACTAAGCCCCAGTTCATTCAAAGAATGGAACCCAGGAATAGCTAAAACCCACCAAGCCAGTTCTATTTGCCCCGAGAAATGAATGACAAGCACTCTGGGGCAGTTACACAGGGAGAATGGGTCAATTTCAGACAGTGCAAGTTATTAATAGCAGGAGTGATGTGAAGGGACATTAATTACTCACAGCTCAGGCATGGTACAAGGAGTCTAAATCTCCACACTCCCTGAATCAAAATACCCTCTTTTAATGTCTTACTCTATAGGGATGGATGGGCACATTCTCCCCCTCATCAGAGCACGGGTGTCTAAACTTAATCCTGCTTCAAAGGACCTCCCCCTCAACAATATCTACCCCTTCCCCACCAAATATTGAGCAACTCCCTCTTCTTGGCCCAGACAGACCCAGTGGCTTTTCGATTTCTGACCCACGGAAAAGAACTCCCCTTCCTCCTCCCAGTGAAATTTCTTCCCAATCTTTACACCTCCTTCCTCCCCAAGACAGTTTCCACCCATTTTCCTCTTGTTCCTTTCCCAAAGGAAAGGATGTTAGGAGACTTAAAGACCTAAGATGCCTGACCTCCTTGCCTTGCTTTCAGCTCTAAAAATCTACCTTACTTGGCCGGTTTTGCCCCCAGCCCCCACAAGCTGGGGTTCATCGACATTCTTCAAAGCAAGCCCCAGGCCATAGGAGACCCTGCCTCCTGGCGTGCTTCCTTTGACAGGACCACACTCCGGGGAGAATCCGGGCGCTTGACCGGGGAAAGCTCCCACTTTCTCACTGCGTGTTTCCTAACCACACCGGGGTCTGATGCCATCAAGCGAATTATGTAACCGGGGACACAGGCTCCCGAGCTAAACAAACGCGGCTCTGTGCAGCGCTGTTTCCCGGGGGAGCCCGGCCGGGGAGGGAAGGGAAGGAGGGGCCTCCTGCCTGCCCGGTGCCGCTCGGCCAGACTCCCTGGCTCAGCCTAACGGGCTGGACGGGGCCCGGGGTAAACCCGACCGAGGGGGACGCGGGTGGGGGCGGAGCTGGGTGGGGCCGGGGAGCCGGGGTCCCGGGTGGAGATGCTCCGTTGGTCTAGACCGCCCCTCCTCGTCTTCTTCCCCCCTCCCATCTCCATCCTCGGGCTCTTGGGCGATGAACTTGGGTTCCAAGTTCTAACCGGGCACGATCACGGCCACCGCCGGGGCTGCAGGAAGGACCTCGGGGTTCCCCAAACGGGGAGTCGGTGTGCGTGGGGGTGGGGGGGAAGAGGCGCGAGAAGGGCACCTAGATTCCTGCCTCGTCTCAGCTCCCAACCCATTCAAGAACGCCCCCTCCCCACTTCGAGCGCGGGCCGGGCTGGGGGGTGAGTGGGCGGGACGGGTGCGAGGCCTCCCAGCACGGGTGCCCACCCTAAGCATCCCTTCCTCCCCCACCCCCCTCGGGCGGGAGCGGAAGGCCAGGGCCTGGGTGACAGTTACCGCGCAGACCCGCCCCTCCCCCCCTCGGGGGTGGCGGCCGCCCCGGGCCCCTCCGAGGGGGAGGGTCGCCTCGGCCATTCCATCCCCCGCTCCCTTTCGGGGACGCCCCGCCCCTTCTCCCCGGAGGAGCGTCGCGCCGGGACGCGGCGGGGGCGGCCGCGGGCCTGAGGGGGCCCGGCCCCGGCTTGGGCGCCGCGAGCTGGAGGGGGCGGCGGCGGCAAAGTTTTCCGAAGTTGCCGGCCTTACCTTGCTTGGTGAGCACCAGGGCGTCTTCCCTCCGCGCCTGGGTGATGATGGAGCCGTGTTCCATCTAACAACCCCGCGGGCCCGGGATGGGTGGGCGGGCGGGCGGGGACGGGGGGCCTGGGCGGGGGCCGGCTCTGGGGCTGCTGCGGCGGCGGTGGCGGAGGCGGCTCCTTGGGCTGTTCACATCCCCCTCCGTCCACCTCCCCAAGGCAGAGAAGGGAGGCGGCCTGCAAGGAGGACCGGCGGCCCGGGCAGCGGATCCCCCCCACCCCCCCCAGGTCCCCCCAGCCCGGATCCCCCGGCTGCAGCTCCGGGCTCCTCAGTTGGGGTCCAACATGGAGAATCCGGAGCGAAAACAAGAGGAGGAAATGGGACACGGGGCAGTTTCCAGGCCCCCCCCCTCCCTCCGTACTCCAGATAAACAACCCGCGGCTGCTGTACCCACCCCCTCCTCCTCCTCCTCCGCCTCCTCCTCCTCCTCCTCTTCCCCCCCCCCCCAACTCTCCTCTCTTCGGGGCTTTTCCCGCTCCGGGATCCAGCCTGCGCCACCCTCACTCGGGCAGCGCTCTTAGTCCCCGGACCCCTCACGTGCGATCGGGCTGGGCTGGCGAAGCTTCCGGGGCTTTAGCAATTTTGTTACCAAAAAAAAAAAAAAAAAAGCGAATTCCGGAGGGGGGTGGGGTGGGAGGCGGGCAGGCTGGCGGGGAGGGGGAAACTTGAAACTGCTCCGGCTCTCCGATTGGCCATGCTGGAGAAAGAGGGCGTGGCCCTGCTTTACTATGCGGTGCAAGGACCCAACAACATTCCAGTCGTCTCGGGCCACGCCTCTCCGGATCCCAGGCTCTACCTCCTCCCCCTGGCCACGCCCCCTGCCTATTTAAACAGAGTCTATGGGTCTCAGGTTTTTAAAAATTTTTTTCAGCGCTCTCCGCGGAGCTGAAGGGGAGTTGTCAGTCTGGGTCACCTCGCTTCCGTGGCTCCGCCTCTCGGGGTCCCAGAGGCCGAGCAACTTGGGGCGGTGTCCTGGAGGGTGGAGACTGGACTGGAGGGCTCCAAGGCATGGATGCTAGGACAAGCGCACAGCGAACCCCTCCATACCTTGTGCCTCTCTTTTGATGGTACTTACAGGGACCCTGGAAATCACCGACAATCCGTTTTGCCCTGTCTCCCTGTCCCCCAGGCCAGGCAGTTCCGAAGGAAGATCCTTAGAGGAAGGGAATTTCCCCGGGCTCCCTTCTTCCTACCTTTTATTACCACCTACCACCCTCCCCAAACGCTCCACAGTTGTGAATATCTTCTCGAATATAAGCTCATATCTTCCCTCCTCTTCCTTCCTCTTGCTCAAGACTGGGCCAGTTTCTAATTATGGAATCATAGGATTTAGAACTGAAAGGGCCCTTAGCTCGGGCCTAAATCTTGTGATCTAGACACTCCTCAGATTTTTTCGGATGAGGAAAACTGATCCTGCTGGCCCAGGGGCTATAGAAGAGAGAACGGAGGAGGTCTGTTCAGATTATCTAGATAGCCTCTGTCTTGCTAATTTTCAACCTCTTTTATTCGCAGACAACAAAATGCCTTTAAAACACCCCCACCCAAAGGAACAAACATCCCCCCACCCCCTACGACTAGACCCTACTATTATTCAGCTGTCACTATGTTTCTCTTCCCTTTCACAGTCAGACGCTTGGGGGAAAAGTTATCTCTACTAGATTCCACTTTCTCACCTCCTCCTCACTTTTCAACGATTTGTGGCTTTATTCCCTGCTGGTCAGTGAAACTTCGTGCTTACCAATCATTTATTTAGGAAGGCAGTAAAAGAAAGGCAACAGGGCAGCATGTAGAAACCCCCAGAAGGAGAGTGTGCAGAAGAGGGGTCCTAGTGGTGTTAATAGTGTCAAACACTGCAGATAGGCTTTTTCTGTGAACTTTCTTGACCCCCTCCTGGATACTCTCCTTGGGGTGGGGGTGGGGATTAGAAGATGCTTTCTTGTGGCTCACTGTCAGATTTCTTAGTCTCCTTTTCAAATTTCTCATCCATATTCCATCCCATATGCATCAAGTACAGGGTTCCAGGTTATAGAACCTCTTTAGATTCACATATTTTTATGCAGATGACTTTCAAATTTATATATCCAGCTCTCACTTCTCTCCTGAGATTCAGTTCCATATCTTCACCTGGATGTTTCATAGGCATCTCAAACGAAACATGTCCCAGCACAGAACTCATGAACCCTTAAATCCACCCTTCTGTTAAATTTCCCTGGTTTATTGTTCTTTTTTTTTTTTTTTTGGTTGGGATAATGAGGGTTAGTGACTTGCCCAGGGTCACACAGCTAGTAAGTGTCAAGTGTCTGAGGTCGCATTTGAACTCAGGTCCTCCTGAATCCAGGGCTGGTGCTTTATCCACTGTGCCACCTAGGTGCCCCCTCCCTGGTTTATTGTTGAGGGAATACCTGGGCCACCATTCTTCCAGGAGTGATCCTCAATTTTTCTGTCTCACTTCCCATAGCCACTCAGGTGTCAAGTCTTATCTTGATTCTACCCTCATCATTTCCCCAATCCATCCTTCTCTCTACTTAAATGACAACTACCCTATTAATTCATTTAACACCGTAACACCTTTTGTGCCATGTCTATTGTAGTAATCTCTTAATTGGTCTCTCCATAAACCAGTCTCTCCTTTCTATAAACTGTCCTGGATAGTGTTGCCAAATTGATATTCTCAAATAAGAGTACATCTGAATTGCTGTTCCTAAATAGTACATATTATGACATAGTTCTTCACTTAATAAATATTCTAGCTATCTTCTCTGCTTGGCATAAAGTCCTCCCTAATCTGGCTCCAGCCTATACAGGCTGATTTGCACCTAACTCACCTTGTTCCTCCTCCCGTACTCTGGAGTCCAGCCAAAAATGTCTATTTGCTGGTCCATGCCATGCCATTCAATCTCCTATTTCTGTGCCTTTGCTGCCCCTCATGCCTGAAATGCTTTCCTTCTTCACCTCTGCCTCTTGGAATCCCTTCAAGGAAGGCTCAGCCACCTCCTTCAATAGACCTTTCCTGATATCCCCAGTCTTTACTGGTCCCCAATCAATCACTGTGATTTTTTGGTATGTATTCTGTATTTATCTACCTATGAACACATGTTGCATCCCCCTCATTGAATGGAAACTCTTCAAGGGCAGAGACTGTCTCACTCACTTTAAAATTTTGATCCCCAGTGCCTAGCACAGTGTTTGGCTATAATTTCACTGTCAATCTCCCTACTGGTGAACCTTCTTTCATTCTCCAGTTAGAAGATAAGGGTTGGGCTTCCTTAACCTTATGTGACTTTAGCCTACATATAACTTATCAAATTCAGCCTAGGCCATTCTGCCATCCTTTTAAACTCTATTGGGGGGGGGGGGAAGGAATGACAGAGAGACATATAATTATTAACACTAATTATATTTTAATAACCCTTTGGAGTTTCCAGAACACATTTGCATACATTAACTTAATTATGTGATATGCCTGAGGATTCATGAATACATGAGTGCCCATCTATATAGTAATGCCATTTCAATATACTGATGTAACTAATGAGAGAGAAGAGCTCTCACTCTCACTAACTTCACCCCAGCATGTCATTCATTTCCATCAATGAGGACAGAGTTCTATGCCAATGGGCTTTGGGACTGGTGCCTCACAAAGAATGATAACCCATACATTTTAGGGTCCTGGAGAAAAGGGTCCTCAGTAGTATGACTACTATTTTCTCCATTTTACTAGTGAAATTGCATTAGGTGGGTGGGTGGGTGTGAGGATGGGGAGATGTGACTTAACTTTAAATCTACAGTCCTACAACTTGTAAAGTAAGTATGGGAAGCTGATTCAGGTTTGTCTAGGTCCCCCAGCTCCAAGTCCTATCTTTTGACCAATCAATAAGCAATTTCTGGTTATTTTTTTGTTTTTATTTTTAGTTCCAAATGCTCTCCCTCTCACCATCCTCCACCATCCATTGAGAAGGCAAGAAATAAAATACCCATTATACTATGAAGGGATGCAAAACAATTTCCACATTAGCCATGTTGTGGGTGGTGTGTGTGTGTATGTGTGTTTTGTATGTGTTGTATGTGTATGTGTATATGTATGTGTATGTCTCAGTCTCAGTCTCAGTCAGTACTCAGAAGTTCATTTCTCTCTGAAGGTGGAGAGCATTTTTCATCATAAGTCCTTTGGAAATGTTTTGGATCATTGTATTGATTGGTATTGTGAATCTTTCACAGCTGATCATCATTACAATATTGCTGTTGCTGTGTATAATGTTCTTCTGGTTCTGCTTACCTTACTTTTCATCAGCATATATAAATTTTCCCAGGTTTTCCTGAAACCATCCTGATTGTAATTTCTTATATCATAATAGTATTCCATTAAAATCATATATCATAACTTGTTCAGCCATTCCTTAGTTGATGAATATCCCCTCAATTTCCAATTCCTTGCCAATACAAAAAGAGTTGCTATGAATATTTTTTTAATATATAGGTCCTTTTCCCTTTTCTTTGATCTCTTTGGGATACAGACCTACTAGTGGTACTGCTGGGTCAAAGGTTTGCACAGTCTGGTAGTCCTTTGGGCATTAGTTCTAGATTGTTCTCCAGAATAGTTCATAGTTCACAACTCCACCAACAATGCATTAGTGTCCCTATTTTCCCACATCCCCTCCAGCATTTGTTTTTTTTTTCTTTTCTGTCAGGTTAGCCAATCTGATGGGTATGAGGTAGTACCTCAGATCAACAGGCATTTTATTAAGATGTGCTTAATGTTCTAGGGGCTCTAGGCTTACAAAGACAAAAACTAAAAAAAACACTTTGCTCTTAAAGAATTTACTAAATTAGTCTACCTTTCAGATCAATAGTTTCATATAATCAAAGTGAGTGGAGAAACCCTTTGTAAAAGCAATGTGGATGAATGGATAGGGAACTAACCCCAAGTTTCAAGTCTTACCTGGTTGTGTGTCCTTGGGCATGTCACGTTTTAACCTCTCAGTGGTACAGACAGTTCTCAAGCCTATAGTCCTGGCAGAGAAAGTTCCGACCAGCCTTGTGAGGGGGTAGTTTCCCCATCTATATTCCTTTGTATTAATGAAGTCACAGGTCCAGTCCTGATGCCCTGGGGCAGCTAGGTGGCACAGTGGATAGAGCACTGGCCCTGGATTCAGGAGGACCTGCCTTCAAATCCAGCCTCAGACACTTAACCCCAATTGCCTCACCAAACCCCCCCACCCCCCAAAAAAACCCAGTCCTGATGCCCTAACAGAAAGTAACCAAAGTTATAAAGACATACATCTGAAGGACAATTCATTTCCATTTGACAAATCTTAAGAATTTATTATCTTCAGAGATGCTAAGGGATTAGAAAGTTAGACAAGAGAACACCTGAAGAGACTGCTTTCTTGGGATTTACAATCTAGTTAGCCAAAACACAAACACTGATAATTATGGTAGGGAGTTAGGAGATGAATGTATTAGAATGCTGCTGAGTGGTGCTGAGGTCAGAGTGAGGAAAAAGCACTTATGAACAAGGGAGTATTTTATATTACTACAAAAAACCCAAGGTTTTTGCATGTTCTAGATCCATTAATCAGTTACATCCTGGTATAGTGGATAGAGAGCTGGCCTAGGAGTCAGGAAGATTTGGGGATAGAGTCCCAGAACCAGATACACAAACACACATATATATTATCTATCTATCTATCTATCTATCTATCTATCTATCTATCTATCTATCTATCTATCTATCTATCTATCTATCTATATCTATCACCTATCATCTATTATCTATCTGTCATCTATCTGATCTATCATCTATCAATCAATCATTTATCTATTGATCTATCTTTTTTTCATGTGGGGCAATGAGGGTTAAGTGACTTGCCCAAGGTCACACAGCTAGTAAGTGTCAAGTGTCTGAGGCTAGATTTGAACTCAGGTCCTCCTGAATCCAGGGCCAGTGCTTTATCTGCTGCACCACCTAGCTGGCCGCTCTATTGATCTATCTTTATCAATTTATCTATATCTGTCTATGTAATTAATGATTATATCAATCCATCATTTATCTATTGACCTATCAATCAATCTGTTTATCTATCATCTATCTAATCTATCCATCCATCCATCCATCTATCCATCTATCTCTTTATCTAATGCCAGGTTTGTGATCCTGGGCAAGGCAATACAACCTCTCATTGCCCCCTGGCAACTAAGACCGTATAATTTGCAGAGAAGGTGCAGACCAGCACCTGTAGAGAAGGGACCTCCCTACACCATTGAAACTGCAGGTCTGATTTTTAAATTGTTAAGTAAGGGGAAAGGGAGGAACAACATCTTTATCTCTCATTATTCTTCAAATGGGGGTTGAGGTTATCTTTTTTCCTCCTTGGTAAAATGTAACTTTTTCCTTTAATGTTTAACTTTTAAAATGACCAATTTCCACTTTGCTGGAAAAATCCTTTTGTCCTCCTGCTCTATTCTAATAGCAGGGCTTCCTCCTGCCACTTTTCTTTACATGGTTCTTAGCCACCAATGTGGCTCAGAGCCAACTCTTTATATAGAGTCTTGTAGTGGCTATACTATCTTTTTTAAGAGACACAGAGGAGTGTACACAGCCCCTGCCTCCTAGAAGATCCCAGCCTGGTGTGGGAATCCTGAAGACTCTGAGAATGGACAGAAATACTTCCAAGATCGCATGCAAAAGAGTGTGAATTAATACCTAGGATACAAACCGTAAGGAGTAATGAGCGTATGTGGTAACAAATCTCTAGGGGCCTACAGGCTCCCTTGAGGAAGCCATTATTGCTGGTCTGTCTAATCTTCTTTAGATCGCCAAAACAGCATAAGAGAACTCTTGTCTTAGGCTCAAATCTTCTCCAGTTTAAGTCTCTGGCCGGGCATATAGTCCATTTAGTTCACAGTTGTTGCTAATGTTGGGGAGAATGGCCCCAGGGAAATGAATAGAGCAGGCATAATAATTATCCTTATTTGACAGACAAGGAAATCAAGGTACAGAGCATTTATATTGTATCTTTAAGGTTCATAAAACTCTTGATATGTGCTATCTCATTTTGATCCTCACAAAGCTGGGGGGCTATTTTACAAACAAGGAAACTGAATAAAACACATAGAAAGGTGAAGTGCTTAATCCAGGTTATGTACAGCTAGTTAAATATCTGGGGGGAGGATTTGAATGCAGGTCTTTCTGACTCCAAATCCAAAATTCTCTCCACCAGGCTGCCAGGCTGGCTCAGGTCACCAAAGAGCAATGGAGATGGGTAATAAATAAGGCTGTTCAAAATGTGACATTACATTTCCCTCCAAACCTGCCTATCCTCAAGAGCTTCCCTATTTCTGTTGTTTGGTACAAGCATCCTTATAGTCATCTAGGTTTGCAACTTAGTTGTAGTCTTTCTTGACTCCCCTTTCTTTTACCTCTCCTGAACCTCCATAGCCAATCAGTTGTCAAGACTCCTCAACATTTCTCACATCTGCCCCTACTACTCTTTATTCAGTAAGGTGTGAATCCCAGCCCTCCCTTATCTCCTTTTGCCTGTACTACTGCAACAATGGCTTTTTTTTAAGCTTTTATCGATGTCATTTCTTAAATAGTATTTTCTCCAGCACCCTTCTTCTTCCCAGAGAGTCATCCCATATAACAATATTTTTAAGGGAAAAATCAGCATAAAATACATTTTTTAAAATCTTGGAATATATGTAATATCCAATACTTTATTGTGTCCTCATTATCTTTCAAGATCACATAAACCCTGGAACTCAGATCTAGTCAATACCTCTTGCCCCTAAACTTGGGGGACCATTCCTCCCTCATATTGGAGATGGAGAGCAGAGAGCTCCAGCCACATCTTCCACCTAAGAAAGGGGTCCAGGTTGGCCATCCCTTCCTTTCTGTACTGGCTGTACCCTTTGGGGCTTTGTCATGCCTCAGGCTCTGAGTTAGATTGTTGTATTGTGAGCTCCGTTACAATCAGGGACTCTTTTTGTTGTTTTTGTATCTCACTGAAGCTTGGCACAGTGCCTGGCACATAGTAGGTACTTTAAAAATGTTTATTGATTGACTGACCACCTCTGGAGAAGGAGAGTCTTCTTATATCTCTTCTTTCGAGCCACCCTGGTTCTTTATAATTTTGTAACATTCACATTGGAATTTTATGTGATTGTTCTTTCTGTTTGTGTTGTTGTAGTCATGGGGTGTATTGTTGTCTTGGCTCTGCTTACTTTACACCACATCAGTTCTTGGGGAATCTTTCCATGTCTCTTTGTATTCCACATATTTCTTATAGCAAAGCAATATTATATTACATTTATGTCCCACAATTTGTTTAGCTATCCTTTAAGCAGTGGACATCTACTTTGTTTCCAGTTCTTTGCTATCACAGAAAGTATTGCTATAAATATTTTGGTTCTTATTATTAACACCCTTCTTGGACTTACATGAATTGGTGCTGAGTAAAATGAGCAGAACCAAGAGAATATTGTACACAGTATTAACAACATTATGTGATGATCAACTGTGATGGACTTAACTCTTCTCAGCAATACAGTGATCCAAGACAATGCCAAAATGGATGATGGAAAATGCTCTCCACGTCCAGAAAAAGAACTGTGGAATCTGATTGCAGATTGAAGCATAGTGCTTTCACTTTTGTTGTTGCTTTTTGTTATTGTTCTTGTTCATTCTCTCTTGTTTTTGTTGTTGTTGTTGTTCTGATCCTTCACTTGCAGCATAATTAATGTGGAAATATATTTAACATGATTGTAATGTATAACCTATATCAGATCGCCTGCTGGCCTTGGGAGGGGAGAGGGGAGGGAGGGTGGGAGAAAAATTTAGAACTCAAAAAAATCTTTACATGTAATTGGAAAAAAGTTTAAAAATTTAAAAAAATACCCTTCTTGGGGTATAAGCCTAGTAATGAAATCACTGGGTCAAAGGGTATGGGCATTTTGGTTACTTTATTTGCATAATTAAAAATTGCTTCTCAAAATGGTTGTACTGATTCATAGCTTCACCTACAATGAACTATATAGAGTAAGCATGTGCATATTTTGCCACAACATTGATTATTCCCATCTTTTGTCATTTTTAACAATTCTGCAATGGCTTCTTAGTGGTCTCCTAGCTTATAGTTTCTCCCCTCTCCTATCTTCTACCCAGATGCCAAGTTGCTGTTGTTAAAACAGATCTGACCTAACAAAAAATTTTAAATGGCTCCCTAGTTACCTCTAGGGTAAAATATATAAGATAACACAGGAAGCCAAAGTTTAGTGAAAATCAAGATGTAATTTATTTCCCTATCCAGTCAATGTACTCCCTAAAATCTGTCCCTCAAAGGACCCCATAGAGTTAGAGTACATGGCCTTCAAATAATAGCATTCATTACAGCCTATTTCTTCTTGTGTTTTGTTTTGCAGGGCAATGGGGGTTAAGTGACTTGCCCAGGGTCACACAGCTAGTAAGTGTCAAGTGTCTGAGGCCGGATTTGAACTCAGGTACTCCTGAATCCAGGGCTGGTGCTTTATCCACTGCTCCACCTAGCTGCCCCTAATATTTTTTTAGAACAGAAATAAGTATTGCCTTTTAGCTGGCTCTATTAGTGACACACATTAATGATTTGTGTCACAGACTGGTTCCACTCTTTAATCACCTTCTCAGGATTGAGTCTACTTTTGAAAATATCCCACCTTCCCCTTGGGTTTCAGATCCCCATTGGTGAATCAGATTGGTCAAACACAAAATTTGTACAGAATATGGATCTCCTCTACCTGAAAACCATGATCAAGGAAAGAACTTAGGCATCATCTTCCAAGAAATTGTCAGGGGAAATTGCCTTGATATTCTAGAAGCAGAAGGTAAAATAGAAATTGAAAGAATCTGCCAATCACCTCCTGAAAGAGATCCCCAAAGGAAAACTTCTAGGAATGTTATAGCCAAATTCCAGAGTTCTCAGGTCAAGGAGAAAATATTGCAAGCTGCCAAAAAGAAAGAATTCAAGTACTGTGGAGCTACAGTAAAGATAAAGATCTAGCATCTTCTACATTAAAGGAATGGAGGGCATGGAATATGATATTCCAGAGGGTAAAGGGATTGGGATTACAACCAAGAATCACATATCTAGCAAAACTGAGTGTAATCTTTCAGCAGAAAAAATGGGATTTTAATGAAAAAGAAGACTTTCAGATATTTGTGATGAAAAGGCCTGAACTGAATGGCAAATTTGACTTTCAAATACAAGACCCTAGAGAACCATAAAAAATTGTAGTTGGGGGAACATACCTGGGGTCGAGCAGTGGGTGACTGTCTTGTGTCTGAGACTGGGTTTTGGCTGTGAACCCCCTGGGTCTGGGGTGGATGCTTGTCACCTAGCTGTTCCATGATGACATCTTTAGGGTAAAATTGAGGGGTGAGAGGAATGCACTGGGGGAGGTGGAAGGACAGAGGTAGCATGGCGTGAAATCCCACATGAAAGAAACAGGAAAGGGTTTATGGAGTGGGGGGAAGAGATGGGGGAGGAGCAGGGCAGTAAATCAATTTTATCCTCATCAGAATAGGCTCAAAGACCTTAATCTCATCAGAGTTGCCTCAAGGAGGGATTAACACACACATACACACCCCCATTGGGTGGAGTAATCTATTTAATCTGGACAGTAAATAAGCCTAACACTCATCAGAATTGGCTCAAAGACCTCAATCTTATCAGAATTGGCTCAAGGAGGGAATAATGTACACACTCAATTGGGTGGAGTAGTCTATCTAACCGTGAAGGAAAATAGGAGGGAAGAGAGAGGGGCAAAAGAAGGGAAGGCAGATTGGGGGAGGGGACAGACAGAAGCAAATCCCTTTTGAAAAGGGATAGGCTGAAAGAAGCTAGATAATAGAGTCAATATCATGGGGAAGAGAATAGGATGGAGGGAAACAGTTAACAATAGTGATCATGAAAAAGAGAAAAGAGGGGGAAATTGTACAAAAAATATTTATAGCAACTCTTTGTGGTGGCTAAGAATTGGGAATCAAGGGAATGTCCATCAACTGAGGAATGACTGAAGAAGCTGTGGTATGTGATTGTAGTGGAATGGTATTGTGCTATAGGAAATGACAAACAGGATGATCCCAGAAAAACCTGGAAAGACTCATATGAACTGATGTATAGTGAAATGAATGGAACCGGGAGAACATTGTGCAAAGTGACCGAACTATTATTCAATGAGCAATTGTGAATGACTTAACTACTCTCAGCAATACAATGATCCAAGACAATCCCAGGGGACTAATGAGAAAGCATACTATCCACCCCCATAGAAAGAACTGATAAAAAGAGCACTTGTGGATTGTACATATATAACCTATCTCAGATTGGTTGATGTCTTGTGGAAGGGGGAGGAAAGGGAGGGAGGGAGAAAAATTTGGAACTCTAAATTTTATGAAAATGAATGTTGAAAACTACCCTTACATGGAACTGGAAAAAATAGAATAAATGTTTGTTACAAAATATGGACCTCCTGAAAGGATCTGTGGATCCCAAGTCAAGCACCCTTGGACTAATAGGAGGCCTCGAATAAATAAATACTCATACTCTAAGAAGAGTTTGGAATTGGGTCTTCTTAGTGCCTAATGAACTCTAGTGTGGCCTCTCCCAGAGTATAACTGTGCCCAGACTCGATGTTGGCACATACCATCTGGGATTTTGGAGGTTAAATTCCAAGACTTTGCCTAACTACTGGAGATAATCAAGAGTGGCTTTGATGTTGACCAGCATTTTCCCAAGGCATTCCCCTTTGGATGCCTGTACTGGATATCAGGATTGTAGTGGCTCAGGGGAGAAATGCAAATAGCCTCCCCCCCCCCCATGTCTGAAGAGCTTCTGATCTCCCTAGGGCAAAACACAGTGGAAAAAAGCATTTCTGTTGGGCCTTCCCTACCCTTGAGGGATCAGATTCCTGAGACAGAGCCACCCATTACTTTAATCCTAGACATCCTATTCTACTACAGGAAATGGGGGAAAAGGCTCTTGGGTAGAAGGTTCTACATCTGAGATCCACCCACCCCCAAGTCTAGGAATAGATTTCAAGTGTGGGGTCTAGGAACTTGAATAGGGAAAAAGTTTCATCTTTATTTTTACGGTCTTCCAACTAAATTTAGCATTTCCTTCAGGGATCCATAAGCCTCTTGACACAAAACAGGTTAAGGATGCCTGTTTCAGAGAAGCACAAAAGGAATTCTGTTGGGTAGAGCCACGGAGAGACAAACACACACACACACACACACACACACACACACACACACACACGCACCCTCAGAGGAGGAAAGGAGGGAGCAGTGGAAGAATGGGGAAAGGAGGAGCCAGAAGCATAACTTTTCTCCATGAAAGATGTCAAACGGGAACTTATAGCTTGACTATTCAGAGATAAGGGCAAACAGAAATAAAATAGGAAAGGGAGGCAGGAATGAGTTCTCAGATTCTCTCCTTCCCCCTGGACAGATTGCTGGAAGGGTGATGACCTCTGTAGTAAAGGTGAGGGCTCGTGATGTAGTGCCCTCAGAGGCAGCCGCTTTTAGAGCAGTACACTCCAGCCCTGCTCCTAAATAGGGAAGTGATAGGAGCGGATAGAGTTTCTGTTTCTGTGTTTACAGGTTACTTCGCCAGAGCAAAACATACCTTGCTGCATCTGCCAGCCTTTGCTGCTGGCTCGTCCTCCTCCCTCTTCCCCTCTCCCTCTCCAAGTGGTGGGTATTCCTCCTGTTCTTGGTGTAGTTTCAGCAGCCAGAGCAAGTGTTTGCGGAGGGAGGAGGCCCACTCCTTTCAGTCAGCCCATAAGCATTTATTAAACTTATTAATAAGCTTACCAGTTGCTGAGTTGGGGATATATCTATCTATCTATATACACAAATGATAGTTCCTGCCTTCACGGAGATTATGATCTAACCAACTGTGTGCAGACAAACTATATAGAAGATAAATAGGAAATAACTATGGAGGGAAGGACTAGAATTAAGAGGGATTGGGAAAAACATTCTGTAGAAGGTGGAATGGATTTCAGTTGGATCCCAAGTGGTTAGAGCTCCTCCTCTCTTCCATCTGCCTCCTCTATCCCTAAATCCCAGCTCTTCTGAGCTGGGGATCCTGGGAATCAGGCTCAGGACCCTTGGCAGTAGCTGCTTGTGGATTTCCCTTGCTGCTGGATGGAGTTTTCCTGGTTAGATTGGGTGTTGTAAGTCAGGCCTTCTGGGTTCGGACTCTTGACTCTAAGCCTGAACTGGACAATGAACACATTGACTTCGCTGGCTTCCTAAGCCCCATTGATTCTGGTGAGGAGGGGTTGCCCAGCTTAATTTCAAATTCAACCACTTGGGTCCCCAGATGGGATGAGCTAATTTCTCCTCTTAACCTGGGGATATGTGGATAGATTTCAGGGTGCTGTGAACTTGGATTGGAGAAACAAAATTACATCCTTATTATCACTAATCTTCAGTTTCCTTTGTCATCGTATGTATTTTAGACCCTGGAGAAGGAATATATAGGCCTCACCAGACTGCCCAAGGGAACTAAAACACAAGAAAGGTGTCCCCTGAGAAAAGGTAAAAAGAAAGATAACCCTTGAGTTAGAAGTAGCCAAGAACTTGAAATCAAGTATATGCCCATTGATTGGGAATGACCAAACAAATTGAGACAGATGAATTTATAAAGGAATGAATATTGCAGTGCTTGAAGAAACAATGAACATGATCAATGCAAAGAAGTATGGAAAGACTTACATGAACTGATCAAGACTGAAGTAATCAAAGCTGAGGAAATTATATACTCCAAATGCGACAATGGAAATGAAAGGAATAGCCACCACAAAATAATCAAAAGGGAACATTACAAAATTACAAATGAACAAGTGTAGTCCCAAGAAAACAGATTCCCCTCCCCACTCCATTCCTTTGAAGAGGTGGGGATCCATGGATGTGGAGCATTGTATATAGTGTTAGATTTTGTTGTTCTTGTTTTACAAAGTTTTGACTTGTTTTTCTGATTTTTTTCCTCTTCTTTCTTTTTAATTAAAAAAATTTTGAAGTCCAGAGATGCAAAAATGGAGCCCAGAATAAAATGAAGAGGAGAAGCAGTCAGAGGAAAGGGTCTTGAGGCAGGTTGTATTTCCAGTATGAGAAGTTCAGGAATGGAGAAACTGCATAAAACCACCTGCTTGCCCCAAAAGATCCATGTGACTTGTTTTCTGAAATCAGGAATGTCTTAGGGGAGCCTCATTCTGATATTGTCACATCATGGAGTACCCTGAGTTGGGTGCTGGACTGAGTTAAAAGACCTAGGTTTGAATCTTACATTTGCCACTTATTGGTTGTGTGATCTTGGGTAGTCACTTAACTTTTCTAAGCCTTTATTTCTTTATTTGTAAAATTAGTTTAATCAAGTCCTACCCAATTCACAGGTTGTTGCAAGGATCAAATGAAACATTGTATGTGCAGATACTTTGTTGCTTCTTTGGTATATAAACTCAGTAATGGAGTCTCTGGTTCAAAGGTTTTGGATATTTTAGTTACTATATTTGCATTATTCCAAAATTGCTTTCCTAAATGGTTATACCATTTCACAGCTCCACTAACAATGTATTAGTATGCCAATCATTTCACAACCTCTTCAGCATTGACTGTTATCATCTTTTGGTCATTTTTGCCAATTTGCAGGATGCCAAATATGCTTTCTGGAGTGCTAGGAAGGTGGTCAGCTTTGTTCCCTATTTTCCCAGGGATGTATTGGGAGCACTAGAGCCAGGGGCTGTATAGTTCAGGTGGTCACAGGTTCAGATACCACAAATTGCAAACCAAGTTCATGAGATGGAGATACAATGGTTTCCATCACTGTATATGCAAGCTTTAGCTTGGCTTTTCTTGGCCAGAGTCAAAGATGAAGATACTATCTACAAAAATAGAGAAGCTGGGAAGGAAGGCAGGTTTTAGGAGAAAGATGATGACTTTGGTTTTCGGCCTGTTGAGTTTGAGGTTTCTGTAGGACATCCAGGTTGAGAAGCTCAAAATTCAGGATAAGAGCAGAGGAAAGATGTCAGTGAAGAGATGGAGATATAAATTTGGGAGTCCTGTTCATAGATGTGGTAGCTGAAGCTATTGGGAGTGAGTTAGATGGCAAAGCATAAAGTGAGAAGAGAAGAGGTCCAATTCAGCGAGGGAGATGGCCCTACTTAGAGTGTGGGAAGAAATAACTGAACTTTTCATTTCTTTGGTATAGGGAACTCCCAGGTTAGAAGTTCCTTCTACCCATGCAGGTTGGATCCTTCTCTTTAATTTATAATCTTAGAGCAGGGGTTCTTAAACTGTAGTTCATGGAAACCTAACTGTCTGTGGACAGATTTTAGGGCATCATGACCTTGGGTGGGGAAAAAAAATTACACAAGCTTCTTATTGAAACTTTTAATTTCCTTCAATTATGACTAAAAATAAAAACTTCAGATAAGAGGTCCATAGGCTTAAACAGACTGCCAGAGGGGTCCAAGACACACAAAGAAGGTTAAGAATGTTCATCTTTGAGTTGCCTAGAGCACTGTTAAATGCTCTTGTTGTTGGGGCAGCTAGATGGCGCAGTGGATAGAGCACCGGCCCTGGAGTCAGGAGTACCTGAGTTCAAATCCGACCTCAGACACTTAACACTTGCTAGCTGTGTGACCCTGGGCAAGTCACTTAACCCCAATTGCCTCACTAAAAAAAAAAAATGCTCTTGTTGTTAAGTGACTTGACCAGGCTCTGAGGTGGAACTTGAGTTCAGGTTTTCGTAGCTTAGAAAAATCAGGGAAACCAAAGGTGGAGAGAGCTTCAAGGAATGGCTGGTCAGCAATGTCAAATATGGCAGAAAGGTCAAGACATATGAGAACTTAGAAGAAACCATTGGATTTTTAATTTAGGAAGTCCCTATTGACCTTGGAGAGAGTGGATTCACTGTAATAGCTGACAAAATTAGATTGCAGGAGATGGTATAGTGTTGAGGAAGGAGAGGTAGTTATTGGCGAGTACAATTTCCATAAATTTGGCAGGGAAGGGAAGGAACAAGTTAGGATGACATATTGAGGGGTAGCAGTGTCATGGGAAGACTTTTTAGGAAAGATTAGAGGATTAGGAGAGAGAAGAGGGATGGTTGATGAGGCCAGATCCTGAAACCAAGGAAGGTAGAAGTTATGTTCCAGAGATACATCATAGATGACAATAACAAACCTGTGTTTGTGGGTGTGGGTTAAGTACGTAGTGAAATATCACAGAAGTCAAGGAAGAAAACATTCCAGAGGAGGAGATTATATTCAATGTTGTCAAATGCTGCACACGGCAAGAAGAATGAAGATGGGGGGGAAGGAGGAAGGATTTAAAGACACCTTTTTTTCTTTCTTTTTTTTTTTTTTGTGAGGCAATTGGGGTTAAGTGACTTGCCCAGAGTCACACAGCTAGTAAGTGTTAAGTGTCTGAAGTCACATTTGAACTCAGGTCCTCCTGAATCCAGGGCCGGTGCTCTATCCACTGAGCCGCCTAGCTGCCCCTAAAGACAGCTTTGAAGGAACTGCCCCCAGGGTCTGCAATTTGTTGATTCATTGGAGTTGGTGTCTACACTCTTTCTATTCAGGCCAAACCTCTGCCCCTGGAAATTCTGTCTTTCTTAAGGTCCTCTCAAGTTGTCTTAAGAGGACCATTGCTTTACCCCTTTATTTTCACCACTATTCATTTTGAGGCTACGTTTTGTCTATTTGTGAAGAAATTTTGGAGAGCCTGGAATTTTCTGACCTATTTTGCCAGCTTCCCAGAATCCCCCAACCTTTGAGAGAAGCATGTCTGTAGAATGTTAGGGGGCAGAGAAGACAGATTACATTGGGTTAGGAGTAAGGGGGGGAAAGGGAGTAAGGACCATTCCTTCAAAAAGTTTGGCATTGATAAGAAGGAAAGCCACATTCATGTCGGGGGGAGGGATTGACAGGGTGTAGTGAACATTGAAATTACCACGCATAAAGATGAGAAATGAGATGTAGAGGGGAGTCAACTGGGGCTGAATTCAAGGAAGGTGAAAGTATCTTGTCTGGGTAGATAATGGTGAAATAGGAAAGTATCAAAACTTTGGAGAGGGTGGTGCAACTATTTGGCAAAAACTTCAAAAGAGAAGTGGAGTGATTTTGTTAGACTAATAGTCTGGAGGTTGAATTGTAGAGCAAGGAATATTGTTCTCCTTTCTCACTGAAGTGAGAGGATTTGAAGGTGAGTCCCTGGATGGAAGAAGGCAGTGGGAAATATGATGTCTTATATGAAATGCAGGTTGATTGTGCAGGAGTATTCCAGAGGGCCCAGTGTAAGGGAGTAGTGAGGGAACTGGACAAGGCAGGCAGTGGGTCTTCCTCTGAGCTCCAATTCCAAACAAGTTGAGTCCTCATCCTTATTACTCCTATTCTTCTTGAGGCCAGGGAGGGGCTTGTAGAAAGAAACAATAACAGGTGAAGAAAGTAGTAGGTTCTGAGGCAAGGAGTTGCTACTGTTATTGTCCTTCATTTTCAAAGAGGACCAATAACATCACCGGTGATGTACTGACTTGCTGTTGAATTGGATTTAAGTGAGAGAAAGTCATCCGCCTTACTCTCTCTTCCTGAATCTTAGAAGTCCAGTGGCAAGACAGAAGTCAGAATGACTAGTGATGGCCTGGAATGCAGTGCATGACCTTGGCACCTTCAATATCTGACCAAGCTCTAAGTACTCCACAGTACCTGCTTCAGTTCCCTTTATGACCATTGGAATAGACTATATTCTGCCAGGAGAACTCCTCATATGCTTGGGGTAGCCATTTCCTTAACTCACCAGCAGGTTTGAGGTCTATTGGTTATCATCAACCTGGTTTAGCTCATCTGCTGAGATGGTTTATCAGGGTGTGGCCACCACAGCTTCTTAGAGCCACAGGTGAGAGTTGGGTGAGTTAGGTAGACACCAAAGGTGGATGAGCAGTCCTGAAAAGGGTCTGGCAAGCCCCTCACACCAGAGGTACTAGTCCTCCTGAACACCTCACACACCCTAAGGCAAGGGACAGGCACATGTTAGCAGCAGAAGAAGACAGATATAGGGTAAAGAGAATCTCTGGTTTGCTATTAGGGGAAGTGAGCTGGTGAATCTACTTCAGCATTCTGAGGAGAATGTGAGAGTGCCCTCAATTCACATATTTTGGAAGGATGATCCTTCACAAAAGTACTACTCTGATGCCTCATTGTGATGTGGAGGTGACCATGGATTTTCCAAGACTATATCAGTGGATCATAAATGCTGGTGGGCTCTTCCATACTGGAGAAGCTTTGAGAATGGCCCTGGCAACAGACCCAGTCTGTTTTCTGAGATCCAGCTTAGCTAATTATGGAGATGAAGCTTTTTTTGTCCATGCCAACCTATCAAGCAAAGAAAGAAAAACAGGCCCTCCATCCTGTGTGGCTTTTTTTTTTGTTGTTGTTTCTTCCGTGATGGTGGCAGAAGGTATGAAGAATCAAACTTGATTGTTGGTACTCAATTTATGAGATTCTTGTTCAGTGGCTAACAAGTGGAAGTATTGAGGTAGGAATCAATTGTATCAGTCTTGAAGTTTTTGCTAAAAATGAAACCAGCTTTATGGACATATAGCTCATGGGTTCTCCTTGAAGAGGCAAAAGGAGTTGCAGGAGTGGGATATGTGGCCCCTGTGACCCCATGATTATTGGTGAGAGTGGCAAGAAAAAGAGGCAGAGGATGCTAAGAATTACACTGTTGAGGAGGGGCCTATAACACATCCAGTGGACTCCCTCCCAATCTCTCCCAGCCCCAGGGCAAAAGTTCAGGAGGACAAGAATGAGAGCTACACTGGATGTGTAAGCATGGATGGATGCAAATCTGCATTGTTGGAGAGAATTCCTAAACTGATGAGACTGCAGATCTGTTGGAGCTCTGACCCTGTTTGGGCAAGCATCATCATAGGACCATAGATTAAGAGAGATCATCAAGTAAAATTCCTCTCATTTTAAGGAGGGAACTGAACCATAGAGAGGTGACTCTTTGACTTGACCAGTGCCACTCAGCTACTAAGTGACTAAGGCAGGATTTGAACTCAGTCCTTCCTGGCAAATACCTCAATTTTCTATGACACCTAGCTGTCTGTCAACTCTCTCCTAAGTTATAGCTAATAAAGGTACTTGATCTGGGTCTTTTCTCATTTTCAAGGGGAGAGAAGAGTAAGGGAATAAGCACTTATATGGCACCTACTATATGTAAGGCATTGTGTTACCATACTTTTTAAAAAATCTCATTTTATCCTCACAACTACTCTGCAAGGTAGGTGTAAGGTGTTATTATCTCCATTTTTGGTGATGCAGAAACTGAGATAGAGGTTAAGTGACTTGTCCAGGTTCACACAACTAGTGTCAGAGGCTGGATTTGAGCTCAGATCTTCCTGACTCCAGGGCTGGTGCTCTATCCACTGTGCCACCTAGCTGCTCCCCCTTTCATTTATTTATTTATTTTTTAGTGAGGCAATTGGGGTTAAGTGACTTGCCAAGGGTCACACAGCTAGTGTCAAGTGTCTGAAGTCAAATTTGAACTCAGGTCCTCCTGAATCCAGGGCTGGTGCTCTATCCACTGCGCCACCTAGCTGCCCCCCCTTTCATTTATAATGTTGCTGTTGTTGTCTAAATTACTCTTTATTTCTGCTTTGATTATCAATTTATACAAATTTTCCCAGGTTTCTCAGCTTTCCTCCTAGCCATCATTTTTTACTGTGCATTATTAATACCCAAGCCGTGGTTTCTTTAGCCATTTTCCAAATGATGGGCACTCACATTGTTTCCATTTCTTTTGCTACCACAAAAGTGCAGCTATTAATATTTTGGTACATATTAGGCTTTTATTTCTGTCTTAGGTCCTTCTTAAAACATATAAACTAAACTTCTTGCTGCATACTCCTCCTCACCCCCTTGGCTCCTGCTTCTCTCTCTGGCTTCAGTCCCAGATTTTTTAGCTTTAGAATGCTCCTTGAAGCAGAATTTTGATATTTTACTAAACAATTTGGACTGGGAAATACTGTGATGGAGGATTGGGCAATGGGATGGATAGTCAGTATGGTGGAAAATGTGATGTAACAAGTTAGAGGACCTCAGTTCAAATACTGACTCTAATACTCTTCTGTGAAGCCTCTCCCAAAACTTCCGAACTCACCCTTATTTAAACTTCCATAGCACTAAGAAACATAGTCTTGTATGAGCTAGGTGACCCAGTGTATAGAGTGCTAGACCCTGACTATAAGCTCCTTGGGAGTAGGGACTATCTTTTACCTTTGTATTTCCACTGTTTTGTATAGTGTTTAGCACACAGTAGTCACTTGACTAATTGAAGACTTTGATTAAAATCTTACCTCAGATACTTAATAGTTGTGTGAACCTAGATAAGTCACTTAGCCTCTCTGTGCCTCTGTTTTTTGATCTGTAAAATGGGGGCTGTGGAGGGAAACATGAGATAAGTACGCATTTTCATATAGATATGTTGACCGTTACATTGTTTCAAGTCTTTCCCTCAAGTCTTTACCCTACCTTTGTAGACCTTTCAGTTTATTAAAGCACACAGTAAATACAATGGGACTGTCTTCTTTCTTGAACAGGGTTTTTAATCCTTCTTGTGCCATGGACTGCTTTGGAAGACTGGATAGCCTATGGCCCCCTTCTCAAAATAAAGTTTTTTAAATGTATAAACTAGAATACATAGGATTACAAAGGAAACCAATTATCTTCAAATACAGTTGTCCAAATATTTTTCAGAATCAAGTTCAGTGACCCCAGGTTAAGAGCCCCTGGTAGAGGATTAATCCCTGACTGCCTGGGATTGTTAACTGATGGTCTGGTTTAATGTTTGGGAAATTGTAGGAAAACAGACTGCACCCCCCAAGTGAGTGCCTCTCCAGTTGATCTTGATTTCTGCTTGATCAGGTCAGGTGGAGCTGTATGCTCCCTCATGTTATACACGGGAAAGCATTTTTCTTGTCTCCCTTTCAATATTCTGTGTTGAGGTTGAGGAGGGACCTCATTGGGGGTTATTCTTAAAGGGCCATCGGAGCATAGATTTAGAACATAAAGAGACTTTAGAGGTTATCCAATCTAACCCTCCCATATATTATAGATGAAAAAGGTAGGAGAACTTAAGGGGATGGTCAGGGCCACAGGGGTAATAATACTGTGACCTAGTGCTGGAATCCAGGTCCTCCTGACTCCGATTCCAGTATCCTACACATTATACCAATAGACTCATGAAGAATCTTCATTGTCACTCTAGAAATGAAGGGCTCATTCTGCATTTGCCTGCCTCAAGCAAGGGCTGGGTTTTCTTTTGAGGGGAATTCCAGAAAAGACACGGTCTAGTTGGCAATTTCCCTGGATGTTCCTCAGGGAGCAAGCTGTAGCTTGTGAATTTCCAGGTATTTCTCTGATCATCTTATCAACACGGAATTTAACATGAACCCAGGAATGGCGTAAGCATCCAAGAGTTGGAAAACTCTTTCTTCAGGACCTGTCCTCTTCTCAGGGATGGGGACAGATTAAACTTGAAGAAACCTCAAGAATCTGGAAAGGAGCTTCCTAAAATGACATCTCCTTCACCTCATTTCTAATACAGCCTTTCATTTGTGGTGGAATCCTGGGTGGTAGAGTGAAGGCAGGAGGAAGATTGGACAGAAATTGAGCATGCAGCTCTTTTCCAGCTCTGAAGTTCTATAATTCTATGAAATGTCTTCTCCACAGCTCCCTGGGCCTCTTTTCCAAAATGCTGTCAGCACTACCAGTTGGAAAATATTTTTCACCCTCCCTTTTGATTTCTTTTTTCCTTAAAAAAAAAACACAAAAAACCAAAACCACACACACAAGGAAAAAAAAACAACAAAAACAAGCCATCTGGTGTCAGATTCTCTCCTGGCACATTATAAAGGGTAGCACTAAAAATGTCCCTGGAAAAAATAAAAGCTTAAGCCACACCAGTACTCATAGACATATCCTCTTCTCTCTCTCTCTCTCCCTCCCTCTTTTCCCCTCTCCTCTTTCTCTTCTTTCATCTTTTTTCTCCCTCTCTTCTCTCTCCCTTCTTTCTCCCCCCTTTTCTCTTTCTCCTTTCCTCCTCCTTTCTTCCTGTTTTCTGTGTCTTCTGTCTCTGTTTCTTTGTCTCTCTGTGTTTCTCTCCCTGTGTCTCTGTCTGTCTCTGTCTTTATCTCTCTGTCTCTCTCCCCCTTTGCTATCTCTGTATCCCCCACCCCAATCGCCTTGCCACTCAGTGTTTACTGCACTAGGACCACACTAGGCTTATTTTTTGCCCCCCTGCTCTGCGGTTAATACACATCTTCTTGCCCCAGTAGTCCAGAGGGTTGGGGGCGGGGTGCACTGGACACTGAGTGGAAGCGAGGACCGCTGGATGGGCTTGCAAGGGAGGGGGGAGGGGAGAGGAAAGGAAAGGAGGGAAGGGGAGGGGGCCAGACTGCAGAAGCCCCTTGCCAGGTCTGTTGACTACACTTGGGGCTTGCTTTCTGCTCGTTCCCAGCTTCCCTCTGGCTTCTGGGAGACGGCCCAGGGCGGGCGTCTCGCTGCCCGGAGATGTTGTTTACATTTGGTCTACGTTTCCAGCGAGTTGCCCCCGCGCGGCCCCCTCCGCTCCGCTGTAATCTCGGAGCCGTTTCCTCTCGCTGTTCCGTGGACTCTGCATTCCTGAGCGTTGAGCAACAACTTTCCCTCCGACGCAGAGGGGATGGGGCCAGCGGGGGCGGGTTGGGCCGGGGCCCCGTTTAGGGGCTCCCTTGGGGAGCGCGGGGCTCCCGAGGCTGGACGAGGCGGAGCCACTCCTAGATGAAGTCCTCCTCCACCCGCGGCCCCTGCAAACACACCCACAAGCGCACACAAGGCACACAAACTTAACAAGATACACAGGCGCACAGGAACATATGGACACACAGGACAAGCACGTACGGATCTGTGCAGAAACATCACTGACAATGCAGGCACACAGGACACAGACGCAAAAACACACACGATATAGACACAGGAAGCACGAGCCACCCAAGACACAAGACACACTCAGACCTACAAGACACACAAACCCTGTCTTCCTTGGCGGCTCCCCACCCCCACCCCACCCCCCAATTGCACAAACTCAGATGGCTGGGCTTCGGTTTCCAGAGGGAAACTGTGCCCAGTCTTGGCTTCCTTTGGTCTGGGCCAGGTCTTAGTGGGAGGGATTGTGACTGTATGTCTTTGGGGGCTGCAGAGGGAGAACAGTCTGGGATGGGCACCCCATAGGTCAGTGTTCTATGTGTTGGGAGCCCTGGAAATCAAAGCGCTTCCTGGAGGTTTGTTCCCCTCCTTGAGAGCTGTTTGAGGATATGGTTTGAGGCTATTGTATATTGGGAGAAGCCCCAGTGGCAGACCGGGTCCGAGGATGCTTGAATTGGTGTCTAACATATGCAGGCCTTGGGCTGTCTATTCCTGAAACAGCCCTAGAAGATTTGTTGATTCGATTGGGACATTTGGGGTTGGGGCTGGGGGAAAGGGATGAACTTGTGAGTCATTCTTCCCTCAGAAGGAGGGAGGTATAAACTCTTTTAAAGACTGAATGGCAGTCTTTAGAGAACCCTTAGCAGATACTCAATTTGTGACCTCAGTATGCATTTTTTTTTGGTGGAAAACCCCATCAAATTAGAGCAGAAATGTCAGGATTGGAAGGGACTTTTTACACATAGTAAGCTTTTAATAAATGTCCATTAAATTAAACTCTTAGATTATAAGACCCTTAAGGCTAGGAGCTGTGTCTTACTCATCTTTGTATCTTCTCTTCATCTGTCCAGAATGGCCTCTGGAGGTGGTTTAGCTCCCTCATTTGCCAGCTGAAGAAGCTGAGCCTTGGAGATGTTGAGTGATTTATTTGCCTAAACCTCAGGCCCTAAGGTCACCCACCTAGGAAGTGGGAGAGCCAGGAGCAGACTCCCAGTCCAGTGCTCTTTCCAGGACAGCATGCTGCCTCTCTGGGGAAGAGGGCTGAGGAGGGCGGGGCAATGGAGGCAGCCAGCCTGTTCCCGTGACCAAAGGGCTTGTGTTACTGTTTGTGCCTGGAGAAGCCAGTTTGGGAGGTGGGCAGGAGTAGGGGACTTGATTTTAGCGTTAAATAAGGTCTTTACTAATGTGGGGGGACCATGGCTTTAGGTATGGGGGGATAGGAGGAAGGGGAAGGTAACAAGGATTTTAAAAGCATCTTTTATGTGCCACATTATAGTTCTCCATCAATTCATGGTGAGAAGAAGGGGATTGGAATGTCCACAGGTCATTACATAAAATAAAGATTTAAGAAAGTTTGAGTTGAATTGAATAGATACTACATGATTGTTGTGGGAGTACCCTATAAGGAAGTTTCTAAATTAGTAGTTGTTTTCCAGAAATTTATTTATTTATTTATTTATTTTGGTGGGGCAATGAGGGTTAAGTGACTTGCCCAGGGTCACACAGCTAGTAAGTGTCAAGTGTCTGAGGCCGGATTTGAACTCAGGTCCTCCTGAATCCAGGGCCAGTGCTTTATCCACTGTGCTACCTAGCTGCCCCCCTCCCGAAATTTATTTGTAAGATGGTTCGAAACTTGATGTACATTTTTGTTTAGGGAGACTTACATGCTATAATAGGTTCCCAGGCCAGTATGCATTAGGAACATACCTTAGGAGACCTACATTAGGGGCAGCTAAGTGTTATAGTAGATAGAATGCTGGATTTGGAGTCAAGAAAACCTGAGTTCAAATCCTGCCTCAGACACTAGCTTGTGTGACTGTGGGAACATGAGAGGCATTGTCTGCCTCAGTTTCCTCATCTGCAAAATGGGGATAATCATAATATCACCTACCTCCCTGAGTTATTGTGAGGATAAAATGAGATAATCTGTAAAGTGCTTTACAATCTTTCAAACACTGTATAAAGGCTAGCTAGTATCATTACAGAATAACAGAATATAGCTAATAGTACCATGAAACCTAGTGGCATTCCTTGTAATACTTCTCTGGGAAAATGCATTCCGTGTTCCATGTGCATATAGGCAGTCTGTAACAGAACTCTTCCCACCCCTTGCACCTGCTGGCAGTTGGATGGGCAACACTGCCAGTCCTGAGCTCCAAGCAGTAGCATCTACAGCCTGGACCAGGGTTGGTACTGAGGAGTGAAGAGGTGCAAGATCGGGGTTCTAGGGCAGTTAGAGGAAGGTAGTGATGAGGAGCTGGGGAGGGATAGGGCACCTCTCATCTTGGGCCAGTTCCTTTTCCACCATTTTTTTTTTTTTTTGCTTAGGTCTCAGGGGACTGGCTCATCTGTTTCTTTTTTCCACTCTTAGCCATGCCTCTTCCGAAGCAGGGCTCCTTCCCTGAGCCCAGCCGAAAACGAATACAGTGAAACCTCAGTGTCTTTTCCAGAGCCCTTCTCTGCTAATGGGGTAGCAGCAACTGGGGACTTGAAGCCTCCCTTTATGTGCTGTCCTGTTCTTTCTTTCATTAGACCTCGTAGGAGAAGAAGCCGCAGCATACAGTTAATGGCAGATCTTTGGGGGACCCAGAAGAAATTTAAGATTCATTTACATTTCAGAGAAGAACCCTGGGCATAATGACATAGAAACAGAAGGCCTTTCCCCTCCCTCCTTCCTTCTTTCCTTTTTCTTATCCTCTCCTGTTTTCCTGTCCTTTCCTCTCTTCTCCTCCTTCTGGATAGGCAATAGAGTAAAGTAAAAATTGGAGAGAACAGGACTAGGGGAAGTGGTAGGGAGTTCTAGGCATTAGCAGGGACTGCTACATTGATAAGGAAGGGAAGAAAAAGGATAAAGGCAAGGGGCAGCTAGGTGGCGCAGTGGATAGAGCAGCGGCCCTGGAGTCAGGAGTACCTGAGTTCAAATTTGACTTCAGACACTTGACACTAGCTGTGTGACCCTGGGCAAGTCACTTAACCCCCATTGCTCTGCCAAAAAAAAAAAAAAAAAGGAGAAAGGCAGGAAAATATTAGTCAATCACATCTGGGAGAAGAGAAAAATAGTAGTGATAATAACTTGCATTTTATATTGGGCTTTAAGGTTTACAAAGTAATTTCCTGGAATCCAAAAATTCTCCAGAGACCTCAGAAGTCAACTAAGCCAATTCCTACTTGAGCAGGAATTTCCCTTATAGATCTCTGATAAATGCTCATCTAACCTCCAATGGAGGGAGGGGGATGGGGAACTTATATTGGATGAGTTCATTCCATTCTGGGGCAGCTCTAATTGTTAGGAAGACTTAGCTTACAGCAGGCCTAAATCTGCGGCTATGCCTTCCATCCCACATTTCTAGTTCTGCCCTCTGGGTTAAGTAAAACAATTCTAACCTTTCTTGGACAGCCCTACCATGGTCTTCCAGTCTCCTCTTCTTTAGACTAGATGCTGCTATTGTTCTTGAGTCCTATTGGTTCTGTCTGACTCTTCATGACCCCATTTGGGGTGCCATCAATTGAAGAAGCACTACTCTTTCCTCTGGGTGCACTCTGATGTACCAATGTACTTCCTTAAATTTAATGTGACTTCCAGAACTGAGCACAATGCTCTCTAGGTGAAGGCTGAGCACAGTGGGACCATAATCCACAGCTATAATTAATCCAGTTTAATTTGTGATTATACTCCAATTAATGCAGTTTTAACAACACTCTGGCTTCTTTAGACGGCCATATCCTACTGTTCATTTATATTGAACTTGGTTAGGCGGGTTTTTTTTGTTTTTTGTTTTCCATACAGACTGCTGTCTAACCATGCTTTCTTCATTCTGGATTTGTATGGTTGATTTTTTGAACCCTTGACATTCATTCCTATTAAACAAATCTGTTATGGACCCGGGGTACCTTAAAAGTTTTCTGGGGTAAATCAAAGAAACTTCTCCTTGAGAAACTAAACCAAAGGACAGATATGCCTAAAGAGATAAGTGGCACCAAATCAGGACTGAGTTAGCTCCAGGACCACCACCCTTCATTCTAGTCTCCCCCCCACCTTGGGGAGATAAGATTAGGTGTGGTTGCTTCCTTTGTGGTGTGAGGGGGAGAGAGATGGCTTGAGAGATCCAGAGCCACCTCTCATCCAACTTCCCCCAGCCACCACCAGTGGGGGGATGGTCCTCTCTCGATAGGGGAACTTTCCACAGTCAGATGATCATTTCATGGGACCACCATCGGTTCTCTATATAAGTATCTGCCTGTCTCCTATTAGAGGAGATAGGTATCTCAGAGAGCCACACCTCTGTGCCATGCCTTCTCCCCATAAGAAGAAGTCCAAGAACTTTTCTCTTGGTTTCCTTTCCCTAGTGCCTAAATAAATAAACTATTATTTTGTTCTAATTGGATTTGTGTGCAAGAGGGTGTAATTCTTTAAAAGAGGAATTCCTAAGAACCCCTACCCCAAACCCCCACAACATAATCAATTTAGATTCCACCCTTATACTAGTTATCAAGATCTTTTTGAATCTCTATTTTTTCATCCAGTGCAGGAATTCTTAATTTGGAGTCCACAGACCCCTAAGGGTCTATGGATAGATTTCCTGGGTAGGGGGGAGTCCATGAATTTGAGATGGGAAAAAATGACATCTTTATTTCAATCTGTTTTTTTTGTAATCCTAAGTATTTTATTCTATGCATTTAAAAATGTTATTCTGAGGTCTATAGATTTTTCTATATTGTGGCCATGACACAAAAAAAGGTAAGAGCCCTGATGATATGTTATATGATGTTATATATGATATATGTTATGATATGTTATACCTCTTTTCTCTTTGTGCTATACATAGATTTGATAATCTGTGCCTTCAACTAAGACTTTGATATAGAATATTGAATAGAACAGAGGCAAAAGATCTTGGGGGGCGGGGAATGGTGGTTCCATTAGCAGCCTCTCTTCAAGCTGACAATGGTTATATTAATCACCACTCTTTTGGATTAGTTGCTCAGCAGGTTTTGAATCAACTTCACGCCATATTTCTCATGAGCAAATTCTGAAATGCTTTGTCAAATGCCTTGCTAAAACCTAAGTGCTCTAATGTCTATGTCATCCCCCTATCTAGGTGCCCTGTTGAAAGGAGATGAAGTGATTCTGGGAGATCCTGGGGCTATTGCTTGGGGCCGTTCTTCTCCAGTGGGATAGAAATGTGGGCTCTCCAACTTAGGATGTTCTTTGTACAGTACAATTACAATAATTCAAAGAAGCACTTGTACAAATGTATACATTTCAATGAATCAATAAACATAAATTAGCTGCTTAATAATGTGCAAGGCATTGTGCTAAGTGCTAGGGAAAAATATAAAGGAGAAACAGTCTGCCTTCAAAGAACTTAAATTCTATTGGGGGATATAGCATTTTTGGAGAAAAGGAGGCCAGGAAAAGGAACTTTGTTCTAGACGAGTGGGTACTTTTCTCATTGAGCACCACAATCAATACAGGTTTTGTTTTTTTTAATAACTCCCCCCATTTGTGTAACACTCCCCCTCCCCCATTTCCTGTAACTGAAGTAGTCACAGAAATAAAAGAGTAGATAAGGTAGCTAATGACAGGTTTGTGTTTTAACACGTGAAGGTGGAGGGTTGCACAGATTGGCTATTTCCAGGAGGATAAGAATCTTTCCACTTTCTGACTGGTTATCCCTTTGGGTCTATGCCCAGACAGTCACTTACAGATTATGAATGGAGCCACAGGGCAGTAGATTGCCATTCATTTGATTATTATTCCATGGCCAAGAGGCAATAAGCAAGTGCATGGGATGAGGAATGGCAGCAGGTACATGATAGCTTAGAAGATGACAAGATGCTTACACTGGCTAGGCCCTGGCATCCTGGTGGTTGGATGGATGGGATGAAACATGGTCTGGAAGTCTGGGGCTGGCTAGATACAGGGACCTGAGGTGAGAATGACTCACTCAAACTTTGTTCCAGACAAGTCTACCCTCCACTCTGGGGAGTAAAAAATTAGTGGATTAATTTGTCGGGGTGGGAGTAGGGGAGCTTATTCTCAGTTAACTCCAGTAGGCTGGTCTATTCCTAGTAGAGAGAGACAGAAGAATGGATGAGGTCAAGGTGCCTGCTTTAGGTGTCCTGATGAACACTGGATGGGATAAAGTAGGTTTGGGTCTTCTCATTTAAACTTTCTCATTTAAACTTTTAAACTTTCCTTGGGCCACTATGTTTCTCACCATTTTATCTACAAGGAAAGAAAAAACTAAGGCATTCACTCAATAATGCACTGACCTTATTAGAAATAAATCACAGAATCCATATATCCTCAGGAAGTTTATAATATGGTAAGGGAGTTAAGATTGGTACACCAACAAATGGGCTACAAATTATTTATTTTTAAAACAATTTTTATTCTGAACTTAAAAAATAAAACAAGCATTTCTGTAACATAGTAGAATAGAAAAAAATGACTATACATGAAACTGCAAATCTATTATATACAACTTGTTGTTCCTTTTAAATACATAATAAAGTTACCATGTAATTTTTTTCCTTTTTTCTCCGCCCCCCCAGATGGCTACTCTTAGACACAAATATGTATATATATAAAAACTAGAATGGTGTTCTTACTGTATACAGTGTCCTCTTGATTCTGCTCATTTTACTCTTCATTATTTCATGCAAGTTTTTCTAAGATCATTTAGCTCATTTCTTGTAGCACAGTAGTATTCCATCATAATCATATACCATAACTTGTTCAGCCATTCCCCAGTTTTCAGGTATCCCTGAAATTTCCAGATCTTTGCCACCACAAAGCGAGCTGCTCTAGGGGCAGCTAGGTGGCTCAGTGGCTAGAGCACCGGCCCTGGAGTCAGGAAGACCCGAGTTCAAATCTGGCCTCAGACACTTAACACTTACTAGCTGTGTGACCCTAGGCAAGTCACTTAACCCCAATTGCCTCTCCAAAAAAAACAAAAACGAGAGAGAGAGAGAGAGAGAGAGAGAGAGAGAGAGAGAGAGAGAGCTGCTCTAAATATTTTAGAACAGAGAGGTTCTTTTTCTTTTCCCCTAATCTTCCTGAGAAATAAACTGAATACTGGTATTGCTGGGTCAAAGGTTATAGGTAGTTTAATAATTCTTTGGGCATAATTCCAAATTGCTTTCCAAAATGGTTGGATCAGTTCACAGTTCCACCAAATTGGGCTACAAATTAGACTATGAAAAAGGTATGAAGGCACAACCAGTACTGGCCCATGGGGGCAGGAGATACTGTCTCCAACTAAGGGACTCCAGCTCTGAGCTTATGATTTGGTTGAGTACTGGTCTTTAAAGAAAGGGGTCAAACTCTTTCTCATTGCCCCTGAATATGCCTTCACCCCTAAACCCTAGGGAAAATCACTTACGTTTAGATTTGGAACATGTCTAAGATCTCTCTAGAAGATGATTAAGGTCTAGTTTCAGGCTAATCTAGGCCAGTACATATATTCAATGTGTGATGAGCCTTTTGTGTTTGGGTACCCAAAAGAAATGATTAAAACACAAAAGGCTTATCACACATTGACAGAGACTTAACACATGATTTAGAGACTCCTATTTTGCTCTCCTGAGGGACTGATATTTAAAACATCAAAACAAGAAACATATTGTGGGACTCCTGAATAACAATTTAACTGTCTCTTCAGTTCTTCCCTTTCAAAGTCCAAAGCTTTGGACAAGTCAATGCATGGCTTAAGCTCATCTTCTTGGGAGTGGTCATCTTCTCAAGGTGTACCTTTTCTTTTCTTTTCTTTTTTTTAAATTAAATTAAATTTTTTTTTTTTAGTGAGGCAATTGGGGTGAAGTGATTTGCCCAGGGTCACACAGCTAGTAAGTGTTAAGTGTCTGAGGCTGCATTTGAACTCAGGTACTCCTGACTCCAGGGCTGGTGTATTATCCACTGCACCACCTAGCTGCCCCCAAGGTGTACCTTTTCAAGGGTGTAGTTGCAGAAAAATCCTCTTACTGCCAGTCATCTTCAATTGAGGAAACCAGGAACTCCAAAACTTCAAAGCCAACCACTTCCCCATAGTCCATCTCTCATGATCACTGTTTGGTTATCAATGGTCAAGGAAAGAAAACAGAGTAGAACAGAACACAGATACCTGAGGTCTAGTTTCAGGTTAATCTAGGTCAGTACATATATTCTTTTAAAAAATTGTCCCAGATTTCAATACAATTTTAATTTTTATTTAGATCTCAATTCTCTCTCCTCCATCTCTTCCTCCCCTCCCTGAACAAATAAAACAAGAAAACAAATTACCCATTACAAACATGCATATTCAAACAAAACATTCATGAATTTGGAAGGAAGGAAACAAGCATTTATTAAGGACCTACTAAGTGCCAGGAGCTTTATAAATATTATTTTACTTGATCCTCACAACTACCCTGGAAGGTAGGTGCTATTATTATCTCCATGTTACAGTGGAGGAAACTCAAGACAAGGTTATTTGCCCAGGGTTACAGAATTAGTAAGTGTCTGAAGGAGGACTTAAACGCAGGTATTCCTTATTCCAGTCCCAGCACTCTATTTATGGTGCCACTTGGGGTCCTCTAGGCATTAGCCATGTCCAAAAAAACCTCAATCTCTACTTTGAGTTCATCACTTCTCTATCAGGAGGTGGGTAGTATATTCATCATGATTACTCTAGAATTGTGGTTAGTCATTGTGTTATTGATCAGGGTTCCTAAGTCTTTCAAAGTTGTTTGTCTTTACAATCTTGTCATTATTGCATAAATTGTTCTCTTGATTCCACTCACCTGACTGCATCAATTCATATAAATCTTAAGTTTTTCAAAACCATTCCTTTCATCATTTTTTTTTTTACAATGCATGTGTTCTTGATGCCATGAGGCTGCCATAGTTTCAGTGGTAGGGAGAGAAACCTTCCAATTTTTCCCCATGAGAACTTCAAGAGTCTCATAGATTACCCACACACAGATTAGAAAGAGACCATTAGATAGCCTAGTTACCCTGAGTGGGTGGCTCTTCCTGGCTCAGTGGTCAATCATTTTTTATTTCAGCTCCCCATGACGGATAGAGGGAGGCATGACATCATCTGACCTTCCTTGACTTTTCTAGACATTACTAGGGTACCAGTGGAGCACTCTGGTTCAGCCTACCCATCAACCTTCCTTTTTGCCATGGAATAGTCCATCTTCTTTTTCCATCATACAATTCTTTTTTTTTTTTTTTAAATTTTTTTTTTTTTTTTTTTTTTTTAGTGAGGCAATTGGGGTTAAGTGACTTGCCCAGGGTCACACAGCTAGTAAGTGTCAAGTGTCTGAAGCCGGATTTGAACTCAGGGACTCCTGACTCCAGGGCTGGTGCTCTATTCACTGCGCCACCTAACTGCCCCCATACAATTCTTTGATGGCTTCCTTTACTCTTGTTCTTCTTTGGAGTTCATTAGTGGTATGTTGAGCATGGTAATTTGTGTTTGATAATGGAACAAGATGAGATACCTGTAGGCCATTCAATAGTTAACAAGAGCTTTACTTAGCCATAGCAGGAGAATGATATTCAATGAGGATGGTAGGCATTGATGAGGTGTCAAGTTGATTTAACTGGGTAAAGCTCTCTTGCCCTAATTGGCTGGCTAGTCTCTTCCCCCATGTCCCCATTCTTGTTGCTGGTCAGTTGTTTCATTTGCATCTGACTCTTTATGACCCCGTTTGGGATTTTCTTGGCAAGGATACCAGACTGGTTCACTGTTTCCTTCTCCAGCTCATTTTATAGATGAGGAAACTGAGGTAAACAGGGTTAAGTGCCTTTTAAAAGTTTTGTTTTTATATTGTCTTCATTTCATAATACATCCTTTCCGCAGAGTCATCCCTTATAACAATGAATAAAAAAGGTAGATCAGAAAAACTAACTAACATACTAACAGTCTTCTACATCTATAGTTCCTTACCTCTGAAAAGAAAAGAGGGAGGTACATCTTCTCAACTAATCTCCTGGGTCCATGCTTGGTCATTATAATTCCACTATAATTCTAATTCCAATTCCATTTCCATGTCCATTTCCATTTCCATCAGGTATTCCAAACGTATCATGGAATGCTTTGATAGTCTAGTGAAACCTATGGACCTCTTCTCAGAATAATGTTTTAAAATGTCTAAAATAAAACTGGGTTTAAAAGGAAACCTGTTATATTGAAATGCAGTTATCAAAATATCTAAAAAAAAAGTTCATGGATCCGTGGTTAAGAATCCCTAACATTGTTGCAGTTATTGTAGGTGTTGCTTTCCTGGTTCTGTTTACTCCCCACTGTATCAGTTCATGTAACATTCTTCCCATTACAGTTCTTTCCATATCTAGCTCCTCAATTTACAGATAAGGTCCAGAGAAAGGATGGGACTTGCCCAAACTCACTTTGCAAGTTTGCAAGGGACTAGATTCCAGGCCTCTTCTAACCCATTATGCTTTTTATGATATCTTGTTGCCTTCCTAAAGGGATGCCTTCTCCATGTTGGGAGCATATTATTAATCAGGAGACTCTGCTTTGGGTGAAGTTCTATCCACTTGGGTCTTTCTTTGGAAGCTTTCTAGTTGTAGAGGCTTCCTGCTCAGCGCCCTCCCCACCCCCCCACCCCCAATCCCAACCCTCCTTCCATCCCTAGGAGTTACTGATTCCTGGTTGTCTCCAGCCTATAATGAATCAGAAGTGGTAATGTGCATGTACCAGCCACAAAATGCTGGGATATTTCAGGCCTGATGGGCCTATTTCTGGCAGCTGTAGAATTAAAGTGCTAGTCTTTGGGCTGCAGCTGCTACTAGGAGCCTTCAGAGTTGTTGTTTTTTTCTAAAGATGTGAATAAAACTCCCAGCCCTTCAGCTCAGCTCACTGGGGCTATTTATCCTGCTGCTGCCCTCATTGTACCTTTGGGTTTGAAATTTTAGAGCATTTGGAAGAAGGAAACCTAGCAGGAAGTACAAAGCTTACCAAACACCCCAGTGGCAGGGGTGGGGTGGGATAGTGTCCTGGTTTCTGTCTCAGTCCCCATTTCTGTTCTGGGAACTGAAGCCATTCAGGGGATTCTCCTTTGCCAGGAGCATTTCCTCTAAAATCTTTCTACTGGGTGATACTCTCTACCCTTGTACCTTATGGTAGCACAGGGAGTAGAGTCCTGAGGTCCTTTATCCTTTTTTTTTTTTTTTTTTTTGTGGGGCAACGGGGGTTAAGTGACTTGCCCAGGGTCACACAGCTAGCAAGTGTCAAGTGTCTGAGGCTGGATTTGAACAGTCCTCCTGAATCCAAGGCGGGTACTTTATCCACTGCACCACCTAACTACTCCCAGTCCTTTATCCTTTGGTGAAGACACTATGTGACCACGGGCAAGTCACTTAACCTCCTTGGGCCTCAGTTTCTTCAATCACAAAATAAAAGGGTTGGACTAGATGATCCCTGAAGTTCTTTTTGACTTGAAGCCCATTATTTTATGCCTCCTCTTGAGAAGGATCTAAAACCATTTTAAATCTCAGCTGATTTTTAATCACTCCTGATACTGAGATTATTTCTTTCTCCTCAATCCCTCCCCTGGGTTCCTTTAATAGATGATGAAATCTCAGTCCTTCTTCACCACTTAATGAAGAATATTAAGGCCATCTTGACTCTATTCTCATGGATTTAGAATACAATACTCATTTCATTTTTGAGGAAACTGAGGTCAGAAAGTTAAATGGGTCACATAGGTATCAAGTGCAAAGCTGAGAGATGACCCCAGGTCCTAAGCTTCTAAACCCACAACTTTTTTCCATTGTACCATCATTCCACAAAATACACCTTTTCAGTATCTTTACCTATTCTCTCTTTTCTGATTCAGAGAGAGGTTGCTCTTCTCCCTATCATGGCTAAACCTTTCACCTGTGCATTCTATCCCTTCCCTTCTGAACCTCACTCCATCAATCATTTTTATTCTCCTTACATCTTCAATCTCTTCCTGTCCTTTGGCTCCTTGTTTTCTACCTGTAAAAAAACCCCCTCAGATCTCCCCTAACCTGCAAAATAAAACCTTCTGTGACTTTCCGTGACTTGTGATTTTAGCTTTTGTCCCATTCACCATTACACTTCTGGAAGGAGGCATCTGCACCATGCCTCCATGTCCCAATCTTCCACTCTGAATTCTTTGCAGCCTGGCTTCTGCTAAAACTGCCCTCTCCAAGGTGACTAAACAGCACTTAATGACCAAGTCCAATGGCATTTTCTCAGAGCTCTCCATCCTCAATCTTTCTGACACCTATACTGTGGACTCACCGAAACCCCATTCCCATCTTGCCTTTTGTAATACTGAATGAACTCTCCTGCTTCTCCTGTCTCAATGACAGCTCCTTTTCTATCTCTTTTGATGGCTCCTCTTCCTCTTCTTGTGCCTAATAAATGAGACTTCCCCAAGATTCCATACTCATACCTTATCTCTTTGTCTGGACTCTCTCCTTTGGTGAGCCTATCCAGTGCCATGGCTTTAACTATTATTTATGATTTCCCAGTTAAATACCTTCAGTCCAGGCTCCTTTCTTGAGCTCCAGACCTGTATTCTTAACCATGTGTTCAATATCCTTACCCAGATGTTTGGCTAGCATTTAAAATTCAGCATTTCTGAAACCAAACTCGTTCTTTGGCTCTCCAAACCTTCCTTCTGACTTCCCTCTATTAGATACATCACCATTCTTCCAATGGAATCCCCCAGTATCCTCAGTCCTAAATCCTGTCAATTCTACTCGAAATAAACCTTGAATATGTCGTGAATATTCAACTTTCACTTCCAGCATTCATTTGCTCTCATCCAGACTATTGCAGTAACTGTGTGTAAATATTTACACTATCTCTTTCATAGGGTTATTGTGAGGGAAGTACTTTGTAACTCTTGAAACACAATATCAATGTGAGTTGTCATTATTCTAGTTATTAAGTGTTTGCTACATGCAAGGTGCCTTACTAGTGTAAGAATATTTTGACTGACTTGGCCTAATTTGGGGCTAATCTGACTGGAGGACTAATCTGGGGACTTTTGACTAACTGTCTATCTGACTGCTATTAATTTAATATGGGCCGTTTATAAAGTTCCACCACACTGCTCCACTCCCAAAATTGATAAGCAAAATATTAAGAAGCCTCTTAAATAAAGAATCAAAGCAGAGTTTATTTATGAGATACAATTTTAAAATAAGGATACAGGGAAATAAAATGTACAACCTGACTGCGTCTCTTTCCACCTGCTGGCCCGGAATTTTTTTTTAATACAATAAGGGCCTTTACCGCCTCTTGCCTTAGGGTATGTTCCACTTTCACTGTTCAGCTCCTTCTAACTGCATGCCCCTTTCACTTTGTAAATCCACCTGCTTCTAACTTTCCTCTCCTTACTGCCACCACTGTACCCCTGTGTTTCTCTCTCACTGACCTCTCCTTCTGTTCTCCTAGTGCTCCAGCCTTTCTGCTCTCTTAATCTCATCAGCCTCCTTCAGTCTTGTCTCCCTCAGTCTTGTCTCCTAATCTTGTCCTTCAGCCTCCTTTTCTCCTAATCTTGTCAGTCTGCCCTTTGTACCAATGGACCTTCTTCTAACTGGAAAGCCCTTTTTCACTTTCTCTAGGGTCCTTGTAGCAGCCTCCCTATCTGTCTTCTCCAACCTTTGCCGCCCCTCTAATCTTGTCAGCCAGCCTCCAGTCCTCTTCTCAGCCCCCCTACTGTCTCACTCCCAGGTTTCTCTCTCTCTCTATATATATATCTTTCTTATCTCCACTCAAATCTCGGGGCCTTTTTGCGCCCCCACAGACCAAGCTAATCCACCAGCCAGGGATGCGGCTGGGGCTGGGGGGGGACACTTGAGCATCACGTGCTTCAGCACAGGCTATGCCAGAGCCCCGGCCTGGATGAGCCTGAGATCTCTGGGATAGCTCTGCTCAGGGTGGAAGGAGCTAACACTCCCTCCCCCCAGCTGTCTGACCTGGCATCTTGTACAGCACTCGGGGCTTTTTGCCTCAGCCAAGCAGAGGGGGAGGGGCACCAGCACCTCCCACACAGAAGAGACCCTGAGGGCCTAAGGCTTTCTAATCTCAGCCTAAAGATAGGGTCCCCAAATCAGAATAAATTTCCACACTAGAGAGAAAAGTGGCTACAAAGATGAAGAAGGTAGTCCCAGACTTCAAAGAGCTTGCAAACTCATATGGGACAATAAACACAAATTTGAAGATTTTCAAACTCAGGGGAGATAAACACAAATGAAATGAAAAAAAAAACAGAGTCAAGAATGTGAGCAATGCTTAACAAAATAAACTGCTAAGCAACTTCAGAGGGATGGGGAAGAAACAAATAAAAATTTAATTTTTGAAAATTTTAAATTTTAAAAAGCTTTAAGTTTTTAAATGTCACATTTAATATGATAGGAACAAAACTTCCCTGTTTATCTGTGTCGCCTTCCGAATTTTCTTCTGCTCTCTTCTATGTAATTTTCAATGTTTCATGGATGTTTTCCCCTCTCTTATTATTTTTTGCATCACTATCATACCTTCTTTCTCTTCTCACTCCCTACCTATATTAAAGAGAAACTCCTTTCTAATAAATGAGCATAGTCAAGCAAAATAGATGCACATGTTCTCTGTGCCTGAAAATCCATTCTCATTCTGTACCTCTGGTCCATCACCTCTCTGACAAAGGTTGGAAACTTCTGAAATTCTGATAGGTTCTGGCATTGATCTGAATTCTTAAGTCTCTTCAAATTATTTTCCTTTACGTTATTGTAGTCATTGTATAAATTTTCACATCACTTTGAATCAGTTTATATAAATCTTTTCAGGTTTTTCTGAATCTATCTCTTTTGTCATTTTGTGTGGTATTCCATATGGAATGTTTCATTCCATTCATATCTAACAATAAGATATGCTGCTGGGCCCAAGAGATTGAGGCTTTGCTCCTTATCACTTTTCACTAAGGGATGCCTCTTAGCTCTGGACCTGATTCCATTCTGGGGGTAGCTTCTAGTGAGAGGGGTTAGGACCGTAAGGGTCTTCATTCAGGCTAGCTAGAAACTACACAAGCTCTTTCCTTGAGTAGTCATCCATGAGGAGATGACCATGTCCCCTATCATGATTGCTATGGGAGTGCTAACTTCAAACATCTCCATGCACAGTATCCTTCTGGGGACTGGCTTCATCCCTTGCAAGAGCTTCATCAGGCCAGGGCTGAGATATCCTTCTGGCTTTAGGCTCTTCTGACACATCCCCTCTCAGAGCACCCTATAGGATTCTAGCTACCTCTTTGTGTAGTCTCATACTGGAGTGAAGGAGGCTATTAGTGTCTTCCTTTGTATTTATTTTCTACTGACTGCTTCATCTGGAAACATTTTAAAAAGCAAATTTTTTTGAAATCTTCTGTTTTTATATTGTCTAAATTTTCCCCCTGTATTTCTCCTTCTCCCTCTCTTGGATATCCATATAACAAAGAATCTTTATATTTTTTAAAATTTTTATTTATTTGGGGGGGGGAAGGGCAATGGGAGTTAAGTGACTTGCCCAGGGTCACACAGCTAGTAAGTGTCAAGTGTCTGAGGCTGGATTTGAACTCAGGTACTCCTGAATCCAGGGCTGGTGCTTTATCCACTGAGCCACCTAGCCACCTCTAAAGAATCTTTTTAAATAAAAAAAAAGAAGAGAAAAATCAGTAAAATCAATCTCTATCTACCTAAATTTTACAATATATTCAATATTCCACAATCAGGAGCCTCCCACCTTTACAACTGAGTGTGGTGGGTGGGAGTGTCTCCTCATATTTCTCCTTTGGGACCAAGCTTATTCTCTGTAATTTTGCAACATTAATTTTCAATTGTTTTGTGGTGGTTATTCTTTGCATTTGCATTGGTGTCATTGTGTATGTTGTTTCTAGGCTCTACTTACTTCACTCTGTATCAGTTCATGTAAACCTTTCCATGATTCTTTGTATTCATAATATCCAGTGTTTTCCACAGCACAGTAATATTCCATTTACATTCATAATTTATTTAGCCATAGCCAATCAATGGATATCTACTTTGTTTTCAGTTCTTTGCTACCACAAAAGTATCTGGTATCTTTTAAAAATCTTTGCTATGGTAATTGGCATTGCCTAGGTTCTTACATGTTGCCTTCTTAACCTGAAATCCCCTGGGAAACCATTATTATCACACCTGTTCTATTACAGAGGACTCAGCTTAGAAGGTTTTAGTTCTTTCTTAGTGACAAATCCATCTATCAAATGAAGAATCCTTTGAGTCCTGGCTGGCATATGCCACAGATGGAGGGGGGTTACAGGACCAAGGCAGAGAAATGTGATACTATATTGTAGAGCCTCAGGAGACCTGATTACAAGGTATATCAGTTTAAAGTTCCACTCTCTGAGGTCACTGTATTTGAATGGATGTGGGTGCTGGAGAGTCAATTTGGAATGCCAGTGGAATGTATATAAAACTCTTAATTACCTTTCAACACCAGGGAGTAAAGATCTCTGATTTTTTATTAAGGTTGGAGAAGCTGCTGCAAGAGGTCTGTGATCAGGGTTGCAATGTCAGTGGGGGATATGGCCCCCACTCCGATGGCTTAAGTTCTTAGGGTTACTGTGTATGTTGTCTTGGTATGGACACAACTATGGCTTCATGAACAAAAGAAACAACATCCCAGCTACATGGGACTGGTACCACTTACCCCACAGAAACAGGAAGGGTTTATGAAGAGGGGCAATAGAAATTGGCCTCAAGAGGTTCCAAGATAGGCCAATGTGGTCAAATGACAGGCTTCTTAGGGTTACTCTGGCTATACTGTTGGAGCTCCAAGAAGGTCTGCTGGGAGATGGTTTAATGGATTGCACAGCTATTCCCTGAAAGGGAAAAGAAGCTTGGGACCAGAAACTACAGTATCTTCATTCGAGAATAGCACTAGCAAACTATCTAAAGAAGTTGAGTTATTTTTGGTTGAAAATGTAGACTGGACAGTCACAGATATAGCAAAGAATTTTTTTTAAAGGAAAAGAGGAAAAATCAGTAAAACTCTCTTTCTGTCTCTGTCTCTGTCTGTCTTTTTCTTTTTCTCCATATAGATTTCACAAAATATGCAGTATTCCATTCTCATGAATTATACTCTATAGGAGAATGAGATGTTAGTATATGAGCTGAATATATAATAGCTGAATTTCATTAGATTGGCATTGGGAAATGCCAGTGCAGCTGGGTAAGGGGGACAACCCCCAGTCTTGAAGAACCTAAACTGTTGCCCAGCCGTGGTTCCTGTGTCTTTTCCATTGGGTGCATAGGGCCTCATGCAGCAGTGACTGTGAATGCTGGAGATATCAAATATCTTGCAGTGTTGGATAATGAGTTACAGCCTTCATCATTTCCGAACGTTCTGTTGAATTTACCTTCATGACATCTCTTATATACACCACCTTCCATCTTCTGACACCACCACTACTCTGGTTCCTCCCTCCTTCATCAATCCCCTCTTGAACTGTTGCAATATCCTGCTGGTGGGTCTGTCTACCACAAGAATTTCCCAGCTTCAGTGTATCTTCCACTCAGCTGCCAAATTGATCTTCAAAAAAAACAGGTTTGATGGTATTGTACTCTCCCCTCCCCATCCCACTCAATAAACAAGGAACTCCTTATCACCTCCTAGATCTCTCGGATTCCAAGTCCTTCATCACCTCCCCTCCCCACTTCTCTCACTCTACCTTTCCAGTTGTTCCTTATACAAGACACTCCACCTTTTGATTTTGGGCATTTTCACTGGCTGTCCCCCATGCCTGGAATTCTTCATCTCTACTCCCTGTCTTCCCCAGATTCTTTCAAGTCCCAGCTGAAATCCCCACCTTCTACAGGAACCCTTTCCCAACATCCCTTAATTCTAGTGCCTTCCATTCGTCAATTATTTCCTATTTATCCTGTATATAGTTTGTATACATGTTGTCTTCCCCATTAGACTGTGAACTCCTCAAGGGAAGGAAGGAGCCTCATCTTTTGCTGTTCTTTGTATCCCAAGTTGTTTAGCCCAGTGCCTGGCACATAGTAGGCACTTAATGAATGTTTAGTTGATTCTGATTTGATTTATTTGATTGATTCTATGAGAGCTAGGAAGATTCTGCAGCCTATGCAGGGGTTAAAGCTGTTGCCTGGATGAGAAGGACTAACTGTATTTGGGGTTTCATCAGTGTGAGCTTGAAGTTTTCTAAGACAGCGATGGGTACCATCAGGATGGTCAACACCATGGCTCTGGTGAAATCTCTTACTTGTCAGCATCCACTGGGATCAGCTCTGGTCTGTTCAAAGAATAATCAGGATACTACAGGCAATGGGGTTAGAATTCAGTATCTGGATACCTTAGCATCTAAGCCTATGGTGTGGAAACTTATAGGAAAATGAGAGGACAATGATAACAGAGAACTCTGAAGTAGGACTGACTGACTCTTCCACCTCAATAGTGGGTCTAGGGACATTTGACGTTAAGGACTTTCCAGTGCCTGAAGAATAATTGTTTGAAGACAAAAAACACCACCAACAAACCCCAAACAAACATAAAAAACCAAAAATCCAACCTAGGAACTGGTATATTCTCTGACACCATCCCCTTCTTCATTTCTTAAAGCTCAATAGTTCAGCATCACATTCATATACATAACTTGTTCAGCCATTTCCCCCAATTGAAGGCTATCCCCTCAGTTTCCAATTCTTTGCCACCACAAAAAAGAACTATAAATATTTTTGTACATGTGTGTCCTTTTCCTCTTTCTTTGATCTCTTTGTGGTATAGACCTAGTAGCGGTATAATTGGGTTAAAGGGTTGAATAGTCACAGTTTAAAGTGGGTCACAGTTTAATAGCTTTTTGGGCATCATTCCAAATTGCTTTTCAGAATGGTTGGACCAAGAACTGGCATATTCTTACTTCATGAGCAGGATGTGGGGTAACTCTGGAGATCAATGCACAAAGCTCAACTCAGAGACTCCTGACCTTTTGGAAATAATTTCAAAAGACTTCCCACTGGGATTTATTTGTAAGGTGTCAGAAACTATCTGATGTTAATGCAGACCTGTAACTCCCTTCTTGAGAATTCTGAGTTGTGGTACGATAAACTGATCTGGTTTCTGCACTAAGTCTAACACCAAAATGGTGAGCAGCCAAGAGCAAGGGTCCACCAGGGAGGGGCAATATAAGGATAGATGAACATTCTTATGTTGGAAACAGAGTAGGTCAATGTCCCCATGTCCCATCAGTACTGGAATTGGGTCTGTGAGTGGCTGCTGCCTGGGTGAGATAGGGAAAGTCTCAAAAGGCTGAAACCAACGGAGAAAAACTCTTAGTCAATGGTGTCATCACAAACTCCCATAATCAATCAATCAGCAAACATTTATTAAACATCTACAATGTGCTAAACACTGTAGGTATGAAAAGAGGCAAAAGACAGTTCCTGCCCTCAAGGCATTTACAATCTAATAGGGGAGACAACATGCAAACAAATATATACAAAGCAAACTATAATACAGGATGAGAAGGAATTAATTAACAGAGGGAAAGCCCTGGAAATAAGATGAGCTGGGAAGGCTTCTTGTAGAAGGTGGAATTTTAAGCTGGGACTAAAGCAAGCCAGGGAAGTCAGTAGTCAGAGGGGAGGAGGGAGATCATTCTGGCCATGGGGGACAGCCAGAGAAAATATTCCTGGAGCTGAGAGATGGAGTGTCTTGTTCATGGATCATCCAGAAGGCCAGTGTTGCTGGATTGAATAGTATGTGCTGGGGAGTAAGTTATAAGAAGACTGGAAAAGTAAGAGGGGGCTAGGCTATGAAAGGCTTTGAATGCCAAACAGAGCATTTTGCATTTGATCGTGGAGGCAATAGGGAGCAGCCCCAGTTGATCAGACCTACACTTGAGGAAATCCCCTTTAGTGGCTGAATGAATTGGAACCGGGAGAGACATGAGGCAGACAGACCATGGTGGTGGTATAGAAGACTGGGGTCCTGAAGGGTATAAATTGCCAGGTGTTGAATGAAAGCACTAGGCTAGATTGGTACATTATGCCACAAATTTAAGTTGTTCTGGGTTGTTCATTAGGCAGCCAGGGGTTTTCAGTATTGAGGGGTGTAAAGGGGGTGGCAGAGGATACATTGATGACAGGATGGCATGAAGATAGCCGGGAAGATGTGGTAGGCCTGAGATCTAATATGGTTGGGTGAATAATCACCAATCAGAGCTCAGGGGTGCTGAGTTAGGAACTTGAGGTCTGAGGTTGGGGCTGGAGAGAGGGAAGGTGGAGGGACTCGTGGAGATGGCCAGGATGTGGTAGGCCAGAAGAAGATGCTTCTATCCTTCCAGTTACTCATGTTCACAATCGTTGTTGAGTCATTTCAGTTATATTTGACTCTTAATGACTCCATTTGGGTTTTTTTTTTGGCAAAGATACTGGAGTGGTTTGCCATTTCCTTCTCCAGCTCATTTTACAGATGAGGAAAGTGAGGCAAACAGGGTTAAGTGACTTGCCCAGCTAGTAAGTGTCTGAGGCTGGATTTGAACTCAGGTCTTCCTGACTCCAGGCGCCATGTTCTCTACCTTAGTATCATCATTGGCCTCTCAGTCTCCCCCACCTCACATCAACCAGTTTCATTGCCTTTGCCTCCACAACACTTCTTGAATCCACCCCTTTCTCTCGTAGAGCTACCATATTAGTCCAGTCCCTCATTACTTCTTACCCAGACTATTGCAATAGCCTTCTAATTGGTCTCTGTGCCTCAAGTCTTTCACCACTCCTATTCATCCTCTATCCAACTTTAAAAGGCTAAAGTACATGTCTGACCATGTTACTCTCTTACTTAATAAAATCCAATGACTAGATGAACTTCTAGAATTAAACATTAACTCTTCTATTCATCATTTAACACCTTCTACAATCTGGTAGGCAGGTGAAATATGTATGGGCTAGTAGATTTCTGGTTTGTATCTTTGAGGGAACTCTGGCACACCACTGATGGCCACCAGCTCCTGTTTTCTTTATAAAGAAGCCTGCGAGGTCAGCTGTTATAAACATCATCTCTGCTCTGGGGTCCTTGTGTTCTCCAGTTGGAGCTCACATGCTCAGGAAGAGGGATTCTTGACAAAGTATGTGGGAAGTTAGGTACCTTTTTAGCTTTCCAGAGTTTTATTTTTACCAAGCTTTTCATGTTTATTTTATTTCCACTGTTACACCTCCATGGGAGTATTCTGGGAGGTATAGTGATGTAGTTACACATTCTTAGCAGCATCTTTGATAAGTCACACTTTTCAACTTCACATACCCCTCCACTGGGCGTCTTGGGCTTATGAACATTGTTTGGTTTTGCCTTTTTAATTTACATTTAAACATTTTTTTCAATTGGAGAGTGGAGATAGTTCTTTTATTTATTAAAACATTTTGGGAATTTTTTCGATTTTCACATGTTCATTCCCCAATAATTCGACCTCCCTTTTTAACAAAAATAATCAAACAAAACAAACCAACACAGTGACTATAATTGCTAGCCATATTGAAACAATGGACATCCTTGTTCAATGCTTGCCTCTTTGCTGAGGAGAGAAAAATTTGTTTTGTCTTTTAGTGGAGCCAAGATTTAACTATAGTATTTAATCCAAATTTTGATGTCTTTGAACGTTATTTTCATTGACATTGTTATAATCATTGTATATTGTAGTAATATTGTAGTAACTTTTGTAGTAAATATCATAGTAAATTTTGTGCAGGATGTTGCATTTAAAAACTTTGTGCCTATTCCCTGGCTATCTCCTATACCTGAAAACATTCTCTCTGCTCAACTCAGACTCCTGGTTTTTCTGAAGACTCAGCCCAAACTCACCTTCTATAAGAGGCCTTTCTCAGTAACCCTCCCCTCCCCCACTGCTAGCTGAAATCACCTCCAATTTATTCTGTGTATACCATATATGAATTTAGTTATTTCTATGTTGTTTCCTCCATGATAATGTAACCTCTGTAAAGTCAGGGACTGTTCTCTCTCTCTCTCATCTTTTTTTGTATCCTCAGCATTTTATAAATGCTTGTTGACTGGCTGACTGTATTTATTGTTCTGGTTTTGTTCTCTTTGCATCAGTTCACAAAAGTCTTCTAATGTTTCTCTGAATTTGTCATTCATGACTCTTATGGAACAGTAACATTATTTTATATTTATACACCACAATTTGTTTAATCATTTCCCATTGGTGGGCACTTACTGTTTCCATCACCTATTTTCTTCTCTAGGTTTTGGGGACACTGCTCTCTTCTAGTTCTTTTCCTATCTATCTTACCACTCCTTCTTAGTCTCCTTTGTTGGATCTTCATCTAGATCATGCTTTGTACCATTGGTGATCCTCATTGTTAATTCTGGGGTCCTTTTCTTTTCTCCCTCAACTACTTCACTTGGTGATCTCATCAGCTTTCATGGATTTAATTACCATCTCTATGTTGATGATTCTTACATTTACCCATCTTGCCTCAACCTCTCAGTTGATCTCCAATCTTCTGTCTCCAACTTCCTTTCAGACATCTAGAACTAGATTCCAGAGGATATCTTAAACTCAATATGTCCAAAATGGAGCTCATTCTCTTTCCCCCTAAACCTTCTTTCCCTTTTATCTTCCTTATTACTGTAGAGGGCAACACCATCTTCTTGGGACCTCAGGCTAGAAACTTAGGAATATTGCTCAATTCCTCACTATTTTTCAGCACCCCACCCCCCATCCAATCTGTTGTCAAAGCCTGTCAATGTCATCTTTTTCAAATCTCTTGAATACTCCCCCTTCTTTCCTCTGACACTGCCACACTCTGGCACAGGTCCTTATCATCTCATGAATGCACTATTGAAATTGCTTTTGGTGGGTCTTCCTGCCTTAAATCTTTTCCCTGCTCCCCATTCTCCATTTAGCCACTAAAGAAGTTATTTTCCTAAAGTGCGGATCTGATCATGTCAGCCTGTGCCACCTTTCTCTCCCCTCCTGGCATCTTCCCAATAAACTCCAGTAGGTCTCTATTACCTCTAGGATCAAATACAAAATCCTCTATTTGGCTTTCAAAGCTCTTCATAACCTACTCACCTCCAACTTCTTAGCCCTCTTACTTCCCCCACTCCTTGGTTGATCCAGTGACACTCGCCTCCTGTCTGTTGTATGAACAAGATGCTCCATCTCTCAATTTCATACATTTTCTCTTTGGCTGTCTCCCATGCTTGGAATGCTCTTCATCCTCATCTCCTCCTACTGCCTTCCCTGGCTTCCTTTAAATTCCAACTAAAATCCCATCTTTTGCAGGAGACCTTTCCCCAAATTCTCTTAATTGTGGTGCCTTCTCACTGTTAATTATTTTTTATATAGCCTATATAGCACTTTTGCATATATTTGTTTGTTGTTTGTCTCATTAGGTTGTGAGTTCCTTGAGGGAAGAGACTTGTCTTTTGCTTCTTTTTGTATTCCCAGTACTTTGAGTGATTGTTTCCAGCTTTTTGCTACTAGAAAGAGTAATGACTTAGATATTTTGACATATATGAGACCTTTCTGCCATTTATTTCCTTGGGATATATACTTAATAGTGGGGTCAAAAGGTATGAACAGTTTAATAACTTTTCTTGGATAATTCCAAACATATCCGGAAGAGTTGGACCGATTCACAGTGCTAACCAGAAGTGTATTAGCATAACTACCATCCTGCAGTACCTCCAGTATTTATTTTAATCTTTTATCATCTTTACTGATTTGATGAGTGTGAAGTTGCGGTGAGAACAATATTCAAGGCTCTGCCCCATGCTGGTTAGGTTGGTTTTCTCTTAGAATGTACTGAAACTATCATTGAGATTTACTTGGCCCAAAGGACTAAAACTCAGGTGCTTGACACGACTTCCTTGTTGCCTTAGTAGAAAAGGCCAATGAGTAGCTTCATTTAGGACCTGTGGTTCTTCATGGGTAAAAGAGAAGCAAGGGACCTGTACTCAGTCGAATCAACTGATGTTGTTGCTCATTATCCTTTTTAAATGTCTTGCCCTCAATATAGCTGAGCGAATCTCTTTTCCTTATCTGTTAGATCCACAAGAATTTAATTTCATTCTAATTTCAAACCTGAGGTTTGGTACTGGTCTGGTCAGCCCTGGCCTTCAACAGAGGTGACCTACACCCTTTTGTTGTTGTTTTTGAGTTGTTTCAATTGTATTCAACTCTTTTTGACCCCATATGAGATTTTCTTGGCAAAAATACTGGGGTGATTTGCCATTTCCAATTAATTTTACAGATGAGGAACTGGCAAGTAAGTTCACTGTAAATTGAATTTCTGTTATTAGCGATTTGTATATTTTTTCATATGGTTATTGATTGTATTTTTAAATTTTTAAAAAAACTCTTGCTTATATCCATTACCCATGTCTTTCTTGGGGAATATCTCTTGTTCTTGGCTTTTGATTTTGTTTTTGTTTTCAATGTAGGTGTGTGATGCCCTCTGTGCCTTCCAGATCCATTCAGGAACAACTACAACAATGCCACCCCTATCTGCTACTGGCTCATCTCCTTATTAGTTCTCTCTTTTTTCTGAGTTCAGAGGCAGTCTAGTGAGTATGCTTTAGCTTATTTTCAGAAATTGACAAAATTGGGGCAGCTAGGTGGTGCAGTGGATAAAGCACTGGTCCTGGATTCAGGAGGACCTGAGTTCAAAGCTGGCCTCAGAAACTTAACACTTACTAGCTGTGTGACCCTGGGCAAGTCACTTAACCTTCATTGCCCCTCAAAAAAAACAAAAACAAAAGAGAAATTGACAAAATTGCAGAAACTCTCTCTTTAAGTGATTCAGACCCTAATCTCTGGTAAAATTGGGGAAAATGTATTCCTTCATGGGATATTTTTCCCTCTCAATGTAGAATAGGGAAATTATAGCTTTAGACAAAAATTGCCATAAATGGCATATAACTTATTAACAATATCAAGTAATATAAAAATATGAACTATTGAACAAGTTATATAAGCTCTCCAAGGGCTGGGACTGCTTTTTTGCCTTTTATTGCCTTTTATGCCAGTGCTTAGCATAATGCCTGGCTCAATACATTTTTGTTGATTGTTTTCTAGAAAGCTGTGTTGGAGCTTACAGATAGGTAATTTCTCTCTTTCTCTATTTTTTCCCAGATGGTCCAAGAAAAATTTTCAAAGAAAAAGACTGACACTTAAAGTATGGATAAAAATTGTCCCAGCACAATCTGAGAAAAACAGGGGAAGAAAGCTGCTGATGATTGGGCTTCAGTCTCTGCCACAGCTACAAATGCAGGTTTGGCCTGGTCTCGGCTTCTGTTCAGTATTGACATGTGCCTTTCTTACCTCTCAATCTCCAGTCTTTTCATTACTCTGCCCTTGTTTTGATTTGGCTTCTCCCACTCTTCTGTGTTGGCATCTCAAAATGGTGGCAGAAGTTCCTTGAAGCCATTGGATGTGGGCAAACTAAGCTCCTGAATGACCCAGGTTCATTCATCTTCCAAAGTCTCTGTGATCTTGGGTCTCTGCAATCCTTGACTATTTCCTTGTATGTTTGTGTCTATTCCCTACATATCTTGAATATCACTTTTATCAGAGGTCTTTGATAGAAAGGTATTTTTTTCTACTCAACAGCCTTTCTTCTTATTCAAAGTATATTTATTTTGTTCAAAAGGTTTTTATTTTTATTTTCTTTATTTTTTGGTGGGGGCAATGAGGGTCAAGTGACTTGCCCAGGGTCACACAGTAAGTGTCAAGTGCCTGAGACTGAATCTGAACTCAGATCCTGAATCCAGGACTGGTACTTTATCCACTGCACCACCTAGCTGCCTGGTTTTTATTTTTATATAATAAAAATTTTATAAGATTCAGGATTTTCTAAAAAGTCAATGAATTTAAAGGGTTTTGAACATAGCTAGTTTAGGGTAGTAGGCAGAAATCACTTAAAAGGCAATATAGTGGGAGTCCATGGCTCTCTCTTCATGGATCCTATGATCATAGGAAGTAGAACTAAATGGGACCTAAGAAATCACCTATTCTAACCTCTTCATTTAAAAAGATGTATTTTAAAACTAATTTCTGTCACATGCTTTTTGCCTTTTGTTTTTATACCACATCCATTCCCAAATTCCTTAACTTTCTCTACCCAGCAAGCCATTCCTTATTTAAAAAAAAAAAAAGAAGAAGAAGTCAGGAAGACCTCAGGTCAAATCCAGCCTCAGACACTTACTAGCTGTGTGATTCTGGGCAAGTCACTTAACTCTGATTATCTCCAAAAAAATAAAAATAAAGGGAAAGAAAAAGAGCAATTTAGCAAAATCAACAGATATCAAATCTTTGACTATATATGCAATATTTCATACCCATATGTCCTAACCTATACATTTTCTCAACTCTTTTCTGGAGACAGACTTGGCCATTATGATTGCACAGTGTTCCTTTTCATTTTATTGTTCTTTCCTCTTACATTTCAACCCTTTCATGTTGCCACAAGTGAAAGCTATTAATTTATTTGGCTTTCCTTAGTTCTAGGTGATGCAACTTTTGCCTCCTAGGCAAAACTGGTTTTAATCAGGTTAGATATCATTTATGAAGCAGCCCTAGAGGAATGGATGTATTTGGAATCAGAGGACCTGGGTTTCAATCCTGGTTCTGCTACTTACTACCTGTGTGAATTTGGGCAAGCTGTTAATCCTTGATAGTTTCATTTTCCTCCCCTGTAAAATGAAACAGTTGGATTACATGACCTCTGAAGTCTCTAAATCTACAATTCTGTGAAATCCTTTTTCTTTTGCCCCTCAAGATGAGTGAGGGATGGTGCTTATTTGGAGCAATCTGGGAATAGAAACTGCAGAGTGGGGACACCAAGGTTACTTATCATCTTCTAAAATTTGACTTCTTGGATCCACACAAAAGAGGTCTCTGTTTTCAGGTGGGATGCCTAAGAAGAAGACATTTTAGAAGGAGGGGGAAAAAGAAAAGGAATTTTTTGGGCGAAGTTTCTTTCTCCTTATTTTACTTCTCTCTCCCAAATCTTATAGATACAACTACCCTGATGACTTTTTCTCTCTCAACACTGATCTGGGGAAGAGGGGCAAAATGGGGGGGGGGAAGAGGAAGAAAATAAAAGGAAATTCAATGGAAGGGGCAGCTAGATGGCACAGTGGATAGAGCACTGGCCCTGGAGTCAGGAGGACCTGAGTTCAAATCCGGCCTCAAACACTTGACACTTACTAGCTGTGTGACCTTGGGCAAGTCACTTAACCCTCATTGCCCAACCAAAAAACCAAAACGAAATGCAATGGAGGTGAACTGGCTTGTGGGAGCCAGTTCTTAGACCATGCATAGGTATTCTCTACTTGGTTCTAGTTCAAGTGACCACATGAAAACTTGCAGAGAGCCAGATTTTAGCCATGGGGATTTAGAGACTTGCACTGTGTGATGATGAAGTTTTCTAATTGTCTGGAGACTTTAAGAAACAACAAAATAAAGTCAAATGAATAAAAAAAACTAGAAGAAAATGTGAACTGTCTAACTTAAAAAACAACTGACCTAGAAAATAGATCAAGGAGAGATAATTTAAGAAATATTGGATTACCTGAAAGCTATGATCAAGAAGAATGTCTAGACATGCTATTTCAAGAAGTTATCAAGAAAAATATGTTAGCTCTAGAGGGTAAAATAGAAATGGAGAGAATCCACTGATCATCTCTTGAAAGAGGACCCAAAATGAAAACTCCAAGGAATATTAGAGCAAATGCCAGAGCTCCCAGGTCAAGGAGAAAATATTGAAAACAGCCAGAAAGAAACAATTCAAATATCATGGAGCCACAGTCAGGATCACACAAGATTTAGCAGCTTCCATGTTAAAAGAGCAGAGGGCTTGGAATATGATATTCTGGAAGGCAAAGGATTTAGGATTATAACCATGAATAAATTACCAGCAAAACTAAACTTAATCCTTCAGGGGGAAAATGGACATTTTGTGAAATAAACTTTCAAGCATTCCTGGTAAAAAGATCAAAGATGAATAAAAAAATTTGACATTCACACAGAAGACTCAAGAGAAGCATAAAAAGGTAAACATGAGAGAGTAATCATAAGGTACTCAATAAAGTGAAACTGTTTATGTTCCTATATGGAAAGATGATTTGTTTCACTCCTAAGAACTTTATTATTATTAGGGCAATTAGAAGGAGTCTACATAGACAGAGGGTGAGTTGATTATTTTGGAATGATCTCAAAAAAATGAAGGGGGAGAAAAGGGGATACACTGGAAGAAGGAGGAAGGGAGAGGTAGAATGGGAAAAATTTTCTCACATGAAAGAGTTATGTAAGGAAGACCTTTTATAGTAGAGGGGAAAGTAGTGGTGGGGATGGAAGGCAGTGCTTGGACCTCACATTGGAATAGGTTCAAAGAGGGAAGAATATATATATATATATATATATATATATGTGTGTGTGTGTGTGTGTGTGTGTATATGTATATATTTATATATGTATGTATATATACACATACATACATACATACATACACTCAGTTGTGTATAGAAGTCTATCTTACCCAGTAGGGAAACAGGAGGGGAAGGGGATCAGAGATATGGGGGGCATTATAAAAGGGAGAACAAATTATGGGAGGCAGTAGTCAGAAGCAAAACAGACTTTTGAGGAGGAACAAGATAAAAAAGAGAAAGAAAGATAAATGGAAGAAAATAGGATGGAAAGAAATGCACAGTAATTATAACTGAATGTGAATGTGAGCTCACACATACAGTAGAAGTGTATAACAGAATGGATTTGAAACCAGAATCCAACAATATGTTGTATACAAGAGACAAACTTGAAACAGAAAGACACACACACAGAGTTAAAAATAAAAAGCTAGAACAGAATCCATTATGCTTCAGCTAAAGTTTTAAAAAAGGCAGGGGTAGCTGTCATGATCTCAGACAAAGCAAAAGCAAAAATAGACCTAATTAAAAGAGATAATCAGGGAACCTCCATTTTGCTAAAATGTGCCATAGAGAATGAAGTAATATGAAAAAAAATTATAGCAAGTTTCTCTGATAAAGGCCTCATTTCTTAAATATGTAGAAAATGGAGTTAAACTTATAAAAATAAGAGCTATTCCCCAGTTGATAGATGGTCAAAGGTAGTTTTCAGAAAAAGAAATCAAAGCTATTTAGAGTCATATAAAAAAAATCTCTAAATCACTATTGATTAAAGAGATGTAAATTAAAACAACTCTGAGTTACGATTTCACATCTATCAGAAATAACAAATAATAGAGGGCATGAGGAAAGATAGGTACACTAATAAACTATTAGTGGAGTTGTGGACTTGCAACCATTCTGGAGAACAATTTGGAACTATGTACAAAGGGCTTTTAAAAGTGTGCATACCTTTTGACCCAGAAATACCACTACTAGGTCTATACACCAAAGAGATCAAAGAAAAAGGAAAAGGACCTATATGTACAAAACTATTTATAGCAGCTCTTGTGGTGGCAAAGAACTGGAAATTGAAGGGATGCTCATCATTTGAGGAATAACTGAAGAAATTGTGGCATATGATTGTGATGGAATACTATGGTGCTATAAGAAATAATGAGGGGAGTGGTTTCAGAAAAATAAGGCAAGACCTATATGAACTGATGCAAAGTAGAATGAGAAGAACCAGGAAATCTTTGTGCACAGTAATAGCAATATCATAATGCTGATCAATTGTGAAAGATTTGGTTCCTCATCAATACAATGATGTGAGACAATTACAAAGGACTCATAATGAAAAAATGCTATCCACCTCCAGAGAGAGAACTGATGAATTCTGAATGCAAATTGAAATATAACTTTTTTTGGCTTTTTTGTGTGATATGGCTAATATGGAAATAGGTTTTTCATGATTTTGCATGTATAATTAATTGATATAATGTTGCTTGTCTTCTTAGCGGGTAGGGGAGGGGTAAGAGGGAGCTAATTTGGACCTCAAATTAAAAAGAAAAGAATGTTTAAAATAAAGAAATAATTTAAAAAAACAACATGATCTCTTGCACCAGAGAAATATGCTGGGTATGGACTCAAGAAAAGATTTCTAGATCACAAATAACCAAGCATTATAAATTACGCTGTATACCACACATGTATTTAACCATTATTGTGCTCTAATTTTGAGTCCATTCTTCCCCCGCACTAGTATTTGTGGGATAGTGTGCCCTATTCTTTTTTTTTGGGGGGGGGATGTTTTGTAGCAATTATTTTTTACCGCATAATATTAGTAAATACATTTTTAAAAACTTAATTGATATCTATTGGCTCATTGTTAATGAGAAGCACACTGGTAGGAGCTCAGAAGCAACAGTACTAGAAGCATAGCTCCTTAGGGTTACTCCTAGAATCTTAAGAGTAAATATAATAAGTAACAACCTTGAGAATAAGTCTGAAATACACCCTTCTGGTGACTCAACCTAAAAATAAAACTACAGATTGGAGGACTGGGAGAGAGAATGCTATAGAAATATGAAAAAAAAAAAGAGGGAAAGAGGAGGAGAGAAGAAAGTAGAATAAAAATAGAGGATAGGTAAAAATACCATCTTAGGATGCTTTGGGGTTACTAAAAAGTGGTGAGATAGATTCAGGCTTTTGAAAAACATAGTGGGATGATGTCTCTTCATTCTAAGCTCATACCCTAGAAAAACATATCATCTTTCTTTCAAATACAGGGCAGAGAAAGAGGACAGGAGAAACAAAGGCACAGAGAAATGAAATGGCTTGTACAAGATCAGACGGTATATTGATGAAAGGACAGGAAGGAGAACACATATATATTGACTCTCAGTCTAGTGCTGATTACATTGGGCTAACAATATTCAGTCTGAACTGGCTTTAGGGAGCCCATTGTTAAATTTCAGTGTGAGTATTTACTCCTCAGATACAAAACCTACAAACCAGGGCTTGATTTATTGTTTTGTTGACTTCAGATAGTGATGGAGAAAATATTAATAATTGAGATTAAGCTTAAAAGTGTATCATGGGCACATTTCCCCCTCTACCCCCATACTCCCCAGAGCTAGTTGTTAAACTTTTGTCAGCATACCATTGACTAGCAACTTAAATGTTCTTCTTTTCCTATAGTTGCCTATTACTCCAAGAAAACTACTGGCCACCTTGGCCAATCTGTGCCCTTAGGCAATGAAGTCCCTTGAGAGCAGCAGTGACCCAGACCAGGGAATGAGCTTTCTTAGAACTTTCCAAAAGAACTTGGAAAAAAGTAAACAATTACATTTAAGGTATGTTTTGAAAGGAAAACAAATGGTAAAGAGTTCATCCCTTCAAACTGCTTGTCCATCTTGTACTGTGTGCTCAGACTGAATAGCAAGGGCAGGAAGCTGAATGGGATGTGATTTCATCAGCTTTCCAATAATATCCACTCAATAGGGGCAGACTGTAAAGTATTTCAAGATTCTGTAATTTCTTCCATGTTTATATTCCCACCACTTAACCGGTTCATAGTCTCACAAAGGCCTTTGTAAATGTTATGGCCCCGAAATTCATCTCTTAATGATCCCACTTGTGGTGAAGCGCCTCTGATACTGGATAGACTTGTCAATATTAGACTGTGGCCAGGTTTCTGTTCCTTCTGACTCAGGTGTGAAGAGCCCATGGTCATCTCTACACCACAGTGGAGGATTGGAACGTTTTAGAGGATGTGACCCGTTTAACCCAGTACTGTTGGATAATGGAAATGTCGTCCTACATGGGCATTCTGGCAGGGAGAGTCCTGTGATGAGAGGGACAGAGGGGAAGTGAGGGAACTCATAAAAAAGATCTGGATCTAACTTATAGCTTTGCTTTTGATAGGGAACGCCAAACACTTGTCTAACACCACAAATGCCTTCTTTCATTCTTTTTGGCAGAACACCTTTGAATAATTTAACCTGAAATAGCAGAAGAGCTCATTTTCGTTTTTGTACGTATCTATGTATATGTGTGTGTGTGCGTGTGAGTGTGTGCGTGTGCGTGTGTGTCTTTTGGATGAAATTATATTTTACAAATGACTCATTGTTATATTTATAGACTCTCTTCAAATGAAACAAATTGTGGTTTGTTGCTTCCCTGTCTCTCAGTCCTCCCCAGTTTGAAAGGAAGAAATTGGGTTTAGTGCATGGCCAGGTGTGGCTGCTGTGTGTGGATTTGCCTCACTATAATTATATTTCTCTGAAGCCCTGACAAGTTCCCTTGAACATTTATTCATATGTGGCCTTTGTTCCAGCAGGTCTTGGGAAGCAATATCTCACATTAACACAGTTGTAATCTGCTCCTTTAGGAAGTCTGTGTGGTAAGCAAGGGTGGCAGGTGGGGGAAGATGTGAGGGCTGGGCCTCTTTTGTGGGAGAATCAGAGACTTATGAGCTTTGTGAGGATCTAGGTGAATGGTTCAGGGTTCATAGTCCCTTGAGGGAAATATAGGGGGAGGACAAGGTGGGGCTTATTTGCTCCTTCACTTATTTTCCTAATTAAATAGTCTCTCAATTTTGTGAAGTTGGTGCCTGCTTGTTACCTTTCCTGGTTTCCCTGGAAATGTCACTGAAAGATTATTCAGGGTGGGTATGAATGATCTCCTCTCATAGCTCAGGGAACACCAGGCACACCCAGGGAAAAATGCCCAACTCCCTTTACCTGCTCTTTTACACCCAGGCTCCTCCCTGGTTATATTCCTGGAAAGGGATAATCCAGTCAGCATCCAGCCCTCCCTCACTTAAATCCAATTCAATGCAAGTCATGTTGTCACCCCAATGTCATGGTCCTCTTGGAAAACAAAGGATCACTACCACCACCACCACCACCACCAGTCAGCATTACAGTAATCTGGCATTTTTGATACTTTCTTCCATTGAGGTGGAATAGGATAGGGGGATAGTGATTTATGTGACCCTGACCCAATCTCATCCTCAACTTCTATTTTATTGAGTTAATTTCTTCCCAATGTAAAAGTCCCTTTAGTGTGAGTCACAGTGGGGAAGAAAGAGAAAAGGGGAAAGATACCCAGAGGTTAGTGACCCCACCAGGTAACCTCAAAGGGTTTTAGAACTGATGGGAATCTTAGCTCCAAAAGCTCCCATTTATTGATGAATAAACTGAGATTCATAGTTGTTAGGGGACTTGTCTAAGGTCATACAGTTTAGTGAGAGAGAAAATTAGGATTCAGGTCTCCTTCATTCAAATTTATACCTCTCTCCATTAAAAGCTAGCACTTTCTATATATTTCAGCCTCAGTTTCCTCATTTGCAAATGAAAAGATGGTACAAAATGATTTCTAGGGTTCCTTCTGGCTTTGATAGTCTATCAATATAGATCCTCCAGTATTCATTCACTATTTCGTAAATGTAAGGGGGGAGATTTGCCTTCTTTTCCCCATGTAATTACAGAAAGCAAAAAGGGCATGTCTGACTCTTCATGACTTCATTTGGGATTTTCTTGGCAAAAATAATTGTAAATAGTTTGCTATTTTCTTCTCTGGCTCATTTTACAGATGAGGAAACTGAGCAAATAGAGTTAAGTGACTTGCCTAGACTCACATAGCTTTTAAGCATCTGAGGCCAAATTTGAACTCTGGTCATCCTGACTCCAGGCCTTGTGCTCTTAACCACAGTGTTACCTACCTGCCCCATGGACATGTTAATGAATTAAAAACAAACAAACAAAAACCACCCCAGTGTAAATTCATGTTAACCCTTTACAAGTATGGAAAAGTTTTAGCTGACTGCCAAACCCTGTCATCCTATTAGGGAGTAAGGAAGAGTTTAGGGAAAAGATGGCTACTTAAATAGGAGGCAGACCATCCAACTTTCACATACCCACTCCAGCAAAAAACCCTAAAAACCCAGCTAGAAGCCCTCAAGCAATCAGAAAAATGGGCTACCAGCAAAGCCAGTACTGGTCAGGCAATCAAGTTGCTAGTCTCCTAGTAAAACCAGAGGAGGGGGGCAGCTAGATGGCACAGTGGATAGAGCACCGGCCCTGGATTCAGGAAGACCTGAGTTCAAATCCAGCCTCAGACACTTAACACTTACTAGCTGTGTGACCCTAGGCAAGTCACTTAACCCCAATTGCCTCACCAAAAAAACCCCAAACAAAACAAAAAAACCCAGAAGAGGGGCTGAAGTATGTGTAATCTGCAGAGTTCTGTGTCTGGAAGCCACCAAGAAGGCCCTGGGCTGGAGACCCCGGAAGCTCAGGGGTGCTATAGCCACTAGCTCAGCTTGGCAGCATTCAAACCAGGACAGCTCAGGCCCATAGGTGCCAAGGTGCCTAGCCCTCTGTCCTGAGATGCCCTAGAGGGCCCTGAAGACCTAGTCATCTGAACCTCAAAGGTTCAGCAGAGCTCAGCCCTGGGAGGTGGAGGTCAGCACAGGAACCCAGGGAACTCAGGGTGAGACCAAGCAGGGCCAACCACTCCAACCAAAAGTATAGCAAAGGGTGGGGTCTGGTCACAGCACAAGGCCCCAGTTCAGGAAATAAGGTGGGAGAGATGAATAAACCAAAGAAGACACTGACCATAATAGAAAATTATTATAGATCCAGAAATGTCCTCAAAGCCATCTTAGGAGAGAATAATTCTGTAAGTAGTGACTCAAAGGGGAAAAAATGTATTTTCCATGAGAAAAACATGAATACTAGAAGAAATGAAATAAGAGATAAACAAATAAAAACTCTGTCAGAAAAAAAAATGGAAAGAGAATAGTTTAGAAGGGAAAGTGGTAAAATCTATCCATGTAACCAAACTCCCCGCATAGACCAAACAAATCATTGACTATGTGAGAAAGGATGTGTAAAGGAATTCTTGATTGAATCAGAAGGGCCAACACCCTTGGCTAGAACAAGACTGACCACATCCCTGTTGGCCTCTTAAAAAGCCGAGCTCAGGGCAGCTAGGTGGCGTAGTGGATAGAGCACTGACCTTGGATTCAGGAGGATCTGAGTTCAAATCCAGCCTCAGACACTTGACACTTACTAGCTGTGTGACCTTGGACAAGTCACTTAACCCCAATTGCCTCACCAAAAAAAACAAAAAACAAACAAAAAAGCTGAGCTCACAGTGACTCAAGCAAGAGAGAAGAGAGCCATAGTCTCCAGGTAGACAGACACAGATACAGTCAGACAGCAAGAAAGTAGCTTCAAGAAGCATGACTCTTGGTACCAGAGAAAAAAGCATCTTGTAAATTCAAGGAAAAAAATAACTCTGGCAATCAAGAGCTGAGGAAAGGAGCAGACTGTGGGAACCCAACTGAGCAATCTGCCCAGCAGAGGTGCTACATCTTGGGGAGAGCTCCATGAAGAGAAAAGGGTCTTTGTGGTTCTGCAGTACTGGAGTCATAAATCGCCCTGGCTACTGTTCTCTATGTATGTACTCCATTGTACTCAGTTTGTGCCCACTCTTCTCACATGCTGTGTGAATTTGTAGGAGAATATGAACTAGGTTTATTGGGGAGAAATGTTTTTTGTAGCTACTGTTTTTATGATTATGTCTTAGGAAATGCTTTTTTTTTCTGAGTTAATTGTGTCTACTGATTGATTGTTAATGGAAAGCCCACCAGTGGGGGTTCTCAAACTATAATAGTAGGATTCCAGAACTATAAGGTACCCTATGACCCAAGGTAGCAGTAGTCCTCTGGGGGATCTAATCCCCAACTGTACAAATCTGAAGAGGTATCCCAGAAGGGTGCTATATAAACCAATATAAATATGAGTTGTTACTGTGCATGATGTTCTCCAAGCTTTAAAGCAGACCATCTGAACCCTTTGAATTTGATTTTGAAATTGGAGATCATGCTGAACTACTGACAGCAAAGCCATACTGACAGTGAATGGGTATAGGGGCTACTTCTTTCCCCTTTAATCAGTTGTAGCCAAGACAGAGGCCTTTGAATTAGAGAGGAGGAATAAAGGGGGAGGATATAAAGGGAGATCGCCTTTAGGAATGGATCCTTTTCTCAATGATTCTTTAAACACATTTCTGCAGGTTGAAAAGCAGCAGCAGGTATGGTATAATTGTTGTGGAAGGCATTTTGGAATGATGCTGAGAAAATCATCCTTTGACTCAGATATTTTGCTACTAGTCATATAGTCCAAGGAGGTGAAAGACAGAAAGGTCCCAAATGCACCAAAATATTTTTAGCAGCATTTTTTTTTTTGTAGGAGAGAACTAGAAACAAAGTAGATGTTCATTAACTAGAGAACAGCTAAACAAATTGTAGTTACTTGACTGTATTGAGGTATTATTGTGCCATAAGAAATGATGAATATGAAAAGTAAAGAAAAGCATGGGAAAATTTATATGAATTGATGCAAAATGGAATAAGTACTAGCAAAGCCATACACATTATGACTGCAATAATGTAATTAGAAAGAAGAAAAGGCAAAATGGAACTGAATGCTGTATAATTGTTAAAAACAAAAACCAAGCTTGATTCTGAAGATGAGATGAAAAAAAAGTGTATTCCTCCCTTCTTTTCAGAGGTGGGAAACATTATGGATGTAAAACATTACATATATGGTCATTTAGTTGATATGTTGGTTAGTTTCGTTGAATTGCTTTATTTTTCTCTCCTAATGTTTGTTACACAAGATGGATGAGGATCTATTTGAAAATGAAGGTGTTATCAAAATTAAAACAGGGGCTTGGAAGAAGACGTAGAAACTAGGGATCTAGTGACCAGGATGACTAATGAAGAGAAAGACATAGGTGGTGAAAGGTTTGAAGCCTGAATATCAGAGAACCTGTCAGATGTTAAGATAAGAGATTGACTATGCTGCTAGTTTGCCAGCACTCATTTGAACCAGGACCCAGTTTTATATCCTAGCATGGACATAATGTGTGGGATGAAATGGAGATGGGGGATGGTGGCTATGTAGTTCTCTTGGAGAATCTGTATGGACACATCATCAGGTAAATCCCATGCATATTAAAGTGAATTGTTTCTGTAGTGTGGAATCTGGAGCTAGAGATTTAGGGTTCTAGTGTTCTCCCTCAATGAGATATTGAGAGAATACTGACAGCTATATTCTCTCTCTCTCTCTCTCCCTCTCTCTCTCTCTCTCTCTCTCTCTCTCTCTCTCTCTCTCTCTCTCTCTCTCTCAGGAAAAGAGGTGAAGAAGGTATAGCATTCTTTCTGGGATACTCTTCCAACTCATACTCACTCTGATATGTTCAGTAGAAATAAACATAAGTCATGAGCTCCCATTGGCATGCTTCTCATTAACAAAAACCCATCAGGTACAATTAGCTCTTAGTGAAAGTATTTCCCAAGATGTCATAGACAGAACAATCGTTACAAAACATTCTCAACCATAAAATTGGGGCATGCTACTCCATAAATATATACAACATCCATAGGGAGAGTGGACAATAACAGGTGGTATAATAAGGTGGTAGTGAGGCAACTGTGTAGGAAATACATGTGGGCAAGGCTACTCCTCCAATATTCTCAGGCTTGCAAGTTTTTCTCTCTTAGCTAAGGCCTCACAAACCTTGCCCTCAGATACAATGTCTCTTCTTAGCTGGGTCCCTTGCTGATTCTTCTTAACTACCAAAGGCTCTACTCCTTGAAGCCCTTTCTGGCTTTGAGGGGCTACCTCCCTGTGTGTGTTTCTGTCTGGAGAGTGTTTATCTTTGCTTCTAAACCATGTCTAAAACTCTCTGCAACTGATTGTCCAACTGCTGGATGAAGTAACTCTTTTTTAGTAAGTACCTCTGCTGCTAGGTGCCATAGTCTCTTCTTCCCTTTCCTAAGAAGTAAAGAGGTAGATTCTTCCTTGACTGCTGGTTCTTGTCTCAATTGATTGGATGGTGCCTCTTAAAAGTCACCCCAAGTGTGCCTAATCATTGCCATCTAATAATACTGGCTCAGGTTCTAATTCTTTTTTTGACATGGGTACTCCTTGCCACTATCACATGAACCAAGGGGCTAATGAAGGGATTGCCTCATTATTCCAAAGTCTTCAGCCCTGAGGTAACACACATAGCCCACCTGAATTGGTCCAGGGGAGCTCAGCTCAGCTCAACTCCACTTATGCTCCTTTGGATGGTCCCCACCACCTATAAATATCCCTTTTGTATCATGTTGAATATGATGGGGGCAAAGACTAAGTCCTATAGCATAGCATTAGAGACTTCCCTCCAGCTTGACATTCTTATAATAATCAGTGCACTTTTGGTATGTCAGTTGCCTTGTCAGTTTTGAATATAACCAACTGAACTATTAGCTCACATTTTTCCATCTTGTTGTCAAAGATATTGTGTGTTAGAATTTGTCAAATGCCTCACTGAAATCCATATAATCTGTTTTGGCAGCTTACTCCCCATCTACCAATCTAGTTACCTAGTCAAAATAAGACACCAGGTTAGTCTAGTCTGACTTGGTCTTAGTGAGTATGTGTTGGCTTCTAGTGAACACCATCTCCTTTGCAAAAATATTCACAAACCATATGTTTAATAATACATCTAGTAGTTTGGCAGGAATCTACATTACCAGTCTCTAGTTCCCAGAATCTACCACCTTCTTCCCTCTTTTGGAAATAGAGACAATTTACAGAATCTCTGGTCTTCTCGAACTTCCTCTGTTTGCTGGGATTTCTCTGTCCATTTGGTAATCATATTATTCAGCTCGTCTAGTGCTCTAGAAGTGTTTTTCCAAACTCGTTTGATTGTGTGCTCTATCAGCAAAAACGTTTTGAGCACATTTCCCAAATAGATGCATATTAACTATTTATAAATTACATACATGTATTACAATACTAATAATGATATAGCTTATAAAGACTTACAGAAAATAGAAATTATATGAAGATGAAATAAATAACATTTTTACTTGCATATTGATTTTACTTAGATTGTCTTTTATCTGCAATAATATAACATCCACAATTTTGCAGCACACCCTTTGAGAACCACAACTGTCAATATTGAGCCAATGCAACGAATAGACAAGTTGGGCTTAAAATTAAACAAAAGAGCAGGCACCTTTAGCAAAATGCAAAGTTCCTTTAATGATCCTAAACTTCTTATAGAAACAAAGACCCATTTTTTCTAAACACCAATATTCTACCAGCTTTGTCATAAGGCTGTGAGATATGGACCATTGTATAGTTTCCAAAGAATTCAAAATGAGTATCACATAGAAGGCAATGGAGAGGCATGTAAGATATAAACGATTTCCAACTATAACAAATAGGAAACCTCACAGAATAGGATTAAAGAATGCTGTCAGAGAAATCTATGATTAAAAAAACATGGATGCTGGTGAGACATAACATGCAGACAATCAGTCATCCCTGATTTCCTCATGATGACAGGAGACAGTGACAGATTTCAATGATAAGTAACATTTTTTTTCCAGTTTCCCCCCTCAGTTTTTTTTTTTTTGTGGGGCAATGGGGGTTAAGTGACTTGCCCAGGGTCACACAGCTGGTAAGTGTCAAATGTCTGAGGCCGGATTTGAACTCAGGTACTCCTGAATCCAGGGCCTGTGCTTTATCCACTGCGCCACCTAGCCGCTCCCCGCCTCAGTTTTAATTGCCATATATAATGTTTCTTTGCTATTTAAAATTTTGCTTACTGGTCATTTACATTTTTAAAAATTATAAAAGTATTTTATTATTTTCCAGCTACATATAGAGATAGTTTTAAACATTTGTTTTTATAAGATTTCTAGTTTCAAATTTTTATCCCTCTCTCCCCTCCCTCCCTGCTTCCCAAGACAGCAAGTAATCTGATATAGGTTACATATGTACAATCACATTAAACAAATTTCTGCATTAGTCTTGCTGTGAAAGAAGAATCAGAGCAAAAAGGAAAAACCTCAAAAAAGAAAAACAACAGCATCAAAACCAAAAGAAATAGTATGGTTCAATCTGCATCCATATTCCATAAGTAACATTTTCAATGAAAAATTATTTAACAGAACAAGAACTTTTTTGCTCACATTAAATATTATTTATAATGTTTTTTTAAAAGTGAGAACATTGTAATTTAATGTATTTTATTATTTCTGATAATCTTAGTTTAACACTTAGTGATACAGCAATTTGAAAGTTTGGCTCAGTTTGTTTCAGACTTGGGTTTTAATGGTTCTCCTTGCTAAAAAAAAAAAATGGAAGTGCACCATTGCTATATTTACTCAATAATCATTTTTCAAACACATCCACTAATTATGCAAAGGTTTTGAATGAAGTTTGGGCAGTTAATTCCTATCTTCCAAATATTGGTTGTTCTTGCAAACAAATTGGAAGGTGTTCTTTTTTGGGAGGGGCAGGGCAATGGGGGTTAAATGACCTGCGCAGGGTCACACAGCCAGTAAGTGTCAAGCGTCTGAGGCCATATTTGAACTCAGGTCCTCCTGAATCCAGGGCCATTGCTTTATCCCCTGGCCACCTAGCTGCCCCCTGCATTTTCAAATTTTAACAGGGTAGTTCAAAACTCATTTTGGAAGATTTTTAAACGGAATGGAAAATTCTGCTTCAAAGGCTTAAAAGTGTTCAGATATGAATGTTTTTATAGATGACATGCACTGTTTTTAGCAACCTAGAGAGAAGAGAGTTAAGTATCCAGGTGGGTCATTCAGTCAGTCAATAAACATCTATTGAGTGCCTACTACATTCCAGGAACTTAACCAAATTCTGGGGATTAAAAAAAAAAGGAAAAAAAAAACCCAGTCCCTGTCCTTGAGGAATTCATAGTCTAAGGCGGGGAGACAACATGTAAACACCATGTACAAACAAGCTCTATGCAAGATAAATAGGAAATACTCAATAAGGGAAAGACACTAGAATTAATAAGGGATTGGCAAAAGCTTTCTGTAGAAGATGAGATTTTATTTGGGACTTGGAAGGAAACCAGGGAAGCCAGGATATGGAGATGAGGGAAACCATTCCAGGCATAAGGCACAGCCAGTGAAAATGCCTGTAGGCAGGGGCTGGTGTTAAGCTGCTGGGTAGAATTGTGGATAGAACACTGTGCCTGGAGTCAAGAGGATTTGAATTCAAATCTGTCCTCAGACACTTACTAGTTGTGTGACCCTGGGCAAGTCATTTGACCTCTGCCTCAGTTTCCTCAGCTGTAAAATGGGGATAATAATGGTACCTACTTCCCAGAGTCGTTCTATGGGTCAAGTAAGATAATCATTGTAAAGCACTTGGCACAGTGCCTGGCACATGGTAAGCACTTTATCAATATTACCTATTATTGTGATCTTGAATAAGGAAAAGAAAGGAGGACAGTGTTACAGGATTGAAGAATAGGCAGGAGGAGTTTTAAAGTGTAAGAAGATTGGAAAGGTAAGAGAAGTGGGGCCATGTTGTAAAATGCTTTAAACACCAATCATAGGACTTTATATTTCATTCTGGGGGGAGGGAATCACGAGAGTCTTTTTTTTGTTGTTTTTTTGCAGGGCAATGAGGGCCAAGTGATCTGCCCAGGGTCACACAGCTAGCAAGTGTCAAGTGTCTGAAGTCAGATTTGAACTCAGGTCCTCCTGAATCCAGGGCTGGTGCTTTATCCATTGTGCCACCCAGCCGCCACAAGAATCTTTTGAGTAAGGGGTTGACATGGTCAGACAAATGTCAAATTCTGCAGAGAGATCACAAAGGATTAGGATTAAAAAAGTTTGTTGGGTTTTTTTGGTCTTGTTGTTGTTGTTGTTGTTGGGTGTTTTTTTTGGGGGGGGGAGGGAGCAGATTGCCTAAGGTGGGACAAACCAGCACAGGTTGGAAACAGAGCAGGTTAAAGCTCTGTATCAGTAAGTAGTAGGATCAGGTCCATGAGTGCTCCTGCACTTTCAGCCTGGGTGAGGTAGGGAGAACAGTTTTCAAAAATAAACAAATTAAAAATAAAGAATAGGGATTGGATCGAGCCACCAGCCCATGATACCTCAGACAAGCTGTGCCCGGCTAGCCATTATGCTGAACACAAGTTAAATGAGGCATCCTGATGGAATGCAGAGAAGGTTCACACTGCTTTTAGGGTATTGTGATGCGTGGTAGTTTTTGTATTCCTGATTAAGTGTATTTGTGGATAATATTCTCTAGTTTGAATTTTATTAACTCTAACCAAATGAATAAGTTGTTCAAAGAAATTCAAGGACAAGCGGCAGCTGGGTGGCAGCGGATAAGGCTTGGGCACAGGATTCAGGAGGACCTGAGTTCAGGTCTGGCCTCTGACACTTTACACTTACTAGGTGTGTGACCTTGGGCAAGTCACTTAACCCTCATTGTCCCGCCCCCCCCCCCAAAAATTCAAGGACAAACAAATAACAAGAACAATGGCAGAGCTGACACTTCTACTTAGAATGAGTTCTTCATGAGCCCCATTATGAGGTAAAAAAAAGCAATGACAATCCTGACAAGGTGGCTGAGAATATGAATAAGACTAATTGAAATATGAATTTAAGTTCATTCCATTAATGATGAACCTCATCCTTAATGTATTTTGTGTCCTGAGATATTAATGATATATAACTCCGAAGCCCATTGGTATGGGACTCATTCCTCATTGGTGGAGATCAATTCCCCAGAGCTTGCAAGAGGAGTGAGGAAGAGTTGGAGAGATGGAGAGATCTTAAAGTCTCTTCAGGTCTCTTCTCTTCAAGTCTCTTCATTTCTTTGGGGGATTGGCAGTCCCTTCAGATGTATCTAGAGTCCATCTTTTTTTGTGTGTGTGTGGGACAATGAAGGTAAAGTGACTTGCCCAGGGTCATACAGCTAGGAAGTGTCAAGTGTCTGAGGCCAGATTTGAACTCAGGTCCTCCTGAATCCAGGACCAGTGCTTTATCCACTGTGCCACCTAGTTGCCCCCTAGATTCCATCTTTGAGAGAAGATGAATAATGCCAACCCTACTTCAGTTTTGTGATGATGGGAGAATAAGACTGGGAAGAAGCTGACATGAGGGGAGCTGGCAGTCTCCATCATGTCCCTGCTCCAGCTTGCTATATTAGACACTTCAGGGAATTTCTTCTTTGAGTGAGATCTGGGACATTCTCTCTTGGTTGAGTCGAATTACCTCACTCCCAATGGGAGAGCTCCTTCACTTTATATTTTCTGGTCTATATTTTCCTTGAATACTTTCTTGGATTTCTGTTTGACTATATTCTTGAATAAATGAGTTTCTGTATTAATTGCTACGTGTATTCACTGTGGAATTAGTATTTGGTGGGAAAGAAATCAAGCCTTGGATATACAGCTTGGGGGTATAGCTTGACAAGATGTCTGCCACAGACATCCCCACTGATGAACAGTGACCAAAAGTTTAGATTGAACCAGAAAACGAAATCCCTAGACTAACACTATTTAAGGAAGCAGGTAGATACAATTCTAGCTCATGTCCCAATCCTGCCCCTACCCTGAGGAGAGTAGAGTGGCCAAGCATCCAGTCCCAAACTCCTACTCCCGCTCCTATCAGAAAATAAAGTCTCACTAGGAGAAGGGGTCGGGGAGAACAGGCTAGAGATATCTATTCTGCTTCCCTTTGAGTCACACACACAACACCCCTGTGCTACACGTGGGGGGATAGTCCTTGTGAGAGATATTAATGATACTAGGAATGTATCATGACATCTAAAAACTCAGCTCCTGTGGCTCCAAACAATTTAAATATGTCATCTATTTCAAACAAACAAACAAAACCCACCCTCATATCTATGTAGCCCTGTGTCGTGATCGAGATCCTGCCACAGAATCCACCAGCCCCAGATATTTCAGAACTGGGATTCCTGGAAAGGACTTAGTTAAGATTTTGATGACTGCATTGTGGAGATTTCTGGGAGAAAAATGCTGGAAGAGGAGAATCTGGGTGGAGTATGATAGTTCTGAGCTCTATTTGTTACTCAGCAGACTTCTCAGAATCAAACACTCTCCTGGGGCACTTCTCCTCTGCTCCTCCCAACAAAGACTCAGAAAGGTATTGCTGCTGTCATGGTTAACAAGGCAGTTGATGGAGAGAAAGATTGCCATCAATGGATACTGTGCTGATCAGACCAAATCTGGTGATTTATCCCAATTGCCTGCCACAGGCAACCTCCTTCTATTGTATCTCCAGCTTTGGAGGAGAAAGCGACAATTGATTGCCCCACTCCTCTAGAATTTTGCCTCAACTCTTCCTCATGAGAGGAAGGAGTTAAAACAGGGAAAAACTAGATCCTGCTTTAGGTAGCCACACCCAGCACCGACTACATTTATTCACAGACTGTCCCTTTCAGTCTTACTCCCTATTCTTTCTTTGCTATCATTGATTCTCATTGTTTTATAAAGAAAGTATTGGTTGCTAAATCTTTCATTTTAATATTATCTTCACCTATAGAGCTTGGGGAAGGGGGCAAGAAGGGTAGGGGAAGGGATAGTTGAGAAAAGTAGGAGCCACATCTAGCCTCTAATGTGAGGCAAAGGGAATTGGGAGAAGGATGATTGCCCCTTGGAAGGATAGAAAACCTTTTGGGTCATTCTACAATAGTCTTATTTAACTGATTCAATGAGATATGCAGGAGGAGAAGTAAGCATGGAGAGACTAATAACCTAAAAATGAATCAAATGTTACCTCCAGATCAAGAAGATAATTCCTTTTGGGAAGGGGTTCATTTCTATGGGTACTGTATGTTTTTGGTCCCTTATATCTATTTCTTCTTCCAGAAGTGTATAAGTGGGTGAGGATTTTACATTTAGGGAATCATTCTATCTACTGCCTCTATACAAATAATTATGCACTTTAATTATTCTCTCCTTATTCTCTCACAAGTGGAGACATTATTCCCCATATATCCTATTACATGTGGGAGGTACCCCATTCACTTACATCTGCACACTTAAAAATTTTCTAATCTCTTTAAAAATCTTCCAAATGAAACATTTGAGAAGGATTTTGAAGCCATTTTCCAACAAAACATAAAAATGATTGACATCAGTGAAGATGGAAATCTACTAGCCGAATTTCAAGAAAAACCTTTGCATAACTGGTGGATGAGAACGAAAAATGAACATGGTCATTCACGAAGCACTGTCAAGTATATGTTTCTTCCATTTGGTTCTATATGTCTTTGTGAAATCTCTTTTTCAGCAATTGATATCCATTTAAACAAGTATCACAATAAAATTGAACTTAGAACCAGTTCTTCAAAGGACTGTTTTGTAGGATCATAGATTTAGTGCTAGAAGGGACGTTGGAGGTCATTTCAACTGTTCTCCTCATTTTACAGATGAAGAAACTAAGTCACAAAGAGAATAAATAACTTGTCCAGGATCACACAGCTAATATGTGTCAGAGGCAAGATTTGAACCCAGATCTTCTTGACTCCAAATTTAGTGTTCTACACCATGCTGCCCTCATAATCTCTAGTCTCACAAAAGGTTAAAACAAGATTTTCAAAAATAATTCAATTACATTGTTGTCACCAAAACACTATCATTAATTATTGACCACAAGACACTATTTTTGCAAGAGCAAAAAAGGTTTTTGTACTATTAGTAAATAAAAATAAGTTTAAAATGTTATCTCATTTTGTCCCATATTTTAAATTCTGTTTTTGTGCATTTCATAATGTATACAATATATTAACATAATAGTACATATACATATTTTGTAAACAAATATTCATCGATTGGGGGCATGCTCAAAAATTTTGGATACCTCTGCTATAAGGTGTAATTCACCTGGATTGGGAGACCTGAATTCATTTTAAACATTTAGTAGGTCTTATTCTATTTTATCACCTGTCTCTGACTTCAAAATTGTGACTGCTGACAAAGGAAATGGAGAGATATATAGTGAAAGCAGGTGGACTATTGTTATAGCAGCATTATATAGCAATATAGCAAAATGACCAGTGATGATTTACCTACAAAAAGCTGCACAAAGGAAATCATCAGAAAAGGTGGTGGTTTTGTCATTTAGTGGGACTGAAGTTTAATAACAAGTACAAGCACTGCACTGGGACTCTCCAAAACGTCATAAGACCCAGAGGAAGTGAAGGCTTCTAGTAGTTGGGTGGAGAAATAAGATGGCTTTGAAGGTCCCTTCCTGCTCTTTTTTGTTTGTTTTTTGCGGGGCAATGAGGGTTAAGTGACTTGCCCAGGGTCATACAGCTAGTAAGTGCCAAGTGTCTGAGGCTGGATTTGAACTCAGGTCCTCCTGAATCCAGGGCTGGTGCTTTATCCATTGCATCACCTAACTGCCCCTCCTTCCTGCTCTTTGTCTATGATTATAGAGAGATGTGGACCACAATCACTTAGGATGAGAAGGTGTGAATCTACACATCTGGAAGTTACAATAGCAGAGTATGTAGTAGGAGAAAGGCATTGGACCTAGAGGAAGGCTCCTAGTGTTTGAATAGATTCTTTAGAGGGACTAGATGGCTTTCATCATTACTTAGTATCACTTCCTGTTCAACATGCTTATTTTGTCCTTACCAACAGGATGACGATTTTCCTCTGAGATAATTATTTATTAAGCACTGAAGTATACAAATACAGACGGTAAGCTAGTCTCTGTCCTCAGGAAACTTCCATTCTTATAGTGTAAGACAATTCACAAAAGGGAAGTGAAAACGATGGGGTGTGGGTCGTCGGACCTGAGTGAGGACATAGAGGGGAAGTTCAGAGAGGCCAAGACCATGTCCAGGAATGGAATGAGCAAAAATTGGCCCAGGAACTTCTTAAAAATGGATGAAATTCACCATGCAGAGGATAGGGCTCCAGAGTGGAGGCATCTTCCAGGGTGAGAAGGCTGCTGGATTGGGAGAAAGTCCAGAGAGTCAGAAGAATAGCTGACTTATATCTGCTTTCATTCTCTCTAATCTTCCACACACCTTGGGTCGGAATGGGGGTGGGAAGTGTTAAGAGGAGCCTTTTCCTGCCTTGTTTTTTTTTTGACTCAAACATACTTTAACAATCTCCTTTTCTCATCCTCAGCATTTTTCATAAGCTACAGCTCATTGTGGACTTCAGCCTCGCTGACATGCTCATTAAATATCTGGATGACTTTCTTGCATCCTTCATTTGTTACTACTTTGTCCAGATTATCTAACTACTTAGTAGTCTCCTAACTAGCCTAATACTCTTTTTTTTTCTTTTTTTTTTTAGTGAGGCAATTGGGGTTAAGTGACTTGCCCAGGGTCACACAGCTAGTAAGTGTTAAGTGTCTGAGGCTGGATTTGAACTCAGGTACTCCTGACTTCAGGGCCTGTGCTCTATCCACTGCGCCACCTAGCTGCCCTCTAATACTCTTTTTGTTTCAAGATTCTTTTCATTCAGGAGTTTTTATAAAGGGTGAAAATATGCTGCTCATAACATAGAATCAAATAGGCCCCTTACTTATCAAAAACAGGAGCAGTTTCTATTTTCTACCTAGAAGTCACTAAATGCTCTCTCTGAGTATATTTGGCTTTCTCATGATTACTGCAAATGGATGTCATTTATGTGACTAGTTTCCCACTTAATACTGGATTCACATGGATGAGAGTTCAATATAAAGTTCTTTTGGATGATTGTAATTTGCCTCATTTGGCTTGATCCCCCTCCCCAGATTCCTGGTAACTTCTAAAGGTCATCTAAATTCAGCTCACATCTGAGTAACAGGCTAGGCCGGAGCCATTTATTGAAATAGTACAGTATTCAATTAGGATAGATATAGTTGCAAAGCAAAGAAATATTTTTATATCCATTCCCCAATTAATGCCTCCTCATCTCTGATTCCCACCAGAATAGCCCAGGAAAATAGTTTCTCTAAAACTAACACTTCTTAAATGAATAAAGGTCTCTTGCCAAAGTGTCTCTTTCTAGAGTAGAAATGAGGTAAGAAGCTTTCAGTAATGCATCCTTGATGTTGTTGCTTGAGCACTGCCTTTGCCACTATCATTCCACTTTGGCCTAGCTCTCAGCTCTTACCATCTGTCTCTTCTTGTTTTGGGTGGCTTCTGCAAAATACCAGGGGTTCTGGGTTTCTGAGTACTGTTACTGTAGCCTTGGCCACCCCTTCTGTAGACTGCTATTCTATTTGCTTATTCTCTTCTTCCCAGAGTTATTCTCATTGCATCTTCTTGTGACACATTTCCTGGGACAATGGGCAAAGTGTCACAGGAAAGAGAGTCCTAGAAAATTCTACCAGTGGATGATCATTCTCTGACGTTTTGGGGAAATCTGGTTGATTCACCACATAGATATACCATATAAATGTAGCAAGTACACTTATGCTGATAAATCTTGTGATATTGCTAGTTATAGTCATAGTCATAGCCAAAATTTACCTTTATAGAGGTAGAGGTTCCATCCTCACCTCAGTTTGTTGTTGTTGTTTTGTTGTTGTTTGTCCTTTGCTCCCAAAGAAGACCATGACATTGTGGTGATGAGCCAGTGCTCTATCTACTTCCACAACAATTAATGTAATCACAGAAGGCCCAGAGATATTGCCCAGAGATATTTTGAGGGGGATGATCCCTCTTATCATAGAAGAATTCTGGCTATGGACTCAGGGAAGGGCTTCTAGGTCATAAAGTACCAGAAGCTGTGAATTACCACTTTGTCATGCATATAGCCTACATGTGTGCTTTGCTACCATAGTACTCTAAATTTGAGCTCACTCTTCCCACAGACTTATGTTAATTTGAGGGAGCCTAAAGTTTTGGGGGCTATCGTTTATTCAGTCAGTTCAGCTATAATGCTTATTTTGAATATGCAAATTTGTTCCAATTTGACTGAAACATTAGGAAATGATTTGAGCAGTTTCACCTTTACTTATATGGATTTTGTCTATAAGAAACTAGCAAGAATGCAGAAAATTGCACCACCTCATATTAACTCATAGCAGCCCTTCCAAAGCCTACTTCCACAAGCAAACCCAAGGTCTTTTTAAAGGCAAAATCCTTGCCTCTCTACCCCACATCAAGGAACCAAGTAGCAGCCTAAGGCCATATCTCCACTATTTATTATAGTATTTATATATTTCTTAACCACTTAAGAAAACTGTGCTACCATTTTTATTGGGTTCTTATCTTTTTTCTAATGTGTCACTGATAAAGTTTTTGAATGTTTTGTTCCAACCCCATTTCTCCTATAAGCCTTGGGGTTTTTATTGTGTGATTATCTATAGCTCACTGATTTTTAAGAATGCATATGTTGCCTTATAGCTTAATTGCTTTTACCAACTCTTCTTACCATACCACCTTAGTAAATGTCTTTGCTAAAAGCTAATTAAGGCTGGTTGGCTGATTGCTAATGGGTACACATATTAGTGGGGGCTCATGAGTGACAATCATTGAAGCATTGCCCCTTAGGGTTGCCACTAGAACTCTTGAGAGAGTAGTCTTAGTCAGGCACCCACTAGGGATCCCAAATTGTAAATGTGAGTGGGATTAGGAGGAATAGTCCCTAAGCAGGTGTTATGCCTTGTTCAACCATTCTTACATTTCAAAGTAGATGAGAAAGTTCTTGTGTTTCAGTTTAATTCTTCTGGCTATAATCTTGACCCATTTTATATTCCATAATACTTTTGAGTTAAATAGAATCTTAAAAGTTATTTGGTTCAACTCTTAAAGAGGTTAAGTAACCAAAGCACCTAGTCTAATACCTTACACACAGAAGGTATTCAATAAATGTATTACCTGTGCCTCAGGGATCCCCAAGACTCTGGGCATTGGATTTAGTCCTGGGGGGCTGATCCCAAGATGGTAATTTTGTCTTTTTGGCTCATTGTCCCCACCTGGGGTTTCTCTAGGAAAAAAATCTCTAAATACAGGCTACATTTGGCTTATGTCTAATTTTTCCCAAATGTGGGTAACAAAATCTAAGTTCCTAAGAAGTCAAAGTAGCAACGTAGGACAGCCTTTATTTCACCCTACAGAAAATTCAGAGCATTTTTGCAGAGCAAAAGACTCATAGGAACAGAGACAGAAACACCCAAAGCATTCAAATATCCTATCAGCCTCTCCTGAAAGGAACTGAACTTGAGTTTGCCATAGAGTCAACCCTCCCCCTCCCCCAGAATCCTACATTGTCCTTCTTGACTTGTAGTGTCACCTGTGGTTTGCATTTCACCTAGAAGGCAGACACTCTTTGGTGTTTCTTTTTTTTTTTTTTATGAGATATTTTATTTTTTCCATTACATGTAAAGATAGTTCTCAACTTTTGTTTATACATGTTTTACAATTTCAGATTTTTCTCCCTCCCTCCCCTCCCTCCCCCCCTCCCCTAGACAGCAGGTAATCTGATATAGGTTATATCTATATATCTCTATACATATACATATATATATATATATACACACACATATATATATATATACACATAATAACCTCTTTGGTGTTTCTAAACAAACACAATCCTCTTTCTGATCTGCGCTGTTCCAATAACTCGGTGGCTCTGCTCTCCAGGTAGGCTGCTTCTCAAGATCATGTCTCACTTCTCTATAACTAACTTATTTCCAGGATTCCAATGATCTTGCCTTGATCATCATTAGGCACCACCAAGAACTGGACATATGCCCTGCCAAGGATGAACTGTTTCCTTCCCCCAACCCCCAATTTCCTCCTCTTTCTTAGGAACTGAGAGTAAATGAACATTACCTTGATTACTGTTAAGGGTATGATAATCCACTGCCCTATAGCTCCAATAAGAATCCTTGTGATACTGGTTGACTAGGCCAAAGCTCTCTTCCCTTACTACCACTTCTAGCTTCCTCATACCCATTTAAGCCAACTCTATCCTTTCATTGTCCCTACCCCATTCTTCCCAACCTTTCCTTGCCTTCTGGAACCCTTGCTCTGTTTGAATACTGCCCTTCATATTAAACCTATGCCTTCTCTTGGAAATGATATTTTGCTTTTCCTTACCTGTGTACATCTTGTCTCTCCCCATCTCTGTCCCTCCTTGAAGACAGATACTGTTGCACTTTGTTTTTATACCCTCAGCATTTAGACTATGTCTGGCATATAGCAGATAATTTAAAATGTTTGTTGTTGGATTGAACTCAGTGGTCAGTTCTCTTCTTTTCCAAGCAGCACCATGCAACGAGAAGTCCCTTTTTTCACTCGGAAGGTCTAATTCCCAAATCGTTAACCATGGAAACTCTTGAATTTAGAGTTACTCGAAAGGCAGTTCCCAAGTTTGAGGACTCCCCTCTCACGTCTGCTGAGCACATACACATGTGTCTGCTCGTGCTGTGTGCTTCTGCAGGAAAATGCTCAGTATTCAGTTTCTATGATCTCTTGAACTGGAAAAGTTCATTTTTAGGATCTCTCTTCTCAGGATTTGTGCAAATCACATACAACTCCCATGTGCAAAGGCCCCAATGCAGCTGTTTTCTGTTCCTTATGCAGAGGAGATTGTGCATGGACATACACTTCTTTTGATTTCTCCCTTCTCCACTCATGCCCCGCCCTGTTCCAGTCCTACTCTGCTGCTCAGTGATTTCTGAACAGAGGAAGTGAAAAGAAAATCTTAAGGAGAGTGAGCCAGTCTAATCAACTCTTTCATAGACTTTATAATGGGGGTAGTTCCTCCAACTAGAGTCCATCCTTCTGAATTCCAGTCAGTTTTTATCTCAGTGGCAGAAACAGTCATTGGAAACCAATCAAGATCCATTTCCTATCCTCCAAAAGGTAACAATGGACATGTCTACTACTCTCCATGGGAAAGTGTCTCTTAAAGATCTCCAGACACAGGTCCAATTCTATACTCTTGTACTCTTTATCCAGTTAACAAAGGTGGGAGGGGAGGCAAGAGCCCCTGATCACCTCCCCTTCCATTTGAATCAATGACTTGAGCAAAGATACAAAACAACTTAGTGATAGGGCTATTGACTAGAAACTGGATCTGCAGCCCAATACTTTCCCCAACACATTGAATTTATTCTTCCTTCATCATCATTTCTTCAGTTGCATACATATAGGATTAGGAAAATAATGACCACTGGATCAACCAAAGTCCAATTCCCTGTCCTATAGACCTTTGACTGCTTTTTACAGGGAGGATTATCACTAGTGGTATGAGGGTTTGTCAAGCCCTTTTCTGGCTGCTCATCTACCTTTGGTGTCCACCTTTGGTGTCACCCAACTCTCACTTGTGGCTCCAAGAAGCTGTATCATGTGCAGCAGCCACACCCTGGGAAAAGCATCTTGGCAAACCAGCTAAACCGGGTTGAAGGTAACTGACAGGCCTTAAACTCATCAGTGAGTTAGGGGGATGTCTACTCCAACATGTGAAGGCTTTTACAGGTGGAATGGGTGGATGAGAACAATTTGTTCCAATAGCCATGAAGGCAGCTGAAGCAGGCACTGTGAAGCACTCACAGCTTGGTCAGACATCTAAGACTCCAACGTCATCTACTACATCTCTGTCATCTTGACTTTTGTCTTGCCACTGGACTTTGATGACTCAGGAAGAGAGAGTGAGGCTGGTGACTTTGTGCCACTCTGCCTCACTTAAATCCAATTCATATGCAAGTCAAAACATCACCCCATGATGTCATTGATTCTCTTGGAAAACAAAGGACAAACAACATGGTGTGTGTGTGTGTGTGTGTGTGTGTGTGTGTGTGTGTGTTTAAACATCCACAGATACTGAGGAAAAGCCCTATTTAGTGAGCTGTCTCTATGACTTATGCCTTGTATTGAGCTCACTGGGTGTCTGTATACATGCTGATAATTTCCCCCCCAATCTGATTATTGTTTTAAGTACAGAGTGATTTTAGGAGAGGGGTCAGGATACCAATGTTGTCCTTCCATGTCCATGGATAATTTTATAAGAGGAGACAAGCTTAAATGAGAAGAGTTTTTAGCAGGGCAGAAACATTTAACTGTCAAAGCTATGAAACACTGACATGAGTAACTGAAGAAGGGTGTGGCTTCTCCTTACTGATCTTATGAAAGAGAAAAGACAATGCTTAGGTCTGATCTCTGAAAGTCCTTCCAGGTCTAAAATTTCACAACATCTTTATACATTCAAAAGTACATTTTTGGGAGAGAAGGGTGATGAGAACCCCTGATCAATTTGGTGGGTTCCCTAATTCAGCCTGATGGGATGTAAAATGTGAACCTTTGTTAGAAGCGGGTGCCTTCCATGGAACTGGACATGTACCCCAGCCATTTAATGGGAGGACACAGTGAAATCCCTAGGAGGCTGCCTTCTGATCATTGGTGGACAGAGACCCAAGTCTTGTTAAAAGATGTTGGGGGGTGGGGCAGCTAGGTGGTGCAGTGGATAGAGCACCGGCCCTGGAGTCAGAAGGACCTGGACCTGGGTTCAAATCCGACCTCAGACACTTAACACTTACTAGCTGTATGACCCTAGGCAAGTCACTTAACCCCAATTGCCTCACCAAAAAAAAAAAAAATGGGGGGAAGGAGGGTCAGTTTTATTTTTCTTTTGATTTCCAGATGAGAGCACAGCCAGGGGTCAAGGGGACTTCCCTCCCAACATCTAAACAGTCATAGTAGAAGCACATGGGGAGCCTGAGGTTGTTGACCCTAGACCTTCCAGCTCTGGCTGCCTTCTTCTGCCTGTTTCCTTTTCTTAGTAACTAGAGATTCTGAGGAACAGACATTTCTGGCCTTAGGGGTTACCTTGGGGGCAGCTTTGAGTTTGAGAGTAAGGTTTCTCCAAGGAGAGCACTGCCAACCAGAAGCATCCTGAAACTAGAGGCCTAAAGCCATGTGATGATGGGCTGGGAGATCTAGACCTTGACAACCCTCCATGATAATTACTGTGAAATGGTTGTAATGGTGGGGGTTCAAGATGGGAAATAACCGTTCAGTAGTTACACAAAAGGGCCTTCCCTTTATGGGGGTGGGTGGGGGAGGAAAATGAATTTGATGGACAGACTGATGCAGAGGAAAGAATGTTGTGTTTGGAATCAAAGGCTCTCAGTTCAAATTCTGGCCCTGGCACCTGTGTGAGCTTAGGTGAGTCTGCAGACCTCTTGGGGCCTCATTTCCTGCGTTTGTAAAACGAGGGATGGGAGGAGTCATTGGGATAGACTTTAAAATCCCTTCCAACTCGAAATCTGCAATTCTCCATTTGGCTTGCTTTGATTTTCTCCTTGAGCATCTTATGGTTCTGTCTGTGTTCATGGTTCTTGTGAGTTCTTTGTATATTATACATTTTCTGTGGCGAGATAAACAAAAAGCTGGCTCATACCTGATGCCCAAATTGTACATTGGATATTGTTGCAGAAGAGGACTTTGTTTCTCTTTTTGAGAAACTCAAGACATGAACAATACTTAGACTTGTTTTAGAGTTCCCTGTAGTTTTATTCTGGAGCGGGGGACACAGAGACAGAGAGACAGAGGGAGGGAGGGAGGGAGAGAGAGACAGAAAGAGAGAGAGAGAGAGACAGAGACAGAGACAGAGACAGAGACACAGAGAGACACAGACACAGAGAGACAGAGACACAGAGAGAGACAGAGACACAGAGAGGCAGAGAGACAGATAGAGACAGACAGACAGACAGAGACAGAGACAGAAACAGAGACAGAGAACCTGAGGCTTCTGGGATCAGACATAGTAAGGGATTAAACATAGTAAGTAAACCTAGAGTCTGAGACGAAGGGTGACATTGGAAACAGTCAAATAGAGCCAGAAACAAAAGTAAGCTCAGAGTACATCTGTTTCCATTTTTCCAAACAATCATCTTAAAATGAACTGAAAGAACAGGAAATGACTATAAGGACTGGGGCGGGGGTGAGGAGGATGGGGGGGGGGGGCTCAGTTCTTGAGCATCTCTCTGAGTCTCCACAGGAACCATTCCAAACTTAGACTGAGATGTCCATAACAAGAGCACCTTCTGGTACCGTTGACAAGGTCTGGTTACGTTCATGTGGCGTGTGAGTGGAGCTGATGGTCATTTTATATATAATATAGTATAGTATAGTATAGTAGGACAGATCTATTTATTCACTGAGCTTTTTGAGTCCTCAGGACCAACCAGAGTTGTGGAGAGTTCATTGAATTACTGAAGTTCCTTCTTGGTCCTCTCTATGCTAGATAAACCATGGTCCATGTGGTCATTATGCCTGAATAGGTATCCTTTCCTCTCGGGGATACTCACCTTTTCATCCTCATATCTAAATGAATTCTGAGGGGGTATCCTCCTTCAGAATCCAGTGGGGACCTATGAATGCAACTAGCACAATGCAACCAATACCTAATGCAGCTTTTGTATTCAGTAGGCATTTAATAAATATTTGTTGAATTTCATGTTTTTTTTTTTTCCTTAAAGAGTTTGACAATTAAGCTGTTTATTTATTTAAAGATACTGCATGCATATTTACACACACACACACACACACACACACATATAGTAAGGATGTCATCAATGGGGGTGTCATTGTGTGGCTCAAAGGAGGCAGAATAGACATCTCTAGTCTCTTCTTCTCCCTGCCCTTCTCAAGGGAGAATAAAATCTTTATTTCCTGTAAGGAGAAGTAGCATGTTGGGACCAGAAAACTTGGCCACCTTCCCTTCCTCAGAGAATAGGGGTACCAGGCTAGACTTATTTCTTTCTGCTTCCTAAATTATTGTTTGTCTAGAGGATATAGATTTCAGTTTAAAGGTAAACTTCTGGGGGACAGCTAGGTAGAGCAGTAGATAAAGCACCAGCCCTGAATTCAGCAAGACCTGAGTTCAAATCTGGCCTCAGACACTTGGCACTTACTAGCTGTATGCCCTGGCAAGTCACTTAACCCTCATTGCCCTGCAAAAAAAAAAAAAGCTACAGCTTCTGGTTGCTATTCATTAATGGGGAAAGATGGACCAAAACTTTATATCCAGGGCACCTAGGTGGCGCAGTGGATAGAGCACCGGTCCTGGATTCAGGAAGGACCTGAGTTAAATACGGCCTCAGACACTTAACACTACTAGCTGTGTGACTCTGGGCAAGTCACTTAACCCCAAATGCCTCACCAACAAAAACAAAAACAAACTTTATATCCGAAGCTTGTCCCCTTTCTGACCAATACCAGTTCCACAATGAACACACATAGTAAGTAGCAAAGAAAATCCATTTTTCAAGTCAATATTAAAACAGAAATCAGAGAAAGTATACAAGGAGAATATACGTTAGACATACCCAAAGTGAAGAAAAACTGTCCATTGAGAATGAGGTAACTCAACTCAACCAAGAAAGAGTATCCCAGATATCAGCAAAGGAGAAATTGCCTGAAGTTGCTAGAGTAGCAATTTGAGGCAGGGACTTGATGAAGACTGCCAGCCCTGATCATGTCAGCTTCTTCCTAGAGACTTATTCTCCCCTTAAGAATCTGAAGTGGAGTTGGCATCATCCATCTTCTTTCTCAAAGCTGGAAGCTAGAAACTTCTGAGGTGACTGTGGAGCTTGAAGAGATCCCAGCTCAAAGAAGGTTGGAAGGGACTCAATCTTTCTTCTCCAGCTCCACCAGCTCTGTCCTGCCCCTCATGCGGGTGTGGGGGCATTGATCTCCACCAGTGATCAGAGTCCCATACCAATGGGCTTTGGGATTCAGCTTACATATATATTTTTTAGATATGTGTAGATACATAAATATATTTGAAAAACATACTTTACATATATTCCAAATAAATAGATAGGTACACATGTATCTATTTATTTTGAACTTAACACCCTCCACTTCCCATATACAATGTCTACACACATATACATATACATTTGTGCTCTACTTTGTATATTTCCATATACAAAAACGGGATTGTCGGTGATACCAGAAACCTCATCCCACCTGCTCTTCTTTTTTTGGGGGGGGAGGCAGGGCAATGAGGGTTAAGTGACTTGCCCAGGGTCACACAGCTAGTGTCAAGTGTCTGAGGTTAGATTTGAACGCAGGTCCTCCTGACTCCAGGGCCAGTGCTTTATCCACTATGCTACCTAGCTGCTCCCCCACCTGCTCTTTTAAAAAGTACAGAATCATTTCACCAGGTTGCTTTCATAAGTATCCTGCTTGTTTGTGTCTTCATCTGAACCTCCTTCTGTTCTTGTGGATTTTTAAGAAAGTGTTTCAATTGACCTTTTCTTTTTTTTTAATGGCATCCTCTTTGCTAGTGAGCTAATGCCCTGCTCAGTACTTCATTCCACCCACCCTCCTGTTACAAATTCATACTTCCCAGACCGACCCTTTTGTCATTTTTTTATGGAACAATAATATCACCATTATATTTCATATAACACAATTTGATCTGCCATTCTGTCATGATAGACATGCCCTCAGTTTCCAGTTCTTTGTGTTTTTTCCTCTCCCTCCCACCCCCAGCCCACAGATGAAGTTTACCAAGTGTGCTAGTTGTCACTAAATCCTACTATTGGAGTTTGGGCCTGTTTTGATTCATGATCTTTTGTTCAAAAACTTCAGAAATTCTCTGGAGTTAACTGGGAAGCAGGAATGTTCCCCATAGAGCTAGAGACATGACCCAGGCTGGGGCTCTGGCCAGTTCCCCCTTTCGTGGGCCCCTCTGCTGAAAGGGAGTTACATGTTTCTCTCCATCTCATGTAGCTTTAGAAAGACCACAGGCAGCTCCAGAGAAGGGAAGAAGTGAGAAATATTACCATAAATACTACATTTAGAGAACACTCCATTCACGTAGCAGCATACCCCGGGCTCCCAGAACAACATTAGTTTTTATTTAACTAAGAAAACTTATTTGCCTTTTTGGAGAGGTTTCTAAGAAGCTGGGTTGGGAAATCATAATCACAGAATGTTCGAGCTACAAGGGACCTCAGAGATCGGCTAATTCTATCCCTTCATTTTGCAGGAGATTGAGGTTGAAATAACATGGGAATGTAGGATGATTTACAGTCTGTTTTCTTTCTGGGGCCATATTTATCCAAGGAGAACAGTGCTAGGTGGGCATATTTCAGGGGATCACTTTTGGGTACAGGATAAAAAAAACATACCAAATACCTAAATCTGACTGAAATTTTTAAAAGAAATCCACAAAATCAAAAGCTCTCCTTTTCAGAGAATGCCAGTCCATGATAGCAATACTTCTACATTCATTTTTTTATTTTTAAAATTAATTTTACTTGTGATTTCGTCAGTGTGGCTAATTCCTGTTATGTAAACTCCCCCCCCCAATCAATGCAGGTCAGCAACTGTCTGTAGATTATATAGTCTCAAAGAATTGTCTCTAAATACTAAGTGCTTAGTACTGAGAGAGTGAGAGGTTAAATCATTTGCCCATGTTCACAGAGCCATCATGTATATAACTTGAATCCAGATGTTCCTGACTCCAAGGCTAGCCCATTACTCTCTTTACCATAATGCCTCTCTATTACTAATAAGAATTCTAATAATAAATTGAAATTTTAAAATTATTTACAATAAAAAATTAACCATGAAGTAGAACTGATAGTTATTCTGTGGGAGGGCCCATCTTTACTCTGGTGATTTGAATCCCACAGGGTTCACTGGGGTGATTTCCCCACTGGAGTGGAAGTGTGGTGTTCCTCATGGTTACCAGAGAGTCTACCTTTTGCTCTGGGACAGCATCACTAGTTGTGTCGGGGTGTTGGGGTGGAATTATATGGCTCTGCCATTAGAACTTTCTATGGAACCTTCTTTTGAACCATTTTATTTCAATGATCTTTAATCACATGACTTTGGCAAAATGGTGCTGTTTCCTTATCAAAGTAGATATATCTGCTGGAATGCTTTCTTACAGCGTTTTTTTTGTTTTGTTTTGTTTTGTTTTTTGCGGGGCAATGGGGGTTAAGTGACTTGCCCAGGGTCACACAGCTAGTAAGTGTCAAGTGTCTGAGGCCGGATTTGAACTCAGGTACTCCTGAATCCAGGGCCGGTGCTTTTATCCACTGCGCCACCTAGCTGCCCCCCTTACAGCGTTTTTAATCAGTATAGAATTAATAAACAATACTTAATAACAATGAGACCCTGTACACTTATAAATAATAAACACCTACTTGTGACTGTTAGTCAACCCTGAAGTCTCTTTCTCTCTCTCTCCTGGGCCACCTTTCAATCAATCTGTACTGAGGAGTTTTAGACAATGTACAGGTCCCACATTGTGAAAGCAAAGGGGTGTAACATATCTCAGTTCCCTGACATGAGATGTTTGGCTTCCACTTTCCTTAGACACTGTCTTCAGTTGTAGATGTATCAGCTTTGGGGTTAGAGTCTTGGCTCCTTCATGGCTTGGGTGATGGAATGAGTGATCCAGGGCAACCTGGAATTCAGGAGGATTGGTGACTCCCCAGATTGGTTGTGTGATCACTGGTGGGGGCCTCAGACCATATCTGGCCCCATGGAAAAGAGTGAGGAGATTCAACAAGAAGTCAGGCTCAAAAAAAGAAGAAGAAGAAGAAGAAGAAGAAGAAATAAAAAGAACCAATTAAAGGGGAAAAAGGGAGGCAGCTAGGTGGCACAGTGGATAATATAATGATCCTGGATTCAGAAGGACCTGAGTCAAATTGACCTCAGACACTTGACATTTACTAGCTGTGTGACCCTGGGAAAGTCACTTAACCCTCATTGCCTGCAAAAAAAAAACAAGGCAGGCTCCATTTTATGTCTGTCTCTCCTTTTTACTCTTCCCTTGATCACATGTTCTGCTGCCCTCATCATGTTGCTTCCTCTCTTTCTCTCACCTAGCCCAAAGCCCCTATTGTTTCTTAAGCAAGGCAAAGAAGGGTAGCTGCAAAGTAAGGCGTATTACAAAAATATACTTTAAAATGTTGATAATTACTAGTTTCTTTCCATACTTTTCTGTTCCTTTACATTTATTTTATTTTTTAAAATTTTATTGTTTTTTTTTGTTTTTACATCATAGTCATTTACCCTTAATCCTCCTTTGCAATCAGTTTTTTCTCCTTGTAATAAAGAACAATATTTAAGCAAAGCCAACTGCACAGAAGCTCAAAATCGACAAATATGTAGCAGGGGTTGGACAGTTCACAGCTAAGGTGAAGATGAAAATGCCTATTTAGTCCTGCAGATGTGTTTTGATTTGATGTTTTAAATATCACTCTTCCAGGAGAGTATAAGAATTATTATGAGTTATTGCTTCCTTAAATTTTGTCAATGTGGTCTTGTGAGTTTTTGGTACTCGGCATTTTCGTGTAGAGGAAATAAACACCTGAGCTATATCTGATCTACAGGGTTATGGAGTGGGTCAGCGAGGACTAGCACCTCTGGGGTCAGGACTTGCCAAACCCTTTTTAGGGTTACTCATCCACCTTTGGTGTCTATCTGGCTCTTGACTCTCACCAGCGGCTCCAAGAAGCTGTAGCATATGCAAGTGCCACAAGATGGCTAAATTGTCTTGGCCAACGGGCTAAACCAGGTTGAAGATAACCAATGGGCCTCAAACCTGTCAGTGAGTTAGGGAGATGTCTACCTCAAACATATGAAGATTTCTCTTGGCAGAATGGGTAGATGAGAGCAATTTGTTCCAATGGCCACAAAAGTGGCTGAAGTAGATGCTATGGAGTGCTCAGAGCTTGGTCAGACATTGAAGAGAGCAAGGGCAACCACTGCCATCCAGGGCTATTGCCAGTCATCTTGACTTTTGTCTTGTGCCACTGGACTTTGATGACTCTGGAAGAGAGCTGAGGCTGAGGACTTTGTGCACCTCTATGAGCCAAACCTAAGCAATAAGTGATTGTCTTGGGGCAGCTAGGTGGCACAGTGGATAAAGCACCAAGCCCTGGATTCAGGAGGACTTGAGTTCAAATGTGACCTCAGGACACTGACAACTTCCTAGCTGCTGTGACCCTAGGCATAGGTCACTTAACCCCATTGCCTCACCAAAAAAAAAAAAAAAGGTGATTGTCCTCATGGGTCTGTGGCAGGGGAAACAGATAAATGAGAATAGAAGAGCCTAATGCTTCTCTCTCAAGGCCAGATTCCCACAGAACTCAACTTAGTCTGAGCTCTGGGACATGAGCTGAGGAAGTGGCCCTTTAACGGACAGCAAGAGATTGAGTGCCCCAGATTCACTGACCCAGAAGTGGTTATTTGTATTGTTACAAATGTATGATCTGTCATCACAGTGACTACATCTGAGAATGTATACTGTGCCTCACATTTGTAGTTCATTTGTCAATCAGTCAACAAATTTTAATTAATAGCTTAATATGTGCCATGCATTATGCTAAGCCCTGGGGATTCAAAAAAAGGCAGAAACATAGTCTTTGCAGTAAAGAGCTCACATTTGAATGGAGGAGATAATATGTAAACATTATATATATATATGTATATATATTGTATGTATGTATGTGTATAAGATAAAACATATACATATAAGATAGAAGAATGAATCTCAGAGGGAAAGCAGAAGCAGTGGAGAGGTAGAAGGTTTGAGGGGCAGTGGGGATTGAAAAAAACCCCTCTTATCTATCTATCTATCTATCTATTTATGTATTCATTCATTTATTTATTTTTGTGGAACAATGAGGGTTAAAGTGACTTGCCCACGGTCCACAGTAACCATTAAGCATCTGAGGCTGGATTTTAACTCAGGTCTTCCTGAATCCAGGGCCGGTGCTTTATCCACTGCACCACCTAGCTGCCCCTGGGAAAACCCTCTTGCAGAAGGTGGGACTTGAGCTGAATCCTGAAGGAAGCCATGTGAAGTCAGGAGGCAGAGGTGAGGAGGGAGAGCATTCTAGGCATGGGGGGATAGATAGCCAGGGAAAGGCATGAAGTTAGGAGACGGGGCATCATGTGCCAAGATAAAGTAAGATGGCCATTCTATGCTGAGTCATAGAGTATGTGAAGAGGAGTATAGAAAAAGAAAACTGGAAGGGTAGAAAGGGGCCAGGTTGGAAAGGGCCCCTTTAGAGGCTAAAGGAAGATTTTTTAATTGATCCTTGCTGGTTCAGTGGATAGAGGACCAGGCTAGAGTCAGGAAGATTCATCTTCTTGAATCTGGCCATAGACACTAGCTGCGTGACTTTGGGTGATGTCACTTAACTCTGTTTGCCTCAGTAAGGAAATGGCAAATAACCTTAGCAAGAAACCCATAAACAGGGTATTGAAAGAGTCAGACATGACTGAAAATGACTGAACTACAACAACAGAGGTAACAGGGAGCCACTAGAGATTGAGTAGGGGGGAATGATCTACATCTTAGGAAAATGCACCTTGGCAGCTGGGTGGTGGATGGATTAGGAGTGGGCAGACATTTGATGCAGAGAGATAAACTGTAGTAGTCTTGCTGTGGACATGAGAGCTTGCACAAGGTAGTGGCTATGTGAGTGAAGGGAAGGGAATTTATGAGGTGTTGTGAGGTAGAAGCCCTAAGAATCCATGACAGATTGGCTTAGAAGGCGTGATATAAAGGGGAGGAATTGAGGATGACACTTAAGGTGGGAGCTGGGTGATTAGGAGGAGGATGAGTCCATCACAGTAATAGGGAAGTTTGGAATATGGGGAGAGTTTGGGAGGAAAGATAATGAGTTCTGTTGAATAGAGATTACTTACAGCATATCCAGGTCAAGATGTCCAAAAGGCACCTTAGTTCATCTACAATGACTACATCTGATTGTGTATACTGAAGTTGACTTATTTTATGTAGTTCTAGCTCTCTTATGAGATGAAATTGTGTTTCTAAATCAATTTTCCAGGACCAGATTGTTTTTTGGGTTTTTTGCGGGGCAATGAGGGTTAAGTGACTTGCACAGGGTCACACAGCTAGTGTCAAATGTCTGAGGTCGGACTTGAACTCAGGTCCTCCTGAATCCAGGGCCAGTGCTTTATCCATTGTGCCACCTAGCTGCCCCCAAGACCAGATTGTTAATCATAATTCATTGGAGTTCAACTGCTTTTCAGCTTGTTGTTGTTCGTCCTTCATTCTGGAATATCACAGGGATGATGCAAGTCAGGAGACTTGCACTTGAATTAGATTTAAGTGAGATAGAGAAGCACAAAGTTGTCAGCTTCACTCTCTCTTCCAGAGTTATCAAAGTCCAGTGGCAGGCAAAAGTCAAAATGACTGCCTGGGGTGAAGCAGATGACCTGGCGTCTTTGATGTCTGACCAAGCACAAAGTGCTCCACATGCCTGTCTCTGCTGCCTATTAGAACAAATTATTCTTATCCTCCCATTCTACCAGCAGAAGTCTTCACATGCTTGGGGTATACATCCCCCTATACAGCCCACTGGTTACCTTCAACTAGTTTAGTCCATCTTGGCAGAAGTTTTACTGGGATGTGGCCACTGTTCATGCTATACCTTCTTGGAGTCACAGGTGAGAGTGGGTGCAGGTGGACACCCAAAGGTGGATGAGCAGTCCTAAAAGGGGCTTAGTAGGCCCTCACACCAGAGAAGGTAGTCCTCCCAAACATCTCTAAATTGTACACTTAAAATAGATATTTTGCCTATGACTCCTACCTGAGGACAGGAGTCAATCCTAGTACCTTTAGATGGAAAGAAGTGAGTCATGTTAGGGAGTTACCACTGAGGTAAACCTGGGGAATATGGAGTCAGAGATGAGGTCAGATCTCAAAAGAGGCAAAGGACATTCCCTTCCCTCAAGGAGCTTACAATTTAATGGAGAAGCTTGTATTTTGACAGGACACTAAATATATATATATATATATATATATATATATATATACACACACACACACACATACACACTCATACATATATATACATATATATATGTATGTATGTATGTGTATATATATATATATACACACACACACACCTTTTAATTGGGGTATGGGACAGCTCATGGTAGGAGAAAGGAAGACCATCCACTCAATTCTTGCCTCTTCAAGAAGAGCAATGTAACAGCACCAAGGCAAAACCAAGACAGAGTCCTGTTGATATCTCCTAGAACCTGACCACAGTGGAAGTTTTCTATCTTTTAGCCCCCAGTGATACTTCCATTTTCTTCTTTTTCATGAACTGAAACAGAACAAAGAATGTTTACCCTTGGCTAAACTTTTGACCTCAGGAAGTACTTCAAACCATTAGGGGTGGAAAGCTTGGAACTGGTGCCAGGACTCTTTTCCTGGAAGTTTCTTCTATTAAGGAGCCCCTCTGGGTCCTTCCTACAGGAAGGCAAAGGGAAGGACAGAATGACCTCTGCAGTTTTCATTTAGGTTGTTTGGGGAAGTGGTGAGGGGCGTGAGGGGATTTGGGGAATAAGCTCAAATCCCTCAAATCAAGGTTTTATACAAGAGTTCACTGTGCCCGGGTATGTATGCTATTGTAAGGTGATATAAGTATCATCGACTTCTTGAGCTAGAAGGGACCCTGGATCATGGATGATAGAGCTATCTAGTCCGACTCATGTACAGAGAAGGATGTCATCTAGGTCACTCTCCTTTAAGAAAAGAAGTCTTGGGGCAGCTAGATGGCGCAAGTGGTTAAAGCACCGGCCCTGGATTCAGGAGTACCTGAGTTCAAATCTGGCCTCAGACACTTAACACTTACTAGCTGTGTGACCCTGGGCAAGTCACTTAACCCCCATTGCCCGCCAAAAAAAAAAAAAGAAAAGAAAAGAAAAGAAAAGAAAAGAAAAGAAGTCTTCATTTGTCACTAGCTGCTACTTACTCTCCTCGGATTGGAGGGCTGGCAGGTGGAACCCAAATCTCTCCCTTTATACAGGGACTCCCAAAAATCCCAGTCATTTGCCACCCAGTTTGCCATCCTGGTTTGAACTCTATCACCATCATGATGCCAAGTACCTCTCTCTGGCAGGACACCCCCCGCTTTTTTTCATCTTCCTTTTGCGAATTGCCGTCATTGTAGATTATATGAGGGTAGGGACTTTTTCTATCCTATCCCCAGCACTTAGTACAGTTCCTGGCATACAGTAGGCACTTAATAAGTGTTTATCATATCATAAATTGAGGTCGAGGGATTTGAAATGACTTGCCTAAGTTCACAAGTATTAGTATTAGAGTATTAGTAAATAGTAGTAGAGAAATTTGAATAAAATCGAAATTCTAGTGCCTTCTTCACTACTCCCTCATGCTTTGTTGATGATTTTCCTCCTCCAGGTCACTATTACTGTTCTTATTACCCACAAGCTGGTCTCTGTTCTTATTATCTACAACCTAACCTATGATTAAAGGGGGAAACCCTTCAGAATTCCTAACTCATCTCAGAGTTAATCTAATCCAAATAATTTACCCTGGAAGCTATGATATTCTGAAGGCAGCCAGGTGTTACAGTGGAAAGAGGAATCAAGAAGACCTGAGTTCAAATCCAGCCTCAGACACTCACAAGCTGTATGATCCAGAACAAGGTCACTTAATTGCTGTCTGCCTCAGTTTCCATGTCTTTAAAAGGGGATAATACCTCCCAGGGTTTTTTATGAGGCTAGAATGAATAATATTTAGAAGTGCTTTTCAAATCTCAAAGTGCCTTATAAATTCTGGCCTTTTTATTATTTTCCAAGAGAGCTTTAGGGATCCCCACTGGCATGATATGGTTCCCTGTAAACTAAGTAGCTAGATGACCCATGGACAAGTTTCTTCTCCCTCTACCTTAGCTTTCCTATATATAAAATGGGCATGCTTCACTCCATGATCTCTAAGTTTCTTCCTGCTCTAAGGATCTATGTTCTATATATGCAGAGGGATAGCTGAGATGACCTCTGGGTTAATCTCTTTTCTAGTCCCTCAGTTCCCCAGAAGTATTTGAATAATTCCTTTTTCCTCAGAAACTGTTGCAGTAACCTTGGGCAGGCCTTTTGCTCCTTGTAGACATAACACCCACCCCCAGAATATTCTAAAGGCATCTATGTTGGTTCTTAAGGTCTCTAAATTATGTATTTTCTGTTTTCCTTGGCTCTGATAAAAAAGGCCACATCATTTTTATTTATTTATTTATTTTTTTTGCTGAGAGCTAAGTTCTCTGGGTTAAACACCATGGCTTCTTTGCTGTAGAAATGGCTGTTTTTCATCTTGCCCTTTTCCAACCAAATTATTTACTGAACTGCTCTCTCTCTCTCTCTCTTTACGTGTTTTCTTTGATACAGAAACCAGTTTGTCGGGGTCTCTCTCTGTGTGTTTTTCCTATTAAAAAGGTGTAGGAAAAGTCTTTAGTCCCTGATACATTGAAATAAGCATAAATGGTGATGACTAGATCACCAAGCTAGCCCTTTGGTTCAAGTGTTCGAGAAGAGAGGAGGAAGGGGGAAAGGGAAGGAGGGGGAGAGAGAAGAGAGAGGAAGAAAGAAGAGGGAGAGAGAGAGAAGAGGGAGAGGCGATGGAAAGAGAAAGAGGAGAGAGGGAGGGGGGAGAAAGAGCAGGGAGAGGGAAGGAGGGAGAAAGAGAGAAGGAGGGAAAGAAGAGAGAGAAGAGGGGATGAGAGGAGGAGGGAAGGAGGGAAAGAGAGAGGAGAAGAGGGAAAGAGAGAGGGAGGAAGAGAGAGGGAGAGAGGGAGGGCGAGAGAGGGAGAGAGGGAGGAAAAGGGGACAGGGAGAGAGGGAGCGATGTGTTGGCAGCTGTAACACTTTTTACATTGTGCAAACCTCCGAGGCTCTTAGAACACAGTGAGCTCTTCGAGGGGCTCCTCCTTTCCCTCTGCGTGAGGGAATATAAATAACCTGCTGGTGGGATTGGTTTGGGAACCAAGTTGTACTGAGCCTGAGAGGCAGAAAACTGGAATCTCTTGGAGCCTCCGGCTCGACAGGGGAAAAGGAGAAATGAAAACAATGTTGAGGCCCCCCAACTCCCATTTCCACCCCCCTCCTCCTCCTCCTTCACCCTCTAACCCTTCTTTCCCTCTTCCCCACCTCCTTTCTGTTGCTTTTGCTTTATCGCTTTCTGAATGAATGCTCTGGCCCGCCCCCTCCCCTCCAGCCGGCAACCCCCCTCCCCCAGCTGGTGCCTCTTTCTTGGAATTTCTCTCTGCCAGTTGGAGGCCAAAAAGAGGAGGGGGGAAGCAGGAGGCGGGGGGTGGGGGGGAGCTTTCCTGCAAATCACATGATTTTGCCCGCTTATATAAATCACAGCTTGTTTTTCTCAACTGGCTGGAGACTTAAAGGTGCAGTGTCTCTTTCTACCCCACTGAGCCCAGTTGTACCCTGGGGCGCCTTTGGATCGGAAGGGAGCAGATGGGGAGGGCCTTTCCACTTTGAGGTTATCCAGGATCCTGGAGTCGATAGAACTGTTTCTAACTGGGGCCATCTCAGTCTAGTTAGGATCCCAAAGGGGCCCCTGAGATGCTTATCACCAAGTAAACACTCAGAACTGACTTTGAGCATCTCTACCAAGGCAACTGAGCTGTCTCGAAGGTTACACCCACCTGGATCTGGTCCCACCCATCCATCCTCTGCCCGGGAACTCAAGCCCCGATGGCTGAGGTTACCCTGAGCTGAGCTGTTCAGTCTAAGGGAAGAAGATATGATGGAGGAAGAAAAATCGTTGCCAAAAACAAGTCTCTGGGACTGATGTAAATCATTCCAGAGGAGCCAGGTCTTAAGGCCTCTTGTTTGTGACCAATTTCATGCAGTCTAGGACCCAAATCAAATCAACAGATATTTACTGAGCGCCTACTATGTGTGAGCCACTGTGGGAGGCTCTGAAAGGAGTTAACAACCACCCCCAATGTTTCTGCCTCTGAAGAGCATACAGTTTGGGGGGGGGGTGATCCATAAACAGGAAAAGCTGAATAACAACCAGAGTTAAATAACAGTTTGAGACATTAATAGAGGACATATAACAAGGCAGAATATAATTAATTGCTGAAAGAACATTTCAAAGAGCTAGGATTTGGGCAGGGAATGGTGTGTGTGTGTGTGTGTGTGTGTGTTGTAAGTAGATGTAGCATTCAGGAAGATAAGGAAAATGAGGCATGGATAGGTAGAAAAGTCTCACCCATTAATCAGTCAATATTTACTAAATGCCTACTGTGTGCCAGGCACTGTGTTAGATGCTAGGAATACAAAAAGAGGCAAAAGATAGTCTCTGCCCTCAAGGAGTTTACAATCTAATATCATAGTAAGTTAGGGTTTGAACCCAGGTTTTCTGACCTCAAATACAGTGCTCTTTTTACTACAACTTTCAGGTTTTTAGCTTCTTTTTCTATAAAATGATGGGCTTGGATTAGATGATTGATTCTCAATTTAAACTGTAGGGTGGTAGTAGAGGGAAAGGAAGGGACAGAACTGAGAGATGTCAAAAGCCTCAGTAGGATATGGACTGAGTAGGACTGAGAAGAAATCAGAGGTTCTTTTTTTTTTTGGTGAGACAATGGGGGTTAAGTGACTTGCCCAGGGTCACACAGCTAGTAAGTGTCAAGTTTCTGAGGCTGAATTTGTTGTTGTTGGTTTTTGGTTTTTTTTGGTGAGGTAATTGGGGTTAAGTGACTTGCCCAGGGTCACACAACTAGTTAAGTGTCTGAGGCTGGATTTGAACTCAGGTCCTCCTGAATCCAAGGCCAGTGCTTTATCCACTGCGCCACCTAGCTGCCCCCAAATTTGAACTCAGGTCCTCTTGACTCCCGGGCCAGTGCTCTATCCCCTGCACCACCTAGCTGCCCTGAAATCAGAGGCTCTTAACCTGGAGTTTGTGAACTTGGTGGGTTTTTTTTTGTTTTGTTTTGTTTGTTTGTTTTGGGCAGGGCAATGGGGTTAAGTGACTTGTCCAGGGTATCACAGCTAGTAAATGTCAAAGTAAGTGTCTGAGGTTGGATTTGAATTCAGGTCTTCCTGAATCCAGGGTCAGTGCTTTACCTACTGTGCCACTTAGCTGCCCCCGTGAAACTATTTTGACAATTGTATTTCAAAACAATTTGTTTCCTTTTTAATCCTATGCATTTTGTTTCATGAATTTAAAAACCTTATTCTGAGTCCATAGGCTTTACTGAACTGGTGAAGAGGTCCATGATTCCCAAAAAAAAAAAAAAGATTAAGAACCCCCTGCTCTAGATAGAGGGGGTGAAGGAGGAGTCAAGGATGACTTAGATTTGACTAATGCTCCTGAAAAACAAATTTCTGGTAACACAGACACAAAAGATTTGAATGAACTGACTAAAGAGATTGATGTGACTACATGGGAAATTCATCCACAAATTTTAGAAAAAAGTCATGTATAAGATACAGAAGCTAAGGCAAATAGCTGGGAATGATTACCAAAGAAGTGATATGATTCCTCTAAGAATAATGTTAGCCATGCTGACATTAAAAAAAAGCTGAGGCTTTCTATGAATCCCTAGGACAACAAAAGGTAATAATAATAATAGCAAGCATTTATATGTCTCTCCAAGGTTTGCAAAGTGTTCTGTAACTATTCTATCATTTTATCCTTACAACAATCTTGGGGGCAGGTGCCATTATTAATCCCCATTTTGCCAGTGAAGAAACCAAGGCAGACAAGTTTAGTGACTTTCCCAAGGTCACACAGCTAGTAAGTGTCTCAGCCTGGCTTTGAACTTAGGTCTTCCTGACTCCATGTCTGGATCTCTATACACAATTCCATAACACCTTGATTAAGGAATAGCTGAAGAAATTGTGGGACATCAATGTGATGTAATAATTTTTATGCCATGAGATGAATAGGAGGAATTCAGAGAAACATGGGAAGACTTAAATGAACTGATACAGAATAAAGTAAACAAAACCAGAAAAACGCCATGCATAAAGACTGTAACAAGGTAAGTATAAAGGGAGTGTTTAGGAATTTTCAAGAATGTAGAGTCTAAAAAACTGGAAAACAATGTGCAAAGAAGTTCCTTAACCAACTTGATGGAATTATAGGTCTTAGGTCAGAAGGCAACTGACACTGCTTTTCTAGTGATTGGCTGAGATCAGTGGTGCCCTTTAAAATTTATATTAACAAGTAAACAAGTTAGCTTTGAGCTCTGGCAGTAGAGAAGAGAGTCAGATTTGCTGGAATAACTCAGCTCTTGAGTCCTTTACCTTTCCTTTTGTACCTCTTAGATTGCAGCAAGGGAAAAGAGATTTCCCCTTTTTTCTCCCTCCTACATTTCTTTCATTTCCTCCCATTTCCCTTTCCGTGATAACTTCTTATAGACAAATTACTTGAAGTTTATTTGTATTTTTTCTTTTTAAATGCTTCTAAATATAATTCTCATCTCCCCTATTAGAGTATAAATCCCTTAGGAAGAAGTATTGTGTCCATTGTATTTACATCCTCTGAACCCAGCACGAGTGTTTGGCATGTAGTAGGTACGTAATAAATGCTTGTTGGTTGGTAGATTAGAAGTTAGGGAGCCAGGGAGCTGGACCTGGAATCAGGAAGACTGACGTTAAATCCAGCCTTAGACTCCTACTAGCTGTATGACTCTGGGCAAGTCATTTAACCTCTGTCTGCCTCAGTTTCCTCATCCTTAAAATGTCAATAATAATGCATCTTCCTTCCAAAGTTGTGAAGATCAAATGTGGTAATAATTGCAAGAGCTTAGTACAGTGCCTGACACATAGTAAGAGCTAAGTGGTAGCTGTTATTATTATTGTTATTATTATTAATGGACCAATGTTAATTTGGGGGATGTTTTTTGTGGGATTCCACAGGGATTTGGGCCGTATCCGTATTAATATTTAAGGCATTAAATGTTAATTTATTCATATAAAATAAAAAATTAAATTATTCATATAAAATATTTTTGTTATTCTAATTTGGATGATTAACTTTAGATGACAGGAGGCTGGCCAGGGAAATGGAAAAGCAAAACATTTGGATAAGAGAATGGAGTCCAAAAAGGTTCTCAAGAGCCTGAAAGGATGGGATGAGTTTAACAGGATGAAGTTTAATAATAACAATACATGAAAAAGCGTATACTCATGTTTAAAAAACATTTACCTTTTTTTTCTGCGGGGCAATGAGGGTTAAGTGACTTGCCCAGGGTCACACAGCTAGTAAGTATCAAGCGTCTGAGGTCACATTTGAACTCAGATCCTCCTGAATCCAGGACCAGTGCTGATCCAGGACCAGTGCTTTATCCACTGCACTACCTAACTGCCCCTAAAAAACATTTACCTTCAATGTTGAGGTAGCGTAGAGACGTGAAAAGATGACTAGATTTGGAATCAGAACTTGCTAATTTACTACCCCGGTGATTTTGGACAGGTAACTTGACTTTCCTGAGTTTCAGTTTACACACACACACACTGAGGGAGGCAGTTCAGTTAATCTGTGTAGTGAGCCTGCAGAAGATCAGTAACTCATTAACTGACTCCGAGGTCCTGAGCAACATCTTTCATGGAGCAGGCATGTATTTATCATACTAAGGGCAAAGGAGAGGCACAGGGGGGTGTAAGTAGTCTACAACATAAAACAAAATAAGGAAATGAGTATCTTACAGATTTCTCCTTAGCTTTAAAAGACCCAGTCCTAGAGATAAGATAATTGTATCCCTCTTATCATGTTTCTCCTGCCCCCTGTGCTGTCTCCTTGAGGTACCTTATACAAAACTGGCCCAGGAGGAAACGTTAGTATTTTTCCATCCAGCTCCACTTTGGGGTATACAAACTCCTCTTTTGAGGTGCATAGGTGGGCTGGTTTAGCACAGAAGCAATGTCCTCCATGTCGGTCATTCATCTTTGACCAGTGTTGTCTGCAGCATGTCATAGAATGTTGTTTGTCTTTTGTTCTAGAAGAGGACCATGACATCAGGGTGATGTCATGACTTGCCACTGAATTGGATTTAAGTGAGGGAGGGCTGTGCAAGGTCACCAGCCTCACTTTCTCCTCCAGAGCCATCTGGGTCCAGTGGCAAGATATACATCAGGATGACTGGAGGTGACCTGGATGGTTTAAGGCAATTGGGCTCAGTGGCCTGCCCAAGGTCACACAGTAAGTTTCTGAAAGTGAGATTTTGAACTCAGGTCCTCCCAGCTTCAGGGCCAGTGCTCCATCCACTGCACTACCTAGCTGCCTGGACATAGAATGTAGGAGGCTGAAGCTTAGGGCTGGTTAGATATGCTAAATAGCCCTGCCACTTCTGGGCTAGGAGATTGGACAACAGGGCTTCTGATTTCTGGATGGTCTTTTGTATTCATTCTTCAGTTAAAGTCTTTAGCCTGGTAAGTTTCTGATGTAAGATGCTTCTAGCACTTTGGAATTCAACACAAGTGCTGATTGGCTTTTCTGTCAAGATCATACAAGCTCCTATGGCACCTCTAAACTTTAAATCTTAAGATCTTATGTACTTTAATGGGATGTGAGAGACAGGACTGAAAAATAGTTTGTGGGGAAAAGACTTAAGGGTTTCATTGAGTCGAAGGTCATTATTATGCAACAGTATCACATGGTGGTCAAAAAAAAAAGCTAATGAAATCCTAAACTGTGGAGCAGGATTGGAGGATAACCCCTTACATAAATCCTTTTTCTTCTCTTACATGTACAGGTTTCCAGAGTTAAGTATAAGTATACCTTCCATGCAGATATCCCCTCAGTCTACTATTTGACTTGTTCCTTTATTTAATCTTATCATCCTGAATTTAAGGGTAATCTGGGGATATGATTGTATATTGTCTCATTAATTAATACAATTTCAATACATCTCTCCAATTCACTCAAGCCCAGAGCCCCCACTTCAGTTAATCAACTGTTATTTATTTAATAACCTGAAGAAACCTACTTCCCAATAGTAGCTACTCATGTCTCTATATTAAATCCTAATCTCTTAGGATTAAAATGAATATTAAAGTTACTGAACATACACTATATTAACAATGGAAACCAATAATAAAACAGATACAGATAATTATGTACAGTTAAAAAAACTGGGATATTGACCACACTAGAATCACCTCAAACCCTCAAACCTGATTGTAACTGCCAGATAACTTCTCATCACTTCTGAAACATGACCCCACACCATTCAGTTAATTCAGGATAACAAAACTTTCTCCAAGAATCCTTTTTATCTTCTCACAAAATGAGAGGTTACCAATAGTTTCATAAATAAAGAGGATACATTCACTTTACTTCTTTATTTTTGGTAGCTTATGTTAAATTCATAACAAGAAAGTGGCTTCACCTTATTTTCCTCAAGTCATCACTATTATAGTATCTTTTCCAGACTCCTCATAAAATTCTCTTTATATTGTTTCTTCATAGTTTGAGAACTATCTTTACATGTAACGGAAAAAATAAAATAACTCATATATAAATAATGTTTCTTCATAAAACAAGTTAAGAAAATGCTAACAACAAAGAAACAGGGCAACTAGGTGAGGGCAGTGAATAAACCGACAGGACCTGGAGTCAGGAAGATTTGTTTTCCTGAGTTCAAATACTAGGTAAATCACTAATTCTGTTTGCCTCGGCTTCCTTATCTGTAAAATAAGCAGAAGGAAATGGCAAATCAATCCAATATCTTTGCTAAGAAAATCCCAATGAGGGTGACAAAGAGTCAGATAGACTGAAAAATGGACTCAACAATAACAACAAAGGATACTGTTTTGTGTTTTCCTGGGTACTGCTGCTGCTTTTTCCAGGTATTAAAAGCGGTATTCTTCAAGATATCCTAAGGGCAGAGCTAGGTGATGCAGTGGAATAAAACACTCGGCCCTGGATTCAGGAATACCTGAGTTCAAATCCAGCCTCAGACACTTGACACTTACTAGCTGTGTGACCCTGGGCAAGTCACTTAACCCCCATTGCCCCTCAAAAAAAAAAAAGAATCCTAGAGGAAGCTTAGGCTGGGAATGTGCAATCTTTTCAATGCACCAAAGCTGTCTGATCCAGGGCAAAGTCTGATTACTACCCTCCTGGTTTGACCTTTGCAAGCTTCTAATCTAGGATTGAATCTGGGCAACACTACTGTGACCTTGTCCATGGTTTTAATTCCAGTATATCGCTTCTAGCCCCAGCTACCATTAGCTATCATGAAGATTATCCATTCTCATACCAACAGAACTGCAGTGGCCCCCTTGTTTTGAGATCCCTGGTATTAGTGCTATAGGTTTTAGATGCAGCTGGAGGCTGGATCTGAGGCTCTCTGTCAATCCAAGGGTCAGAGCCATATAGATGCTGCTTGCTTCTGTTCTTGCTCCTTTCTCTATACTTAGCTCCTTGTCTTGGTCTACCACCCAAAGGTAAAGATTTCCTTCTCAGTTTGTAGACTATGCCCCAGCTCTGGGGTATGAATGATGGAACTACCAGTTGGCACCTGCTCCTGCTCCCTGCACAGCATCAGCCTTCTCTGTGCTGGGTCTGGGACCTCATCTTGTCCCAGTGCATCTAGTCCTAGTCTCCTCTTCAGTGTCCCTGCACTGGAAGTTCCTATGCTCCTGATTAGACCCAGTCCCCACTGTTCCCAGACCTATATCTGTCTTCCTGTGCTGACTTGGGCTAGAAAAATGACTGTGATTTTTCCTTGGATTTATTGATCAGGACTCATTCTGATGCATTTCCTATGTCTTTGAGGAGTAATTGTGCATGGGAGCTGGGCTTTCTTGCTTTCTCCTACTCTGTTATCTTAGCTAGTACTTTCTCCTACCTTTTTTTCTCTCTTTCTTGCTCGCTTTCCCTTCCTTCCTTCCTTCCTTCCTTCCTTCCTTCCTTCCTTCCTTCCTTCCTTCCTTCCTTCCTTCCTTCCTTCCTTCCTTCCTTCCTTCCTTTTTTGTTTTAAAGTCTCCTCAATTTGTCTAGGATGGAATTGCAGGGGCTATTCACAAGTTCAATAACACTGCTGATTGGCATAGGAGTTTTGACCTGCTCTGGTTCTGACCAGGACTGGTTCACCCCTTTTAGGCAACTTGGTGACCCTTGCACCTAGGGCCTCATCATATCATAGCTATTTCTCATAAAATTTGTATAAAGATGCAAAAGTAGGCATATGTACAAAGAGTTATTAATATTTTTTCAATTACTTTTTTGACAGTGATGTTGGTGATTATATTGTCTGTTCCTTTAGTATCTTCCCATTGCTGAGATATAATCATAATCACAACTAGCATTTATCTATCACCTAAAGGTTTGGGAAGTTCAAATATTATATTACTTTATCCTCACATAAAACCCTGGGTCCTCATTTTACAGTAGAGAAAACTAAGACAAATAGTAGTTAAGTGACTTGCCCAGTGTAACACAGCTAGTAAGTATTTAAGGTTGGATTTAAACTCAAGTTTTCCTGACTTCAGGTTCAGCTCTCTAGCCACTGTACCATGTGTCTGCCTGCCAGGGTAATGCCACATAGAGCCTTGGTGATGGAAGGAGTGGGGTCATACCCAGGTACATTATTCTCTTGCTAAAACTGACAGGGAGCATGGTATGGGCATGCCGCTCCTTTAGCCTCTGAAAGCAAGAAATGGCAAAAGTGAGATTAGATGGGGAAGCCAAATGCTGACTGGATTACAGTGAGAATGAAAACCAGTAGTTGGGGGGAGTTGGTGAGAAAAAGTTCAGCCCACAGTCATTTCTCTCCCCCACCCCTTCCTTAGCTTCCTGGAGAAGCTCTTGTGTAACCACTTTCCTTCATATTATCCCCCTTCCCTCCATGACTAGTGGGAAGGAAGGGAAGGGGGTGAGGGAGAAAGACCAATCTTCACCACCAACTCCCTTCCAATTCATATTTTAGCCTGCTATCCATTGTTTTAATGGCTACCTGTATTTTTAGGCTATTTGATATTACTGTTAAAATATGTGGCCCGTAATCATGATTTTTCTGCAATCCTAAAACTGGAAAAAGGGAAGGTATAGGAAGCTGCATTGAACTCAGAGAGCAGAAGTTATTAGGGCAAAAAAGGGCCCAGGACTCAGGGCGTAAGGCTGTTTGGGTCTCCTGGGTACAAAGTATGTCAGGCTGATCTGTATTGTTGAACTCTCTCCTGTCTCCCTTCCCTACAGAACTCCAAGGCAACAATCCTATATATCAAATCCCTTTCCCTCTTGAACTACTTCATGGAAGCCTGAGGGCTTTTTTTCTCTGGGTATGGTGTGGGGGAATTTGTTTGCCTATTTTTGTTTTAAATGTTTACTTTGTCTTTATAAATGGTAGCAAGCAGACAATTGTTGCTTGGGGTTTTGCTTGTTGGGAATGCAATTGGGAGAAGCAACTAGAGGGAGAAACATCACCCAGAAGATACAGATATAACACTGAGGTGTTTTGCCAGAAGTGGTTTCTGTGGCTGGGGACTTATAGCTAATAAAAGATAAAGAGAATTAATATCTCTTGCTACTACTTCTTCGAGTAAAGAAGAAATCTTCATATTAGAAACACCCATCTGGGCTGAGAGTCAATAACAGGGTTTCTATAAGTGGTTTTGGATTGAAAGAGGGATAGCTAACCCAAAGGGAGAAGAGATGCCTCACAGTTAGATGAGAATAAGCCAATCAGAGTTTCTGTTATTTTAATAATATCCCAGAGCACATCGTAGATTTCCCTTTTGAACTCAGAGAAAGTTAACAGAGTCTGTAATGAGTCTGTGAGTGGAGATATGCAAGGAGGTGGTGCAACCATCAGCCATTACTGGTTTCTAGGGGAGGACCAGACCACATATGCACAGGTTCTGTCCAACTGCTATCCCTACAGGTGCACTAAACAAGGAAAAGATAAGAGGGTTGAGAGTGAGCTGTTGCTTTAAAAACAATAAAAACAGAAGGTGGCTCTGTGTATTAAGAGTCCATCACCTTGAGTCTCATCCAGCCAGTCATCTTGGGGGCACCTCAGCCACTGATAACCAATCAGGACCTTCAGCTTATTCAGCAACCCCAAAGTATGATTGCCCTGCAGGAGGAGCTTTATGGATATTTGAATGCTTTATATGTTTTCTGTATCTGCTTATGAGTCTTGGTGAGTCCTTTGAGAACTCTATATATTTTTCTATGTCCTGTTTATGGGTTCCTATGAATCCTTTGCATCTTCTGTATTTTCTGTGGGGTAAAATAAAGGCTGTTCCATTACCCACTAGCCATTTTGTTACCTCAGTGCTTGTAAGGAGCTGGGGACCCCCTTTTATTTCACATCTGGGGAAGCCTAAATATGAGTTATACTTAAGCTGTATATTTGAAATTTCCAGGAATAAACTCCATTGGGAATATAATGAGCCAAAGAGAGACTATGACCCTATCTAAATCAGTCTCTAGAATTGGACTTAGTATATGTGCATTATAGATTTCACCAAGGAAGCTTTGCAGTATTCTAGGGTTTGAAACAATCCATACAATCCCTTCTGTGAATAGGTGCATTTGAAGAACCTTTCTATTGTCGGGACTCTTTGTAAGACATCCCCCTTGACACTAATGAATACCTTGAGTAAACAAATGTTCCTGTCTTAGGCAGTTGTTGAACAAATATAGTTATATCTGTTATAGAAGCCTACATAATTTTAACACATGTGAAAAATACCTTGTCTGAGGTATTTTTCCCTAGAGCGAAATGGTTTAACAAATCAACCAACAATAGACATAATGGCATTATCATCTCTATGCCTCTCAGTTGTGTGACTATAAATATGGGATCTGCTATAGAAAGCCATATGTGAAAGCCTGCTTATTCCCTCCTCATATTTTCATCAAGGATACCATTCATACATGAATAGACCATTTTCATAAAGATTTTTTATGGAAATGAGGAAATAAGCATATGAGTTGGTAGTTTGCTATTATTTTCTCAGTTGCCTGTTTTATTTGGGGGGGGGGTGGATCACTATTCTTGATCTTTTTTATTCTTTTGAAAAATCTTGAAAATAAATCCCTGAGGGGCTCTGAAAAATGTTTGACTCCAGAATGGATTACTTCTGTATGTCAGGTTAGATCTAAGTACTTTCTGTTTTGCAGGACTATACATTTATAACTTATATTGAATTGCTTGAGGTCTTAAGGGGAGGTGGGGAGGGAGGGAGGAAGAGAATTTGGAACACAAAGTTTTTTAAAAATTGATGTTAAAATTTGTTTTTACATGTAATTTGGGAACATAAAGATTCTAAATAAATAAAATAAAAATAAAGATCTAAGTACTTTCCCCAACTTCTTAAGTGACTGACATTTCCCAACATAGTATAGTATATCAGGTTCTGAGACGGTAAAGTCAAAATATGGTGATTTCACTCTCGTTGATACTAAGAATAATTCATGTCTGTTTGTTGCCTTCTTTCCAGGTTTGTCCACAAATACTCTCAGGATGGATTTTGTGCCAACCTTTCTATAGGCTTGTTTTCTCTTCAACTACTATTTTTTGAGGTTATACTGCTCATAATATTCTGTCATCTTCTGCAATGATTTCCAGATTTTTTGGGGGGTGGGGTGGGGCAATGAGAGTTAAGTGACTTGCCCAGGGTCACACAGCTATTATGTGTCAAGTGTCTGAGGTCAAATTTGAACTTGGGTCCCCCTGAATCCAGGGCTGGTGCTTTATCCACTTCGCCACCTAGCTGCCTCCTCCAGATTAGTTTGTATTGGAAACTTGTGTTACACTTAGCTTCTATGTTTCTTAACTTGGCAAATGGATTGAATATTTGTTTTATTGGTTGTTCTATGCTTTTTTTGGCCTTCTTGTTGTGGTACATCCTCGCAATGGTTAAACAACTCTAAGAAGTGGTAATAGAATCAATGCCTTTGCTTTTGTCCATTTTTCAGTTTCTGGAATCTACAGTTTATTTAAATAGATTGGATTGGAGATTTTCTAATCACATACAGTGTCTTCTCATTTCTCTCTTCTTATAATTTGGTTGTTACTTGACCTTTTGTTTTAACTAATTATTCTGATAGCTGATTCTTGGGTGACTGATACATTTGTAGCCCTTTTTCTGATGTGATAAAATCAAATTTTATTTATGGTGATATCTTTCTCTACTCACCTTATTTAGGGAGTGGTAGGGGAAGAGAAGGAATAAGCATTTTACATAGTGCCTACTATGTCCCAGGCACTGTGTGAAGCATTGGTACAAATATTTTCTTATTTGATCATCGCTACTGTCCTGCAAGGGAGGTGTTATATTTTATTTATTTATTTATTTTGGTGAGGCAATTGGTTAAGTGACTTGCCTGGGTCACACAGCCTAGTAAGTGTTAAGTGCCTGAGGCTGGGATTTGAACTCAAGTCCTCCTGAATCTAGGGCAGGTGGCTCTATCCACTGTGCCACCCAGCTGCCCCCTGGAGGTGTTATTTTTATCCCCTTTTTACAGTTGAGAAAACTGAGGCAGATGGAGGTTAAGTGATTTGCTCAGGAATTACATAGCTTATTAGTGCGTGGGGTCATATTTGAACTTATGTCTTCCTGAGTTTAGGTCCACCACTCTATTCACTGTACCACCAAAAAAAAAATCATTCATGATTCTCAGGTATGAAACTCAGAAATAGTCTATTATAAATCTTTGGCTTCTTTCATTTCTTGATTCTGACCCCTATTTCCTAATATAATTTTCATAGTTCTTTCATGGGTATGCCTATCTTTTCTTTTTTTTTTCCAGGGCAATGGGGGTTAAGTGACTTGCCCAAGGTCACACAGCTAGTAAGTGTCAAGTGTCTGAGGCCGGATTTGAACTTAGGTACTCCTGAATCCAGGGCCGGTGCTTTATCCACTGCGCCACCTATGCCTATCTTTTCACTGAAGTTCCCTAGTAAGGCATATACTGAATTAGTTTTAGAGTACTTAGTAGATTCTTCATAAAGTTTCTCTACTTCTTTATCCTTTGCAACAAGCAGAAATTATCTTCTTGGTGGCTACCCCTTTTAAAAAAGACCCATTGAGAATACTTAAAGGTGAAATGAACAAATGCCTCAAAAAAGGGATCCTTTTTGTGCCTTTAAGCCCCTGATAAAATCAGCATGACCAACTCCTTCATTCACCTCTCTGCACACCCATGAGCCTTTTTTCCTTCCCTTCAGCTGTAACTCATTTATGTCTTTTGGTTTCATTTATAGAAAATGTCAATATAGGTAAAGGTAAGTCCTTCTATAGGGCATCCATTCGCTGTCACTAGCAAAGATCAAACATAAAGAAGTTACAGATAAATTAATATTTGCAGATTATGTTATCCTTAGCATCCTCTATTCCCTTTCCCATCAGTCCTCAACTATCTATCACTGCAGAAGCAGAAAGGGACTGCATAAGACTAAAGGCTGCATTGTATTTTAGTACATTTTATTGGTGCTCCTGGCCGAAGGAATCCATCACCTGGTACCAGGCCAACCTTCTGGTGATGAGCCTGTCAGTACTTAATTAAGCTAGTCCTTGAATAACAATCACAATCTTTCACTGGGCCCAGAGCTGAAACCTTTTCATCTTAGTCAGAGATTGTACAGCCTTCAAGAATTCAGTGTCAGTGTGTCCCCTCTATGCTCCAATATGGCATCAGAGTAGGATTTTCGCAGAGGGTTGCCCTTCCAATGTACCATCTCCCAAATGTCCCTACCAACACTTTTATGCCTTTCTATAAATCTATTTTGACCCTACCTGCTCTTGTTTACTGGCGTTCCTTCTCCTATCACTATCGTTAGCCTCAAAGGACACAACAATTGGCTTCTTTTAAATACGATTCCATTAAAGAACAGAATTGTCAGGCAGTTTACTATATTCTCTTGGGGTTCTTTACAGGATTTCTTTTAGGAATGTGTATGCACAGATTCTTATTTGCATGACTAGAAATATCGCCCATTGTGAAGGACATATAATAAGAGTAGTGACCAGAAAATCGTACAACTTGGAATCCTGAGAGCCTTTTGGTAAAAGATTGGCTTGCCTATGAATAGTGCTTTATGTGTCTCAAAGCACTTTCATCTATTAACTCATTCAACCCTTACAGGAATCTTGTGAAGTCAGGAGGAGAGACAAATGTGTTTTAAATGTATAGAGCATGACCCCTGAATCTAAATGAATGTTTCATTGATGCTTTTAAAAAACATCCTTGTCACTTCCCAATGACTCCCCCCTGCCTTGCAATAGAACCTTCCATTGTAAGAAAGAAGTACCAGTTAAGCACAACAAATGGACACACTGGCCATGTCTGAGAGGGCATGCCTCATTCTGCACCTGCAATCCACACCTCTCTACTAAGAGGTGAGAGATAAACTTCACCATCAGTCCTCTGAAGCTGGGATTAGCAGGACAGATATTATGTTTTAATACATTTTAAAACTGAAGAAAGGGATGCACGGAGGGGTTCTATGCAAAGGATAATGTTGATATGTCTCAAAACCACCTGGGAATGGGCATCATTCCCATCATCCCTCAGTTTAGAATGCTTAACTAGGGCATGGAAAAGCAAAGTACTTTCTTTCAAAAGATCAGCTAAAGACTCTTTCTATACTGCCTACTCAAACCATCTGTGCCAGCAAACAGCTCCCTTGGTCTCGCTATGGGCTCATTAAAAACTGTTGTGGCCAGAGGATGTTAGCTTATTTTAGGGAAATATCCAAAATAGGAATTTAGTTCTGGCCAGACTTGGACTGTCATCCAGTATAGTCATTTCTGTACACTTATACACATGCCTGTGATCACCAGTATCTTTGCCTGTTCATTTAGTTTTTCTTTTATACTTGCAAAATCCTTGAGAGCAGGAACCAAATCTGATGGAAACATTGCAATTGCCTTAGTTTGTATTTAATGCTGTGTTTTGAAATGGATGCATGCTGCATGTTGGCTCTTGGTGGCATCATCTGGGTTATGGGATGAATGAGACTAGCAAGACGAGACACTAAGTTTTGTTTGTTTTTTTCTACACAATTTTTACCAAGTGCAGAATATTCAGGGACATTATTTATGCCTAATAAGGGCCATCCAGGTCAAGTTTAAACTGAACCAGATTTGCCACTGTGCTTTGTTTTTCTGTTTCCTAGTTGAACATGTTTATTTTGGTTGTTGATTTTCACATTGCTCCTTGAGGTAAGAAGTTAATTATGTATTTGAAAATTCAATTTCTTGTTGGTTTTCAGCCATATCTAATTCTTCTTGACCCATTTGGGGTTTTCTTGGTGAAGATACTGGTGTGATTTACCATTTCCTTCTCCATCTCGTTTTATAGATGAGGAAGCTGAGGCAAAGAGGGTTAAGTGACTTGCTCAGGGTCACGCAGCTAACAAATGTCTAAGGTTGGATTTGAACCCAGGTCTTCCTGACTCCAGGTCTGGTGCTCTGTCCACTGCACTACCTAGATGCTTGCAAAAATTCATCCGTAAATTGTTTTGCAGATAGTTCCTTATGTGATATTGCTACAGTAAAAGCACCTTTTCCAATTGTGGTATATAATGCTCTTCCATTTGCAAAACTCTGATTTAAAGATTTGTCCCTTCTTCCCTGCCACCCAGAATGTTACCAGTAGCTGTAAAGAGATGAATATAGGGGCAGCTAGATGGCGCAGTGGATAGAGCACCGGCCCTGGAGTCAGGAGTACCTGAGTTCAAATCCGGCCTCAGACACTTAACACTTACTAGTTGTGTGACCCTGGGCAAGTCACTTAACCCCAATTGCCCCGCAAAAAAAAAAAAAAAGAGACGAATATATTTTGATTCATTTGTGGTCACACTCATGTGAACACTCCTTTCATTGATACAGACTGTAATCCATTCATGCCTTCTCCCCCTTTTGTTCTTCTTCTGCCCTTTTCCTCCCATGAATCCTCCATGTAGTGTCTGCCTAATTTCTGGGGGCCTCTCCTCTGATAGAGGATAATAAGAGAACCTATCTCACAAAGTTGCTGTGTGGATCTGCTGATGTTGTATGTGTATGTGTAGGTGCGTGTACATACATATACATATCTGTATAAACACATAAATATATACACATGTATGTATACACACGGATATATACACATATATAATTTATAAAGTGATATATATGTCTATATATCACTTAAGAAATCTTAAATCTATTGTTATTACTTTATTACTGGACCCATTATGAGTATGGAAGCTAATATGAGCAGTATTGATTTTACATTCCTAGAATACTGGTACTTAGGCAATTTACCTAGAATAGCACACTGTGGGAGCTCATCCATGTTCCTTTTTCCCCCCAAACTTTTAAACCAATCTAGATTGCTTATTTTACTATGATCTGAGTCCAGACAGTTTGTCTGAAATTCTAATGAACTACAGGTTCAGGGCTTGCCTGATGGCTTAGAAAACCTGAGCAATCAATCCAAAGTGGTTAGTCCCTTTTGGGGAGTCCCACCCTCTTTGGGGGCTTTTCTGAGTTTGTTTTGTTTTTGAAGAGTAATATATCTGCCCCATGAAATTTGGACAGATTCTTGAAGTATAAAGTGGTGACACTGTACATGGAGATATGATTTCTGACTGGCTAAGAGACTTTAGAGCCCATGATGTTGCATATGGTGCATGTAAGAGACATTTTGCAGCGACAAGTGGAGTTCAAGAAACATGCAACAAGGAAGACAAAATGAAAATTATGAATTGGCTAACAGGAGCACCCAGAGCCACAAAGGTGGGAAGACCCAGTCTCCAACATATCCCCTGATATTCCTGCAACCCCAGAGACTTCTAAGAGCAGACTTCTCTGGTGAGACGGTTTAGTTGAAATTTTATCTTACTCATGAGTTAAAAGGACCCACTTTTTCTCGTGTATTTTATTGTCTATGCTAATCTGTATAACTTCCCAAATTTCTGTTTTGCTGATTACTTAGATTAGGAGTTGACAATCTATGCCTCATGGACCAATTATTTTGTATTAAAAAATGTGGGCTGTACAAAAATGAGAGGAAGGCCAACTCCTGGCTTAGATAAACTCACTGTTTGTGATGATCTTTTTTTTCCCAACAGGGCAATGAGGGTTAAGTGACTTGCCCAGGATCACACAGCTAGTAAGTGTCAAGTGTCTGAGGTCAGATTTGAACTCAGGTCCTCCGGAATCCAGGGCCAGTGCCACCTAGCTGCCCCCTGTGATTATCTTTTTTATAACAATTGTTTGGTGGAAGGGAGCTCATTTGGCCGAGTAAACTAACTGTTATCCTCCCCTAGAGAGGCCAGGGAAAGTGGATTTTATTCTGAACCCCAAAAGATAGCATCATACTATCAAAATTTGATGTGGAGTAAATCGATATAATTATAGTCCAATACCCTTCTTGGAGATCGGAGAGTAATGAATGCCCAGCCACAGCTTTCCTCCTGCTCTACCCAAAGGGATTCCTGGAGAAATTTCACCCCCTCAAGATTAAACTCATGCTGTACATGTGGGTTTAGAGTGGAGGAATCCCTTAATGGGAGAGGGCGAGGGTGATAAACCCAAGTATCCCCTGAGTTCAGCACTAGTTTGTTATAGCATTTGGTATGTAACTGAATCCGGGAGTTGAGGGGCCTCTCAGAGTGAAAAAGGGAGAGGCTGAGTGCCCTACTCCTTTCCCCCACCAGTGTCAGTGGGTCTTGTTACATGGGCACCAAGACAAAGAGATTTGGTTTTTCACTTGAAGTATGAAAGGGTGACTTCCAATTGACCTCAGATTCCTAATCCCTGTCTGGAAAGCCCCATATAGTCCAGGGGCTTGGTAGAGACCATAGAGAGGGAAATTTTATTTTGTTTTCCTTTTTCCTCATTGTCTTTGTGTTGGGAAAGGCCTTTAGAAGTGCTGAGACAGCCTTGTTGAGAATTTACTAAATTGTATTTGGGAAGTAGGTGTAATCCTCAATTAATTAGGGTAGGTATGGATCCTTGTGGAAGACTACTAATTTCTAAAGGGAGCAACCTCATTGGACAAGCAAAATTATGTATGCTTTTGTAGGGCTTTAAATAAGTAGGCTCTAGGGACAACAGTCCAGTTGGAGGAAGTTACAGGCTTGACTGTACTCTGTGGAAAAAAGCCCCTGTGCGGGAGAAGAGAGGACATTTCTCTTCCACCAACATTGTCTCTAGCATCTAGTAGTGACTTGCCCAGAGACAGATACTTCATATCATAATTTAACATTTCTTAGTTACAGAGAATTCAAAGCACATAACAAGGAAATAGAGACATATATTCTAGACAGACATGGAAACAGAGAGACAGTCATTAGAAAGACAAAGTTTTAGCTTTGAGGAAGAGGACTTGCTATGGAGAGGAGTAGACTCAGACAACCCAGAACGAAGAATCTTTGAAGAGAGATTTCCAGACAGGAGCTGTAAGTTGAATTTTTCCATGTGTTTGCTTCTTGCATGTCACTATTTTGTAATTTGAGCCCATTCTTCCTGTCAATGCTATACATATTTGTGGGAGAGTGTACCCCAAGTTTATGGGAGAGTATTTTGTTTATAGTTATGCCATTCTTACTATATCATAGTAAATGCCTTAGCAAAACTAAGAGCTAATTTTGTTTACTGGATGTTTGATAATGGAAATCATTGGTAGGGGCTCACTGGTAGAAAACACTGATAGAGAACCCCATATGAGGAACAATGAACCAAAAAGAGATAATCTTGTTAAGGGTGACCACCTCCAGGATAACCAGTCTACTTGAGTCCAGTCTTTGGAGCCCTTGGGTCCTAGGTTATTAATATTAGAGAGACCACAAAATAAAGCGGTTTTAAACTGGTTTTATTGCAAAAGACTTAGATATATCCTAAGGAAGTCAAAGATAGACACAATATCAATAAATATTGATATTCCAAAATATTCACAGTAGTATTCTTTCAACTGCCCAAGTATGGAAAACACAATGAATATGCATAAATTGGGGAATGGCTAAACAAAAAAAACCAAATCTATACTATATGAATGCAGAGTACCTGGCACATAGCAGGTACTTAATTAGTTAGTTGATGACTGTAATTATGAATGTAAATATAATTATGAATGGGAGGAATTCAGAGAAACATGGGAAGATTTATCTGAATTTGATTAACAAAATAAAACCAATAAATATATAGATTACTTCAGTGGAAATGGAAACATCACTAAAAGGACATTGAATTTTGAATAATGGAAAAACCAATGAAGGTCTTGAAGAATATATATTGAAACATAATATCCCTCTTCCCTCATGGTAGAGAGTAACTGTTGGGAGATGATTCCTACTATAGATTATTATATACATTGTTAATCATATGGTCTCTGTATTATGTGTCTTTGTTGTTGTTATTGCAGAATTGTTTTTCTCTCATAAGGAAAGGTTCAGGGGGTGGGTAAAATATGAGATAGATTGAAGGTATTAACAAAGTATAAAAATAAACCAGGAAGATTTGAAATTTTGAAAAAGAACAAATGAAAGTCCTGGAAACATCAATGCATTATCATGTATAGCAGATTTTTAAACAAAAAATCAATTACTCTCCCTCCCCTCCCTTTTTTCTTCCTCACGTGATGAGATTTTTAGAGGGTAATACATTTTCCCTTTAATCTGCTGGACTTTGGGGTATGTATTTGGGCACTAGTATTTGCTTTTTGTTGACAAAATCCTTCCATATTATCCAGTGAAACAGTCCCATGGCAGGAGAGAAAATGAGGTTGAGTCCACATGAAATGATTTCCTTTGTGAGCATGGCTTCTAGACCAGGCCTTGACAGTATTGCCATTTACCCTATGGGCCTGAGTTTCCCCACCTATAAAATGAAAGGTTGGTCTAGCTGCTTCTAGTTTCTTTGTGATTGTCACCTTTTGTTTAGTTAACTCTGGCAGTCCCCAATCCAAGTGTCCTAATGACCTCTGTCCTTAAAGATGCCAAATCCTGTTAGTGTAGGCACATCACACTCATAATAAATACTCAGCACCATTATGTATGATTTCAGTAGGGAAAATATAAGGCACCAGCAAGAGTTCTTAACTTGGGGCCTATATTCTGATTTTACAAAATATGTTCATAATTTTTTTCAAAATAACCCTTTGTAATCCTGGATATTTTATTCAATTAAAAACATTATTCTGCGGAGGGGTTTATAGGCTTCACCAGAATGCCAGAGGGGGCCATGACATAAAAAAGGCTAAGAATGTCTGCACTAAGGAAATGGAGGGGACCTTCAAAGGTTACAGACAGTAAGAGACAGTACTGGACCCAAATGTCAACCTTTGAATCTACTGCTTAACTTCCTAGGGCAAAGTAGACTGGAAAAATGCCCAAGATGCAAAACTATTAGTTTATAGGAGTCGTTGCTATTCCAGCTCACTCCCCCAAAGTGCAGGTTACCACAGAAGGCCTGTGGGTAAATGACTACCCTCTGGATTACTCACAGTGGGCTGAGAACCTGTTTCTACTCAAAGTTTAAGTGTGAGACTAAACTCAAGCTAAGTTCCTGATTTCTGAGATTTTTCTCTCCTGGTCCCTTTTCCCGATGGTGGTCACTGTGGTTGTGGTGATGGGGTGTTCTCCCTTTCACAAAAATACCCCTGTAGTTATTCTTCCTTTTTCTCCCATGGCATCACATCTTGGTTCAAATCCAGCATGAACCATGACTGCCTGGGAGTTCCACAGGCCAGGGATCTAGTAAAGTACTTTGATGAATGTGATCTTGGTCCTATTCTTTTTGGTTTGCACTAACACTCCCCTTCCCTCCTTTCCTCAGGGGGTTAGAGATACTATTATCTTTTCTCATGATGCCTTCTCTAATCCAGGTTGGATGAGAGGAGAAGCAATCAGGTAATTGGCCCAAGTGGCTTTGTCTGAGCGACCTATGCTTTTTCTAAAGAAAATGGGCAACAGAAAAGTTCAGTGGCTATTTCTGCTGTGTTCGTGGGGCCAATAAAAACAAATCAGGATTCCAAGTGATAGATTGATCCTTGATTCACTGTTTGTAGCTGTGACAAGCTAGCCATCATGGAAGAGTCTTGGTTCCATCTGGTGGACTGAGTGAATATGACAGCCTCAGTCCTCTTCCCTTGCCATATGACACCATTTCTGTTCTCTTGACTGCCATCAGGTGGTTATCGAGGATATGACATCCTTTTGGCATTCTCTTCTCCCATCTGGTGGCCAAAGCCGGATATGATGACTTCCCCGTCATAATTTTTTGGGTTAGAATTAAATATATAAGAATAGGAATGAAGTTTTAGTCATCTGTTAATAAGCATTTATTAATTACCTACTATGTGTCAGGCACTGTTGTAAATTTTGATTAAACACCTAAATCCAGAATGGACCAGCATCAATTGTACAAATATTGGAGCTGATAGCACCTCCCTTCCCAAGACCCTCTGGAATTAACTCCTGTCATCAGGATGTTTGGAATAAGGTGATCCATCCTCTCCCCACCAAATGTAAAATAAACTAGAAAACCACAGAGTGACTGAAATCCACTTCAGGACTATTCTTTGCTAGGCCTAATGCAGGTCAGTCCAGTGGGCACAGAGTTAAGAGTGCAACAGGACACCCATACACTGTAAAATGCAATAAAAATGACTTTTTAAAAAAAAAAGTGAGGCAGTTGGGGTTAAGTGACTTGCCCAGGGTCAAACAGCTAGTAAATGTCAAGTGTCTGAGGTCACATTTGAACTCAGGTCTTCCTGACTCCAGGGCTGGTGCTTTATCCACTGCACCACCTAGCTGCCCCTAAAAATGACTTTACTAAACAAAAGATAAAAAGGATAATTCCTAAGGTTAAAAAGAAAATAAAAATGAAATGGATTATACTTCTTTATGACTGTATTCATCCCGGCAACTAAGTGGTCATGTTAAATCAAGAAAGGCATTTTCTACAGAGTATTGCAAATTCTAATAAAACCACCACCACCACCACCAAATCCTCACAGGCTAGGCCTTTTATGTCTTCAGAGGCAAGGAAGCCAAAACAATGATGATCCAGAGAATGTCCTTTTCACTCCCTTAAGGAGAAAGTAGCCTAGCCTACATAAAACAAGTGCCCCTCCTACCCATATCCCACCTCTTAGTTGGCAAGGTGTCAAAAATATTCTAGGGGACCTTCCACCACCAAAATAATCTCATCATAAGCAGAGTTGGAGGAAGAGCTTACTACAAACAATAAAGAGATAAATACATACATCAAAACAAGCAGTCTTAAAAGTAGAATTCATCCAATGGCAGAAGTTATATAATAGGTCTTCTGGTATAAAAAAAAAACCAGCCATGAGCAGCAAGATGAAAATACTTCCAATGTTATCCCAGTCTCAAGTCTAGGTTGTTTGTATGAAGTCAGTTAATAAGTAGGTCATAGACCTCTTGCAAACAACTTGTCCTAGGGCCTTAGTGCCCTATCATCACCCACTCTGTGTTCCTCAGTAGATCAGTCAAAACCTCCCTCTTCCTCAAAGTCCCATCAAGGACTGGATGATACCAAATTCTGGTAATTTTAGAGGCCGATACTGAGGAGCTACCCCTTTCTGAAGGGGTGGCATTGAGTACCTGTATTGAGGGACTCAAGTTTGCCACCAAATCAGATAAGGGATCCCCTTTTTTCCAGGAGAATTTCCATTCACCATGATTATCAGAAGACAATTTCACTTCCCCTATATCATTTAAAATCCTTCTAGGATTATACCTCTTGGTCTCCCCAGGCCCTTTCTAGGAAGTCATCTGAAATAAACTAGAGGAAAGGGAAGTTGCCAATTAGAGGGAGACCTGAAGTGTTTCCTCAGATTGTAGAAGGCTTAAAAGCAGAAACCTGGAGGCCTCAGCGACTCTGCAGAAAGGATGTAATAAGGAAGGTCTGTGGAGGGTTCACTGGGACTCTGTCTAAAAGTGCTCCATCCTTATTTAAGTGAGTCTTCTTGAAGGCTGGATCCAAGTTCTGGAGTAGCAATTTTACAACCTGTTCATGAAGGGCACTAACACACAAGGGGTTGGGGAAGGCTTCCAGTTAAAGATGGAGTTTTAGTTGGGACTTAAAGGAAGCCAGCAAGCGAAGTTGAGGGAGAGTGTTCTGGACGTAGGGGACAGCCAGAGAAAATGCTTAGAGCTGAGAGATGGAGTGTCTTGGTTGTAGAACAGCCAGGAGGCCTGTGTCACTGGATTGAAGAGAATGTGTAGGGGAGTAAGGATTTTATATTTGATCCTAGAGGTAATAGGAAGCCACTGGCATTTATTGAGAGGGGTAAGGGGGTGGTGGTGACATGATCAGATCGGTGCTTTGGGAAAACCATTTCAGCAGTTGAATGAAGGATATAAATTAGAGTGGGCAGGGACTATATGCAGGCAGACCCACCAGCAGCTATTGCATCCAGGTGTGAGGCGATGAGGGACTTGTACTAGAATGGTAGCAGTGTCAGACAGAAGAGAGTATATTCAAGAGATGTTGCAAAGGTGAAATTGATAGGCCTTGGCAAACAAATGGGATATGGTGAGTGAGAGATGGTAAGTTGAGAATGACTTCTAGGGGCAGCTAGGTGGCCCAGTGGATAGAGAACCGGCCTGGATTCAGGAGGACCTGAGTTCAAATCCGGCCTCAGACACTTAACAATTACTAGCTGTGTGACCCTAGGCAAGTCACTTAACCCCAATTGCCTCAACAACAACAACAACAAAAAAGTGGGAGAATGACTTCTAGGTTGTGAGCCTCAGGGACTGAGAGGATGGTGTTACCTTGGACAGAAGGTAGGAGAGGGGGAGTGAAAGTTAGGATAGGGGAGGATTTAGATGTATTGAATTTAAGATGTCAACTGGACATCCAGTATGTCCCATCCAACTCTGAGTGGCAGTTAGAGATGCAAGATTGGGCGATCAGCAGGACATGGGGGCAGCAGCTAGGTGGTGCAGTGGATAGAGTACTGGTCCTAGAGTCAGGAGGACCTGAAATTAAATCTCACCTCAGACACTTACTAGCTGTGTGACTCTGGGCAAGTCACTTAACCTCAATTGCCTTAAAAAAAAAAAACAACCAGAGGGGTGTGGGGCAGCTAGGTGGTGCAGTGGATAAAGTACTAGCCCTGGATTCAGGAGGACCTGAGTTCAAATCTGGCCTCAGACACTTTACACTTAGTAGCTGTGTGACCCTGGGCAAGTCACTTAACCCTCATTGCCCCGCAAAACAAACAAACAAACAAATAAACAACCATCCTGGGACGCCCCCAGTGGTCCAGATGTGTATCTTGCCCCTGGACCCAGATGGCTCTGGAGAAGAGAATGAGGTTGGTGACCTTGAACAGCCCTCCCTCACTTAAATCCAAATCAGTGCAAGTCATGACGTCACTCTGATGTCATGGTCCTCTTCAAGAATGAAGGACAAAACAATCACAACCATAGAGATGGTAATTAAATGCATGGGAGCTGATGAAACTACCCAGTGAAATACTAAAGAGGGAGAAGAGAAGACCATTTAGCACAGAGGAAACCTATGGTTTCCTATCCCTTATTCCCCAGGGAGAATGCACTCTCACTTTTGACCTCATCACTCAACTGAAACTACTTTCTTTTAAGTTTCCAGTGATCTCTTAATTCCCAGATCTTACAGATTTTTCTCAGTCCTCTTCCCTCTTAATCTATCTGCTCATGGGCACCCTCTCTTCCTCTCTGGGCTGTTATGGGCCATCACTCTTCTTTCCTGGTTGCTCCTCCTATGTCTGTCCACCCCTCAGGTTCCTCTTCTGGTTCATCATCCAGTTTATCCCTGTTGTTATTCCCCAAGGTTCTTTCCTAGAACCCCAATTCTTCTCTCTAAACGTTGTCTCTTGGCAACTGCCACAGTTCTCCTGGTTTTATTTATTTATTTATCTATTTATTTATTTACGGGGCAGTGAGGGTTAAGTGACTTGCCCAGGGTCACACAGCTAGTAAGTGTCAAGTGTCTGAGGCCGGATTTGAACTCAGGTCCTCCTGAATCCAGGGCCGGTGCTTTATCCACTGTGCCACCTAGCTGCCTCCTCTCCTGGTTTTAACTAGCAGCTCTGTGCCAATGACTCCCAGACCTATATATCTAGCTCCAGATTCTCCCCATATATATATATATATTTTTGCGGGGCAATGGGAGTTGAGTGACTTGCCCAGGGTCACACAGCTAGTAAGTGTCAAGTGTCTGAGGCTGGATTTGAACTCAGGTACTCCTGAATCCAGGGCCAGTGCTTTATCCACTGTGCCAACTAGCTGCCCCCGTTCTCCCCATATTTTAATCCCTTACCACCCATTGCTTACTAGACACTTAAAACCAGATGTCCTAGAGACATCTGAAATTCAACATGTCCAAATAGAATTTATTACCTTTCTTCACAAACCTGCCCCCCTTTACTCCCCTATTTCTTTTGAAGACATCATCATTTTCCTACATTTCCAGGTTTGTAATCTTGCCATTACCCTTGATTCCTCATTCTCCCTCCCACCACGAATCCACTTAATTGCCAAATCTTGACATTTCTATATTCACAACATCTCTTGCATCTGACCCCTTTTCTCTGGTTCTACAGCTATCGCCTTAATTCAGGTCCTCATCACCTCAAGCTTGGCTGACTGTAATGGCCTTGAGATGGGCTTTGACCAGCTCCAGCTACAACCTCCACTCAGATATGTACTCAAAGGGCAGTGGGCATAGTAAAAATTTAACTAGGTGGGAAGAGGAAAAAAACAAGGTCGTAAAATAGAGAAAGGGGAGAGAAGGGAGCAGAAAACAATTGTAAAAGGTAATACAGATATGCCTCAAGTCACGTAGACCCTGTCTTAACTATTGCCCAACCAACCCATAGGCTGATTGATACAACATCAGACATTTGGGAATAAAAACAGTCACAGGGAAAGGAATCATTGCTCCTCTGAGGGAAACTCTCACTTTGCTACAAGATGAGTGTGACTGTGCGGGAACAGGGGAAGGTATAGAAAGAGTCAGTCCACTAACTGTAATTGTTACTGGGTCCCATCTTGGCTCAATTAAGGGATTTAAAAAAAAAAGTCAGACTTGTGATTTTGTTGAAGTTCCCTCTACCAAAGCAGATCCGTACATTTTCTGCAATTTATAATCTTAGGGAGTTGCCTGTGAAGTTAAGTAACTTGCTCAGAGTAACAGAGTAACAGTGTCAGAGATAGGGCTTAAGGCCAGCTCTTCCTGATAGAGGCTTTATCTCTATCCATTCTACCACACAACCTCTTCCAGGAATTGTTTAAACGGCAATCATTCTAGGTATTGTATTACCTCTTCCATCTCTCAATCACCTGGAGAAAGATAGACTGGGAGGAATCTCAGAAAGGACTTTAAAAACTCAATAATGGGGGGAAGTTATGTGGCACAGTGGATAGAGCACCAGCCCTGGATTCAGAAGGACCTGAGTTCAAATTTGGCCTCAGACACTTAACACTTACTAGCTGTGTGACCCTGGGCAAATCACTTGGCCCCAATTGCCTCACTAAAAAAAAAAAACAAAACTCAATAATGATTGCCTAGATTGAATCATTTGGATCAAAAGCACTTTTCTGGGACGCCCTTACCTAAACTCAGCTTAACAAAGAAGGTGGCAGTGAACTGGAACCCTGCTCCCAGATCCCCAAATCTAAGTATATGGCGCATACCAGAAGACCCCTATACTGGGTGGGAGAAGGAAAAAATTATATCTATTTCTTCCAGTGATTTGCTCTCACCTCAACTGACTGTATCTGAGCTCTCATAAAGAGCTGCCCCAGAACATTATGCGGCATCCTTAATCCTCCTCTTGAAAAGCATTGTAGGGACAGTTAGATAGCACAGTGGATAGAGCACCGGCCCTGGATTCAGGAGGACCTGAGTTCAAATCCGGACTCAGACATTTGACACTTACTAGCTGTGTGACCCTGGGCAAGTCACTTAACCCCAATCGCCTCACCAAAAAAGAAAGAAAAGAAAAGCATTGTAACATAGTGTAAAGAGTCAAAAGAGACATGGATTCAGAAGGCATGAATTCTCACCACCACTCACCCTGAGCGTTTAATCAACTCTCTGAGCTTTAGTTTCCTTATCTGTAAAACAGAGGTAATATCTATCCTGTCTGCTCTTGGTGTAGACAAAGAGAACAAACAGTAAGATAAGGCATGTAAAAATTATGTGTAAAATGGAATAAAGGCATGGTTTATTGTTATTGCTATTAAAATATGATTAAGCAATTAATGCATAGACGTTTAGAATTGTTATGGGAAGTTAGAGGTTACAATCTAACTCTCTCTTTTTTTTTTTTTTTTTGCTGGACAATGGGGGTTAAGTGACTTGCCCAGGGTCACACAGCTAGTAAGTCAAGTGTCTGAGGCCGGATCTGAACTCAGGTACTCCTGAATCCAGGGCTGGTGCTCTATCCACTGCGCCACCTAGCCGCCCCCACAATCTAACTCTCTTGTGGTAGGAACACTAACCACGTCCTTGTCATGTAGGTTATGTTGGTGTTTTTTTTCCCCCCTAGATGGTAAGGAAACTATTCCCCAGTGGCATAAAATTGGGCCCTGGAGGCTCAGTACCCAAATATCACCACAGCCACTAAACCCTGCCCTGCTGATTCATTTCTGAAGATGTAAGGAGCCTCATCTCCCCGAGCCAAGTGTGGGATCCCTTATGTGATGTAGGTAGGTAATCTTTTGTTAACTGTTAAAATGTTCCACGTGAGTCTCATTTAATTTCAATTTCAAGCCTGAACTACCAGACGGGTCTGCATCAGCCCTGGACTAGAATGCTCTTATATTTCACATATGAGTAAACAGAATCCCAGGGAGGTTAAATGATTTGCCCAAGATGACATAGAAAGTACTAGTTGCAGAGCCAGGGACTAGATTCGATTTATAATGTAAATCAGTACGAAATTATGATTCAAATTTATTCATTTTGCCTAGACCTTTTCAGGAACACGTGTATTATGTAACATGAAATATATCAGCTATGGCCTAGATTTCTAAGATTCAGTATGCTGTTAGACTGTGAGCTGCATTTTGTTCAAATCTACCTTATATGGTAGTTACATATCTAACCCATGGCCTGGGAATCCCACCATTCTGCCTCTCCCCCGGCTCCCTCCTCACCCTTGCCTTCTACCCCCTAAGACTCTAACTTACACAGAATGATTTGATCCTGGGGGTTGACATGGAGACGGTTGTTTTCTCTCTTTTGGCTTTCTTCCTAGGACTTAGGTTGTCCTGCTTAATGAGTGTGGAGAGGGCTGTCCCTTATATGCAACATGGCAGGGGTGTTCTCCTGTGGCCCAAAGGGAGGCACAATAGACATCTTTTTGTTTGTTTGTTTGTTTTTGGAGGGTAGTGAGGGTTAAGTGACTTGCCCAGGGTCACACAGGTAGTAAGTGTCAAGTGTTTGAGGCCGGATTTGAACTCAAGTCTTCCTGAATCTAGGGCCAGTGTTCTATCCCCTGCACCACCTAGCTGCCCCCGACAATAGACATCTTTACACTCTTCTCCCCCTACCCTGCTCCATAGGAGACTATAATTCATGCCCAGAGGAAAGCAGGAGGTGAGGGTCAGACACAGGTAACTCTGCTTTCCTCAGGGAGTGGAGGTGCTGGGCTAAAATTTTATCTATCCGCTCCCTTAAATATTGTCAGTCTAGGGGATGTAGTCCTCAGGTTCAGGGTAAACTTCTGGTCACTCTTCATTAATGGGAGTAGGACCCCAAGCTTTATATCCAAACCTTCACTCCTGTCCCACCAAATACCACAATAACCACACACAGCAATTCGCAAAGGGACCTATTCATCCAAATAACAAGATAGACATCTGAGAACGTTTACATAGGAGAATATATATCAGACAATACAGAGCAAAGAATCTCTCTCATTGGGAGTGAGGTAACGCAGATCATCTAAGAGAAAGAATCCTGGATCTCACCCAAGGGAAGGTGCCCTCAAGTCTCTAGTGTAGTAAGCTGGCAATAGGGACATTATGGAAATTGCTGGCTCCTTTTATGTCTTCCTAGAGTCTTTTCCTTCAGCAACCTGAAGTAGGGTTGGCTTCTTCCATCTTCCCTCTTGAAGCTGGAGGTCAGGAGTATTCAAAGTGACTTGAAGCTTGAAGACAATTTAGAGAAGTCTGAAAAAAATGGATGTTCTCTCCCATTCTTACCAACCCTGCCAAGCCCCTGATGCAGCAAGAGGCATTAATCTCCACGAATGAGGAGACCATCCCAAATCACTGGGCTTTGGGACTGGGGTTACATGAGTCTATCACATGTTTTACTATACTTTGTAGGCACCAGCTGTGCTTCCCAAATCTGTATCACTCTCCTCTCCTTCATATTCTCGCTATGAATGAATGAATGAATGAATGAATGAATGAATGAGTGAAAAAGCATTTGTGAAGTGTTTACTATATGCAAAGCACTATGCTAAGTGCATGATACAATTAGAAAAGCAAGACAGGCCCTGCTCTCAAGGAGCTCACATTCTAATTGGGGAGACAACATATATGAGGTTTGAGCTGCAAGACAAATGGGGATGATCCCATGGTCCTTAGGGTACTATGGCAAAGCAGATGATCCATCTTCTTCAATGGCATTTCCACTTAAGAAATCATGGCATGCCCACACTCCATGGGAAGGTGCTCCTCAGGTTGATCAGGAATTTGTAAAATTAATCAGCAACATCTTTGACCAACTTTCTCCTCTTAACACACACTCAAATCTAACAATAGACTGATGTTGGATCAATTTACGGAGTCAAGGACTTTGTGGTGCAAAGTCGATAGGTCTTCAGTGCCTGTGGAGAAGATGTTCAGCTCAAGGAACAGAGAGTGTGTGTGTGTGTGTGTGTGTGTGTGTGTGTGTGTGTGTGTGTGTGAGAAAGCATTTGTATTTGTATTAACAGTGAGACAGGAGGTTGAGGAGTCCACCCAAGTCCTTAAAACCTTTCATCACTTCTAAATTTCAGACTCTGAGATTTTTCAGGCTGATTTAGGGATTGCTAATCACTAGATTGGTGTCTTCTGAACCATATTAAATATATTTTCTAATGTCATTCTATCAGATCTTATCTATGCAGATATAATGCACTTTTAGTGTTGCCTCAAGTTTTAGTTGTTGGATGAATTTTCTTTGGAGGGAGCAGCTCTGCAGGTGCACATAGATAGATAGGCAGAGGAGCCCTGGGAGTAACAATACCCTCCCAGACCACCATTACTCCTTCCAGCCCAGCCTGTATCTTGGAAGGCAACTCCTGCAGAGAGGGGCCCAGCCATCTCCACCAACTGTCGCCAACTGCTATACATATGGAAGGCAAGTCAGTTTAAACCTGGCTTCTATACCCCCTCCAATATGCCTGATGCCATGGATGTCTCAATCCCATGCATCTGATTATGCTCTTTCATCCATGAGAGGAACACATACAAGAGCAGGCATTAAATTTTCACAGAAGGGGAGACACGTATGAAGTCCAGGTACTGCACTGACTTGGGAAAGGTCGAGAGAACGGCTATTGGCAATGGCTGAGGTTGGCTTCTTTTGGCTCCATTTCCCCACAATATTGTACAGATGGCTGGAAGTTTTCATCCCACCCATCTCATTCTACCAGTTAGCAATAATAAGTGTGAAAAAAAAATTGAAGCAAGTTTGTCTGACAAAGGCCTCATTTATCAAACACATAGAGAACCAAGGACTGGAAAATGCTTAGAAAACAAACCTGGTATGCTTTAATAAATGCTTAATGCCCAAAGACTGGTACTAAAGCTTCTACCACACATTTAGATTTTAAACAACACAGGGCAGAGATAGGAGGCAGCAGCATGTGCCAGGCAGATCAGATGACCATCATCATCTTGATCACCCTCTCCCTCCAGACTCTCAGTGGGGACAGCTCAAGACCCTGAACCCAGGAGTCTTGGGAATAACAGCGCTCTTCCCCTTACCCCTTCCTGGCCACCAGACTAGCTTCCAGCCCAGACCCCACAGCCAACTGATTATACAATGACTTTAGTATATTATATACTATATGGTTGTATGTGGCTTTAGTGGAGAGGGGGCCCACCTTCTGCCTCCAGCAGCGACTGTTCTCTAACTACTACAGACAAGCAGATGGGTACAGAACTGAGAGTGCCATCCCATTCCTACATGCAGCCCAGTCCTCAGAGTCATTATCTGGAGAAACCACTCCTGTGGAGATGGGGCTACTAGCCCTGTCACTTGTCAACTCATTGTTACATTAGACATGGCACTGCTAAGACTAGGGGGAGGTGGGGAGAGCTGAAGTTAGAAGGAGAGGTGGTTAAAGGGGAGGAAGCAGAAAGGAAAGGGAGGGATCGGGTGCTCAGTGCTGGAGCCTCAGAACCTTGCATGCACTGAGCAGGTAACAGGCCTTGTAAGTTCATTGAATGTGGTTACAAAGAGCTGGGCTTCCTCTACCCCGATGCTCTGGTAGAATCCCAGCCAGAGACCCTCCTTCTGTGCCCCTTAAGCCCCTAAGGGTGTAAGATATGGATATTGGTCAGCAGGGAAGTTTATAGTGGCCACCATTTTTCTGGGTTTTGAGTGAACTATCATGTATTCAATGCATACATGTAATTATAAAATGTGATTATTTTCTTAATTTCTAGTGATTGATTTCTGATCTGGGATGGATTTAAACTGTAAAAGAAGACAAGAGAAGGCCTCATATATACTTATTGTTAACTGCTATCGAAACAACATGAAAATAGCAACAACAACAATAACAGCAACAACAACTGTAGTTGGCCCTAAATTGTGACTAGTGGAACTTGCTATTTGAGGTAAAATCTCTCAGGACTGTAATTTGATATTGTTTTGAATTTTGATTTCAGGAATAATTGCCTAAATTATCATTAAGCTAATAATCTATGATTCAAGGGAAGTGCCACATGCTGCTCAAAGGGAATGTGATCTAAGAATGACTACAGGTGGATGTCTGTACCTGGGAAGGTTGAGAAGATGAACGTATGAAGGTGATGGATGGATTATCTTGACTCAGTTTCCCCATTGTGATATTTCCTTTCTGAACAGGAAAATTTTCCCACCTAGTTGAATCTGAGCCTGGCTATGATACTTTATGAATAATGTGTAATGTTGCTGTATGATTGGCTGCTAAAAAAAATGTTAAACGATTTGTTTCAACAGCCATGAAAACAGCTGAAGCAGGTGATCTGGAGTGCTTAGAGCTTGGTCAGACATCAAAGACCAAGGTCATGCACTGCACCTTAGGTTATCCCCAGTCATCTTGACTTTTGTCTTGTCATTGGACTCTGATGACTCTGGAAGAGAGAGTGAGGCTGACAACTTTTTACAGTTCTTCCTTACTTAAATCTAATTCACACATGAGTCAAAACATTAGCCCATGATGACACTGGTTCTTTTTGAAAATGAAGGACAAACAACAATGTGCACACGCTAACTTATAAGTGTGTGATCTAAGAGAGGTCTCATAGACCCCTCTCCTCTCTCTCTCTCTGATCAAAATGGAGGAAATTGTGATGGGAAGCTTTCATTTTCCTTTTATCATGTCATTTCTTATAGATATTTGGTGGACTGCTTCCCATTTAATATTAACCTCACTTGGCTAAAATCTGACTCATAGAATGACAGAATCAAGACTTTCTGTCATTCCTCAGATAAGATGCCAAAGGGGAGCCTGAACATCCTAAAGTGATTTAGTTATTTGTGGAAGGATTCACACGTAAGGCCTACTGACATGTAGGCATGTAAATTTCCCTTCTCTACCAGCCCTCTGTGAACCCTCTAAAGGTAGTTTAACCTGACTTAGTTTCTCTGTAGGGAAACTCTGTTGACTAGGTTTGTTTCCTTAGGGAATATATGAGATTATGATTTTGTTCATCCTTTTATGACACTGAAGGAACCATGGGATCATGAATCTATCTTTTTAACTTTTACATGCTAAAAAATGTACAGGACCAACATATGTAAAAAAGCTTATTTCTCAGCCTCTCTGATGTAATTTTGCGTATAAAAACCTGGTTAGAATCCTAATTTTGGTTCAAGTTTATTATTCTAAATCCTCCACCGGTACTTAGGCATAATAAAAATCTAGGTTTCTACTTTTCTCATTTCTGTCTTGCAGTAGATTTCTTTGGCAGCAGTGATTTACTGCATGAGCTCAAACTGGAGATACGTCTCCCATAACAAACACATTTATTAAGGGCTTACTACGTGCTGGGCACTGTGCTAGGTGCTGTGGATACAAATATAAAAGTGAGACAGTCCTGATCATTAAGGAACTTCTATTTTGATAAGGGGATACAGGGAAGGGAGGCCTTTCCTCCCTCCTCCCACTGCTAGTGACTTCCCTCTGAGATTACCTCCAATTTACATTCTATATGTCCTGCATGTCCATAGTTGTTTGCATGTTGTCTTCCTATTATAATCTGAGTTCATTGAGTTCAGGGACTATTTATGTCTTTCTTTATATCTTCGGGACTTAGCACAGAGCCTGATACACAGTAGGTGCTTAATAAATGCTTGTTGGCTTTACTTGTTGACTTGGGGGAATCAAAGAAATGATTAGTGAAGCTATAGGACAGAGTCATTATCATATACTTTCCAGTAGCAATGATAGCAATTATTTGGTTATTGTTCCCAAGGCAAGAGCAAGAGGCAGAGAGTAGAGAATGGAACAAGTGTAATAAGCAGAGATGATGGCAACATGTCCTCACTGGACAGGCTCTGGTTTTCGGGGGCGGGGGACAGGTGGATGGATGGGATGGAAAGTATGTTCTTGAAGGAAGTGCACAAGTCTTCCTTTTACTTTCTTGATCTCCTCAGCTCAAAAGTCATCTCCCCCTCCTCAAATTTTCTTAAGACATTTTTGTTCTCTCTTAGGATCTGGAAACTTTTCACCTTGTATCACACTGACTTGTTTACACATTGTATGCTATGCAATTGCAAGTGCTTTGAGAATACGGGACCATAGCAGGCTTTTGGGGATCCGTTTATATACGCTCAGGCCCTTATCAAACGTTGTTGAATGGAATTCCATCTTTATTGGCCCTAAAGCCACATCTCCGGGGTTATACTTTTAGATTGGTTCAGTAAATATTTACTGAGTGATTCCTTTGGGCAAAGTACTATTTGTGGAAAAATCACTAGACTTCGACTGTGAAGACTGTAGACACTTCACTTCTCTTGGCCTCAGTTTCCTTATCTGTAAAATGAAGGGGTTGGACTAGATGACCTCTAAGGTCCCTTCTGACTCTCAGGCCCTGTGATGTTAAAGTCATAGGTTTATACACATTCAACAAACATTTATTGATGATCACTTTGTGCAAAGCATGGTGTCAGGTGAGGTCATAGAAAGAGAATGGATTTCAACTCTGAAGATCCAGTACTTGCTACCTGCATGAGTAGGGCAGCTGCTTAATGTCTCTGAGCTTTCATTTTCTCATTTGTGAAACAAGTTCTTTGGGCTAAATATTTTCTAAGGGTCATATAAATTCTAAATCCAATAAGCCAAGTTGTATACAGTGATGAATAAAATATGAGATTTATCCTCAGGAACTTACTTGAAAGAGCAATATTGATTTTTCAAAAGATCTACAATACAATGTAGTATGTAATTAAGTGGTAGGAGAGAACCAGAGTTGGAAAAGATTACTTCCAGTTTGGATCAGGGAGAGATTTATGGAGAGTTGGGATTTGAGGTGAGATTTAGGGATTGGTTAATATTTTTGCAGGTAGAGATGAGATGGGCAAACGGAGGCAGGCAAAAGCAAGGTATGCTCAGCAAAGATAGAAGTAGTAGTTTGGATATTGTATGGGACATCTAAGTCTTGTGTGGTGTAGTAGGAAGAGTATGAGAAATGCTGTGGAGGTAGAAATGTCAAGGTACAGAAACCAGTTGGATATGTGTAGTGAGGGACAGGGATGATTTGGTAACACAGAGTTGATAAACCTGAGTGACTAGGAGGAGGGTGCTTCCTTTCATTCACATTTCTAGTGAGGCACCTTTTGAATTTTTTTGGAGTTCCCTTTCTTGGACATCTCTGGGGGGTGCCAACTGTCAAGCTCCTCAGAGCATTTCTTAAAAGCCACAAGGCTTTAAAAATCTCCATATGGGATTCCAGGTTACAACCTGTGTCTGTCTAGCCCCGACAAGTGTACTGATAAAGTGCATTGACTAAAAACTAACAGTAGCTAGAACGATCTGAGTAAATGTTTACAAATGTTCAAGCAAGAAGAAACTTTGGATGCATCCTTAGATGGAGAAATTTTATTAAGGGAGGGGCAGCTAGATGGCGCTGGATTCAAGAGGACCTGAGTTCAAATCTGGCCTCAGACACTTAACACTTACTAGCTGTGTGACCCTGGTCAAGTCACTTTGCCCCCCCCCCCCCCCAAAAGAGAGGATTTGATCTCACCGAATTTTCTAGGAAGGCTTATCTATGTGTGTACCTAGGTGGGTCAAAAATTTTGAGAGACTGGCATTCATTTTTTAAATCCCATAACTTTATCCAAAAATTCAGAGAATATCTCTGGCTTGCCAGGAGGAAAAGGTTTCAATGATGATAAGTCTGCTGATTTCAACAGCTCAAGAAGGGTGCTGCATGTGCAGTAGAAAAGGGACCCTTCTTTGTGCAGCTGTCTGGCCAGCTCTAACTGGTGATTGTCCATCAGCTTTTCATTTACCACTACCACCAAGGGCTTCCCTTCTTCCAAGGCCTCCAAGCAGCTCCCTGCACCTGCATGGCTAATGATCAGATCTGATCTCTTAAGGTCTTTTTTCAGGGAATTCTTGAACCTGTAAACAATCAGAGAGAAAGACGCAGAAGTGAAGGATTCTGGGACCACTCTTCCATTTCCAATTTGTAGAACAAGTTTGTTATAACCAAGGTTCCTGAGTAGCTGGAGGGTAGCTTCGGAAGACATACAGGTTATGAGTTCGTCAAAACTGGTGGTGCCCACGGTGACAAAAACGGACTTGGTAGCCATAACCTCTTGGCTGGACTCAGAACTATCAGATGTGACATCATCCATCGGCGGTTCTCACTGGTGGTTCCTGTCAACGGCAAGAGTAAAATTCAGACGGTGGTGGGATTTGGGGTAAAGCTGATGAATCTTGTTTTTTGGAAGTGCCGAGTTCGAGATATTTTGGGGACGCCTGGTTTGATATGTCCAACAGGCAGCTGGACGTGGCACTGGAGCTCAGGAGAGCCTGTGGGCTGGATATACAGATCTGGGCCCCATAACATTCCAAGGCCTTCTCCATGAGGCCTATCATTGCTCAGAGTCAACACCTAAGAGTCTGGCGTGTCTTCACTTCCTTTTCTGTGACAACCCATTCAGAAGAAGCTCAGTGGATGAAAGGAGACTTATTGTACTATTTCATATAATTCAATCCATCCATTAACTGAATAACTGCCTACTGTGTGCCAGGAACTGGCGATATGTTAGGGATAGGGACAGGACCCAAGAGTCATTGCCACTTCTGCCAACTGAACCTTAATCTCTCACAGGAGACTCTGGCTCATTGATAGCTTCCCTCCCCAACCCCCAGTCATGGTCTCAAAACTGGGGAGCAAAATTCCAATTTCTTTTTCCACTTACACAACTTCAACTGTGCTCAGCCATTTCTCTCTGTCCCGAGGCACTAGAACTTTACAACTGTAATTAGTGTAATTAAGTATACTGTGACATTATTCTTGCTCCTTTCTAACAAGGAGGTTATTTCCCCCCCCTTAAATTTGATATGGTTAACATCGAAAGCACCTTGTTAAAATATTTTAAATAAAACATTTTAATAAACATGCTCTTTATTGTGGAGGGGATTGCAGTTTAGTGATAATTTTTTTGGGCGGGGCAATGAGGGTTGACTTGCCCAAGGTCACACAGCTAGTAAGTGCCAAGTGTCTGAGGCTGGATTTGAACTCAGGTCCACTTGAATCCAAGGCAGGTGCTTTATCCAGTGTGCCGCCTAGCTGCCCCTAATGATAATTTTTAAGAATTTGACCCTACCTATACGAAATATACATAAAAATTCATAAGGCAACGGAAAACAGATTGCCTTCTAAGGGACCCAGGAGGAACAATTTACCTTATGGCGAGGTCCCTCAAACACACTCTTTTGTCTTGAAGTCCAGGGCATTTTTCCTGGCTATCCTCCGTGCCTGGAATGCTCTCCCTCCTGGCTTCTCTGAAGTCCCAGTTTAAGTCCCACTTTCTCTTTACTCTTAGTGCTACTGCTCTGAGACTACCCCCAATGTACTCCTTGTTTGTACACAGTGGTTTGCATATTGTCCCTGTAAGGGCTAAGATTCTAGCTATACTGTCTAAAATATCCAATGAGTGGTCGCCAATAAATTATAAGCTTTAGCAAGAGTTAGACTTTTAAGCATTTATTAAGGAGAATAAGAATTTGGTGAAGAGAAAGAGAAAGGTCTAGATTCATCTATCTATTAAAGGGAGAGAGCATTCCTAGCTCCGCTCTCTGCCAGAGTCCACATGAGAGCGAGCAGGTGCGCCAGTCTCCCCCTTCCTCCTCCCACAAGCCAACGGTCATTACTGACGCCAAAGAAAAGACACATGATCCTGCCCTCAGAGGCCCTCTTCTCATGTTGGAGCTTTCCTACAGTAAGTCTCCAGCAGGTGGCGTCATTCCAATTGTTACATCCTCCTCAATAGACTATGAGCTCCTAGAGAGTAGAGACTTTTTGCCTTTTTGGGGGAGGGGGTGTATTCTCAGTGCTTAGCACAGTGCTGGGCATATAGGAGGCCCTTAAGACATTTGATTTGACTTGACTTGTGTTGATTTTTTTGTTTGTTTGTTTTTAGTGAGGCAATTGGGCTTAAGTGACTTGCCCAGGGTCACACAGCTAGTAAGTGTCAAGTGTCTGAGGTCGGATTTGAACTCAGGTCCTCCTGACTCCAAGGCCAGTGCTCTATCCACTACACCACCTAGCTGCCCCCTTGTGTTGACTTTTAGAGCCGTAAGGGACCTCAGGAGTCTTTGGGACCAAGGCCTTCATTTTACAGATCAGGGAACGGAGGATGTGCTAGTAGATATATAACAAGTGGCTCTGGTGGTGGTGGTGGTAATGTATGTACACAGGATACACTTTTCATATCTTGTTTTGTTTTTGTATTTTGGGTGGGGCAATGAGGGTTAAGTGACTTGCCCAGGGTCACACAGCTAGTAAGTGTCAAGTGTCTGAGGCCGGATTTGAACTCAGGTCCTTCTGAATCCAAGGCTGGTGCTTTATCCACTGCACCACCTAGCTGCCCTCCCAGGATACACTTTTTAATATGCACTGTTAGTATTTCCTTCGTCCCTTTCTTAAGTTTAGACAAGACACTACATCAAGCTCTGATTTTTTAGTTTTTGTTGATTTCGGAGGTGTAAATGATCACCCTGAAAATGGAATATTCCAGCCCCATCCTTTGACTTCAATAATTCAAGACTTATGAAAACAAGTGGCATGGGTGCTCCCTCCCCCAAAAAAAGGCCCGTGCATTTTAAACCCCACAAGGGCTGGAAGGACTAAATGCATTTCAGGAAGAAGAAAAATCCAGTGACTTTATTTTATACCCCCAAATTATATATAATTATATTGAATATATCTAACATATATTATATAAGTATGGATTATATGTGTGTACACACACACACTTTATAATTATCCCCAAACCAAACCCCAATTCTGTGCAAGAAGAGAGCGTGGGGGTCCCGGGAAGCTCCGCCCACTTCGGGGACCGTGGGAGGGCATTGCAGCCCTGTCCCTTAGGACAGCCCCTCCTGGGGCGGGGGCTTTCGGAAGCCACGTGAGCGCCCGGGGCGGGGGCGCGGGCTTAGGGCGGTCCGGCTCAGGTAGGGCCGGGCTGGGGAAGGAAGGGCCAGGCCTCGTAGGTTGGCTGGCGGTAACTTTCCCCCCCTAACCCTGGGTCAGGCGCTCGGCTGGTGGGAGCGGCTCCTACAGCTTGTGCCGCTGGCGCCGGGCCCTGTTACGGATGGAGGGCGAGGGCGCGGGCGCGGAGCCGCAGCGGGAGCGGGAGCGGGAGCGGGAGCAGCAGCAGCAGTTCACCTACCAGGTCTTCCCCGAGCGGTTCGCGGAAGGCAAACCCAAGCGGAGCTTCCTCGCCACCAGCTTCTTCACCCACAACCAGAAGTGCCAGCTGATGCTCCTCAAGGCGGTGGATCGAAGTAGGCGGCCTGGCGCGGGGCGGGCCCTGGAGGTCAAAGGTCACGGGGCCGCACGGCTTCCGGGATGGGGCGGGGCCTGGGAGGCCCGGCGGGCGTGGCGGCCCGGTGGTAGTGTGGGGAGGACGGGGTGGCCTTGGCTTACTTCTCCAGCTCGGGATTCCCTCCAGCCCGACCCAAACTGCCACGTGGGGAGGCGGTGGGGCCAGACACGGGAAATGACTGGTCCAGGGTCATCCAGGTAGTAGTGGTAGTGGTAATTATATAATACAATAATAATAATGTTTATATAGCGTTTATGTGCCAGGCAAAGCACCACGTGCCTTCCAGTCATTATCGCATTTTTTTGGGGGGGGGCGCAATGAGGGTTAAGTGACTTACCCAGGGTCACACAGCTAGTTAGTGTCAAGTGTCTTGAGGTCGGATTTGAACTCAGTTCCTCCTGAATCCGAGACCGGTGCTTTATCCACTGCGCCACCTAGCTGCCCCATTATCTCATTTAATCCTCACACTAACAGTCCGAGACTATTATTACAGATGAGAAAACCGAGGCGCACGAAGAGGTTAAGTGACTTACCCAAGGTCACACAGCCAGCAAGTGTCACAGCCAAGACTGGAAACCAATTTTCATGAAGCCAAGATCAACACTTTTCACTACATCAGCTTCTAGTGACTGAGGGCTAAGATGAGTTTAGGGACTGGGGAGGGGAGTAATAGAGTTTTAAAAATTATTGGTATTTTTTGGTGTTACATCACCTATATTTCCCAAAAAAGTGGGGGGAAAAGAGTTTAGCAAAATGAACCAACACATTAACCAAATCGGAGGCAAGAAATTTTCTCCCTCTTTCCTCCCCTCTAAAAAGAACAAAAGAAGGGAGGGAGAGCTCGCTAATGCCTTCTTTGGGTCCAAGTTTAGTCATTACAATTTCACAGCACTTGTTTTCATTTCTTTGCTGTTTGTTCCGTGACATGATTATTAAAAAGTCCTCATGTATCTTGCTTGCTGGGATCTGTCATTATAGTCATTGTGCTGCAGTGTTCCGTACATTGGTGTCCTTTAATTTGCTTAGTCATTAGTTGTACCCCATCAGGGCATCCCCTGTGAATGTTTTACTGTATATATCTTTGACCTCCTTGAGGCATATGCCAAGATCTCTTGATTAAAGGGTAGGTGGCTTAGAGTACTGGGTTTGGAATCAGGAAGACATACTCATCAGGTGGTCATCCAACCTTGGCTTGGAAGTTTCTAATAAAGGAAACCCCTCACCTCCTGAGATAAAGGACTGTAGGTTTAAAGCTGGAAGGGACTTCGGAGATCTAATCCGATTTCCTCATTTCACAGATGAGGAAACTGAGTCCAAAAGAGAGTTTTAAGAGATTTGCCTGAGGTCACATAGGTAGTGAGAGGCAGAGCAAGGATTTGAACCCAGGGCCCTTCATGCTGACTTAACACTGTGCTGTGCAGCTCATTCTATCTTTGAATAGCTTTCATTGATTGTTAGGAAGACATCAAGACTAAATTTGCCTCAATTTCTTTTTTTTCCCCCAGGGCAATGAGGGTTAAGTGACTTGCCCAGGGTCACACAGCTAGTAAATGTCAAGTGTCACATTTGAACTCAGGTCCTCCTGAATCCACTGCCAGTGCTTTATCCACTTCGCCACCTGGCTAGCCAATTTGCTTCAATTTCTGCTCATTGCTTCTGGTTCTGTCAAATGGAACAAGTCAGATCCCTGTTCACATACTTGAAGGCAGCTGACATGTCTCCTCCAAGTTTCTTCTAGGCTAAACATTCCCTGTTTCTCCCACTGATCCTCATATGGCACGGCTTCTCCCACTTGTGCCCTCCTCTGGATCATCTCCTGTTTCTTAAGACCCATCTGAAACAATGGCACCAGAACTGACCATGGTTTTGCAGGTGTGGTTTGACCAGGGTAGAGTACTGGGATCCTGTCACCATCTCATGCCTCTCACTTTATAGCCTTTTTGGCTTCCATATCATGCTGCTAATTCGAATGGAGCTAGGAGCCCACCAGAGCCCACATCATTTTTAGACAGACTGCAGCCTAACCCTCTTTTCTCTCTCTTGGAATTGTAAAGGTGACCTTTTTTTTTTTTTCAACCAAAGTCAAAGACTTTGCATTTCTCCCTGTTGAATTTCATCTTACTAATTTCATTCAGCCCAGTGTTCCATCCTCTCAAGATCTCTATGGATCCTGACTCGCATCCTGTATGTTAGCTTTCCCTCTCAGCTGTATGTCTTCTGCAAATCTGATGAATGTGCCATAGAGCCCCTCATTCAAGTCATTGTTAAAAATGTTAAAGGGCACAGGGAGTGCTGCACTAGAGACCTTCCAGGCTGACATTGAATCATTAATGATCGCTCCAAATCTGTTTAATTATTCTGTTGTCTAGTCCAGTGGTCTCCAAACTTTCAATCACACACTAAAATGTTTTTTGATCTGCACCTTCAATATGTATGACCATACTCATTTATAAGTTATAAAAATTTGCTGCCAATCTACTAACAACATACATTGTAAGACTTCACAAAAGTGGAAATTGAAAAGGATAAGATAGAAATGAAATAACACTTGATCTTAGAATCAATTGGGAGCCTCCGGAGTTTGTTTGGGGGGCGGGGCAGGGTGACACGGTCGGTCCTGTGCATTAGGAAGGTTGCTTTAGCAACTGCGTGGTGCTTGTGTTGGAGGGGGAAGACAGTTGAGATGGCAGCAAGACCCATTAGGAGGCTAAAGCAATGGTCTGGGCTATGGGTGATGAGGACCTGAATTAGGAAAGGGGATGTGTGGGTGGAGAAGAGGAAACTTCCAAGTTGTTCTGAAGGTAGGTAAGAGCAGAGTGAGTAACTTCTTAGATATATGAGGTGAGGGAGAGCGAGGGGTCAAGGATGTCTCAGGTTGTGAACTTGGGAGACTGGAAGGCTATTGGTGCCCTTAATAGAAATAGGGAAGTTTGGAAGAGGAATATATTTAGGAGGAAAGGCAGTACAATCACAACCCATTTGTGCCTGCTTGTGAAGAGTGTTTGGGGGCATTACTCACTGGCCATTGCCCTGGAGCATAGAGCCCACCATTAAGGGGTACCTGATACATTCATGATAAGAGGGTTCAGGGCACGAGCATGCTGCAGCTTAAGGCCTGGGGGGCAGGCATTGTGTGTGTAGCTGCTTTGAGCTCATGGACGAGAGGGCCCCAAATGGGGGGAGCAGAAAGGGGGTGATAATTGTGTGCAGATGAGTCCATGACTGCTCTCAGGGTGGAGGGTGGTATTCACCCCATCTTCTCCCCTTTCCATTGGGCGATCACATCCCCACCCTGGGAGGCAGATGGCCTAGTCCGCCTCTCTTCACCTATTTCTGCAAGAATGGTATGGGGTATCTCCTACTCCTGCTTTAACTCCCTGGAGCAACACAGACCATCCACTGACTCTTCTGCACCACAGCTCATCATTGACGTGAATGAGGCAGTCTCACAAGTTGGCAGCTCTGTACTTTCTCGGCTTTCTTTAGAAAGATAAAAATCCTCCTTCCCCTCAACTGTTATTCACAGAAAGTGGGTCCTGAGCCTCTCATGTCTTGGCTCTCCTCCCTTGGACACTCTCGAGTTGGTTAATGTGCTGCCCTAGGCACGTGGTCTGGCTATTGTAGGGCACAGTGGGACGATTCCTACCCTTGATTTGGATCCCTCACTCTATTTTTATGAACTTGTATTCCTGCAGGCATTAGCTTTTTAGCAGCCACGTCACATGCTTGGCCTTTTCTTGCCAATCATGTGAATTAGGCCATGCACAGTAAAGTCTTAAGACCTTTGATTTTTTTTTTTTTTTTACTACAAAGCAGTGGAAAAGTACACCTGGTTCTGCTCGGGATTCTTGCCGAAGAGAAGTTTGGTATTGGTATCAATGTTTTACCTAAATAAATACTTGTGTTGATGAGCTGGTATTCTTGGATCTTCATTGCTCATGTATTCTAAGGCAGTACTGTGCGTACTTGGGCCACATGACAGCTCTCTTTGAATACTAGGTGGGCTGTCATGTGGAAGAAGAAGCATCAGGCCTGTCCTGATGTCCCCCCTGGGCAGAACTAGGCTGAAGTGGGTAGGAAAAGCTGAGGCAAATACAGGCTTGAGGTATAAGGAGAACCTTCCAAACAATGAAAGTGTTCCCAAAGTGCTGCTACCTTGAGAGGGGGTGGACTCCCACTCAATGGAGGGCTGCCAGATAAGGCTGAGTGACCACTTGGTCAGTGTGCTATCCAGAGTATTCACATCCATAAAGGCGGTCTGGACCGGACAGCTGCTAAGGTCCCTTTCCAGTTTGAAATTCTGTACCATCTGGGAAGTTAGTAATTATGGGTAATTTAGTTTTTGATAACATCATGTACTGTTTTTTGATAATTCTGCTCTGTGCATTTTTTAACCTAGTGTAATTGGCTCCATATTGTTCTAGGTCCATATGTCAAGCTTCTGTTGGATGCTATGAAGCGTTCTGGTTGGTAAGCAGATCTTTCCTAAGTACAGTTTTACCTCCTGGCTCCAAAAAAACCAGATCATTTACGATTTCTCACTGTATGCCACATGAACATCCGTCTCTGCCACTGTATGCCCCTTTAAACATGACAGACAGGTGCAATCCGCCTACAGCCGCAGAATCTGGGGGTTGGAAGAGGCTGCTCTGCTTGCTGGCTCTTTGCCCATCTTCTCCTGCTTTATTTATGAACCCTTGACCTGCCTGCCCATCATAGCTAGCCAAGAAAACATTCAGAATCCCCTTCTAGAGAGGTTTTTTTTTTTTTAGTGAGGCAATTGGGGTTAAGTGACTTGCCCAGGGTCACACAGCTAGTAAGTGTTAAGTTTCTGAGGCCGGATTTGAACTCAGGTACTCCTGACTCCAGGGCCAGTGCTCTATCCACTGCGCCACCTAGCTGCCCCTCCTTCTAGAGAGTTTTGAGATATAGCCTCTTCTGGCCTTAGGGGGGAAAAAAATTCAACTAACATCAGGGTTCTTCATGTGGGGTCCTTGAACTTTTTAAAAATATTTTTGCACCTGCATTTTAGTATAATTGACTTCCTTTGTAATCCTGTGTATTTTATACATTTAAAATCCTTACTCTGAGGGGTCTGTCGGCCTCACCAGCCTGGCAAGGGCATCTATAACAGGGCTTCTAAAACTTTTCTGCTTGTGACCCCCTTTCTCCTGAGAAACTTTTATGTGACCCCGGGTATATAGGTATATAAAATAGGCATACATAATATTTTACTGTTGCCAAATTTTTTGCGACCCCCACATTCAGTTATGCGACCCCATGTGGGATCACAACCCACAGTTTAAGAAGCTTTGATCTTTAACAGAAAACTTAAGAATCCCTGAACTAGATCCTTAGCTAGCTTCATTATGGGGGCCATCTAGTGGTGGCTAGTGGGATAAACCTCAGAATCACACCCCTGAAGCCATCACTTCCTCTCTGTCCAGTGCCTTTTTTTCTGCTTTAATAACGGGGCCAGATCCTATACACACAGACCCACACAAACACAAACATAAATATACTATTGCTAGGTAGCCTGTTCTTTAATACATATGCTTTTTCCTTTTTAGCACCATTTCCAGAGAGAGACACTTTTCTTGTGAAGATTGTAATGGAAATGTCAGCGGAGGTTTTGATTCGGCTACATCCCAGGTAGGAATTAAGTGCTGGATTGTTTTCGTTCAGCAAACACTTAATGAGCACACACACACACACACACACACGTGTGTGTGTGTGTGTGTGTGTGTGTGTATGTGTGTTTGTGTATGTATGTGTGATTGTGGGTCATATAAAGATGAACAAGGGGGCGGCTAGGTGGTGCAGTGGATAAAGCACCGGCCCTGGATTCAGGAGTACCTGAGTTCAAATCCGGCCTCAGACACTTGATACTTACTGGCTGTGTGACCCTGGGCAAGTCACTTAACCCCCATTGCCCAGCAAAAAAAAAAAAAAGATGAACAAGACCCATCCCATCACGGTTTTTGAAGATCATACAGTCTAGTAAAAGAGACTAGATGAAGATATATAAAAACAGCATATAAGGAGTGTGTGACAACTCACCTGCCAAATCAACTAGCCCTGAAAATGGATGGCGCTGGCGCGTCGGGCCCATACTGGCCGTTGCTGGCAATGGGTAGGAGCAAGGAACCAAAACATGTGCATTTCCTGAGTCGTATTTGCCGCGGGGGAGGAAGGTGCGAACAGACAGATGAAGCCAACTCCTCGGGGGCTAGGCTGCAACGAGTAGGAGGGCCGCCGAGGTGGGCCTGGAAGCCTAGGGTGTGGGCTGGGTGCAGATATTGATGGTAGTAGCAAATATAAAAACAGCATAGAGTAGAGTCTGATAAGTGCTCCCAAGGGACATGCACAGTGCTGAGGCAGTTTAGAGGGAAGATCTGGCACTTTTAGCTTGGGGGGCTTCCTGGAGGAAGCTGTGTTTCCCTTGGGTCTTATAAGATGGGTAGGATTTTTACAGATGAAGTGGGGGTTGCAGAGTCTCAAGCAGAGGGAATCATGAGTTAAAAGTGTGGAGGTAGAAAAGCATGGGGTAGGGGCAGCTAGGTGGCGCAGTGGATAAAGCACAGGCCCTGGATTCAGGAGGACCTGAGTTCAAATCTGGCCTCAGACATTTGACACTATCTGTGTGACCCTGGGCAAGTCACTTAACCCCCATTGCCCCACCCAAAAAAAAAAAAAAGCATGGGGTGTTGGGTATAGTGAGTGTCCAATTTGGCCACAGCTTAAGGAAGTTGTGAGAAATAAGGTTTGAAGGGGTGGGGCTACATCTCAGATTGCTTGGAATGCTGGCCTGAGGAGCACAGTTCTTTCATCCTATTGTTTATTTAAATGTTTGTTCACTGGCTCTGAGTGAATTACTTCTGGCAGGGTGATGGGCACCATAACAGGTGTTTGAGGTGGCAAGTGAAATGATTTGTGTTTTCTTTAGGACAGATAAATTAGAGGGGGCTAAGCCAGGAGATAGGAAAATTAATAATAGCAACTCGCATTCATATAGTGCTTTAGCATATGTTATCTTACATGATCTGCATAACAACCATTATTCCCATTTTATGGATGAAGAACAGAGGATCAAAAAGCTTAAGTGACTTTCTTAGGGTTATAAGGGTAATAAGTGAGGGAAGATTTGAACTCAGGTCTTCTTGACTCTGGGTCAGGACTCCACCAGACCATCAGGCTTTCTTAAGGGATCATTGATCTCGTCCAGACCAGAAGAAATGGGGGCCTGCCCTGGCATTGTGAAAATGAGTTATTGGGTGTTGGAACTAGAAGGGACCTTAGAAGTCATCTAGCCCCGCCCCATAGTTTTCAGATGAGGAAATTGAGGCCCGGAGAGATTAGTGACTTGTTTTCCCCAAGGTTACGAAGAAGGTTGGCAGAGTCTGGATGAGAAATCAAGTCTCTTTTCTACTGTGTTTCATTCCCGTGGTGAGGGTAGAAATAGGGAGATGGGCAGTGAGGTGCTGGGGAGAATTGAACTTGGAATGAGGAAAAACCTTGGTTCAGATCTGCCTAAGACACTTCTTAACTATGTTAGCAGGGGAAAATAACTGTTACCTAGTCTATAAAATGGGATTAATATGTTTGGTAGGCAGCTTGGTGACTCAGTGGATAGAGTATGGTGCCTAGCTAGAGTCAGGAGACCTGAGTTCAAGTCTAATCTTAGACACTTAGAAGTAGCTGTGTGACCCTTGGCAAATCATTTAACTTCTGTCTGCCTCAGGTTCTTCATCTGTATGATGGGCCAAAGTGAGAAATGTGGGACTGGGGCTTGGAAATGGGTTGCAGTTTTAGATGAGTGGAAGATGTAGAGAGGCAGATTTTGACTCAACAGAAGGGAAAGTTTTAACAGTTAGAGTTGTTCCAGAAGAGAAGGAGCTATCTCAGGAGGGAACCAGTTCCCCATCACTGGATCTCATCAGATAGATTCTGTCTGACTGCTTGTTGGGCGTGTTATAGAACAGATTCATGTTACAGTATGGCTTAAATGAGATTAAACCTCCCTTTGCCTGCATTGCTGAGAGTCAGCTTCTGAGATGGACAGGTCACATCTGGAGATTGAATTTGGTGGGGACAGTTGGGGAGTAATCCATGGAGATGATAGTTCAAGTTCTACAAGTGAGTGAGAGAAATGAATAGAAGGTAGAAAGAGAAGAGTGCAAAGTCAGCATCTTGGGGAACACCTGCATTTAGGGGTGGGAGGAGGAGGGCCGGCCTCTGTAGGAAGCAGGGGAGGAGTGATTGGAAAGGAAAGGACAAGGGCCAGCTGAGGGCAGTGTTGTCACAGAAGCTGGGACCGGAGAGCCTAAAGAAAGCACGAGTGTAAGGTATTGAAATATTTTGTGGTCTGTAAAGTATTCCTATAGGAAGATTAGATGTTAGAGAGGTCAGAGAGTGTGAGGACTATATGAAGGTCATAGGGCTTGGTGATTCAAAGTCGGCAGTGAACTTCAAGATAATAGTTCCAGCAGGATGAATGGGTTCAGAATAGGTTAAGGAATGAATGGGTTGTGAGTTAAAGGAGGTAATGATTTGAATAGAGGTCATAGAACTAAGCTTTCTAGAAGTTTGGTGGTGAAAGATTTTGGGGGGACATGGTAGCAGAGTCAAGGGGAAGGTTTCTCGGATGGGGGGACAAGGATGCATTTGTAAATGGTGGGGAAGCAGCTGATGGAAGGGGAGAGATCGAAGATGCAACAGAAAGAAAGACTGATTGGTGGGACAAGGTTTTGGAAGGGAAGAGATCAGGTGCACAGGCTGAGTGGGTAGCTTTGGGAAGGACACTTTGCCCTGAGACTGGAGGAAAGATGGAAGAGATTAATGAAGATAGAAATTTTGAGGTGGAGAGGAGGGAAGCTGGAGGTGTTCAGCTCAAATGACCTCAGTCTTTTTCTCAGAAGAGTAGGAGACTGGGCTCTCTGCTGCGATTGGGGAAGTTGAGGGCGGAGGTGGGTGTTCAAGGGGCAGAGAACAGATTTGGAACAGCCACTGAGGGGAGTAGGATAGTAAATAGGAGAAGAGTCAAAGTACTGCTGAGCCATGGCGAGGCTTCAGCTGATGGGGCATATATTGTAATGGGTGCAGTGCGAGTTATGATGTGACTTTCTCCAACAGTGCTTGGTAGCCTGGGAACAGGAACACAGGAAAGAGAAGGGGATTGGTTATTTAGAGGTGCAGATTTGCCAGGTGAAGATGGCAGAAAGTCACAGGGACAGAGGACTCTAGTCGGGAGGAGAGCGAGTGAGGCAGAAGGGGATCATGGAATGGGAGGATGGGGAGGAGGGCCTGGAGCTCATGAGGAAGGGCAAGCCCACATCTGGTATAAGTAAAGGAGTGGAAGTGGGAGGCGATGACATTGCCTTCAGAGACGTCCTGGGGCAGAGCTCCCGGGAGTGACCCCTTGGGATGGGAGAGAGGCTGTTTGTGAACTTGAGAAAGCTCTTGGTCCTTGGAGCTCGGCTTCCTAAGTGCTCTGGACGATGCCCTTGGCCAGGACGTTAGATGTGGGCCCTCCTCTGTGCCTTTGTCCTGGCTGCCCCCACGCCTGGAGGGGCCCCTCCCTACCTCTGCCTCCTGGAAGCCTTCCCCTTCTCCAAGATGTAGCCTATGTACCTCTTTGTATGAAGCTTTTCCTGATCCCCTCAACTGCTGATGCCTCCTTCCCCATCGTCCTTGTACTTATCCATCCTTATTCTGTGCTCGTGCAGACATGCGCACACGTGTGCACACACATGCGCGCGCGCGCGCACGCGCACACACACACACACACACACACACACACACACACACACACACACACACACACTGTCTCCCCTGTTAGAACATTCTTTGTATTTGTATCCCTAGCACCTGTCATAGTGCTTGGTATACAGTAGGGGCTTAATAAATGCTTGCTGAATGAATATATATGGAAATGCTCACTTTTGTGGGTGACTGGGGAAATAGTTAATCAATCACTAAACCTTTATTAAATACTTACTGTTTGCCAGGAACTGTATTAAGCACTGGAGATACAGACAGTGCCTGCCTTCAGGAGCCCGGAGGACAGCACATGTAGACAAATAGAGACATACAGGATAAATAGGAAATAATGAAAGGCAAGAAGGCTGTAGAAGTAAGAGGGGTTAGGGGCAGCTAGGTGGCTCAGTGGATAAAGCACTGGCCTTGGATTCAGGAGGACCTGAGTTCAAATCCAGCCTCAGACACTTGACACTTAACTAGCTGTGTGACCCTGGGCAAGTCACTTAACCCTCATTGTCCTGCCCCCCCCCCCTCAAAAAAAAAAAAAGAAGTAAGAGGGGTTGGGGAAGGCTTCCTGTAGAAGGTGGGATTTAAGTGGGGACTTACAAGAAGCCCAGGAGGTCAGTAGTCAGAGTGGAGGAGGGGGAGGATTCCAGGCATGGGGGACAGACGGAGAACATGCCCAGAGCTGAGGACATCAGGAAGGTGCTGAAGCCCTTGCGGATGATGGAAGGGAATGAAGTAGAGAGAATGAAGTCAGGTGCTGGCACCACTCAGGACACTGTGAAGTGTTTTTGACATGAGTAGACAGTGGAGACGAGGCTGGGAGATGATGGTGTAAGGGGTAACGTAAAGTTCAGAAGAAGGAATGTTGTCTCTTGTGGCATTTCCAAATTACCGTCACCCTCTATTCTCTGGTGACGTAGAAGGGACTGTTTTTTAACAGATTATTTGATTTTATTTCACTTCCTAGATAAATGTACTCTTTTGTGTCTGGGCAGCTTCTTGCTTGTTGCAGGAGCACATCTGTTTCAGCATGTAGGTGGTGGTGGGAACCAGCATGAATAGCATGAATCTAGTCAAGGGAGTGGGCATTTATGGCATACTTTGGGGGTGTTTTAAGGTGATTGGATTTCCCTAAAGCAAAGTATACTTTGTGGATGGGGTGGTCTGGATACTTTTCTTGCAAGACAAATTGAATTCATTTTTGTGTCCAAGTTAATTCATGAGCAGCTCGAAAGTGATATGTGATTTCATTCATGTGATTTAGAAAGTTGATACAACCATCTCTGAAGGCATGTTCTGTGTGCCGCAGGTATAGAGGGAATTAGAATCTGGGAAAGAAAAATAGTTCGGGCAGATGGGATGAAATAAAAATTAACTTCTTGTTCTTTGTATCTTGTATCCCATAGATAGTGTTGTGTCAGAATAATATCCATAATCAAGCTCACATGAACCGAGTGGTCACCCATGAACTAATCCATGCATTTGATCATTGTCGTGCTCACGTGGACTGGTTTACTAATGTCAAACACCTAGCCTGTTCGGAGGTAAGGCACACTTTCTGATTGGTCAATTTAATTTCTGACTTTAGTTTTCTTAAGTATGAGATCTTTCCTAATGATCATATGTATTATTCAACCAATTTTCTCTCTTTTATTTTCAACCAACAAGCATATGTTTCCCCCTCCCTCTCATTTCTTTTTTTTCTTTTCTTTTCTTTTCTTTTCTTTCTTTCTTTCTTTTTTTTTTGTGGGGCAGTGGGGATTAAGTGACTTTCCTGGGGTCACACAGCTAGTAAGTGTCAAGTGTCTGAGGCCGGATTTGAACTCAGGTACTCCTGAATCCAGGGCTGGTGCTTTATCTACTGCGCCACCTAGCTGCCCCCCTCCCCCTCATTTCTTTTGGCCTTTGGACTAATTATGTTATAAATATCATTTAACCAGACTTTGAATTTTAGCACACACATCAGAATAGCTTTTAGTGCTGTTTCAAGCATAACCAGGGATTCAGATAGTGACAATGGTTAAATATTGGTACAGCAAATTATTGGTTCATTATATGGCGAAACAGGGCATTCTGGTTATTCCAGAAATAAACCTTTAGTGGTTTTTGTTTGTGTCTCAAACAGGGGTAATAAAAGTGGCATTTATTGAGCACTTTGATTTGTAGCTAAACACATGTACATATTCACACACAGGAGCAGATACCCTGAATAACATTACTCTGACTACATATTCACAAAAATAGCATTAATATATTATATGTAACCTCTCCTGTATTGGTAGGAAAACTTGCTGCTAACATTTTTGGACTGATCAGTCACACTCTTTGGATGAACGGTAATCATCTGAACCAGTTTCATGAGTGCAGCTAGCATTAACTCTTGAGTTGGGCTGCTTAGTGTCCCGTTCATGCTGTTGGTCTCCTGGCCCTCAATACCTCATATAACTGTTTTACCCAACGTGGTGTTTTTGTGGAAACAGTAAATGAGCTTATGTAGGTTATTCCTGCATATGGACACTTGTATACTTTACATATGCACCTCAAGGGTACAATTAAATGAGAGCGCTAGTCTTAATTAATGTTAAAATGATTTCAGGATCCCACCAATTTACATATACCCATGGATCTTGCTTTCTGTATTTCAGTTAAAATTAATATGCAGCCCCAAATACATTTAATTATAAGCCATGTTATTTGGAGAGGAGACTGAAACCTTGGTGAAAACTTGTTAAATATTTGCCTCCCTTGGGTATTGTGAGAATTAATGCCTGCTTAGCAAGTTAAAATATGTTAAATGCCTTGAACTCCTCTGAGTAATGAGGCTGTGTTGCTGTAAAAATAACGAGGAGCAGGCCATTCTGCTTGTGCTGAGCAGATGTCATAAGGTCTACTGGCTATTGCATCTGTGTAAATAATGTAAAACCTTTTCATATATTTGTTGGGATTATTTGCTGGTTACTCTGTATCCTTGCAAAGACAAACATGGGACAAATGCGCCTCACTGTCCAACCATGCATATGCTTAGTAGAGTCAGTTGGAGAGTGTCCTCATTTCCTTATGCCGGAAGAACTGGTTTGTTTTATCTAGTTTAGCTTGGGGCAGTAGTTCTGAGATGGAAGTACAGAGGAGAAAAGTCACATCTTCCTTAGGAATTTGAGATACCACTTTATATTTATATTTATACTATAATAGCAACACTGTAAAAACAAATAAACTTGAAAACTATAAGAACTCTGATCAGTGTGTTGACCACCCATGACTTCAGAGGACCAATCATGAAGCATACTCCCTACCTCCAGACCAAGAGGTGAGGAACTTGGGGTTCAGAATGAGAAATATATATTTTTTGGATGCTGCCGATGAGGGAATTTGTTTTGCTTGACTGTGCATGTTTGTTATAAAGAATTTAGTATCTCCCCCGCCCCCCTCCCCGACCCTGCAGTGGAGTTGGGAGGAAGGAGAGAAAATAGATTTCTGTTCATCAAAAAAGATTTGAGACATATGAACTAGGTGCTTAAAAAACCCTAAACCAAAACAGTAACAAAAGCCGGCTTTTGTTGGTTGTCTGGAGAGGTTTCACCTAAAGATGTGGTTTATATTGAGGTATAACCTCTAAGCATTTTAGACTCCGATGTTGTGAACCACATTCATCACTTACAGATCCCCAGAATGCTTTCTGGGTAGTTTCTAGGAGTGTTTGGGTTTGCACTTCAGCAATTTGAGGCCTTACTTCTGGCTTTAGCAGATAATTGGCTATGTCATAAGACCCCAGTGTGAAATTTACAAATAGCACTTTCTGATGGATGGAGAGAACTTTGAGATCAAGTGTTTTATATAACACAAAATAGGGAAAAATATCCTTCCTAAAGGTGTTTGCCGCCATCAGGGAGGATGCCTAACGCAGACCAAAGAGGGGATGCTCCTGATGTTCTTGTTTGTGGGTGGAACTTCCAATTGCATCATTCCCTGGGATGTGGCAAGGTCTCAAAAGAGAACCATTATCACTCAGAAGAGGATGGCCTAATTATTCACACACAGATAATGTGTGTAAATAAAAAACCAACAAATTTAAATAGTCGAATAAATAAACCAAATAAAATAAACACAAACAAGTGAATGAAGCATGCCAATAAACTGGAGAAACCACTTTTCCCATAACTACTTGCTTATCTCTCTTTACCTATCAAACTCTTTAATCTCTTAGGCTTAAATACACATCAAGGGTTACTAGCTGTACTATTTATTAGTAGCGTATCAAACAATTAAACAAAGACAGAAATAATTACAGTAGATCAGCTGTGGGAAAGATCACAGCCAAAGCCATTTATAACTATCACTTCACTTGCCGACTTCTCCTCAATTCTGGAAACACAGTCCCACATTAAATTCTTTCTGGATGTCAGTTAATGTCTCTTCTTAAGAATTCTGCATGTTTTTCCAAGATAGGGCTAAATCTAGTTCTCTCAGGAAATAGGTCCTCTGAGGCTTTAGGAAATAAGTCCTTTTAGACTTTTCTCTCTATCTTCTCTTCAGCCATTACAGTTAGCAGCCTCTCCAGGATGTTAGTTTGGTTGTGCAAAGGATAGAGTGTTGGGCCTGGAGTCAGGAAGAGTCATCTTCCTGAGTTCAAATCCAGCCTCAGACACTTATTAGCTCTGTGACCCTGGGCAAGTCACTTAACCTCACTTGCCTCAGTTTCCTCATCTGTAAAATGACCTGGAGAAGGTAGTAAGTGTCTGAGGTAGGATTTGAACTCAGGAAGATGAGTCTCCCTGACTTCAGGCCTGGCACTCTATCCACTGCACCACCTAGTGGCCCTTCTACTAATTGGTCTCACTCAAATCTCTAGATGAAAGTTTCTGGTCCCAATCCCATACGGGGTCGTATAACTGAATGTGGGGGTCGTGAAAAATTTGGCAGCAGTAAAAGGTTATGTATACCTATTTTATATACCTATATACCCAGAGTCGTCCAGTGTCTCTGCCAAGAATATACCGTATGGAGTCACAAAGAGTCAGACACAACTGAAAATAGCTGAACAATCACAACTCTTAGTCTCTTCACAGGCAACCCTGTTTCATAGAAGAGGGGAGAACCCCTCACTGTAATCCAAAATCAGTTGCTGCTTGTAGCCTCAGCTTACATCTGGCACATGACAAAATCAGTGTCATTTTGCTTCACCCTCCTAACGGGCCCTGCTCCATCTGTGCTTGGTCACTCTAGCCATTTTCTGCTCTTCTGACAGTTAAACTGTCACCTCAAGATTTTGTTGCCCCAAAGGACATTGAGAATCTCTAGTGGGAGTGTCAGTGGTCTCTGTTGGAGAAGCCAGGAAAGCTTGTTTTCCATCTCACTGATGATTTTTGTGTTTTATAACCTTTACCCCCACCCTACCACCTGGCTCCCATTGTAACCAAGAAGAAAAGCTAAGTTAAACTGTCACAGAGACCACATATGACTGTGTATGAAGTACCTTGCTCTGGTACTCCATCACTTTTCTACTCTGAGTAGCTCCTGATTTTTTTTTCTCAAGAAATTTCTTATTATGCAGACATGCTTTATCTTTGGTTCTTCTTTAAAGTCTTACATATATAGTGTCCTCAAAGTCTTAGTGCAGAGTCAGTCTTTAATATCTTAAAACTATTCTGAGACTTTTGAGGCATCCTGTATTTTCTCTTGGAAAAATAGAATGATTTTTTACAGTTCCCCAACTAATGAAGAAAACACACCAAATGGCATATTAAAGATGTAATATAGGCAGCATGAGCATTGCCTTCCCTTTTAATCACCTTCAATCACCTTCTGTCTTTGGTAGATTCGAGCGGCTAACCTCAGTGGAGACTGCTCACTTACCAATGAAATGATCCGATTTAATTTTGGATTAAAACAGCACCATCAGGTAAGAAGCAAAACAAATTCCTTCTACGGTGTTGCCAATAGAAAGAATAGGATTAAAAAAGCGGTTAAGAACCATCTAATGAATGAGAGCCTTGACAGAAAGGTAAAAGAAGCATGTATGTATATTGGTAGAGGAAGAGTGAATAGATGCTGCTCCTTTCTTTTCTTTTCTTTCTTTTTTTTTTTTTCCTTGCGGGGCAATGAGGGTTAAGTGACTTGCCTAGGGTCACACAGCTAGTAAGTGTTAAGTGTCTGAGGCCAGATTTGAACTTGGGTCCTTCTGAATCCAAGGCTGGTGCTTTATCCACTGTGCCACCTAGCTGCCCTTAGATGATGCTTAATGGCTGTTGGGAAGTGTTTAAGAATTTATGGACTGGATTTCCCTTGTAGATGTCTAGGCTTAGATAAGGCTGTTAATGAAAGGATGGTATAATTGAATAGAAATATTATGTGTGTTCTCTAGGGCTGAGACCTAGGGAGTCACAATTACATATCCTGCTTTCTAAGATGTACTTGAACCCAGTGTGATGGAACCACTAGCCAGCTTGCTAAGAAAATGAGGGCCACGCAGCCTTCAGTGTCTTGAAATCAGTGGTGTAATCAGTGTGGCAGATAGAGCGGATCCTGTGCTGGAGTGACCAGATGAATCCTTAGAACATTGTGTAGCCCATGTCTATCAGGTTTCACCTGAAATGCCGAGGCCTGCCCACCAGGTTAGCCATTCAATCACCTTAGACACTAGGATCTGGGAAATATCGATCTTGTTTCAGACGAGAAACAGGAAGAAGCTCCTAGTCTAATCCCAAACCAGATTCCTGTTTCTAGCCTGGGCTCCTGTGTGGTATATGAAGCTCGACTGGTCCCAGACATGCTTCCACATACCTCTCCTTTCCCTCTCCCTTCCCTTGTCACCACTCCCCTGTATTTTGTCTCCTAGTACTGGAATATGAAGCTCCTCGAGCACAGGGATGTCATCCTTTAGAACGTGTACTTCCCCTGCCCAGCTCAATACTTGGCACAGGGTATGTACTCATGAAATGTCAGCCTGCCAGGAAGCAAGCTCGTCAGAGACGGGAAGCAGCCTCATCTCAACGGAGAGGGCCTGGATTGGGAGTCCAGAGACCTCGAGGCTCCAGTGCTTATTACCTGTGTGATCTTGGGCCAGTCACAAGCTTCCTGGGCCTCACTGTCCTCACTTGTGAAAAGAAGGGGTTAGACTAGGAGAGGCAGTGCTGGATTTGGCATCAGGAAGACCAAGTTCAAATTCAGCCTTCGAAACTTCAGCTATGTGAGCACAGCAAGTTAAATAACCTCTTTGGGCCTCACTTTCCTCATCTGTAAAATTGGAATAATATCTACAGTGTTCACTTCATAGGGTTGCTGTGAATCTCAGTTGTAATAAGGTATGCACAGTATTTTGCAAACTTTAAAGTACTATATAAATGTCAGTTATTATAAGTGGCAGCTTCAAGGTACCTTTCTGCTCTGGACCCTATGATTCTAGAAGGTAAGGGAGACCATAAGTTTCATAGAAAAATTGGAAAGGAGAGGGGAAGGGAATCCCCTCTCACATGGTCAGATTTGGCTGGAGAGGGGCACCATGGAAGGGGTGTGAGTGTAGGGCAGTGCTTAAGGTCAGCCCACTGATCCACTAGTGACCTTGCTAATTAGCACTAAATAATTGAGACTTTCCCAGGAGATGGAATGTTTCTTTTTCCTCACACTCATGTATGCTGCTCAGCTACCTGCTTAGCAAAATTTTCATTTAGAATTCTAGATACTACAGGATTGTTTTCACACCGTGTTGCTTTTACTAACAAATATGTTTTGGACAGTCTTGTGAAAAAATGGCTTAGATGCTACTTAGTAATGAGAGACCAGGGAACTCTTCCCAGATACCAGTGAATGGAACACAGCTGGGACTGTGGAAAGCTATCAGAGAAGCCCTTTCCAGAGGATTGTTTTTATCACTGTAGGATCAGGCCGGATTTGATCAAATTAAGAAATGAAGTTAGCGTTGAAAAGTTTGTAAAACTAAGAATATTATCTCATGAGAAATTTGATTTTCAAATGGAGGTTATAGGTACTAACACAAGTAATATCACAGCTACACTGAAGAGACTATACACATAGACATGAAATTAGAAGAATTCTATTTCAGGGTGTTTTTTTTTTTTTTTTGGTGAGGCAAGTGGGGTTAAGTGACTTGCCCAGGGTCACACAGCTAGTAAATGTAAAGTGTCTAAGGCCAGATTTGAACTCAGGTCCTCCTGAATCCAGGGCTGGTACTTTATCCACTGTGCCACCTAGCTGCCCCCATTTCAGTTCTTGAGGAAGAGAACTTACAATAGAGAAGGAAAGCACCCGACAACCTTGGAGTGGCAGTAAATGTTTCAGTGAAGGAAGCAAAGATCTTATTTTTCCTTTAAGCCCTTGAATACCCATTAGCTAAGGTTCTGCTCTTAGCTCCAGACAGATAGCCATATGTCAGTGTCAGAGATAAGTAGGTATGTAGGATTGTATGCCATGAAGATTAGTGCTAATATCGCCTGTGTGGAATGAAGGTGATCATAGTTTATATAGTGAT